>NW_027555847.1:717932954-719132954 GCF_003287225.1 Phascolarctos cinereus
CACATTCTGCTGCCTGAAGTCCTGTTCTTGGGCCCTCTCTTCTCTCAGGATTCTCCATCCAGATTTTCTCTCCAAGGCCCCCGCCTCCAGCTAACTTCATCTTAACTCCCTTTGTCCTCTTCTAGTCTTCTTTTGGGTTTTGTTTTCTGCCCTTAGAATGACACCGTCCTTCTTTCTGCTTGGATTTGTGTTCCAGTGCTTAGCACAGTGCCTGGCATAGAGTAAGTGCTTAACAAATGCTGATTGCCTTGACTTGACTCTCTGTGTTGGTGACCTCATCAGCTTTAACAGATCTATAGATCCAGCCCCACTCTCTCCCCCTGAGTTTCACTTCTACGTTCTCAACTGCTTGTTAGTCATTTCAAACTGGATGTCTCAGAGGCAAATGCTCGTCACTTTAAATGCCCTCCTCTTCCAAACTTACCTATTTCTGTAAGAGGTGTCAGCATTCTCACAAGGCTCCCAGGTTCACAGCCTTGCTATTATCCTTGACTCTTAACCCTCCTTCATTCCACAGTGGCCAAACCCTCAAAGTCCTGCTGTTTCTATCACCGCCCTCCCACATCTCCCCCGCTCTCCAGTCCCACAGCCACCACCCTCATTCAGGCCCTTATTACTTCCCACCTGGATCATCCCAGTAGATCCTGATTTGTCTCCTGCCTCATCTCTCTCCTCTCCAGTCCATGCTCCGCACAACTGCCAAAATAATTGTTTTTAAAGTGCAGATCTTATCAGATTGCTCTGCTGTTCATTCACGTTTAGTGATTCCCTTAGCCTCTAGAGTAAAATGTAAACTCCTCTCTTTCCAGCCTCCTTCCTTATACATGCCTTTTCTTCCTGCACTTTATGATCTTGACAGCATCTTCCATTCCCCCCAGGTGACACTCCTCCTTCTGCCTGTGCCCACGTTCAGAATGTACTCCCTTCTGTCCTCTGTCTCCAAGAGTTACTCTCTTCCTTTTCAGAGGGCAACTCAAGCACCATCTTCTACATGAAGCATTTCTGATTGTCCTTCCTCCTTGTCCTTCCTTGGATTTATTCTTCTTATATTTATTCTGTGTATACTTATATAAGGTAAGCTCTAAGATTAGGGATTGGTTTTTTCTTTGTAGCCTGGTGCCTGGCACATAACAGATACTTAATAAATACTTGAGTGATTAATTGAAGGACCCCAAACACTTACATTGTTCACAGAAAATGAAATACTAACTATGTAGAGCAGAGGTTCCAAAACTTATTTGGCCAACTGCCCCCTTTTAAAAAAAAATTTACTCAGTGCCCCCTGGAAATCTACTTTCTTTAACCCTTTAATGGTTTTTAAAAAAAATTATATATATAAATATATTTATATATAAATATAAATTTTTAAAAGATGATACATTTAATAATCTTAAATTTAATAATTTGTTGTAAATTTTTTTCCCTACATTGAAATTTTGATGATGCGGTATTGCATCATGTAAACATGTAGTATCATATTACATGCATTACAGGTCATAACATGTACATATTCCTGCTGATGCATGCTGGACTTCCTGACAATGAGCGACATGCTTGTCTGCCAACACTTGCTTGTTAAGACCTGTCGGTGGTCTTGACCACTGATCCGTTATAACTTGCATTTTGTGTGTTTATTTGGAAAATAGTGTCATCATTATGCCTTTAACTCTGTTACACAACAGATAAAATACACATGAATGTTTTTAAAATTTTTCTTATCTTCTTTTCTTATGCTTCTACCACCCCTTTATTTTTATTCAATGCCCCCCCCAGTTGTACCCGAGGCTACTACCACCCCCCCTGGATCATTCTAGCACCCCCTGGGGGCGGTATCACCCACTGTGGGAAGCTCTGATAGAGAATAATTTCTGATAAGAAAGAACTGATACCTGGGGAGATCAGGATTGAGTTTCTGTAGGTTCTGGAACTTGGGTTGAGCTTTGAAAGGAGCTAGGGATGATAAGAGATGGGTATAATATGGAAAAGGTGAGGACGTTCCAGGCCCAGGGGATAGCTGATGGTGAGTCCCAGAGAAGGGCGGTGGGATGGCAAAGAGGCTGCAGAGAGTGCATGAAGAGAGGAATGTTCAGTAAGCAGCCACATGGGGAAGGCTGTTAGTGCCCAGCCAGAGCACTTTCTACTCTAGCCTAGAAGCAGTTGGGGGTCATTAGAGCCTCCTGAGCAGGGAAGTGACCTGCTCTGACCTGTGCTTTAGGAATATCAGTGTAAGAGCTGTGAGCCAGGAGGGACCAGATGCCAGCACACCAATTAGGAGGCTGTTGAGAAAGTGCAGGTGAGAGCAGGAGGTGACAGTGTGAGTGAACAGAAGAGGACAGATTCAGGATGTTGGGGAAGTGGAACTGAAGACTTGGCAGCTGAAGAGCTGACCATGGTACTGAAGTGTGGTACCCTGCACAGAGAGAAGGATGTTAGCAACAGAGGAGGGCTTTGGGGGAAAAGATGATGATCTTAGTTTTATCTGTGCTGATTTTGAGATGCCCTATGGACATCCCTTTGGCTTGTCCGTTTTAACTTCACCATCATCATGCCAGCTTTTTCTGCCAGCTGCACTGCTTGGTTTTGACTCCACCATCTTCATGCTCTGTGCTGGGTACTCCCCTCCCCCTCGCTTTCTTTGTGGGTTGTCTTCCCCCATTAGATTGGAAGCTCCCTGAGGGCAGGGATCTTCTTTTTTTCTCATATGTGTCCCCAACACATAGCACAGTGCCTGGAACACAGTAGGTGCTTAATTAATGTTGATTGTATTGTTTGTCCAAAAGGCAGTTGGGGATGTGGGGCTAAAGTTTAGAGGAGAAAGTGAGGCTAAATGTTTAGGTAATCTTCTTTATAAAGATGATGATTGAATCCATGGAGATTGATGACATCATTGAGAGAAAGTGTAGAGAGAAAAGAGGAGATGACCTGGCAAAGGAGGTCAAGAGGGAGGGGCCGGACTGGTGGGAAGAGAACTGAGATCATGAAAACCCAGGAAGGAGAATGTTTCTGAGAGGGTGGGGGACGGCCGGGCTGCCCTGCCAAATGCTGCTTGGAGGGAGCAGTTTCTCTTGAGTGATATGGGCTGACATGGTCTGAAGCCAGGTCACAGCAGGCTGAGAAGTGACTGGAAGTGGGAAAGTGAAGGCAAGGAGATTGATTAACCAGATTTTTTAGGAGTTTGGCTTGAAAGGGAGGAGAGCTGAAGGGGTGTAAGGGTGTAAGAGTGGAGAAGATCTGGGCATTTCTCTTAAGCTGTAGGGAAGGGATCAGTGGATACAGAAAGGTTGGAAATTGGGGTGAAGGTGAGAGTAATTGGAGAGGCAAGCTTATGGAGAAGCAGAGGGGGTGGGATCAAAGGCAGTAGTAGAGGGCTTGGCCTTTGCAAGAGGAAGGACCACCTCTTCATCAGAGACTGGAGGAGAGAAAGAGAGTGGGGCATGATGTCAAAGCAGTTTGAATTATAGAGTTGGGGGGAAGAGAGAATCCATGAAGGAGAGCCTCAGTTCTTTTAGCCAAGTATGAGGTAAAACATTTGCTGAGAGTGAAGAGGAGGGGGTTGCTGTGTAGGTGGTTTGAGGAGAGAAGAGAAAGCTTTAACAAATGTTGAAAGTAGAGAAGAGAGTTGATCAGAAATCATGTGTGCTTTGGGGTGCAGCTGTGAAGGCTCACCTGAGAGCGTGCTCCCTGAGTTGTAGTCGGTCTGTCCTGGCATCTGACTTCCTTCTCTGTGTTCGGCTGCGCTTGGGGCCACGAATCCGGGTTTGGTCGATTGGCCGTAGCCAGCCAGTCAATAAATGGTGGGACAAGGGAGTCAGCGGTTGAGGATGGTGTGAAGTTAAGCATCTCTTTGCACCCCATACTCTTGTTGGTAACCGTTAGTCTCCCCCCATAGCAGGCCGTCTTCCACACCGCTACCAGAATGATCTTCATGATGCTGCCCTGCTCAGGAGCACTTGTGTGTTCTCTGCCTCCTGGAGAGAGGACTTCTTAGTCTAGCAGTGAAGGCCTCCACCAGACTTTCTGAGCCTCGTTTCCCATTCCTGCCTTTGTGCATTCCCCCTTCTGCCCACACTGAGCTCTCTTGAGCTCTCTCCTGCCAGTCCCCCATCCCGGGACAGATGCCCTCCTTGTGTCTTCTCAGGGTCATCTGTGGGTGCTCCTTGGTCTGAGACGCTTTCCCTAAGCTCCCCGGGGAGATGTGTGCTTGTTTTCTTTCCTCAGATTGTCCTAGATTTCTTGCACCCCTCCTTTGTTCTCATCCCACCTAGCTCTGTGTTATTACACTTTGCTCCTGATGTGCTTCTTGGGCCCCTGCTCAGTAGCATGTTGGCTTCTTTAGGGGAGAAATGGCATTGTTCATCCTTATCCCCCTTGTGCCCCCAGCAGCACCTCGTACACCCTCCTTCTCTGCAGCTTTTAATCTTGAGCCTTGAAATGTGAAGTGACTTGCCCAGGGTCACACAGCCAGGATGTGCCCGAGGTGGTGCTCAAGTCCAGTTCCTCTTGGCTCTTTGAAACTGCCTCTTTATCGGCCGGCCCCGGCTGCCTCTCTGCTCATACGTAGTAGACACTGCCAGATAGTTCTTGACTGCAGCTTTTGACCCATTGGCTTTGTGAAGGAAGTCACATTTGTTGTATCCGTTTCTAAAGGACGGGTAGTCCACACAGAATGACCCTGCATGCCATGGCTTTTGTGGGCTTTCTCTTTTCCCGTGCTCTTAGCTGTGACAGCTTATTACTATTAGTGTGTCTGCTTTGGACCCTCATCACTTAGCCTTTTCTTCTCTTCTCTTCAATGTGCTTTGAGATTAGAAATCAGTTTGCTAAGCCTCTCAGGACTTTATGAATGAAGCTGTGAGGAACTCTGTGGTGAATCAAGTATGTGAACTCACCTCACTGGGCTCTTGTGGTGAAAGTGCTTTTGTAAATCTTGAGATGCTTTCTGCATGTGGACTGTAACTGAGCTATTGTTGTGGACTTGGGGGTCTTCAGTGTGGGCTGCCCAAAGACCTTCTTCCTTCACCTTGGTTCTCACATTGTTCCACTTAGTCGGTTTCTGGATATATGACCTCCAAATCAGAGAGAGACTGCTATAGCAAGATAATACACTGTTTAAAAAGGAGGGTTTCCAGCGTTTGACAGCCTCGAGAACACAGATTACTTGGAAAAGAACGACCTCTTTGCCCAGAGTTGCCGGGAAAACTGGAAAGCATTTGGCAGAAATTAAAGTTAGGCCAACAGCTTATACCATGCACCAGTCACACAATCAAAATGTACACAAGACCTGAACTTTAAAGGTTATCCCCCCCCAAAAAAAAAGGAATCAGACCAGGTATCTTGCATCTAGCTATAGTGAGGAGGAGAATTCTTGGCCAAACAAGATAAAAGAGATTATTTAGAATATATGAAACTGAAAATTGAAAAGCTTTTACATGAATAAAATCAACATAACTAGCATTATAAAAGAAGTAGTCACTTGGAGGAAAAAAATCTTTACATCAGATATCTTTGACAAGAATCTCAAGTATATTTGACCAAAAGGATTAGTGATCAAAGGATCATATGAACAAACACTTCTCAAAAGAAGAATTGTAAACTATTAATAACTGCAAGAAATGTGTTCTAAATCAGTAGTAAAAAATGCAAATCAAAGCAGCCCTGGAGTTTTAGATCACAAATTGACCACACCTGGTAAATTGGCAAAACTGACCAAAGATAGTCATCACTGTTGGATGAGGGGTGGACCACTAAATTGATTCAACCATTCTGGCAAGCAGTTTGGAATTAGGCTAAGAAGTAATTTAAACGTCTGTGTTTTCTGACCCCGAGGAAAGGAGGGAGGGAGGAAGTGAGCATTTAGTATAGTATCTGCCGTGTGCCAGGCACTGTGCTAGGACTTTACAAATAATCTCATTTAATCCTCACAACGGTCCAGTGAGGTAGGGAATATTATTATGCTCATTTTACAGCTGAGGAAATGGAGGCAAACAGAGGTTAAATAACTTGACCAGGGTCATGTAGCTAGGAATATCGGAGGCTAAATTTGAACTCGGGGCTTCCTGCCACCAGGCCCAGCACTCTGCATCACCTAACTGCCTCTAGGCATGTGCCTCAGGAAGTTGGTGATTAAAAAAAAATTCCCATAACTATAATATTTAGAGCAGCACCTCCTTATAGTAACAAAGAGCTAGAGCAGGCCTGCACAACCTGCAGCATGCCAAAGATTTCCTCTACATACAAAGTCTGTTTTCCTCTCCATTTTCCACAGGCATCTGAAATCCTTGGTGTGCCACAGAAGCAGCCATGGGCCGCAGGCTGTGCAGGCCTGAACTAGACTCAGAGGAGATACTCATTGAGTGGGAAATGACTATGTGGTGCATGAACGGGGCGGGTTATTATTACACTGTGAGAAATGAGGAGCACAGAGAAGCACGGGGAGACATAAGCAACGCAGAATCGGGTCAGTGATGTACACTGGTGACAATGAAGTCAGTGGAAAGAACAGGAACAAAATCAAAAGCGAAGGCTGTGCAGCGGCCATCCATCAATTGTCTCTAATTCATCCCGGAAATATCTCTTGTGCAGCATGACCAGTGTTTGTTCATGTGTCGTCTCCCCCGGTAGACTGTGAGCTGCCTGAGAGCAGGGTCTGTCTTTGCCATTCTCTGTATCTCCAGTGCTTACTTAGCTCTGTGCCCAGCACGCAGCAGGTACTTAATGAGATATTTATTGAATGAAAGAGTCAACTTGACTTCAAAGAAGAGAGATGAGAGTTTGCATTTGCATTTTGCATTCTGAATTGCTTTTTTCCCCCTCTTTTGAATTTTTTATTTTAAAGGTTAGGGTTTTTTTTTTTTGAAAGTAAGGAGCTTATGTTAGGAAATTAATATAATGTTAAAGCCAAAAGATCAGTTTGAAGTTTTAAAAGGAAAAAGAAAAAGAATGGGTTTTTGCTGCTAATGTTCTTCCTCTCAAGAAGACTGTAAGGTTTTGTTTTTGACATTTAGCCCTCTCTGGTCTGATACTTACTTTTCCTAGACTTCCTATTTTCTTCATTCCGATGAATGGTCCAATAGTTCAACAAATAATTTTTTCTGATACATATATTATATCCACAGCTTAGCTATTATTGGTTTGCAGGTATAAATTTTCCTATGGTATAGACTTTATACAGAATTAAATATTTTTTACATTGAAAAAAATGAGAAGAAAAAGTAAATGTACTTTAGTAAAAAGAAAAACTAAAATTACAGATATAACTCAAAAGAAATAATTCTCAAAACAGTATAATTTGCCCTTGCCTTGGTCTATTAACACAGTTCACAAGTGTTTATTTATTTAGTTTGGCAAGGTAATTGAGGTTGTGACTTGCCCAGGGTCACACAGCTAGTAAGTATCAAATGTCTGATGCCAGATTTGAACTCGGGTCCTCCTGACTCCTGGGCTGGTGCTCCATTCACTGTGCCACCTAGCTGCTCCCTAAGTGTTTATTACACTCCCTGTGACTTAATCATTCTTTTGGTTGGAGCATGTGGTCACCAAACCATGCAAGGTGAGATGTAGAAAGGATCTGAGCAGCTATCTGGGTACTTCATCTCAAGTGACAGGGACCCATCTCCTCAGGCAAAGCCTGAGCCAGTTTTCCCTGATGCTGAACCTGCTGGCCTATTTGCCCCTGGTCCTGCCTCTGGGGCAGACAGAAAAAGTCTGGTCCTTCCCCTGCCATGTGACCACCCTGGGCATATCTGAAGGCATCTCATAGGTCCCACATGAGTCTTCCCTTCTCTGGGGCAAATATTCCCAATTCTTCAGTTGATCCCCCCTGTGTCACAGACTCAAGACCCTTGATCATCCTGGTGACCCTCCTCTGGACGTTTTCTAGCTTATTGCTGTTCTTAAGCTGTGGCACCCAGACCCTTTGTCTTTGTCTTGCCAGGCCCAGCCCAGCACTTTGCACATAGTAGGTACTTAATGCATGTTTATTCAGTTGAATTGTGGATGTTCTTGAAATCAGCATGGTGTAGTAGAAAGAGTACTATTCTGGGAATTGGGATATCTGAATTTTAGTTCCGATTCTGTCACTTGTTAGTTGTATGACCTCATACAAGACGTCTTCCTCTTTGATAAATGAATGTATCGGACAAGATGATTTCTCAGGCCCTTCCAGCTGGAAAATCCTGCAGTTACATTAAACAGTGAATTCCCTGTTGTACATTTGAGGAATACATCTATTGATTAAAGTGATGTTCACCATAAAACTATGACATTAGGAAAATACCTTGTACACATCTGAAATGCTACATTTAGAAAAAATTTTAGAGAGACCTTTAAAAGCAGAAATATCTATCTCTCCATCAAGGTAGCTTTAATGTTGTACATAGAGCTTATTGAGTGGAGAAGTCACTGTTTTTTTCAGCGCTACCTTTAACTCCTCAGTATTGCTCAGATGTCATGAACTTGATAAATGGGTTGTTTGCCTGGCATTATGGAGAATAATGTGGGTAGTGGGTAGTTAGCCTCATGAGTTTCTTGGACTTAACTTTGCACGAGTGCTTTTGTATTACAACTGTGTTAGCACTGGCTTAATCTTCGTAGATACTGTAGAGGTGTGCCATCCTCCTAAAAAAATAAAGAGGGAGGTGATTGCTGCTGGCCACGTTGTATGTCATAAAGAAGATGCGATAGCGCCTTAACTTTGTTGAACCTTAGATCTTGAAGAGACTTAGGTCCAGTGTGTCCATCCCCCCCTGCTTCTTTTACAGATGAGGAAATTGGACCAGGGAGGGAGATGGATTTGCCCAAGTTTTTGTAGGTAGTAAGCAGGCTCATAAGGTCATAGCTTTAGAGCTGGAAGGCACCTTAGAGGTCATCTAGTCCAATCCTCTCATATTACAAAGGAGAAAACTGAGGCCCAGAAAAGAGAAATTCCATGCTCAAGGTCACGGAGTCAGTGGCAAAGCAAGGCTTGGAATCTAGGCCCTCCGCCTCCAGCTCCAGTGCTCTTTCAGTCTTCACTCAGCAGTTGGTTTATTAATATAGCTGCCTCGTTTTTTGGTGGTGGTGGTGGTAATCTTTGTTCTCCGCCTGAAAGGACAAATGTTTATACAGAGTTTATGATGGAATGCTGAGCTTTGCTGGTTCAGATGAGGTGGTAGGCGGACTTCAACCAACAACCACCCTTGTGAATGCCGGTGGTTTAAAGGCATGGTTTGTTTTATATTCTCCCCCATGCCTCATTTGTAAATAGCGTCAGTTCTGATTTTCTAACTAGCCAAACTTAAGCCTCCTAGGAGAAAAGGAGGATATTTTTTATCATGAAACAAATTTCTCAGTTGTTGTCATGGAATGAATGAATGCAATAAAATGCCTGAGCCCCTAGTTCTGGCTTCTTTATTCATTGACTTGCTTGTAACCTTGAGAAAATCAACTAAACCTTTTATAAGTTTCTTTGTCTCTAAGATGGAAATGACAATACTGACGTTGGGTTTCTTTCTTTCTCTCTCTCTCTCTCTCTCTCTCTCTCTCTCTCTCTCTCTCTCTCTCTCTCTCTTTCTATTTGTAAATGCTCTTCAGGGCTCTTTGGGAAAGGTGTTTAACAACATTATTTTTGTGGCCTCGTAAATAGCCTTCATTCAAGTTATCAACCATTTAGCATTTTTGTGTTGTAAATAGATAATCTTCTTATCTCACATTGTTTCCAACAATTCACACAGCCGTTTCCCACCCCCCCAAGGGAAAAACTAATGTTTTAGCAAAAAGTGCTTTCTTCCAAAGTTAGAAAGGCAGGGTCACCATTTCTGAGCCTTCACACATTCTGATGAGCACATCGCCCATCCCTGTCCCTGTGGGATTTTGCCACTCAGTTCATAGGTAGGATCAGCTTTGCATTCTTAGTTAGGGAGAACAAGCCAGTAACATTTAGATCTTGACTACTGCGATCACAGTGGAAATGCTTTGAGAACGCAGAGAGGGAAGAGGCTGGTGCGGAGCTAAATGTCAGTTACATCGCCGCTCATTTGCTCGCTTTCCTTTCCCTGCAGTACGGCGACTATGACCCCTCTGTTCACAAGCGCGGGTTTTTGGCTCAGGAGGAGCTGCTTCCAAAAAGGGTAAGGAACAGCACCGGCTTTGGAGACGGGCCTCGCAGGCCCGCGTTCTAAGAAAGCACGCCAGAGGCCTCGGATTTTGGGAGGTGCTCTCAGAGTGCTTAGGCATTCTGCATCAGTCTGGGGCACAGAACTTTGAGAACTGGGAGGATCGCGTTTGGCACCTGCTGGCCAGTTGCTTCCAACAGGTTTTTCATGTTGGTTTGGGGATAAAAGGGGTATCTTAGGCAGTGAGTATTGCCCGAAATAGCAGTTGAGGCAAGTGGGATTTTGAAGTTTTCAAGTGGATTCAGGATTAAGCTGTGAGAAGTTTAGATAAGACAGAGTGGGGGGAGGGAAGAATGGTTTTTGAGAGTAAGACTTTGATGCTGCCCCTTCAGTTCACAGACAGCACAGTCATGTTTTGCTGCATCGTGTGTAGTGGGCCTGCTCGGTCTGCATTGCTTAACAAATACCTGCATGTCATTTCCTGTGGCCTTCACCTGTGTGTTCGGTGTTTTCCACCGATGTTGGACAGATGAAGCCAACACTGCGTGCACGTGATTGAAATAAATCACACGCCTGGTCAGGCTTTCGATTGGTGGCGATCCTTTTGGAGGAGAGCTGGTCCCCAGGGATCTCTTCTCCGACATTAGTTCAACTGTGATTTCATTCTCATGGAGGACTCGTTTGCATGAGTGAAGATTGCATTTCCTTCTTGCCTCACAACCCGGAGATGACCTTTTGGGACTTAGCTTACTTCTGGAATGCCAGATACAGAGTCAATACTTGGAGCCTTCCTGGCTTGAGAGAACCTGCCGGAGCCTGCCCACCACGAATCGCCTTCGAGAATCTTGGCACGCCCTCCATGCTCCATGGAGACTCTGGAGCAGGCCTTTTGTAGGGGAGCTCCGCTGAAAGGATCTTTCTGCTTTTATGGTGGTGTGCATGTGTGTACACACATGTGTTTGCTTTTTTCTAGGTAATAAATCTGTATCAGATGACACAGGAGATGTGGGAGGAGAGAATTACCTCCTGGTATGCAGAGCATCGAGGGAGAGCAAGGTGAGCCCCCCAAAGGCACCAGTGTGGTGGATTTCTCCACTGGTCTTTTGGACACGGCTAATTTCCCTGTTCTGTGAGTAAAGAGGATCTGAGCCAGCCTTCCTGGGCTGTAAATAACTTTTCTCGTGACGGTTCCTGCTTTGGACACAGGTCACACTGCGTACTGAGCTGCGTAGATGGAGCTCAGGACGCTTAGTTGTGAGGGGAGCCATACGCCTGGCAGGGCAGCCAGCCCTAGCTGCCTCTCTCTGTCCCTCTTTTGGGTGTTTAACCCGGCTCCTTGAAGGAAAGGAGCAGCTTGTGAAACATGAATTGGAGTCTAGAGTAAGGGTCATCAGATTGAAGCACATGGTAACGTTTTCTTGTGGCTTCTTGTACTCGGATACAGGGATCACTGAGTCTGAGTTACTTAAGACAACGGGGGCACTTGGCTTGAGATGAAGCTTGAATTCTAAGATCCTGGGCTCCTCCCACTGAACCTAGGGTAAATCGGTAGAGAGTACCTGGGAGGCAGATTGTAACTTCACAAAGAGCTTCCTACGGCTAATTCTGCCCAAGACCTTGGCAAAGGGATGAGTTCCCTGTGACCTACCCATTAGGGCACTTGTAGAGAAGATTTATATTTCAGTAGATAGTTGAATTAGACCTTCTCTGAGGTCTCACCTAATTCTAAGAGAGTGTGACTATTGCCCTGCTTTTAATGAGAGTACGAAGGCTTTCTGCATGCAGCCCAAAGTTCATCCGAGACCTTGCCTTTCTCAATGACTCCTGGCAGAATCATCCTTTCCCCTTCTCACTTAGCAGCTCTCTCATCACTTTTCGTTGTCCTCACAGAGATGAAGCTGAAATGGAATATTTGAAGATTGCTCAGGACTTAGAGATGTATGGTGTGAACTACTTTGCAATCCGGGTGAGTTGATGCCTTATCTCCTTATTTGTGCCCAGTAATTCAATCCAGTCAACATTTATGCAGCTCTTGTGACATGGCAGGTACTGTGCTAAGCATCAGGGAAACAATTAATAGAAAGAGGAGGCGGTCCCTGCTCTCAAGTTGCTCATAATCTAAGGAGGGAGATGGCACACCACAGGAATCAGGAGGAGGGAGAGGTATGCCATGGGGTAGCCAGCCAGGGTCATCTCGCTCTGTGTAGTTGAAACCAGGCAGGGAAACAAGCAGAGCAGAAGAGCTGAGAGGCCGGTCTCTGTTCTCTATAAAGGAAGTCATAGAGAGCAGTTTAGTGCTCCACCCTGCAGCCCTTGAGCCAGAAGGGAAGGGAAGCTGAGGGAGGCGGTCCCAGGCTTGAGTTAGCGTCATGGTGGTGAGTTTAGAAGTGATGACCTCATCCTGGGAAGGTCATCTTCTTCCTCGGAGATGAGACTAGAGGCTTGCTGCTTGAGTGTTCTAGGCAGCCGCTGGTACTATCTAGGCAGGATGTGGCGTCAGTGGGAATAGACAGAGGAGGGAGGGAAAGGGAGAGAGCAGCATGAAAAAGCCTGAAGCTTGGCACAGTGCCTCCCCACCCCCAGGTGAGCAGAGCCCAAGTCAAGAAATAGGCTGGAACAGTGAGCCAAAAAAAAAAAGAACTTCACCATAAAAAGATGTTATGGTGGCAGGGAAGAAGACAGCAATATAAAAACATTTACAACCAAAGCCTTAAAGAAAAAAAATGTTAATTGGACCCAAGCCCAACAACAATTCCTGGAGGAGTTAAAGAAAATTATTAAGAGTGGCAGAAGAAAAATTGGGAAGAGAAATGAGAACAATGCAAGAAAATTAACATCTTGGTAAACAAGACACAAAAAAATACTGAAGAAAATAACATCTTAAAAAACAGAATTGGCCTAATGGTAAAAGAGGCAAAGAAATTCACTGAAGAAAAGAATTCCTTAAAAAGTAGATTAGACCAAATGAAAAACAGGTACAAAAGCTCACTGAAGAAAATAATTCCTTAAAAATTAGGAAAAGGAATGGCTTTTATAGCGGAGGGGAAAATGGGGTAGCAGGCAGTGCTTGAATTTCATTCTGTTGGGATTAATTCAAAGAAGGAAAACACACACACACACACACACACACACACACACACAGAGATTTGGGCATAGAAATCTATTCTACCCAATAGAGAAATGGGAGAGGAAGGACATAAGAGATTATGGAAGTGGGGAGTGACAAAAGGGAGGACAGATTAAGGGAGACTGTTCAGAAGCAAAATAGACTTTTGAAGAGAGACAGGATAAAAAGAAGGACATAGAAAAGAAAATAAGGTGGAGGAAAATACACAGTAATCTTAACTGTAAATGGGATGAACTCACCCATAAAATGGAAGTAGATAGCAGAAGGGATTAGAAACCAGAATCCAACAATATATGGTTTACAGGAGACTCACTTGAGCATAATCTATTATGCTCCAGCTGAAGTAAAAAAAAAAGGCAGGGGTAGCAATCATGATCTCAGACAAAACAAAAGATAAAATAGACCTAATTATAAGAGAGAATCAAGGAAACTACATTTTGCTAAAAGGTACCATAGACATGAAGTAATATCAAAATATTTTACAAGAGGTTTCTCCAATAAAGGCCTCATTTCTTTTTTTGTTTGTTTTTGTTTTTGTTTTTTTTAGGCAGTTGGGGTTAAGTGACTTTCCCAGGGTCACACAGCTAGTAAGTGTCAAGTGTTTGGTCTGAGGCCAGATTTGAACTCAGGTCCTCCTGACTTCAGGGCCAGTGCTCTATCCACTGTGCCACCTAGCTGCCCCTAAAGGCCTCATTTCTAAGATACATATTGAGTATAGAACTAAGTCAGATTTATAAAAATAAGAGCCATTTCCCAATTGATAAATGGTCAAATGAATAAGCAGTTTTCAGAAGAAGAAATCAATGCTATCTATAGTCATATGAAAAAAGCCTTAAATTATTACTGATTTTTGTTGTTGTTCAGTTGTTTAAGTCATGTCCTATTCTTCATGGCCCCATTTGTAGTTTGCCCGGCAAAAACATTGGAGCGGTTTGCCAGTTTCTTCTCCAGCTCATTTTACAGATGAGGAAACTGAGGCAAACAGAGTGAAGTGACTTGCCCAGGGTCACACAGCTAGGAAGTGCTTGAGGCTAGGTTTGAACTCAGGAAGAGGAGTCTCCCTGACTCCAGGCCTGGCACTTTGTCCACTGTGCCGCATAGCTGAGGGAAGATAGGTGCACTGATAAACTGTTGGTGGAATTGTAAACTGGTCCAGTCAGCCAAGGACAGTTTAGAATTATGTCCGAAGGGCTCTAAAACTCTGCGTGCCCTTTCACCCAGCAGAACCACTGGTATGTCCATATCCTAAGGAGATCAAAGAGAAAGGAAAGAGACCTAGATGTACAACAGTGTTTGCGGCAGCTCTTTTTGTGGTGGCGAAGACTTGGAAGTGGAGGGGATGCCCATCGGTTGGGGGATGGCTGAACAAGCTGTGGTCTGTGATTGTGATGGAGTGCTACTGTGCTATGAGGAATGACAGGGAGGGTCGTTTTAGAAAAACGTGGCAAGACCCATATGAACTGATGCAAAGTGAAGTGAGAAGTACTGGGAGATCATTGGGCATAGTAACAGCAATGTCATAATGGTGATCAGCTGTGAAAGACTTGGGGGTTTTGATCAGCGCAGTGATCCAGGACAGGCCCAAAGGACTCACGATGAAAAAATGCTCTCCACCTGAGAGAGAACTGATGAGCTGAGTGCAAAATCGAAGTATAATTTTCTCACTTTTTTTTTTTCAATACAGCCGATATGGACTTATGTTCTTCATGATTTCACGTGTATAATTGATATCATTTTGCTTGCTTACTCGGTGGGGGGGGAGAGAATTTGGAACTTAAGATTTAAAAAGAAAAGAATGTCCAAAATAAATAAATAAATAATAGGTTTTTGGTTTTTTAGAGAGACCATTTTGCTTCTGACCTTTACCTCCCGTCATCCACTCTCCCTTTTATCACCCCTCCACCTCTTTCTCATATCCCCTTTCCCTCCTATTTTCCTGTTGGGTAAGATAGATTTCTGTAGCCAATTAAGTGTGTATCTGAAGTCTTCTCTTTGAACTAATTTCAGTGAGAATGAGGTTCAGGTGTTGCCTGCTGCCCCCTGCCCCATTTTCTCCTGCACTATAAATTTAAGCTCTTCCTTGTGCACCCTTTTTAGGTGAGATTAATTTCTCCCACTCTGCCTCTCCCTTCCTCCTCCTCCTCCTTTTGTTTTTTTTTTTTTGAGATCATCCCAACACAGCTCACACCCATGCCCTCTGTCTGTGCAGACTCTTTCTAATTGTCATCAGAAAGACAAAGTTCTTAGGAATTATATGTATCATCTTCCCATTTAGGAATGGAAATAGTTAAGTCTTGTTGTGTCCCTTATGATTTCTCTTTCGTGTTTTGCCTTTTCAGTGCTTCTGGTGAGTCTTGTGTTTGAACACTACATTTTCTATTCAGCTCTGGTCTTCTCTTCAGGAATGCTTGAAAATCCTCTATTTTGTTAAATATCAGTTTTTTCCCCTAACAGATTATACTGGTTATTGTTGGTTGTAATCTTAGCTCCATTGCCTTCTGGAATATCATGTTCCAAGCCCTCTGCTCCATTAACATGGGAGCTGCTAAATCTTGTATGATCCTGACTGTGACTCCACAATATTTGCACTGTTTCTTTCTGACTTGTCATAGTATTTTCTCTTTGAGCTGAGAGCTCTATAATTTGGCTGTAACGTTCCTGGGAGTTTGCATTTTAGGATCTCTTTCAGGAAATGATTGGTGGATTCTTTCAAATTCTATTTCACCCTCTGGATCTAAGATATTGGGGCAGTTTTCCTTGATAATTTCTTGAAATATGGTTTCTGGGCTCTTTTTCTTGTTAATCATGGTTTTCAGGTAGTCCAATAATTGTTAAATTATTTCTCCTTGATCTATTTTCCAGGTCAGTTGTTTTTCCAATGACAGATTTCTCATTTTCTTCTATTTTTTCATTCTTTTGACTTTGTTTTATTGTTTATTGATGTCTTATGGAGAAAATAGGTTCCACTTGGCCAATTCTAATTTTTAAGGAATTCTTTTATTCGGTGAGTTTTTCTGTCTCTTTTAGCATTAAGCCAATTTTGTTTTTTAAGGTGTTTTTTTCTTTGGTATTTTTTGTGCCTCTCGTAACCAAGCTGTTAGTTCTCTTTTCATAATTTCCTTGCATCACTCTCATTTATTTTCCCAATTTTTCCTCTGCCAGTCGTATAACTTTCTTTAATTCTTCCAGGAATTCTTATTAGGCTTGGGTTCAATTAACAATTTTCTTTGAGGCTTTTATTAGAACTGTTTTTGTGTTATTGTCTTCTTCTGAGTTTGTGTCTTGGTCTTCCCTGCCACCATAATAGCTTTTATGTGATCAAGTTCCCTTTTTTTTTTGTTTTTTGTTTTCTCATTGTTCCAACCTACTTCTTGTCTTTGAACTTTACATTAAAGTTGGGCTCTGCTCACCTGGGAGTGGTGAGGCTCTGTGCTAAGCTTCTAACTTTTTCATGCTGCTGTTTTCAGAGCTAGTTCTGGGGGAGTCTACAAGTTCTCAGTGCTTCCACAGTGGTATCATGCCGGGAGAGGTGTGGTCACTGCTCTCCTGGTCTGGACTCTGGCCTTTGCCCAGGAGGGGGCGCCCCTTCCCCTGCAGCCGCACGTGCTCGTGCTCCTCTCGGCCTGGGCCCTGTGAGTGACTGCAGGTGCCCCTGTCCTCCCCAGACTGAGACTCAGAGCTGCCGAATAACAACAGGCCTTGCCCCCGGCACACGCAGAGTGTTTCCTTGCATCTTTTTCTGACCAGTTGCCCGGCCCCCTTACCATCTCTGGGCTGAGAGTTCTGGAAAGCTGCTGCTGCTGCTGCCGCTATCGTACTCAGCTCCGAGGCCCTCAACTGGCATTGTTGTCATGTGTGCGCTAGGTCGGTCCCCACCCCCGTGTCACAGACCTCTCATCCCACCTCCTAAATCATCTGAGGCTGGAACACGGCTCCCCTGGAACTTTTGCTGGCTCTGCTGCTCCAGAACTCAATTTGGGGCATTTTTCTAAAGTTGGGTTTTTTTTTTTTTGCCGGGGAATGTTGAGAGAGCTTGGCTGGGTTACTACTCTACTCCACCATCTTGGCTCTGACCCCCCCATTACTCTGAATATTTTATTTTTTTTAATGACATGTAAAAATGTTTAACATCAGTTTTTTTTTTAATTTGAATTTAAATTCTTTCTCTCCCTCCACTCCTCCCTTGTTGTGAAGGCTGGGAGTTTGATACAGGTTATACACGTACAGTCGTGCAAAACACATTTCCATATTAGTCGCGTTGTGAAAAAAGACATAATCCTCCACCACCACCCCCCCTCCAAAAAAAAAAAAGAAATTTTAAAAAATATGCTTTGATCCACTTTCAGACTCCATCAGTTCTTTATCTGGAAGTGGATAGCATTTTTCATTATGAGTCCTTTGGAACTGTCTTCGATCATTGTATTGCTGCGAATATTAAGTCATTCACAGTTCTTCATCAAACAGTGTTGCTGTTACTGTGTTCACTGTTCTACTGATTCTGCTCACTTCACTTTGCATCAGTTCATGTAAGTCTTTCCAGGTTTTCCTACCATTATTTTTTGAAACCTTAGTGGCTATGTGGTCCAAAAAAAAAGGAATATAGTCTTTCTTGTTTTACTTAAAATCAACTGAAGCTATAAAAAATACTACCAAAATGCCACTTACGTTTATTGTTCAAAGTGCTTTATGGTCAGAGAGGGGAATTACGAATCTTAGGCTGTTAACACATAGCTGCTGTCAGAATGTTATGAGAAGAGAAGAATATTCATCTTTGCGTAGTAGCTGGATCGTGATAATTGCTCATACTCATATGGGCCTTTGCATATGTTACTCGATCCTCAAAATACCTCTGGAAGTAGCTAGAGCAAGTGTCACTATCCTGACTTTACAAATGAGGAAACTGAGGACCGATGACTTACACAAGGTCTCATAGCTAGTGATTGGAACTCAATCACAGGTCCTCTGATTAAGCCCAGTTCCCTTTCCACTCTATTCTGCTTACCTTCTTTAGAGTTGCTGTACCTTCTGAATAACTGCCCATGTTCATATGCTCTTTACTCTGAGTTAGATTTCTCTGTCATTGGTAAGTGGGTTAGTGGAGTGGTGTACCTTCCCTCACTTCCTCTCAATGTAAACGTCTTCTGCTGTAGAGAAGGACTGTTGGGCTATGACATGAGCACCATCTTAGATTTGGAATGGAGTTCATGTTAGGTTGGATTGAGAATTCTCTGTGACCATTCTGACTTCTAAGTACTAGAGCTTGTCAGGTATACATTTATCTGTTTAAAAGTTAAATCACTCAGGATCTAGTTACAGTTCACCCTTTCTTCCCGCTTCCCCCAGGTAAGGATAACTTTATTTACTATTTAGGTTTTCATTCTACATCACTGATAGTGTGGCTGTTTAATTACAATTTGAGTTTTTAGCAGTGAACTTCATTGTGTTACTTTAGTGTTGGTTTTTAAATTGTCACTTTAAAATGTTGTTTTAATTTAATCTTAAAAGATTAACAAAAATTCTGTTTTCTTTCCCTCCCTTTACTTGCCCCTCCACTGAAAAAGAGAAAGAAGACTCTTGTAACAAATGTGCATAGACAAGCCAAATGAATTTCTGCACTGTGTCCAAAAAATATTTGTCTTGTTCTGTGTCCCGAATCCATCACTTCTCTGTTAGGAGAGACCAAGTGCTTCATCATGGGCCATGTGACGTTGTGGTTGGTCATTGCAGTGGTCAGAATTCTTAAGTCTTTCAAAGCTGTTTGTCTTTATAGCGTTGGTATAAAACTCCCAGTTCTGTTTACTTCCCTCTAAATCAGTTCAGACAAGTCTTCCCAGGTTTCTTAGAAGCTGTCCCCTTTGTCATTTCTTACAGTGCAATAGAATTCACTTACACATTTGTATACCATAATTTCTTCAGCTGTTGTACACTTGGCGAGTACACCTATAGCTTCCTGGTCCTTGCTGCTATAAAAAGAACTGCTACAAATTTTTCTTTTTATATATATATAGGTCCTCTTCCTTTTTTTTTGATCTCATTGGGTCATGGATTGAGTAGTGGTATCACTGGGTCAAAGGATATGCATAATTTAATAATTCTTTGGCTATAGGTAGTACAGAACAGCTATAGGAATTCATAGTTCCACCAGTAGTGCATTAATGTCCCTGTTCTCCTATGGCCCGTCCAGCATTTGTCAGCCTTTCCAGCCTGATAAGCTTAAGCTCAGACTTCCAGACTTTGTATTTTTCTAATTATTAATGATTTGAAGCATTTTTCCATATGACCATAGAGACTGTGGATGTCTTGCCTTGAGAAATACCTATTCATGTCCTTTGACCATTCATTCATGTTGGGGAATGGCTCTTGCTCTTGTAAATTTTGATCATTTTCTTCGAAAGGTCTGTCTGTATATCTTGGAAGTGATGAAGCTGTTAACTAACAGAAAAACTTGCTGCAAAGATTTTTTTCCACCCAATACTCATTTCCCTTCTAATTTTGGATACATTGATTTTGTTTGTTCAAAAACTTTTAAATTTTGTGTAATCCGATTTATGATGATTCTCTCTATTGCTTGTTTGGTCATGAACTCTTCCCTTATCCACAGATCAGACAGCTCATTTCTCCCTCGCTCCCCTGATTTGGTTGATATTGTCCTTTACGTCTAAGGCATGTGGTGTGAGACGTTGGTCTCTATACCTAATTTCTGCCAGACTCCTTTCCCATTTTCCCAGCAGTTTGTGTCCTCTAGTGAGTTCTTAGCTTAGGTCTTTTTAAAATTTTCTTTTGATGTAAATAAATTAGCAGCTCTTAGATGCATCTCCGTTCTTTAGCCTGCGGATAGTCTTTGAGCTGGCACTAAGAGTTACCGGTTACTCTCCTAGGGTACTAGCGCATTTCACCGTGGTATTTTGATGATAATAATACTCGTGAACATTTCTGTAGTGCTTTAATGTTTGCAGAACATAATGCATGTTTTTTCCTCGGCTTCTCATTGTGCCTCCTCCAAGAAGGCATGACCTCTCTAGGTTTACCAATTGTTGCGTCTTCAGCTGGAACCAGTTGAAGTCTGCCCGATGTAACAGTTTGTACGGATCTTTTAAAATGTGAATAAAGTCTTTGGATGGAGTTGGAGCTGACAGGGGCTCTTCTTTGTTTCATGTGCAGAATAAAAAGGGCACAGAGCTGCTGCTCGGAGTGGACGCTCTGGGCCTCCACATATACGACCCCGAAAACAGGCTGACCCCCAAAATCTCCTTCCCTTGGAATGAAATCCGGAACATCTCTTACAGCGACAAAGAGGTAGGGCGGAACCCCGTCTGGTCCCAGGGACTACGCAGAATGTTCTCCTTTGTCTTGCCCGCCGGAAGCGTCGTAGCACAGATGCTTCCCTTTAGTGCCGGATTCCTCCATTCTGGAGCAGTGGCTTCTGCTTGTTGAAGCCTCTGCTTTTTCAAAGAGAGTCACCAAGCCCCACTGCTTAGCAGGCAGGGCTAGTTATACCTGTAAATACAGCGAAAAATGAACATTTCTGACTAATGGATGGTTTCTGAGTCCGGTTAGAGAGGCTGTTTGGATTTCAGGGCTGGCTAGTCAGGCAAGAGCTAGAGCTTACTGAGGGCTTTCCCTGTGCCCAGTCTTTTATTATGTGCTCTGGGGTCTAACATGATGATAGGAACTCACTGTGCTGTCCTGGAAAGAAGGTCAGGTGTGGAGTCTGGAAGACTTGTGCTTGCAGCAAGCGTAGGCACTTACAGGCTGTGTGACTCTGAGCAAGTCATTGACCCTTTCTGAGTCTTAAGTTTCCTCATTTGTAAAATAGGAATAAAACTATACTTGCAATAGCGACCTTCCAAGGTTGTTCTGAGGAAAATACTCTGTTGCCTTAAGGCATTACAAAAAGGTGAATGATTCTTTTTAGTGTTTTTCCTATAATAACCCTGTAAGGTGGGTTGTACAAGGATCACCATTCCCATTTTCATGGACGAGCTTGTTGAGATTCACGTCCACGGTGGTGTAGGTCAGACACGTGGCCCAGAGACTGCACGTGGCCCACAGCACTCTTGAATGCAGCCTGAACCCCGTTAAAATGTAATGGGGAAACATTTAACAAAATAAATAAAACATACAACAGGGATCCCCAAGACGGCTTAGTGGTCCCTATTTCTGTTTGAGTTGGACCCCACCAGTGTAGAAGACTCTTATAAGAATTAGAGGTGGGATGTGCACCCGGCACTTGGAGCCAGCAGACATGGCTGTGTTTGAATCCTGCCTTAGACACACCTACTTGTTCTTTGTTCACAGGCTAGTTATGTAACCCCAGAGTTTTCTCATCTCTAAAATGGAATAATAATGCTTGCACTCTTGATCTCATAGGATTGTAGATATTAATTGTTGTTCAGTCATAGTTGTGTCTGACTCTTTGTGACGCTGTGGGCCAACTGTCCATGAGATTTTCTCGGTAAAGATACTGGAGTGGTTTGCCATGTCCTTCTTAAGTTTTGTTCAAGTAGAGGTTAAGTGACTTGCCCAGGGTCATACAGCTAGTAAATGTCTGAGAATCCTATTTGAACTGAGGTCTTTCTGACTCCAGGCCCAGCACTCAATCCACTGAGCCTCTAGCTGCCCTCTTGTAGATACTAAAGCACTCTGCAAATATGAGCTGTTATCATTATAATCAAGCAGACTTTGTCCTCTTGAAACTTATAAACTAATAATGAAGAAAAAACTAGCATGCCTTAAACAGTTAGCATATTATTAAGATTTAATAACAGACATGTGTGGCCTCAGAATTTAAATCTCTGCCTGTGGGATGATGACCCAGATTTCTCAGCCGTTGTAATTCATTCAACAAATATTTATTAAACATGTTCTCTGATAATAACTGACAAAGCATTGCAGAAAGTCTTCGATTTAACAGACTTTTATTCACATCCAAGGCATCATCTTAGACAATGGAGATAAAGAGACAAAAGAAGGTAGTCTCTACCCTCATGCCTCACAGCATGATAGGGAAGACAAGAGGCCCACCTGGGTCGCCATCAGGAATGGATGAGTGCTGAGCACAAGGCGAAGTCCCTGGCGTCGTGGGCCTCTGTGTCTAAGGGGTGGGCGTGGGGGGTTGTTTATGTGAACCGAAGGGAGGGAGGCCTGGCCCTCTGATATTGTTTGGTTCTGCCGGACTGTGTTGGTGTCAGACAAATTGAACGCTGTAATTGATTTTGAAAATGTTGGCGAGATAGAGACCCCAAGATGGGCTTTTAGGTGTTTGTTCTAAAAGCCTTTCAATTGAAAGCCCACATTACTCAAGCATTGGGTTTGCCCCAGCATGATAACTCTTCTCCAATTCCATAAAAATGTTTACTGTGCACCCTGGGGCTGGAGCACTAAAAGCTCCCCAAACCCTCATTCTTCAAAGAACCCGAGGATTAAAGTCTCTCCTAGTGAGGCCTGACATCCTAAACTCTAACAGAGCTTCTCCAGGGGAATGGAGCCATCGTGTTCCATCACGTCCACAATCCACGGAATAAGACAACCCCGAGCTCACTTGACATGGTGGTAAGTTAGTTGTCTTCGTAGTTCTGGATGCACGACAGCCAGGCTGTCAGAACAGAAAGGTTTTGTTTATTCATAGTGATCCATTGACCCCAGGAATGTTCTCTAGTGCTGAGACTGTGGTTTTCTCCACTATTTGTGGTTTCCCACTGACAGCTTTCAAGTTAAATAGCCAAAAGAGCTCAAGAAGTGCTCCTCTGGAGTGGACTGGGGCGTAAGGGAACTTTGCCCACGCGATTGAAGGATTCAGGGCAATTTTTAGCTTGCCTGACTTTGCTAATCTCTTGTCAACAATGTGCCACTTGGAGGACTTGGTCTGTGTGTGGGGGTGGGGGGGTGTGCGCTTAAAAGGCATCCCTGAAATACTGGATCAGCCTGAGTGACTGAATAACCAGTGAACCTCTGCAGACTGTCCTGGAGGGCTCTGGCTGCTAGGGCTCTGGCCTGGCAGCAGTGACACAGGCAGGGAGGAGGCCACACACTCTGCCCACAGGAGCTCCCAGGCACTTGATCAGTGGGCCTGTTGCAGTTCCAGTGAAGTTTATAAGGCACTTTTCTTATGAGCAGCCTTTTGAATTGAGTGGCATGAACTTCATTTTCCAGATTTTCTTGCTGAAGAAAAGGCACAGACCCGGTAAGTGCCAAAATTACTGACCTGGGCCCCAGTGGAAGTAATCCCAGGCTTTGGAATGATCCATTGAGCCATCCTGCTGCCTCTTCCGTGTAAAACACATGCCCAGATGACCTTGGCACAAGGCATGCCCAGTGTGGGGAGTGCCACCTAGGGAGCTGGCAGGGAGAGGCCTGAGGGAGGCAGAGGTCCATTTCAGCTGTGGCCTGGAGGCAGGGAAGACTTCTTGGAGGAGGCAGACTTGGAAGGTCTTCCTGACTGAAGCCTTGAAGAAAGAGAAGCAAAGATGACTTGGAGAGCCCGTTCCAGCACATGGGCCTTCCTCAGAGTAGAGGCATGATAAATGCTTTGTGAATGGAATTGAGGCATGGGCGAACAAATGGTGTGAGCAGAGGGGGAGACAACCCAGGAGAGTGTAGGAGACGAGCTGACAGCACAGACCAGTGAACGGCTTCCCAGCAGGCAAGGCGGGACATAGACTGTAGTCAGAAGGGAAAGCCGGCCTCAGATCGTGGAGAGCCTGATGGCCAGGCTGAGAGCA
Organism: Phascolarctos cinereus; assembly: GCF_003287225.1. NCBI lineage: Eukaryota > Metazoa > Chordata > Mammalia > Diprotodontia > Phascolarctidae > Phascolarctos > Phascolarctos cinereus. The sequence continues at coordinate 717,956,894 of NW_027555847.1, forward strand.
GATGCAGTTGGCAGTGAAGAACCACTCGGTAGTCAAAAGCACTGTAGTGGTCTCATTCCCTAGGACTGCTGCGCACACAGCAAACGGTGTGGAGGAGACCTTGGAGAGAGGCCAGACCGTGGCCGGAGGGATCACTTGGGAGGCGCTGGTCATGACACAGAGTGGTTGCCACGAGAATGGCCGGGATGGGAGAATGTGAATGGAGGAGCTCTTACCAAGGAAGAATGATAGGACTTGTCAGTCAGTTGCATTTGGGGGTGGGGCAGGGAGAAGAATGCTGCTGGCATGGACGCAAATGCCGTCGGCTGAAATAATATTGCTGCAGGAGTGGATTGCGTGTAGGCTACCAAGTCAGGAAATCTGCCCTAGAAATTGACTAGCTGTGTGACCCTGCTCAAGTCACTTAATCTCCATGTAAAATAAGATATCAGTAGTGCCTCCCTCAAAGAGTCGATCAGGTTCAAATGAGATAATGTATCTACATAAAGACTTTTCTGATCCCCCTGCCCCAGCCCAACTATTCATGCCCGACTCCCAGATGACTTTATATTGGAAGAGACAGTGAGGGTGGTGCAAAGGGTAAAACAGTGAACCTGGAGTCTGGCAGACCTGAATTCAAATGTGGTCTCAGGTTCTTACCAGCTGTGTAACTGGGGCAAATCATTTAACCTCTGTCTGCCTCAGTTTCTTTATCTATAAAATGAGTGTAATCCTACCTCTCAGGGATATGGTAAAGATAAAATGATGTATTCGTAAAGCAGTTTGCAAACCTTAAAGAACTGTGTAAATGCTGATTATTAGAGCTAGCTAAATGTCTGTGTAGCTAAATGACTGTGCTCGCACGCATGTGTACACACACACACACACACACACACACACACACACACACACTCTCTAAAGGCAGGGCCTGGTTCATGCCTGGCTTCCTTAGCACTTGGGAGAATTGTGTTGATGAAGTGATTGCTCTCCTCCCTTGCTCAGAAGCCTTGAGTGGGTTCCCCTTTCCTGTCATGTCAAACTAAAGTCCCACAGCCTGGCTTCCCGGGGCCTCAGCCTGTCTGGGCCCAGCCTGTGTCTCCATGGTTATTTCCCTCTGCTCTTCCAGCCTGTGTGTTGTGGCCCAGTCTCATCCCTTCTCTCCCTGGTTCCTACAGTACAATTCTCTGCCCTGCAGCTTCCCCTTCTCACATTTGCCCCTCCTCTTAACGCCTGCCTGTGTCCTGTCCCGGCCACCCCAGGCCTGCCTTGTGCTTCTGAGTCTGACTGTCTGCCACATGGTCCCATGCTGGTTTCTTCTAGAATGTCTCATACCGTTAGCTGTCGCTTCGTGGATCCTGGACTCAGCACTCCCACCTTGGCCGCCTGGGAGTGGAGAGTGCATTTTCCTCCTTTTCTCGGTTCTTTCCAGCATCTGGCTCTGAGCCATAGGGTTTGTTGGCTGTGTGGCCTGCTCTCAGCTCGGTCTGGCTTCCTTTGAGGTCCAAGTGGGCCTTGCCTGGGCAGCCATCACCCTGCCAGCCCATCTGCCAGGTGCCTGCCCCTCGCCAGGCCCTCAGATGCTCCCAAGTGGTAGCACCTTGAGGAAGGTCCCCCATTCCAACCCCTGCTGCATGGAAGGGACCACAGTGGCTGCACCCGCAGCGATGGCTGTGCCCATTGTGGTGGCTATTCCCATGATGGTGACTGGCCCCACAGAAATGGCTGTGCCTGTAGCCGTGACTGGCCGCACAGCGGTGGCTGCGCTGGTCGTGGTGGCAGCAGCCCTGCTGCTGATCTTCTGGGAGGGCATCATACAGCTCTAACGCCTTTTCTTCTTTTTGTAGTTCACCATTAAGCCTCTGGACAAGAAGATCGATGTCTTTAAGTTTAACTCGTCAAAGCTGCGTGTTAACAAGCTGGTAAGTGGAGGCCCAGACTTTATCGCTCTGTAACCTAGCTGGAATTTCAGGAAAAAAATGAACTCTCTCTTAGAAAGAATCAGAATGTCATCCTCATAAACAGGAGGGATATGCCAAGCAGTGCACAGCTTTTTACTTATCTTCACTTCTCCTTGGAAAGTCAGACTTAAACTGTGCTGGTGTAGAACATTGAACTATATCTGGAAGGAGGGTGAGAGACTTCCTCGTCCTGTCCTCCTTCAGTCACGGTGTTCTGCCCACCCACAGCACACCTGTTCCAAACACATCCTTGTGCAGGCCCAGGAATTGAGAAGCCTGGAGAAGGCTAACCCATTTTCAGTGTCAGAGGCCTGAAAAGATCCCCTACATAACCCTTTCTTGGCTCCTCCTTCCTAGCTTTCACACAGACCAGCTTCTCTTTTTTCAAGTTTGCCGACCTTCCAAACATGGCCGTGAGCCGTGGGGTCCGTGAGGTAACCGTGGACGGTCGTGCTTCTTGTCTCACTCGGGCAGATTCTGCAGCTGTGCATTGGGAACCATGACCTCTTTATGCGAAGGAGGAAGGCCGACTCATTGGAGGTACAGCAGATGAAAGCCCAGGCCAGAGAGGAGAAGGCCAGAAAGCAGGTGAGTGAGGCCCGGCCTGCCCGCCCAGCGGAGGCGCGTGCGGCAGGTGGTTGTTTGTGTCCGGGGCAGGTGGCCTCCTGGGACTCCCCAGAGGGGCCCCTGTGACTACCCGCAGCAGGGAGTCCCAGGCCAGGAGATCAAGTCATGCTGATTAAATGTGTCCAGAGTCACTGCCACTGTACTCTGCATCTGGGCCCCAGCTGGAGAAGAAATTGGGGTGCGTGAGTGAAGCCGAGGGCGACTGGCAGAAGGCTGGCCTCGCTCCTTTGCCTGGCATTCTCCTTCGCTAATTAGATGGTGATGGAATGCATGGCGGCATTTTAGAGCTCACCGACAGAATGCTGATCAGGTCCTGGACTTGCCTGTTCACTTCAGGTCAGCCCCGGCACTGGGCACAGCCCATCCCGGGCAGCAGCGTGGAGCCAATGAGCAAATTGGACTGTCTGAATCATTGTCTTGTGCTCATGGACCATTTCCACACACTGAAACCCACACAACTAATCTGAGCCCCACTGCTCAGAATACCAATCACATTTTTGGCCAGACCACTAGATAGCAACGGCAGCACAAAGCAGCCCGGGACTTGAAAGCTCCCCGGGCTCTTCCTGACCTGGCATGCTGCCTCACACAGACCGGGGTCCACGGTGGGGACGGGGGGATAGCGCCCAGGGCTGGAGTTTGGAACAGAGCGTCCGTTTTGGTTCTTGTGAGTGTGGGGCATTGCCCATCAGGAGACTCGGGCGTCTTCTGCCTTCACTTTGTTTTCTGGAACGGTAGTGGGGGCAGCGCTCCCGGAGGAGCTCCCAGTGGGCTGATGGCGCAGTGCTTGCTTCGGGTGCGAAATGCAGGGACATTCTTCCGGGGTCGCCCCGTCTGACCTCCCTCCCTCAGGAGCGAGAGGAGAGGCCAAGAGGAAGGCGAGGGGAGGCTGCTCGCAGTTACAGTGACCCCGCTTCAAATGATGCGCTCAGAACAAAGACCCTAATTGTCCGCCTGTGGAGGAGGGGGGGCTGCAGCCAAGATGGAGAGATGGGGAAAGCACGGGGGCAGGGGGCCCGATGCCGGTCCTAGCTCTGCCTGTGGCCAGCGGCAGTGTGTTCTTGGGCAACTCCTTTCCCCTTCCATGGCTCGGTGTGCTTTCTTCTAATAGCTCTCCCCTTGGGTGGTTCTCCAAGGGGAGACATATTTCCCAGGGTGCTCTTGGGCTTGTGCATAAGAGGGAGACTGGGAAGGCCTGAGCACTGTTGGTCCCTTTCCTGTGGTCTTCCCTTTCCCTTTTTTGCTTCGAGTTTAGGAGGAACATGCAGCCTTAGAATCATATGTTAATGTTTTTTAAATATGTGCTACTACCATTTTTTTTACGTTAGATTTGTTTCCGGGTATGCCCTCACCCAGAGAAATATTCCTTAGAACAAAGAATTAGAGAAGGAGACGGGGAGAGAAGTCATGGAAAAGAGCTCCCAAGCAGAAGGCTCTGGCAGGGTCTCACCAGCGGGAGGGACTTGTGTTCTAGCATCTCTTCTTCGTCCAAGATGGACGAGTGCGATTGCATGGTATTCTGAGAAACCACACATCACTACGTCTTGGGAATAGATTGAAGTAATAATCCTAACCCTGCCTTTAATGAATGAGGAGAAGAATAGTACGGCCACTTTTCTGGCTTCCGCCCTCTGAAGTCAGCCAGGACCCCACAATCACAGCGCTCATCCCACGCTTCGTCACTTTGTTGATCTCAGTGTGCAGGCCAGTCTACAGAGTCATCCAGGACGAAGGCGTCTTTGTAGGGGAGTCAGGTGGGTGGTGCCTGTGTTCCCAGGCTGCTGCTTCTGGGTCCGTCTGGGTGTGCACAGTGCTGCTGGGGACCCACAACGCCCGTGGAGGTGCTGACTCCTGGGCCTGTAGATGAGTCGGACTGGGGAGCTCTTCTCCTTGACTAACCCGGAGATGTCAGGGCCTCGTGGATGTCTGTTCCATCTATAATACTGGCTGTATAGGAGAAGAGCAGGGAAGAAGCAGGCCCTCTGTCCTGTGGCATGGCAGGTAGTGGCATCTTCACAAGGGGTGTGTTCTAGGGAACAGAGTCATAGCGCACCTATCTGCTCCTGTAAGGGTCAGGAGACCTGGTCTGGCTCTGGCTTCCCCTTCCTCCCCTTGTGGCCTCGGAAGAATGACACGGCCCTTTCTGTTCCTCACTTTCCTTATCCATAAAAGAGTTATGATGATATTCACGCTTTCCTCTCTCACGGGGTTGGCGTAAGGACAAAATAAAATCATGCAAGTGATGGGGCGGGGGCGTGAATCCTGTCATTTCACTGGCATCAGCCGCCTTGTCGGGAGGATGTGGTTCTCCCTTGTTAATGTGGTCACTGGGGTTTGGCAGCTTAGAGTTTTGGCGTGTTGCCGGGGCCACTGAGCTATTGGATGACTGGTCCAGGGTCCCACAGACAGACAATATGTTTGCAGAGATGGGGCTGTAACTGCCAGGTCTTCGAGATTTCAAGGACAGTGCCTTCTTGCTGTCTGTCTCTGTCTTTCCCTCTCTCTGTCCCTCTCTGTCTCTCCCCTTGTCTCCTTCCCTCCTTCTACCCTCTCCCCCAGTTTCTTCCTTTCTCCCTCTCTGTCTTTGTCTCTCTCGGTCTCTGTCTATTTCTGCTTTCTCTGCTTCTTACTATAAATTCTGCTATGTGTCAGTATGGTGCTGACCTGTGATTTCCGAAGTGGCAGAACTCCTTGCACCAATGCAGGTTTCTCTCTTCCTTACCCTGTTTGACAATTACCTGAAGCTTGGAGAGCCCATGGAGGCTCTGGAAGGCAGTGGTGGAGGCTGCCCCTCCCACAGTCCCGGGCTGCTTGCTGAGTGGCTTCTGCTACAAAGCTCAGCCCTTAGGTGCTCTTTCTCACATTATACTGCATCCATGTATTTTAAATTATGGTGCAATCATACACTGCTATCATGTTCTACTTATTAGTGTAAACCTTGGGTGTCTTGCATAATCATCATCTGTAACTCAAAACAGTTATAGCCTCTATCAGAGATGGCAAAGCCCATAGATGTCTCCAGAGTACAGGAACCAGATTGAAATGAAGTTGGGAAATACTTAACAAAACAAATAACAATGCACTGCAATGTCTTCTGAGTCACATCAGCAACAAGATGGTGGGCTAGAGATTTTCTCTGATCCCCATGACCTCTTAAGCCTCTCCAAAGCAGAAATTATATGCCAGAGATAAAGCAACTTCAGCTGTTTCTGTGGTCTAGGGCAAGGTAAAAAAAAAAAAACTTCCAAAACCCATGAAGTGCTGCCCACTGCCTTTGAGCTCATTCAGCACCTCTTCCCCACCTCCCACTAACAACAAGGCTACATTAGCAGACCCAAGGACATGACACAGACCCGTATCAAAACCCACCCTTATGCCCTGGTCCCCCTCCCTCTTTCTGGTTCCATAAAGATCCCAGCTCCAAGCTATGGAAGTTTCATTGGGCCTTATAGCCAGCCCTTCAGGAGCAAAAGCTTGCCAGGGGCTGCAGTATGGAAGCACCAATACTGGGGACAGCAGGATCTGCTGGTGCTGCCAGAGACCTGAGGAATAGAGGGAGCAGGGCAGGTAACCAAGACAGGACACTGTGCATGTTGGGGCTCTCCAGTAATCCACTAAGGCTGAGGGAAAGAGCCCAGCGTCCCGCTGAGGCCAGTTCTGACCACCCAGAAGTCACTAGCAGAGACCTAGGCTGGTGAGCTGTGAAATGCCCAGTGTGGGAGGAGGCTGAGACACTGTGAGATCCAGCCCCGACGAAACCCCAGTCAGAGGGGAAGGAGTCAGGAAGTGAATGACGTGTAAAATAAGGGGAAAAAAAGACTGAGATTACCAAATGTTTCAGGAAGAAGTAAATTCAAATTCCTTCAACATAAACAGATAAATCAACAGGAAAAACAATAACAAAAGGAAATGTGGCATCTAGATCTAGTAAATGAGTTCAGGCATCTATAAATAAATACTGCGCGCACACACACACACAAGAAAAGGGAAGATGATCCCACACTTGATTAGACAGAAGACCCTGTGGAATTTAAGAACATGGAAATGCAACACATTGTTTCTGACTGGTTAAAAAGAAAAATTAGAATTATAGAAGCATAATTTATGGTCTGCACATACACACACATATACACACATACAAAATGGGCAGAATTAAAAAACTTGAATCTGCAATGGCAAGCCTTTCCAAAGAGACTGAAGAGAGAACAATAGATTGGGAATGTAAATCCGCAGAAGTGAAGGACAATTTAGAAGAAAAGAAGCAAAAAACAAGAACGTTAAAGAAAACATATTCATTATACAAGCAAAACACACGTATCTCAAAGACCTACAAATCTGAGCTTAACCACACAGGCAGAATTTAGTAAAAAAAAAAGAAGAATTTGAAACATTTTTAGAAAACGAATCAGTTTTTAGAAAACGAATCAGGACTAAAGAGGTCATGTGCTTCTCAGACACCCCAAACAACAGGAGTGCAGGCAGAATGAATAACTGCAAGGGAGAGGCCAACAGGAGTTATGGAAGGAACCTGGCAACACTCTGCCTCCAGGTGAAGCCGTGTGTTCTCTGGGGTTTTTGGTGAGACTACCTAATAACTTAGGAGGGTACGTGACAGGAGTGATGCACCAGGGTCAGATCAAGGGCCAGCAATAAGGGGAAGGTGACCTCTGGGGTCTCAGAAAGAGAAGACCCTATAGGGGAGTGAGTGGGGAGGGGGGAAAGCTTGAAAAGAACGGGAAGAGGAAAGAAGCCTTACGTTGAAGGTGGGAGGGGTTCCACTGGCGAATGTTCTTAGGAATGAAGAGAGGTGGGCAGTGAAGGGAGAGGAGGACCTTACACTGAGTAAAGTCTGGGAAATTTGGTGCTTGAAAACCCTACTTGTCTGGGACTGGAGGAGAAGGGGGAGTGTTGGGAACTCTGGAGATTCCAGCTGGCATCTGGAAGACTGGGAGAGCTTAGACACAGGAAGGTGATTTTCAGGCAAACTCAGAAGAAAAGGTCAACAAGAAAGGGTATAGATCAGTGGTGGACTGCATAATCAGGGACCCCACCATGGGGCAGTGCTAGGTGGCACTGTGGAGAGAGTGCCCGACCTGGAGTGAGGAAGAGCCGAGTTCAAATCTGGCATTAGATACTGGGCAAGGCACTTAATCTCTCTTGGCCTCAATTTCCTCATCTGTCAAATGGGAATAATAATAGCACCTACCTCCTAGGGCTGTTGTGAGGATCAAAGGAAATGATAATTGTAAAGCACTTAGCACAGTTCCTGGCACATAATAAGTGCATAATAAATGTTAGCTGATAATATTATTAGTAATACTACATCAATATATAATAATATAACATTACATATTGACGGTATTAATAATAATTGGCATTGCTCCAGAAATAAGAAGAATCCATGGGAAGGGCCCTACAAGGCAGAGCTTAGAATGTATCCTTTGAAAGCTTTACTAGCATGAAGAAGAGAGAGACCAGATAATGATGGAGATCATGAATCAGAGAATGAGGGTCCAGAGTAAACAGAAGGAGAAGGTACATAATGAAGAGAGTCAGAAGTCCTTTTTTGGAAAGGGGCGTGAGAAAGATGAAATTTAATAACTAAGCTGAAGGGGAGGAGAGAATGGGGCATATAATTTATTTTGGGGGGGGGCGCGCTAGACAATGAGGTCAAGTGACTTGCCCAGGGTCACACAGCTAGTAAGTGTTATATGTCTGAGGCCAGATTTGAACTCAGGTCCTCCTGAATCCAGAGCAGGTGCTCTATCCACTGCACCACTTAGCTGCCGCAAGGATGGGGTATATCAAATGAGAAGAAGGGATAAGGGTGAGGGGAAGAGAGCAGTTCGGTGAAGGAACTGAGGGAGCATTAGATTGTGTCGACAGCAGAAAGGGGGATGTGAAGCTGAAAAGCTTCTGCACAGACAGCGTCAATGCACTGAGCATCAGAAGGGGAGTGGGTAAATGGGGGGGAAAGGCCTTGGTATCCCAAGATATGTAGACAGTTAATAACTGCACATGAGTAATAGCCATTCTCTAATAGGTAACTGGTGAAAGGATATGAATAAACAGTTTTCAAAAGAATAACTGCAAAATGTTCACAACCACATGAAAAGCTCTAAACCACTAGTAATAAGAGATGCAAATTAAAACAATCTGGAGACTTACCTTCACATCCAGCAAATTGGCAAAAATGACAACAGTCAGTGATGGAAAGGGATATGGGAAGATAGGCACACTAATACATTGTTGGTGGAGCTGTGACATGGTTACAGCCATTTTGGAAAGCAATTTGTAATTATGCAAATAGAGTGACTAAAATGTCCTAACCTTTATTTTTTATAATTAATTTTATTTATTTTTAGTTTTCATCATTCACTTCCATAAGATTTTGAGTTGTAAATTTTCTCCCCTTTCCCCTCTCCTCCCCCATCCCGAAGACGGCATGCAATCTGATATAGGCTCTACATATACATTGATATTAAGCATATTTTCACATTAGTCATGATGTGAAGAAGAATTAGAACTAATGGGAAGAACTGTGAGAAAGAAGAGACAAGACAAAACAGCAAAAGAAAAGGAGGACAAATGGTGGCTTCGATCTGCATTCAGACTCCAAGGTTCTTTCTCTGGATGGGGACGGCACTTTCCATCCATCATGAGTCTTTTGGGGTTGTCTTAGGTCCTTGCATTGCTGAGAAGAGCCAAGTCTATCAAAGTCGGTCATCGCACAACGTGGCTGTTACTGTGTACAACGTTCTCCTGGTTCTGCTCACTTCACTCAGCATCAGACCATACAAGTCTTTGTAGGTTTTTCTGAGGTCCACCTGCTCATCATTTTTTATAACACAGTGGTATTCCATTACATTCATAGATCACAGCTTGTTCAGCCATTCCCCAATTGCTGGACATCCCTTCAGTTTCCAATTCTTTGCCACCACAGAAAGAGCTGATATAAATATTTTTGTATGTGTGGGTCCTTTCCCCATTTTTATGATCTCTTTGGTATACAGCCCTAGAAGTGCTATTGCTGGGTCAAAGGGTACACACAGTTTTTTGGACCTAGTTCCAAATTGCTTTCCAGAATGGTTGGATCATTTCACAACTCCACCAACAATGCGTTGGTGTTCCAATTTTCCCATGTCTTCTCCAACATAAAATGTTCTTACCCTTTAAATCAGAGATTCCATTACTGGTCTTAGGCCCCGAGGAAGCCATTGATAAGAAGAAAGTCTTCCTATAATCCAAAATATGGATAGCAGCATTTCTTTGTGATGGCCAAGGATTGGAAACAAGTAGAGGCCCGTCTATTCGGGGATGGTGAAACAAATTGTACATGAATGAAGGCAGTATGACTGAGCTCTAAGAAATGGTGAGTGTGGTGAATGTGAAGAAGCCTGGAATGACCTCCATGAACTGATGCAGAGTGAAGTCAGCAGGGCCAAGGAAACACCGCGCACAGTGACAGCAACAGGGTAGATGGAAAGAACGGCGATGCACCAGAAAGCCAGAAGTCAGAGTCACAAAATTAGAAAGCTTGAGCGGGGCCGGAATGAAGAGAGATGAGAATCCCCCCCCCCCGTCTGCCCTTTGTGGAGATGGCAGGGCCACGGTGGCCACATGGGGCCCACGTCTTCAGACTTTCCCGGTGTACTGATCAGTTGTGCGACTTTTGTCTCTCCAGGAAATACTGTTTGTTATGTGGGAGGGGTTGGGGGGGCACTTGGGATACTGAGGGGATGTGAGAAAATGTCAGGAAAACTTCTGTGATGAGTGAGTGATGCGGTGCGACACAGATGGTGTTACTTTGTGGTTTTCTGTATCAGTCTGCAGGGGTTCCAGGGGTCTGTTTGCGGACTGGGTTGCTCTAGACTCCATGTCACCTGTTATCATTCTAAGTCTTTTTGTCCCTCACCTCCCTAGATGGAGCGGCAGCGTTTGGCTCGAGAGAAGCAGATGAGGGAAGAGGCTGAGCGAACAAGGGACGAATTGGAGAGGAGGCTCTTACAGCTGAAGGAGGAAGCTACCATGGCCAATGAAGCCCTGGTGAGTCCTTGGAGAGACTGACTATACTTCGTGACACTGCCCAGTGTGAGGGCAAGAAGAAGGATGGAGCCAGAAGAGGGCCTGGGTTCTAGTCCAGCTTCAGTTTCAACCTGTCTTGAGATGGGGCAGCGGGCAGCAGGCTGGTAGAGGCAGGCTGGATGGCCTGTTTCATTGGTAAGTCCCAGGCTTCTGTCACTGCTGCCATCGGGCATTCTTAATCAGGGTGAGAATTGAAGAGGGTAGAAATGGCCATTGCCACCCTGGCGTCTGAGGACCTGACGGCTCTGGGATTTCTCCTTGAGCCCGGTAACCCTCCTTCTGAGGGGGACGCTCAGAGCAGCTTCACTCTTTTTGCTCTGATTTTGGTGTGTGTCTGTATTTCCCCCTTGTAGCATCAGAAACAGACTCACACTGAGTTCTTAAAGTTTTTCATCAAGTTCATTACCAGCTATATCCTTTTCCTGCTTCACTGCTTAGAGAGCCATCTCTTGTATCAAAGAATGAAGAAGAGGGCATAGGGCACTTTAAAATTAATCAATAAATCACCTGTATCTGATAGTACATATAATATTCTGCACCTGTAGCTCCCCACTTCTGCAGTAAAAGGAGAGTAGAATTTTCTCAACTCTGCTCCACGCTAAAGCGTGGTTATTATAATCTCACAGTGTTCTTTTGTTGTTGTTGTTCTTCAGTTGTTTAGCTGTGTCCGAGTCTTCATGACCCTGTGGGATGTTGCATGCTAGGCCCTTCTGTCCTCTACTCTCTCTGGAAGTTTGTCCAGGCTCATGGTCATTGTTTACTTGACATTCCATCTCATCTTCTCCTTTTGCCTTCAGTCTTTCCCAGTGAGTCCCCTCTTCTCATTAGGTGGCCAAAGTGTTTAAGCTTCAGCTTCAGTATTTGTCCTTCCAATGAGAAATCTGAATTAATTTAAGTATTGATTGATTTGATCTTATTGATCTCCAAGAGACTCTCAAAAGTCTTCTCCAGCACCACAGTTCAAGCATATTGGTTCTGTGATGCTCAACTTTCCTTATAGTCCGACTCTCACAGCCATACATTGCTACTGAAAAAAAACCATAGCTTTGACTGTACGGACCTTTATCAGCAAGGTGATGGCTCTGCTGTTGAGTATACTGTCCAGATCCACCATGGCTTTCCTTCCAAGGAGCGAGTGTCTTTTCATTTCAGGGCTGTGGTCGTGGTCTGCAGTGATCTTTGAGCCCAAGAATATAAAATCTGACACTGCTTGCATTTCTTCTCCCTCCATTTGCCAGGAATGGTTGCCAAGATCTTAGTCTTTTATAATGTTAAGCCGGCTTTTACACTCTCCTCTTTCATCCTCATCAAGAGGTTTCTTAATTCTTCACTTTCTGCCATATTTGTTTTCATCATGTGTACTGGTTTTCCATTTTTTTCCCTTATTTTACTCTTCATAAGTTCATATAAATCTTTCCAAACCTCTTTGAATTTTTAAGTCCATAATTCCTTATAGTACAGTAATATTCTATTACATTCTTGCCTCACAGTGTATTTAGGCATTCCCCCAGTGTGTAATTACCTACTTTGTTTCCCATTTTTCAGTGTGACAATAATGCTGTTATGAATATTTTGGGATATATTAGACTTTTTTTTTATCTTTGACATCTTTGAGGTTAGATTGATTTTAAATAATGATATGATGAGACGTTGTAAGTCAAAGTAACTAGCATTTATTAAGCACCTACTGTGTGCCAGGTATGGTGCTAACTGTAAACCCTGTGTATGTTAAGCTTCACCTTGTAAGTCTGAGGATACAGTCCATGTAAAATAGGTAAAGGAAACTTCATGATGCAGAGTTGTTTTATTTTCTTTAATTCTGTTTTATTTTCAGTTCTGAAATCTCTTACTTCCTTCCCTTGCCCCACTTATTGAGGAGGCAAGGAAAAACAAAATCCATTTTAAACATGTGTAATCATGCAAAACAAATTTCCTCATTAGCCCTTCCGAGAGAAAGAGAGAACTTTGGTCAGTACTCTGAGTGCATCAGCTCCTTATCTGGAGGTGGGCAGCATGTTTCATCATTCCTTTCTTGGCATTGTGGTGGGTGTTGATCAGAGCTCCCAAGTCTTTCAGAGCTGTTTGCAATATTGCTATTGTATAAATTGTTCTCTTGGTTCTGCTCACTTCATTCTGCATCAGTTCATAAAAATCATCCCATGTTTTTCTGAAACCACCTCTTTCATCGTTTCTTACATCACATTAGTATTGCATTACACATTAAATGTACCGTAATTTTTTAGCCATTCCTCAGTTTCCAATTCTTTGCCACCACGAAAAAAGGTGGTATAAATATTTTTGTACATATGGATCCTTTTACCTTTTTCTTTGATGTCTTTGAGGTATAGACCTAGTGGCAGCATTGGTGGATCAAAGGGGATGCACAGTTTAATAGCTATTTGGGCCTAGTTCCAAATTGTTCTCCAGAATGGTTGGACCAGTTCACAGCTCCACCACTGGCATACTTGTTTTCTCTCATTTCCCTTTTTTTTATCTCAGTCAATTGGTACGTCTGAGGTGGCACCTCAGAGTTGTTGTGATTTGGAACATTTTTATATGATTGTTGATGGCTTGAATTTCTTCCTCTGAAAACTGCCTATTCATATCCTTTGACCTTTTGTCAATTAAGGAATGGCTTTTATTTTTCTAAATTTGAATCCATTTCCTGTATATCTTAGAAATTAAACCTTTATGGAAAGAAACTTGCTACAAAGATTATTTTTCCCACTTTCCTGTTTTTCTTCCAGTTTTGGCTGCGTTGTCTTTGTACGAAAGCCCTTTGATATTCTGTAATTGAAATTACCCATTTTGCCTCCTTTAAACATCTCTGTCTCTTCTTTGGTCACGAACTCTTCCTCTGTCCATAGAAGCGACAGATAATTTTTTCTGGGCTCTACTCATTTGCTTATCCTGTCACCCTTTATGTCCAAGTTGTGTCTCCATTTGCAGCTTGTCTTGGTGTAAAGAGTGAAATGTCGGTCTGTGTTTCGTTGTTGTTAGGCAGCTTTCCGGTGTTCTTGAACAGTGAGCTCTTGCCTTAGCAGTTGGGATCGTTGGGTTTATCAAACACTCAAACACTGTGTTCATTTGCTGCTGTATGTTGTATACCTAATCTGCTCCATTGAGAAACCTCTCTGTTTCTTACCTAATACCAAGTCGTTCTGTTGGTTACAGTTTTGTAGTATAGTTTTAGATCTGGTGCTGCTAGACTTCCTTCCTTCCTTCCTTTTTTTTCATTGACTCCCTTGATGTCCTTGACCTTTTGTTTCTCCAGATGAATTTTGTTATTATTTTTTCTAGCTCTCTAATGCGATCCTTTGAAAGTTTAATTGGTATGGCACTGATTATATAAATTGCCTAGCACCTGACACAGTGCCTGGCATGTAGCAGACACTTCATGAATGCTTATTGACCGACTGGTGGTGTCATTTTTATGATGTTGACTTGTTCTACCCATGAACAATTACTATTTCTCCAGTCATTTAGACCTCTCTTTATTTGGGTGAGGAGTATTTTGTAATTGTGTTTACGTAGTTCCTGTGTGTGTCTTGGCAGGGTGATTCCCAGATATTTTACTTTGTCTGTAGTTATTTTAGATGGAATTCTTCCATTTCTTCTTGCTGGGTTTTGTTGGTGATTTACAGAAGTGCTGATGATTTTTGTGGGTTTATTTTATATTCTGCCACTCTGTTGAAGTTGTTCTTTGTTTCAGTTAGTTTTTTAATGCACTCTTTAGGTTTCTCTAATTAAGTAAATCATTTCATCTGCAACATTGGCCAGTGCTCATTCTGCTCGATCCTTTTTTCCTCATCTCGTTGCTATATTTAGCATTTCTAGGACAGTATAGAATAGTGATGGTAATAGTGAATGTCCTTGCTTCACTTGTGATCATGTTGGAAAGATTTCTGGCTCATCCCCATTACAGATAATGCTTGCTTTTGGCCCTAGATACTACTTATCATTTTAAGGAAAACTCTGGACATGGGCAGAGCAAGATGATGGAGTACAGGTTGGGACCTAGTTCCCAACATTCCACTCCAAACAACTTCAAAATAATGCCTTAAATCAGATTTAGGAGCAGCAGAGCCACCGAAAGGTCAGAGGGAGACAGCTATCCAGCCTAAGACAGCTTAGGAGGTCTGCAAGAGAGGGGTGGGCACAGGCCCAAAGTGTGTCAGGACCACCAGCGGTGGGCCTTGGATGTGGCCACAACAGCAGCAGTAGCAGCGGCGTTGGGAACTCTCAACGCAGAGACAGTAAGGAGGTCAGACAACTGGTCAGAAAGAGTAGAAGAAAATGTGAAATATCTCATTAGAAAAACAACTGACCTGGAAAATAGATCAATGAGAGATAATTTAATGTTGGATGACCTGAAAGTAGTGATCAAAAAAAAAAGTCTAGGCATCATATTTCAAGAATGTGTTAAGGAATACTACCCTGATATCTTCTATCCAAAGAGTAAAATAGAAAATGAAAGAATCTGCCAATTGAAAGAATTCACCTTTTGAAATAGATCCTAAAATGAAAACTCCCTGAAATATTAAAGTCAAATTCCAGAGCTCCCAGGTGAAGGAGAAAATATTGCAAGCAATCAGAAAGAAACACTTCAAATGTTGTGGAGTCACAGTCAAGATCACGCAAGTTTTAGCAGCTTTCATGTTGAAGGAGCCAGAGGGCTTGGTATGATATTCCAGAAAGCAAAGGAGCTAGGATTGCAACCAGGAATAACTCACCCAGCAAAACTGAATGCAATCCTTCAGGGGGGAAACTGGACATTTAACAAAATAGAGGACTTGCAAGCATTCCTGATGTAAAGACTAGGGCTGAATAAAACATTTAATATTTAAACACAAGGCTCAAGAGAAGTATAAAAAGGTAGACACGAAAGAGAAATCATAAGGGGCCATAATAAGGTCATACTATTTACATTTCTATATGGGAAGATGACCCTTATAATGCCTAAGAATTTTACCATTGTTAGAGCAGTTAGAAGGAGTCTGCATAGACAGAAGGCGCAGATGTGAATCAATTATGTTGGGATAATGTCCCCCCCGAAAATATGAAGGGGTGAGAAAGGGTGCACTGGGAGAAGGGGGAAGGGAAAGAGAGAATGGGGACATTTTTCTCATTAAAGAAGAATACAGGAAAGAGTTTTAACAGTGGAAGAGAAAATGGTCTGATCAATACAGTGAGCCATGACAGTTCCAAAGGACTTGTGATGAAAAAATGCTCTCCGCCTCCAGAGAACTGGTGATGAGCTCTGCGTGCAAACGGAAGAATAATCTTCTCACTTTCTTTATCTTTTGTGTTTTGTTTTGCTGTGTAGCTAATATGAAAGTATGTTTTACATGATTTCACATGTATAATTGTTTGCCTTCTCAGTGGGTGGGAGAGGGTTAGGAGGGAGAAAGAGAGAGGTCTGAAACACAAAATTTAAAAAGAAAAAATGTTAAAAATAATAGAATTAAGAAAAAAAGGGAAAGCTCTGTTCATTTCCTGTGCTAGTGTTTTTAGTAGGAATGAGTGTTATGTTTTGTAAAAAGCTTTTTCTACATTTACTTAAATAATCATGATTTTTCTTGTGGTTTTTATTATTAGTATGGTCAGTTACGTTTATAGTTTTCCTAATATTGAACCATCTCTGCATTCCTGACCAAGAACCAGCATTATCTGTAATGAGGACAAGTTAGAAGCCTTTTCAGTAAGATCAGGAGTGAAGCAAAAATGGTCGTTATCACCATTAGTATTTAGTATCCAGCATTGTCGTAGTGATGCTTTTTGTGATATATTCTTGTAGTTTCCTTGTTAATATTTTATTTTAAAATGTAAAATGTAATTTAGTTTAAAATTAGGAAAGTTGTTCTATAGTTCTATGTTTTGATTCTCCCTGATGTAAGTATCAAGATGTATTTGTGTTATAGAAAGAGTTTGGCAGGAGCCCTTCTTTATCAATTTCTTTTTAAACACTTGATATAGTATGAGAATTGGTTTTTAAATCTTTGGTAGAATTCTCTTGTAAATCCCTCTCAGCCTGGTTGGTTTTTTTTCCTTTGAGTGTTCACTTATAGCTTATTCATTTTCTTTTTCTAAGATAAGGTAATATGTGCACTCTATTTCCTGTTCTATTCATCTGGACAATTTATATTTTGGTAAATATTGATCGACTTCATTTATATTGTCATATAGTTGGGCAAAATAACTCCTAATAATTACTTTTATTTCTTCTTCGTTGGTTGTGAATTTACCTTTTTCATTTTTGATACTGGTAATTTATTGTTTTTAGGGTTTTTTTAAAAATTAAATTAGCTAATGACTTACCTATTTTTTTATTTTTTTCCCCAAATCCAGGTCCTAGTTTATTTATTAATTCATTGGGGGTTTTTTTTACTTTTTATTTTGTTCATCTCCCCTCCAATTTTCAGGATTCTTATTTTGGTTTTTAATTCTTTGGTTTTCTAGTTTATTTAATTCATTGGTTATCTAGTTTATGCCCAATTTGTTTCTCTTTTTTTTATTGATGAAAGAGCTTCAGAGTATAAATTTTCCCCAAGTACTACTTTGACTTAATTCCAAAATTTGAGATCATGATTGCTACCCCTGTCTTTTTTCTTTATCTGAAGTGTAATAGATTCTGCTCCAACCCCTTATTTAACTTTGTGTGTATCTTTCTGTTTCAAGTATGTCTCTTTTAAACAGCATATTGTTGGATTCTGGTTTCTAATCCACATTGCCATCCTCTTCTTTTATATGGATGAGTTCATCCCATTCCCATTTACAGTTACGATTATTGACTGTGTATTTCCCTCCATCCTATTCTCTTACACTTTTCTTCTCTTTTTTTCCCCTACTTCCTCTTTATGAATCTGTTTTATTTCTAATGCATTCTTTAACCTACCCTACCTCCTGTTTACTTCTTAACCCCTGTTTGATAGGATGTATTTCTGTATCCAGTGGTATGTGATTGTATATTCTTCCTTCCTTTAGCTAGTTGAGATGAGAGTGCAGTTGAAGTCTCATTCCCCACTGCCCCCTTCTTGTAATACAAACTCCTCCTCATGAATGCCTCTTCCTCACCCTTTCTGTTCTTCTTAAGAGATCATCCCCCGTAACAGAATCACACCAAGCACTCCACTTAGACTCCTCGTAGAACTCCTGGTGAGGATAAAATGTCAAGGGACTACATCTTTCATCTTACCACATGGTAATATATACATTTTGATTTTTAGTCCAGGGGTGGGGGACCTGCAGCCTTGAGGCCACATATGGCCTCAAGGCCACAGGTTCCTCACCCCTGGTTTAGTCCTTTGTGATTTCTTTTTATCCTTTTCTTAACTCCTGTGTTTATCAAATTATCTACTCAGCTCTAGTCTTTTCATCAGGAATACTTGGAAGCTCTCTGTTTTGTTAAAGGTCCATTTTGTTTCCTGTAGAATTTTTGTTTTGTTGAGTAGGTTATTTTTAAAAGCCTAAATCCTTTGTCTTCTGAGATGTAGTGTAACAAGCTCTCTGTTCCTTGATAGTTGTGGCTGCTTAATCATGTGTGATTGCGACTGTGGCTTCTTGGTACTTGAATTCTTTGTTTGGCTACTTGCAATGCTTTTTTTCCCCCTTAACCTGGGAGCTCTGGATTTTGGCTTTGATCTTCCTGGGAGTTTTCATTTGGGTGTTTCTTCAGGAGGTGGTGTCTTTAAATTTCTACTTTGGCCTCTGATTGTGAGATATCAGATAGTTTTATGATTTCTTGAGTTGGGGTGTTTAAGCTCTTTTTTTGTTTATGACTTTCAAGTAGTCCACTGGTTCTTAAATTATCTCTCCTCAGTCTGTTTTTCAAGTCAGTTGTTTTTTCTGTGAGAGCTTCGTATTTTCTATTTTTTCAGCATTTTAACTTTGTTTTATTCTTCCGTGATATCTCATGGAGTCATTAGCTTCCCCTTGGCCAATTCTAACTTTTAAGAAGTTGTTTTCTTCAGTAAGATTTTGTACTTCTTTTTCTAAACGGTTAATTTTCTTTTCACATCTTTTTTCCCTACCTTCCCATTTTTCCTCTGCTTCTTTCTTTTGGTTTTTAAAATAATTTTTAGATCTTTTTTAAACTTTGCTTCAGTTCTTCTAGGTAATCTTGTGGGACTTGTATCCAAGTTGCATTTTTCTTTGAGGCTTTGTTTGTAGATTTTTGGGGGAGGGAGTCTTCTTTTCTTCTTTGTCTCCTGAGCATCACTCTTGTCATAACTTTTTTTTTTAATTTAATTTTTTGTGAGGTGATCAGGGTTAAGTGACTTGCCCAGGGTCACACAGCTAGTGAGTATCATGTGTCTCAGGTCAGATTTGAACTCGGGTCCTCCTGACTCCTGGGCTGGTGCTCCATTCACTGTGCCACCTAGCTGCCCCTCCTAATAACTCTTTATTGTGAGATTCTCTTTTCCTTGCTTGCCAATTTCTTGACTTTGGATTTTATGTTAGTGCCGGGCTTTGTGTATTTCTGGTGGGGAGATGTTTGTCCTGAGCTTCTGACCTTTTATGTCCATCTGCTGCTTTCACAACGTGGACTGAGGGCCTGCAAGCTTTCAGTGCCCCTCAAAGCAATGTAATCCAGAGCAGAGTCTGCTCACTGCCTCCTCGTTTGAGCTCTGGAAGTTCCTGACCCACATTTGGGTCTGTTGGCTGGTCGCTTGTTACTGGACTCAGCTGCTGTCGCTCCCCTGGGAGGTTCTGTGGGTTCAGAGTGACCTCCTGACTCCTCTTTGGTCTGGGGTGCTGCTGTCCACTGCTAGTCTCCTGAGGTCAGAGCCACACGGCCGCTCTTTGTTCCCCAGAACTTGTTTCTTGCTCCATACGCAGCTAGGACTAACACACCTCTTTCTCTCCACCCTGTATCCATGACCTCAGCTGGGTATTGGCCCCCAGAGCTGCCCAAGGGCACCCGTTCCCGTGCCCAGCTCTCGTTCAGTGGTGCCCTGAATTTCTTTCTGCTCTGGAACTTCCTGCCCTGGTACCTTTTCTTGACCCTCTTTCAGTCGCTGGGCAGTTGAATTCTCCTTGCTACCACTACTGCTTCTGCATACTCTCCTGGCCAGACCCACAGACCTCTCTGTCTGTCTCCTTAAACTACTCTGGGCTGGAAAAATTACTTCCTGGGACTTTTCCTTGGCGTTCTTGATCAGCATTCAGTATGATTCATTTTCTGAATCTTTGTTGAGGTATTGAGAGGGAGGAGCTAGGCTCTAATTCTTCCTCTCTATCCGCTCTCTTGATTCCCTCCTGCATAGTTGTTTTACAGCTCATTCCTTTAGTATAGTATAAAGGTTCTCCTTTTCCAGTGAGGCATATGAATTTCCCCAAATGTTCCTTCCAGAGGGGTAGAGGGAGAAAGCTGTCCTCTCATTTCCAAAAAGCTGGTTAGTTAAGGTTTGGAAAGCACTTTAAAGATATTGTCTCGTTTGAGCCTCACAACCCTGAAGGTGTAAGTGTTTTATTATCCCCATTTTACAGTTGAAGAAATTGAGGCAAACAATGAAGTGACTTGTCCAAGGTCACACAGCTAAGAAGTGTTTGAGGGCACATTTGAACTTGGGTCAATGCTCAATAGATGGACAGGGCAGACTCTCGGCAGCTGTGACATTAATGGTCCGGAGACCTGATGTCTGCTGTTGAGGTCACGTGATCTGTAGGGATGGAGTCCATTCCTAGCAGAAAGCTCTTCACCTTTCAGATGCGGTCTGAGGAGACAGCTGACCTGCTGGCAGAAAAGGCCCAGATCACAGAGGAGGAGGCAAAGCTCTTGGCTCAGAAGGCAGCTGAAGCTGAGCAGGAGATGCAGCGGGTCAAGGCCACAGCCATCAGGACGGAGGAGGAAAAGCGCCTGATGGAGCAGAAGGTGCTGGAGGCTGAGATGCTGGCCCTGAAGATGGCTGAGGAGTCAGAGAGGAGGTGAGCGGAGCGGCAGAGCTGCCCCTGGTCTCCCAGGGTGGCCTCTTCTTTGACAGCCGCGTGGCTGGTTGGGATGCTCAGCCCTTGTGGCTTCTGCCTTATTCCAGCTCAGGGCTTGACTGGGGGTTGGTCTCAAGCAGCTTAGCTGCACTGTTACGATATTGTGGGCAGAGGGGAGCAGCCTGATTCTCCCCGCTCCATGGTGGGTGTCTCTGTCACCTCTGAGGTGAAAGGGCCTGGGGATGCAGGCAGGCTTCTCTTGGGGAGGAGGTGACATTGGCTTGGAACAGCTGCTGGCTTTCCTGTAACACATTTAGGGTTGTAAATCACTTTCTCCTAGTGAGATGAGCAGGTATTATTGTCCCCCTTTTACAGAGGAGAGAAATAAGGCTCGGGGAGAGGTTCACTGACTTGCCTAAGGTCACACAGTTGGTATATGACAGAAGCAAAATGCAAAGCCTTTTCTTTTGACACCAGACCCAGTGCTCTTCCTACCATACCTCAAGTATGAGGGCAATTTTTGCAAACCTCTCTCCCTCTGAAGTTCCTATTTGTTCACTTTAAAACAAATTTTTTATTCCAAATTATTTTCAGATTTGCAGCTAAAGGAAAGTGTGTCTTTTTATACGTAATGGGAGGAAATTCCCTTCCCCATGCAGTTTCCAAAATGACTTTGATTCTCAGGGCAGGAAACAGGATCTTTGGAAGCTCTGCTCATTCCTATTTAAGCGTGCAGGCCCTAACCTGGCACCCTTGCTCCCCTACAACACCATGTCTTTCCTCATCAGTCTCCTCTGACCGCTCAGCAGCCAGGACCTCCTCTTCGTGGCTCTGGCCTTTTGTGTTTTGCCAAACAAGGATTCCCGCGTATCAGACCAGATGTAGAACTTTGGCATGGGATGCATAGTGCCACGTCCTCTCACAGCCTGTGCCAAAGGAAGCCTCCACATGGCTCCATCCTAGTGGATGGAGTGCTAGACCTAGAGTCAGGAAGACCTGAGTTCAAATCCGGCCTCAGACACGTAACACTCACTAGCTGTGTGACTCTGGGCAAGTCACTTAACCCCAATTGCCTCACCAAAGAACAAAACCAAAACAAAACAAAAAGAAACACGTAGTAATTCTGGGGAAGGAAGCACATAGCTGAGTGGGAGGGAAGAGGCCTGGCAGTGGATGCAGGAGGCAGGATGAACTCGAAGGGAAGCAAAGGAAGTTGTTATTACTCAGGTTCCCTTTGAGCACATCTGGTACCTAGTAGTCTTTGCCCAAATGGCCAGTGATTTTGTTGCCAGATCTTTTTTCTTTCTCCACTCTTAAGTAAATTTCTTCATATCACTCTCTCTGATTTCCAAATATAAAGTCTGAACTTGAGTCTTAAAGAAAACCAGCTGAACCATTACAGAACGAACAAGACAAGGTTAGGAAGCAGTCCGTGTGGAAAAAGACCTTGAGGTCTTTTCAGGATTGAGAAGTGCTAGTTTTGTGACGTGCAGTCAGAGAAGCTCGCACCGGCAGGAGGCCTCATTAATAGCAAGCTGACGGTAATTTCTTTGGACCCTGGCCTGATGAGGCCCCCTCTGGGTAGTGTCTCCAGCTCTGGGCTGCAGGCTGAGGACAGACTGGGGACCGTGCCGTGGAGGTTGGTTGGAAGAACCAGCAGTCAGCTTTAGAAGGTGGAAGTCACAAAGAGGCACTATTAGTTCATCCTGACAGTGAGAGAGCAGAGGGAGCTGCTTGGGGAGGGCATGAGGTCCCAGGCTCGGCTTCTCCAGACGGAGGCTGGCTACTGGCTCATCAGCGCTGTCACAGAGCGAGGTGGAATGGTGGTGAAAGTGAGAGGCTTCCTAGTCATGTGGCCAAGGAAGGTGGCCCAGCCTGTGAATGTAGGATGGAGATAACAAGGCCTCCTAGGCTGCAGGGCCCGGAGGACCCTGAGACACAGTGGGTCTGCTGTGACTCGGACCCCAGCATTAGGGGCCTCACAGGCCATTGAGTCCAACGCCCTCATTTCACAAGGTGGGGAGTGGGCGCTCAGAGAGACAAAGGAACTCACCCCAGGACGCTTCGGTCTTAGGGGCTGAGCCGGCATTGCAGCTTGTCTCTCCCTTCACCTCCTGCTCCCTAGAACTTGGGTCTCATTTCTTTCTGCTTCTCTCTTCTTGCCAGAGCGAAGGAGGCCGATCAATTGAAGCAGGATCTCCAGGAGGCCAGAGAGTCTGAAAGAAGAGCGAAGCAGAAGCTCTTGGAAATCACCAGCAAAGCTTCCTACCCGGTGAGAGCCGCGCACGGGAGGGCCACTGGGCCGCTGTGGGGTGAGGCCGTTCCCAAGGCATCAGCTCTTCCACTGTTAGCCAGGAAGGCAGCCCCGTGGCCCCAGGAGCAGAGCCCTGGGGTCCTCGACCTGCCTCAGACATGTGGCCTTGGACACTCACTCTGGTTTTCTCTGTTTCCTCGTTTGTAAAATGAGGAGACGGGGCAGGGTAATCACCATCCCTTCCAGCTCTCAAAGCCATTCGTAAGAGTCTCCTGCCCACCCTCAAAATGCTGAGCTGCTGGGCAGTGGGTTGGTGGCCAGAGACAGGACTCCCATGAGTGCGAGCTTCATTGGCAGTGTACACCCCTGCTCCTTGAGTCGCTTTTAGCGATGGCATTGGTCAGCCTGCCTGGCTTAGGCGGGCCCAGCTTCGAGCTCTTGGCTTTTAAGAAGGGAGGCAGAGGGTGTGAGCCCTGGTTTCTTTCTCTTGTTGCCATCAGTGGGACTGTTTACTCAGGCTGTGCTAAGAGGTGATTGAATAGGGTAGAACCCTTTGTACAGTCCCAGAGAGTCACCCATGTATTCAGTCACCTTTTTACAAGGTATTGAATTAGTTTCTGTAAATACCATTTTTTCAGGGGTTAGGGAGTCATTGGGAGAGGAGGTGTCAGAGAAGCTGTAACAACGACGTTTTCAAGGCATTCAGGAAGTAGGCTAGCCCGTTCCCAGGTCCTCACTCTTCCACCGTCTGTCCGTTCCTGAGCTTCCACAAACCCACGCGCGCCCCCCCCCATTGTTGTCCCTAGCACCTCCTGCTGTTCGGAGGTTCCCTCTAAACAGAGCTCTCTCCTCAGCCCCCGGTGAGCTCGAGCACCACAGCCTTGCCAGCCGACGTGCCCAGCTTTGGGCTCATTGGCGAGAGCCTGTCTTTTGACTTTAAGGACACTGACATGAAGCGGCTCTCCATGGAGATTGAGAAAGAGAAGTAAGTCACTTGCTTGTCTGTGTTCTGTGTGGGGCAGCCCGGAATGATGGATTTGGGTCTGATGAGTCTGGACCTTCTCTTAAGTCCCTTTGGAACACAGTGTGCCAGAGCAGTCCCGGCTTTCGTGAAGCATGATCTTTTCTCCCCTCCCTTGAATGAACATTTCCTGATCACAAGTTAAAGGTGACAAATGCCCTTCCCACCTGCCAGGGGACCAAAGGACGGGGGGAGGTCAGGCCACACCTTCGTCAACCCCTTGAATGGTGACGCCCATGCTGCCAGATTGTTTTTTTTCTCCTGATCGTGTTCTTTGGTGCCAAGTATGACCCCTTTGGACTCTTTGGAGGACTGATGTACCCATGATTAAGGTTCACCTGACAGGGAGCTTCCCCTGGCCACACACTGACCCCAGGCAGATGG
The DNA here is from genome assembly GCF_003287225.1 of Phascolarctos cinereus. Taxonomy (NCBI): domain Eukaryota; kingdom Metazoa; phylum Chordata; class Mammalia; order Diprotodontia; family Phascolarctidae; genus Phascolarctos; species Phascolarctos cinereus. The sequence goes on from NW_027555847.1 coordinate 717,981,129, forward strand.
TCAGTGGGACTTAGGCCAGCAAATTTGTGCCCAGAGCCAGGCTGCCCTTGGCCCATGCTGTTCTTCATCCCCTCCTTTTAGGGCTAGGCAGGCTGCCGTGAGCAAACACTCCTGGCTTGGAGAGGGTCTGCATAGGCCCTCCCTGCACTGGGGCTCTTGGAGCACACGTAGGGTGATGGAGCCGTCCTCTGCAGCCCCTCATTCTTACAGTAGGATGGGGTCTGGCAGGCTCTGTTTTGGGGGCTCCCCCAGGCTGGCTCGGACATCCAAAAGCCATCCGATGCCTCCGTTTTCCTTGGTTGGATAGGGGAGGGCTCCGTTGGGGGAGGTGCACACGGCGCCGGCCCTTTGGAGCCCGTCGGTGGGTCGGGAGCGCGCCCCTCCCTCCCAGCAGTGACGACGGTCTGTCTCCTTCCTGGCAGAGTGGAGTACATGGAGAAGAGCAAACACCTGCAGGAGCAGCTGAACGAGCTGAAGACCGAGATCGAGGCCCTCAAGCTGAAGGAGAGGGAGACGGCCTTGGACATTCTGCACAGCGAGAACTCCGACAGGGGCGGCAGCAAACACAGCACCATCAGAAAGGTCGGTGCCAGCACCGGGGGCCCTGAGGCCGCTATGGGGAGGGTGTCTCAGCCGGCACTGTTTGATGGGAAGTCAAGCTGGGGAACAAGGAATCCCACTGGGGGAGAGCTCTGCAGCCCCCATCCCCTCAGCAGGAAAGCTAGGCCGGCTTTGGAGCCAGGGCGGGGGGGGGGGCACCTGCCTGCTGAGAAGGAAACACCAGAGTGAGGGCGCTGAGGACGGAGCGTCCCTTTTGGAAATGTTTGCAGAGTGGGGAGGGCGGCTTGGGAAGCAGAACTCTGAGCTGCCTCGAGTGTGTAGAGCTGCAGATTAGTAAAAGAAACCAGCCTGCTCTGAGAGCAGAGCCGCGCTCATATGTGCCGCAGTGTCATGTGCTCCTCTTCCCCAAGAAAATAATCCATGAAAATCATGATGGGTTACTTTGTTTTTCTCTTGGGTTAGACAGCTCAGCTGACCCCTTTTTCGTCCAGTTTGGTTGGATGTAGAGAGGCTGCAGGGGTGTCAGGAAAAGCCCCCTGGCTGGCTCTTCAGCCGCCCTGGCCCCCCACCCTGGGCTTACTGCCGCCCTCCCCCAGGTCTCAGTTTGTCCATCAGTAAGATGGTCAGATGGACACCCATGGGCCTTGTTGCACTGCTTGGCTTGAACATGTGCCAGATCTAGCATCACGTGCCCCTCTCCTTCAAAACGTCACATTAAATTTCTGTTGGCATTGTTCCAAACTGGCGAAGTTGTGACGGTTAAATAGTAGCTCTGGACGCAGAGGCCAGCTGCTGTCATGCTCTGGTGAGGCAGGCCTCCTTTTCGCTGTGTCTGTCAGAGCATCCGAGACCTGGAGCAGGAGGGAGCCTCCGTGGCCAGGAGTCCAACTCCCACTCATTTTACAGATGAGGAAACTGAGGCCTGGGAAGCGGTAGGACTTGTTCAAGGTCATACATGCAGTCATCCTCGGAGGCAGGTTTTGAACCCAAATCTTCTGACTCCAGAGTCTGTGTTCTTTCCAACGTACCATTACCGGTCTCATCCAGCTGGTGTTACTGGCCAGTCTGTAGCTTCAGCGTTGGTGGTGGCTAATAATCTGGAGTGCCAGCTCGTTAATATTTGGCTCTTTATTGTAGAGTTGGGCAGCCAGGGGACACCACAGCGCATACAGCACCAGGCCTGGAGTCAGGAAGGCTCATCTTCCTGAGTTCAACTCTGGCCTCAGACACTTACAAGTTGTGTGACCCTGGGCAAGTCACTTCACCCAGCTTGCCTCAGTTTCCCGTTAGTAAAATGAGCTGGAGAAGGCAATGGAAAACTCCTCTGGTATCTTTGCCAAGAAAGCCCCAAATGGGGTCATAGAGAGTCAGGCACAACTGAAAAACTGAACATTAATCTTAGAGTTGAGAATTGCTCTCCAGTTGAAGAGATGTCTCTTTGTTTTCTGTATTTAAAACCTTTGGAAATCCTGAGCGATGTATGTCAGCTTCTGGGGAAAGCTCTGCCTCCTTTCCCATGGGCCTGAGGGGATGCTGCCAGAGAGGGGGTGAGAGGAAGAGGCCAACTCCCCTTTACACCTCTCTGTTCTTTGTCACTCTCCGGGATTCCCCTTGACGGCAAAACCCCGCTTAGCGAAAGGGGCAGTAACCAGGCAGTTGGGGAGCCTCAGGCTGTGAGCAGTGAAGGGAGCCCCGAGCCAAGCAGCCCCCAGCTTCTCCTGCCTCCAGCCTGCCCACCCCCTGACCTCTTCGCCCCAGGAGCCGCTTAGCAGGCCGGAGCCTGGAGCAAGCTGTCGGTGTGCAGGCTGCAGGCCGGTAGCACTGTTCATATCACACAGGTCTGTTCTTGTTTTCTGTTTCGTTTTATTTTGCTGGTTTAGCCTCAAGCCCAAGGCAGAAGACCTATCTGCATTTGAGCCTTCCAAGTAGGTTATTCCAAGGTACTTTGTGTGTGGTGATGGGACTGCCGTCTGTAACACTAACCCGTGCATGAGCTTGCCTGTCCTCGTGCTCCGGGATGTCCTCCCTCCTTGCCCCCTGGGCAACTGCAGCAACTGCATGCTTGGTCAGGGGCGAGTTCTGAAGTGCCCAACCCCGCTCCCCCAGAGGCGCATGCCGCAGAGTCAGCAGGCCCGACCTCTCCTCTGGGGGCTCCAGCTGTGTCTGCTCTGCTGTATCAGAGAGTCCTTCTGTGGGGGTGACATCACTGGCATGGAAACTGGTCAAGTGGGAACTTTAGCTCTCTCTGAGACCCTTCGGGGGGGGGGAATGGCCACCCCAGCCGATGAAAGAAGAGAGCACCCTTCCCTTCCTTCCTGGCACGAGCATCTGTTCCTGGCAGAGGCTTTGAAGTACACTGATCTCGTGGCATCTATGTGTGGGCGTTCCAGTGAGCATCTTCCCCCCAGCGGGGACTCAGCTTGTGGCCTGAGGGAATTGAGATTGAGGACAGTGTATTCACTGTTCATTCTGCGTAGTCCTGTGCGCACAGTAGGTGCTGGATCATGTGCTCGTTGAGTGACGTGATCAGCTTATTTGGGCTGAATGGTCTCAGACTTCCCTTTTAGCGCCCACATTTGGTGAGACTGGGATTCTGGGCCTGCAGTGCGCTTTGAAAGGCTTCTGACAGAAGCCAGCCATCAGACTGGCTGTGGGCCTGGGCAGCAGGGTAAAGCATTCCCAGGAAGCCATCTGCCTGGCATCCCAGGGAAGGAGCCTCCTGCAAGGGCCAGGGCTCTGGTTTTGCTGTCGGGAGGCCTGGGTTCAGAACCTCTCTCTGTTACTTAGCCCTTGTTTAGGCCTGAGCAAGTCTCTTCCCATCTCCCAAGGGGCAGGGCTGGACCAGAGGAGCCCTAAGTTCATCTTCATTCAGCTCTGAATTCTGTGAACTGCCCACCCTTCTTCCCTTGCACCCTTCCAGATGCCAGTTGGCTTCCATTTGTGTGTTCATGCTGGCCATGAGCAATACTGAGGTTGAGGGAAAAGTGAGTCCATTATTATCACACTCTTTATTGTGAAACAGAATTTGTTGGGTTCATCTGGAATCCCATGGGAAGGAAGCCAGTTACTCAAGTACCAAAGAGACCTTATTCTGAGACCCCTGATCTGTGAGCAGCTTCTGTGGTGTGACCCCCAGGACAGCCCCAGAGAAGAGCTGGACAGTCTGACCTCTGGTCCTGGGTTTCCTTATGGCTGTCGTCCATGAAGTGCCCCAATGCTAAGCACTAGAGAGCGCAGGGTCAGGATGAGCCTTGCCGTGGAGGGCAGTGGGCAGGAACAACATTACCCAGAATGCTCTGGGAAGGGAGTCTTGTAAGTTTTCTGATTAACTCAAGGTTAAGTAGAAAATGCTTTTTGTTTGGACCCTCGTTGGAAAACTTCGTAAGAGAAAGTCATCTACTTTTTTGGCTAAGGACAGTAAACAGAAGGAAATTGAACTTTATTTTTTTTTTTAATTAATATAGGTTCTTCAGATGCCTCAGGGCTGTGATTTTCAGTGTCATTTTTCCATGGGCGGTGTGGTAGCCGCAGAAGGAAAAAGGGAATGGACTGAAACTATCTCTGATCTTATGTCATCCTCTAGATAGAAGCTTAAAAAGTATATAAAGTCAGTCCCCGGTATAAACTTGTTAGACGTTTTCCTCCCTTCTGTCAATCAGGATAGCCACAGGAAAAAAGGATAAATCCAGCGAATTGGGGCTTCTAGTTAATAGAGGTTTTACTGTTGCTTAGAAACTTGGGCCCGGTTTATATTTGGCTAAGGTTGCCTCATCATCTCTAATTAAATAGTAGTTGTTTTGGCCACATTTGTAAAGTTTGATGCCCTCTCCGTTTTGTGGGATCTGGCTTGAGCTCTCCTCTAGCCAAATGGGCTAGACTTGTCCACAGTCTGGGCCAGAGTGGCCTTGCAGGCTTTCCTGGGGATTGGCCAGGGCAGGTGAATGGAGGATGGCCATTGGTGATCTCCATTAAAATCACCCCATATTGATTTTTTCCATTTTTCAGCCTTCGATTCATAAAACTAAAGTGTTTTCTACCTGACCCCCTCTCGCTGCCTATTGTGGCTTATGGCTGTCAATGCTCTCTGCTCTCTTGGTGGCCCCTTCATTGTATGTTGAGAATGTGGGAACTTCTCTCATCCATAGTCTTTGGGGAAGCCTCCAGTTCAAGGGGCTGACCTTTCTTCCTGAGCTGAGAACTGATTTCCTGGTGGTGGCCTCACAGGGGAGACAGTAGCTTCAGCTGGGGAAGGAGAAGGCATTCTAAAGAAGTGTTTCTCCCAGTTCACACCTAGGTAGGAGGTGGGGATCCAGATGTACAATTTCTTCTTTGGGTCTGAGTAAGGTAGTTCAGTCTTCAGAGTGTAGCCTGGGGTCCTGAGAGGTCCAGGCCTGGCCCAGGGCTACACAGCCCCCATATGTCAAAGGCAAGACTTGGCCCCAGGTCCTCCTGACTCCAAGATTAGCCCTCTGTCCACCCATCTACCTGGCCACTTAGATTTTAGGTTAGAGATTTTAAAAGGAAGGGGAGGCGGGGATCGGGAGAGGGGGAGTCAGTGTGACTGGTACTAGTGGACTGAGATGTAATGTTACCGGGGTTAGGTTTGGGGTTTGGTGGGTGTATTTTCTGTTCTCTCTGCTCTTCTATACCAATTGGTTAGTATGACCACATTGGCATTTCCATCTGAGTCAGATTAATGCCAATGACAAGAGTCTTGTTTGTGACTATTGCCTTTGGGGAAGCTGCCATGGAGTCACTATGGAGTGTGGGCTGCATGTACACAGCACAGCTTAGGGACAGAGCTAAAGGAAGTAGATCCCGTTGTCTGGAAGGTGTTAAGTGCTTAGAACATAGAAAGGTCTGAGGTCTAACCATGGGGAGATGATGCCGCTGTTTGGTTAAAATATCTCGTTAGTCTGCGCTGTTCAGAAATTACCCTGAAGCCCACCCAAGGCTCTTGGAGAGGGGGCTTCTTTCCCAGGGTTTGCACTTGGACAGCTTATCTGAGTTTGCATGCTGACAAAATGGTCAGTGTTTTTGCATGTGTGATTTTTAATGGAGACCAAAACAAAAGAGTGAGGGTCCAGAGGGTCAGACGTTGATGGTGGGAGAGTCCCATTTTAAAAAGCCGAAATGGTTTACCTCTCCCAATTCTGTCTTGAACTGGGGTCTCTAGTTCCAGGGTAGAACAAGGATGCCTCAGAGTCTGTGACCAGCCTCTTCTGGGCCAGGAAGACATAAACACACAGCATCACTTTTAATTTTGTTAGAATTCGCCTCTTGCGGTAGCACCATTGGTGTCAAATGAGACACTGAGCCACCTCAGGAAATAATAAATCACAGAACGGAAATTGCATATTCATGAAAGGCATCTACTGCAATTAAAACAAATGGCCACCGCCACCTAGGTGACCTCTGCTCTGCACAGCCTACTTTGAAGCTAGCTGCTCAGTATTTTATGCTTAATTATGTGGTTAACATGTGAATCCCTCTTTTTGACCCAAGGGAATAGAGTGTCTGTGTCCTCCTAGACAAAGAGGTCCACCTTGGGGGTACGCATACGGGACCAGCATCAAGCATGGGGACCCAATTATACATGGCTGCCCAGGCTTTCTGTCTCTTCAGGAGCAGTGGAGGACTCAGGAATCCCTCTCCTAGCCAGGGCATTTTTGGTTGTTAGAGTTTAGTTTGGGCAAAGACTTAGTTAATTCCTCAAGGCTTCTTCCTCATTTAGAAGCCTACCCTTCTAGATATCCCCTGGTTGTCAGACCTTGGCCTTAGTTTATTTGTTTCTGGTAGGTGTCTAGATGACATCAGTAAGGAGCCTTGCCAAAAGATTGGGGGGTCTCTACCCAATCAAACTGGTTTTTCATTTATTGAGTGCCAACTGGTCTCCTTTTTCATATTTTGCTGTATTCGACTGGAACAAGAAATTACTTTGTTTTTTTTTCCCATGGATCTCCTCATCAGGATTTGGTTTGGTGCATTTTCTAGATTTATTTGGAAGAGGTTTTTTGGTGGAGGGAGCTCATTGTACTACTCCCTGCTCCTCCACCATCCTGGCTTTGCCACCACTGGAGCTTTTAGAGCAGGGTAGTCCTGTGGTTAGACATGTGCTTTGGGAATGTAATTTTGGCATCTGTGTGTGGGATGGATTGGAGAGGAGAGAGATTAAACCAGTTGGGAATGGTTGTCCTGTTCTGGGCATGCTGAACCATGCTGTTCCATTCACATCCTATCCTCTCCCATCTCTGGGCCTTTTGCTCACCCCTTTCCCCGAGCCTGAAGAGGATTCTCCTGTGAGCCTAAACTCTGCCTCTTAGCAGCTTCTACCTAGTTCTGACCCGTGGGGCCAAGCAGAGCTAACCTGATCTTCCTTTGCCATCCCAGGCCTTCAGATACCTAAAGACGTGTTCCTGGACCTCCTCCGTCTTTTCTTCTCTCTGTCACGCATCATGACATTGCTTTGCCTTGTCTTCAGGGTCTCACACTGTCATGGTCACCCACTGTTAGGCACAACTCAGCTTGTCAGTACCTCACTTAAAATAGGGTGCCACACGTGGCCTGGACTGTGGCCATGGCCTCTCGTCTCCCTCCTTGGGAGCGCCGTGCCCAGCCTCACCAAGGTACTACCCTGGCATCTCCTTAGTTGATTGCACTGTTGGCTCATACTGGGCCAGAAGGACTTTGTCTGATCTAGCTTGGCCGCACCCAGCCTTTACATGTGAAGTTGGCAGTTTGAGGCCGAGTGTAGAACTTTGTTTCTCTCCATTCAATTTGATCTTAATTTGATTTGTCCGTAGTTGTAGCCTGTCAAGGCCTTTTTGGATCCTGGCTCTTATTATCCCAAGGATTACCCATCTCTCCAAGCTTCGTGTCATCTGTAAATTTTACAAGCATACATTCTGTGACTTCACCCAAGTCGGTGGTAGAAATGTTGAAGTGTGTGGGACCAAGGGTAGCTCCATCCCTGGCCTCACAAATCCCATAGCATTTTGTCTGCGTCTCTCCTTTTCGTTTTTCTCACTCTTTCTCATATCATAGATGTTCATCTGCTTATCTTTTCCCCCATGGCATTGTAGGCTCCTCAAGGGTGTTGCCTGTGTCATCATTATCTTTGTATCCTGGCACAGGGCCTTGCTCAAAATCGGTACCTAATAAATAAAATATGTTGAATTCAATAGGTAAATCTGAAGGGAAAGTACATTCCAAGCTGAGGAGAAGCATAAGCAAAGAAATTGAGGGTAGGAAATTAGGGGCTTTGGGGGGTCCTAGCAAATAATTGGGTTTGGAATGTCAGGGTTCTAAAGGAGAATGGTGGTACATCATAGCAGGACCAAGTCTCCTAGAGCCAGGTGAAAGAGTGGGGTCTTGTTCAGGATATGAGGGTGGCCCACTGAGTCTCTTGAGCAAGGGGTTGATGTCCCAGCGGTGCTTTGGGAAGGTGAGTTGAGCAGCACATTTGCCCCAGTTGACTTTCTGAGTCTGGTGCAAGGATAGTGAATCAGAGCCCATGGGTTCAAACAAACAGTCCTTTTCTATAAAAGCATATCTCAATGCCCCAAGGCAGTTAAAAGCAGTTCTGGACAACATAACAGATAAAAGCTGCTGTGAAGGATGGGGAGGTTTCCTGGCATTTCGGGAGCTCCCTGCCAAAGTCTTAAAAACCGCTTTTATGTTCTTGTTGCCAAGAGGGCCTGAGGTGGAGTGCCAATCCCCCAGGGAGCAAAGTTACACTGATCTTTCATTGCTCACAGCAGTCCCAGCTGGTGGTGTGAGTGTATTCGTGGGTGGTGGTGGGGGGTGTCAGCCCCAAGTTCCACGTATTTTCTGGCCTACAACCAAGTAGGATGGCTGGGAGGAGGGAGACGAAGACAGAAAGACCAGTTAATGTATGACTGATAGTCGAGGCAGAGGAACATGAAGGCCTGCACTGAGGTGGCAGCAATGAAAATGAGGAGAGTGGAAGGGTAGGAAGAGGAGGTGATGTCAAGGGGGAGAGAGAAGGCAACATCAAAGATGGCGTCCAGGTGTCGAGGGAGGGCTTGGGAGGAGGGCGCATCTTTGGGAGCTGGTGAAGAGCTCAAGAAGTGCAGTCTGCTTGCCTGAGTCACTTTACTGCCTTTTGGAAAGTGACTTGGTCTGAGAGGTGAGTCCTCTGTGTTTCGTGGTGGTGGAGGGGAAAGTGTTCAGCTTGGCGCTGCTCCTAGTAGCTGATGGTGGGACCGCAGTGCTAGAAGGAGTGAGAGGCTGAACACGCAGCTCCCAGAGAGGAGCCCTGCCACCATCTGTCAGACAAAGCTTAGTCATGTCCTAGCAATGTCACCGGCTGGACCTTTCGATTCCTCACCAGCCTTGTGAGGTGAATCATGTACTTATCCCGGTTTTCAGGTAGCGAAACTGAGACATGGTATCACATGGTACATTAGGGGCAGCCTCGGGCCTATCTTGCAGACAGTGCCTGCCATTTTGGCTTATACCGTTTTACCTCACTTTGCTGCCTCTGCTGTGATAATTTAGCTTCCTCAACGGTTTGGTTTTTTTTTTTATCAGACACCACTCCGCCCAAAAGAGAAGCATTTAGGAGAGATCCCCTGGAATTCCCCAGGGCAGCCTTCTTTCCTAGGACTGATAAAGAAGATAACCCCAAATTCAGCTTGTTAATTAGGACAGAACTGGTCTTAAATTCTTCCTTTGACGGGGTGGGGGGGGAGGCAGGTGAGCCACCGCCGGGTGTGGGACTTGTTCCCATTTGTGCATTGTGTGAAACCATTTCTGTAGATGAGACTCCCCTCCACCCCCCTCACCCCAGAGGCTGGGGAAAGCTTAACCAATTCCTTTTAAAATGGAAATCCCCTCCTGTCCGACCTTCCTTCCTAGTTTGGAAGGGGATGTTTATCATCCCATAAGCCCCAGATTATATTGGTGCTCAGGGCTATGGAATTTGGCTCTCACCTCAATGTTCTGAAAGACCGCCTTCCTGGCAGGTCTGGGCCCCCGAGCATCCACATGCCATTTTATGGATTCTGCCTCCCCTGCTCCTTAGTGCTTCGTGTGTGGAGGAGGAGAGGGAGCAGAAAGGCATTCGGGGCTTGCGTTCCAGTTCCATTGCATTCTGATAGGACAGGCCGAGTTCCAGGGCCTACAGGGTTTGCAAGGGTGGGGATTTTTTTTTTTAATGAATTAAACGGTGCTCCAGCTGTAGCACCTTTCCATTCCCCAAGGATTCAGGAATTGAGGTGAGGCTGCCGGAGCACAACTGGAGGCATCGTGTCCTATAAGTGCTTTGTTCCCCCAGTTTCATGTGACGTTTCCTCTGCTCATGAGAGCCAGAGCAGCAGTGGTGGTTGTCCTGCCAGCCCCTCTATCCTCCTTGGCTGTAGGAGCAAGGTGATCACAATGCAGCCTTGTAAATCAATTTTCACTCTGTGTTGATGAAAATGTAATTTATTCTTAATCAACCTGCCTTGCTGCCGTAGGCTGCACCGTGCATATGTATTTATTTATCCTCCTCTATGACTTTTGGAAAGCCCTGGAGGGGCTCCGTAGAGGGCCCAGAGGCCTCTGTGTAGCCCTGTTTTTCCAGAAGGAGATCCCCTTAGGTAATGAGAGGAGGCCTATTGCAGAGAAAAGCACACTGGATGTGAATCTGGGCTCTTTGCCGCTGCTGTGACCTGGTACAAAACCGTTTTCTTATTTGTATAAGATTGGTCTGGATCAGTAGTTGGCTAAGGCTGGGGTGGGGGGGGTGTCCCTGAGACCCTTTCCAGGAGTCTACAAGGTCATAGCTCTTTCCATAGATATCAGCCACACAAACAGAAGCTCTTTGGGAGGGGAGAGGGTCCTAAGACCCCAGCGTTGGAAAACCCCTGGCCTAGCGCATCGCCGACTCCTGTGATCCTGTGGTGCGTCAGTGCCCCAGAGGATCAGAACGAGAAGGGACCAGAGAGGCCGTCGTGGTCCAAGTCCTTCATTTCCCAACCAGAGTTCCCAACTCTGGACAGTTGTCCAGAGCACTTTCTTTACAAGCAACTCCCTGAGTTCCTTTGTCTTCATCGTACTTCAAGGCTTACAGAACACTTGACTTGGAATGACCTTTTGAGGTCATAAATATCCTTTATCTTAAAAATTGAGAAACTGAGTCTGTGTGGGGTTCAGTGACTTCCCCAAGGTCCCATGGCCAGTACTTGTTGGTATTCTGAGGTCCAGTGTTCTTTCCTCAGGCTGCCGGATGTCGGGCCGGGTGTACCCCGACAGTAGCTGGTGTGTTGGCCCTTGTCCCCCTCATGGGTCTGCTGCGTCTTGTCCCAGTGGCCATTTGGGGAGGTTTTGGAAGAAGCCGACAATCCCAGCAGCAGCAGGGGGTGCCATGGCTCTCCCTCCCTCAGCTAGGTTACAGAGAGCCAGGTGGACACCAGGGTGAGGGGCCCTTCGACCTCCTGCGAGACTCCCTGGGTGCCTGGCTTGAGTTTGCGGGGAGCCAGACTTGGTCTTGTGGGTGTTTCTTCTTTGGGGAGGACAGGAGAGCCACCTTCTCTCATCCAGTCAGCCTTGGCAGCTTGGGTCATTCATCAGCGTCTCTAACCCCTGCTTTGGCAGCAGGGGTGCAGACATCCATGTGAATGGCTCTGGTGAGGCCCAAGGGAAGGAAGACGAGCCGGGCAGGCTTGTGGACCTCTGAAATACAAAGACAGAGCAGCTTAAGGGACAGGATTGGGCTGGTGACCCAACTGAGCAGTAGCCACAGGCAAGAGAGACCATAACTGCCCTTGGGTTGTTCCCATGGGTGATTTAAGGCAGCTGGAAGGGAGAAGCAGGCCTGAGGAAACTTCATGTTCCCTCAGCATCTTCCAGGAGCTGGTGAGCATGACCTGGGCTTGAGGCGGCATCCACACTCGTCAGGAGCTCTGCTGACCTGGAAGCGAGTTTCAGAGGGCTCATGACCTGCTGTGCCTGAACAGCATGGAATAATGATGATAACAGCAGCTGGCATTGATGAAGCGTACTGTGTGCCAGGCACAGAGCACCTGTGCTAAGCACTTAAAAAAAGATCTCATTTGACCTTCAGTAGCCCTGGGAGGGAGGTGCTATTATTACCCCCATTTTACAGTTGGGGAAACCAAGGCAAACAGGGGAATTGTATTGCCCAAGATCACACTGCTAGGAAGTGTCTGCGGCTAGATCTGAACTCGGATCTTCCTGACTCTATCCGCCATGCCACTTCGCGGCTCCTACGGCTCACCAGCCTCTGGGGACTCATGAACTGGAACCGGCATTCTGCACATCCCAAGTGTAGACCTGGCCTGCCCTAGGGTGTCCATGTTCTGGTTCTCCCACTGTCGCCCCTGGAGGACGTTCCGGGCTCCAGTTCCAGGCTGTGGGGTGTGTGCAGTGACACCTCTGGGGTCTGCCATCCCTCCTCGCAGGAAGCCGGGTCGTGTTTGTGATGGCGGTGCACCGTGATTCTGGGCCTGGAGTGTCGCTGTGCACCTGACATCGTGGGCATGCTTTCCAGCCTCGGTCTTTGTTTCCTTATAGTAAGGGAATCAGAGAATAAGCAGCAGTGTGTGCACAGTAGGTGCTTAATGCGTGTTGGTGCACGACGAGCCCTTTCCAGGGCCGTTCTAGGTTAGGAGAGGGAAGAGCCGGGAAGCTGACCTGTTCACTTGTTGTGGAAACTGGTAATTCACCTTAAGGTTAGCCAGGCTCCGGTAAGACCTTCCTTGAGCAAAGCTCTTGTGGTTCACGCGTTTGTGAACCACATGGATTTCTGTCTCAAGGAAGGAAGCCCGGGATTTCCCCTTGGCTCTGTGGCCTGCTCCTTTTCTTGGCTCCCGCTCCACTGGCCAGAGGGAGGGATGGCGGCCCAGTCAGAAGGAAGGCCAGAGGAAGACCGTTAGGCCGCCAGGGTGGCGGACAGGAACGAGGACAGGAACGGGACCAGGCCACCGCGGTGGAAGCAGATAGAGGTCCCGGCAGCAACGCCCTTGGCGCTGTAAGATCCCTCCTGGAGTTGAAACCGCGAGGACTTGTGTGGCATGGTGGTGAGGGGGGCACGTGCTGGAAGCCGGGCTGTCGGTGGGCCTGGCCCTGGCTCCCCGGTGCCAGGCTTTTCTCACAGAGGCGGGAGTCTCGCCCCCCCACAGGACCCCGCCAGCCTTTGTGGAGGGCCATCTTTCTCTTGGTGCACTGGGAGTGCTTGCTGCACTGTCAGGGAGGGGAAGGGATGCCTTGGTCCTCCTTTTCCACCCTCAGGAGCCTTTGACTTTACTTTCCTCCTTTGCCTTTGGCCTCTTTTCCTGGAGCAGAAGCAGTGCTGCTTCTGTTTCTGAAAGACCAAGGACCAGGTTGAGTCTCTGCAGAGGCAGTGAGTATTTGGAGCATACGCATCCTACCACCACCAAGGCACTTTGCATGCTGACAAGCACGTGCTCTGGTACCTGGAATATGGGGCTGCTCTGGCTGCCAGGATCCTCCTCTCGCCTTTTGGGCACAGCCGGCCTGGCTCGTCATGTGTGGGATCCAAGAATTCTTGGATTCCAGCATGGAGCTCTAGAGCGTGGAGGTCTGTGTGCTCGCGCTCTCAGCCTGGCCCATCCCAGCAGCGTCGCGCTGCGACCTGGGCGCGGTGACGTCTGCCCGAGGGGCTGCCGGAGGTCTATGGGCAAGCCCACCGGGCCCTCTTGCCTTTTTCTGCAAACGCTAGTAGCTCGCTAACCCTCTTTACTCTTCTCCCTTGAAGGGAATAGAAGTCGGAGCTGGCAGAGGAGGCAGGAAATGTGATGCTGGCAGATGATAGCTCTAGTTGGGACAAAGAAGACCATTCTGGGCTCTAGAGAGGGCCCTTAGCACAGCTCTCATAACAAGCACAGCAGTGCTGATTGTTTTTTCACCAGTCCTGGGTTGTCATTAGTCTAGAGAAGGCCCTTTCCCAGTACCGTGTCCCAGGGCTGGGGGAGGATGTTGCTGCCCCTCTGTATCTCCTTGCCCCAGAAGTTTGGCATTCATATGCCAGATACTTGTGGTTTGGCTGATTCTGGGGAGAAATGAAAGAACACAGCAGCCGGCCACGAGTTTTCATGGCTTGTGCTCCATCCCAAGAAGAGCCAGGCAGATCGGCTCCATCGCAGGCCATCCTCAGAGCAGGGAAATGGTTTCAGAAGTGGGGCACTGCCTTCTACTCTGGCTTCCAGAGCTCTCTCCATGGATTGTGTCCCGGGGCCCGTGATCCATTGCAAAGTGTCTAGAGTTGTGTGCGTGTGAGCCAGACGCAGCTGCCGAAAGAGCCTGTACAATAGGCGGACAGATGGGATGGGCCCCGGCTTCTCCATTCCTGCACACTTCAGGGGCAGTCATGTTCTCCACCTGCCTTTGGTTTCACTGGGCACAGCATTTTAGCTCTCACCCTTGGACTGTGTAAAGAAGGGAGGGAAGCACCTCCCATTGTGCCATTCCAAGAGGCGAGACTTGGGGAGACCAAGATTACCCCTGGGGTCAGAGTGGGAAGCAGTATACGTGTGCTTGTCTGACCAGGTCACTCTAGCACCCCGGAGAAGGTGCCAAGTGGCACTCGCCAGTCCAGGCCTCCTCCCAGATGGGCTGCACAGGGGGTCTCTCTTCAGACAGCTGTGTAAGGTGCTGACTGAGAAAGTGCCCTCTGCTCTCTAAAGTGGTAGGGATTGGGATCCAGGGACATCTTGCTGTCTGGGGAAATGGCTTTAATGTGTTTCTTTGCTAGCATGCTTTTGCCCAGTAGTCATCCATAGTGGAGTGGCCACGTCTCTGAGTTTTGAACTGGAAAGAAAGTTTAGAACCTCTCTTAGTGCTCTAGCATCTTCCTGAGCCTGGGAAAGCCTCCCTCTTGGTCCCCAGCCCTCCTTTTCTCTCTGAACCACAAGACATGGTCGTGGACGGGCTCGATCCCTCTGGACACGGGGAGGGTAGCTAGGCCTGCCTTTCACCTTCTTCTCTGTTCTCTTACAGCTCACCCTGCAGAGCACAAAGTCCCGAGTGGCGTTCTTTGAAGAGCTCTAGGAAATGACCTTGCCATCCCAGGAGTGGCCACTTCTGCCCGGGCCCTCCTGCATCAGTAGGATTGGCCACGCACCGTGGAAGCGATCCCTGGACATGCTGGCCGGATGATGAGGAGCTCCTTGAACTTTCTCTGGTCAAGCAGTGACCCCAGTGCCAACGATGTGCAATGGCCTTGAATTCCAGCCCTCCCAAGGATTTCTGGTGTGGGATTCAAGTTCAGCCCTATGGATTTTTTAAAATATGCAGTCTCTTTTGTCTGATGTACAGTTGTGGTGTCCCACGTGGTCTTCAGACACCTTGGTGTGTAATGTTTGCCAGATGCAGTCTCAGCCTGTTCTGCCAGGGGGGAGAGGGGAAGCTGATGTGAGTGAGGATAGCCAAGTAGATGGGAGAGGTGGAGCCCCTGTGTGAGCATCCTCGTGACACCTTCTGAAACACCAGGGGTCAGCAGGATTGGTGGTCTGTGCAGCCGCCCCAAGCTAGGGCTTCAGAAGAGCGGGAGATCTCAGTAGCCGGGCTGAAGGAAAGGCCTCCATGCTGGTGCCGGGGAGGGCCGGCTCCAGAGGGATGGGGCTCTAGGCTCTGGTGGAGGGAGGCTGGGAATCTGCCCAAGCTGGGACACAGGCTCATCACAGCCATCAGGCCTTGGGTCTGGGCCCCCTGAGGATGGGCTCTGGCTGCCAGATGGCCAGGTACGAGAATGGCAGCCACGTCTGTGAGAAGGAGGTCAGGCCAAAGCCTCGGCTGGGGGCTGAGGTCCGGGGGCCGGGTGTGGTCAGGAGCTCCTGAGCTTGCCTCGCGTCACATCCACAGCTGCGGGGAGCGGTTGCCCCCCAAAGCCTGCACATCCTCTTCCGTCCTGGGCTTCGCTGCCCCTGCCATGGTTCACATAAGACATGCGGGACCCAGTGTTTGTTGGGACCTTCCAGTAACCAGCCGAGCCTCCGAGGGTGGTGGGTCTCTGCAGGCCCTCCCTGTAGCTCACAGGTATTCCTCTGCTCTGCTGTCCATGGCAGGCCTTTCTTTGGCACCGAGTTATCTTGTGTTCTCTCCTGGCAAGAAACTCGGCTGCTCTGGCTAATCTCTGCACTCTGCATCTTGAAACATACTGCTTAAGCCTTGCATCTACATGTTTAATCTTGTTCCCCTGCCCAAAGCCCTTTGTAAAAAACTCCTTGTTGGACATTTAGGCCCTTCTGTACTCCCTCTCCTAGCCTCACTGTGCCTAGTATAGTGTTCTGGCCCACGTAATGGGTGCTCAGTAAATGTTCTTTGGTCGACTATTCTGTGCTAAGTTGGTGGTAAAGAAGTAATTCTCCCTTCTACTTGGTCGGGTTCTGCTTCCCCCTGGCCGAGGTCCCTCCCTTGGGCCACTGCTGTGTCCAGCGTGACCTGGGTGGTTTTGAGCTGCTCCACGGCTTCGACAGCTTGTCAGAGATTGAGAAGGGAAGGAAGCCATCCCTGTGTGGTCAGAAGGAGCCATGGGCTTCATTGTGTGGCTCCTCCACAGCCGTTGGGCTGCCCTTTAGGCCTGGGGAGAGGAGCAGGTTAGTGACTCTGGAGGGAGTCCCTGAGCCCCTCCCGGTTTGGCTGGGTGGTCAGCTCCCTCCCACCTGACCCTGTTTCTGTCCTTCCTGCTGGCAGGAGGATGGCCAAAATGACCTCATGATTGCTTGTGGCTGTGAGGCAACAAACGTGAATCTGGGGGCTTTGCTCTCTGTGTGTTGCCTGTTTTTAAGTAATAAAAACACTTAGTCATCCAGCCTGTAAGGGAGGCCTGGGATCCTGCCCTACCCCCCAACCAGCTCCGTAGGATGGGGCTCTGGCTCCACGGTACCACGCTGCCTCTGGCACGGCCACCTCCGTGACCACTTGGGGAACAGCTGGGAAGTGTCTGAGCTGAGCCTCTGGGGAGAGCTGCACTTCTTTAATTAGCAGCCAATGCCCAGTGCCTCCTCTGGCTGCTGGGCACGAACCTGGCTTGCCAGATAACTTTGGTGTCTCCGTCTCTCTTCCATATCTTACAGAGAGGCTCAAGAGAGAGACGCTCGCTGTGTTTGAGACTTGGGAGGGAGGATGCCTAAGGTCGGAACAGTTCCTCTCCCTGGGCAGTGATGCCAAGCCCCTGACCCAAGGGCACTCTGAAAGCCAGAGCCCATATCATGTTTTCTGCTTCCCATGAATCATAATCTCCCCCAGATTCTTGCCATAAATACCGTGGCTACTCTTTAAAATTGAAAGACATGGGGGGGGGGGGAGCCGTCCCGGAGGCAGGGAGACCCCGGCTTCCAGGGCTGGTTCTCTGACTTGACGAGCCGTTTTCTCACGTGCAGAGGAGAGCCCATGTCAGTGAAATCACAGATCCAGCCCCCACCAAGGCAGTGCGCCCTGGCCACAAGAGCAAATGTGTCATCTGTAAAGATAGGAAAGTGCCATGCATGCTTGGCCACAAAGGATTTAAAGGCCATTCTCTGCTTAGGGGAAAGGAAAACCATGGAGAGCCAGTGAAATCAACTCAAGAACTACCCCTCCTGTCCACTCCACTGGGGCCTCTCTGCCTGGCAGACCAAATACCCCACTCCTCAGCAGGGCAGTGGGGGCGGGCTGCCAGGCTCCCTCGGGATGGAGCTTCTTGGAAGGCAGAGTGGGGCAGGAAGGAGTCAGCCCTGCGAGGGCTTTGTATGGAGGAAGAATGGGGGTAGGCTCACTGCCTTTTGGATGCTCACTCCCCCAGGGCTTAGAGATGGCTCTGTTAGGTGTTCTGTATGTCAATAAAGCGCATAACGTGTCACGTGTACCTAAACTTCTGACATGCCATTGGAGAGGAGGGAAGAGCCAGTGCAGAAACATTCATTGAGGAGCCCAGGCAGGCTTCTGGGCAGGAGCAGCGAAGGGCGGGAGTAGCTTTCTGGACCCAGGCTCCTGAGAGGCCGGGCTGGTGGCCCCAGCTTCTCCGCTCTGTGCCCCTGCTCCTGCACTCGGACTGATTGTCTCCCCTGAATTATATCACAGCACTTAGAAATACATGGAAAAATGTGCACGGCACCCCGAGCTGGACACCCCCATGCTCCCAAGGGAAAGTGCGTGTGGCAAGCTGGCAGGGAGAGGCCCCTGCACCTCTTTCTCCCCCTCTCTTTGTCTCTCTTTCTGCCACTCTGTCTCTGCCCTTCCGCTCTTGTGTCTCTCTGCATCTCTGTCTCCGCTCTTCCAAAGCAGAAGTCCATCCAGACCTTCACAGTCCAGCAACTCAACATCATTGTGCAGCTTTGACTAGAAGCTCAGAGCTCCCAGCCTGGGGAGAAGGAA
The DNA here is from genome assembly GCF_003287225.1 of Phascolarctos cinereus. Classification (NCBI taxonomy): domain Eukaryota; kingdom Metazoa; phylum Chordata; class Mammalia; order Diprotodontia; family Phascolarctidae; genus Phascolarctos; species Phascolarctos cinereus. The sequence continues at coordinate 717,999,030 of NW_027555847.1, forward strand.
ACCTCGGCTCTCGTCTGTGCTGGTCTCCCTGGTCTCCGGCCCAGGGGAGTCAGCCCCCAGTGAGGACACCTCGTCCAGCCTCCTTCTCAGAGCAAAAGCTTGAGATTTGGATTTGTGCAGCGTGTCTTGTGACTGGAGGGGTGGAGCCCCCTCCTCCATCAGGTGAAATACCCACAAGTCTGTTTTCTATTCTGGGGGATTGTTATATTTTAACTGATTGTTTTAATAAAAATTCAAACCTGTGAAAGTCTGTGGTTGTCTTGAGAGTTTGCGGCTGAATTCGAGGTTCAGTCCCATCACCCCTTCTTGTGGGGAAGAGGGAGGGCCAAGAGCCTTGGATTTGGAATCAGAATTGACTCTGCCACTTCCGGGGCAGGTTGGCCTTCGGTGGGTCACTTCTCTGAGCCTCCGTTTTCCTCCGATTGGCCTCTGAGAGCCGCCCCAGCCCCCAGTCTGGGGTCTCGTAATCTAGGAATTCTGGGCCACCTGACTGCACCCAGACTGAGGTAACTCTTTAGCTCTTAGGGTGCATCATTTGTTATTGATGATACCGACACCCATTTCAAGGCTGATGTCAACTCAACAAACATCTAGTATAGACGCTCTGTGTGAGTGGGGCTGGCCCAGTGACAGGGGGCCAGAGATGAACACAGACAGACCATGTTCTTTCTCTTGAGCTGTTCCACCTGTGCCAGACTCGGTAACTTGAGCCCAAGAGTCACGTCTTGACTGGAGTTGGCATCTCCCCCAGAATGGAAGATATGCCCACATGAGGAGGGGGCAGGGGGAAAGCATCAGGCCCCTTGGGCACCACGGTGTGCCCTGACAGTCACCACATTGGAGCTCTCTGCCAGCCTGACGTGGGACAACCCAACCCCATTCCACCAGCTTTGGTGATGGGCTTGCTGTGTGCCAGGCACCAGGAAAACAAGGGCACGGCCTTTCTGGGACTCGAGTTCCTCCTCTCTAGAGTGAGGGGCTTTGTGACAGAGGGCCGGCCACCTCTAAATCCCAGAATGCGGTGGTAGGTTTGGGCTGTTGTTCTAAAAACTGAAACTCTGCTATTTGGTGACTCAGTTCTGTTTTCCAACAGAGTGGTGCAGTCAGTAAGAATTTATTAAGCGCTTACTGTGTGCCAGGCACTGTGCTGAGTACTGAAATACAAAGTCAGAAGACAGCCCCTGCCCTCAGGGAGCTTACAGTCTAATGGGGGAGATACATGAAAATGACAGATAAATACAGGATGAATTGGAGATAATCAGTAGAGGAAGGTGTCAAGGGGCATTGGGAAAGGCGTCTCGTAAGGTGGGGTCCTAGCCGGGACTTGAAGGAAGCCAAGAGGTGGAAATGAAGGGCACGGCATTCCGGGCTCTTCGGGGCAGCTGGGGGAAATGCCCAGAATGTGGAGATGGAGTGTTTGGTGCAAGGCAGATCTGGGTTCTCATCCTAGCTCTAAGACAGCAGATAGAATGACAGGCCTGGAATCAGGAAGGCCCGAGTTCGAATCCAGCCTCAGATACTTCCTATCTGTGTGACCCTGGGCAAGTCACTTAACCTTTCTGTGCCTCAGCTTCCTCAACCGTGAAATGGAAATAACACCTACTTCTCAGGGTTGTGGTGTGGATTAAATGAGATGATAATTGTAAAACTCTCCACTCGATAAGTGCTAGATGTAAATATTATTAGTATTTTTGTTATTGTTGTTACCTGTGGGCCTCGGACAATCAGTTCATCTTTTTGAGCCCGTTTCTCCTTGGTAAAATGAAGGGACTTGACTAGACTTCACCTTTTTGTGACATGGACCTCTTCCGCGGTCTAGTGACTGATGTTTTTAAATGCATGGGATTGCAATGGAAACCAGTGATTTTTAAAGAGTTAACAAAATATTTTTGAAAGTTCACAGACTCTGGGTTAAAAACCCTTGGACTAGGTGGTCTTTAAGCATCCCCCCCCCCGGCAGTGCTAATCACAGTCCTCCATGCCTTCCCATCCTGTGGGATTCCTGGTGTGTGGCCAATTAGTGCGGGACTGATCCTCATCCATGTCCTTCTAGAAATCCTCCAGAGAGGGAATCCAGAGAATGCCTACATTTTCCTCTGCCCCTCTTCCCACAAGCGAGTTCCCCTCTCATCGCCCTGCACAGGCTGCTGCATGACGAGGTCTGCCCAGAAGCATTGTCACAAGAAGCAAGACAAAACAATGTGGCGGCAGTTGTAGCAACCCATGAGTGCCACCATATCCAGGTCTCGTGGAAGGGTCAAGGACCCTTCCTGGGGAGGTGATCCCTCTGGGTCTATCCCAGCCTCACAAAACCAGAGCTAAGGCAGGGTAGGCAAGCTTCCTCGGATGCGTCTGGTCATCCATTCGTGACAACCGCACTGGAATCCCCAGAGCACTCAGGAGCTTTCCAGGTGGTTCCTGGGATGACCACCTGTGCTCTAGCCACTCAGGACCCCAGAGGAAGCCGCACATTGGCGAGCCAGGCCAAACCAACGGTAGACCTCGTCTGTGACAGGCAGCGCCATTCCTGCTGGACATCCCTCGACATCCATTGGAGGGAGTCCATTTCAACCCTAGCTCATCCTTCCCCTTCCCGTGCAGCCCCTGCAACTGGGCAGGCTGCTTAGGTGGAGGAGTAGGGGCATGTGGCTTGTAAAGGAAAACAAAAGCAGAATCCCCACAGTGAAGACAGGAAAGCCCTATCCAAGTCACCTATGGGCTTTCCGGTAACCTCCTTGGTAATTTTGTTCGTATTTAGCAGAAACTAGTCCAGGGGTGGGGATCCTGCTGCCATGAGGCCAACGTGTGCTCCTCTAGGTCCTCGGTGCAGCCTTTTAACTGAGTCCAAGTTTTACAGGACAAATCCTTGTATGAAGGGAAGTTGCTCTATGAGGTTTGGATTCAGCCCAAGGGCCACACTTGAGGACCTGGAGGGCCACACTTGACCTTGCGACCACAGGCTCCCCGCCCCTGGACTAGTCAGTTTAGAGGAGCCTTTAAAAAGAAAGAAATTCTCTATAGAGAGTCTACCTTGTGAGCTGGAAGCCTTCCTCTTTTTGAGAACAAAAAGCACCTGACGTTGTTCTGGCCAGGTTTGGAGGGGTTCTTCACCAGTTTGGCCACGGCAGCTCAGTTACACCTGGGCCATAGCGGGTCTTACTGACAAAACCCAGGGGCCTTAAATTATCCAAGTATTTCAAGGGGCCTAATGGAGAAGGTAGGTCAGCTAGATGGATAGTGGACAGGACTGTGGACAGGACAGCTACTGCCTGGTATCCGGAAGACTTCCTGCATTCAGATGTGGCCTCAGCCACTTCCTAGCTGTGTGACCTTGGGCAAGTCACCTAACCCTATTTGCCTCAGTTTCCTCATCTGTAAAATGAGCTGGAGAAGGAAATGGCAAACCACTCCAGTATCTCTGTCAAGAAAAACCCCAATAGGGGCAGCTAGGTGGTGCAGTGGATAGAGCACTGGCCCTGGAGTCAGGAGGACCTGAGTTCAAATGTGGCATAACACCCACTAGCTGTGTGACTCTGGGAAAGTCACTTAACCCCAACTGCCTCACCAAAAAAAAAAAAAACAAAGCCCAAATGGGGTCACGAAGAGTCAGACGTGACTGGAGCGAGTGCACAGCAAAATAGAGAATGTGGACTGTCCCTCCATTGTTTCTCTTCCCTCTCTTCAAGAAGAGAGAGAGAGAGAGAGAGTGTGTGTGTGTGTGTGATCACTGTTGCCCCTCCTGGTCCTTAGGTAGCTTGAATTCGGGACTGCCACTTTCCATTCGTCTTCCACCCCTGTGTTGAGTTGTTTGACCCCTGTTCTTGATAGCGGCCCAGCCCAGAGGCAGCTGCCTTTAGGGAGCAGAGGAGGAGCCCCTCTTCATGATGAAGAGTTGACAGGGTCTCAGCTACAGTATGAAGAAGGGTCAGAGGGAAAGCCTGCGGCTGTTGCATCCGCTGCCCCCATTCCCCATGCTCAAGAGGCAAACAAAGCTCTCCTTGCATTCATCACTTCCATCCCAAGCACAGCCCAGACACCCTTGTGTCTTGCACACAGTAGGTGCTCAATAAATCTGTGGCCCCGAGTCCCCTCCTGAGAAGAGAACTGAAGTGCCCCTCCCTCCTCACCCATGGTGGCAGTGATCCCAACAGGCTGCTATTGCTGCAGTGTGGTATAAATCAGCAGAAGCAGATCTGGCTGCAAACAGCGAGAGCTTGGGAGCTTGCTTACAAAGAGATAGGTAAGTCCCTCTTAGTGGTGACAGAAGCAGCCTGGAAAAATTAGAGTGACAATATATCAGAACCAGAGAACCTGCTGCTGACTCAGACTGAAATACCTCCCCATCTCCTGTCCCGGAGCCCGGGCTGTCTCACCAGAGCAGCACCTAATAGGCTTGTCTGATTGTGGAAATCAAGGCAGATCTAAAGAGAGCTGTCTAGTGGGGAGCAGACCCGTCCCTCTTCCCTCTCCCCGCCCCCTCCATCTCGGCAGCTGTCTTCTTGGAGAGCTGGGCTCTTTTCTCCCAAACTGAATTGTCTTGTTAACACAGTGAAGGCTGCCGTCGGCCACAGAAGGAAGACCTCGGCTTTTCTCCCAGGCACCTGCCCCAGACTTGGTGATAGGGCGCCCTTTCTAAGCCTCAGTTTCCTCAGCTACAACGTGGGAATCAATATGGTTGCTCCACCCAAAGTCAAAAATTGTGAGGGTCAAATGGATGGTGATGATAAGCGTGGGAGATGCTTGGGAATGAAAAGAAATTCACAACAAGAAGCCAGGAGACCTATGAGACGTGAGCGTATTTCAGTCGTAAAAGGTCACGGAAAATAGAATCCTCAGAGCAGGGAGGAACCTTGGAGGTCATGCATCCTGAAGCCTCTCACCTCCTACAGCAGGAGTTCATAACCTGGGATCTGTAGATTTTGTGACATAGATAGAGAAATATCTGTGTGTATATACATACACAATATTCTGATTATTTAGATGGAAATGTTTCCCTATGCTGTCTCTGAATTTTGCACATTTAAAAAGCATGATTCTGAATAGGGGCTCATGAGCATCCCCTGAGGGCCAAAGGGGTCCCTGCATTGCAATGAAGGGTTCTTACCCTTGTGCTCCAACCTGTTGGAGCCCCTCAGGGAAATTCAGCAGCTCACTAGACAGCCCCCTCCATTTCTGACAGCTGTAATTGTTAGGAAGGTTTTACTTAGCTCATTTGCTGGGCCAGTGGAAATCTCTTCCCTGTAACTCTTCCTCTCCTTAATCCAACCCATCAACATGCTAGTTCTGATCTCTGGGCCTGTCCTTTCCCATACCGTGACCCTTTGAACTGAAGCGAGCTGCCAAATTGGGGGTGAGGGTGGGGGATGGAACTAGACCCATGAGGTCCCAGATCAGAGATTCTGTGTCTTCTCTGTCCCCATTCCCACCCCTCTCCCCCAGCCCTCTTTCTCCAGGCTGAACATTCCCAGTGTTAATGTTAGTTCTTGACATATTGGTCACTCTCCAACCAAAACTGGTCTCAGAGCTGAGCACAGTACCCCAGGAATGGTCCGCCCAGGGCAGAGGATTGAGCAATAGTAGAACTTCAAGCTCATCTAGCTGATCCTCATGTTGTACAGATGAGGAAACTGAGGCCCAGGAGTAGCAAGTAACACAGCTAGTGTTCAAACCCAGCTCCTGTGATGTAATGCCCTTTTGATGAAATCTCTGCTTGGCTCTTCCTCGATGTGTGACCTAGGGTGGGTCCCACTCCCTCCCTGGACCCTAGTTTTCTCCTCTCTAAGAGCATTGGACCAGATGTACTGCCTTTCACCTGTAATGTGAAGGAAATGGCCCAGGGTGGTTTCCCTGCAGGGTGCCATGATCCCATGACCTCTCCCTGCCTCATCTTCCCTACTCCAGGTTGCCACATCCCCTGCCCACACTTTGGGCCTCTTAACTCCTGTTGGCAGCCATCACTGCCCTTTGAACTTAACTGCCCCTTCCCCCCAGGGCCCAGGGAGACCAGGGATGAGCTAGGAGTCCTCCGACAGCCTACCCTAGGATCACCCCATGCTCTACTGAGCGACTCCCATGGAGCTTAATGAGCTCCGGGTCTGGGTTGTTTATCGGCCGCTGTGTTTGCTCGGTGCCAAGAGAGAAGCTAGGACGATGATGTATCACCCTCAGCTAGGACGGCCTGAGAAGGATGGTCCTGCTCTGTCACATTCATCCTGGCTGTTCAGGTCAATAATTTACTGGCAGCCTGGCGCCTAGTAAGTGCTGTATAAATGTTAGCTATTTTATGTTTATTTCCAAAGCAACATAGAAGCAAATGCAAATTATAGAAAACAGCACTTTTAATCTGGAAAGAAGATATTTGGTGACAGTGGGCTGAATGTCAACATGTAAAGCCTTTCCTGTCCTATGTGTTATATTCATTTTCTATTTGGTGGCAAAAATATTTAAGGTTGATATTTTTTATTTGTTTAAACTCAGTTTCTTTCTAGCTGTCTTGGGTTTTTTAAATCAGTGTTCTCATTTGAAAAAAAAATTACTGGCAGTTAATGATGGGAGCAGATATGGGTGGGCCAATCCCAGCCTCCTGAAGCCCTCCCGTTCCTTTGCTAGAAGCTGGGTGGGTACCTTGGCTGGGGGGAAAAAACCCATTGCAGAAGCCAGGAAAGGGAGGGGTGCTGACCTAATTTCTCTCTTTATCAGACATAAGGAGGGAGTCCTGGTGGAGATTTGTCTATTTCCAGGATAAATAATGTAATTCTGTGGCCCCCCCCAAAAAAAACCACGTGAACTTTTGGAAGAAGTGGGAACCTTCAATTTAAAAGAATTAAATCCAAAAACCAAGACAAAAGGGAGGTTCCTCGTTCTAGGGGACCCCTGGTCTTTGTCTTCCCTCTCTCCCCAACCTCCTCTGTCCCATCCCCATTCTTCCTCCGTGCCAGAGCAGAGTTAAATTCAGAGGCAAGCGAAGGGCTCCCCTGAGGAGTGATGGGGATAACCTCTCGGCGGTATCTCCCCGGCTGGAGCGGGCCCCAGGAGGCGGGCTGCCTGGCGGGAGCAGCGATGCCCGAGAAACCTCCGCTTTCATCCACAGCTGAGCGCCAATGACATTTCGCTGCCTTCTCAGACACGCCTGCAGCTATCAGTGCAAACAAAATGAGGTCTATTTGTCTCTCGCCTTCCCCTCTTCCCCCCTCAGTAATGCCATAACTCGGCTGGGCTCGTTTTTTTACCTGGAAGAGAAGTAGCCAGTGGGGATGTTAGTAATCAGCTCCCCGTCGTAGCACTTTGCAGTTCATAAAACGCTAACAGGTCTTAGAGCTAAGGATCGTGGGGATTCGACTTCCTCTTTTTAAAGAGGAGGAAACTGAGACCCCGAAAAGGGAAGTCCCTTGTTTTGGCTCCGCAGACCCAGCAAATGTATGCGGCAAGATTGAAAGCCTGGTCCCTTCCTTTGAGCCTTGGGACATCCATGCAAGGGAGGCCAGGCAAGTGTTATTTCCTTTTTCAAGTAAAGAAACTGAGGCCCAGAACCACAGCTAGGGTTTGAACCCCAGGACTCAGACTCCAAGACCAGCGCTCTTGCCCACCAGGGACAGCTGAAGATCCAAGGAAGGCTGGTTTCTAGCCAAGGAGAGAGAAAAGAAGAGGGTACTGCCAGACCCTCAGTAACTGTCTTCTGCTCTCCCTGAGGAAGATACTGGGCTGAAGGACACAAGGTATCATCTCTTACATCTGTCTACAAACTATTTTCATGTACCCAATCCTATTACTACCGCTCAGCAACCCTTAAGACATATAGGGTGTATATTATTATTCCCATTTCAAAAGTGAGAAAACTGAGGCCCAGAGCAAGAGGTTTGCTTGCCAAGGTCACATAGCTAGACAGCAGGTGACTTCTGTTCATCACCGTGGCTGCCAGGAAGCTGAAGGAGCAACATTACCCACCAGTAAGTCTCAGAGGGCAGAAAACAGGGCTGGATTCGAACTCAAGAGTACCTGGCTTCTGCCATTGGCTTCCTTTATGACCTTGAGCAAGCCCCTTTTCCTCACCCCTCTATCAAAGAAGGAGGTTGAGCTAAGGTCCCTTCCTTAGAGATGGGGGGGGGTCGGGGCGGGGAACCTCGAGATGCTAGGATGACATTGGGTCTCCAGGAACAAGGATGAAAGGGTTCGTGATGAGGGAGGGCAGGAGCATGCCAGAGGAACACAAAGAGATGTTAATACTGCTGTGTGGAACGGAGCTCAGCCTCTCCAGTCTCCAAAGGAACCAGCACCTGCCATCTCCTGTCAGAACGGAGACAAGGGGATTTGGAGGGGAGGAGTATCACTGGCCTGGCCTGACCTTTTGTGACAGTTTCTCTGTCCTGGAACCCACGGGGGACTTCCTCCTCCTCCCCCCTTTGCCCCCTGCCATGCTTCAGATCTCTCCCTCCCCCTCCTCCCCTGCACTCAAGTCTTCCTTTCCCAGGTTGAGAGTCACCGCTCAGTGAATCCATTAAGCCCTTCATATTAACTGGCAAAGAAAAAAAAGGGAGACACAACAGCCCTCTTTCATCTTAACTGTGGTGTATTTGCATTAACACCTGGGGAGTTCTCCGGGCCTGGAGAAGGTACATTGCTATTCTGCAGAGCACGCACACAGCTGAGTTACTTGAAGTCTCATCCCATCTCTGTATTAATATTATAGCCTGACTCTTCTCTCCTCTCCCTGCCTCCACCTCTCTCTCTCTCTCTCTCTCTCTCTCTCTCTCTCTCTCTCTCTCTCTCTCTCTCTCTCTCTCTCTCTCTCTCTGTCCCTTTTTCCCTTCCCCCTCTCTCCTCCTCCTCCTCTCCTTATCTCTCTTTCCCTCTTCTTATTCTCTTGTACACTGTCTCTCCCATTTGTCTTTCTCTTTTTATCCCTTCTCCCTCCCTCTCTCTTCTTTCTCTCCCCCTTCCTCCCTCTCCTCCTCTCTCTCTTCTCTCTCCCCCTCTTATGGTCTCCCTGTTCTCTTGCATGCTGTCTCTCCCATCTCTCTCTCCTTTTATGCTTTCTCCCTCCCTCTCTCCTCTCTCTTCTCCCTCTCTCTTTTCCTCTTGTACTCTCTCTTGTTCTCTCTCTTTGTTTTCTTTCTCATTCACTCTTTTCCTCCACCTTCTCTTTCTTCTTCCCTCCCCCACCCCTCCCTCTTTCCCCCTCCAAGGCACTGGGGATTCCAGACTGCATTAGGAAGAAGTCTAATCTCCCTGCAACCCAGCAGAAAATCCCCAGGGATGCTGGAGGTGGGAGGAGGTGGTGTGTCAGGTAGCTGAACTGGCAAACTTCCAGACGGAAAGGGACTTCCTCTGCCTGGGAAGGCTGGGGGGGGACTGTCCCCTCAAAGGGCCCTGGGGAGCAGCAGGGCACAGAGAGCAGGCCAGCATAGTACCTTAGCACTTCCACAGCAGACCCTTAAGAATGGCCTAGTGCTTGTAGTGGTCATCTGCAGCAGTGTGGAAAAGGACACCCTGGGTCTTCTGACCCACATGCTTATTCTTCCACCTCTCCAGTCCCATCAGTCTGCCACCATTTCCCTCCCCCTGCTTGAGAAGAGCTGCTACTTTTACGGTCCTTGTCCTCGTACATTATTTGATTCTGTTCCTCACAACAGGGAGGTGATGAAAGAATCATGGGGGACTATTTCATAGATGAGGAAACTGAGGCAAGTGATCTCTTACAGCTTCCATCTCCTCCTCTCTAAAATGAGGTTCAAAGGATCCTGACTTTAGAGCTGGGAGGAATATTGGAAGCTATGTGGTTTAACCCCCTGGTCTGCCAGAAGACTGAGGCTCATGGCAGGACTTGACTTAACCAAGGTTACTGGCAAAGTTAATACTTGAACCCAGATCTCAGACACCAAAGTCAACACTCTTTCTACTGAACCAACGGACCAGGGGATCTTCAAGGTCACTTCCAGCTCTAACCTTCTGTGACCTTGATTTTGAAGCTCCCAGTTACCTAGCTAGGAATGAATGAGTATGCATTTATCAGGCACTTACCGGTACACAAAGCCCAGGCTTAAGTGCCAGGGGCACATGCTGTCAGGGAGGGGGAGAGGGAATACCACCCATGGGAGGTCTGGCTGTAAGCCAGATGGAAAGAGCCAGTGGTCCTTAGGGGACTGCATGTGGTAACAAAGTCTTTTTAGCAGCATTTTCATTAATAAAATCTCGTTTGTTTCAACCAGTATGATGGTGCCAAGGACTCCAATGGTGAGAACTTTCTTCAGTTGCCTCGCCAGTGGGGGCTGCAGCACCTGCAGAGGTGACCGCTGAGTTCCATCTCCACAAAGCTTGCTTCCTTGGAAGATTGGGAGTGGAGCGGGGCATGAGGCGCCGCTCTTTGATTTGACTGCCCCTTGGGTTGGTCAGAAGTTGCTTCTGGTGGTCCCCTGAATTCTGGCTGTGGGGGCCAGGCTGGAAGTAGGCGCGTGGTCTGCAGGCCCTTGGGTTTAGCTGCCCTCTAAATCAGTGGGAAGTGTATAGCTAGAATTTAAACCTAGGTGGTCTGACTATGCCCAGCATTTTTTTTTCAGGTAATAAAAAGGGCTTGATTAAATTAATAGCACATACTGGAATGGTGTGCCATTTTGTTCTATGTAGATCAGTGATCTACTTTGTCAGAGTGGCTGGAAGCCAAGCTAAAGGTGCTTTAAAATATTGTATTGGATGGATGGCATGCAAATCTTCCCCAAAGGAACCTATAAATTGTTCCACCTCGTCACTGGACAACTTGTCCTAGTAGGGACTGAACTCTTTCTGTTCCCATTTGGCCCCTCCGTGGTCTTGGGCAAGGCGATGTTTAGGGCTGATTTCCCCTTTCCATCTCTGCAATAGTGACTCTTAGTACCATGTGATGACTGGGACAGGGGGAAGCTAGGTGTCGCCATAGCGCACAGAGCGCTGGGCTTCAAATCAGAAAGACTCATCTTCCTGAGTTCAAATCCCACCTCAGACACTTCCTAGCCATATGACCCTGGGCAAGTGACTTCACTCTGTCTGCCTCAGTTTCCTCATCTGTAAAATGTTCTGGAGAAGGAAATGAGGAACCACTCCAGTTTCTTTGCCAAGAAAACCCCAAATGGGGTCACGAAGAGTCAGACACAACACCAGCAAAATGACTGGAATCTCCAAAATCTCTGTACCAGATCTGGAGTCCCAGCTTCTGCATAAAGGCCTGCAATGACAGGCAGCCCATGCCACTCTTGGAGGATGCTTATTGGCAGTGACAGCCAGCCTCAGTCTTCCTCTCTGCAGTCTCTACATGTTGCTCCCATTTCTGCCCACTAGGGCCAAGCAGAACAGACTTGATCCTCCCGTTTGGATCCACTGGATCCTTTTAAGCACTCCCCCCATGCCTGCCTCATTTATTCCCTGCTGAGACATCCTGCTGGTGAAAACAGTAACTTGGGCTCCTCTGTGATCTGGCCCCCAGTATTGACTTAACATGGAGCCTGCTCAGCCCCCATCAGTCCCATGATGCTTCCATCCCCTCCCACTGCCAGCCACATTGTCCCCATCCCCTCATTAACCAGAGAAAGCGGGAAGGATCTAGGAGTTGTCCCAGGGGTGTAAGTTGGGTGGCCTTACATGGAGGCCAACAGGAGAGCTGTCTTCAGGTTGTCACTGGAGCTTAGCCAGCAGGGTCCCTCTGCCTCATGTTAGTTCCTTTGCCAAAGTACCAGAGTCATCCCTTTGGGCTAAGCTATTCAGTCTCAGAATTCTTAGTGCATGTAAATGGAAAGAATCCCCCAACAAAGCTGAGCACATTGGAAAATCAGAAAGGCCAGGCTTGGCCCCAGAGAAGACGGTAGAGGCTGCCCCTCCCTCCCTGCACTGCAGAGATGAGGCTTAGGGAGTGCAATACTGCAAGCACCAGCAGACTCAGGTGATGTTTATTAAGCACTTACTATGTGTCAGGCTCTGGGAACACAAACAACAGGAAAAAAACCAGTCCTGCCTTCAAGGAACTTCGAGGGGAGGCAGGGGAGGGAGGCAAGCCCGGCGGGTCTGTGGGAGAGAAAGCAGGGAAAGGCTGTGGCCACCCCTGGGGCTCTTACTGCTGACAGATGAGCTTGGGCCTTCTCCACCAGGCCAGGCCTCTCACCACTTCTTATCTCCTCACCACATCCCTCCTCTCTCACCATCTCCTCAGGAAGCTGGGATTCCTCCCTGCCCCCTCTGCTTGCTAGCATCTCTGCTTGGGTTGTTTTCACACATTAGAAAGTAAGCTCCATGAGGGCGGGACAGGCTGGTTTGTGCATATTTGTAAGCTGGGGCCTAATATAGCAAGCGCTTCTCTCTCTCTCTCTCTCTCTCTCTCTCTCTCTCTCTCTCTCTCTCTCTCTCTCTCTCTCTCTCTCTCTCTCTCCCCTCCCTTTCTCTTTTTCCTCCCTCCCTCCCTCCCTTCCTCCCTCCCTCCATCCATCCATCCACCTATCTGTCTCTCTCCGTCTCTCTGCTTATCTATCTACCTCTCATCTCTGTCCATCTGTGGGAATGGCTGGCGCAGGGAGGGATAGGTTTGAAATGAATGTGACCCACGCTCCAAAGCAGGAAGGGGCCGAGCGGGGATGTGCCCCCCACGCACCAGTAAGGGGGCAGCCCCGTGGTCCGATGGATTGCTTTCCACCGGGGCAGAACCGTGAGAGAAGGGAGAGAAGCCGCAGCGGGGAGAGCTCTCGCCGCCGTGATAGGGAAGGAGGCGCCCCGAGGAGACAGACGTTCCTCCTTCCCAGTTTCCGAGAAGCCAGTCCTGTGTATAAACCACGCGCGTTCCTCTTCATTGCTTCGGCGACAGTGCCTGGCACATACTAAGTGCTTAATAAATGCGCCGACTCTTGTCTGCCCGGCGGGTGCTAAGAACGCCCTGTGCAATGTCAAAGGACCTGGGTTTTTGTCTGCTTGCTGCAGGCGTGACCTTGCCTGAGCCCCTTCCCATCTCCCTGGTTTCTTCACCTGTAAACCTGGGGGGGGGGGGCGGCAGCAGACTCTGCATTTTGTGCTCATGGCTCTCTCCCGCTCCGCCCACCCTGACCAGCCCCAGGCTTCAGCCCCAGGAGAGATCTGGGCCTCCTTCGGGAAAACCTCCTGAAGAAGAGTAATTCCCATTCCTTTGGGCTTCCCCAGTGGAACAACGGAGGTCACTGTTCAAAAGACCAGGTGAATGTCCGAGGGCTGTGGATGGGGCAGAAGGAATGCAGAGTCCCTCACAGAGGGGCCCTCCCGGAGAAAGGGCCTGCCACACCCTTGAGCTCAGTCCTCGGGGATTGGCAGTGGGGCCGCCTCTGGACAAAGGCTCCTTCTGCCCAGCCCGGGGCTCAGCCCTGCACTGACCCCGGAATTTCGTCTTCCCCTGGAGATTCCCCAAAAGACTGCAAGGAGTAGGTTACCATCACTCCCCCCGCCCCCACCCCAGAACATCGGCTCCATTCTTCAGACGTGGGACCAGGAAATTTGGCTCCAGTCACGTCTCTGCCGCTTGCTGGGCATGGAACCCGGGCCTCGGTTGTCTCCTGCGCAAAAGGGGGCCATAACCCCCGCCTCCCTAACAGCGTCCTTGTGAGGGAGGGGCTCTGGAGACCCTGACCCCCTTCGCTGAAGCCTGCCGCCCGCAGAAGAATCCGCCCACTTCTCTTCGCCCTTTCACCACCAAACTCCTAGAAAAACAGGCCGTCTGTTCGCTTATTCCATGTCCTCAGCGGCCCTTCACATGTGCCAAGCCGCGGCTTCTGACCCCGCCGCTCGGCTGGAGATGGTTTCTCAAAGGTCACAAGGGATGTCTTAACTGCTGAATTCACCGGCCTCTTCCCCGCGCTCATACTCCCTGACCTGTCTTCTCTGCATCGGCGCTGGGCGCGCCTCCTCCTGCAGGGGCGTGTCTCCCTTAGCGTCGGTGAAATCGCTTCTCACTCTTGAAATCACTCGGTATCACTGAGCGTGTTTTCTTGCTGTTCAGTGGTGTCCTACTCTCCGTGACCCCATGTGGGGTTTTCTTGGCAGAGATACTGGAGGGGTTTGCCATTTCCTTCTCCAGCTCATTTTACAAATAAGGAAACGGAGGCACACAGGGTTAAGTGACTTGCCCAGGGCCACACAGCTAGTAAGTATATGAGGTCACATTTGAACTCAGGTCTTCCTGACTCCCGGCCTAGCGCTCTAACCATTACACCACCCAGCTGCCCTAGATGCCTCAGCAACTGCTTCGTATTTGCTTACGAGTGTGTATCTGTCTGTGTCTTTCTGTCTGTGAGATCCTCCCTTCCCCCTCCCAGTAGAATACAAGCTTCTTGAGGGCAGGAACCATTTCCTTTTTTGTCTTTGAATCCCCAGTGCTTAGCACAGTGCCTGGCACATAGTAGGTACTTAATAAGTGTTCATTGTATCGTATCATACATCTCTTTCCTGGCAGCTGAAGCACCTCGAAAGGTTTTCCCATCAAGAACTCGGAGGCTCAATGGATGCCTCTATTTGTCCCATAGCCACTGCCCGCAGGGAGTAGTAGCTGAGGCCTAGGGACCTGCTTTTGCCAGTTAGTGTTTAGGGACCTTACTCAGAGCGGTAATACGAGAGCCAGAAGGGGGATTTGAATCCAAGACTTCCTTATACCAGGCCCAGCACTATTCATTATGCCAAACTGCCTCTGTGTACACCAGGGTAGAGGGGAAAGAGCAAGGCTCCCCCATCAGAGGCCCTGGGTTCAAATCCTGCAGCCAACATTTACTACCAAAGTGGCCATGGATGGGTCATTTCATCTCTCTCAGCCTCTAGTTTTAGTCCTATGACCCTTCATGATTCTCGAGCCCTCATCCCTCCCCCTCCATACTTTCTGGGTGATCTCTTCAGGTCCCAAGGGTTCTGTCATCGTCGCTACAGAGGACTCCCATATCTACATACCCTCCTGACCTCACCTGCATCACCAGATGCCTGAGGGATAGCTTCCATCTGGATGTCCCCCCTGCCTACTACCCCCACCACCCCCAGCATCTCAAACTCATTAAGTCCCATAGACCTCATAATCACAGGAGCATAGATTTAGGGAGGGACTTCACAGTTCAACCCCATCATTTAACAGATGAGGAAACTGAGTCCCAGAGACAGGGTCATACCAGTTGTAAGTGAGGTGCAGAATATAAACCCAGGTCCTCTGACCACAAATCAAGCCTTCAACCCACCAAATCACACTCCCTCCTTAAAATGATTCCTCCCCTCACTTTTCTTATTTATGCTGAGGGCATCAGGCACCTCCCAGGTGGAAATCTTCCAGATTTCAAGTCTCTGTGCATCATCGTTGACTCATTTTCCCCCTGCACTGCCTACATCCAATCAGCCACCCATTCTTGTGGATTCTGCCTCCAGAGCATCCCTAAAGTGGGTGCCCTTCTCTGCTCTCACAACTGCTGCCCCGATTCCCTGGTCTTCATTACCTCCCTTCCCCAGTAACAACCCCCTAGCTGGTCTTCCTCCTTCCCAGGATCTTTCCTCTCCAATGCATCTCACACATGACTGCCAAATGAATTTTCCTAAATCGCAACTTTGACCATGGTCGTTGTTGTTCAGTCATGCCCAACTCTTCGTGACCCCATTTAGGGTTTTCTTGGCACAGATACTGCAGTAGTTTGCCATTTCCTTCTCCAACTCATTTCACAAATAAGGAAACTGAGGCAAACAGGGTTAAGTGACTTGCTCAGGGCCACACAGCTAGTAAATGTCTGAGGCCATATTTGAACTCAGGAAGATGAGCCTTCCTGACTCCAGGCCCAGGACTTTGTGCACTATGGCGCCACCTAGCTGACAATGGTGCTGCCCTGTTGCTTCCACCAACCACTCCAGCCTTCTTTCCTATTACTGTCCTTCATATGTGATGCTCCACCCAGCTGTTCACACTTGACATTCCAGCTGCCATCTCTGCCCACTCTGCACACTCTCCCTGGCTTCCTTCAGGCTCAGCTCCCAGGAGCTCCAGATCTTGCTCTTCTTAATGCGTTTCCTTCCATTTTTCACGTATCTGTGAAGACTGCCCCCAGAATGGGCGGCCGAGAACAGTGTATTCCATCGGCCGCAAGGGCGGTGGAGGCAGGTGCTTCAGAGCACTTAGAGCTTGTCAGACATCACAGATGCCAAGGTCATCCGCTGCATCCTGGGCCATCTCTGGTGGTCCTGACTTCTGTCCTGCTGCTGGGCGTGGATGACTCCGGAAGAGAGAGCGAGGCTGATGGCTTTGGGCACCTCTGCCTCACTTAAATCCAATTCATGCACAAGTCACAGGGCGAACAACAATCTGTGTGCGCCTCTCCAATAATAGAACATCGATTCCCTGAGGACAGGGACCGGCTTCTCGTTTTGTATCAATATCCCCAGTGCCTCACACACAGCAGTCGCTTAATAAATGTTTATTGGATAACAAGGACCGTTGGCGCCCGATGGTAAAGACTTAGTCTGGACCTCCAAGACCTAGCGAAGGGCTGAGTGAATGAAAGACACATCCGAAGCATTAGGACCTCCCAGCCTGGGAACTTCCTCCCCCAAAGCCGATCTCAGTCCAGCTACGACTTGTCGCTAAGTCCTACGTGCTGCCAGAATCACCAGTCTTGAAGCCTTCTCCAGAGTCACACTCAGTGCTGGAGGTAGGATTTGGCCCAAGTACTTCTTGACACAAAGCCCCACACCATTCACTATGCCAGGATGACAGAGCCGGACAGAGTCCCCTTCCAGTACTGACTCTAGGGATCCCCCAAATCCTCTCTACTTATGGGAAGAATTCTAGAGCTGGGTACTGGTCCCACTGCTGCCCCTCCCCCACCTTAGTGGGTCCTGGGTGAGGAGGTGGCGTTTTTGTGACAGGACCAGAGTGCTGAGCTCAGCGTATTTCTCCCTCCTAAATGAAGTTCTCAGTGGGGCTTAAGAATCATGAGCTGGGGACTCCAGGTAGACAGGAGGAAAAGTAGAAAAAGTGACATTTCTTAAGCCCCTCCTATATGCCAGCCAAGGGGGCAGCAGAATGGGGCAGGGGAAGCACAAAGGTAAAAAACAGAACATGGTTCCTGTCCTGCCTGCCAGGGAAGACAGAAGACACGTGGATAAGCAAAGATGAACCACTTCAACAGGGGCATTGACAAGAAAGCCGGTGCTTGAGGAAGCCAGGGATTCTAAGATGCAGAAGAGAAGAAGGAGGGCACTCCAGGCATGGGTAACAGCCTGAGCAAAGGCCTGGAGATGGGAGATGGAATGTTAAGCACAAGGAAGGACAAGAGAACCAGTTGGACTAGAGCAAGCTCTGTGATGTGTAAGCATGAAAAGACACATTGGAGCCAGACTAGGAAAGTCTTTAAATAACTGAGGAGTTTGTATTTTATCCTGAAAGAAATAGGAAGCTTCTTGAGATGGGGAATTAGAATCAGACCATCCCATATCCCCCCATATACATATATGTGTATGTATATCCACACACATATATACATACACACATGTTTATATATTATATAACATATCAATAATATATAAATATAATAAATTGATATAGGAAAACATAGTAGACATAAAGATATAAATAATATAATCTATAAATATAATATAATCTATATTTTAGTAAAGACTTGGCCAAGGTCACAGAGGCAGTAAATGGTAGAAGAGGATGAGAGCTCGGGCCTCCAGGGCTTTTTTCCCTACGATAGGGATGTGCTCACTCAATGCCCCCCCCACTCCCCTTCCCCCCAGCAATGACCCTTCACTTCTGGCTTAATAGGACACCATTAAGTTAAGGGAGATATTTAGCCTGGAGGAGAGAAGGCCCACGGGATGCACTGGAGCTGTTCTCAGGCCTTTGAAGGGATTTCTGCTTGGCCCCAGAGGGCAGACCCTGGAGCCACGGGTGCAAGGTAGAAGATTTCTGCTAACCAGTGTTAGAATTGAGTGTCTCAGGAGGTAGTGAGGTTTCTGTAGCAGTCTCCAGAGAACACTGGGGGATGTAGAACAGGCTCTGATGCATCTGCGGATCCTCTGGGTCAGCCCCGAACCAGCCGTCCTCAGCGTGGTTTGTACGATAGATCTCTCTACCTCAATACTTTTGCCCACACTGACAGGCAGGCAGCTCCCCATCTGCTGTTAATGGGGAGCTGGCAATCTTGGGGGGCTCAGATGGGGGGGCTGGCTGGCTGTGGGTCCCTGGGGCTAGGATGGAGCAGGGAGGGGGTGGGGAGCCAAGGCCATCAGCATTCTAGTGGCAGTCACAGCTCTTTGCTTCTGCCACATGGTCCCCTGCAGGAGTGACATTTATCGTTCCTGGAAGTGACCAGTGAGACATGAAATCACCGCCGGCCCCAGGCTACCCTACTTCATTAGTAGCTGCCTGGCCCAGCCAGCTGAGGTCAGTACTCAAAGCACAGGACTGACTCTGTCCCCAGAGGAGGACACTAAGGGTGAGGGAGAGGTGGGCGGGGGCAGAACTTGAGGGGCTCCAGGCTTATCTTGCCACACCCTGGGAAGTGGATTAGCTGCAGAGATGACTGGCACTCAGGTCTCCAGCTCACCATTTCAGGCCTTATCTTCCCCTCCACTAGGCTACCCTTTAAGGATTCTTGGGATTTGAGAACTATAAAGACCTTAAGGGTCATCTAGTGCCTCTCATTTTACAGATGGGGAAACCGAGTCACAGACAAGTGATGTAACTTGCCCAAGGTCACAGAGCAAGTCAGTGGCAGGAATGGAGACTAGGACCCAGGAGTCCCGATCCAATTGGAACTCTTTCCTCTTGACCAGGGATTCTTCACCTTTGGGAGGCCGCTGACACCTTTGGTCCTGCGGCCCCCTTCTCAGAATCATGTTTTTCAATGCATAAAACAAAACACATGGGATTACAAAGGAAATTATTTTGAAATATAATTATCAAAATATGGAGGTGAAAGTTCACAGACCCCAGATTACATAAGAACCTGGTTCTAGATCATCCCTCTTTTCCCCTATGTCTCCCCCATCGCATAGACCTCGTTTCCTGCCTGGGGTCTTGTCCTTCAGAATCCCCAGCTGACGTCAGGCAGGCCTATTTAATCATTATCATAATAAGAGCGGACAGCTGGAGTGCAATTTGAGGTTTCCCAAGCACTTCCCAGGTTCTGTCTCAGCTGAGTTTCACAATGACCCTGGGAAGCCGGTACTGTGGACTTTATCCACGTTCTACAGGTGAAGAGACCAAGGCCCAGACTTGTTGTTCATCATGTCTGACTCTTCGTGACCCCATTTTGGGGTTTTCTTGGCAAAGATACTGGAGCAGTTTGCCATTTCCTCCTCCAGCTCATTTTACAGATGAGGAAACTGAGGCAGATAGGGTGAAGTGACTTGTCCACAGTCACATAGCTAGTAAGTATCTGAGGCTGGATTTGAACTCAGGAAGAGGAGTCTTCCTGACTCCAGGCCTGGCGTTCTATCCATTTTACCACCTAGCTGCCCTTAACCCCATTTTACAGATGAGGAATCTGAGGCCAACAGAAGTTAAGTGATTTGTCCAGGGTCACACAGCCAATAAGGCTGGATTTGAACTCAGGTTTTCCTGACTCCGAGCCTGGTGTTCTATCCACTGCACTACCTTGCTGCCACAAGGCCCAGATAGGCGAATTGATTTGTCCAGAATCCCCGAGCTAGTCAGGGTCTGAGACAGGATTTGAACTCAGGTCTTTCTAACTCCAAGCCCAGCACTCTATCCACTAGGTTATACTGCCTAAAATAAGTCAGATATATGACTGGGGCAGAGAAGAGAGTCAGTATCAGACAGTAGAAAAGACCCTGATTAAATTAGGGAGAGCAGGCTGGATTTGAACTCAGTGCTCCATCCACTGAGCCGCCAGCTGCCTCATGGAAATAATAACAACAGGAGAAAGTTCAAAGGGGCCTGGCCCATGCTTGCGGCAAAGGCTAGAGTCGCTGCCTGTAGCCTGGGGAGTGTCCTTGGCCAGTGACCCAGCCCTACAGAATCTGCAAGTGTGATGATCGCCACCTCCACCCTCTCCCCTCTGCCTGTGGAGAAGCAGGGGCCACCGAACAGGGCCTGCTGGAGGGGACATGCTGTAATTACCACTCAGGCCCATGGCCATCACTCAGCCACAGGCCCTCAGGCCAGGGAGGACCCGGGCCTTCTTCCAGCTCCGCGGCTCCAGCCCCAGCGAGCCATCCATCAATGTCTCCTTCGCCCCCAGTGGCCCAGGCCTCCAATTAGCCACTGGCTGCCTTTAATGAGGCGGCTTCGAGCCGACGCTGAAGCCCGAGTGTCAGAGGAAGGTCAGGTGGAAGAGCTGGGGTTCTTGTGCCTGGAGGGGATCAATCTTCCTTATGCATCGACGTCTGTCACTCCTCTGCTCCAAGCCCTCCTGTGGCTCCCTGCTGCCTAATGCCCTGCGTTTGTATGAGAAGCTGAATAGTAATAATAATGACAGCTTGCCTGGTTCAAAGGGGGGCCCAAGGAGGCTACTGCAGGCCATTGGTGATGGCTGAGCTCAAAGAAGGGGTGTAAGGATAAGCAGGAAGCCATGTCTGGGAGAGCAGGGATGGTGGTGGCAGTAAGAGTAACAGCCCTGATGGAGAGCCGCTCTGCTGGCACAGCCCCTGGGGAGTGAGCGCCTGAGCAGAGACTGCAGGAGACAGCACGGGCAGGGACCACAGGACCAGGAGGGGGGCTGCAGACACGGTGCAAGGAGACCCTGAATCAAGCTTGGCAGGTTTCCAGTGGGAGGGCCCATCCCCATGCTGGCTGGAGGACTTTGGGCCAATCCAGTCACCTCCCTGGGCCTCAGTTTCCCCATCTGTGAACTGAGGGATTAGGATTAGAAGACCACTGAGGTCTCTTCCATCTCTAAGTCTGGGGACCTTTATGGTGCTTAAAGGCCTGCAAAGCAGTTGATAGATGCTTGATTATATCATTTTATTCTTACCAAAAAATTACGAAAAAATGAGGTCTTATTGTTCACATTTTACAGATAAAGAAACTGAGGCCAAGGAAGGGGAGTTGCTTCCCCAAGGTCACAGCTTGCAGTTACCTATCTAGGCCATGAAGCCAGGGCTCCTTCTTCAAGTCCAGGGTCCCGTCCATTGAGACTCATCAAATTAGACTCTAGCTCTCCAGCCTGGCACTGCCAGCCCTCCACCATCTGGTGCCAGTTTACCTTTGGCCTCTTGTCTCCTGCTACTGTCCTATAGCTTCCCACCTCCACATCCAGAACTTTGGAGTTGGGAGTTGCCAATAGAATCAATTAGGAAGTGTTTATTGAACACCGACTATATGCCAGGGACTGTGCTAGGCATTGGAGATACATAAAGGGAAAGAAAGAAAGAAAGAAAGAAAGAAAGAAAGAAAGAAAGAAAGAAAGAAAGAAAGAAAGAAAGAAAGAAAGAAAGAAAGAAAGAAAGAAAGAAAGAAAGAAAGAAAGAAAGAAAGAAAGAAAGAAAGAAAGAAAGAAAGAAAGAAAAGAAAAGAAAAAGCCCCCACCCTCAAGGAGGAATATACAACATGTGAATAATACATACAGTGTTGGAAAGCAATGTAGGTGGGGAAGGCACAGGCCATGGGGGACCTGGGAAGGCCTCTGACAGAAGGTGGGATTTGAGCCATAAGGAAAGGTAAGAAGGGGCGGTGGGGAGGGAGGCATGGGGGGGAAAGCATTTTAAGGAAGAGAGACAGGGCTTGCTTGTGCAATGGTGAGTAAACAGACCAGCCTGGCTTGACTGGGAGAGTAATGAGTAAGAAGCTTGGAAAGTCAGGAGGGGGCTAGGTTCTGAAAAGCTTACATGCCAAACAGGGCATTTTATATTTGCTCCAAAGGCAATAGGGGGGTGCTGATGTTTCTTGAGGAGAGGCGTGACCTGGTAGGATCTGTGCTTTAGGAAAATCGCTTCGGTGGCCAAATGGAGGATGGATTGGAATGGGGAGAGATTAGAGGCAGGGAGACCCCCCTCCCCAGCAGCTGTGGCAGTAGTCCAGGTGTGAGGGAATGAAGGTCCGCACCAGGCTGGGGGCAGTGTCAGAGGAGAGAGGAGGGAATGTGTGTGAGAGATGCTGTTAGGTAGAAATGACAAAACAGGTTGAGAGAGGAGTAGAGAGAATGACGCGGAGCTTCCAAGCCTGAGTGGCTGGGAGGACGGAGGACGCCCTTGACAATAAGTGGAAAGTCAGAGATGAGGAGACACCGACGAACTTCATGCAGACGCGTTGCTGCCCAGCTCCAGAGCTGGACAGGTACCCCCCCCCCGGTTTCTGGGGTCAGCTCACTTCTGGTTTGGAAACTCCAAGTCCAGAGGAGAGCCAGCTCCTCGGGCTCTCCAGCATCCCACCCCCGGATTTGTGAGATACCTCCTAACTAGAACTACTTCCTTCTCCCCTTCCCCACTAAAATCCTACACGGCCTCGAAAGGCTCACTCAAGTGCCCCCCACTTCATGAAGCTCTCCCTAATTGCCCCATTCCCTATACCCCAGTCAGTAACTATCCCTCTTTGAACCTCAAATAGCCTGTTTAAAAATATAAACTTTGATGTCTCTGACTTGCTACATTCTAGTCGGTTCCCAGCATACCTCCTCTAGCTGATTCTTCCCTGGTGAGAAAGAAGTGAAACAAAACTCAACTAGCAGACAAGACCATGGAACAACATGTGAGCATTTCTGCATTTGGAGTCCCCTACTTGGCTCCCAGGGGAAGGGAGATGTGTTTCATCATTCGAGTTTGGGGGACCAAGATTGCTCCATCCCAAGCTCTCGTTTGCATCTGTCTTAAGCATCTAGTTATTACTTTGTGTTATGATTTAATTACTCATTTTTGTCATTTTCTTCTAGACTATTAACTCTTTAAAGGCAGGGAGCATTTCTTATGGGGGATGGCCAGTGCAAAGGTGAGATAGAGCACCATTTGTGAAGGAGGCAGAGGGATGTGGCCAGTGTGGACAGGACAGTGGCAAGAGCCCCGGATTTGGAATCAGAGGGCCTGGGTTCAAATGTTGTCTTTGCCAATGACTCTGTGTGACCTTGGGAAAGTGATTTCACCTCTCTGGGCCTCACTGTAAGATGTTCCTTCCAGCTCCACTTCCATTATCCTAGAACTCCAGGATCTGGGTCCTAGGCCTCTGACCTCCTCCTCAACCCCATCCCAGGCCTGTAGCTGCTCTGGTTTAGGGGCTGATGGGAACTCTCCCTGAGCTGGAACATTCCAGCAAGTCATTTAACAGATCGGACTTGCTGAGTGGCCTAATGGTGATAGTAACCTTAAATGTTGCAGTTTTCCTCATAGTAACCCTGGGTCTGAGCCCAGGGTCTTAATGGCTGTATGACCTTGAGAAAGTCATTTCCCTTCTCTGAGACTCGGTCTCCCCCTCTGTAAAAATGAGGAAGTTGGTCTCTGTTTTCTCTAAGGATCTTCCAGCTCTGGTCTCTGCCCCAACCTTCTCCGTGGTCTCAGTTTCCTTTGGAGGAAGAATTCATAGGAAGATTCATAGACCATGAAGATCATCCCACGCAATGCTCATATTTTATAGGCTTGAGTGAGTGGCTTGGCCAAGGCCACACAGTGCGTAACAGAGCCAGAATTCAGACCTAGATTCCCTCATTCCAAAGCCAGTGCCCATGCTCTATGGGGATTGTAAAAGTGAAACTGGAGGAACCATTTCTGGTGGGGGGGGCTATGAAGGCCCTTCTTCGTTACCCCAGTTCGCCTCCAAGGCCTCCCTCCTCAGGCCTCCAATACCCCTCCCTTGCTCCTCCATCCCTCGCTCTGACCTTTTTCCCCTCAGCCCCCCTTTCCCTTCCCCAGTGTGATGGATGAGGCTCTGGGTGACGTGGGGGGACCAGCTGTGACGCATCCCAGATGTCAGCTGTGTGATGGATCTCCTCCCCCTGTCTCCCCCTCACTGGGGGGCCCTGGCTCCATCTGGCTCTGTGGAGTGCCTCAGCTGATGGATGGTTCCTGCACCCTGGCCCTGAGACCCTTCAGCTGAAGGAACCTGCCCCCTTCACACCCCCTCCCTCCCGTCAGGTTTCCGGTATCTTGTGGAGAGTGTCTCCTCCATCCCTCCTCTGTCCTGTCTCTGCTCAGCACCTGTCCTTTTCTCCCAGCCTCCCAGGGATAGTCCCCTATAGTGCCAGGGCCGGGCAGGGCAGAGGCTGGACAATCCACGTTTGGATGGCAGACGCTGCCCTGAGCAAGGTCCGAGGGAGATCCCTTTAAGAGAGCAGGACTTGGAGCTGGAAAGACCTGAGTAGCAGCTGCATGACCTTGGGGATGGGTCGCCTGCTGCTTAGAACCTCAGTTTCTCCATCTGTAGTTCAGCAGGGGCATGCTATGTGTAGCACAGGGCTGGAGGAAGATTACAAGGATGGGTGAGAGGAGAGATGAAAGGCTGCAGCCATGGTCCAGGGGCACACCGATGTGGCAGCACCAGGCGATGGCAACAGCAGAGGCACTGGGATCCCAGGTTCAAATCCTGGCTCCCTGTGTGGCCTTGGACAAATCACCTCCCATGTGGGGATCTCAGTTATCTCATCTGCAAATGGTCTCACTGTGGAACAAGGAAAAGTCAGCTCAGATTCTTAGGCAAAGAATTGGGTCTGAATCCTGGCTCTGCCTCTCACTGCCTTTGGGTCCCCGGCCTTGGAAGGGCCCCAAGGGACCTGCCAACTCTGAGCCTGCCCTTGTGGGAGGCTCGGGGGCTCAGAACCCGCAGCCTCTGAAGTCCCTTCTGATTCTAGAACCCTGATCCAGTGACCCCAGGCTGATAACTGAGTGGGAACAGAAAGGAGACAGATGGGAACAATGTGAATGGAAGAATCTGCAGCTTCCTCGACAATTTGGTGATGGGGGCAAGAGTGAGCGCCCAGCCCGGACAGCCCCCCTCCCATGACGCTGTCTGCCCTCTCTAGGGCGGGGCTTTCTAGGAGGGGCGGGGCACAGTGGACTCTGCAGCCCAGCCCCAGGGCATTAGGTTCTGCTCTGGCCAGAGCCCCATGTCTGAGGTGTCCCTATCCCGGCCTCCTGGGCACCAGCAATCCAAGGGCACCTTCTCCCTGAGCCTCGTTCAGGGAGGCAGCTGCCCCCTCCACCACAAACAGACTCCTGGGGGAAAAATCATGCCATTAAAATGATAAATCCTCTCGTTAACTCCTCCTGAAGGCCCAAGTCCCTCGCTGGGATTCTTTCCGCTTTGGATGACTTGCCTGGGCCCATGAGGAGATGAGCAGGGACCAGGCAGGAGGTGGCGGCTTTCTGTCCTCTCTGGAGAAGCCAGAGCCCCTGCCTTTGGCTCAGGCCGGCTCAGCTCTGGCTCCCTGGGGCAGGGGGGGGCTCTCTAAACCCCGTTCCACCAGATGCCTTTGGGCTTGGCAGACAGGCCCTGGGCCTGCAGTCAGGAGAGGCCCAGGATCCAGCCCAGCCTGGGACACTCACCAGTGGGCGACCTCTCAGACTCAGTTTCCTTATCTGTAAAATGTGGTTAACAATAACAGGGGTAGCTACCTCACAGGTTTGTCCTGAGGCTCGGATACCATTATGGCTATAAAGCAATCTAGAACCTTTACATTTCTGGATTGGAGGGTGATTGGCATCATCATTATCATTCCAGGGTCCTCAGAGCACCCCTCCAAATCCCTGAGGCTGAACCCACTCCTCCAGGTCATTCACATGCTCCAACACATTGCAGATCACCTATGTAGTCACATGCATTAGTGTGCACACCTGGACATAAACTTACCATCTGTTCATTGTCATGTAGGAGAAAAAGCACCATGCCTAGAATCAGACAACGAAGGGTTAAGTCAAGGCCAGACCTCCCACCAGGAGGGTAGCCGTGGGCCAGTCAGCTGCATCTCTTTCCCTAGAAAAAGAAGGGGTTGGGCTGCATGAGATCCAAAGGACCCCCACCCCAGGCCTGATATCCTCTGTTCTAAAGCCTCTCTCAGCTTGACATCCTGTGTTCTAAGGCCCTTCCTATCACTAAAGCCTTTGCTCATATAATCACAATACCCCTAATCCACACATGCACATATATAAGTACCTGCACATTTCGTTATGTGCATCCACAGACCACACACACACACACACACACACACACACACACACACACACACCCCAATCCATGGACCAGGTGTATCCCTGCACAGACTCCCGCAGGGCTTGTCCTGAGAGGACCTGGCCACCTCTGTCCCCCCCAGCCTTGGGTGAAGGGCTCAGTCCTAGCCTTAGCCTCGGCCTCCTTTGCTGGTTCTCCCCCTATAGGCCCAGTGAAGTCAGTCTCCCAGCCTGGGCCCCAGTATTCCTGCAATGACCCCTTCCCTCATTTCCCCTAGACGCCTCTTCTGCAGTTTGCTGCCACTGGTGAAGGAAGCCCTGTCCTCTGAGTGTCTGTCCAGAGCACCTTGGACAGAGACAGCAGGACTAGGAGAAGCTGTCTGGCACTTCTGTCTTAGAGAGGACTGCATTTGATCCTTCATCCCCCCCTCCCCCTCCCGACAGCCTAGAACAGTCCTAGTCTGCCCTTCTGGGCCTGAGCAGCTGGCACCATCACAACTAGGGTGGATATAGGTGCCATGGGGAGCTTAACTGGGGGATGGGGGAGGAGCAGAGATCTGATATTGGGGAGGGGGGGGATTGGAATAAAGAAGTCACAGCCACTGGGGGCAGGGCTGGCAAAGAAGAATATTGAGTCCAGGAGTCCTCTGCCCCCCGCCCCATTTTCCAGTGTGGGCCAGACTCCCATCTAATCTTTGAACAACCAAAGATCTCCAAGCACCAAATATTTCACTGAAGAGTATAGCCCTTCAGGATGGATGCCCCCTACCCCTCAGAAAAGTGGGGGATCACTTCCCCTGCCTAGATAGCAGACCTCCAAGGTGAGAGCCTTGATAAGGATGTGTCTCTCCCCAGGAAGCTAGGCCAGAGTGAGCAGGAGTTCAGACTGGCATCAGGATTAAGTGAGAACATGGTCTGGGAGACAGGAGAACTGGAGGAGGTAATACCTGGGGGGGGCAGGGAGGGAAGGGGTGGCCAGGGGCTAGTCTTCAGGTGCAGAGTCATGACAAGATGGCCTAGTAAGCTTTTGTTAGCAGCTGGGTGGATCCAGTGGGGAGCTAGGTGTGGCCTTTGGAGAATCGTTGTTCTTGGTGGTGAAAGGGACCAATGTCACGGACAATGGCACAGTACTTGGGCTGGGGAGGCCCTGATGTCCTGAGGATGGCTTCTAGGGCTAATATTCTTTATTCTCTGTTCTAAGGCCTCTCCCAGCTCTGACATCCCCTGTTCTAAGGCCCCTCCCAGCTCTGACATCCCCTGTTCTAAGGCCCCTCCCAGCTCTGACATTTCCTGTTCTAAGGCCCCTCCTAGCTCTGACATTCTCTGTTCTAAGGCTCTTCCAGCTTTGATATTCTGTATTCAAAAGCCCCTTCTAACTATAACGTTCTAAATGTTTCTGTGTTCCATACTTTTCAGGGACAAACGAAGTAGGACAGATTGTCATACACTATCTTACCTTCCCCCCACTCACCCACCACTCCTAGACCCAGAGGAAATTTCCTTCTGCCCTCTGGGATCATCTCTCCTGGCCATACAATTTGGGCTGGACAGACCAAGGTCTGTGATAGTGAGCAAAGATCTTGGGAAGGAGAAAATGAGTATTGTGAGGGGAGGTCAGTCAGGGTGCAGGAGAGGAAGGAGCTCAGGAAGGGGGTCCACACTGACTCTCTTCCTGGAGCTGAGGACTACCGACCCCCTGAGAAGATGGGACTGCTCCAGGAGTTCTGAGGTGGCCTTAGCTTGGGAAGGTCCCACCTGGACAATGTAGGGCTCTATCCTCTATTCCTGCCGTCCCCCTCCCCACCTTCACCGCTGTCAAGATTTCTCAGGCTCCCACCAGGATCAGTTAGGGAATGGACTGTTGACTTAGCTGCTGAGTAGGACTGGGGCTGTGTGACACCCCAAGAGCTGGCCAGAGCCTGTTGGGAGATGGCTCATGGGGTAGAGAGAATGCCAGGCTTGGTGTGTTCAAAGACTGGCACTATCCCAACCTGGATGTCTGCTCCTCCCTACCTCTGGTATCTTGGACAAGTCCCTGCCCCACTATGGGCCTCAGTTTCCTTTACTGAGTGAAAAATGGAGGAGCTCTGTGACCCTTCCAGCTCTTTACCCTATGAACCTCCAAGATCTTTCTGCTGCCACTCACCCATCATGCCCAGTGGGCTATGGGTACAGTGGAGACCACCTGCATTTCCCCGGGACTCCCCGGGGTCCTGAAGCTCCATCCCTCTGCTGAAGGAGAGGGGTTGGGACAGAGACAGAAAACAGGGCTTCCTCTAGCACCTAGGTCCAAGACGGCCAGCACCTGCTGCTGGGCTCAGAGGCGGCCTGTCTGCTGGCACAGCTCCCCTTAATGGTCCCCATTCATCTTAACTTCCTGGCACTGTTAACCAGAGGCATACATCACCTGGAAAGAGCCCTGGAGGCAGCTGGGCCTGGGGAGGGGAGTTAATGGGGAATAGAAGGAAGATGGGCCGGGGGTGGGGTGGGTGTGGAAGAGATAGGCACTGGAGGGAGAGGAAGGACGGCAGAGGAGGAAGGGGCTTGGGGAATGGGGAGAAAGGGGAAGGGAAGGGAGATGGGTACAGGAGAAGGGCGGGGGGCGGAGATAGAAGCTGCCTGGGAGCAGGACTCTGGTAAAATTGAGGTGATAGTTATTCACATTGGGGTATTAAGGAGTTAAGTCAATCCATGGTATCATAGGGCTAGAGCTGGAAGAGGCCGGAGCAGCGCATTCCTTTCCCCTCTCCCTAAGGAGGGTCCTGCCTCTGTGTGCCCCTGGAAGCGTGAGGGGAGGGCTGGAGCCAGCCACACTTGTGGGAAAGGTCATCTTGGGCGAGTGAGCAGGTGGAGAGGACTGAGGGGAGGGGAGGGAGGTCTCTGCAGAGTGTGCCGGAGTGAGGATGAGCTAGACGATCAGCAGGTGTGTTTGTGCTGGAGAGACACTGGAGAGGATGAGGGAGGCAGCCGGGCAGCGTGTGCCTGGCCCAGCGCAGCGGCAGCCTGAAGGGTAGGGGAGGTCATTTTTAATGGAGTTCAGGAAGGAGCGGCGCCCATGCCCAGGCAGTAGGGCGCGGGAGGAGGTTCAGCGCTTCCCCTTGGCAGGGAAGATGGTGATGTTATCTCCCCCCAGCCCTGCCAGCATCCCCCATTAACTGGCTAATTTACTGGGCAATTTGTCCTTTGTCAGGAGGGAGCAGAGCCAAAGAGGGAGGGAGGGGCCTGACTGGGCGGCGACAGTGATAGAGCTTAGAAGGTCCTGGGGTTCAAAGCCCAGTTGTACTATTGTGGGACTTTGGGCAAGTCGCAACCTGTCTGGGCCTCACTTTCCTCCCTTGTAAAATGAGGGCAAAGGGTTCCCAAAAGATACCCCTCATTTGGATAGATGAGGCACAGAAGGTTGGCTCCTCCGGCCACTGTCACACAAGGACTGAATGTCTGACGCTGGATTTGAACCTAGCACCGGATCTATGACACCCTGAATGGAGATATGAGGAGTGGCTAGTGCAGGAAAGATCTGGTCTGAGGCAAAATTGTGGGGTGGGTTTGGTCTGCCTTTTGTCTTATGTTGGTCATTTCCAGATGTTTCTCTCCCCGCACAGTGAGCCTTCCCTTGTAAGAAAGAAAACTAGGTAAACTAAACCAGAAGACACAGATGTGCAATATTGTATGCGCCGTTAGGCACCCCTCTCCAAGGTCTTCCCTTTCCTGCACTGTCGCTCATCTGCCCCAGCCTGTCTCTCACCCCTTCTCTCTCTCTTTTTTGGTGAGGCAACTGAGGTTAAGTGACATGCCCAGGGTCACGCAGCTAGTAAGAATGTCGTGTCTGAGGTCAGATTTGAACCCAGATCCTCCTAACTCCAAGGCTGGAGCTTTATCCACTGAGCCACCTAGCTGCCCCACCTTCCCTTTTCACCCCGCCCTGTATTACATTCCTTGAGGACGTGGTACCCCAAGGGTGACAGCCAGTCTGAGAAACCCCTCCACTTTTTCTCTACCTTGAACATAAGCTGATAGGGACATTAGAGATCATTCAATCTGCTCCCCTTTTCATTTGACAGATGAGGAAACTGAGGCCCAGAAAGGGGAAATGCTTTGCCCATGGTTACACAGGTAGTAATCAGCAGCCCTAGAATTCAAGCCCAGATTCCCTTTCTATTCTTTGCTTATGTACCGTAGCCAGCTACATTTTTAAAAAATCTTGTTCCATTTTATTTTTATTGTATTTTTTACCAGATCTTTTGTTTTTATCTCATCACCATTTCAATCTGTTTCCCTCCCCACACAGTGATCTTTCCCTCATAACAAAGAAAAATAGGGAAGCAAAACCAGCAGACACAGATACCAGTCCAACAGTGAATGCAGCGTTACACACCTCTTGTCCCCCACTACAGCAAGAAAACAAGGGACGTTCATTTCCTCAGCTCTTCTCACATTAAGCTCGGTCATTACAAGGACACACGATCCTGTTTATTTTACTGGTGTATCCACTGGCATTGTAATCATTCTGTATGTTGTTTCCCTGGTCCCACTCATTCCCCACTGAATCAGTTCATATGAATTTTCCTACGCTTCTCTGATTTCTTTAGATCTATCATTTCCCAAAGCACAGTTTTGTACTGATGAGCATGCACTTTGTTTCTGGTTGGGTTTTTTTTTCTACTGTGAAAAGTGCTTTTATGAGTATTTTAGCGTATATGGGACCTTTCTTTGTCTTTGACTTCTTTGAGGGATATGCCCAATAGAGGAATTTCTGAGTAGTCAGCAGTATTTAACAGCCCTCAGGATTCAATGCCCCCCAACTTTATTGTCTAACACTAATGGGGAAGGAAGCATATTCTTATCGTTTGTACTGGGGCAGGCTAGTGGGGTGATATCTTTGGGCAGGTGAGTGCTTGTGGCCCCTTATGTCATACTGTGCAGTTGCAGGTACGAGACCCAGGGCACTAGCAGGGGAAGAGGGGGTCCCCTTCCTCAGCATAAAACAGCTACCAACCTTGATTCTTCAGTGAAGTCTCCAGGGCCACGCTGGTGAGGCCGCTGCATCCTTGAAGACTTCTTGTGTCTGCTTGGCTCTGTCTTACCCAGCAGCCACTCTGCCAAGTCTCCTACTCACCCTCAGGCAGAGGGTGAAGGGCAGGGCCATTACCAGTGGTTTCAAACCCTTCAGTCATCATTGCAGATTACAAAAATGTGACTCTATTGCATTAACCTGGGCATGAGGTGTAGATGTCAGTGGTGTTGTTTTGTTGGGGAAGCTGAGGCAGTGAGGCACAGTAGACAGAGCATGGCATTTGGAGTCAGAACAGACATGGGTTCAAATCCTGCCTCTGACCCTTAGTTGTTGTAACTGGACAAATCACTTAACCTCCTCCTGCCTCAATTTCCTCATCCGTAAAGTAAAATAGGGTTAACAATACCGGTAGTTCCTACCTCACAGGATTATTGTGAGACTCAAGTAAGAAAATAAATCAAGCTTTGCAAGCCTTAGAGCCCTATAGAATCAATCACAATCAGGTTTTATTAAGTGCCTACTGTGTGCCAGGCACTGGGATAGGTGGGAGAGATACAAAGGCTCAAATAAAAAGTCTCTCACCTCATGGAGCTAACATTCTGTGTGTGTGTGTGTGTATCTGTCTGTCTGTCTGTCCGTTGGTTTCTTCCCTACTACTGCCTCAGAACAAATTCAGATCTCTCCTCAGCCTTCAAAAAACTGCAGTAGACCCTACTATCCCCAGTGCTTTGGTCCTATATCTCTCCTCCCTTTCCCAAACTCCTGGGGAAAAAAAGCTATTTACACTCAAGGCTTCCTTTTCCTCTCCTCTCCCTCACTCCTCAACCCTTCCCAATCCAGCTTCCAACCTCATCACTCAACTGAAACTTCCTTCTCTAAATCTACTGATGATCTCTCAATGGCCAAATCTACTGGCCTTTTCTCAGTCCTCAGCCTTCTCCATCTCTTGGCTTCATTTGACATTGCTGACTCCCATTTCCTTCTGCTCATTCTCTTCTGGTTCTCCACCTACCTGATATGGCGGCTCCTTCAATCTCCTATGCTGGTCATCACCCATATCACACATACCCCCCCCAATGTGGGTATCCCCCAAGGCTCTGTCTTGGACCCCATTTTCTTCTCCATCTATACTCTTTCCCTTGGGGGACCTCATAAGCTCCCATGGATTTCACTTTCATCTCAATGCAGATGACTCATACAGTTCCAGTCTCTCCCCTGGATCCTGGATCACCAGTATCACTTACACCCTTTATCACCAACTACCAATTAGACATCTCAAGTCAGATGTCCCACAGACAGCTTGAATTCAATATGTCCAAAAATGAACTTATTCTCTTTTCCCCAAACCTCTTTCCTCTTCCAAATTTCCCTATTACCATCAAGGGGACCCCATCCTCCCAGTCTCCCCAGTTTGTAACCTCAGCATTCTCCTCACTATCTCACACCCCAACACATCAAATCAGTAACCAAATCTTGCTATTTCTTCTTTACAACATCTCTGGCATCTGACCCCTTTTCTCCATCCACGCAGCCACCACCTTAGCTCAGGTCCCCATCACCTCTTGCCTGGAATATTGCAACAGCCTCCAAATCAGTCTCCTTGCCTCGCTTCTCCCCATTCTAGTCCATCCTGCACAGCGGAGCTGCCAGAGTGAGATTCCTTAAGCTCAGATCAGACCATATGCCTCTCCTATATCCTGTTGCCTCTAAAATAAAATACAAACCCTTCTGTACAAATTTTAAAGCCCTTCACAACACGGCCGAAATCTATCTTTAGAGCTACGCTGAAGATTACTTCCCCTCTTAAATCCTGTGATCCAGGCAAATTGGCCTTCTTTCAGTTCTTCACTCATGACGTCCTGCCTCAGTTCCTTTGCACTGGCTGTGCCCCATGCCTGGAACGCCCTCCCTTGTTCCTTCCCATTCACAGATGACTCTTCCTTTAGGTTCACCTCAAGCACCATCTTCTAGATGAAGCCTTTCTTGGTTCACCTAGCTGCCAGTGCCTGCCCTCCCAAACTATTCAGATGAAGGCTGCGTATGTGTGTATATGTATTGTCTCTCCCATTAAGATGCAAACTCTTCCCGAGTAGGAAATGCTTCATTCTTTGTATTTGCGCCCCCAGTGGTATGCACACCATTCACTGCCTGTGCTGTGGGTTGATTGATACAACTGCTTTGTAGGGCAGAGGGCTGAAAGTGTGTGACAGTGGAGAGAACCTGGGATCTCAAGGCAGAGAGCAATGTTCTTCCCTAGGCTTCCCCTCTGTAAGATGAGGGATTAGTTAGACTTAGGAGACCACTAAGAACTCTTCCAATGATCCTTCCTTAGGCAGAAGCCCAGAGGAATGAGACTCTTCCCTCCTGGAAAGTCAAGAGGGGACCGGGTTGGCAGCCCAGCTTTAACAGAGGAAATTATGGGACTCTGCTTCTCTGTATCCATTTCCCCCTCCATAAAATGGGCATAGCACCTGTAGCTCCTGCCTCATAGGGTTGTTATGAGGCTAAAATAAGATAATCTATGCAAAGTGAAACCTTAAAACACTACATGAATTCCAGGATGTCAACACTCACGGATGGGTGTGCACATGTCTGCATAGGTAGACACATACGCGCACACACGAATACACAGACATGGATACATGCCCATGAGGACATGGGGCTGGGTTAGAGAAATTCACTGCCTGAGCTTTGTTCCAGCTTTGAGGTCACTCCTGCTCTTGAAGTGAGAGCTCAGAACCAAGAGAGAAAATAAGAGAAGGTGAAATTAGGCTTGGGGTCCTCAAGGCTTGGGAGATGGAACGGGTAGCCAGCCCCCAGGCTTGGAAGGCCCAATGACCCAGCTTCAGGTGAGCTGGGGAGTGACAGGGGCCAAGCCTGGAGTTGGCATGGCCCCACTTGGCCCACTGGCCCCCCCAGCCCCACCCAGGCCCCCGGTTTACCCCAGTCCCCCCTACTGTGCCTCTAATTACATGGTCATAAAGCTGAAGGCTCTAATGATCCAATTAGTCATGCACTTACTGCGCTATCCAGGATTAAAATGACCAATTAAAATGCTGTCGATTTTATCATCACTTACACCCGACATGAGCAAAGAGCCCACAGACAATGGGCCCATTAGCTGAACTGCAGGCAACCTAGGATGGGGGGAGAAGAAGGGGAGACCAGAGCAGGGGAAGCGGCCAGCAGAAGGGAGCCAAAGAGTGCTTTAGAAGGAAGCCCTGCTACCTGATACAGCCTGAAGCAACTCCCTCCCGTTCCTCATCCAAGTTCTATCGGGACCCCGACTCTGTATTCCACCCAGCTCCACCTATGAGTTCATCCCTATTGACCTATAGCTGAAGATCCAGGAGCAGGGAATGGCAGAGCCTGGGTGTAGGGGGGTAGAGTTCTGAATATTAGACCTCGTAGGACCTTAGAATGGAGAACAAGGGAATTAGGAGGAGCTTTAGGACAGACAGTTTCAGAGCTGGGAGACACCTTAAAATACAAAATGTCACAAAGGGAAGGGACCTTAGAAGAAGCTCCATGATTCCATGATACTGTGACCTGGGATCAAGTCCCTGTCTCTGCCACTTACCAGTTAGGTGACAGAGGGCAGCCAGCCAAATAAATAGATAAATAGACACATTGATGGATACGTAAACAGACATAGATACATATATATATATATATATATATATATATAGAGAGAGAGAGAGAGAGAGAGAGAGAGAGAGAGAGAGAGAGAGATAAGACATTTACTAAACAATTACTATGTATCAGACACTCGTGCTAAGCATTGAGTATACACATGGAGGCAAGGAAGACAGCCCCTGCCCTCAAGGGACTTCCATTCCTACTGGAAATGACAAGACATAGAGGGGAGCTGGGTTGTGGGGGGGATGTTGGGAAGCACTCTCACAGTGGCATAGCCAGGAAATAACATGGAAGCCCAGCTCTAGGCAAGAGAAATGGAAAGCATCAGCCACCACTGGGTGGGCTCATTTATGGACAGACCCAGTCTGTGGTCTTCATTTCTGTTGTATTCTTTCCTTCAGTTTCTGGTAAAGACCCTTTGAAAAATCAAATCTCTTGTTTTGGCAAAGACAGAAAAGAGAAGGAAGGCAGGCTCTCTATGTAGGGCAGCAGAGTGGGGGCTGGGAGTGTTCGGGGAGGGGGTCAGGATCCCTGAAGGTTGGGTACTGACAGGTGGTAGCAGAAGAGGCACAGAAGGGGCCCACCCACTCCTCCCACCCCACAACAGCTCTGGGGGGATGGCCTACATTAGAGTGCAGGTAAAGAAATCCCAGGCGGGCCTGAGCCTCGATTTGGAGCTTCCCACCCCCACCCACCCCCATCCTCACCAGCTTTGCCTTGGCATCTTGGCCAAGCCACATGAATTAGAACGAGCTGTTCTCAGCAGGAGGGGAATGAGGGCTCCGATGATGGCAGCTCCCTTTGGGCAGAAGGACCAGACAGCAGGCTCTTAGACACCCTAGCCCAAGCCCCTCCAAGACCTCTCAGGGGGCCATGACTGGATTTCCAGAACCCCTGCTGAGACCCCAGTGCTGGGGCTACTGGGCATAGTACTCCCTAGGGATGAGAAACCAGGAACAAACTCAGCTGTTCCTACTCGGATAGGCAGCCCCTTTCTGTAGAGAGAATATCATCTTTGGAGTCAGACAAACACCATTCGCTTCCCAGATCATCTGCTTACAGCCTGAGAGACCTTGGTCGAGTGGCTTAGCTTCCTGTGAGGGACGATGGGCTAAATGGCCTCTCAGGTCCCTTCCAGCTCTCAAATTCTTGCCCTGTGGTCCCCATTTCAGAGTTATGGACATGAGGCCCCAAGGTCCTGTGTTCAAGGTCATAGAGTCAGTCGGTGTCAGAGGCGAGGTCTCTCCTGAGCCTGAGCCCAGTTCGTTCCCCATCAACCGTGATGAAAGAAGGGGAAGATACCCCTGACAGAGGCATTAAGGACTGTTCCTCAACAACTCATGAGGGCATTTCCCCCCTAGGTTCATTATCCCATTATACAGATGAGTAAACAAAGGCTCCACTAATTATAGGGCTAGAACACAGCAAGACAAAGTCTTTTGACATCTTTCCACAGGCTCAGGTTGAATACTTGTAAAAATCTGTGCCTAAACTAGGGTCTGGAGCATGCAGACTTGGGGACTAACATTTTCATCCTTCCCAGGTCTTAGAGAAATGTTTGTTGGTTGTAATGGAACAGGCCTGAGTGCCTCTGGTCCTCAGTTCTCCAATCGAGCCCTCAGGGATGGACCC
The DNA here is from genome assembly GCF_003287225.1 of Phascolarctos cinereus. Classification (NCBI taxonomy): domain Eukaryota; kingdom Metazoa; phylum Chordata; class Mammalia; order Diprotodontia; family Phascolarctidae; genus Phascolarctos; species Phascolarctos cinereus. The sequence goes on from NW_027555847.1 coordinate 718,035,364, forward strand.
AGAACTCTGCAGAGTCTGGCCAGCTCTCCCCTGGCTACAGGATGGCCCCAGGTCCAGGTGGACCACACCCCCATCTTCATTCCAGCAGCCACTTACTTGTTAGCTTTTTGTCCTCTCCCAGCCCAAGCCATCACCTTCTCCCCAGCCTCTTCAGGTTCTACTGACCCAGTTCTGGGGAAGACACTCTGCTGTTCATAATGAGGCAGCATGAGTGTGGTGCAGGAAGGCCACTGGCCTGAGGAGCCTGGGCCTGAAAGGTGGTGGTGATGGGCAGAGCTGGGCCAGGAGGATTTCTGCAAGGACAAGCCCAAAGAGAAACAAGGCAGTGCCCTGCTTTGGGTGCTGGACAGACCCCAGGAGGGCAGAGCTCTGCCCTAATTCTAACCCACCACTTTCCTTCCAGGGCCCAACCCTGAAATGCCTGTCAGACTGCAAGCAATCCAGACACAGCAATGACCCCCTGACAGACAGCCGCAGCCAGAGCCAGGCACAGCATCAGGGAGCAGCCTGGGATGAAGTGGGGGTGTGGGGCAAGGCCAGCTCTGCAGGCCAGCTGCTCCAGCTGTTTCGGGAGAAAAGGGGATCCAGGAGCAGCCAAGGGGAGAGGGCCTGTTGGCCATAATGATCAGAATCTCTTTCTTTTGTATTAGACTTTCTATTTTCTAAGGCATTTTCCCATCTGATTCCTACATCAATGCTATGGAGCAGGTGGGGCAGGGTGGGGATAGGGGAGGCAGGGTATGTTCCCCGTTTGACAAAACAGAAACTGTGGCCAGACAGACAGGGGAGAGAGACAGGATGAAGGAAGTGCTGAGATCATATATGGGTTTGTCTATATTAGGGGGTGTGTGTGTGTGTGTGTGAATTATTTTGCAGGTGTCAGCCATTGAACATGTATCTCTCCTTCCCAGGGGCAGAGAATTGATCCAGCTCTTGACATCAGAACATGCCCTGAGGGCTCCCCTCATTCCACCAGCCCCCAGAGGCTTCAGCATATTCGGTGTCTGGCTCTGAGGTAGCCAGCTGGCACCTGGGCTCTGGAGAGAAGCAGACAAAGGCAGGCTTCCTCCCCACCCATCACCTCACTTGATCCCTTAGCTTACTCTCCAATTCTCCCTCCCTTCTTTTCCATTCCATTCTCTTCCTTTCTCCATTCCACCCAGCCAGATTTAAGCTGTGGTCTTCCAAGGCCAAGGAAAGTGGAGGGAAGGAAACCTGGGGACCTGCAGGGCAAGATGAAGTGGCTTCTGAACCAACTCTGCTCTCCATTGCCAGTTGTGGGCTCCCTTATCTTTTCCCACCTCAAGCGTCTCCCCCACCATGGCCCCCTTCAGATCTTCCCAGCTTGCTCCTTATTAGACAAACCTCATCTCAACTTAAACCTCTCTTTTCTCCTTCCATTTCTGGCACTCATTGAAACCTGGCTTTCTCCTCATGACGTGGCATCCCTGGCCTTCCATTCCAGCACTAGCTGCTCTCTCCCTCATATCCCTGACTCACAAGTGGGAAGATCAGAATACTCCTTGCACCCCACTGCCATTTTCCAGACTCTCTCTGTTGACATCACTCCCCAACTTCTCCTCCCCCACCACTCACATTAATCACCCCATCCAGATTCTGGCAGCTGTTATATCTATTGACTCCCCAAACAGTCTTGCTTCTTTCTCAATGAGTTCAGTGCCTGGCTTACAGTCTCCCTCTTCACCTCAGCTCCCGCTTTCAGAATAGGGGACTTTAAAATACTTGTTGATATCCCTTTAAATACCCTAACTTCCCAGTCCCTCAATCTACTCAATTCTACTACATACAGCCACACATAGGTCATACCATTAATCTTGTCACCAACCCACAAATATTCTGCTTCCGTGTTCAAGAACTCCCAAATTCCAGGAGAACATGGTACACAGTAACAGCCACATTGTGCGAAGACTAACTTTGATAGACTTAGCTCTTCTCAGCAATGCAAGGATCTAAGACATCTCCAAAAGTCTCATGGACAGAGGATGCTGTCCACATCCAGAGAAAGAACCATGGAGTCTGAATGCAGATTGAAGCAGACGATTTACTCTTTTTTTTTCTTCTTCCTTGTGGTTCCTCCCATAGGTTCTAGTTCTTCTTTACAACATGACTAATGTGAAAATATGTTTACTATGAATGCATATGTAGAGCCTATATCAGATTGCATGTCATTTTGGGGAGGGAGTTGGAGAAAATGTAAAATTCAAAAGCTTATGGAAGTGAATGTTAATAACTAAAAATAAATAAATAAATTTTTGGAAAAAGAACTCCAAAATTCCTTTGTCCAATCATACTCTCTGATCATTCCATCTTTTCTTATGCTTTACGACCCCCTCACCCTGTTCTTCATCCTTCTCTTCATCCTCCAATCCTTCCACCCCTCAGTTCTCTCTCAGCTTTTTTCCCTTCCCTATCTTGACCCCATGAGGAGCCACAGTATCTGTTACCTTACCCTTTGCTCTCTTGTCCTACTGGTGATCAAACCTTACCAAATCCCAACCTTGGATTCCTCTCATCCTTTACCTTCTTCATTCCTAATCACATGTTCCTGAACAGAGGTAAAAGAAGTCATGAAATGGTGCTTCCTGGGTACACTCCAAGTTTATGTTAACTAATCTCAAATGGGCCCTCACTGCAGCAAGGTAAGCTGTGTCTAATTCTCCCTAATCAGTTCTCTATCTTACTCTCCACAGTGTCTATTCCAAATTTTCTTTTCTCTTCTCAAGCCACTTATAACACCCTATTCCCACCCTCTCAGCTGAGGACCTCATGCTTCACCAGAAAATGAGGCCATCTGATGAGAACTCCCTCCTCTTCCCTCTTCCTCATCTCACACCATTCAGGTGTCTTCCCCCACTATCTCCTCCTTCACCTCAACCTCTGATAAAAAGGCAGCTTTTCTCCTTGCCAAGGCCAAGCCCTCTGCCTGCAACCTTGAACACATCTCTTGTCTTCTTTAACAAATTGTCCCCACTATCATCTCTGCTTTCTCCTATCCTCAGTCTCTCCCTGTACACTGGCTCCTTTCCTGCTGCCTATTTGTTTTTCACTGCTCCTTCATCCTTAAAAAGCTCTCATTCAGTCCTAACATCCCCAATAGCTATTCTCCTCTATTCCTTCTTCCCTTTTCAACCCAATTCCTTGAGGAAAAACAAAACAAACAAAATATATACTCAGCCTCCTCTTCTCTGACTCTGCAGTCTGGCTTTTGACCTCATCGTTTAAGAAACTCTCTCTCCAGAATCAACAGTGATCTCTTAATTGCCAAATGAGATCATAGAATTGGAGATCTAGAGGTGGAAGGGACCTCAAAGGCCAGATGGTCCAAGGCCCTCAATTTACAGATGAGGAAACTGAGGCCTGAGAGGTGAAGTGATTGCCTAAGGGTACACAGATAGTAGGAATCAGATGTGGGATTTGAACCCAGGTCCTCAGATTCCCAAACCAGTGCTCTTTTCAGGTACCATACTGCCTTCCTCCCATCTAAAAACATTTCTAGAAGCTTGTCATGGATCTCTCTGCAGCACTTGACGCGATCAATGGCCTTCTCCTCCAGGGTACTCTGGACTCTGTTGGTTTCCCCCCTAGCTATCCGAGCTCTCCTAGTCAGTTTCCTGTGGACAGTTTTTATCTACACCATGGCCCCTAACTGTGGAGGTCCCCCAAGGTTCTGTCCTGGGGAGTCTTCTCTCTTCTCTTTATCTATAGCTTCCCATTTGGTGATTTGGTGACAATGCTCTCGTGGGTTCAATTATCATCTCTATTCTGGTGATTAGGAGAGCTATAGACTCAGTCCTAATCTGTCCCCTGAGCTCTGGTCTAGAATTACCAGTTGCTTATTGTACATTTTGAACTAGATGCTCCAAAGGTATCTCAACTTGGCATGTTTGAAACAGAACTCATCATCTTCCTCTATAAACTCACTCCTCTTCCAAACTTCCTTCTTACAGTTGAGGGCATAACCATCCTCCCAGTCACCCTGGGTAACCTTGTAACCTTGGTGCCATCCTTGAACCCTCCCTCACTCTCCCTCACCTCATATGTCCAATCATTTCCTAGTTCCATTCTCATCACTTCCCTCACAAGTACAAGTCCTCATCACTTCTCACTTGAACTATTCCTATCACCCCCAATTCATCCCCTGCCTCAAGCCTCTCCCCATTACAATTCATCCTCCACTGGGCTGCCAAAATGATTTTCCTAAAGTGTTGCTCTGACCTTGTCAATAGCCCTTCTATTCAACAATCTCAAGTGACTTCCCTATTAGACTTAGGATCAAATATAAACTCCTTTGTTTGGTATTTGAAGCCCTTCCTAACCTGGCCCCTTTCTACCTTTCAAGACTTCTTTTTTAAAAAATTCATTTTCATTTTATTTTCAGTTCCAAATTCTCTCCGTCCCCTTCTCCTACCCTTTGAGAAAAAAAAACTCATTACAGACATGTATAGTTATGAGAAATAAATCCCCACATTAGCCATGGAGAAGAAAGAAAGAGAAAGAGAAAAAAATACGCTTCAACCTATACTCTGAGTCCATCAGCTCCATCTGGAGGTGAGCAGCATGTTTCGTCATGAATCTTTGAGAATTGTGGTGGGCTGTTGTGTTGACCAGAGTTCCTAAGTCTTTCAAATTTGACTAACTTTACAATATTGCTGTATTGTTTTAATATTTCCCCTGGTTCTGCTCTCTGCACTCTGTATCAGTTCGTGTAAGTCTTCTCAGGTTTCTCTGAAACCATCCCCTTCATCACTTCTTACAGCACAATAGTATTCCATCCTGGGGTAGCTAGATGGCACAGTGGATAGAGCACTGGCCCTAGAGTCAGGAGGACCTGAGTTCAAATCTGCCTCAGACACATAACACTGACTAACTGTGTGACTCTGGGCAAGTCACTTAACCCCATTGCCTAGACCAAAAAAACCCCAACCCCCCCAAAAAAAACCCAATAGTATTCCATTTCATTCACATACCATTCAGGGGTGGGGAACCTGTGACCTTCTAGGCCCTTTGACTGAGTCCATGTTTTATAGAACAAATCCTTTCAGTAAGGGGATTTGTCCTGTGAAGTTTGGATTCAGTCAAAGGGCCACACTTGAGGACCTAGAAGGCTACATGTGGCCTCAAGGCTGCAGGTTCCCCAGTTGAAGGGCATCCCCTCAGTTTCCAATTCCTTGCCACCACAAAAAGAGCCGCTACAAATATTTTTGTACATGTGGGTCCTTTTCTTCATTTTTTTTTATCTCTTTAGGGTACAGACTTAGCAGTAGGTCTATAGTACAGTATATATACTAAGTAGTAGATGCATCAGAGAGTATTCACAGTTTAATAGCTATTTGGACATAGTTCCAGATTGCTTTCCAGAATGATTGGACCAGTTCATAGCTTCATCAATAGTACCTTAGCATATCTGTTTTTCCCACATCTCTTCCAACATTTGTCATTTTCCTTTTTTTTGTCATCTTAGACAAACTGATGGGTGTAAAGTGGTACCTCAAAGTTGTTTTAATTTGTAATTCACTATTAGTTATTTAGAACTTTTTTTCACGTAGCTATTGATAGCTTGGATTTATTCATCTGAAAACTCTTCATATCCTTTGACCACTTATCAACTGGGGAATGGCTCTTATCCTTGAAAAGTTGACTCAGTTCCCTATATACCTTATAAATGAGACCTTTATCAGAGAAATTTACTACAAAGATTCCCCCCACCAGTTTCCTACTTTTCTCCTAATTTTAGCTGCATTAGTTTTGTTTGTGCAAAATATTTTTTTATTTCATGTAATCAAAATGATCCATTTTACGTTCTGTGAGTCTCTCTCTCTCTCTATTTCTTGTTTGGTTGTGAAGTCTTGCACTATCCATAGATCTGACAGGCAATTTCTTCTATGCTTCTCTAATTTGCTTTTTTTTTTTTTGTCACCCATTATGTCTAAATCACATACCATTTGGAACTTATCTTGGAATATGGTGTGAGATGCTAGTCTGTACCTAGTTTTCTTTCCAACCTTCTTACATATTGCTCGCTTCTACAAATTCTACATTCAAGCCCTCCTAGACCACGTGCTCTTCCTCTAACATAACATTCTATCTCTGCCTTTGCACCGTATGTCTCCTGTGCCTGGAAATCTTCCCCTACCCCCACCCCCGCCTTGCTTGTGCCCTTTTACTTCCCTGGCTTCCTTCAGGACCCAGCTGAAATCTCACCTCCTGAAGGTCTTGCCTAGCCCCCTACACCATCCCCAGCTGCTAGTATTTCCCCTTCTGAGATCACCTTCCATCTTCTCTCTGTACATCTTTCAGTACCTACTTATATGTATGTCTCCCCTATCATAAGGTGATATGCCCTCCTTGAAAGCAGGGGCTCTTCCTTACCTGTCCCCTTCCTACTTTTCCAGGCTTTACTACCCTCCACAGACTCCATGTTAAATCATACTGGCCCACTTGCTGAGTTCACCATCTATATTCCTCCTGTTTTAATGTGCTCCAGCAAAATCATTATTTTTTGAGGCAGCTGGTGGTGGTGGTGCAGTGGATAGAGTACTGAACATGGAGTCAGGAAGACCTGAGTTCAAATCCCACCTCAAATGCTTACTATTTGTGTGACTCTGGACTAGTCGCTTAACCTGTCTGCCTCATTTCCCTCAATTGTAAAATTGTGGTTATAGCACGACTTACTTCACAAGGATTTTGTGAGGGTCAAGTGAGATAATATTTGTAAAGTAAGCATTTAGTACAGTGTCTGGAATATGGTAAGTGCTTAATAAATGCTTAACCCGTTTCCTCCCTTCCCCGTCCTCAGTGAGATGGTTACCTGTGTGTCCTGGGTGGATTAGTGCTGTTTTCTGCTAACTTTGTCCGTAAGCCTCAGTCTCTTTCACTTTTATTAATGAGAGCCAAGGTCAATGAGAGTCAGGTGCTTTGAAACCCTTGCAGGAAAGTGGATGGAATGATGGGGCTGGGGAAGACACTAAGGGTTTAGCAACTGCTGAGATAGGGGAGAGGGGCAGGGCTCCCACCCTTTCCTTCCATCTGCTCCATTCGGAGACAGTAGTCTGTAAACTCCATACTCAGCAAGAGAAGGCATGAGTTTGCCCCAGGGAATGAATATTTTATTCATTTCCAGACACTGTCCCCAGTGAGCTCTTGAAACAACACTGTGCCTGAGCCAAGAAGCCTGAGAGGGAGAAAACAGACTCCTGGGATCGGCTCCTGCCTCCTAGTCCCCATCAGGGTCACTGACCTTGAATTCCCACCCTCTCCCCTTCACTTGGAATCAAGGGCTTAGAGCATGAGGGCTGGGGAGAAGCAGGGAAGTCATCTAATCCAGTTCTCCTCTGATTTTCCAGCTGAAGGAAACTAATGCCCAGAAAGAAAAGGTGTTCTATAAGAATAGGGTGGAAATAGCAGAGAAGCAGATTTTTGTATTTGTGTAAGGACAAACTTCCTAACAATGACAGTGGTCCTGTCCCAAAGCGGAATGCCCCACCCTTGGAAGGAGTGGGTTCTGATATAGGAAGAAACTCTCAAGCTGAGGCTGGAAGGCCACCAAGCAGGACAGGGGATGCAGAGAGGGCCTTGTGCAGGTGGGGAGTTGGGCCAAATGCTGCTCACGCCCCTTCCATCTCTGCAGTTCTGGGATTTGGACTTACCCAAGGTTACAAAAGAACTTAATGATGGATTAATCAATTCCCCAGGGAACCTGTTTCCTCTCTCCTCAGGAGATCAAGTCCAGTATCTTCCCAGCCCCCAAGCCAGCCAGACTGTCTTCATGTGCCCTTTCCTCTTCTTATCTCCTCTCCTTCCTCCTCTTTCTAATACCCTCTCTCTCTCTCTCTCTCTCTCTCTCTCTCTCTCTCTCTCTCTCTCTCTCTCTCTCTCTCTCTCCTCTTTCTCTCTCCTTCCTTCTTCCTTCCCTCCTCTCTTCCCCTCCCTCCCTTCCTCCCTCTCTCCTTTCTCTCTCTCTTCTTCCTTCCTCCTTCCTTCCTTCTGTCTCTTCCCCTCCCTCCCTCCCTTCCTCCCTCCCTTCCTCCCTCTCCTCTCTCTCTCTCTCTCTCTCTCTCTCTCTCTCTCTCTCTCTCTCTCTCTCTCTCTCTCTCTTTCTCTCTCTCATTTTCATACTGTTTCCCTCATTCCATTGTGAGCTCTTTAAAGGGCAGACCTTGGGTTTTCCCTTTCTTTGAATCCCCGCAGCTTAGTAAGTGCTTAATAAATGCTTTCTGACTGACTCTTGAGCCTTATGCCCTCCTCCTCCCCCTTCTCTTCCTTCATATCTTCCTGTCCCCCCATCCCTCCTCTGTGCCCTCTTCCAAACTCACTATAGATTTTGCCCCCCCTCTTTTCTGCCAGCCTCCACCTTTGTCCCCATATCTAATCCAATACCATGCAAAGGACTAACCCTTAACTGGGAGTCAGGACCTTGGAGTCTAGGTCTGGCTCAACCTAACTCCATAGAATATGAGGATAGTCCTTCAGGGCGGTGCCTGCTGTTTCCTTTTTGTCCTGGTAGCACACAGTAGATGCTTATTAAGTCTCTATTGAGTCAGATTGAACTAGCTGTGTGCTTTGGGCAGTCTCTTCTTTTCTCTGGGTGTCTGGTCCATCACAGCACCAACCTGGCCAGTTCATAGACTCTCAGAGCTGCCCCTAAAGATAACTTTGCCCAGTCTCCTCATTTCACAGGTGAGGAAACTGAGACACATTGAGCTTTTGACTTGCTCAAAGGCAGCCAGCCAGCCTGGCAGTATGCCAGCTGTCCTGAATCCACTGATTCCAAGGGCAGTGTTCCTTCCACTGCCACCCTGGGATAATAGGATGTTTTGTAAAGTATAAAATGCCTTGCACATAGAAGACACTTTCTAGAAGTGATGATTTGGGGAAATGAAGGGCCGCTGCCAGTGTTCAGCCTGTCCCAACCCCTATTTCTTTAGCACCCATCCTTCCTGTCTATTTTACCATCCAAGCTCAGCACTCAGTGCTGGAGCTCTCCTTGGTACTGAAATGGAGCTAGGCCCCTGAGGGGAGCTGTTCTAAGGCTAAAAAGAAAGGCCTTTTCTTGGCATCTCAAGGGTGTAATAGGATCACAGAACATATGAACTGAAAGTGCCCTTAGAGACCATCTAGTTCACTGTCATTTTTACGGATGAGGAAACTGAGGCTCAGAGAGGAAAAACAACTGACCCAAGGTCACACAGGTGGCAGAGAAAAGACCTCATAACATAGAAGGGCAAATTTGGGAGGGCCCTTACAGCTCATCTAGTCTAACCTCCTTCACTTGGATATGAGACAGCTGAGGCCCAGAGACACTAGGGTATTTGTCTAGGGTCACCTAGTCAGTAAGTGGAATGTAGAATGTCAGAACTGGAAGGGCTCTTAAAATACAAAACATGCATTATTAGACCTTGAAGGTGCCTCAGAACCTAGAATAGAATGTTAGAGCTGGTGGGGCAGGAGTTTGAAACATCAGAATTGGAAGGAACCTTAGAGGCTGGAACATCAGAGCTGGAAAAACCTTAGAACAGAGGATTTCAGAGCTGTTCAGGACCTTAGAACAGAGAATATACGAAGTGGGTCAAGTTCTAACAACACATGGTTTATGTTCTAGGCTCCCTCCTAACTCTGACATTCTGTGTTCTAAGGTCCCAGCCCTGCCACTTACTACCCATGTGACCTTAGACAAATCACTTAGCCTCTCATACATAACTTCACACACTCAAATCTGGCCTCAGACACTTCCTAGCTGTGTGACTTCACCCTGTTTGCCTCAGTTTCCTCATCCTTCCTAGAGAAGGAAATGGCAAACCACTCTAGCATTTTTGCCAAGAAAACCCTAAATGGGGTCAGAAAGAGTCAGACATGACTGAAAATAGCTGAACAACAATCTAGTCTAATCTGTCTCAGAGTAGAGAAGTTTCATGCCCAAGGTCACACGGGCAGCAAGTAGAAAAATAGTTGTAAAAATTCACATTGATTCGGCATTTATAGATTATAAAGAACTTTCTTCAATGCTTGACCTTGGGTGATAGAAGGATCATTATCCCCACTTCGAAGAGGAGGAGCTTGAGGCCCACAGAAATTATGGTGGGTTGGACTTAGAAGAGTTTGGTTCAAATCCTACCCCTGTCCTGATTAGCTGTATAACTCTGGGCAAGTAGCTTATCCTCAAAGCTTCAGTTTCTTCCTCCATAAAGTAAGGGAACTGGACTGTGAAGAGCCCCATGATCCTGGGACTTCCCCAGTCACACAGCGAGGAAATGTCAGAGATGGGATACGAACTGTCCTCTGTCCTCATTCCAGACTATGCCATAGCACTTTCCCCTTCTGCAAAGTTGGTTTCTTCAGCCCTTTTGGCACCTCATTAATTACTATGCCATCCTTCACACTCCTTCCTAAGCTTTCTTTCTTCTTGACCCCTATAAAAACGTGTTCTCAGGAAAGAACCTGATTAACACAAGAAGCTGCTAATAATACCAGTAATAATCACTGATATTTAAGACTGCAGAAGTATAGATTTATAGCTAAAAGGAACTTTAGAGTTAATCTAGCCTAATGCCTTCATTTTATAGGGGAGGGAATTGAGGCCCAGAGAAGTTAAATTAAGACTAGTTAAACCAAGGTCACACTAATAAGCAGAAAGAAGCAGGCTTTGACCTCAAGTTCTTTGATGCAGAATCCATCTTTCTTTCCATTGTGCCTTCCACCCCCCACATAGCCATTTGCAAAGGGTTCTATGATCTTTATCTCATTTGAGCTTCACAGTTACCCTTTGAGGCAGGTAGAGCAAATTTGATTGTGCCCATTTTACAGATGAGAACACTGAGGCCCAGACCAAGCAATATGGTGCAGTGGCAAGAGTACTGGCTCTGGAGTCAGAAATGCTTGTTTGAATCTTGTCTGTCATGAGTATTTCCTCATCTGTAAAATAAGGGGGCTCGGGGCAGCTAAGTGGCACAGTGGATAGAGCACCGGCCCTAAAGTCAGGAGGACCTAAGTTCAAATTTGTCCTCAGACCAAACACTTGACACTTGCTAGCTGTGTGACCCTGGGCAAGTCACTTAACCCCAATTACCTAAGGAACAAAAAGCAAAAAACAAAAAACAAAAAAAAAAATTAAATAAAATAAGAGGGCTCTGATCTGACAGGAAGAGGGAACATGACAGTTAGTTGGTGCCAGAGCTGGGACTCCAACCCAGCCCAGGTTTCCTGACTCATCAGATGGAACCTTCTTCTCCCTGTTCAGCAGCTACCTCATAGTTCTATTTCACAGGTAGATAGATAGCACCTTGCAGCTTCTGGAGCTCATGTTCTACTATACTCACTGCATTCCAGCAGGGTTCTTTTCAAGTCAAAGGACTGACTCTCCAAAGGTGAAATTTTAGGCATCACTGAAGCCTGTTCTGGGGGAAATGTTTGGTCGGGGTTTGGGGGTGCTCAGGGAATGCTTCAACTGATGAGGGCCACTAGGATGGCCTCCAGATCATGTCCCAGGAGGACGATTTTGGTGTTTATCCCTGGGAAGCCTCAGGCCCAGTGGGGTTGTAGTAGTTCCAGTTAAGTATTTGAAGGGCTCTCTTATCTGCTTGGCCTGGGACCACAGAACTGGAAGGATGGGTGGAAGCTGTGAGGGCTTAGACTGGATTCCAAGACAAACTTCCTAGCCATGAGAGTTGTGCCTAGATGGGATGAGCTGCCCCAGGAGGTGGTGGGTTGTCCTTTTTTTTTTTGTGAGGCAGTTGGGGTTAAGTGACTTGCCCAGGTTCACACAGCTAGTAAATGTTATGTGTCTGAGGTCAAATTTGAACTCAGGTCCTCCTGACTTCAGGGCTGGTGCTCTATCCACTGCGCCACCTAGCTGCCCCTGGGTTCTCCTTTCTCAGAGGGCTTCCAACACTTGGCACAGGGGCAGAGGAGACTCTTGGTCTGGCATTTCAAGCCCTCTTTAATGGCATTCCAACCCAGCTTCTACTAGTCTGGCCCAGTACTCCGCCTGAGTCTCTGTGTTTCCCCTAGCTGTCTGCCATGATGGACATGCAGGCCTTCTAAACTTGGCCTTTCCAAATCCTCTTCTTTCCTTTGAAGCTCTACCCAGCTCCCTCCTCTTGGAAGCCTTCCCTGATTAATCCGACTTTGAATGTTCTTTTCCTCATTGGTGAGTGCATCCCCCTCCCCCACATTAAAATATCCATTGCCTGAGGGAAGTGACGACACCAATTTCAAGGTCGAAAGAACCTAGATCTGGAGCTAATAGTGACCTCAGAGGTCATCTGCTCCATCATTTTATAAATGAGGAAACTGAGGCCTTTCAAAGTGAAGGGATTGGCCCAATGGGGTCACACAGATGGTGATCGTGAGAGGTGGTATCTGACCCCAGAGTTACTGCATGAAGCTATTCCCCTGCACCATGCCTGGCGCCACAGGAAACATTTTTAATGCATGTTTGCTGAATCTAATTGAATAGAATGAGCAAAAGTATTAAGGTGAGAAAGAAAGGGAGTCACATGTGATGAGGCCAGACAGGCAGTCAGTCAATCACAGGCACAGGACTTCCTGGTTAGAAGGCACCTTGGAGATCTTGCCCAATGCTCTCATTTTACAGCAGAAAAAAAAAACCAAAATGTTGTTCAGTTGGAGAATGCCTTAAATACCAGGCTAAAGCATTTGGACTTGAGTCATTTTGCCCTGCGGCTCTGGTGCTCTCTGTGAGTCTTTCTCACTCATCCCTGGCCTACCCAATATGGTTCACTTCCAAGATTTTATCATTTAATTCAGAAAGCACATATTAAGTGTCTCCTATGTGCACAGCACTCTGCTGAGTCCTGAAGATACAAAGCTAATAATGAATTAGCCCCTGCCCTCAAGGAGCTTCCACTCTACTGGGAGAAAATGACATATACAGTTATCCCTCCCACTTTGTGACTTTCCCCATCTGAGTTTCAATATAATGCCAGTCGGGCATAGGAAATTAAATGGGAATTTTGGGGGAGTTTTGAGGAAGCCGCAGACCACAAAGAAAAAGTTTAGAAACTCAGAAATGTATACCATATAGGTATAGTATTATATAATATCAACCCAAATTTTAAATAAGGTACTGTAAACACCCCTTAAAAGAAAAAGAAAAAATTCAGGTTTCTTCTCTGGTATGAAGGGAGGGCCAAAAAATTTTACTTGGATTTTCCAGATCGTAGGGGCACCAGGCCCCTAATCTACAGAGTGTGGAAGGGATAACTGTACACATGGCAGCAGTGTGTACAAAACAGCAAACGAAGTGATATCCCAAGTGACTTCCAGCCAATAGCAAGAACTAAGAACGAAGTGGCTGGGGGTAGGGCATGGGTGAGGTGATGAAGGAAGCCAAGGTAAGAGGGATTGGCTTCTAGGTATGGGGGATAGACTGGGCAAAAGTAGAGAGACCAGAGGTGGAATGTGTGAACCTCTCAGATCAGATAGAAATTCCTTTGTCACTGAAAGCTCTTCATAATTTTATATCTTTCTACATTTCTAGTCTTACACCTTACTCTCCTCAATATACCCTATAATCCAGCTACACTAGCCTGCTTGCAGTTCCTCTAATGTAACTTTCCCCTGAGATGACCTGCCATCATCTCTCTCCCTCTCTCTCTCTCTCTTCTCTCTCTCTCTCTCTCTCTCTCTCTCTCTCTCTCTCTCTCTCTCCACACACACATGTATGTGTCTGCTTATTTCCATGTGGTCTTCCCCATTAAAATGTACACTTCTCAAGATCAGGGACTTTTTAAAATGGCCTTTCTTGGTATCCCCAGCATTTAGCCCAGTGCTGGCACTCCATAAAGGCTTGTTGACTGACATACAGATATGCTGCTGGGAAGCCTTGGCCTTGCCTTGAATCCATGAGGAAAACATCTCCTCCTCCTCCTCCTTCTCTTCCTCTCCTCCTCCTCTTCTTCCAACTCCCCCTCTCCTCCTCCCCCTTCCTCCTCCTGCTCTTCCTCCTCTTCCTCCTCCTTCCCCTTTCTCCTCCCCTCCTCCTCCTCCTCCTCAGCCCACACCCCCAGGGTGGTTGCAATGCCAGGAGCTTCCTCTAGGCCAGTTTTCCCCACAGGTCCTCCTCCCCCTTAGCCCAGACTGGGGCCCCTCATCTTTTCCCTCAAGCCCTCCCAATCTGTAGTTCCCGGGTGGAGCTGTGATTAATCAGTGACAAGGCTGAAAATAAGAAGAAAAATGTAATCAGCGAGGGGAAGGGACGAGCAGTAATTGAAAAAGCGCTTTGGAGTTAAGATCACTTTAATCAGCTCCTTTTCCTGCTGAGGGCTATTTGATGCTGATTTCACCCAAAAGCTGGGAATGGGGGAGATGGGATTGGAGGGGGCGGAGCCTAAACCCAGGAGTGGATTTATGAGCCGGGGAGGGAGGGAGCCGGAGGGTGTCCTTGGGGCATCCATCTCATACATATAGCTCTATGCATACATATACGTATGTATATCAGAGGCAGGGCCATCGAGGGTAGTGAGCAAGGGGAGTCTGGAAGACCTAACTGGGTTAAGTCCTGACTGACACAGACAAACTATTGGACCCTGGGCAATTTAACGCTGAATGCCCCGGGCAATTCTTAAGGCTTTTAGTTACAAACAGTTGTCAATCTGCATTAGTGGGTGGAGTTTTCACCTTGGGTGGGGTCCACACTCTCAGGTACAAATTCATAGATATAGAAAATATACAAGTGAGCTCATGTATGTTAAGTGCTTTGAAAGCCTTAATGTCAGTAGTAATATGGATATACATAGGTGAGGTGCAAAGTGTGATGGAAAGAAGACTAGATTTGAAATCCGAGGTGGAATCTTGATCAGACTCGGGATCCAGAATCTGGGTGCTAGAATTCGAGTTAGGAAGAACTGGGTTCAAATTCTCCCTCAGGCATTTATAGAATGGGACAGTTAGAAAGGACCTTGGAGGCCATACGGTCCAACCCTCTAATTTTGTGGAACAGCGGATGGAGTGCTGAGCCTTGAGTCAAGAAAGCCGGAGTTCAAATCCCGCCCCAGATGCTAGCTGTGTCTGAGCAGTGTTGTTGTGAGGTTCAAATAAGATAACACTTGTCAAAGTGCTTAGCACGGTGCCTGGCACATACTAGGAGACATATTAATGCTTATTCCTTTCCCCCTTATTGATGCGGGAACTGAGGCCCACCGAGGGAAAATGACTTGTCCAAGATCACACAGCTAGGAAGTGGTAGAGCAGAATTTTGAATCGGGATTTTCTAATTTCAAATCCAGAATCTTTCTCCTCTACCAGGCTGCTGCCTTCTTCTACTCCTCGTGACTTTTCCCCTTCATTTTTCTGACTTAGAAAGCTTTGTGTTAATTCGAGCTTGTCTCTGGCCCATGAGGGAAAGAGGAGATTCCCTATGTAAAGGACTGAAGAATTGGGGAAATCGTAGGACCCTGAGGAATGGGGGACTGGGGGAGGAACCTCCGCCAGTACCAGAGGCTCCCTGACTCAGGTTATTCTGTTTGTAAGTTCAGTGGAGACGGCGCAACCCTCTGAGAAGGGAATGTTGGTTCGCTGCCCCCCCCCCAGAGTCTATTTGCAGTTCTGTGTCCAGGGAAGGCACGGGGCTCCCCTTTTCTACTTGCTCCCCTTTCTTGTCTCCAGTAAGAAGAACTCCAGCTGTGTGTGAGGAGGTGGTGCTGGGAGAAGTAAAGGAGTCGGGGTGGGGTATAATAGGGGAATCGCGGCTGGCCCCTGGCTCATAGACTCCCTATCCCAGCCAAAACTAAAGGAACTGGGACACCAGGCGGACAGGAGTCTCACCTATTCCCCTGACCTCCTCCCCAGGCTCCCAAAGGGTTGAGCTACCCTCCACAGGGACCCAGAGACCAAACCTGTGGCCAAAGAAGCAGGAAAAAGGTGTTTCGTCCCTTTCGGCCCCTGCGCTGGGAGCCAGGATACCTAGGTCCTGCCCCATGGGCCCACCTGCCTGCACCGCCATTTCCTTACCTGCTCCCCTTCCCCTAGGGTGCAAACCTCAGGTGAAAAACACTTAGAGGGCCCTGGAGAACATAGCAGCCTGGTGCTACTCCTACTGGTGCAGGAGTGGGTGGGCTTGGAGAGATGCCCCCGTGACAGGCCAGGGCGCTGGGGCGGGAGGCCGGCAGGACCGGGGAGTGGGCAGCCCGACTTCCACGGAGCCGCCCCGCGTCCGGTTCTTTCTGCGCTCGGGGGTTCAGCCTTGGGGCTCCCCTTTCCCGAGTACTTTTCCAGTTTCTCTTCCGTCCCTCTTTGGGATATATATGTGTTGGGCATTGGGGGGAGCGCGTGTGTATTGTACGTGAGAGAGCGCAGAGAGGATTGAGGAGACAGGGGAGAGCGAGAGCGCAGAGAGGGGAGAGGGGAGAGCGCAGAGAGAGCACACACACACACTCACACACGCGCGCGCGCGCGCGCACACACACACACACACACACACACACACACACACACACACACAACAACGCGGAGAGAAACCAGAGACACTGGGAGGGAGAACGGTACCGAGAGCCCGAGCTAGAGCTGGGAGGGAGGGCGAGCGCCCGAGCTGGGCCAGAGGGAGCCGGCTCGCGAGCCAGCCAGTCAGCCAGCCGGGCGCACCGCACCACGCCGCGCCGTACCGCACCGCACCGGCCCGGAGAGCGCAGAGTGGGCCGGGGAAACTTGGGCCGGGAGGGGGTCGGTGGCTGCGGCCCAGGGCCAGCTGCCCCCGGCGGGCTCCATGAGGCCCTCGGGGCGGGGGCTCCGGGCAACCCCGGCTGGGGGCAGCGGGAGCCTTTGAGCAGCCAGTGGCGGCCCTGGGGAGGAGACTGAGTGCCCTGGCTAGAGAGCGGGCGGAGGCGCGCAGGAGGCGGAGGCGGAGGCGGGCGGGGGCGGGAATGGCCCGGCGCCCAGGGGCGCTGGGCTCAAGCGGGCAGTAGCCAGCAGCCACCGCGGGCCGCGGCCGTCCCTCCGTCCCTCCGTCCCTCCCTCCCTCCTTCTCCCCCTCCCCCTCCCCCTCCCCCAGCCCCCGAGAGCGGGGGAGCGGGGGGGGAGGGAGGGGAGGGGTGGAAGCGGAGCCTAGAGCCCAGAGCCCGAGGAGCCTGAGCCGGAGGCGCGGCCGCGGCCGCCGCGGAGCGAGCTGTCCCTGTCCCTGGGCAGTCGGCTAGGCGGGCAGGCGGACTGCTGCCCCGGGCTCGAACACCCTCCCCGCGCGGCCCCCAGCCTCGGCTCCTCCCCGGGCCCGGCGGGCTCCAAGTGAGCGAGAGCGGCCGTTGCTGTCCCTGCCGCCGCTGCCCCTGCCCCTGCCCCTGCTGCCGCCGCTGCCCTCCGGGGGGTGGCCCGGCCCGCGCAGTCCATGCGATTCGGGATTAAAGTTTGCGCTCGGCGCAGGAGTCCCCAAGATGCCGTTCCACCCGGTGACCGCGGCGTTGATGTACCGGGGCATCTACACCGTGCCCAACATCCTGTCCGAGCAGCGGCCCGTGGAGATCCCGGAGGACGAACTGGAGGGTGAGTGCGGGGGGGGCCCCGGAGCAGCCCTACCTGTTTGCCCGGCTCTGACCAACCCGAGTTGGAACCGCCGCCGCCGCCGCTCGCTAGGGGGGCTCTGGCGACCCTGGTCTCCCCCTCCCCTGCTGACCACTGGGGGGAGGGTCTGCAGGTGCAGGGAGACAGGTGGGCTCGACCTGCGGGGCGAGCGGGAGGGAGCTCCTAACCCGAGCCCGGAGCGCAGACCCATTCCCAGGACCTGGGCGGGGAGGAGGGGGAGGGGGAGGGGAACAGGACCAGAAGTGGGGGTAGTACAGCCTTCTTCCACGGTTCCCCCGGCCCAAACCGCCCCCCCCCGCCCCGGCTCAATCTAGGCGGGTTTCAGATGATTGGAGATGGGCAGGGGGAGGGGGGAAACTTCCCGAACCCCCTCCCCTAGGTCCCACGGGTGGGTGAGGACCCGAAGCTTTAGGCAGAAGTAGCAGAAGAGACCCCCCTACACGCTGCGGGCACCAGCTCGGAAAACTTGCTAACCCCCTCCCCCCTCCCCAGACTAGGCCGGGCGCCCTCCTCCCCTGCCCGTCCCCACCCCCTCGGTAGCGGTGGCACTCACCCCCGGGGAGGGGACAGGGTCGTGGGGGTCAGCATTCCCACGGTGACAGTGCGGAAATGGGCGAGAACGGCTGCGGCCCGGGCAGGGGGCGGGGCTCAGGGTTGGGGGAGAGCCCCCGGCCCCAGTGAATGCGGGGCCAGGGAACCTGCGCGGTGGGTGGGCTCCCCTCTACGCCTCCCTCCCCCCCAATCACCCTCGCGGTTTCTAGCGTAGCTAGCTGGTTCTGTATTGGAATTGACATTCCAGACGTGTCGTTTTAAAAATCCAATCTGTTTGGGCTGGGAGAAGAGGGGAGAGGGGGACAGAGATGGCCGCCGTGCCCACTCCTGCAGAGAAAGCCCCCTCCCCCTGACCCCCTCCCGGTGAAGGCAGAGCCGCTCCCTGGGAGCCACACAACAAGTGGATGGGGTGGGGGTGGGGGTGGCAGCAGACAAGTGCCCGGTGACCCTTCTCTCCTCCTGGCCTGGTCCCCCCCTCGTCTCCAGCCTCTAAGGGTCCTCCCAGGCTCACGTGCAGCCCACAATCCAGAGATGTGTCTGTCACCCCTTCCCCCCACCCCCTTGAAGCCTCTCCTCCCTCCCTCTCTCTGCATCCCTAAGGCTGCCCATGCCACTACTCCCCAGACACCATGTCCCTCCGGGACACCAGCCTGTCTGTTCTCTATTCAGCCTTCAAGTGTCCTCCCCCTTCCTAGGGGCACCAGGTGGCAGCTGAGCCCAACTTGACCTCCTCCCATTCCCCAGGCCACCGTGGCCATCCTTGGCTTCTCAGAACAAGAGGAACCCACCCACCCCTGAGCAGAGTGAGGCCCTTGTTCTAGGATGGAGCTATGGACTGAGGTGTTCAGGGATCTGCTTGTCCCGGAGTCCAGCGTCTGGTCTGAATAGAAGAAGGTGCCCACAAGTACTGCAGTGCTAAGGCAGGGCCTGGCCCACCTCATCCAGTTCCCCGCCTCCCCCTGGGTTGCTGTCCACCAGCATGGCCTGGCCTCTATACATACTAGCTGTTGCTTGGGGGGAATGGGCAGAAAGGCCGAGCAGTGGGGACTGGGTGCCTGCAGATTCACAGGCCTGCTCCCCTGTAACCCCTCTGCAATGTCCTTTCCCACCCGGGCTGCCCTGTGAAGTGGACAGGTGGATGAAGCTGGCAGGGTGGGCAGGCAGGCTGTGCCAAGCTGCAGGGGAGAAGGTCCTTCTGCTTCCAGAGGCCAGGGGAGGCAGAAGAGACCACAGGAGAGGCTTGAGCAGCTCCCCTTTAAGGCATCCTAAAACATGAGTCCTGTTAGAAGCCGGGGAATGCTGCCCTGGACAGCGGCTCAGGCACTAGTACCAGGTCCGCCAGTTTGCCCTCTCTCTGGCTAGGAGAAGCAGACAAGTCCTTTGACCCTTCTCTATTGGATAATTGGAAAGACGAACACTGGGCCATTAGAATGTGTTGGTCAGGTGCTTTGAGATCACGAGAAGAATGCAGTGGCTGTCCAGGTTGGGGGGGGGTGACCCATAGCTGTGAGTGTCCCATGTCATCAGAGGGTGGCAGAGGAGAGGGGAGCTCCCTACTGCAGAGGGGGTGCAAGCTGCAGCTGGCCGGGCTAAGATCTGCGTATGTTCTGAACAGCTGGGAGATTGGGGGTGCTGGTGATGATGAGAACTCCATTCAGGCTCTTTGGGGGCAGGGGAAGCTGGGAAAAGTAGGAGGCTGGACAGATATGCCTTCTGTCCTTGCCTTTTGGGGAATCTCAGGACCTAGAACTGCTCGCAGACCTGAAGTCAGGACTAGTGGGGGCAAGTCAAAGGGTCCCTCTCATGGCTCTGGCTGCCTCTGGGGCACCCTCACCTACCACAATGCCTTGGGAGGCTGGGGAAAGGACAGATGGGGGGGTGTTAAGTGGTGCATAGAGACATTTGATGCTTGAGGACTTGTGCGTAGGAAGGAGGGATGTAGTGAGAGCCTGAGAAAGGAAGGATGGCAGTGTCAGAGGTAGGCGTCAGACCCAGGACCTCTGACCTCAAAGGCAGTGTTCTCTCCACTATTCCCCCAACCTCCACCAGGCTAAGCCCTTGTCTTAGCCCATTCTAGTCTCTTCCTGATCCCACCCCTGGCCTGAGGCTGAATGGAGCCCTACCAGACCCCAAACAGCACCTGAAGTCCTCAGCTCCAGGTCTGGATTGAGAGACAACAAGAGATTGGGGAGATGAAGCACTTGGCCAGGGTGATGGGGAAGTGGAGGAAGCAGTGGGTTGGATGGGGTGGGAGTATGATGCCTGGGCTGATTTTAGGCATCGAGGAGAAAGTGATAGGGCAGGGACAAGAGAGATTGGGTAGGGAGAGGGAGAAAGGGTAAAAAGACCTGGGACTCCTTGGAAGAAAGCAAATGGAGACTCCCTTCCTGTCCTCTTTCCTTTCCTTGCCTGAGACTTCCATGCCCCATCTTCCTCTCCTCTCTTCTCTTCTCTCCTCTCCTCTACCCTCCTGTCCTATTCTCTTGTCTCCTCTCCCCTCCTAGTCTCTCCTCTCCTCTCCTGTCCTTTCCTCTCCCCTCTACATTCCCTTTGCTACTAATCCCCCACCTTCTCTGTTTTTGCCAGCCTGGCAGTCCCTAACTCTGCCAATATTTTTGCCACTGGCAGCAGAAAGGACCCTTCCTGTCTGCCTCTCCTTGCTTCACTATCCAGTAGCCCTGTCTCTTAAGAAGGAGCCCCCTCCCCATTCTCCCTCCCTTCTGAACTCCCACACTTCTGCTTTCTGCTTTCCTCCTGAAGCTGGACCAGGTGATCCCCAAAACCCAGTTTTTTTCATCGAATGATATAAATGCAACCCCCCCTCATCTCTGGTCTGGCAGGCCTCTTCTGGCTTCCTCCTGCCTCTTTCCAGTATGGGAGGGGGGAGGCTTTTTCCTTCCTTCCTTCCTTCCTTCCTTCCTTCCTTCCTTCCTTCCTTCCTTCCTTCCTTCCTTCCTTCCTTCCTTCCTTCCTTCCTTCCTTCCTTCCTTCCTTTCCCATTCTTGCCTTCCAAAGGCAGGAGACTTGGCTTGGGGTGTGGGAGTTTTCCAGTCCTCAACCTTCACAGAGGGAGAAGAGAAGCAGGGATGGGCTGGGCCGACAGTCCTCTGCAGATGGGTGAAGGAAGGGGTGCGGGTCCCCACAGAGTCTTCGGGCTAGAGATTCTGGGAAGGAAAAGGGAGCCTGCATCCCCCTTCCCCAGGCTCAGCAGCTGCAGAAAGGGGCTCTGTCCCTCTGTAGACTTGCTGGCGAGAGACCAAAGCTGTATTAGTCAGCGGCCAAACCAAATTTATTTGCTCTGTTTGTTCCCCCCCACCCACCCTTCTTGACTCAGAAGTGAAACCAAAGTTGTCTGGGGCATCTGAAGGGCAGGGCCAGGCCAGGTACAGCAGGTAGGAGGTGAGAAGGTGGAATCTCCAGAATGGTCCAGGGAGCCCCAGAGGTTTGGGGTCTCCTTCCATACACTGCAGATCTCCACACAGCTTGTAACCCCTCTCTCCCTGTCCTCTCTGAGGAGGAGACCTGAAGCCCCTGAGCCTGGGCAGGGCCAGATGCCTTCCTCTGTGTCCTCTTCCTGCCTTCCCTGTGTCAAGTCCCCCTAAAGGGGGTCACTTTTTAGCCCCCAGTTGCTATTCCCACTCCCAAAGACCCTGACTTGGCAGAAAGGGCATTGTCATAGGGTGTACAGGGGTTCTGCCACACTAGGAAGGAAGGTAGGGGTGGGGGGATCAGAAGAAGGCCAGGCCCAGCTCAGAGAGGACAGAGCTGATTCCTGTTCCCCTGCCCCCACACCTACCTCCACCCCCCACAACTGGCCAGTTCACACCTGGAGCCTAAGACTCCTCTCTACAAAGGTTTTCTTAGTAACATGGTGTTGTAGAGAGGGCTGACCCTTTCAGAGGAACTGACTCATAATTGAGATCATGCAACCTTTCACCTAAGGGTCTTGGGGCCAGTCACTGAGCCTCATGGCCTTTTCTGTGGAACAAGAGGGGTGAAACATTGCCCTCTCGGATCCCTTCCACCCTTGACCACAGGAGAGGCACACCCCCCAGGAAGGTTAGAGCCCCCACCTGTCTGAGGGAGCCAATAACTCCTACAGGGATCCAGGAGCCACCAAGGGAGTCAAAGCTTTCTGCCCATAAAAGGAAGGGAACTCAGCTGCCCCCATTAAGAAGTGGGTAGTCAGGTAGAGGCAGGTGAGCTGGACGCTGGGACACCCTGGAAGACATTGGCACCTTGGCTGGTCTGGGAACTGGCTTTGTGACCCAGACCAATGGGCTTCCCCTTCTGCTCTAGGCCTTAGTTTCCTCATCATAAAATGTGAAGGTTAGACTTCACTAGATGGTTTCTAAAAGCCCCTTTCTAATCTGACATAGTTGTATTCTCTAAGATCCCTACTAGTCAGGTCTGACATCCACTGTTCTCAGGCCCCTCCCAGCTCTGACATTCCCTGTTCTAAGGCCTCTCCCAGCTCTGACATCCCCTGTTCTAAGGCCCCTCCCAGTCCTGATATCCCTTGTTCTAAGGCCAATCCCAGCTCTGACATCCCCCTGTTCTAAGGCCCTGCCCAGCTCTGACGTCCCCTGTTCTAAGGCCCCTCCCAGCTCTGACGTTCCCTGTTCTAAGGCCTCTCCCAGCTCTGACATCCCCTGTTCTAAGGCCCCTCCCAGTCCTGATATCCCTTGTTCTAAGGCCAATCCCAGTTCTGACATCCCCCTGTTCTAAGGCCCCTCCCAGCTCTGACATCCCCTGTTCTAAGGCCCTTCCAGCTCTGACATTCTGGGATTCTGTAAGACAGTTTACCATCTCTCATTTCTATTGTCCTTTAAAGATTAGAAAATGTCCTCTCAATCAGCCCGTGAGATGGGCAGTAGGGACAATAGCATAACTCTCCCCCTCCTTCAACAATACCATTTCAGAATGAAAACACAAATTTTGGACAAATAAAAGCAACTTCCCTAAGGTCACCCAACTAGGAAGTGTCAGTGAGTGGCACAGCATGTACTTTGGAAAATTGGCCCCTGAGGAATATTCCCGGACATCAGAGGCTTCATGGAGAGGAGAGATTCCCACTGGGCCTTGAAGGATGGAAGGATTCAGATCTTGTCAGAGGAGAGGGGAGGATCCCAAATTGACTTGTGATGTGGACAAAAAGCATGGGGGTGAAAGAAGTTCATGTCTGGGGTGGGGTGGGGGCCAGCATATTGACTTGGTTTGACCACAGCAAGGCTTCAGCCAGCTGTCTGAAGGGAGATCAGATTCCAGAAGTGGTCTGGGGCCATGTCATAGCCAGCTGTTTCCAAAGTCCATACGAGAGGTCTGGGGCAAGGTTGGGGCACAGAAGTTGGCTAATATGCTGGCTCTCCCACAAGACCTCTAACCCTCCTCAACCCATTCAATCTATAGGGGAGAAGTTGAGGAAACTGAGGGAGAGAGAAACTGGAATGGAGGAGGATAAGATCAGTTACGTAGAACTGTAAGGGAGCAGAGGGGTTATTTTGTCTGATTCATTTTATACTAAGGAAACTGAGGTTCAAGCAGTGGGTGGTAGAAGTAGAATTCAGCTCAGGACCTCCTTGTCCAGTGCCCCTTCCTGCCTCCATTCAAGGGGCCATCCCACAGAACTGCCTCATCTTTGCAGAGATGGGAACTGAGACCCTTTCCCAAGGTCACATGAGTCAAAAGTGGCCGTGGAAAACCTGACCTGGGTCCTCCAGGTCTCACTTCAAAGCTCTTTTTGTTATGCCCCATCGTCCACCCCCACCTGAGGGAAATCGAGGCTTTCAGAGAAGGGGGCAGAGCTCTCAGTGCTTATATCCTTTAGAGCTCATGATCTGTCCCCACACAGGAGCAGGAGGGGCCTGGTAGGACTTGGGATTTTGGAGGTGCTGAGAACAGTGAGGGGGCCAGCCAGGTGGCTCCTGGTGGGCTGGGGGAGACAATGTCATCTCCACCCCTGCCCCCAGCACCGGCCTTATACAGGTCCAGAGATTGGACCTATCCTTAGCCAGAATACCAGAAGCCAGAGAAAGACAGACAGAGAGGCCCTAAGGGGCCTCCCAACCCAGACAGTGAGCTAAGGAGCTTCAGGGCGAATCAGCTGCACCTGAACCAGGTCTCATTCCCTCCTCGTCCCTCCAGGAGGAACCTCAGAGAACTCGCTGGTGTCTGGAATGTGGTGAAGGGATGGGCAGCTTTGATGGATGACAGACAATTAAGAGAATGGAATTTGAGCAACCGGGTTAACTGCTGGGGGGGCTGGGGGGGAGGGGAAGAGACACTCGATTGATGGTGAAAAATATCGGCCAAGTCTACAAATTAGGACCGATCTCGAATCCTGGTTGAGACGGGCAGGAAAGGGAACGAAGCACTAGCAGAGAGGCTGTGGCTTCGTTGGGGTGCTCCTCCCAGCCTGTCTGTCAGTCTCCCCTGTCCTTCCTTCTTCACCTTCCTTCCTTCCCCTTTCAAGCCAGCAACCATCCGTCCAGGGCTAGCTTTTACTACCTACCAGCTGGATGCCCAGCCCAGAGAAACACAAACTAAGGACAAATCCCTGCCAAGCCCTGCCACCGGCCCGGATGCTCTCAGGCTGGGAGTCTAGCAGAACCTGCTTTAGCTCAGGTACTATCTCCCAGTGTGACCTTGGACAGGTCTCTGCCCATCTTCAGGTCTGTTTCCTCTTCTGTGAAAATGAAAGGGTTGGGACACAGTGATGTCAAACATTTTGGGCAGCCAGGAGCTCCAGATGGCCAAGGGCAGAGGAGCAGGCCTGCCCTTTGGTCTGTAGTAAGTGAGCCAGCCTTGCCAGTCTGGTGCTTGGGGCCAGGCCCTTCTCTGAATGCCAAGACAGTGAACAGCCTTCCATCCCCAGGGACTTCTGGGGAAGCTGGGCTTTCGTGGAAACCTAGGGCTGGAAAAGGGTGGGAGTCACTCATCCTCTCCTCAAAGCTCTAGACTGGGGCCCAGTGGCCCCATTTGACAGATGAGGAGACTGAGACTCAAAGAGGGAAAGGGCCTTGCCCAAAGTCACAAATTGACTCTAGTACCCAGCTGGGACTTGAACCCAGGAGCTCTTTTCCATTATGAGCATGCTATGGGATGTATGTGTGTGCATGAGCTCAAGAGTACATGAACCTCATGAGGGAGAGAAGCAGAGACAGAGAGAGAGAGAGAGAGAAAGATCAGGATATATGGGTATGGTCTAAGCCTTTGGAATTCCCTGGTGATTTTGGGGAGTGGTTCAGGTTGCAGCAATTTCAAGGGTGTGAGATTGTTGTGCCATCATCTCCAAATGACCCTTCCCACCCCCAGTCCTCCAGACTCACATCCATGCTCACACACACATGTTCCTAGGGGGTCTCCCATGGCCAGGGAGATAGCTCTTATCTCAGCGTGTCCAGGGAGCATTCTCATTTACTGGGCCATCTCTGGGGACAGAGATAGAGAGGCTCTGTAACAGCTGACAGGAATCCAAAATTCTCCCTTCTCCTTGAGGGAAACCCCCCAGTGAGCGGGTGAGACCCAGGGAAGACTGGCAGGGGAGTCTGTCTCCAGAGGACATGGCTGGGATTGGCTGGGGATTCCTCCCCCACCCTCTCTGCCTCTGCTGTCTTTGTCTGCTAGGGTCTGAGCCCTGAGCATGGGCCCTCACATCCAAGGGCACTGAAAGCCCCCTCTCCTAACCACCGGGACAAAGGCAGCCCCCTGTGCATAGGAGGACAGGGAGGCATTGGGGTTGATTTGCCCAGAGTAACACAGCAGAGTGGGACAGAAACAAAATTAGAAGCTAGTGTCTTCTCTGAGGTATTAAATCAGATCCAATCCAATGAGCTTTTATTAAGTGCTTACTGAGTGCCAGGCACTATAGATACAAAGTCAACAAGTCAGTAAGCATCTATTAAGCACCTACTGAGTGCACAGGCATTGTGCTAAGTACTAGAGATACAAAGAAAGCCCTCAAGGAGCTCCCAGTCTAATGGACAGACAATAAGCAAACAACTCTACACAAAGAAAATATAAATAATGGGCAAATTGGAGATAATTCACTGAGGGAAGGCACTATAGCACTAAGGGGGAATGGGAAAGGCTTCTTGCAGATGGTGGGACTGTAGCTGAGACTTGAAGGATGCTGGGAAAGCCGGGAGGTGGAGACAAGGAGGGAAAGCATTCCTGGCTTGAAGACAGCCGAAGAAAACACTGGGGATACAAAGGTAGAAAGGAAGCAGTCCCTGCCCTCAGAGAGCTTACCTTCTACTTGGGATTCAATTCAATGCAACAAGCAATAATTAAGCCCCTGCTAGGAGCCAGGTTCTGGGCTGGGTGAAGCTGGAGATACAAAGACCGGTGAAAAGATCCAGCCCTCCAAGTGTGTACACTCTAATGGGGGATCCTTGGGGGCTTGGGGGGTGGAGGGGAATAAGAAAGAGGCTTCAGGGTTGGCCTCCTTCCCATAGGAGAGGGCACCTGAACTATATAGGCTTTGAAGGAAGCAAAGGATTCTCTGAGTGAAGAACGTTAAAAGGGAAACTATTCCACGAATAGGGCACAGCTTGTACAAAGACCTGGAAAGGGGAAAAGAATAGAGCGTCTGAGTATGAGAAAATAGAGCAGTTTGGCTGGAACAGAAGAGTTTGTGGAGGGGAAGGGCTTTAAATGCCAGTCTGTATTTTATCCTGTTGCAGTAGGGAGCCACTGAAACTTCTTGAATGAGGGAGTGACAAAGACCTGAGCTTCAGGAGTTAAGCTCTGTCTCTCCCAAGAGCTCAGAGTCTAGTTGGGGGCTGGGGGAAGGGTCACTCACGGAGCTCCCAGAGAAGCGCCCAGACACCAGGGAAGAGGGCAAGTGGGTAGTGCCCTAAACGCTGGAGGAACTGGGGGTGGAGTGGGCGGAGGACCTGAGTGACCAGGGGAGTGTTAATGGAGCATGGAGGAGTTGAGACAAGCCTCAAATGATGATTTGGAGACAGGGGAGAGGAATGCATATTAGGTGGAATATGACTTAGATACGGACAGACCCTTAAAGAGGATCTCGTCCAAGATCCTTGTTTTGTAGACCAGAAAACTGGGGCCCAGAGAGGGGGAGCAATTTGCCCAAAGTCGCACAGGACATGAAGGCAAAATCAGGATTTGAACCCAAGTCTTCTCTCTCCTGTGCTTTGAGGGAAGCAAAGGATTCTCTGAGTGAAGAACGTAAAAAGGGAAACTATTCCATGCATAGGGCACAGAGCGCTGGGCTTGGAATCAGGAAGACTCAACTTCATGAGTTCAAATCTGGCCTCAGACACTTCCTAGCTGTGTGACTGCGCCTGTTTGCCTCAGTTTCCTCATCTGTAAAATGGGCTGGAGAAGGAAATGGCGAACCACTCCAGTGTCTTTGCCAAGAAAACCCCAAATGGGGTCACCAAGTGTCAGACGCCACTGAGAAGACTCAACAGTGACAGTAAATTTCTCTCACTCAAGCAAAAATTGGGGCTTCAATATTAAAATATCCTGAAGAAAAGAAAGAAGTTAAATATGTATTTTTTTAATCCACTGTTCTTTCAAAGATAACAACAGCTAACAGTCACACAACGTTCTACAAATATCTCATTTCAGCTTCAAATAGCCCTGAAGGGGCAGATGCCTCTATCATCCTCATTTGACAGTTGAAGAAACTGAGGCCCTAAGAGATTAAGTGGAAGCTAGAATTTGTCTAAGGCAGGATTCGATCCCAGGCCTTCTGCTAAGCCCAGCCTCTACTTCAAAACTACTCTTGTCTCAAAAGAAAAATAGTTGAGAGACAAAGCTAATTTTCTCTGTACGTTTCCTTTCCTGAGCAAGTCATGTCATCTCTCTGAGCCTCAGTTTCCTTCTCTGTAAAATGGGGCCCTGCGAGGTTGTTTGTTCACTGTCTTTCCTTCCACTAGAGTGGAAGCTCCTTGAAGGCAGGGGCTGGTTTCTTTTGTGGCTCTGTATTGCCGGCACATAGCACAGTGCCTGGCACACAGCTTGGCAAGGACTTGCTGAGTGGATGCAGACAATAATCCAGCTTCCTAATTTTTCAAGTGAATTAATTAAATACTTATAAATTGACCAAGTTTGGCAGTTTACCAAGCCTTCTCTCTCCAGTGCCCAAGACTATCGTTCCCCTCTTACAGATAAGGAAAACTGAGGTAGAGAGAGAGAGAGAGGAAGTGATGCACCCCCACATACACACCCTCCCTCACCCATTGCCACTGCCAGATAGGGAGGAGGAAGGGAATTATGATGGAGGAGAAAGAGCCCTGGGCTTGTGGTCAGAGGATCTGAGTTCAAATACTGCTACTGCCTCTGCCTACCCGTGTGACCCTGGGTAAGTGTGCTAGGTGCTAGAGACAGCGCAAGTGTAATAGCACTAGCCCTCAACATGCTTACATTCTATTGGAGGATTTAAAGAAGGAAGTACAAAGTGGGAGCCTGGCCCATGAGGAGGGGACCCAAGCATCCTCACCCCAAATATGGCGGTGAGACCATGGGGCAAGAGTTCAAGATTTGAAATCAGGGGCCCTGAGGCAGCCAGGTGGCACTGTGGATAGATCACTGGCCCTGGAGTCAGGAGGATCAAGTTTAAAGCTGGCCTCAGACGCTTACCGGCTGTATGACCCTGGGCAAGTCACTCAACTCCAATTGCCTCGGAAGGAAGGAAGGAAGAAAGAAAGAAAAAGAAAGAAAGAAAGAAAGGAAGGAAGGAAGGAAGGAAGGAAGGAAGGAAGGAAGGAAGGAAGGAAGGAAGGAAGAAATCAGGGGCCCTGGCAAGTCACTTCCATTCTTTGGCCTCAGCTGCAGGGCCTCTTGATGAAGTGCTCTGTAGTACAGCGTCTAGAGTCAAAGGACCTGGGTTCAAATCCTGCCTCTGCTGAGTAATCCTGGGCAAATCATTTTCCCTCCTTTGGTTTTAGTTTCCTCCTCTGTTTCTAGCCTCCCTCCCCATTTTACAGAGGAGGAAACTGAGACCCATTGAGACAGAGTTAAGTCAATGAGCACTTGCCCAAGGTTATATAGCTAATAAGTGTCAGAGTGAGGACCTGATTCCAAAGTCTAGCACTCAAGCCGTGGTTCCTGAGCTGGTCTATCCCAGCTCTGTAAAATGAGCGTTTTGGACACTCTGCCCTCCAAGGTCCCTCCAAGCTTTAATCTGTGAGCCTGTGACAGTGATCTGTGAAATGAGGGGCTCTCTGCCAACACTAAATAATCCAATCCTCCCCTTCCCACACATAGCGAGCTGCCAGCTGATCCATCTTAGTACCAAAGGACAGGGAGAGGAGATAACCAGGCCCCATCCATCATAGCCTTGCTTGATTATCTGGTCCCGCTTCCTAGAGACAGGACTCAGACACAGGACCCAGGACTACACCGGGAGCCTGTGCTGAGGACCAACGGGGAGGCCTGGGTTTTGCTGTGTGACCTTGGGCCTGTCATTCACCCTCTAGGTAAACTGTTTCCCTTGACCTGCCAGGTAACTGGGAGAATCAGAATGTAGTAGGGAGCCCCTCCCACACTAGAGGCAGCCCAGCAAAGCATAGCTGGGATCTTTCGAAGCCTTCTCAGGGAGGAAAAGATCAGAGTGGATGGCCTCTGACAGCCCTTGCAGCTCTGATCCCATTAGTCTGCAGTTGGGGTCCCAGTCCAGACCTGAGAGGTTTCTCTGAGCACCAGGCTGACTCCTCTTCCCTCTCAGGGCCTTCCGCAGACTCTGATTTCCCTCCCTCTGGACTTGAAGAGACACAAGACAGGAGGCACCAGCAGCTGAGAATGACTCAGTAGCATGGGATTTTATAGCTGGAAGGAAGCTGGGACACCATCTACCTCACCCTCTTATTGTACAGAAGGGCAAACTGGGGCCACTAGGTGGCGCAGTGGGTTGAACGCTGGGCTAGAGGTCCAGGAGATTCATTTTTGTGGGTTCAAACCTGGCCTCAGACAGACCCCGGGCAAGTCACTTAACCCTGACTGCCACAGTTTCCTCATCTGTAAATGAGCAGGAGAAGGAAATGGCAAACCACTCCATTATCCTTGTCAAGAAAACCCCAAATGGGGTCGTGAAGAGCGGGACGTGACTGAAAAGTGACAACAGAAGAACTGAGTTTGCCAGGGAGATGAAGTTACACCCAGATCAAACAGGAAGTAAGTGGCAGGTCTGGGATTCCAGATCCAGGCTTCCCTCCACCACAGCATGGAGGGAAAGCCTGGCCACCCATCTGTCTGTCTATCTCCTCTGACTAGGAACTGATGTCATAGGTTCTAGGTCATAGGCTAAAAGCTAGAGCTAGAAAGGACCTCAGAGACTGTAGAATCCAACCCTCCCCTCCCCATGTTACAGAGGAGGAAACTGAGGCAAAGTCAAGTCAGCAAAGACTCGCCCAAGGTCACACAGTGTCAGAGGCAGGATTTGAACCCAGGTCTTCCTGACTCCATGTCTAGCACTCAAACTCTAGTTCCTGAGCTTTTCTACCCAAGCTAGTAAGTAGCCACTGAAATACACACATACACTCTCACACATATGTATATAGCTCCCCACATATATGTATCTTTCCCATCCTTGAAGGCAATGGACCTCGTTTATCAGGACTGGGCTGATGAAGCTGTCAGTGACATGAAAGGGGACATTCGTCTTCCAGGAGAGTACACAGAGTCCACTACGGGAAGAGAACAAGGTGGAAATCAGCCCCAGGGGAAAGTCAGGATCCAGTCTATGCTGGACAGACTAGATAGAATCCCTTGTGCGGATTCAGGGCCCCTGGCTGGGGATACTTTTTAGGTGTTAAGAGAAGAAGGAGGCCAGCTCCACCCACCAGCCCTCACCCCTTGCCAGTGCCAGATAGGGAGGAGGAAGGGAATTATGATGGAGGAGAAAGAGCCCTGGGCTTGTGGTCAGAGGATCTGAGTTCAAATAATGCTACTGATTCTGCCCGCCTGTGCGACCCCAGGTATGTCACCTCATCTTGCTGGGCCTCAGTTTCCTTCTTTGTAAAATGAGGGGATTGGACCAGATGACTTTCAGGGTCTCATCCAGCTGTAAATCCATGAACCCATAATCCTTTGTGGGTGGAGAAACTGAGGCCCAGTGACATTAAGTGACTCTCCCAAGGTCACATAGCAAGGTGGTGTCAAAGCAGGAACCGAGACCCAAGAGTCTGGACTTCTTTCCTTTGTCCATTGTTGTAGTTTTAAAGTTTTTGCAAAGCTCTTTACATGTATTCTCTCATTTAAGCCTTGCAAGAACTCTGTGAGTCAGGTGCTATTATCCCCATTTTGAAGCTGAGGAAACTGAGGCAGAGAGAAGTGAAGTGACTTGTCCAAGATTTATATAGGGACTAAGTAGACTTTGAGCTCAGGTCTCCCTGCCTCCAGGTCCAGCGCCCTCCCTACTCTGGGCCTCAGTTTCCTCCTACAAGCAGCGAGGGGTTTGGACTTGATGGTCTCTGGGGCCCCTTCCGGCTCTGGGCTCTGGGCCCTCTATAATTCACCTGAAATGTTAGGAGCCAAATTCAATTCAATTTATCGAGCATTATTAAGCACCTACTATCTACCAGGCCACATGTTCCAGGGGTGGGGCACCTGCAGCCTCGAGGCCTCACGTGACCCTCTAGGTCCTTAAGTGCGGCCCTTTGATTGGATCCAAGCTTCACAGAACAAATCCCCTTCATGAAAGGATTTGTTCTGTAAAACCTGGACTCAGCCAAAAGGCCACACCCGAGGACTTAGAAGGCCACATGTGGCCTCCAGGCC
The DNA here is from genome assembly GCF_003287225.1 of Phascolarctos cinereus. Taxonomy (NCBI): domain Eukaryota; kingdom Metazoa; phylum Chordata; class Mammalia; order Diprotodontia; family Phascolarctidae; genus Phascolarctos; species Phascolarctos cinereus. The sequence goes on from NW_027555847.1 coordinate 718,067,212, forward strand.
GTGGGTTCCCTACCTCTGAGTCTAGGGAGAAGATAATGCTAGCGTAAACGAATGACTGTGCAGTGGTCTGGTGTCTGGAGAGCAGTTTTGTGGGGCGAGTCCTTCCCAGGAGCCTTGGACCAGGCCGTGGTGACAAGTTCCATCAGCTTCCATTCCTGTCCATCTTTAAATTTAAGGCTCCGGGGGCGTGAGATTATCCCCACCCAAGGCATCAGGACCCTGAGGCTGGCAGGGGAGCTAGGAGTCCCAAAGCACCTGACTTCATGTCTCAGGCCCCCTGGCCCACTCTGGCACTCTAGGTCTCAGCGTGGCTCCTTTGAGGGTGGGGGTGGGGGAAGGCAAGTGCTTGGGAATCCTGTCTTACCCTGTCTGCCATGGGGAGCCTTCAGAGACCTGAGGGGGCATCCTTGCCCTGGGAGCAGCCAGCCTCCACTTAGCAATTGACCTGGAGCTGGGTGTTGAAAGCCAAGGGCTCAGGGGGTATGATGGAGTGGTTGTGAAGAACAGGGGCCCTTGTCACTCTGGCCCCAGAACCATGGGGGTTACAGGAAAGACCTCACTGTGTAAGCCTGGGAAGAGGTGCCTCTCCCCAGAAAGCTCATGGATAATTCTTATTGTCAAAATTTAGAGTGATGGAAATGGTGATCCTGGGGAATGATGGCCAGGGCTGACCGGTCAAACCCTCGATTTGCCAGCTCTGGGTCTGTCCTTCTAGGCTGGGGGAGGGGGAGCCCTGAAGTCTGGCACCAGCCCCTCTGTCCCTCTCCTCTCATGCCCTACCACCTCTCAATGTCCTTGGAAAGAAGCTGGCTAACAGGGAGCCCAGCATCCTCTGAGCAGGCATGGGACGGGAGGGAAGAGGTAAACATTCACCCAAGAAACCCCAACACCCCACCAATTCACGCCAGGCTCAGCCCCACTGTGACTGTGGACAAATCTCTTCCCCTTGGCGGGCTGCTGTTTCCTCCTCTGTAAAGGAGATTGGACTCAATGGTCACTTCTAGAAAAGAGGGAAGGGCATGACCTGGGGAGCTGGGTTCCCATCCGTTCTGTAACTCGCCACCTAGGGGACTTTGAGCAAGCCTCTTCTTCTCTGTGGGCCTCAGTTTCCTCTTCTGTAGAAAAAGGGTTTCAGCCATCCTCTGGATCTCCAAGGGAGGAGGGGGAGGAGGGCCTTCAGTGTTTCCTGTGCCAGACCTGAAGCCATTCTCTTGGAAGGATCCTCAGTCCTTGGGAGCTCCAGAGTTGGCTCAGAAAGATGATCTATGGACAGCTGGCAGTCTGGGGGCCCATCTCTCCAGGACCAGCCGCCCCCCTTCTCCAGACAGCCACTTAAAGAGATTGCATCCTGTTGAATGATGGGGTAGGAGAGAGAGGAGGAGGCTGGCTGGGGGACAAGGCTACAGGGACACTGTCCATGGCCCTTCTTTGGGGGCAGCCATGCCTCCTATCCAGCATCAGAGAGGCAGCATCTTGGGTCAGACAGAGCCCTGGCTGGGGAGTTGGGAAACCTGAGGTCTCTGCTAATAACGTGCTTGGTGAGTCTGGGCCAAGTCATTCCCCTTCTCTGGGTCTCAGTGATCCCAACTGCAAAATGGAGGTGTTAATAGGGCCAAGGAATGCCTCATCCCTCTTCTCCTGGGGTGGTGGTGAGTGGGCTTGCCCACTGCGGGATGTGAGAAAGCGCAGGGTTGTCCCATGATAGACCAGCCTAGCAACCCCATCAAAGAAAGAAATAAGGTTAGTCTGGCATGACCCATTCTGGGTGGGGCCAGGCTCACTTTTGAGATCTCTCCTAGCTCAAAGACCTAAGATTTTTTTTGGGGGGGGAGTTAGGCAATGGGATTAAGTGACTTGCCCAGGGTCACACAGCTAGTAAGTGTTATGTGTCTGAGGCCAGATTTGAACTCAGGTCCTTTTGAATCCAGGGCCGGTGCTCTATCCACTGCACCATCTAGCTGCCCCAAGACTTAAGATTTCTGTGAACTTTTCTACCCTCGGTAGGCTCTTCACCATCCATCCAGTCCAGCCTGGTCGACTTGATTATTGAAGAGATCCTAGTCCAAACAGGCCAGTGTCCTCAGTCATTCCTTCACCCCCACCCCTTACAAACATGTAGGCCATGCCCCACGCCTCAGTACCTAGGTTCTTTCTACTTCCTGCAATGCACTTCTCCTCCCTCTTCTCTACTTGACCCTAATCCTCCCAGCTGGAAGGCCTCCTTGAAGCCTTCCCTCACCAGCCTGCTCCAGAGGTCTCGCTGAGCCTGAGATCAGCATCCATCTCTGTGTCTGTGTTTGTCTCTGTCTCTGTCTCTCTCTGTCTCTGTCTCTGTCTTTCTTGCTTTATGCCAAGTCATTTGCCCATGTGAGCCCTGGATCCCCAGCTAGACTAACTGAACAGATGGGTATGGCATTGAATGCCTCTTCATCTCTTTCACCCCACCCAGAAGGGCCAGGCACACAGGAAGCACAAGAGAAAGCTTACCAAGCTCAGAGTCATAAGACCGGACCTCGATTCGAGCCTCAGATTCTTCCTCGCCATATAACCTTATACGAATCATTTCCCATTGAAAAGGCTGTTTTCTTATCAGTGAAATGAGGAGAATGATTCTTCCCCTCTCTCCTTCCCAGAGTTCTTGTGAGGGGAAAAATACCTCATAAACACAGTGGTGCAGTGCTTGGCTCATAGTAAGTGTTTCATAAATAAATCAATTTTTTTTTATTTAAAAAAAAGTTTTTATTGCAACTTTCTGTTTCTTACATCACCATGGTATGCCTGTACCCTTTCCCTTCTCCCTCTCAGAGAGCCATCCCGTGTGACAAATAATATTTTTTGGACAGGAAGAAATCAGTGCAACAGATCGATGCATTGAAAAAATACAAAAACGTGAGTCATTTGTCACACCTGTGGACCTCCCACCTCCACAAAGGGGTGGGTTGAGGGGGACTCTTTTCAGTCGAGTCCCATTCACTCTTTTTTTTTTTCCAACTTTCATTTTTTTATTTTTAAAGTTTATTTATTTTTAGTTTTCCATTCACTCTCTCTAATTTTGTTACATTCACTTCTGATGTTTTGGTGTGCTGTTGTTCTTCCCAGTTACATTGTTGCAGTCACTGTGTATGTTGTTTCCTTGGCTCTGCCGACTTCTCTCTGCATCAGTTCATGTAACTCGTTCCAGGCTTCTCCAAATTCATCACACATCTCATTTCTTACAGCTCAGTCATATTCCCTTACATTCATGTACCACAATTTGTTTAGCCATTCCCCAGTCCATGAGCATCTACTTTGTTTCCAATTCTTAGCTTTCACAAAAAGTACAGCTAGAAATATTTTGGAGCATATGGGGACTTTTTTTTTCAATGGCTTCCTCAGAGTATAAGCTCAGTAATGAAGTTTCTGGTTCAAAAAGTAAGGATGTTTTAGTCCATTTATTCATTTCATTTATTTATTTATTTGTTTGTTTGTTTGTTTATTTATTTATTTATTTATTTATGGCTAGGCAATAGGGTTAAGTGACTTTCCCAGGTTCACATAGCTAGTAAGTGTCAAGTGTCTGAGGCCATATTTTAGCTCAGGTCCTCCTAACTCCAGGGCCATTACTCTATCCACTGCATCCCCTAGCTGCCCCTTTATTTAAATAATTCCAAATCGCTTTTCAAAATGGTTGTCCCATTTCACAATCCCACCAACAATGTATTAGTGTGCCTATCCTTCCACAATCCCTCCAACATTGAATATTGCCATTTTGGGTCATGTTTGCCAATTTGCCAGGTGTGAAGTGAAGCCTCAGTGTTGTTCTCATTTGCATTTGTTTTGTTATTAGTGATTGGGAGCATTTTTTTCACGTGGTGGTAAATACTTTGCAGTTCTCTTAAGAATTATTTATTCATATCCTTTGACTATTTTTATATTGGTTTTATAGCTATTAGTTTATTTGCATACAGACCCGCACATATGTGTACATACATATATACATACATACACTTTGTTTATACATCTTGAATACCAAACCCTTATCAGAGAAATACGATACAATGATTTTTTTTCCTATTCACCCACTTCCCTTCTTATGCTGCATGCATTGATGTTGTCTGTGCAGAGGCTTTTCAGGTTCATGTTCCCTCTTCTGCTGTGGACAGAGTCTAATTAGCTCCTTCAGTTCCTTCACTTCAGTCTTTGTTTAAGGTGGCGCTGCTCCCCCAGCTCTCTTCCCCTCACTCTTATCCCCTCTTCTCATTTGACATCCCCCATCCTCTCCTCCCCTTTAGCTAGTCTTGTTCCTTAGTTAAACATTTTCATTCTTTTGCACCCCTTCCCAAAAAGGATTTCTCTGACTGTGCTTTATCCCATCTTCCCTTTCTGCTTACTCTAGACCTTCATCCTCTAATTCTTAATTCCTATAATTAGCCATCTTTCTCTTCTGTCTTCATGCTATCAAATTCTAGCTCTCTCCTCTAGGCACTTTCTAAATCAACGCTTTTTCGACGTAAACTTTAAAATACTCTAGAAATTGGAGCAATGCCTAGTCTTACCTGCTAGCTTACTGAAAAATCACCTGGCATTGCTATGGCTGGGCGGGGGTGGTCCTCCAAGTCTGATCTGCTCACGATTCCTGGGCATCTCTGCCTTGTTCCTTTCTTTTTAGACCCACCATCCCAACACTCTGCTCCCTCACCCTAGGGTGCCACATTTGGGATCCTGACTTCAGAATCTGGAGGGAATGTGAGAGAGGGTGAAGGGGCCCTCTCTAATGGGTAACATCAGTCCCCCGAGCCTGCTCAGTGTTTCTAGAGCAGAAAGCTCTCCCACTAGCAATTAGGCTTTCCCTAAGTGCTTAAAACCCAAGGGCAAATGAGGAGAGAAAGACAGAAGGGAAGTATTGGAGAGAAGACAGAGGCAGTATGGGATAGTGAACAGAATCTCTTGGAAGAAGCAAGAGGCCTGGATTCCAGGTTGCTGGGTTACTTGAGGAAAGTAGAAGATCTCAGCTTGAAAGTGTACCCCCTCAGAGCAGCTAGGTGGCACAATGCATAGAGCTCTGGCCTTGGAGTCAGGAGGACCAGAGTTCAAATCTGGCCTCATACAATTGTGTGACCCGGGGCAAATCACCTGACTCCAATTTTCTAACCAAAAAGCAAAAAAAAAAGTGTATGGATGTCAATGCCCTAGGGAAAAAGCCTCACTGGGTCCTAATCATGGCCTTGGACCAACCTACTGTAGAGTAAGTCAGCATATATTGGGCCCCTGCTATGGGCAAGGCCCTGGGCTACTCATTCTGGGGGACAGAGAGATGCATAAGACCTGGTCCCAGGAGTTCACAGAATCTTTAGAATTATAAGGACCTTAGTGGTCTCTTGAACCCATCTCAGGGAGATAAGGAATGCTCTTAGGCAGATTTTTTATTTTTTTAAATTTTATTAATTTATTTTGATTTATCAACAATCACTTCCATACACTTTTGAGTTGAAAATTTTTCTTCCCCTTCCTCTCCCCCCCACCCTCCCCAAGACAGCACACAATCTGATATAGGCTTTACATTTACATACCCATTAAACATATTTTCACATTAGAGAGGTTGTAAGTAAAAATTAAAACCAATAGGAGGAACCATCAGAAAGAGGAAACAAAACTCAACAGAAGGTAAAAATAAGTGAGAGCGATTCGACTTCCATAGTTCTTTCTTTGGATGTGGGCAGCATTTTCCATCCCGAGGCCTCTGGAGATGTCTTAGATCCTCGTAATGCTGAGAAGGGTTCAGTTTAACAATCTTAGTCATTGCATAACGTGGCTGTTACTGTGTACAAAGTCCTCTTGGTTCTGCTCACTTCACTCAGCATCAGACCATATAAGTCTTTCCAGATTTTCCTGAAGTCAGCCTGTTCATCATTTCTTATAGAACAATAGTATTCGATTACATTCATATACCACAACTTGCTCAGCCATTTCCCTCAAATGGGCATCCTCTCAATTTCCAATTCTTTGCCACCACAAAAAGAGCTGCTATGAATATTTTTGTACGTGTGGGTCCTTTTCCCATTTGTTTGATCTCTTTGGAATATAGCCCTAGAAGTGCTATTGCTGGATCAAAGGGTATGCACATTTTTGTAGCGCTTTGGGCATAGTTCCAAATTGTTCTCCAAAATGGTTGGATCATTTCACAACTCCACCAACAATGTATTAGTGTTCCAATTTTCCCACATCTTCTCCAACATTTATCATTTTCCTGTTTTGTCATGTTGGCCAATCAGATAGGTGTGATGTGGTTTAGTCAGATTTTTTAAAAGCTCCTACTATGTGCCAGGCACTGTATGAATGGCAAAAGGCACTCCCAGTCCTCCAAAAGTTCACAGTCTAACAGGGAGACAAGATGCAAACAACTATGTTCAAATGAGTTCTCTATGGGGGGAGAGAGAAGGTAATCTCAGAGAGATGCCCCCAACAGTGGAGAAGGGTCAAGAAAGACATCTTACAGAAGGTAGGATTTGGGCTGAGATTGGAAGGAAGCCAGGGAAGCCAGGAGGCGGGATGAGGAGGAAGAGCAGTCCTGGCAGGGGGCACAGCCAGGGCAAATGCCTGGAGTTGGGAAATGGAATATTTTGTGTGACAGCACAGAAATGAGGCCAGTGTCCCTGAATTTTATATTTGATCTTGGAGGCAATAAAGATTCACTAGAGTTTACTGTGTAGAGAATTGAAACGGTCAGACCTGGGTTCTGGGAAAATCAGCTTGGTAACTGAGTGAATCCATCTAGATCAGGGCCAAAAGCAATGTGTCATTAAGATAGGCATGGCCAGAATGTTGTGGAGGTCCACGGTTCCTTCTGGGTCTCAGTTTATCCATCTGTATAATGGGGAGTATGGACTGGATGATCTCTGAGGTCAGTCAGTCAGATTTATTGAATGCCTGCCATGTGCCAGGCACTGTGCTGTGAGTAAAGATTTCAAAGACAAAAGTGAAACATTCCCTGCCCTCTAGAAGCTGAAATTCTGCTGGGGAAACAGTGCGTTCCCAGAGAAGTGATTCAGACAAACACTAGCTGCCATCATGTGATCAGAAGGTTTGACTCATTTGCTTGTGTGGAGGGAGCTCTGGCCTGAAATCACATTATGGGGGGGGGAGGACGACCAGCTGGAAGGGAGCTTGGAGGTCATCAAGTAGAACCTCTAATTTTACAGATGAGGAAACTGAAGCCCAGAGGCTTTCCCAAGGTCACTCACATCAGGACTCTGGGGTCCTCTGACTTCCCTCAGTCCAGGTCTCTTGCCCCTTCCCTGTGTCTCCTTTTCCTCATGACGTGGGTTTGAATCCTAGCTCTGCCACTAACTCCTCACATGACTGGCTAAGTATTTCATATAGGTCCAGTTTCCTCGTCTATGAAATGAAAGGGTCTGAACTGATGGTCTCAACCACAGCAGTATGGTGAGGGTAGAGGTCCTGGGTTCCAGCACATACCACTTTCCACACATCTGACCTTGGATAACTCACCTCTACTCTCTGTGCCTCAGTTTCCTCCTCTGTAAAATGAGAAGAGTGAATTAAATTATCCATAGTGCGTAGAGGTCTTCCCCTCTAAAGAGGAGTCTTGTTTGTGTCTGGTCTGGGTTCTTCTCCATATCCTTGAGGCCTCTTTCAATTCCGGAATCAGTGATTCAGAGTCTTTCGAGCTGGAGAGATCAGAATTGCTGAGTCCCGGAGGAGAAGTGGGATTTAGAGAGGGAGAGGAGAGAGGAGGGGAGAGGACACAGGAAGGGAAATGGGAGCAGCGAAGGGGCAGAGGTGGGAAGATTCAGAGCATCTACAGGGCCCCTGAGGCCGTCAGCCCGGCTGGAGCGAATGGAGCGAAGGGCTTCGGTAGCGAGCAGCAGGAGATGAGCATGAAAGCAGACGGAGTCACTGCAATCGAACAGATTTCAAAAGTTCCGCTTGGAACCTGCTCGTCAGGTGTTGGAGTTTTTTGCTCAGTGCCTTCCTTCAATGCCTCTTGGCAGTGTGGGGGTGACCTTGGTGATCTGATCAAAGCCTCTGCCTGCAGATCCCGGCTTCTAACAGACCCCATCAAGCTACAGACACTTTGAGTCTGTCTGCTAACTGACTGTGTGCCTTTTATTTCATTCTTGCGGGGAAGATGGAGGGATGCAGATTAGACACTAATATAATAATTAATAACAATAATAATGAGCATTTATATCACACTTTAAGTTTCACAAAGCACTTTAAAGATATTGTCTCATTTTATTCTCATAACAGCCCTGGGAGGAGGTGTTCTTCTTATCTCAATTTTACACTTGAGGAAACTGAGGTGCACAGTGGTGAGATGACTTGCCCAGAATCGCATAGCCAGAGGGTAGATTTGAACTCAGGTCCTCCTGACTGCAGTCCCAGAACTCTTACCTGGCTGCATGGCCAGTGTGGTTGTTAATGGTGCAGGGTCAATGTGACAGGAGCTCTGCAGTGGAGTACCTGTGCTTGGCCTCTCGATATTCGACGTCTTAATCAATGACGTGGACAAAGGCAGAGATGGAAGGTTCATCAAATTTGCAGGTGACACTAAGCTAGGAGGGAAAACTAACACTCTGGATGACAACTGGGAGCCAAACGGACCTTGCCAGGTTGGATCATCGGGCTGAGTCTAGGAAGATGAAGTTCAGTAGGAATAAATATAAAGTCTTGCACTTGGTTTCAAAAAATGATTTCCACCCTTAGAAGATGGGGGAGGCCTAGATCAATAGCAGTTGTTCTGAAAAGAGTCTGGGGGCCTTAGTAGATGGCAAGCTCCCCCAAAGTCAGCAGAATGATGTTGCTGGCATAAAATTTAACGTGATCTAGACTGCATCCAGAGAGGTAGAGCCTCTAGGGTTACAGCGGTGATGGTCCCACTGGGTTCAGCCCCCCTATGCCTTAATCTGGAGTCCTGGGTGGGTTCTGGACACCACGGACGTGGAGAGTGACCAAGATGGCGAAGGGCTTTAGGTTCATGACATACAAGAGTCAGCTGAGGGAAATGGGCATATTTAGCTGGGAGGACATGAGATCTGTCTTCAAGGTTGTGAAGGGCTGCCACAGGGAGGGCGGATGAGCTTTGTCCTGCTGGCCCCCAAGGGTAGAACCAGGAAGAACGGATGGCAGTTACTGTGAGGGCAAATGAAGGCTGAGTGTCAGGAAGAACACTTCCTAGCAGTGAAAGACGTCCCAAAGCAGAGAGGTGGTGGGCTCCCCAGCAGAGGCTGGGTGACTCCTTGGGAGACGAGTCGTAGACAGAACTCCTTCATGTACGATTTGAACTAGATGAGGCAGCGAGGTAGGAAGACTACTGGACCTGGAGTCAGGAAGATCTGAGTTCAAATCCAGCCTCAGACACATAACTGATGTATGACCTTGGGTATGTCACTTTCTCAGCCTCAGTTTTTCATCTGTAAAATGGGAGGGAGCACCAACTTCACAGGTTTGTGATGAGGATCAGTGAGATGGTATGAGTAAAGGGCTTTAAAACCCCTAAATCACTCTATAAATGCCCATTGTTATGGTTGTGGCTGCTGAAGCCCCTTCCAGTTAGATTCTGTGATTCTACTGCCTGAAGACCAGCCTAGCTGCCCAGAGAGGCTTGTCATAAGGCCAGCCACAGCTTGGCAGCTCTCAGGCCAGAGGGGTCGGGGTCTCCATCAGTGGGGAGGTAATCGTGGTGGGCAACAGCAAGAGTGCTGGAAGGGGAGCCAGAGGATGCGGGTTCAAATCCTGACTCTGATGCTTACCACCTGTGTGACCAAGTCACTGCCTCTCCGCTGCCTCAGTTACCTCCTCTAGAAAATGAGATTGGACTTGATGACTTTCTGTTTTTAAATCTCTGATCTTTGATTTCTCAGGACCTTCAGATATTTTTTGTGGGTTTTTTTTTTGTTTTGGGTTGTTTTTTTTTTAGGCAATGGGGGTTGAGTTGCCCAGGGTCACACAGCTAGTGAGTGTCAGGTGTTTGGTCTGAGGCCAGATTTGAACTCAGGTCCTCCTGACTCCAGGACCAGTGTTCTATCGACTGTGCCACCTGGCTGCCCCAGGACCTTCAGATGTCGAGATCAGAAGTGTGGGTTTGTCTGTTGTTTTGGGGTTTTTCTGTTGTTTTTTTAATGCGTGGTTGGGTTTGCAATTCAGGAAAAGGCGAGGGCTCAAGCATGTCTGGCAGGTGAGTGCACGTCCGTCAGAGGCAGACCCCAATGTAGTGGGCAGGGAGCCGAGAGCAGGACCCAGGCCTGGAAGGGACAAGGAAAGGGTCTCTGGGCCTTGGTGAGCCAGGCTCCTTCTCCCCACAGAAATCCGCGAGGCCTTCAAAGTGTTTGACAGAGACGGTAATGGGCTCATCTCCAAGCAGGAACTGGGCACCGCCATGCGCTCTCTGGGTTACATGCCCAATGAGGTGGAACTGGAGGTCATCATTCAGCGGCTGGACATGGACGGTAACCCCCTCCCCAGAGCCTTGGCCCCCAGCCTGCCCCCCCACCCCCAGGGAGGCCGAGCCTTCCCAGCCACTTCCCATCCACCTGAGTCTCCCCTTTCTTTCTGTCTCTGCTCCTTGGTGGAAAGAGTGCCAGCCAGGGGGCCAGGAGACCAAGTGTCCTATTCCTACTCTGAGCTCACTATGCATATGACCCTGGCTCAGTCACTTCCTGCATTTCTCATTATTATCTGCTAACTTTCTCATGCTTCCTCTTCCTTTCCCTCTATCTCCTTTCCGCTCTGTTCATCCCTCTTAGGTCCCATCCTCCCATCCAGGGCTATGCCCCTTCCCCCTCCAGTGTTCTCCCCTCCATCCTCACCTTGTCATTGTCCTGGCCCTAGCCCTGGACATCCCTCCCCCACACTGCCCCTTCCAGACCTCCTTCCAGGCAGACCTAGGTAAGGGGAGCTCCTGGCAGGAAATACGCCCCACCAATGCCAGGCTGGGCCTCCGAGGAGCCCCCACTTATTTCTCTCCTTCCCGTTTCCCTGGCCTACCTCTTGTCTTCAATGAACAAGGGTGGACCTCTGAGTTTCCCTCTGCCCTCACCCCAGTGCCCCTGACAATGTGTGACCTTGGGTAAGTCATTTCCTTCCTTTGTAAAATGAAGCAGTTGCCGCAGATGACTCCCAAGGCTCCTCCCCATTCTCAGTCCTACAATCCTCTGCTCCTAGAAGAGATGTCAGGGTGTGGCAGAGAGCCCTGGATGTGGCATCAGGACCCCTGGGTCCTGTTCCCTGGGCCTCGGTCTACTCCTCTGATAAAGCCTTGCCCTCCCCACCTCGGTGGGATGTTCTGAGGGTCACCAAGCATGCCGGAGCACCTGGGTTCAAATCCTGGCTTTGATGCTTACTAGCTGTGTGACCTTGGGCAAGTCTCTGAGCCTTGGTTTATATTATATGTGAAAATGAAGGGGAGTGGAAGAGCTAGCCAGTGAGGCTCACTTCTGCTGAGCTGGTGTAAGTAATGACAATAGCTCCCACTTCTACAGCCCCAGAAGGTTTGTAAAGCCCTTTTCTGACAACTACCCTGTAACCTGAGGGATGTGTGTGTGAGTATGACTACCCCCATTTTACAGATAAGAAAACTGAGGCCCAGGGAAGGGGTGTGCCTAGGGTTAAACAGCAAGTCAGTTCGAGAGCAGAACAAGTCTCCTAACTCCTGGGTCATCGGCTCTTTCTATTGCAATGGAAACTGAAGTGAGGAAACTGAGGCACGGAGAGGTTAAAGAATGCCCAGGGCTTTGATGCGGTCTGTCACACAAAGCTCAACATATGCCTTGTCTCCTTTGTTCTTTTCAAGGGGCCCTCTGAGGGAAGAGATGCAAATATAATTAACCCCATTTTGCAGATGAGGAAACTGAGGCACCAAGAGGTTAATTATAATAATGCACATTTACACATTGATTTCTGGCTCACAGAGTGTTTTATGGACTTTATCTCATTTGAGCCTCGTGACCCTGTGTGAGGTAGTGAGTATGTTTACCTCCATTTTACTGATGAGGAAACTGAGGCTCCTTGTACACACTTTCTCTCACCAGGTGGTTCTGGCTGTTGTCCCATCTCTCGGGCAGTGGGTGGTCAATGGCTGACCCCCGATGACCTGAGGTGCCCCAGGACTCTGCTCAGACACAGAGCCCAGTCTTTGGCCCATCTGGCAATCCCATCCGCCATTCACTGATGGCTCCCTCACCTCCTCCTTCCCTGCGTGCCTCCATCTCCTTCTCTTCTCCTCCCCTTCACCCCCCTCTCTCTGCCCTGTCCTCTGAGGCTGCCCAGAGCAGCTCCCACACACAGGCCAGCTGAGGAAGGCAGCATATGGTAATTAAGTGGTAGGGCGTCTGGCCTGGCCCCGGCTGGCCCACCAGGGCTCATTAATATGCCTCCTCATTAACTCAGCCTCCTCCCTGCTGTTTGCTGAGGAGCCCCCTGGCACAAGGAAGGTTACACTGTGCCCCAGGCAGCCCTGGTAAGGAGATGATCAGAGATGATCACCCTGCTGTCCATCAGGGGCCTGGGGGGCCAGGGGGTGGGGGGAGAAGTGTCGGGAGGGGGGAGGATGGATTTGGCACACTAAAGAACATGTGCAGGGCACTGGGCAGGTGGATGGGGCCAGGAGAGCAGAATCTAGATGGGAGAGAAGGAAGAGAGGGAGGGAAGAAAGGAGGGAAAGAGAGAGGGAGAAAGGAAGGGAAGGAGGGAGGAAGGAAAGGAGGGAGAGAGGAAGGAGGAAAGGGGGGAGGGGGAAAACAGGGAGGAAGGAGAGAAAGAAGGAAGGAATGAAAAAGGAAGAAAGAAGGACGAGCCAGACTGACGGGACCGGGCAGCTTGAGGCTGCTACCTGGCTGAAGAGCAGCAGAAGTAATAGACCAGGAGTGAAGCAGGACGGTGGGGCAGGAGGAGCCCCTGGGAGTCATGGGTCCATCTCCCCGACTTCTCGCAGGTTTAGTTTCCTTGTCTGAGCTGCCTGGGGAGTGTTCTGGGCAGTGCTGCACTGACAGCTGGAGGACCTGGGTTTTGACTCTCTCTGGCTGTGTGACCACTGGCTGATTCCTTCCTCTTCCCGGGCCTCGGTTTCCTCTTTTGTAAAATGCAAAGGTCCCTCCAGCTCTAAATCTCCGACCCTCAGTCATTCCCCAAGCATTTACTAGGTTCCTCCTACTGAGGCACAGACAAGAAACAAGACAAGCGGGCCCCTGCCCTCAGGGAGCTCCCGTTCTACCCAGCTCTCCCTTCTCTCCTCACTTGTCTAGATCTTCCGGGCCTTTCTGGCCCATTTAGTCCCTGGAGCCCCAACATCCCCAGCTCAGGGCTGACCACAGATAAACCGACTTGTGTCCTGTGCAGGCCCCGTCTTCCACCTCCCCGTAGTAGGACCTCCAAGGGCTCCCCAACACCCGTCCCCAGCAGGGGCTCCGTGACGCCTCCCCCGGGAAGCCCGCCCACTTGGCACCCCCGCCCCGCCCCTTTGTCCACTCGAAGCCCTGGCCTCATTCTTCTGGCTCTCACTAATGTCCCCCAAGCTCGCATCTGGGACCAGTTCTGGCTCTCCTCTCCCTCTCCTTGGTGGTCAATCGAGCGGCCATCAGTCGGCTGCGTCAGGGGTGGTGGAGGACTATGGCCCTCAAAGCTGGCCTTAGAGATGACCTTAGAGGTGATCGGATCCCATGCCCAAGGTCTCACAATAAATGGGAGAGCCAATTGTGACCTCAGCGGAAACTCAGAGCAAACTCCGGTTTTGCTCTTTAAGATGGTGAATATAGCAATCAATTAACCAATCAACAAACATTTATTAAACACTTACTATGTGCAGGGAGGTGGCGCAGTGGATAGAGCCAGGCCTAGAATCAGGAAGATCCGTGTTCAAATCTAGCCTCAGACATTTACTAGCTGTGTGACCCTGGCCAAGTCACTTCACCCTGTTTGCCTCAGTTTCCTCATCTGTAAAAATGAGGGGGAAAAGGCAAACTACGGCAGTATCTTTGCCAAGACTTCAGTGGGGTCACAAAGAGTTGGGCATGTGCTAAGCACTATACTAGGTGATTGGGATACAAGAGCAGAAAGGCAATGATGCCTGCCCTTGAGGAGTTTACATTCTATTTTTCAGGAACAATATGTATGCACTAATAAGAATTAAAAGTAAATTTTTAAAGTCTTCAACAGGTACACAAATAGTAAATATTGAAAGTGGGTATACTTGGTAGAAGGGAGACCCTAGGTGGGAAGGTGAGAATCAGGGAAGACATCCTGGAGGAAGCGGCTTGAGCGGAGCTTTGAAGGGAGCTAGGGATCCTTAAGAGGTTGGGTTGAGGAAGGACAGCATTCCAGGCATGGGGAGCACCGAGTCAGGAGACCATAATAAGGGTCAGACACCTTTGGGTGACTTGGGGTGCGTCTCCTGTTGGTGAGACCTCCCCAGGGCCTCCAGCTCTAGCTCGGCTTCTCACTCTCCTGGATTCACCACCAAGCCAGTTTCCCTTTCTGCCATTGTCTTCTCCATTAGAACGGAAACTCCCTGAGGGCAGGAACTGGCTTTCTTTTGGCTTGCATTTATAGCCCTAGAGCTTAGCACAGTGGCTGGCATGCAGTAAGCATTTAATAAATGCTTGGTGACTGACATATAACACTAGAAAATCTGCAAAGTAGATAAACTGATAGTGGAATTAGGAGGGAAGTAGACTCCTGCTGAACAGGGCTTCATGTGGCCGACAAACTTAAGTCTCTAGTATGTTAAAGTCAGTATAGCTGACTCCAGACCTCCCTCTATCCCTCTCTTCCTCCCTCCATCCCTCTATCTATTCACTCACCCATCCATTCATCCATTTATTCATCTATCCACCCACTCACCCACCCATCCAACCATCCATCCACCCATTCATCCATCCATCTATCCATCCATTCAACAAACATTGGGCCCCTACTGTGTACAACGCCACACATCCAAATCTCTGCCTTTTCCAAAGTTTTAAATTCACAGTTTTAAAATCACATCTGTTATCTCATTTGATGCCAGAAGCGATCTGGTGGTATTCCATATGCCCATTTTATAGATGGCAGACACTGGGCTCTAGAGAAGGGAAGCCACTTGTCCAAGGCTGACAGGCAAGATAGAACCCAGCTCTCCTGGCACCCACCTCCCGTTCATGACTCCCCCCCTCAGGCCCAGGCTCACTCCCTCTCTGTGCAACGGTTAGGTGATGGTCAAGTGGACTTTGAAGAGTTTGTGACGTTACTGGGGCCCAAGCTGTCCACCTCAGGGATTCCTGAAAAGTTCCACGGGACTGACTTTGACACCGTATTTTGGAAGGTAGGAGCTCCCCACCTTCCCCTGCCCCACAGGCCTGTGGGGAGGAGACACCCCATAAGGGGTCAGGTACCTGCAGGCTTAGTGATGTCTGGATCAGGGTCTGAGCTGGACTTGAGAAGCTGGGAGTCAGAGGTAACTGAGAGGCTCAGTGAGTGGCCTTGCGAAGTGTCAATGGTCAAATAGGGCTATTCACACAGTAACTCCCAGAGCTCAGCTGGGATGTCGAGCCTGGTATAGGCAGCCCTTGTGGTCCAGAGCCAGGGGACGGAGGAGGCCTAGGACCATCCTCCAGCTCCCCTCCCCTTGTTGACCTTTTGGGTGGGGGCAAGCATATCCAGGCCCTGAGACCCTGAACCCTGTGCCTGCCCAGCTGAGGGAAGTGGGTCTAGCTTGTACAAAGCTTCACAGGCTCCACGTCTCCAAAGGCATGAGATGCCCACAAGACTCCTACAAATGACGAGTGTCCTTGGGGGGACATAGGTTGGTGTGACAGACCAGCTCCTCCTGGGGAAACCCATGGAGAGCGTGACCCTGCCCTTCTTCCATCGCCCAGAAGGGCTTTGGCCAGCCAGCAGGCGGGCTTGCTGGGCTGACCCGCGACCTGGCCCCACAGTGCGATATGCAGAAGCTGACGGTGGACGAACTGAAGCGTCTGCTCTATGACACCTTTTGTGAGCATCTTTCCATGAAGGACATTGAAAACATCATCATGACGGAGGAGGAGAGTCACCTGGGCACTCCTGAGGAGTGTCCAGTCGATGTGGAGAGTGAGTGTCCCCCGTATCTGGGCCAGGCCCTGGGGCTGCCCTGAGAGTGCCTGGAACCGCCCACTCACCGTGGGCGGCCCTCAAGGATGTCCAGAGCACCCCCCCCCCCCGCAGCTCCTAGCAAAGGAAACGGGCCAGGAGCAAGGCCCCAAGACACAAAGTGACCCCCGCTCAGAGACCAAGTCCTTGTTGGGGGGTTGGGAGAAAGATGCTGTCCCCGGAGGATGGCCAGGGGACAGACACCCCGTGTCTGATTTTTTGTCCCTAATGTTCTGTTCTTCTTCTTACCTCACCATCTCCTGTCATCACTCGGCCCCGCCCGCAGCCTGCTCCAACCAGCAGATCCGCCAGACGTGTGTTCGCAAGAGCCTCATCTGCGCCTTCGCCATCGCCTTCATCATTAGCGTCATGTTGATCGCGGCCAATCAGGTCCTGCGGAGCGGCATGAAGTAGCTGACAGGTGGGGGGCTGGGAATGGTGTGGCTGCCCTTGCCACACTCCCACCCCCCACCGAGCCAGCCTCACAGTGGCTGGGGCCTCCTGCCAGGCCCCAGGAACAGGATGGTGCTGGGGGCTGTCCGGGGCCACGGCTGGCCAGAGCATGTGGCCCTGGCCCCGGGGGCCCGGCCCAGCCCAGCCCACCACGCATGGCTGTGGTGCCCAGCGCATGCCAGTGCATGGGGGGGGCCCTCCCCGGTGTAACTCTGAGTGATGCAATCCTGTGTGCGATAGGATATATTCTACCATAAAATATAATCTCTCTCTCTCTATATATATATATATCTATTTATGATAAAAAGAAAACACCAAAACCATCTGTGAAGCAATACAAGCCCCCTTCCCCTCCCCTCCTTTAACCCGTGGGCCATGCATGGAGCAAGGATGAGAACTCGAGGCAGATCTTCACCCTGGCCTGTGGAGCAGAGACCACGGTCCTCCTCCCAAGCCCTCCATAGCAGAGGGCTCAGAGAAGGCATCTGGGCAGCTGGACCCTCCCGGGGAATGGACGTGATGGGGGGAGGCGTCGGGCCCTGTACCGCAGAGGCTGAACGGGGTCAGGCCTGACCACCAGGAGGGCCCTGAAGCCAGTCTTCTACTCCGTTCCACCTCCAGGGAAGAGGGCAAGCCTTTGAGGCTGGGGGGATTCTGGGAGAGGCCCCCCATGCCTGTACCCACCCCCCTTCCCCTGTCTTGTCCCTACCCCTTCTGTATGTCTGTTTCCTGATGTGATTGCTGGTTCTCTAGCCTGTATGTAGCATCACCTTGTTCCCGTCCATTTGGGGGTGTTCAATCTCAATAAAGATGGAATTTATATATGGGTTCAGTAGCCCCAGAGATAAGGAGATGATCATCCTTTGTGCCTTCCCAGGCCTGCCTTCCTGAGCATTTCCCCAGCAGCGCCCCACCCCAATCTTTGCAGCCCCACCAGCAGGTCAGAGGTGTCCATCAGAGACGTCCATCGAGATCTCCGCCGGGCCTCGGGGGCCTTAGACTTGGGTCTGTTAGCTCCAGGAAGGGCCCCAGCAGGCTTAGCCTCTCTCCTTGCTAGTGGCGTGGACACATTGGCCAAGCCTGGGTTTAGCACCAGGTCGATACCAGGATTTATTTGCTTGGGGGCAAATATTGGTCTTCATTTCACTTCAACTCACAGGGGGTCAATCGATCGTGCCACCCTCTCCCCTCCTCCCAGGCAGCCTGCACCAGGGGCCCAAGACTGCCCAGGAGGAAGCCCCTCAGAGAGAGGAGGCAGGGGACAGACAGCGGGCAGTCTAATGGGAGGGGTGCTAAACCAGAGGCCTTGGGGGAGGCAGGACTTCTGCCATCCCCTTCCTTTCTCCATGGCTATCACAGCATTTCTGTGGCCTGCAGGATGGGCCCCCGAATCCTGCCCTGTGGTTAGGAAACAATCCAGAGCTTCCAGCTGGGCCAGGACTGGGCCAAAGAACCTTGGGGCTTCAGAGATCCTCTCCCCCATTAAAGACACAGTCCAAAGTCATCTCACAGGAGGTATGAAATCACACACCTCTAGAGGGAACTAGAGGTCTAAACCAGGAAGGGGCCTCAGGGGCCACCAGTTCCAAGCCCCTCGTTTTACAGAAGAAACTGAGTCCCAGAGACAGGAAAGTGACTTGCCCAAGGTCATATGGCTAGGAAGCAACTGAGGGCAGATTAGAACCCAGGTCTTCCTGACTCCCATTCAAGAGCTCTAGCTACTACTCAATGGTAGGACAGAACCTCTGGGGAGGGGAACTGTCATTTGTCCGAGGAGGAGGGAAGATTTGCCTTGATGATCTGCCCTTTGGTGAGAGGTCAGAGGACAGAGAGACACCTCGGTCCCACTTAGGTAAGGCCCGAGGACTGACTGGCTGGTTGGCTAGTGACTCCCAGAGCAGGTGTCCTGTCTCCCTGGCATTCTCAAGAAAGGTCCCCTGGCTTGTGGGTTATCTCTCAAACCTGCTGCCCACCACCCACTGCCAGAAGGAACCTAGAAAGCTTTGCCAAGGACTGCAGACCCCAGCAAGAGGGCCACGGGGGACGGATTCCTCCTTGCTCTCCGTGGAAGGCAGGGTCTTTGGATGAGAAAGGCAGATCAGGCAGACGGACAGCCGGGTAGGATGCAAGCGTCTGAGCGCAAGTCTTGGATTTCTGGGCCCTTGGTCGGGAACAGAGCACATCGAACAAGGGCTAGGTCGAATATGTTTGCTGAAGTCTTGCAGTGAAAATGGCTTCACCTCATCAGTTCTTAACTTGGGGTCTCTGAACGGGTTTTGTTTTCATATTTTATATTTTGTATTTTGATCATTTTATACTTTGATAATTCTATTTTAAGGTAATTAGCTCCCTTTGTAATCCTATGTATTTAAAAACATTCTAAGAAGAGAAGAACCCAGGGGCTGTGTTAAACAGCCAAAGTTGCCCGTTCACTTTTTTGAGGTCTCTAGCGGAGTGCCCCAGGGATCTGCCCCTGGCCACACACCGTTGCACATTTTTTTTACCAGTGTCTTGGCTAAATCCTGAGATGGCCTACATGTCATATTTACAGATGGCATAAGACTTGAAGGGATTAAGGATGCGTCAGACAGCTGAGCCCAGATCCGAAAAGGTTTTGATAGGGTAAAACACTGGGCCAAACCCAAGTAGATTAAAGTTAAAAGGGACAAAGGTAAAGTCTCATAGTTGAATTTTTTACAACTTCCCAGTTACAAGATGGCAGAGGCATGGCTGGAAAGAAGTTGACTTGAAGATGTGGGGGATTTAGTTGACTACAGGCTCAATGGCGTGATAACAATGGTGCCAAGAAACCTGATCCAATCACTGGCTACGTTAAGAGCGGCCTCTGTCTCTAGTCCAGACCCAGGGAGGTGAGACACCTGCCGTTCTCTGGTCAGTCCACATCTGGGGTATGTTGTTTATTTCTGGGGGCGGCTAGGTGGCACCACAGTGGATAGCGCTCTGGGCCTGGAGTCAGGAAGACCAGAGTTCAAATCCAGCCTCAGACACTTCCTAACTGGGTGACCCGGGGAAAGTCACTTAACTCTGTTTATCTCAGTTCCCTCATTGGTAAAATGAGCTAGGGAAAGAAATGGCAAACCACAGCAGGATTTCTGCCAAGAAAATCCCTAATGGGGTCATGGAGAGTCAGACACGATGGAGCAACAACCACCATTTAGCTCTGGGTGCCATATTTCGGGAAGGACATTGGTAAATTGAAGAGGATTCAAAGAAAGACAGCGGGGCAGTAAGGAGGCTTGAGATCACACCCCACGAAGACCAGCTAGGCTGCCAGGCGGCCTTGACGGACAGAGGGTGAGTCTTGGAGTCAGGATGGCCTGAGTTCAAATCCAGCCTCAAATACTTACCAGTCATGTGACTCCAGACAAGTTCAGCATGTCGTACTCTGAGGTCTCCCACTATGATGCTGTGATTTAGCACAATTACTTCATTTTATAAAAGAGTAAATGGGCCAGATTGGGGAAGCTACTTTACCCAAGGTCTCTCGGCCAGTCAGGCAGTCAGTAAGCATTTATTAAGCACCTGCTGTGTGCCAGGCCCTATACTAAGCACCAAGGATACAAAGAAAGACAAAAGACAGTCCTTGCCTTCAAGGAGCTCCCAGTCACAGGGGAGACAACAGGCAAATGACCACGTGCAAACAAGCTGTAGACAATACTGGGAGAAGACAGGCACAGCCTTAAGGCAGCACCAGCCTTAAGAATTAGAAGGTGAGATTTTAGCCAAGACGGGAGATTGAGAACAGGAGGGAGAGCATTCCAGACACGCAGGGATGGTCCGGAGCAGAGAGGTGGAGGGTCCTGCTTGTGGAACAGCCAGGTCAATGTCACCGGGGGCAAGAGGACCTGATAGAGAAGTGAGGTGTGAGAAGACTGGGAAGGTAAGAGGGGACTAAGTCATGAAGGGCTTTGAATGTCAAACAGAGCATTCTGTATTTGCTCCTGGAGGTTATAGGGAACCACGGCAGTTTACTGAGCAGGAGGCGACCTGATTAGACCTTTGGTTTAGGAAAGTCACGTTGGTGTCTGAATGGAGGATGGATTGGAGTGGGGGGACACTTGAGGCAGGCAGGCCCACCAGTGGGGCACAAGGTACGGAGGGCCTGACTGGAGTGGTGTCAAGTGTCAGGGGAGAGAAGGGAGAATGAAATCGACAGGCCATGGCGCCATATTGAATCTGGGGGGTGAGAGATAGCAAGAAGTCCAAGATGACCCCTAGGTTGGGAGCCTGAGGGACTGGGAGGATGGTGGTGCCCTCAAGGGGGGGGGGAGGATTTAGGGAGGAAGATCATGAGCTCTGTTTTGGATATACTGACTGGACGTCCATTCTGCGAGTGACTGAAGTGGCCCTAAAACTTAAGAGGTTAGACTCTTACCACTACACCAGTTCCCAGAAGAGTCCCCACTGCTATGGCCTGCCCTGGCTGGCCCTGCTCAGTGCCAGCTGCTTGTGAGGCCCAGGCACACTGGTTCTAATGGGCCATCCTCCCAGCTAACTCACACCCATGCACTGTTAGGGCCTGCCATGGGCATGTACTGCGGTTTCCTACGGGAGAGAAAGAGAAATCTCGGCGAGCCAGGTCCCTGCTCTCAGGATGCTCGTAGCCAAGTAAGAAACTAAGGATCAAACCCACAGAAGAATAACAATTACCTTGCCACGTGAGTAGTGTCGACAGAAAGGGACCTGGTGTAATGGAAGGTGTCCTAGATGGAGAGCTAAGAAACCTGCCTTCTCACTACATCAATGTGCGCCTTTCGGAGTCTCATTTTTCTTCTTTGTAAAGCAAAATAGTATCTCAAATGCCCCTTTCTAAGGTCTCTTCACCATGGCCCAGAAATATCTTCAGGAAGCCCAGGAGATGCTCCTCCTAAAGCTTGCGCTGGGAAAAGGTAGAGCAACCCTAGGAGGGGAGAAGGTGCCATGGTCGCCAAAGGCCCTCTCTGGCCAGCCTGCTCATGGAGCCCGGTCTGCTGGGCATTGAATGCCAATACCACCTCTCCTCAGAGACTGGCAGTCAGAGAGGGGGGCTTTGGGGGCTTCCTGAGGTGGGAGGAAGAGATGAGCCTGGGCCCTCAGGGAGCTGCTACTCTAGCTGGAGCCCAGAGCACACACATGAAGCAGGAGAGGCCAGGTGAGGGTGGGGGAGTTGCAGGCATACAGAAGTCAGAGCAGGGCTTCTCAGGTGAGCCAAAAGGGAGGAGGGGCACCTAAGCTGAGCCTTGTAAGGAGAATGTGCCCAGGTGGAAGGAAGAGAGGCAGTTAAAATTGTGTAGGCTGGTATGCTCTGGGGAGGGAGCGGAGAAAGAGTTCTTGGGCCCAGGAGCTCCATTTCAGGCTGGAGAGGGAGCTGGTCCTACCTACCCCCCCCACACTCACACTCACACACACACACACACACACACACACACACACACACACACGCTCCACACACTCACACTCTCACATACACACACACTCACACTCTCACACACACTCACCCCCCCACACACACACATTCTTCCAGCAGAGACGTGTGACCAGGATTCCCCCAGCCTGTGGGGCCAGTGGGAGCCCAGACACCAGGAGAGCAGAGATGGAAACCCTTGGCACCTGGCCCATTCTGTCAGTGCCAGGGAAAAATAAGTGTGGAGTAAATCAAACCCTGTCACTGGAGACAAGGATGAGAGCTGGAGAGCAAGAGGGGGAGGGGGGGACAGAAAGAGAGAAGGAAAGCCTGCAGAGGCAGGGAAGGAAGGAAAAGGGAGAGAGGGCAGAGAGGAGAAGAAGGCAGGAGGGACAGAGAGGGAAGGAGGTGGGAGGGAGAGGGAGAAAGAGAAGATAAAGAGAGAGAAAGACAGCAGGAGAGGGAGAGAGAAGGAAGAAGGGATGAGGAGAGGGAAAGGGACAGAGAGAGATGAGTGGGGAAGAAGAGGAATGGTGGGCAGGAGTGAGAAAGAAGGAGCAAGAATGAGAGGAAAGAGGAGAGAGGAGCTAAAAAGGAAGGCTGGCCAGGAAGGGGCTTGACCCAGAGGCTCCTATTCTCGCTTGTGGAATTTTGAAGTGGGGACCCTCCAAAGAGCTGCCCCCCAGGCCCAGATCTCCTTGAAAAGCTGGGCAGGAGCCAAGGCATGCCAGCTCAGGACGTCTGCAGTGACAAACAAGTTCACTCAGCTGCTGCATCAAGCTGGCACAAACGGGCAGCGCTCATCCCCCAGAAACTGAGACTTCCTTCCCTGTATCAGCCCTCCCCACCTGCCACACCAGCCGGGCCTTCCTGAGGGTGGGGGAAGGCAACACTGATCTCAGTCCTCAAACTGGGAGAACAAGGCCCAGAAAGGACAAAGGACCCCTCCCCCGGCAAAGCAGGGATAAGAGGAGGCCTGAAGCCAGGCTGCCTCCTGGTCCAGGCAGGGCATTAGGGCTGGGCAAAGTGTGAGCTAAAGGGATGACAATGCTGCCCTGGTTTTCAAAAAGGGAATAGAGTGGAGTCTGACAGTCACGTAGTCCAGACAGCTTGACTTCAATTTCTGACAAAACTTTCAACCACAATAGTAAAGGGATGGTTAGTGAACATTTAGAAAAGAGGCAGCAGTTAGCACAAAGAGCCAGCAGGGTTTCACCCAAGCCAATCTCATCTCCTTTTCTGACTAGACCAGATGAGAATGCTATAGTCCGCGTGCCTTGATTTGAGCAAAGATCTTGACGCTATTTCTCCTAATATTCCTGCAGACAAAAAGGAGGGAGGTGGGCCGGTAGAGTGATGTAGATTTTGGGATTCGTTGAATGGTTGAACCCAAATCAATTCGTTGACAAGCATTTATGAAGCACCCACTGTGTCAGGCACTGGGCTAGGCACTGGGGATAGCATTAATCATAGGATGTCAATCTTGAAGGTCTCTGATGGAGGGCCCTAGGAATCTGTCCTTGGCCATATGCTGTTTAATTGGAAACTTGCTGGTGGCATGCTGAACAAATTTGAGGTGGGGGAGCTGGGACAGATCACCAATGCCCTGGAGAAGAGCTTGATAGAACACTGGGCCGAATCTAATGGGACAAAATCCAGTAGAGGTAAATGTTTTCTCATACTTGGATTTTAAAAAATCATTAATCACTTAGAAGGGGCAGCCAGGATAGAGCTCTGGGCCTGGACTCACCTTCACGAGTTCAAATCCAGCCTCAGACACCAGCTGTGTGACCCTGGGCAAGTCTCTTCACCCCATGTGCCTCAGTTTCCTCATCTGCAAAATGAGCTGGAGAAGGAAACGGCAAACCACTCCAAGCCAACCCCAAGTGGAGTCATAAAGAGTTGTGACAACTTAACAACAAAAAATCACTTAGAACGGGGTAGAGGGCTACTCCCTAGGAGCTTGTTTGAGAAGGATCTTCAACACGTACTCAGACTCCGAAGGAGTCATCTGGGGCAGCCACCCCAAGCTAGCCAGTTTCTGGCTGCATTAAGATAAGAGTGGGCATTTCTTTAGTCTTCTGAGCACTTCACCAATATTACTCACTCAATGCTCAACAACTTGGGAGGTAGGTGCTGTTATTATCTCCATTTTACAGAGGTGAAGGGACTTGCACAGGGTCACACAGCTGATAATTGTGGGGGATAGATTTGCACTCAGGTCTTCCTGACTCCAGGCCCAGTGGTCCATTCACGGTGGCACCTCCTAGCTGCCTAGGAGAGCTCTCATTAAGAGAAAGAGCGTCCATCCTAGGGAGGTGAAGAAGATGTGACTCAGTGGGGCAGGAAACCGGCCAGGACAGCAGAATTCAGCAAACGTGAAGAGTATGACTCAAACCCCTTAAGACAGAAACTCTTGAAGGAAATCCTGCCGCGGCTCCCTCTTCTGAAGAGCAAGGCATCCTTTGGCCCGAGGAATGACGGGTGCAGCTTTAGCTTCCCCTTCCCAGCCCCCTCCCACACCCAGGCCCTCCTGAGAGACGCTTCCTAGAGCTGGCCAAAGGACCCACAGCCCAACGCTGAGGGGGACGCTCGCAGGGCGCAGAGGGACGTTGTCCGAACCCTAATCACTCAGCAGACAAGCATGGCTGGCTCTCTCGGCACGCCCTGGCAGCTCGGGAGGCAGAAGGAGGCTGAGAGTTGGAGGCTCTGCTGCCTATCACCCCCTGCACTGAAAGCCTCGTCTAGCGCTCTGCCCTGTTCAGCATGGCGTAATGAATGGAAGGCTTGATTTGGAGGCAGTGTGGAAGACTTGGGTTCTAATTCTACCTTCGACACTAAGCCTCAGCTTCCTCATCTGCACAACAGGGATAAGGATCACAAGAGCTCCCTGCTCCTCACTGGGCTGTTGTGAGGCCCGGCCAAGAGCCTGCATGCAAAGCTATAGAAATCCCAGGATCTTCCTACCTAGGGCTGGACAGAAAACGCTAGCAAGCCCCCCAAACATCATCCATAGTGATCGCTGAAATTCTAACCCTTGGGAGGCCTAGCCTCTCTCGGACCTCCTCTGCAAACACACATACCCTCGGGAGCAGGGACGCCCGCAGCTGCTTCTGTGAGGCCACGTTTACAACTTCAGGGGGGAGTCACAGGAGATGACAGGATTTAGAGCTGGAAGGGACCTTAGCCATCACTGAGTTATTTTACAATTCTGAGGTGAGGAAATAATGTTCCCAGTGAGTCAGCAAATAGTGCCACAAGGACTCGGACCCAGGAAGGCCCTATCCACTGTACTACACTGTCTCTGCGAGAGCCCTGAGCACCTAAGGAGGGAGGACTGAAAGAGGTCTAAAGAACAAGTTGATCTGAATGGAGCAGCACCTAGGGTGGGGCCACAAGGGCTCTGTCCTAGGGCAAAAGTTTTGGAGGGCTACCCCTGCCTCACTTCCTCTCTTTCTTGGACCATGGGGAGAAAATTTAAGAGATCAATCCATTTGTGATGAGCTTTCTCTCCTGCCCTACACTCCCAGTGAGGAGGGGTGCAGCTCCAGGTGAGCCCCAGCCCAGTATAGGCACAAGAATGGCTAGTTACCTCTTTTGATGGAAAGACAAAGACAAACCCTGAAGCCTTAGTAATCTGACTGAGAGCCAGCCTAACCTGTATGGAGCTATGTGATTCAAGGTTTTGGTTGTGTTTTCTTTTTTTCCCCCTGTCTTTTTTTCCCCCCTCTGTTCCCAATTGCCCACCAGCGGGGAAGCCAGGTAGATGAGGACTCATGAGCACTGAAGCAGTCAGAGGAGAGGGTTTTGGAGGCCATCCCATCCTTCACCTTCCCTCTCTTCCTTCCCAGGGCCCCAGCATCTCCCATCCCCCACCTCCTATCCCCTCTGCTGGGCCTTGCTAGCGAGAGCTGGGGACAGCAGGAGTGGAACGTGAATGGATTTCATTTCTTTTCTCTGAAACCAGGAATGAGTAGAACTTTGATTAAGGTTGTTCCAGCTGATGATTCTGGGGAGAAGAGTGGAGAAAGGGGAGATGAGGACCTGGCTTAGTTTTGTGTGTGTGTGTGTGTATGTGTATTCTTGGTTTCAGAACCACAGGGGTACAGTCACTGCTGTGCATATGAGAGAGCTCTCAGCCCCAACCTTGTAGGGGTGAGGGGCCCTGCTCTGTATAAGTGAGAGCCCTCAACCCCACAGGGCTGGGGGTCCTTGCTGTGCATGAGTGAGAGCCCTCAGCCCCATTCCTGAAGGGGTGGGGTCCCTGCTGTGCATGAGTGAGAGCCCTCAGCCCCATTCCTGAAGGGCTGGGGGTCCCTGCTGTGTATGAGAATGAGACCCTCAGCTGCAGCACTGCAGAGATTGCCTCTTGCCCAGTTCATTGTGTATAAGCCCTGTACCCCCAGCACCGGAGGCGTGAGATCCTTGCCAGGTTATCTAGGCTCCTATCAGCCCCCACAGCTGTCCGTGGGAAATGTCCCAGGATAATCATCCCAGGTAGTGAAGGGAGACAAGGAGACAGAAAAGAATCAGGGAATTTTCTTTTGAGTTGAAGGGACCCCAGACCATTTAGTCTTGAATTGGGGGTTGATGGGGAGAGTGAGGGGTCCTCTCTCACCTCCACTCCTTTTCAGGTTCTGCTGGGCTGTAGGGAAGCCACGCTTTCTTTCATCGTTGGCCCCAGAACACACTGCTCCTGCCCCTCACCCGGGACCCCTGGCAGCAGAGGCAGGCCCTGCCCCCAAAGGGTGCCCCCTTGGGTTCCCCAGCGGGGTGTCCCCTCTGTCTCTCCCTGTTCAGACTGCCCACAGCACTCGCTGACTGTACCACTCACCTGGGCACCAGATCAAACACAACCGGCCTTTCATCTTTAACTGGTTCACGTACAAGAAGCTTGCCTCAGCAGTGCCTGACTCTCAAGGGCAAAGATGGCACCTTCCCCTCCTTCGGGAGGTGCCCAGGGCACGTGGGACACACACATTCTACGACAGACATGTGCTTTGCCCACAGAGGCATTTGCGACTATAGACTCAGAGCTGAAAAAGAGCGTAGCAGCGACCTTCTGGTCCACCCGAGATCCTGAGAGCCCCCCATTTGGGTCACCTGCCCAAGGTCCCCCAGGCTCAGGGAACAACAGACCAGGATTAGAACCCAGACCCCATCCAGTGTTCTTTCTGCACTGAATGGATGATGAGCAGGCACTGAACCCCAGCTCCGGAGGGCCTCAGGAGGGCAAAAGAAGGGTCATTTAACTGTCAGTGTGGACGCCTACGAATGACAGCACAACCCGAGGCCAGACACATCTCCTTGCCAGGCTGGCACCTTTTATTGCAATCTAGGAAACAGGGTGGATCTGGGGGGCCCCCCCCCAGACGTCTAGAAGAGCTTCCGCGGCAGGGACGGGGGAGCCTTCTTCTCAGCCCCACTGGACACTGGGCTGCTGGGGCCACCCCCCAGGAGGTGGGGCCCGCAGGGATGGCGGCAGGTCCTGGACGGGTGGCCACCCGGGTGGGTACTGGAAGACCACAGGTTTGGATGACAGCGTGCTAGGAGAAAGGAGCGAAGAATCAGTCTGGAGACCTGGAGCGTGTGTCTCCTTCATCACGACAGACATGCAGGCCACACGGAGTCCCCGTCCTGGGAGTCCTTCCCCGTGCCCTCCTGCCCCTGGACTGAGTCAGACAAACCAGCCCCTCCATCCAACGGTTTTTCACTGCCCATTTCACACCCACATTCCATCTGCCCAGTCAGACGATGCTGGGCTCCTCTTATCCACCCAACGAGAGGGCAAGCCCCCAACGCTTTCTCTACAGCTGAAGTGACTGAAATGAGAGGCGAGGAGGAGGGTGCCCAGAAGGTCCATCGGGTGTCCTCTTTGGGTCTGATCCCCAGGGAAGGCTGGCCTGGCTGGGGAGGCCGGAGACACTGGCCCCAGCCGGCTCTGGCTTCTTGGGGCACGAGCCTGGGGAGAATCCTGGGTGGCTGGGTGGGGACCCCTAAGCTATCTGCTGAAAGCTCTTTCCCCTGGGTAGGCTAGAGGATGGGGGCGGCCCCAGCTCAGTTCGGTGAGGTTCTAAGTAAAAGGCCAGAAGCTGGGCCACAAAGAGCACGGCTGGTCCCCATGTCCTCAGCGCTTTAAGGCTACAAAGCACCACAGCCCAGGAGGTGGGGAACCACCCCATCACTGTTCCCATTTCACAGATGAGTATTTCACAGCATCTCCCCTTTGCCCCGGGCCTTAAGGTTTGCAGAGCACTTTCTTTATGGCAACCTTGGGAGAAGGTAGGGAGTGAAAATCCCTTCTTCCTTATTTTAGAGCCCAGGAAACAGCTCAGAGAGGGGAGGCCCCTGCCCCAGGGTCACACAGCTAAGCAGTCTAGGAGTGAGGATTTATATTTGGGGCATCTAACTCCAAGTCCAGTGCTCCCTCCCCTCCCCTGCCTCAGTTTCCCCATGCGTAAATGAGGGGGCTGGACTGGCTGATCTCTGAAGGCCTCCGAGTCCCTGGATATCTGTCCAGCTCTGCCAGACCCTGGCTTCTCCCCGCTGCCCCTCTTCATGCCTGCTCCTCTCCCCGCCTTCTCTCCAAGCTCTTACTGCCGCAATTCAGGCTGAACGATGCGGGGATTCTGCCAATCCAGCATTAGGCTGTAAAGTGGTTTACGGACGTGATTTACGCCACCGAAGAGGCTTCCGAGGCCGTGTGCCTGGGGAGCGGGGGCTCCTGAGGAAGGAAGCTTCCCCAGGGCCTCTCTGACCACAGCGCAAAAGGTGGGGCTGGCTGCCTGGCCTGCGAAAGAAGGGCATCTGCTGAGCCCCCAGACGCCTCGAGATGCGATGAGATGGGAGCTTGGGGAGGGGAGAAAGGGAAGCTTCCCCCGCCCCCAGAGGCGGCTGGCTTCTCTGCAGAACGCAAGGGTTCGATCTGCCTTTCTCTCCCTTTGCAATGGAGTTGCCAGCGTCCAGTCAGGTCCTGGCTCAGTGCCCACAGCCAAGGCCCAGCAGGCATTTAAACAGACCCCAAGCCCCTCCCGAGCCCCTCTGCCCATATTCCAAATGCCTCCAAAACACTCCTGGCTGGGCCAGGGATGGAATCGCCATCTAGGGGAGGCCACCTCGCAAGGAATGAGGCTTCTCCGTGCTTTGGTCCCTCAACCCCGCTTGGATCGGATCCAAGGCAGACTGCTGCGGAGAGCACAATTCAGCTCTCTGGCTAATGGTGGTGCCGGGGCTGTTAATCAAGCCTGGGGTGGGGGGAAGAGAAGGCGGGCACTAAAGCCAGATGTCTGGATAGGGTAGGGCGGGGGGAGAGCAGGGATGGGGGAGAGATGAGCAGGTAAAGTTTGGGGAAGGAGGGGTCAGACACAGACACTCAGGCCCAAGGAATGCTAGTTTTCGAGGAAGAAAGGAAAGGGGGGGGGGTCATTTTTAAGGTCAGGAAGGGTCAGAAAGGACTTAAGACTTTCAGAGGAACAGTGTGGTCAGTCCAGGAGTGAGAAGTGGAGCGGGAAGCTGGGGGAGTGGGGAGCCCAGCTCTGCTACCCACTGGCTCTCTTAAGTGTGGGCATCGTCCTTCCATGAGACTTGGTTTCCTCACCTGTGAAATGGGGGATTGGCCTAAAGATTACCTCTCTAGAGCCCATTCCAGTGCATCATTCTCTCATGTTCTAAAGTCTCTCCTGAGCCTAGAACTCTGAACCTGCACAGACCATCTTCTCTGAACCTCCCAAATACCCCCTCGCCTTTCCCCCAGCCTCCTCCAAGTCCCCAGCCTTCAGATCTGAGACCAGGAGGGCAGAAATAGGGGGGAAAGAGAACAACAGAGTGTCGGGTGAGAACCACTCCCTGATCAGATGGAAATCCAGCCCAAGTGAGGCTAACAGAAAGGAACGTCAACTTGGGCAGAAAAGAAGAGGGAGATGAGGAGGGATAACGGAGAAATCGGAAGGACTGACCGCATCAGGGTGAATGGGAGCTTGGCCACGTCACAGGACATGTCAGCTCCGCCAATGCTCCAGTGCATTCATTAGAAAAATACTGACTGTGCTCCTATTAAATGTGTGTTTAGGGGCAGGGGGAGGGGGGACAGCAGGGAGATAGGCCAGGGGAGAGGACTCCGTGCTGAACTTTCATCATCCTGGGGCTAAGTCTAAAAGCTTGTGGACCCCTCCTCTTCTACACCCATTCTGGTGCTGACAAACATGCTTAAAACTCACCTGTGCTCTACACCCCAAGGTAGGCTGGGGCTGGAGCCACTCATACCTGGAGCACCACTGCCGACCCTCCCCCCTGGCAGGCGCAGTGTGCCATCAATACAACACCTCAGGGAGGTGGTCAGATGGGACCCGTTCCCCATTTTACAGGAGAGGAAACTGAGGCTCAGAAAGGTCAAGTAACTCGTATAAAGTCACACAGCTAGTTAGTGACAGCTCCAGGGCCCTGACCCTTGTCCCTGCGCTAAGTGCTCTGAGGTCAAGGACCTAGACGTGGCTTCTAGGAGTTACACACACACACACACACACACACACACACACACACACACCCTCCGTCACCACACTGATGGAGAAGACTGCCCAATCCATATGAGAAGCAGCTGCAGGTCAGTGTGGTTAGCTGCTGCCGGCCAGAGTTCCCTGGAGCAAGCAACACCACACTTTCTTGGGGACAGGGGAGCCTTGCCACTCCCTGAAAACACAGGCTGCGTCATTAACGGAACTGCAGGCAGGGCTGTGTTTGGGAGAGAATGAGGAGCAAAAATGGCTAAGGCTCCCAAGACACACATGGTATCTATCACGAGAATGAGCCCCCACCGGAGAACTCCGGCTGGCGAGGGGCCAACCCTCCCCATCACCATCGCTATGATCATCAAAGTAATAGCTTCCCACTCACTAGTCCAGTTTTCTAAGATGGAACAGACCTTTAAAAACAGGAATTAATTCTGGCTTCCAGCCCCCTAGGGAGGCAGTCAAGGGAAGCGCTGGTGGCTGCCACTGGCAGCTGAGAAAATGGGACACCCAGGGAAAAAGTACCCCAATTGCTCAAGGTCAGGAGGCCTGAGGGGCTGGACAAGAAACCCAAGCACTCTCCACACCCAGAGGCTGCTCTCCACAGCAAGCCATCCTGGAGAAAAGAAAAACAGGACTGATCATCGGATTCCTGGCTTACGGGCTGAAAGACACCTCAGAGGTCATCTTGTCTAAGATCACATACCTCAGAGTTGGACGGGACCCCAGAGGTCAGCTAGCCCAAAGCCCACATTGTACAAGGACAGAGGTGAAGGGCATTGCCCAAGGTCATACTAGTTAGAAGTGACAAAGTCAGGATTCGAACCCTGGGCTTTTGACTCAGCTGATTCCTTTCTTCCCTGTTGAGGCCATATTTAAACAGGAGTTGACAGCCCCGGGGAATTGATCCTTAATAAATAACATGATCAGCTGAGGGAACTATATAGATGTTTAGACTGGAGAGGAAAAAACATAAGGGAGAAATGGTGACTTCCCTCAGCTACGGGAAGGGCCACGTCCTCGAAGAGGATTTGTTTATTCTGACCAGTGGGCAGTGGTTACGGGAGGGCAGACCAATTAAACAGCACACACAGCTGAATTAGCAGCTTTGGGTCATCGCAGGTGTCTGAGCAGAGGTCCGTTTCTCGATGTCACGCAGGGAACTCCCTGCCCAGACTCAGAGTTGGGCTAACCCATCCTCAGGGTCCCTTCCAGCCCGTGATGCCAAGGCCTCCACTGCTCACCCCCGGGCACCACCAGTGGCTGTCACAGGCTGCGTGCCCAGTCCCAGCTGCTCAGGACAAGAGAAGTGGCTGACTCTCTGAAAAGACTACCTGTGCCCCTGGTGGCTTCTGGGTAGCAGCCCCTCCTGTTAGGACACCCGTCCTCAGAGCTCTCTCCCCAGGGAGTGGACCAGAGGAGCCCTGCATTTTCAAAGCCTGGGGGCCTATAGGGACTGTCGGGGTGGGGGCCTGGCCTTGCTCCAGAGAGGCAGGTCTTAAATCTGGACTGCCAGCCCCTCCATTCAGTTTGGGACCCCGAAGAAGCTTGGATCCCCAGGCACTTGGTACCTTCCCTAATCGCTCCTCAGGTCAAGAGCTTTCAACAGCCAGGAACCTCCTGCTCCTCTGGCCTACAGAATCACCTCCACAGTGCTCTCAATGCCTGGCCTTTACGTATGGGAGCTAGCCAGCAGCCCAGGGGAGCCGCCTCATCCCCTCCCCATGGCTCACACCTGTCCTTTAAGAACAGTGAGTCACCCACTCCTGGACTGAGTCCCACTCACAGAAATGAACCCTGGATTTGGAGGCCAAGGATCTGGGTTCGAATCTCAGCTCCATGACTTAGTACCGTAGGCTAATCATTTTATCCTAGAGTCTGCATCCCCCAACACAAAACAAAAGGCCTCTTATTAGTGGAGATGGCATGAAGGAAGATGAGGTGTGTCACCACCTGCTTTGCCCTTGGCCCCCAAGGACCACAGGACCATTCCCTTGGACCTGTGGCTGGGACCCTTGTACGTGTTGTCTCCCCCTTGAGCTCCTAGGGACCAGGGGCCCTGTCACCTTCCTATGTGTATGCCCAGCCCCCAGCACAGTGCCTCGTACACAGAAAGCATTTAATAAATGCTTCACTCATTCATTCGTTCCTTCCTTCCTTCCTTCCTTCCTTCCTTCCTTCCTTCCTTCCTTCATTCATCACTTCCCGCTCTAAATCTAGGTGCTCCAGGGGACACTGTGCTAGCCTGGGAGTCATAGAGACATTTAATGGCTGTGTGGCCCTAAGGCAGCCCCTTAACTTCTCTCTCAGTTTCTTCATCAGTAAAATGGGGATAATCATAACACCCCCCACACCCTGGGTTGTTATGAGGACCAAAGCACTTTGGTCAATACTGGATGTTAAATCTGAACCCACGATCCTCACTCTTTTTCGAGGGTCCTAAGGCCCCCAGTGGCAGGGACAGAGGCCAGGAAAAGGCACCATACGCAGCAGGGGCGGGTACTGTGATGACAGCCAGGGCTGGGAGACCCTGCAGCTCCCCACCCCCTACACCCCGAGGGCACAGACCTGCTACCCATGGCTTTCTGACAGGGAGGGCTCCTGGGCTGGAGACCAGCACTCCTGGCTTCCCAGCTCTGCCTCCCCCTGCCCATAATTCACTTCAGCCTCCACTGATCAGCCCCCCTCTTTGGCCTGGCACTATGCACAGAGTGCCATCTGTAGCGGGACCCCAGTGTAAAGAATTCAGGCCTCCTTGGGGCTGGTTTGAAAAGTAACACACGGGAAGCCCCAGGACGCAAGGCGAGCCCCAGGACACAAGGTGAGCCTGACCCAAAAAGGTCCAGCCGCTGGTACAAGAGGGCAAAGCTAGGCCCAGGCCGGCCTGTACCAGGGGCTTGAGCCCTGCCTGAGCCACAGCTGCTGAGCTGGGAGGGAGGGGATGTTCTTAAGGGGAGGAGGGGAGGGTTGCCCTGCCCTGGGGTGGGTACTTGCTGCCCTTAAGGGGAGGAGGGAGGGTCCCCCTGCCCCAGGGTGGGTACCTGCTGCCCTTAAGGGGAGGAGGGAGGGTCCCTCTGCCCCGGGGTGGGTACCTGCTGCTCTGGGCAGAGCTCCGCCGCTTGGCCCACTTCTCCAGCCAGTCTTCGATGCTCCCCTCTGGCACCTCCACAGTCTCTTGATCCCTGGACAGTCTCTCCTCTGGGCCGGGGGGGAAGAGAGAAGATGAGGTGAGCAGTGGCCCGTCCTTGGCCCGGCCCAGCAATCCTTCCACCCCATGAAACCCCTGGCCTTTCTCTGAAAGCCGGTGACAGCTCCTCGGGGGCTCTTCCGCTCAGGGCACCATGCCCACTCCCAGCCACCTGTGCGGTCGGCTCTGCAACACAGCCCTGGCACAAGGGCCAGTGCACCAGCCGCACTGCTGGGGAAGGAGGCCAGACACTTGCCAGGAGGTTGGCTTGGTTGCTAAGATGGGCCTTCCCCATCCCCTGCTCCGTGTGACTACTGGGAAAGAATCCCCCTGCCCAGCCACAAGGAGGGGTCATCTGAGGAAGGCCCAGAGTCCTGGCTTGAGAGCTGAAAGGGACGTTGGAGCCCCCTCATCTTATAGGAGAGGAAACTGAGGCAGACAGTAGTGAAGTGACTTGCCCAAGGTCATATAGCTAGGACTTGTCTGAGGTGGGGCTTACGTCCAGCCCTTTCTGACTCTGGGTCCAGTAAGCCTATTCCCTGTCCCAGGCCACCTCTCCAACCCCATCCCGTGGCCCTTGAGAGGCCGACACAAGGCTCCAGAGAGGAGATGGTGGGTAAGTCACTCCCCAGTTCTCTTCCCTAGAAGACTGAAAGATGAAAGGCTGAAGGACAGTGTGGTTAGTTGGATTCAGAAACTGGCTAAACAGGTTGACCTGAAGAGGAGCCATGAACGGTCTAATGTCAGTTTGGAAACAGGTCACCAGTAGGGTGCCCCAGGGATCTGTGCATGGCCCCGCCACACTGACCAGGCTGATCAATGATTTGGATAGAGGCACAGACGGTGTGCTCTGCCCACACGCAGAAGACACCAAGGTGAGAGGGAAAGCCAGCGCAGGGCAGGAGAGAGTCCGGATCCAAAAAGCTGCAACAGGCCAGAAAATCAGCTAAACCTAAGAAGACATCTGCATTCTAAGCCTCAACTCCACAAGTACATGGCAAAGGAGGCAGGGCTGGACAGCAGTTTGCCTGACAAAGATCTGGAGGTCGGAGCGGACTGCAAGCTCCGTGAGTCACCTGCATGTTGGGGCTGCCACAAGAGCTGATCTTGGGCTACAGGAAAGAAGGTGTGGACTCTAGGAAGGAGGTGAGAGGCCCTCATCATCAGAGCTCAGGCCAGGACTGTGTTCAGTCTGGATACTTTGGCTGAACAAGAGGGCTACAAGCTGGAGAATGTCCAGAGGAAGGGGACCAGGCCTGGAGAATTCAGGCTGCATGAAGATGCTGAAAGATCTTGGAGAAGAGAATACTTGGGAGGTGAGAAGGGAGGGAGGGATGGCTGCTGTGAGGTATTGGGCACCAGAGGGCTGGGCCAGGGGCATTGGGGCCTGGCAGAGGAGGGAGAGGGGGAGGGGATGTTGGGGAGGGAGAGGGGGAAGGGGAAGGGGAAGGAAAGGAGTGGGGAGGGGGAAGGAAGCGCCTCCAGACTCTGCTCCCACAGTAGGTTGGCAGGACACACATGAGCAGCTCTGGGGAAGAAGCCGGAAGCACTACCCTGCCTCCTACCCTACTGCCAGCTAAACACCATCTGGCTACGAAAGGAAGAGACAGTCATGGAAAGGTAGCGTTTTCAGTGGGCCTCTGAGATCATATGCCCAGTACGGCCCCATTTTCTAGATCAGGAGGGTGGAGGCCAAGGGGCTGGGAGGGACCTGCCATGACTGACCCCAGCCCAGGGTGCCCCGCCACCTCTCACACTAGCTATAGGGGGGAGGGAATCTCTGCCACAGGGCTCATGAATATTCATAAGAGGCATGGCTTACTATCCAGTGGATCTTTTGGGGTGATGGGGGCAGATAGGAGTCACAGACTTTCAGATCAGAAGGGCTCTGTCTCCACGGCCAGCGGGTCCCAACCACCCCTGAACTAGAGGGCCCTGGCACCAGGCCCTCCCAGAGGTTATCCAGCCTCTGCTTGGGAAGCCCACAGCTACCCACTGCAGAACAGGGCCTGGGGCCCCTGTGACCAGTGGAGATGAGGTCCCATGGGGGCCCCAGCCCCCCAGCCCCAAAACACAAAGCACTCGAGCCTTCCTCCTTCTGGCCGCCTGAAGCCTCCCTCCCCACTGTCACACCCTCCTCCTCACATACTCCATCCAAGGATCCCCTAGAAGGCAGGCCCGGAGCTGGCCACTTTTAGCCAGGAGGGGGAGCTATCACACTGACCTCCCCAGGGCTGCTGGCCTCTAGCCCGAGAGAGCGCTAGGGAAGACACAGGGACCGGCAGGATTAGGAAATCCAGTTGGGCCCAGGCTCCTGCCCTTCACGAAGTGACCCTCCTGGCCCCCAGGCCCCCTAGAACACCCCACTACCTAGAGATGTGAGCCAGTGGGCAAGGCACGATTCACTGTAGCCAAGATTTGTTACCATGCAGCAGGGCACTTAAGGTTCTTTGTGCCTCAGTTTCCTGATCCACAAAATAGGGACAATATCACCGACGTTTCCCACCTCACACGCTTGGCAGGAGAAACAAACGTCTGAGAAGCACTTTGGAAACATGAAGGCTTGTTTGAGAATCCTGGTCACTCCCCAGGGCAGAGGGGATGGAGGGGAAAGAAGAGCAGCAGCCAGGAGCCTGCCTGGGGGTTGGGGGCACAGGGCCAGTGTGCTGTGCTCCCTCGCTGTTTCTCCCCTTCTGGTCATTTCTCCCAGAGCCACTGCTGACCCCCAGTAGGGAAGGAGACCTCCCCTTCTCCCACTCCTCTCAGCTGGGAAGGACAACAGGAAGCAGGGTCCCAAGTGGCCTGGGGACCAGGGTCTGTGTCACAGAGGCCACCCCCCACCCTCTGCCATGGACCGGGGTTCAAGTCCAGCCTCCCAAGGTGGCTGTGTACATCACTTCTCCATCCTTAGCCTCAGTTTCCCATCTATCAAATGGGCATGATAACACTGCTACTCTTTCCTTCTCAGGGTGACAGTGAGGGAAGCCCCCATTAAGTCCTGAAGTGCTCCTAGAGCAGGACTGTTCTGCTTACACACAGCAAGCCTCCCCGCCCCAGAACGCTCACCGTGCACCTGGGCCACCAGCTGCTCCAGGTCCCCTGATGTCATGTGTGAGAATCGACAGTTGGAATCAAAGTCACACTGACCTACAGCAGATGAGGAAAACCAGGGAGGCCCTTAGGGATGGAAGGATGGAGAGAGCAGGGCCCCCCAGGAGGCTGGAGAAGGGGGAGGAAAGGAGGGAACAGGGGTCCCTAGGAAGCAGGAGGGAGCAGGGCCCCTAGGAGGCTAGAGGGGGAAAAGGAGGGACCCCCCAGGAGGCAGGAAGCTGGAGGGGGAGGGAAAGAGGGAACAGAGGTCCCCAGGAGGCTGGAGGGGAGGCATCACATGGAAAGGACATCCCTAGGGACAGTGGCTTCTCTGAGAAGTATGGTTAAGGAAGGGGTCCCAGGGGGATACACCAGGAAGGAGGGAGGGAGGGAAGGGAAGGGTGTCCTGGGCCCCCAGCCCCCTGGGTCGGCGGCTCCCCTCTGGATCTGAGGGAAGAGCGTCCTCACCTGTCTCCAGAAACTTCCTACAAGGCCTTTTGTTCTGCTCCTCCACCAGGATGGCTGCGGCATCTACCCAAAGGAAGAGAGCCCATTAGGATGGGGCAGGGCGGCGGGGGTACCAAAGGGCGCAAGCTGGCTCCCAACATTAGATGCGGGGCCAGCGAGAAGAGCTGGGGCAGGGGGAGGCCACAGCCCCAACAGCTCTGGCCCGACCAGACCCGACCTGGGCCCCCTTCTGGGGAGACCCGGCCCAGCTGAGACTCATCCAGGAGATGGCACTCAGCAGTGAGGGGACTCCACGCTACGCCCCCTGGGACATATCGACCTAGGGGATGTCCTAGGGAGAAAGATTGGCCTTGTCCTTGGCTAAGGGGCAGAAACTGAAAAGGTGGGGAAGCCAGAGACTCAGCTTCTTGCTCAATATTAAGAAAAACTTGCCAACACTTGGAGCCGGCCAAGGTGGTCCACGGGTCAGATGGCCCATGGGTCAGGTGTCTACAGAGGAGATTCTGCTCAGGCAGGGGTGGGGCTGGAGGGATGCTGAGCACCCTTTGGGCTTTGTGGGAAGATGCTGTGACTCACTGACAGTCCCTGGCCACCCCTTGGGGCAGAAGCCAAGAGGCATCAGGGCCAATTTTTCCTGTGTCCAGGTGGTCTCCTTGAAGTCCCTAGGGCAGGAAGGGTCCTTGGTGTCCCCCAAATGCCATCTTCTCGCCTGTCTCTAACGTTCCCCCATAGCACTCTCATCCCTCCTTTATGCCTATGCAGATCCCACAAATCGCCAAGGCCAGGCTCTGGGCCCTCGGGGTCTTGGGCTGCTCCCAGTATTTCACACATACAATCCTGACTTCTCAGAAGGCCTAAAATCCAAAGGCAGGGCAGCAGCTTCCGCTTCTTGTGTCCCCCTGCCCTGGTGTGGGACCCCTGGGGCCTCCCATGGGGCCGGGCCCAGGGCAGGACCCCACAGGCCTCCCACAGGGCCGGGCCCAGGGCAGGAGTCTCTGTTGTTGAGGTACCCTTGGCCTTTCACCAACTTCCCACTGCCAAGACAGGCAGTGACATTCCCCTCAGACAGGCGGCCCACAGGTTAAGTTGCCATCATCTCCCGCTGTGGGGGTGGCGCGGTGGAAGCGGTGGCTGCCCGTCTGTCACCCAGCAAGCCTGGGAGGAGGCAGGCTCTCGGAGCCATCCCACACAGCTGGCACCAGCAGATGCCTGCCTCTCCCAGGAGAGAACATGTCTGAATAAGGCAAGGAATGTACAAGCTGCTGCTTCGCCTTTGACGTCCTTCCTAACCTGGCCCTCCATCTACCTGTCCAGCTTCTCACCCCTTCCTCCCTCCCCCTCGCACTCTTCCATCCAGTGACACTGGCCCCCCGCCTGTTTCCCACACAGGATGCTCCATCTCCAGACTCCGGGCATTTTCCTGTGGCTGTGCCCCTGCCAGGAAGGCCCTCCCTCCTCACCTCTGCCTAAAACCCCACCTTCTACAGGAAGCCTTTCCTGCTCCCCTTAAGGCCGACGCCTGCCCTCTCTCAGTACCCTGCAAGGCTCGTGTTTGTCCAGAGCTGTGCACGTGCTCTTCCCCATTAGACTGTGAGCCTCCTGAGGGCAGGGACTGTTTGCCTTCCTCGGCACAGTGCCTGGCACACAGAAGGCCTGCTGACTGGCAGAACAGCCGAGGAGAGACAGTGAGTCTTGCTGTTCAGTTGCGTCTGACTCTTGGTGCCCCTGGGGACCAGACCGTCCGTGGGGTTTTCTTGGCGAAGATACTGGAAAGGTGAAACATTTCCTTCTCCAGTGGATTAAGAAACAGGGTTCAGGGGCACATAACACTTACTAGCTGTGTGACCCTGGGCAAATCACTTAACCCCAACTGCCTAACCAAAAAAAAAAGAAAGAAAGAAACAGGGTTCAGTGACTTGCCCAGGGTCACACACTCGTAAGTGTCTGAGGCCACATTTGAACTCAGGTCTTCCTGACTCCAGGCCCAGCGCTCCAGCTACTGAGCCACCCGGCTGCCTCTAGCTGGGCCCAGGATTTGTCCTGAATCCCTCGGCTGCCTCGTCAGCTCTTCCCGTCCACAACTACAGCCGGGCTCGGCTTTGGCCGGGTCAGAAACAATCATGGCAACATCAACTCACTCAGATGGGATTTTCCAAAGGCCTTTCGTTCAAGCCGTCTGTACTGACCCATGAGCGGCGGCGGTCAGAGCCGGTCGTGAAGCCAGGGAGACCTGGGCTCGGGTCCATTTCTGCCACGTTTAGGCAGCATGACCCCGGGCAACCTCTCAGGGCTCCAGAAAAGTCTTCAAGACAAAGCTAAAAAGGAGATGGTGGCCAACTGGCTCAGGTAGAGGGATTTTCCTCCCCTGGGACTTCCCCATCCCAAAGAAATCCAACCCAACCCTATCCTTTGCAGCTCCCGGGGTAGGCCAAGAAAGGCCTCCTGCAGAACAAGGCCTTATTCATCCAAAGCCCCTGTCCTGCAGTTGGGGAGCGGCAGTCACCTGCTCCTTCCAAGGTAGCACAAGCCATATTTTTTGGAGGCAGGGAGAAGACTAGGGAGCCCTGGCGAGCGTCATCCCAAAGGGTCTTCCTCCTACCCAGACACCCCAAGAAGGCTAAATGGGGGCACCAGAGTGACCTAGGCCTGAAAGAACACTGGGAGGACAAACTTCTGGCTTGTGATCAGAGACTCAGAAACAGAGGGGCCCTCTGGAGACAGCGGCCCTCCTTGGCCTACACAGGGGCCTTAGACCTATTGGAGACTCAGCCTCTCCATCCCCAAGGCTGAGCAAAGCCACATTCCAGGGATAGAGCAGCTTTTCGGGCCCTGACAGAGGAGAGACAAGCAAGGCAAGGCTGGGCCTCCTTTGGGCAGAGTGCCCGAGCCTTTGCCTGAGACACAGGAAAACCAAGGCATAGGCCAAGAGGTGGGCAGGAAAGCGCCCCCGGGGACAGAGACACACAAAATGGGAGAGGCCTGGGGCTCTCTCTGCTCCCCGGCTCTTCTCTCCTTGGTTGAAGGCAGTCCCCCTGTTTGCTCAGGCTCTGGTCCCAGCCCTTCACACTTCACCAGCATAGAATAAGGTCCCCTCTCCCATGCACCCCAAGATCATGCCTACGGCTTCCCTCCCCGGGGCATTCCACTCCTGCTTCTTCTAGCTCTGGTGTGGCTGGGACTCCAGCCCTCTGGGACCTCAGCCCCTGCCTGGGCTCCACACCAGCCCAACCAGCTTTTAAAAGTCCCATCCTGGGACGCCCCGGGCAACTGATGTCCACCTCATCTCCTCTGAGCGCTGTCCCCTATGCTGGACAGGAGCTCAGAGGGCTCTGGGGACTGTGAGACTTTAAAAAAAAAAACCCTTAGAACTGTCTCACACACACCCACCCACCCACACGCACAATCACACCCACATGAACATTCCCACCCACACTCACTCTCTCACACCCGACACATGCACACTCACACATCCACTCACACATTCACACCCACACCTATATCCACACACACGTACACATACTGTTACACAGGCCCACACATTCACACTCACACACACTCATACATGCACACTCACACTCTCACACATACACATTCACAAGCATATACTTGCTCTCTCACACACATGCACACTCATACACACACTCACCCACACTCACGCAGACACACTCTCACCCACACCCACACATATTCCTACATGCACACATGCACACTCACCCACACCCACTCACACGTGCACACTCGTACTCTTTCACGCTCACTCTCTCTCTCTCTCACACACACACACAGGCGCCTCGCTCAGGTCTGTTTTCACGCTGGCCCGTGGTGGCTTCCTCAGGCACGAGGGCCAGGCCCCCCTCCTCCGGAGGGCACCCACCTCGGAAGAGGTCGTACCACACCTTCTTGGCCCTCAGGTGCTGGACCCCATTCAGGTGTTTCTTCCTATTGTGGAGGTTGTCTTGGAAGGAGCGGTCACAATAATCACAGAAGTATCTCTTCCCCATGGGGCCCCACGCGAGCCCTGGAGAGGCTGCTCAGACTCTAGGAGGCAAGAAGAGAGCACATCAGCATTCATTCAAGGCCTCTGGGCACCACCCACCTTGGGGCCGGCTGGGAGTGGTAGATGGAGCCCTCTCAAGGTCCATGTTAGTTCAGAGACTTTGTGGTTCTCACCCATGTTCATTTTACCACAGGGAAACTGAGGCACGCGAGGGAAGATAATTGGCCCCCAAGACATTCTGGCAAGAACCGGAAGCAGCCTGTGGGGTTGTCTCTAGGTCAGCCCTGTTCATATTTGACAGTCAGACAGAACGTCCTTGGTCTGGTAAATACGATCTTCCCTTCCGGCCTTCCAGCCTGTCCCTCCCCTTCCAGCATCCTCAGCCGTTCCTCTTGAGCTGGGCTGCCCGTCTCTCATGTCAGGGCACCTTCGAGGCTGGTCCCGAGGCCTGGAACGGCCACCTGGACTCTCTCCTCATCTCATCTGTCTTGTCCTCCTCTTCCTCCACGGCTCAGGGCCCCCTCCTTCATGAAGCTCTCCCTGATTCCCCCTTCTCTCCCTCCCACCCAGCACCTACAAGTGACCTTCTCGTCTGCTTGGACCCTTCCCTGACCTCTATTCCTCCTCACCTTGTGTCAGCCTTATCTGTGTACCTGAGTTCAAATCCCCCTCAGACACTTACTTACTGGCTGGGAGACCCTAGGCTAGTCACTTACACTCTCTCAGTTTCCTCATCTGTAAAATGGGGGTTAACAATAGCACCGTACCTCCCAGACATTGTTCAGAAGGTCAAATGAGATGGTAACTGTAAAGCCTTTTGCAAATGCTACATAACGTCAGCCATCCTTATTATAATGACCACTGTCCTGACCCGGTATCCCTGCCCCTGCAGGCCCATGAGAATACAGAATCCCTGAGGGCAACAGCGCCAGTCCTGTGTATACCCAGCACCCAGTCAGAAAGGCAGAAGGGATGCAGCCAGTTTAGAAAGTTGGGGAGGGGCTGAAGGAGGACAAGGGGCCTCGCTGGCTTGCCAAGCCCAGGCTGTCCAGGAAGGCTCCAGTGGTAAATTTAGGCCCAACAAAAGAAGTCCTACTTTACTCAGTGGGCTCATGGAACGGAAGCGGGCCCCGCTAAAAATATCTATCGGTTCAAAAGTGGAACAGAGGGATGAGAGGCCCAGGGCGGCTTCCTGAAGGCGCAGACAACGTTGAGGGGCATGCTGCCAATCCTCTCAGCCCTGGGAGGCGGGCATGCCTGTTGGGGTCACCTGTCAGAGACAGGCTCCACAGATCGCTGGTCCACATGGCCAGCCTAAAGGGGCAACGTTCATGCCCAGGGGTATGAATTCATGTAGAACCTGCCAGGAACAAGGCCTGCCCATAGCATGCATAGCCTGGGGGTCCAGACAGCAAAAATGCAACCAGGAGCCACACGTGAGGAGGGGAATGGGTGAGGAGGGGAATGGGTGCCCCAGCTCCTCCCTGACCAGTTACCAGGGGACAGCGATGGAGCACCGTGGGTAAAGTGCGGGGCCTGGAGGCAGAAAGCCCCACGTTCAAATTCAGCCTCAGACACTCACCAGCTGGGTGACCCTAGGCAGATCACGTCACTGCCTGCCTCAGTTTCCTCAGCTGTAAAATGGGGATAATAATAGCACCTACCTCCCAGGGATGTTTAGAGGACGGTGCTTGGCACATCCTTCCTTCCCTCCCTCCTTCGGACCCCTAGCTCATGCTCCATCTTGGACTTCAGATGGTCATCAACATGGTGGAGACATCATGGTACAGCTTTCCTGTGCTGGGGTTTTTTTTTTTAAGCTCTGGACTAGGAATCCCAAGACCTAAGTTCAGATTCTTGCCCTCCTGCTCAGCCACAGGGCCCTGGGTAAGTCACTTCCCTCTCTGGGCCTCAGTTTCAGTGGACGGATGGAGACATGGCAACCAGTTGTGGAATTCCCATCCACCTCTAACCTCCTCTGAGTCTCATCCCTTCTAAGAGGCCTAAGTATTTTTTTTGTAAATAGTATTTTTCAACATTCATTTTTTTTATAAGATTTTGAATTCCAAATTTTTTTCTCCCTCTCTCTTTCCCATTTCCCCTCCCCAAGACGGCAAGCAATCTGCTGTAGACCATACACATGCAATCACGTAAACCGACTTCCACATTAGTCATGTTGTGAAAGAAGAAACAGAACAAAAGGGAAAAGTAAGAAGCTCACGTATGAAAATGTACAGTTGTGCTTTTAACAGAGAGCTCTCAAAATTTTTACAACCTTCTCAAGAAATAAATCTCTAGTGGTGGAGTTTGGGGCACCATGAACAGGCTAGTCGGGGACGTGTCTGGGGGCTGAGGGTACTGCCACGAGGCATCTGCCAACAGGCAGGACCTGCTCAAGGCACAGACTTCAGCAAGATTCAGCGTCTCTGCTCAGATACAGGAGATGCAAGAATGGATGCGTCTTTAATTTCAGACTGCAGATCTGCAGCAGCAGCGACATACTAATATATACTAACAATGAATGCATTATTTGTTTCTGTCTCAAATCTCCCCCATCAGGGAAGTCCAGCAGACATTACCATCCCATTTGGCAGACGAGGAAGGAAAGCCTTTGCAGGGAGGCAAAGAACAGGAAGTAAGCTGTGATCCCAAGACTCTCCGGGCTGGAGCCAGCAGGACCCGAGGTCTTCGGGATCAGAGCCAGCGGCGTGGCAGCTGGCGACAAGAGAGGGGGCCTCCAGTCCCCCATCCTGCTGAGGAGCTGAGCCCATTGCAGGAGGGAACGTCCCTCGGCCTTCAGGGAGGACGATGACCTCAGAGAAATGGCAGGGATGCGGGGCCTGCCTTGGACACCTTCGCTCCTGCCTCTAGGCCCAGCTTGGGCCATCCTCCCTCCTCCTTCCCCTTCAGAAACCTGTTCTTCCTCACCTCTCCCAGAAGCCCTCATTCTCTCTGAGCCTCTTGACGCTCAGGATCCAGGACATCAAGTGATATCCCTTGCAGTCGTTTTCTGAGGGTGCTCCAAGCCTGTTTCCTGCCTCGACCTCGGGGACAGCACTCCTTCTCCCTTGGTACCCTTCACAGCAAATCTCCAATAACTCTCTATGGCCTATGGAACACATCAGGCCTCAGCCTGGCACTGAGGGCTCTCCACATCCTGGCTCCCGCCTCCCACCTACTGACTTTCCAACTTGGGTGAGCGCACTAAAAATCTAGAGCCAAGAGGGCCGGTGACCTGAGACAGGAAGAGCTCTCCCAGTCCTTCCCAACAGCGAGACCAGTCTCCTCTCTGTCCCCCATGCCCTAAGGCCCTCTATTCCATCTGCTCAAGTCCCATCCATTCTTTTTTTTTTTCTTTGGTGAGGCAATCAGGGTTA
The DNA here is from genome assembly GCF_003287225.1 of Phascolarctos cinereus. Taxonomy (NCBI): domain Eukaryota; kingdom Metazoa; phylum Chordata; class Mammalia; order Diprotodontia; family Phascolarctidae; genus Phascolarctos; species Phascolarctos cinereus. Next base: position 718,111,793 of record NW_027555847.1, read on the forward strand.
AGTGACTTGCCTAGGGTCACACAGTAAGCATCAAGTATCTGAGGCTGGATTTGAACTCAGGTCCTTTGACTCCAAGCCCATAGCTCTATCCACTGTACCACCTAGCTGCTGCTAATACAGTCCCATCCGTTCTTCCAGGAGGGCCTTCCAATGGGCTGCCAAGGTAGAAATAGCTCCTGACTTTTCCTGCTCGACCCCAAAGGGCAGATGATGCAGGACAGTCAATCCCAGCACCATGCTGACCACTTAGAGACATCAACAGATGGCATACCCAGCAACGGTGTCTGGTCAGGGATGGGGGCCAGCAGATTTCAGGCAGAGGTGGCTGAACTCCCAACTCAAGAGGCTGGGACGTCCCACCTCTTCCCAGCCCACTGCCCATCACGCTGTCTTCCTCTTCCCCTTCTCTGAAGCTCGCCAGGGCTTACTCCCTTGGGTAATTACTCATATCTCCCTGCCTCGTACCGATGGAAGCTTTGGCTTTGTCCCCCTTGCCCTCCCCCCCGGTGGGGCAGGGACTGTGTCCTCTACCCCCAGCCCCACCAGCAACGAGCATAGCTCAAGAGACCAAAGAAACACCCGTGGCAAGCCAAACATCTGCAGTGCCCACACACTGACCAGGCGCCACGGGGGGGGGGGGAGATGTCAGTGGGGAAGTGCCCCAGGCCATACTGGGGGAAAACCAGAGTGGTACCTTCGGATGGTGGGAGGCAGCCAGAGCATCTGATGCTCTGGAAAAGCTGTTCCTGACCAAGCAGAGAGAAAGCATTACCTTAAAGCCCATAATGGGACCAGAAATAGACAATCATTCAAAATGAAAACACATAAAACCTCTCCCCCATTGTCACTGCAAAGCCCAGACACTGGCAGCGCTAATCTCTCCGTCTTGCCAATAAACTTATTAGAATTGAATTGAAATTGCAAGAGATGAACGTTTAACAGATGAGTGGTTAGCCAAGCCATTCACAGGGGCTCGTGGCGCTCATCAGAAGCTTCACGGAGAAGGGGCTGTCCCTCCCGGGGCTCTGGGAAGCTTCAGGAGGTTGGCTGACCACCCGCCCCATCAAGCACCAGGAATGAGCTACAGCTGTCGGGAGGAGAGGGAACCTTCTGCCGAGAGCCATCCACTGCGCAGGGCTGCCAAGGACTCCAAACTTAATGACGGCGGAGGCAACATCCATGCAGCTGACCTATGGCTGCCTGCACCTGAGCAGGGAGCCTGTCCTCGGAGCTCCGCCTGGGTCTGCACTGGCCCACTGCACCAGACTTTTAATACGCACAAATATATGATGCAGGTAACCTGGGCCCAAGATTCTGTTCACGTCCTCAAATCCACCAGCCCCTGAGGCAGGTCCTGGAGAATGGCTCAGAGCGGCCTGCTCTGGCCAGCTCCCAGCAGCCACTGCATCACCCACCAAAAACCCCAGAGTACCAGTGCCTGGAGCTTAGGTCACTTCCCCCACGTCCATCCCTCCCAGATGCTGGTGCTAGACCAGGGCGATGGCCTTGGCCCTCAGCCCCTGCTTCACGGGCCCCAGATGCCCCATTTGTCTGGAGTAATCTGCTCCGTTTTGGCCCCCAACCCTATTCCAGGATGTTCCTGAGAAACAGGTCAAGCACTGGGGCCCAAAGCATCAAGGTTGCCTCATGATGTGTGGTTACACCTGGGGTGTGGATGAGAAGAGAGGGAATGAGGTGACAGAAATCCTGATGGAGCAGGTGCTGGGTGAAATGCCTACGAGGTAACGCACCCAAGCTCCTTCCAATCACTCCCTCAGCCAGTAAGTATTCACTGAGCACCGTCAAGGTGCTAGCAGCTGCTGCTGCTACTACTACTGCTCCTACAACTATTACTGCTACTACTACCACCACCATCACAGCTAGCTAGCATTTACATAGCTCTTTAAGGTTCACAAAGCATTTTACAGTTACGATCTCATTTGCTCTTCACAACAACCCTGGGAGGTAGATGCTATTATTATCCTCATTTTACAGTTGAGGAAACTGAGGCAGAGAGCAGTGAAGTAACCGGCCCAGGGTCACACAACTAGGCAGGGTTCACACTCGCCTCATGAAAGGCTCTTCCGGGCCAGGACCCTGCCTCTGTATTTCCTCATGTGTCTGATTCCACCGAGCAGATCTTCTGAAACACCCCAGGCCCAGATGGACAGAGGCAATCCTGCTTCTGGGTCAGGACATATCTGTCTGTTGCCTTTTCTCAGCCTGGCCAAGCAATCCCTCTCCTTTTCTACTTCCATGCCCCAGCCCCACCCTCTAGAGTCATTAACCCCCTTGCCTCTGGCCAGAAGCCACTGCAGTGAACAGATATGAAATGTCTCTGTGCTAAGGCTGGCCTTCGAGGAGAGAAGGCTGCATCTGTGAAGCATTCCGTTTGCCCGGGCTGTCATGATCCCCACACGCATGTGTCTGAAAGCTACCCCGGCCCCCCTCCTGACCTGCCAAAGGCATGCAGGTTTGGCTCCAGGCGCTTCCCCACTAAACGCCCATGCCTGTCGCCCGGGGACACCCAGAGGAGGTATCTGGCTCTGGCCATTTTCTCCCAAGCGTGGCTTGGAAGAGCCTCAGCCAGAGAGGCAGCAGCCTTGGAGAGGCTGGGGGGGAGAGGAAGGATGGCCAGCACCCTGCCCACCCGCCTGCCTGCTGTGTGACCCTGACTAAGCCTCCTGCTGGTGTGACTCATTCTTTACCACCCACAGCACTGCAGCAGCCTCTCTCAGGCACACAAAGGAAGGACAGAAGATCCTAGCTCAGCGGGAGCAAACGTGCAGCTGGAGAACTTGAGGGAATCATGGCCTGGACAGGGGTGGGCACCAGGGCCTCCGCAGCAGACCAGAGCGCACACCTGACTCTCGAAGGAAGCAGCCAGGCCCGACGGGGGTGGGGGGGATCTGTCCTTCCTTTGGGGTCCCAGGCTCATTTCTGTTACAGGGCTGCCTGCTAGCCATACCTGGTGATGCTGTGGAGAAAGCACGGGGCCTGAGTTCAAATCTAATCTCAGGCACTTCCTAGCATCCAGACTCAGGGCAGCTCATTTAACGTGTGCTTGCCTCAGTTTCCTCATCTATAAAATGGTGATGATATCGGCACCTACCACCCAGGGTTGTTGTGAAAACCAGACGAGATCTTTGTAAAGCACTTAGCACGGTGCCTGGCACACAGTAGGCCCTCAATAAATCCTTGTTTGTTTCCTCCCTGGGGAGTCACAAGACCTCGGCCCATTAGACTCCTGGTGGACGGGGACTTTTCTGCCTCTCTCTGCACCGCCAGCACTTTGGTCAAGTACACGAGCATTCATTAAATGCCTACTGCGTGCTGAGCACTAGGCCGAGCATCAGGGCCCCACACACGGTGAGTGATGAATCAGTGCTTCTGGCCCTGCGTCTCCTCAGCTCGGGCCCTCACACACTTGGGGTGAGCCACACTTTCCACCTCTTAAGACAAGCTCTTTGGAGGCCATCAAGACCCAGGACACAGAGCTCATTTTAACTACTAGGCAGGTTTGGGCTGAAGGAGACTCCACGTTTACTTTACTCACAGCCCCTGCGCCTCCCCACCTCACCTGCCCCCCAGTACATCTACCTGTTCTCCGGCTGGCTGAAAATAAACAGGCATCGCCCGCCTTGGCCACGGAACCAGGAATCCCTCTTTAATTACCCAGGCCTCTCAGCCACAGCACAGGCCATTCTGCGGCAGCCTCTTTCTTCCAATGAGCTTCTCTCCAAGCAGGGGGGACCTGCGGTCAGCCAGGGATGCAGAATCCCAAAGCGGGTCAGTGCCCCAAGCCTTTCAGACCACATCAGAGCCCCCAAGGATGCTCTCTTAGAGGGTGTGGCTGGTCACGATCTCAGGAACTCCAGAAGGATGGGGAGGACCCCAAAACATGATGGTCAGGGGGAAAAGGGTCCTGCAGGTATTTGGAGTCTGCATGCCTCTGACACTAACTGGTTGGGAGAGCCTCAGCTGCCCCACCTGTGAAATGGGGATCACACCTGTGGGATCACCTCAGTGGGACATCACTGGGACATCAAATGAAGTCATTCCAGTCCGGCCTTTTAGTTATTCGTGGCTGTCGCTGACCTGTCCATGAAATCTCACACAAGTCACTTCTCCGGGGGCCTGACCTCCTCACTTGTAAAACTGGAGAGTTTAAAAAGACCAGGGATTCCTGACCTGGGCCCTGTGAGCTTGTTTGTAGAATGATTTTGACCGCTGAACTGTAATAGAAAGCACGTGCTTCTGGGAGGGGGCCCTGGGTGTCCTCAGACAAACTGCCCAAGGGGGCCAGGGCACATTGAAGAAGCCGTGGTCGGAGAGGACCCAAGCCCCTTCCTTGCAGGCTCCCTGCTCTCTCGCTGCCCCCATGGCAGCTCCAGCCCTATCATGCATGCATTTCTCTTCTTTCTCCTTGAGTCTGTGGCTTGTCTTTGGGTAAAGAGTTCTGTAAGCCCGCTCCCCACTGTGTGAAGAAGCAGATGGCAGACTGAAGAACAGAGAGGTCGAAGGACCTGTCCAAAGACACACAGGATACCTCTGCTCAGGCCGACCTCTTGTAAACAAAACCCCAGGCTAATTTCAGACTGCTTGGCTAGCTCTCAGCCCAGAGGGTCACAGAGAAGAAATGGCCAAAAAGAGGACGTTTCAGCTCACCTGGAGAGGGAAGAGGGAAAAGTACTGGTCCCACACCCCACTGGGCTCAGGGCTCAGGCCTGCTGCTGTCCACAGAGCCTCGGTTCTGAGAACAATGGTTCTTTTCATGATTCAGGGCCCCTGGGGAGTGAGGGAAAGGTGTCAGCATGAGTATCTGGTGCGGCCTTGAAAAGCTAGGAGACAAGGAAGGAGCAAGAAATTCAGGTCTATTCCCTGCTCAGTTCAACTGGAGATTGTGTGTGTGTGTGTGTGTGTGTAAGTATACCAGGCCACAACTCAAGAGGCCTGGGTTCGAGTCCTGACTCTGCCACTAACTGTGAGAGCTGGGGGAAATCCCTTCCTCTCTCCAGAGGCCCCAGTTTCCCCACCTTGGGCAGGAGGCCCACCTACTGCGTCATCTCTCCAATCCCTCCCTGCTTTCACTTGGGATGAGGCGCTGTCATGTCCTGCAGGAAGCTGTGAGTCCCGGCTCCCCAAGCATGGCGGAGGTGACCTCGGCTCAGCTGTTTGCTACGTGGGTGAAACGTGCAGGAGACAGCCTGGGGGATCAGAAGGTGACCTGTAGCCCCACTCTCTGAAGGATGGGGGACTAAGTCCTACAGAAAGGCAAGCTGTTAGTCAGTCATTACTGTTGATCAGAGCACAGCAAGAGGGGCCTTGGGGCTGAGTGCAGAAAACGCGGGATTCAGAAAGAAGGCTTGGGTTCAAATCCTGCCCCAGAAGCTCGCTAGCTGCGTGATGTTGGCACGGCACTTCTCTTTCCTGGGCATCGGTTCCTCATCTGTCAAACGGGGCCACTGGAGTCCCATCAGCCCTAGCTTGCCATCCTATGACCCCATGGTGAGTGGACCCCTCGCGCTGTGGCAGCAGGAGGATTCGGACGAGAAGGGCATGGGATGGAGCCGGCATGGCTGAGGCGCTATCTGCACTGTCGGAGGGAACATCCAGACGGACGTGGCCACAACTCCACTGGAGGATTCCTGCTCTTATGATCACTGTCATCATCTTTGAGCCTTGAATGGGGAAAAACTGCTGGGAAAACCGGCAAGCTCCAATGTAAAATGGGCTGGAGAAGGAAATGGCAGAGCACTCCAGGATCTCTGCCAAGAAAACCCCAAAGGGGGCCCCAGAAGTCAGACACAGCCAATCTACTAAAGGATGACAAGATAGAGACCAAAGGCTCCCCCCGTCTGCCACGGTAAGGTCAAAGCGGTCCATGAGGGTCTCTAGAGCACCGGCCCTGGAGTCAGGAGGACCTGAGTTCAAATCCGGCCTCAGACACATAACACTCACTAGCTGTGCGACCCTGGGCAAGTCACTTAACCCCATTAGCTAAAATTACGACAACAAGCAAACCCAAAAAATGGATCATTCTGATTGCATGAAATTGAAAAGTCTTTGCACAAACGAAGGCCACGAAAGCAGAAAATGGGGGGGAAATTTTTTACAGCAAGTTTCTGTGATAAAGGCTTCATTTGTCAAATAGAGAGAGAAATGAGTCAAATTTATAAGAAGACAAGTCATTCCCCCAAAGGACACGCACAGGTGGTTTTCAGATGAAGTATCAAAGCCACCTACAGCAATATGAAAAAAAGCTTTGAATCAGTATGGATTAGAGAAATGCATATTAAAACAACTGAAGTACCACCTCATACCTATCCGACTGGCTAATATGACAGAAAAGGAAAATGGCAAATGTTGGAGGGGATGTGAGAAAAGTGAGACACTCATGCATTGTTGGTGGAGCTGCGAACTGATCCAACCATTCTGGAGACTTATTTGGGATTATGTCCAAAGGGCTATAAAACTGCGCATACCTTTTGACCTAATAATACCATTACTAGGTCCGTATACCAAAGAAATATTAAAAAAAAAAAAGGGAAAAGGACTTTTATGTTCACAAATATTTACAGCAGCTCTTTTTGTGGTGGTTAAGAACTGGAAATTGAGGGGATGCCCACCCATTGGGGAATGGCAGGAAAGCTGTGGTACACGATTTAATGGACTACTGTTGTGCTATAAGAAATGACAAGCAGGATGCTTTCAGAAAAACCAGGAAAGACTTACATGAACTGATGCAAAGTAAAGTGAGCAGAACCAAGAGAATATTGTACACGGTAACAGCCATAGTGTAACGGTGGTCAATTGTGAAAGACTTAGCTCTTCTCAGCAATATAATGATCCGAGACAATTCCAAAGAACTCATGGTTGAAAATACTATCTACCTCTAGAGAAAGAACTAGTGGAGTCTAAATGCAGATTGAAGTATACTTTTTAAAAAACTTTATTCCTCCTGGGGGTTTTTTGGGGTCTATCTCCTTTTATAACATGACTAATATAGAAATGTTTTGCATAACTGCACATGTATAACCTGTATGCTTGCCATCTCAGGGAGGGGGGAGGGAGAGAATTTGGAACTCAAAATTTTTAAAAACAAATGTTAAAAATTTTGTACATGAAATTAGGAAAAAATATTTTTTAAAAATAAAATAAAATGGTTAAAAAAAAAGGAATTGGAGTGGGGGTCTTGTGACTGGAAGTGAAGACTTCTTCCTACCACACACCCGACCTCCACCCCTTGTAGTGTGCTTAAGGCCACTATAGGCTGCAAGGGTGGTGGGAACCAGAGAGGATGGGATCTGTAAAATGGCTGCATTACTGTAGGATGCTACACAACAGGGGTTTAGAACCAGCCCCGTGATTTCCTTAATGTAGAGAACTCCCTGGGTGGGGAAATTTCCTCCACCCATGCAGATTAGCATCCTTGTTGCAATTTACCAGTTTAGAGAGCTACTAGAGAGCACAGAAAGAGGCTGGCTAGAGTCACACAGCCAGCAGTGGCCCCAGGCAGGCACTGGGCCAGGGTCTGAGGCCAGCTCTCTCCAAAGTGCCCAAGACACATCTGTAGAATTGAAACATTAAAAGGAACTTTAGAAATCACAGCACTTTCAGCTGAAAAGAACCGCAGAGAACATCATGACAGAGATTCTCTGTTTCCCAGAGAGGGAGGCCAGACCCAGGTCAAGCCCAGAGGCTGCTCCCTGGGCTGTCATGCCCTCCCCCACCCAGGTTATCTAATCCAATTTTCTCAGTTCACAGATAAGGAAATTGAGGCTGGAGGAGGTAAGTGACTTACCCAAGGTCACACAGCAACTAAGGATCTCAGGTGGGATCTGAACCTAGGGCTTTGGAGGAGGAGCCAGCCAACCCCACCCACTGCCACCCACAGGGCAGACAAGCCAGACTAAGTGAGGCGAGGAACACCATGTGCCAGGCAGATCAAAGCCCCCTCCCAGCCCTGACTACCACACCCCCTCAGACTCTAATGGGGACAGCCCAGGCCCCGAGCCCTGGGAATGGCCAGGCTTCCAGCCCTCCACCAGCAGCATCCTGGAAAACCACCCTGGCAAGATGCAGGGTTCTTTCCACTAGAATTCACTGCTTCCCTTCTAGACCGAGCCCCTCATTTTGACTTTTTTGTTTGTTTGTTTTTTAAGGCAACTGGCATTAAGTGACTTGCCCCGGGTTACACATCTAGTCAGTGTCAAATGTTTGGTCTGAGACTGGACTTGAACTCAGGTCCTCCTGACTTCAGGGCCAGGGCTGGCTGCCCCAAGCCCCTCATTTTGATACAGAGTGCTAGGCTCCGAGTTAGGAGAGACTTGCATTCAAATCCTGGCTCAGATCTCAGACTCTTACTAGCCCTGAGCTATTCACTGAACCTATCCCAGCCTCAGCTTTTCCATCTATACAATGGGGCAACAATCATCACCCTTACGTGGAGGGGAGAAGGCTTTGTAAACATTAAAGAATCATAGGAAGGCCAGCTGTTATCATGAGTCATCTAAAGCAGCATATAGACATCAACACAAGCATTTTCCCAGGGATGTCCCCGGTCTGAGGAAACCACAAGCTCCAACCTGCAAATGGTGAGGGACCAGAAGGGTGATGGAGGCTCCAGCTGGGTGCTGGCTGCCAGGACGCGGCTTACGAAAGTGCACCCGATACCACCTCACACCTATCAGAATCGGCCAAGCTGACAAAAACATGATAAATGTTGGAGAAGATGTGGGAAAACTGGAACACTGATGTATTGTTGGTGGAGTTGTGAAATGATCCAACCATTTTGGAGAGCAATTTGGGGCTATGCCCAAAGGGCTACAAAAATGCACATCCCCTTTGACCCAGCAATAGCACTTCTCGGGCTATATCCCAAAGAGATCAAACAAATGGGAAAAGGACCCACATGTACAAAAATACTCATGGCAGGTCTTTTTGTGGTGGCAAAGAATTGGAAATTGAGAGGATGCCCATCCACTGGGGAATGGCTGAGCAAGGTGTGGTCTATGAATGTGATGGAATACTATTGTGCTATAAGAAATGATGAACAGGAGGACTTCAGAAAAACCTGGAAAGACTCGTACGGACTGATTCGGAGTGAAGTGAACAGAACCAGGAGAATGTTGTACACAGTAACAGCCACGTTGTGCGATGACTAATGTTGATGAACTTAGCCCCCTCTCAGCAATGCAAGGATGTAAGGCATCTCCAGAGGCCTCATGATAGAAAATGCTATCCACATCCAAAGAAAGAACTATGGAAGCTGAATCGCTCTCACTTATTTTTATCTTCTGTTGAGTTTTGTTTCATCTTTCTGATGGTTCCTCCTATTGGTTTTAATTTTTACTTACAACTTCACCAATGTGAAACTATGTTTAATGGGAATGTAAATGTAAAGCCTATATCAGATTGTGCACTGTCTTGGGGAGGGTGGGGAATTTTCAACTCAAAAGCATATGGAAGTGATTGCTGATAAATCAAAATAAATTAATAAAATTAAAAAAAAAAAGAGGTGAGCCTGGCGGGCCGGAAGGGGCAGCAGGGGCAGACACGTCTGGCGGGGGTCTGGCCGGGAGAGGGGGCGCTCAGCACACCAGGAGGTCTGACACGGCTGTGGGCCAAGCAGAGAGAGGTCAGGGCTGGAGACGCAGACACGCACGTGTGCACACACGTGGATAGGGACACAGCTGCGGATGACAACACGGAGCCGGCCACGGACACGGAGGCGGAGACAGCAGGGATGGTGGCAAACAGAGACAGGCGTGGGCAGAGGCAGAATCACAGAGTCGAGACGGCTCAGAAGCCATCTGATCCAACCCGCTAGCTTTACAGAGGAGGAGACTGACGCCCAGAGAAGCGGGTGAATTTCCCAAGTAAGTTTCAGAGCACAGATCTGAACCCAGGTCCTCTGGCTCGGATCCAACTGCTCAGCAGGGTCAGGGAGACCAGAGTGCGAACCTCACCTCTGACACTAACTGTTGATCCTGGTCAAGTCAACCATCCCTGCCCTAATCTGTCAGTGTCCCTGGAAGGGCCGTGTCAACCAACTGATTGCCACCTTCCCCTGTGACGTACTTCCACCCCAACCCCATTAGAATGTAAGCTGCCGGAGGGCAGGCACTGGTATCCGGCCCATGCTTAGCACCTAGTAGGCGCTTTATTCATTCATTCATGCCTTGCCCTCTCTGGGCCTCAGTGCGCTCCTCTGTCGGATGAGCCACGGGCCCCTCGCGCTCTGCGGCCCTTAAAGCGCCGCCACCGGTGGCCCCTACTCTGGGCCCCGGGCCGTCTTACCTGCCCGCCCGGAGGGCGCTCAGGCTTCCGCTCCACAGGGCGCTCCGGGAGCGCGCCCCCCTCCGGCGCGATGGTTTGCCCCGCGTCCCAGCCCAGGACCGGCGAGGACGAGCCCAAGTGCCCCCTGGGAGAGGGGAAAGGGAAGACCAATTCTCCGGTCGCGCGCCCCCGCGTCGGTACCTCACCCGGTGCCGCGGTCACGCCCGCCCCTCGCGTAGTGCTCTCTGGGAATCGTAGTCCGTCCCTCTTCTTCAGCCTGAGGCTAAGTCGCCTTTCCCAGAAGCCTTTGGGTCACGGAATAACGTGAACCTGCGGGGGAGGGGAAGAAAATGACGTCCTAGAGGCGCGCGCTGCTCTCTGGGAGATGTAGTTCAAGTGCTCATTTTGGCGAGCTTGTGCAGAGGCAAATAAAAAAGGTTCAAATCGACGTTTGTATTGGTCTACCTACAGATGATGGTAAAGGACTTTCTGACGAAAATTGAGACCAAAAGAGTGCCAGGAAGAAAGTTTAAAGGACTCGGAACTTCAGAGAGAGAACTACAAGTCCCGTGAAGCATCTCGCGAGGAAGCGCGCCCCCCCGTGACAAGAAGACTGAGGCGCCGGCGCGGGCACGGGCGCAAGCGCAGGCGGGGGCAAGGCCTGGACGGCGGAAGATGGCGTCCCCGTCGATGTTCGGGCAAGTGTACTCGACCTTCTTCCGCAGGTCGTCCGCCTTCGCGCTCACCATCGTCGTGGGCGTCCTGTTCTTCGAGCGCGCCTTCGACCAGGGCGTCGACGCCATCTACGAAAGCATCAACAAAGGGGTGAGGGCGGGGGTGGGGCCTGGAGCCCCCTGACCTTGGGCCTCGGGAGGGCGCGACTGGGCCCCGGGGCCGGGCGGGAAACTGAGGCTGGAGGAGGGCTTGGAGGACATCTGCCCGAGACCCGCCCCCCCCCCCGGGCCGTCTGGTTCAGCCCTTGATTTTGCAGAGGAGGAAACTGAGGCACAGACTGATGCGTGCCTTTGCCCAAGGTCGCAGGGTCCTAGAGCTGGGAAGACTAGTCCCTCACCTTTGTTTTACAGAGGGGGAAACCGAGGCACGTCGCAGGCAATGTCACTCGACCACGGTCACACGTAGGCTCTAGAGCAGAAAGCCCATTCAGACCAGACTCCCAATTTTACAGCAGGGGAAACTGAGGCAGAGCGAGGGGGAATGACTTGGGGAAACCACGTGACCACAGATGATGAGCACGTGCAAAATATATACGTGCAAAGTAAGTTGGGGGGAGGAAGGGGCACCCCAATAAGGGGGGGAGAAGGGGGGGCTCCTGGACAGAAGCCCCCCTCCCCATCGTCTCAGTGGGTGTGTTCCCACTGCCTCTTGCAGGACAAGGGATGTGTCCTTTCATAAATGCTCATTGACAGTATTCGAACCCCCGGCCTCAGTTTCCTCATCTGTAAAAGGAAGAGGTGATGATAGAGAGCCAGGTGCAGAGTTAGGAAAACCTGAGTTTGAATTCTGCCTTAGACCGTGTTAGCTGTGTGACCCTGGAAAAACCACTTAAATTTCCTGGGCCTCCTTTTCCTTCCTAAAATGAGGGGGTTCGGCCCCTTCCTCTCGCCACTCTGTGACCCCATGACGGCCAACGTCTTCATCCCAGATGAAGAAACTGAGGCCCAAAGAGGTTGTGACTTGCCCAGGGTCACAGAGGGATTTGAACCCAGGCCATCGGACTCTAAATATTTGAGCTGAGTCTCATAGAAAATGGAAGTTCTCTGGGTGAGGAGGGAGAACGGGCAGCCCAAGCATGGGGAACAGCCTAGGCAAAGGCTCAGAGGTGGGAGATGGAATGGGCGGAGCAGTTAGGCTCAAGGTTTTTAAAGCGTATGAGCCTTTGTGGCGTTAGGGCAGTAGGAGCCGCTGAGGTTTCTTGATCGGGGATGTGGCATCGGCAGGACGGGAGGGGAGGAAACAATGAGCCTGAGGTCACACAGGTCTCCTGGAGGGGTCAGGCCCTTTGTGACTCGCCCCAAGGCCGGGTGCCCTGTGTTTCCAGGCCCTGCCCCCCCGGGCGGCATTTCTGGCCTCCAGGCTGGTCACCTCATGCTTGACTCTTTGGCCCTGTGCCCCTTGGTAGTGTCATCCTTGAAAATACCAGCAGGGTGGGCCTGAGGGCCCTGCCCAGACATAGAGCCTCAGCTCACCTCCTGGTCAGGGTGTGAGGCTGCCCACAGCACTAACATTCAGTACCAGTGACCGCCCTTTCTCTCCAAAGGCAGCACAGCCACCCTAAGTTGGTGGTGATTGCAGGAGGAGTATTTGGGGATATGCCCCTGCCTGATGTCCTTCCAGCTGTCCAAGCCACTGGTGGTTGAAGGTGAAAGTTAGCTAAGAGACCCTCTGAGGTCCCATAACTCCTGAGGGGGGGCCTGGAGCCCCACGTCTCTCTCCTCGAGGGTCAGCGAGTCTCTAGATGGGCCCCACGCTCCTGAAGGCCTGCCTGGAGGGTCTCCCAGCAGGGAGTCCACGGCCACTGCCCCCAGATACCCCTTCCTGTGTCTGGGAGATGGGGTATGTCAGAGGTCAGACAGGGAAGCAGAAAGAGCTCCTCTTCAGGGAAGGATTGAGGGCCCCTGGGTTTGACAGACTCCCTGGGGTGGGAGATGGAGCAGGCCCTGGCGGCCACTCCTGCAGGTAACGTCCGGGGTCCCCGGTAGTCCCCACTTGTGTCCTTTCTCGTTTGGAAGGTGGGGGCGGCGGGGGGCAGCGACACCAGGAAACACTGTGGATGGGATTTCACGCACGCGGCCTTTGTCTTCTCGATGCAGAAGATGTGGAAGCACATTAAGCACAAGTATGAGGAGCAGTAGCTGGTGGCACCAGGCGTGAGCTCCGGCCACGGAACCCGATCCACGGCCACGGACAGCAGCCCGGGGAGAAGGCCCAGTCAGACGCTGCATGGGACACGTTCATGGCATTCATTACTCCACCTCTGCTCCATCTGTTCCGAGAGCTGACAAATAAAGAGAATGTGAATTATCTGTGAGACCTGCCTCTGGCGCAGTTCTGTCGGCGCCTCCCGTGCGTCCTGGGTCCAGGGGTGCGGTGGGGCTTGGGGTGGAGGGTTATTTGGCACCGTCCATCTTACTGGAGTCCAGTCAAGATGGAATTCGGCTAAATTATCCCTTTTGCTAAGTGGAAGAACGAGCGGGTGGCGCTGCCGTCGGGGATCCCCAGGGAGGTCAGTGGGGTCTGAAGAGGCCTAGCCTGACTGATGCCAGCTGCTCCTCCTGGGGGGGGGGGCCGTAGCTGCACTGGGTCTGCTTCACAGAATCCTGGCTCAGCAGTGAGTCAGGGAGCGTTCAGAGTCTCCTTGCCAGGATCCGCAGCCCTGGCAGTCTCTGCTTCCCAGGTGTTAGGTGTGAGTTCTCACGATCATGGTTCAAACAGTTTCTACCTCACTTGCACAGTAGATAGAGGGGTGAAGTAACGTAAAATCGTGAGGCTCTCGCTGGCAATGTGCCTTCTTTGTCTGTTGCCCTATAAAGCAAGTGGCACTGGTCAGTGAATGGGGACCCCCGCAGGGGTGCATGTGCAGGCTGAATGCTGTGCGTGCCTCAGCTGGCCCCCACTGAGGGTTGAGGGGATTTGGGGGAGAGCGCTAGTTCTGCTGGTCTCGATTGACCCCATTGAGTCGAGGAGTAGTTGCTCCCGCCCTCACACCGGCCTCTTCCAGAAGAGTTGTTAGGGAATGCCGTAGGAATTGGTGCTCCCATTATCAGCAAATTCCCTTTGAGAAGACCATTCTAGAACCACGTAAGCTTCTAATTATGACTCCAGTCCTGTCTGACCCTGTCAAAAGCGAACCTGCTGGTGAGAGAGGGGCTAGAAGCTTTCCTGTGCCTCTCCTACCTAAGAAATGGCATACTCGGTGTGTTTACCTGTCCAGCACTGCTGACGGGCTGTGTGACCTTGAGCCAGTCACTTCTCTGGGCCTCAGTTTCCTCATCTGTAAAATAAGTCTGCTGAGCTCAAAGTTTGCTTTCTGCTCAAAATGAATTCTCTGGAAGTCCTGTCTCTCTGCCACCCACTTGCTGGGTGACCTCAGGCGAGTTGCTTCTGGTCTCCCGTCTGTCACCGGTATTTCTATTCCAATCTGTTGGCCAACTGGTAATTCCCTATGTAAAGGTAGCTTGTGTGAGCTCCAGGGCATCTTTACCCAGCTCCTGCTCTCACAGACGAGTCCCAGAGTCCCCAGCACTTGGCTACGGCTCCCCATCAGGGTCAGGGCTGGAGGAGTGCCCCAAAGTGGTCAGGAGTGATTCTCTGATGCCTGTGGCGCTGAGCCCCGACCAGTGGGCTTCCCCACCGGCCAGGGTTATCAGCTGAGAATCAATTTAGTTAGCCAGCTGTAAGTAGTTTTTTAGGATAGTATTTGCCAAAGGGGTGCAGTCAGCCCCACTGGTACAAAGCATCCCCCCAAGCCCCGTCTCATTCTCCTAAGACAGCGAGTACCTAAAAGTCCAGGGCAGATCGGTGTCGAGCTTAGCCCGTGTGGCAATGCAGCCTCCCGGCTACCAGAAAGACGTCTTCTCCCATTTGGGGGTGCCCCATCCCATTCCATTCCCCTCCATTACGGTGAATCTGTGTTCAGTTTGTCCTCGGCTCCTAATGCAGACACTGCCACCAGTTGATCTAGGGGTGCTGTCTAGGACACCATTGGGGAGATGGAAAGTCCAATAGCCTTCAGACCCTTGGAAGCTGGAATATCTACCTCCAAAGGGTGGGAGGTGGGGAGGGGGAGAGGAGAAGCAAGTCAGCCAGGCCTAAGGCCGAGGCCTCTCCTTCTTGTCCAGACAGGCGCTTGGCCTTGGCTGTTTTAACATATCTGTCAGTGACTTGGACAAAGGGATAGGTGAAGTGCACATCAAATTGGGGGATGATGGCAATCTGTGAGGGATAGCTAAGAAAGACCATGGAGAGCAGTCAGCACCCAGAAAGATCCTGAAAGGCCAGAGCATTGGGCTGGATCTAATTAGATAAAGTGCCATAGGGGTCAATGGGAAATCTCACGCTCAGGTTCAAAAATCCCACCTCCCAAGTACGAGATGGCTGGCCAACAGCGGACCCCAACGATCTAGGGATCTTAGTGGACTTCGAGCTCAATATGCTTTAGCAGAAGCAAAAAAAAAAAAAAGCCAAGGCATTCTTCAGAAAAATAAAGAGAGGTATGGTTTCCGGAAATAAGGACTTGGTAGTCCCACTGGACCCTCCTGTGGTCCAACTTCACCTGGAGGGTTGTGTTCAATTCTTGGGGGGGCCCGTCACAGTTTGAGAAGCATCCTAAAGAGATAACCAAGATGGCAAAGGGTCTGGAACTAATGCCAGGTGAGGACGAGGGGAAGGAACCAGAAGGAGGCCAGGAGGAAAGCGCTCAAACGTTTGAAGGTCTGTCTCTTGGAGGAAGGCTTAGACCTCTTCCACTCTTCCATCTTGCCCCAAGAGCAATGGGGGGAAGTGGCCAAATCCACAAAGTCCCAAAGTCGGGGGTGGAGGGCCTGCCTGAGGAAGGGGTGGGGGGGCTTCCTTTTACTGGAGCACTTCAAGAACAGGCTGGATGGGGGCAGCTAGATGGTGAAGTGGATAGAGCACCGGCCCTGAAGTCAGGAGGACCTGAGTTTAAATGTGGCCTCAGACCAAACACTTGACACTTACTAGCTGTGTGACCCTGGGCAAGTCACTTAACTGCAATTGCCTGAAAAAAAAAAAAAAGAAAGAAAAGAACAGGCTGGATGACCCCCAGACTGTGGTCCATGCAGATCCCTCTGGGCCGTGGGCTGCCCTGGGAGGCTGCTGCCAATTCTTCCAGTCTGGAAAGGAATGTTGTCTTGGGCAGGGCGAGTCTGCCCTCTGCCCTCTGCCCTGGCCTAGTAAACACAGGCCACCCCCGGGCACTCAGAAGAGGTTTGTTTACCCAGTGCCTTCCTGAAGCAAACATCCCCACACTTGGCAAGACTGACAAGCCAATTATAGAACAGTGCACGGAGAGAATTCTCAGAGTAATTAATTTCCAATTTAGGTGCTGTTTGTTTTGTTTCTTTAATTGTAACTTGGCCCAAGAAGGTTGTGAGCACAGCAAATGATGATAATGACTGATATTGATACAGACAGCCCTTGAGGGTTTTGTGGTGGTCCAGCTGTTTCACTTCATGACCCCACTTCGGGTTTTCTCGGCAAAGATACTGGAGTACTTCCCCATTTCCTTCTCCAGCTCAGTTTACAAATGAGGAAATTGAGGCAAAGTTAAGTGACTTGCCCAGGGTCACACCGCTAGGAAATGTTTGAGGCTGGATTTGAACTCACTTACATGAGTCTTCCTGACTCCAGGCCCTGTGCTCTATCCACTATGGCGTCACCTAGCTGCCAGTGGATTGACCTGGAGTCAGGAAGCCCTGAGTTCAGACTTAGTAGCTGTGTGACCCTGGGCACAACACTTAACTCAGTTTCTTTATCTGTCAAATGGGCTGGAGAAGGAAATGGCAAATCCCTCCAGTATCTTCGCTGAGGAAACTCCAGATGGGGTCACAAAGAGTTGGATGCCACTGAACTGAATTGACTTAAATCAGTCAATTAAATTTAAATTTAATCAATTTAATTAATGGATTGATTAATTAAATCAATTTAAATTAAATTAGGAAGGAAAAGTTCCTGTATACACAAAAATATTTTTAAAAGCTTTTTTCTATAACAAAAAAAAAAAGCCCAACAAATTGAGGGAGGGCCCACCTGCTGGGGAACAGCAGAATAAATCCGTGTATATGAACGTGCCATAAGAAAAGATAAATGGGGTTAGAGAAACTTTGGAAAGCTTATATGAAGCGATGCAGGCAGAAGTCAGCAGAACCAGCACGACTTCTACACTAACGTCAACGTCGGTAAGACAACCAGCTTTGAAAGATGCAAGATCTCCGATCAAAGCAGCGATCAGCCACAGTTCTAGAGAGCCCATGATGAAGCCCGCTCCCCTCGTCTGACCGACAGGCAACGGACGAACTCCGGTGCAGAATGAGACATTCTGGAACACGGCCAGCCGAGGGAACTTGTTTTGCTAGGCCACGCAGATTGGTTCCAATTTTATTTTTTCCTTTAAGTTGGGGTGGGGAATGAGAGGGAGAGAAAACAAATACTTATTAATTGGAAAATACAGTAAAGTGAAAACATTTGGTCTCCCAGGCCATCTTGAGTTTGAAGTCGAGGTGAGTTTCTTTGCTTTTTGGCTGCCCTGGTGCCCTGCTATAAGCCAGGGCTTGGTGACGCTGGCCGAGGGGAGATCCAAGTGGCATCAGCACTAATTAAGCTGAAGTCATTTTCCTGGTAATGAGTGGGTGTGCCTGAGGCACAGCAGGTGAGGGAAGCTGGCAGTGCCTCTGGCACTGACGCACATTAGCTGGCATTTCACAAGCCCTTCGAGTTGCTCCGTTTGATCCGACAAGAAGGAGTCTCTGGACTCACGTCTCTAGTTTTCACTTGTGGCGGCTGGGAAGCCCTAAAATTATATCCATCTGCCTGCTCACCTCACAGCCTGCGGTGGAAAGAAAAGCGTCAGTCTGGCCAATGAGCATTTATTAAGCACCTATTGTTTCGGGTACTGTGCTAAGCCATGGGGATACAAAGAAAGGCAAAAACGTGGTCCCTGATGGCCGGGAGCTCACCGTCTAACGGGGGAGCCAATCTGAACCTCAGTAGGTGCGTACAATCAATCCATGAACATTTATTAAACACCTACTAAGTACCAGTGTAACGGGAACTCGGCTATGGGAGCTCCCATCCTCAGTCTGTGCCTGCCCGCCAACTTGGAGAAGGCTGGGGAGCCTGCCTCTGGAAAGGCACAGGAAGGCACAGATGCAGAGCTTAAGCAGACATTCTGTGACTGGTTCTGGGCTTCTCACCATGGGGAGGGCTGGACTTTTGAACGGCCGCTGAGATGGAGAATGATTCAAAGGCTACTGTCTAACCAACCAAAGTGAGTGCAGGGAGTCAGAGTCCGGATCAGGATTTGCTGAAGCTGGAGACCAGGTCGGGCAGCCGCAGGGACCCTGAAGAGAGCCTATGAAACTCAACCCATCCGCCAATGGGACATGGAAGCTGAGATGATGTTTTCTGAAGGCGGCCAGGGGGTGTCGTGGATAGAGCACCAGACCTGGAGTGAGTTCAAATCTACGCTCAGGCGTTCACTGTGTGACCCTGGGAAAGTCCCTTAATCTCTCTCTGCCTCAGTTTCCTCATCTCTAAAATGGGGATCATAATAGCACCAGAGTTGTTGTAAGGATCAAATGAACTAATATTTTTTAAATGCTTGGCATATAGCAGGTGCTATGAAAAATACCAGTTATTGGGAAATCAGATATACAGGCAATGGGGTGTAGAAATCGATCCTGCTCTACAGGAAAATAGAACGGGAAAGGGATAAGAGAAGAGGGGGAGATAGAAGGGAGGGTAGATAGGGGGAAGAGGTATTCATAATGCATGCTGTCTTGGGGTTGGGGGAGGGATGATATGGAGAGAAAATTTGGAACTCAAAATCTTGTAGAAGTGAATGTTGAAAACTAAAAATAAATAAATTAATGAATCTTTTAAAAAACCTAAAAAAAAAAAGAAAAATACTAGTTATTATTATTATAACTTTATCAGCTACATAGCTTTTGGAAGTGAGCCCTCCCTAAGTCTGATCCTGTTCTCCCCCAGGACTGAGGTGGGGTAGGGGGAGAATGTGCCCCCAAGTGCTGGGGAGGAAATGCTTTGTCGTTTCTGTTCTATATAAATATTCCTTTGTAAAGGCTAATTGATGTTAATTGGTTGAATGAAACTGGGACACCAATCCCTGGCAATTAACATCTGCAGAACCCCAGGGATGCTAGCTCAAGCCTCAAGGATACTCCCTAAGCCCTGAGGGGCACCTCTAGGACTCTGAAGGGAGAGCTTGGAGTGACCTCCTCCCTGAATACCCTCAAAGTCTCTCTCACTGCTCACACCACCAGAGACCACCAGTCTCGGAGGTGCTTCCTTATCCCCACTGATGACTCCCTGGCCCAGGATGCTGTTTCACCTCCAGACATGCTTCACTTCACTCTTTTCTCTCTGGCCCCCTCCTCCACAAAGCCGACCACCAGGCTGCCTGGAGGGTGTGCACACATGCCCATACACACTCACACTCACACACACACACATACACACACACACACCCTTTCTAATTGTGTCACCATGAACCATGATTAAATCAGCTCTACCATTGTTCCTTCGCCTTCTACCAATTCATTATCCCAATAACTTTCCAGAGGGAAGGGTCCCTCCCACCATCACTTCCCTCCCAGGTGATTATAGTTTCCCCTATTAAAATGTAATTCTTTGAGAGGGATTTTCTTTACTATTGTAGCCTCTGGATTTAACACAGTACTTAGCACATAGTAAAAACTTAACAAATGGTTATTCTTTTCATCAATTCAAGGGTTTTTCCCTCTCTCAAAATTTCTAAAAGAACTTTGCTTAGACTTTTTTCTTTGCTCAAGCTTATCTCTACTTGGCCCAGTGGATTAGAGAACTGAGCCCAGAGTGGCCAGAGTTCAAATCCAACCTCAAACACAGACTAGCTGTGTGACCCTGGGCAAGTCAATTAACTTCTGTCTGCCTCAGTTTTCCTTAACTGTAAAATGAGAATTACAACAGCATCTACCCCCACAGATGTGAAGATCAAATCAAATGAGATAATATTTGTAAACACTTAACACACTGTCTAGAACATAGGAAGGGCAGCTAGGTGGTGTGGTGGATAGAGTGCTGGGCTTGGAGTATGGGAAACCTGAGTTCAAAGCTGGCCTCACACACTAACCAGCTGTGTGACCCTGGGCAAGTCACTTCACCCTGTTTGCCTCAGGTTCCTTATCTGTAAAATGAGCTGGAGAAGGAAATGGCAAACCACTCCAGGATCTCTGCTAAGAAAACTCAAAATGAGATCACAGAGAGACAGATGTGACTGAAATGATAAAACTTTAAATGCTTATTTCCTTCCTACCCTCTCCCTCCCTCCCTCCCTCCCTTCCTTCCTTCCTCTCTCTCCCTTCCTTCCTATCCTTTATTTTTTTCTCTATGTATTTGTCATATTGGCCTGTTAGAATGTCAGTTTCTTAAAAGCAGAGACTCTGTCATTTTATTAAATCCTTGTATCTCCAGCACCTGGAGAAATAGCCTGGTGCCTCGGATAATTGGTCTCAGAGTCAGGAATACCCAGTTTCAAGTCCCAGCTCTGACACCTACTGACTGGGACCTTGGACAAGTCACTTAAGCTCTCAAAGACTCCAACCACTAAGATGGTAAGATGCAGAGACCTGCATTGGTAGAAGGGATTTCCTAACTGAGAATTCTCTACACTGATGAAACAATTGCTGTGAACCAAAGATCCCAAGATCCTAGTTCAGTACCTTGCACACAGTAAGGACTTAATGAATGTTAAACGTTTGCTGTTGAAGGAAGGAGGACTACTGTTCTTGGGAAAGACAGGAAAACGAAGAGCATTTAAGCAAGAATCTGATTCTCTATCCCCTGCCAAATGTGCTGAGGAGTAGAAATATCTGTACAAACAATGGAAACAGCTGCTCGTTCCAGATGGGCTTTTCCAAATAATTTCAATTCATAAATAGACATTGTCAAGAAAAACAACTTGGAGAGACTGAAGCACTCTGATCCATGCATCAACCAGCCCTAACTCGAGGGCTGATTGATGGTGACACACAGTACCTAACTCGACAGAGGGGCGATGGGCGGGTTCGAGGTCCAGAGACTCGCATTTTGAATGTGGCCGATAAGTGGACTTGTTTGGCTCACCTATGGTGGTGTCGCGGGGATTGGCCACTGAGCCTTGTTCTTAGGGGTGGACACAGAGCACTACTGATGTCCTTCCTCATGTGGAAAAGGCTGAAAAACCTGCTTCCAAAAATCCATGAGGATGCATAATGGAAGTGCCTGGGGGAGACTTCGGAGCATGTGTAGACATCTATAGCTGGCTTGATCTACCAGCCACCTGACCGACCCGTGCAGCGGCACCCCATGGGCTGCCTCCTGCCTTCCCTGGCTTCCTTCAACTCGAAGCTCAAGTCCCATCTTGGGCAAGAAGTCTTTCCCCAGCCCTCCTTAATCTTAGCCCCTTCCCTCTGAGATTTTGGTGCTGTTGGGTCCTTTCAACTGTGTCCTACTCTTGATGACCCCATCTGGGGATTTCTCAGCAAAGATACTGGAGCAATTTGCCATTTCCTTCTTCAGCTCATTTGACAGATGAGGAAACTGAGGCAAACAGGGTGAAGTGATTGGCCTGGGGTAATACAGCTAGTAAGTATCTGAGCCTAGATTTGAACTCAGGTCTTTCTTTTTTTGTTTGTTTGGTTTTTTGGCTAGGCAATGGGGTTAAGTGACTCGCCCAGGGTCACACAGCTAGTAAGTGTTATGTGCCTGAGGCTGGATTTGAACTCAGGTCTTTCTGACTCCAGACCTGGTGCTCTATGCTCGAGCCACCTAGCTGCCCTCTGGGATTACCTCTAATTTATTCTGTCTGTATCTTATTTATATGTGCTGTTTGCATGTTATGTTAGGCTATGAGCTCCTTGAGGGCAAGAGCTGTTTTTTGCCTTTTTTTGGGTCCCCAGTGCTTAGCATAATGCTTTGGTCCAATAATCTGTCAGGTGATTGTAGGTAAATGGCAGTAAATGGATTAATTGGAGCAACATAGATGGAAGTGGGGGGGTAAATTCACTAACTGGCCTCTTCCCTACCCTTGATTTGCCCTGTCCTCTTTGGCTGACTTCTCCCTGTGATTGGCATTCTGGAGAGAGAAGGGAAACAACACTTAGGTCGACAGATGGCCTCCTGAACCCTGGCCTCCATCCATCCATCCATTCATCCATCCATCCATCCATCCATTCATCCATCCATCCATCCATCCATCCATCCATTCACTCATTTGTTTTTGCCTCAGCTCTTGTCCTTTCCATTTGGGTGAAGGAGACTGTTCTGGAAATGACAATCTTGTGAGTTTGGAAGGTCAGGAGAGTGAGCCCCAGGACATTCATGATGGGTTTTGTGCCCTAAGCCCAGCATCCATGCCTCAAGGATCAACTTTGGGAAGAAGCCCAAGGGTAACTGAAATGTGGTCCATCTGGAAGTCAATAAATAGTCAAAAAAATTTATTAAGTGGCTATCATGTGCCAGGCACTGTGCTAAGTGCTAGGGATAGAAATACAGGAGAAAAAAAAAAGATGGTCCCTGCCTTCAAGGAGCTTACTATCTATTGGGAGAAGACAGACACACAAAAGCAAGAAGGGAGGGGGAGGGGAAGATTTCTGATTCATGCTTGATTGGGGAATGGTGAAGTCAGAGATGTCTCAGAGCAGTGAGATGTTTTCACCTGGGTTCCCTCCTTCAAAGGAAGTCCACAGCTCCAACCTCCAATCAGAAGGACATAAGGCAGAGTTCTCAGGCTAAAGGATGGATGATGATGGCATCTGGCAGCTTTTACACATGGAACTGGTGGGACCAATGCTATGTAGAAATCATGTTAAATCTGAACGAGGTGAAGGTGAGAAGCATAGGTTTACCCTATGACCCAAAGATTCCCTTTCTAGACTTATATCCCAAGGAACTCATTAATAAGAAGAAAGCCCCCATATATAGCAAAATCTTTATTGAAGCATTTTTTGTGATAGGAAAAAGTTGGAAGACAAAATCAATGCCCATTCATGGGGGATGGCTAAACAAATTATAGTCCCTAATGTGATGGAATGTTACTGTGCTGTAAGAAATGATGAGTGTAGAAAAGCATGGGAAGATTTATGCAATCTGATGCAGAGTATAGTATGTGGAGGCAAGGAAACAATATATTCAGTGACCACAGCCATGGAAATGGAAAGACTGACCACCGAAAAAGATCAAAAACAGATGGTGCAAAATTACAAAGAGCTGCCTGGCCCCAAGCAACAGTCATGGGGAGACTCCACCCTTCCCTACCAACTCATTGGCAGAGGTTAGATATCCATAGGCCAAGTACACTGCATGTTATTTTGAGACTCTTTAAATGTATTAATTGTTTTGCTAATTTTGTCTCTTCCTTTTTTCTTTAAAAAATACTAATCTTCTGGAAATGTTTTTCATGATTGTACATTTTAACCTACATCAAATTGCTTACCATCTCTCAGGGAGATATGACAGGAAGGAAGGAGAGAGAGAATTTGCAACTCAAAATTTAGAAAAAAAATGTTAAAAATTATTTTTACATGTAATTGGGGGAAAAGAAAATATTATTAAAAATTAATCTTCATAAGAGTTGACTCTTTGAGAGAGGGAGTACTGGGAAACATTCTGGTAATGTAAAAAACAAAAGACATCAATAACAACCTTTTTTTTTAAAAGAAAGTAACATGTTGAATGTATTATATACTGCAAATCATACATAATTGAGATTCATTTTACACATAATCCTCTTTTTTGTGAGTTTACCTATGAAAATAGTTTCATTTTTAATTTTTTTGCATTTATTAAATTCAGAATAAAAAAGGAAAACCTTTCTAGAAGAAAAAAGAAAGAAGTCATCAATAGCTCCAGTTAAAAGCATTGCCTCCTTGGAGGAATTGCTGATCTCGAGGAAGAGTAGCCCAGACAGGAAGGCAGATTAGCAATCACTTCCAAAGGACTGTGGCCCTGGTCAGACAGCTGCTGGAGGACTGGGGGCAAGCCCCAGGATGAGGGGGAGGGGATGAGGGCCGTGGCACCCAGTATCTGGGATGATGGCGGATCCAAGTTCATGCCACAAGAGACTCACTGAAGGAGTTGAGGGTGGGAGGTTAACCTAGAGCAGAGAAGACTAAAGAGAAGGATGGCTGCCTTCAAGTGCTTGGAGATCTTGGACAGATCACTTAAAAAAAAAAACCAAAACCTCGGCCCTCAGTTTACCAATTTGTAAAATGAAGGGTTTGGAATAGATAAGAGTCACACGAACACTGGCAGCCCAAATTATATTAAAAAGTAATAGGAGAGGGGCAGCTAGGTGGAGCAGTGAATAGAGCTCTGGCTTTGGAGTCAGGAGGACCTGAGTTCAAATCCAGCCTCAGACACTTAACACTTACTAGCTGTGTGACCCTGGGCAAGTCACTTAACCCCATTGCCTCACCAAAAAAAAAAAGTAATAGGAGGAGGAAGAGAATTTGGAACTCAAATTTTATTTTTAAAATGTTATAAATTATTTTTACATGTCATTGGAAAAAATAAAGAAAAAATTTAGGAGTAGCTTAGTGGAGCACTGGATGGAGTACCAGGCCTGGAGTCAGGAAGACCTGAGTTCAAATCTAGCCTTAGACACTGACTGAGTTCAAATCCAGACTTAGACACTGTGTGACCCTGGGCAAGTCACTTCACCCTGTTGGCCTCAGTTTCCTCAACTGTAAAATGGGCTGGAGAAGGAAATGGCAAACCACTCCAGGACCTTTGCCGAGAAAACACCCAATGGGGTCACGGAGAGTCAGACACGATTAAGAACAACAACAACAAAAATTGTTTAAAGGTAATTGGGAAATAGTTAACAAAATAAATGAGAAAACATAGAGCACAGATAAGGTTAGTGTTTGGTTTTCTGAGTCCTGTGCTGCCAGGGATCCCTGGGTGTGGCTTAGTGGCTATAGCTTCTATTTGAATTTGACATCCCTGGATTAGAGGCCCTCAAAGGTTCCTTCCAGCTCTCAATTTGTGACCCTGCGATCCCAAGCCTCTGGACCTCAGTTTACCCAATTGTAAAGCGAGGGGTTTGGACCCTGCAATCACTACACAGAAGAGAAGGGCACTCAGTCTGATTCTACTTCTGCATAGCAGCCTTTCAAATGTCTAGGGACATCGGGTCACCGATTTAGGGTTGGAAGAGATCTTAGAGGTCATGGAGCTCATTCCTCTCATTTTACAGACGAAACTGAGGCAAGAGAGGTGGGGCAGCTCACCCAAAGACACCCAGATGGTCAAGGTTCTGTCTGGCCCCAAGGGACAGAGCTAGTAGCTGTTGGAGTGGGGCAGGAACAGAGTCTGAGAAAGACGGATTTGGGCTTGATTTAAAGGAGACCGTCCTCCCAAGGCAAGCTGCTCAGGCTGTCTGGGGGAGTAGGGGCTCCCCCTCTGCCCTCCCTGGAGATCTTCAAAGTCTTGGGCCCATGTAATCAACCAACTCACAAATGGGCATCTTAAGTGCCCACCATGAGCCAGGCACTGTGCTGAGCACCGGGCACTATGAGTGAAAAAAACAAGAACAAAAAAACCTAGGACAAATGGTCTATCTTTAACTCGGTGCCCTTACAGGGCCATTTCCTCCAGTTGAGATGTTCATTATTCGGTCATATCTGACTCTCCATGACCCCATTTGGGGTTTTCTTGACAGAGATACTGGAGTGGTTTGCCATTTCCTTCTCTAGCTCATTTTACAGATGAGGAAACTGAGACAAACAGGGTGAAGTGACTTGTCCAGGGTCACACAGCTATTAAGTGTCTGAGACCAGATTTGAACTCAGGTCTTCCTGACTGCAGGCTTGGTGCTCTATCCACTGAATCACCTCACTGCCCTATTTAGTCGGGATAGACCCCCACCAATTCTTATGGCCCCATCAATGAGACTGTCCAAAAGCAAACTTCAAACAGAAGATTCTCTATGGATGACAAAATCTTCTAGACTGGGGCTCTTAACCTAGGGACACAAATACATTTTAGGGGGTCCATGAACTATGAAAAGGTTATTTTCATTAACTTTTGGTTTCCTTTATCATCCCATCTATTTATCTTGTGCGTTGAAAAACAGTATTCTGAGAAGTGGCCCATAGACTTGACTAGACGGTCAAAGAGCTCCATGACACAAAAGGGTTAATGACTCCTGCTCTCCATGGTCCTGGAAACACAAGGAGTGCTGGAACACTCTGAACTGAGGCGTGGAAGCTCCTAAGTGAAATCCAAAATCAAATCACTCCAAGGAGTTCTAACTATCCACACAGAAAAAACCAAGTGGATGAATGATGCCTATTATCTAGACCAGCGGTACCGAATTCAAATAGAAAGGGAAGCCACTAATCTGTACATAAGGATCCCTGCGGGCTACATATTAACTTAGTTATAACATGTAATGCTATCTGTGTTTTATTATATTTTTATTTATTTTGTTAAATATTTCCCAATTATATCTTAATCTGGCTCAAGGGGCCACTCTGGGGAGTGTTATGGGTTGACACCTCTGGAATAGACAATCTATAATTCACATTCATTGGTAAACAGACTTTGAACAGACAGTGGTCCAGCCCCAGAACTGAATGACAGGAGGAGAGCATCTCTGAAACAAAGGAGGCCCTCTTTTCATCATATCCTTCTGGCCATGCTTTATGGGTACAAGAAGCTGAAGGTTCAGGTTACCCACAGGGCACTGGGGAGGCTCCTGGCAGGCACGAATGGGCTGCGGCATATTATCAATAAAGGATTGTTCAAGAGAAAGTGGTGCCTGAGGTGTCATCGCAGATCGTGGGAACCACAAAAGGAAGTAGGTCATGTGTCCAGAGAACGCCAGACAGCCCACACACTCTCCTGGGGTCCACACAACGGCAAGTGTTTCAGCTGGAAGAAGTCTTAGGATCATAGATCTACACTGGGAGGTGCCTCAGAGACCATCTAGCCTGGCCCCTAACCCCTCCTCCTCAGTTTTACAGGTGAGGAAACTGAGGCCCAGGAGCATGAAGTGGCTTGCCTAGGGAGGAAACTGAAGATTCCAGATCCATCCCCCTTCTACCTAACCATGCTGCCTCCCTGTCTTTGTGGGAGGACAGAGAGAATAACTGCCCAGGACAAGTGGGTCGCTACCTGCACCAGAAGGAATACACCCATTGGTGACATCATAGACCATAGAAAGAAGGTCTAAGAGAGAGTACAGCAGGCCGAGGTGGTCAGAGAAAGGCTCCATGGGGCGGTGGGATGATAGGGCTGAGCCTTGAAGGGTGGATGGATGAGCAAAAAAGAGTAGAGACGTCATCTCTGTGTGAATAGAGGCAGAAAAGCATACAGCAGCTCACAATTTTGGAGTTTACAAAGCCTCTCTGTGGGGTACATATACAGGCATTATTATCATCCCCTCAGTGAGGGGGAACTCACTACCTCTCCAGGCAGCCCATTTCACTCTGGGATGACTCTCTTCATTAGGATGGTTTTCCAGACATCAAGCCTAAATGTGCCCCTTCTGGAACGTTTAGCCATGGCTGCCTGCCTTTGGAGCCATGCAGATGTCCTATCCCTCTTTCCCCTTGATAATCCTTCAAATACATGATAACAAAGATGAGTTCCCTTCGAAATCATCTCTTCTCCAGGCTGGATCCCCAGAGGAGTCACCCTCACCTGGCCCAGATTCTTGGTCTCTCGCCACCCTGGTGGTAATGGGTAACATCAGCTCCATCCAGGAAGGATGAGGCCTTTGAGAGCCAATTAGCAGAAAATGCCGCCGGCACCGTGGCAAGGGCTGTGAGTCTAGGAGACGCCTTGAACCAGGTGATTAGTCGGGATTTCTGGACCGCAGCAGGAACAGCAAGAGATGCCCCAGAGCCTATGAATAAGGGAAGAATAAATAAATCTTTTGGAAAACAGGACGGGAGGTGGAGAGGAGACATATATTACATTTGTGAATGCTGCAGAAAAAAGATAAGGGCTGCAAAAGAACACTGGAAATGAGTGGAATTAGCAAAAGCACTAAAAAAAGAATGAAAACGAATTTGGTAGAGCACACAATGGAAGAAAAACTCCATGAAACAGAAAAGGGGATGGAGAAAAGGGACAATAAAACAGAGTCACAAGTAGCTGGGGGAGAGAAGGGAAGTCAGCTCCTCGGGATTCTTGGAAACATTAGAACTTACCACCCAAATACTGGCACACAGCTGATGTGCTAATTACAAGTCATTCCTTATCGATTCATTAAAGCAGGCCCCCTAAGGACCTCTGTTCTGACTGGGATCTTCAGATATTGTGATCAAGTTGGTGACTTAGCTTAAGAAGATCAGAGGACCATAAATTTAGAGCTGGAAGGGACCTTAGATGCTGTCACGTCCAACCCTCTCATTTTACAAATAAGGAAACCGAGGCACAGAGAGGTTAAGATTTTCCCATGACACAGGTACTAAGTATCTGAGGTGAGATTTGAACCCAGGTCTTTCTTATTCCAAATCCAGAGTTCTATCTGATATTCCACACAGCCTTGGTGGTGGTGGTGGGTAGTATCCAAATTCTATGAAGTGGGGACAAAGTGGGGAGGTGTCAGGGGAGTAAAACATTTTAAACCTCATGTCTGCATCATGGAGTGAGAAAGAATTCTGAATCTGCTTTCAAAAGACCAGGGTTCTAATCCTGGCCCTACTACTCACTTCTCAATGTGACCCTGGACAAGTCATTTCCTGTCTCTTGAGTTTCCTTATCTGAAAAAAATAACAGGATTGGACTATGACCCCAGGCAGTCTTGCACACTGGTAACACATGAGGAAACTGAGGCTGATAAAGTAAATGACTTGCCCAGGGTCACCGAGCTGGTATCTGAGGCAGGATTTGAACTCATACCATTCAGACTCCGAGTCCATTGCGCTCTCCATTGTACCAGATTCCTCTCTACACCACTGGAAGTCTCTAAGTGGATGCTGGATGCCTGCTGGTCAGAGTGCCCATCGGATCAGATGCCCTTTGAGGTCCCTTCCAGCTTCAAGATTCTGTGACTTCCTAATTCTATGCCACCCCAAGTTTGACCTGGGTAACCGGCTCATTTTATGGATGAGGCCAAATGCTCTGTCTGACATTTAAAGCCTTTCCTAAGCCAGCTTCTCCCTCTCCAGTCTCCTCAAGACCTATTTTTCTCCTCGTGGCTCTTCCATGAACAAGACACTCCATCTCCAGGCTATGGGCAATTTCTCTGGGGTCCCCCATGCCCAGAATGTTTCCATTCCCCCATCTCTGCCTCCTCCGCTTTCCTGGATTCAAGCACCAAGTGAAATTGCATTTTCTACAGCAAGCTTTCCCTAGCCCCTCTTAATTCTTTTGTCTTCCTCTGTTGGGGATTCCCTAGTTATCCTGCCTCTAGTTTTTTGTATATATTAGCTTACGTGCTACCTCCTCCATTAGACTGTAAGTTCCTTCAGGGCAGGGACTGGCTTTTGCCAGAACTTAGCACTGAGAGAAATGATTATTAATAACACCAATATCTTGGGGAGAATCAGAGCTCCCCTCTCTTCCAAATTCCTGATTTTAAAAAGTTCAGTTTCTTGAGGGAATTACTGATCTCATTACTGATAATGAGATTGCAGCAATTCTCCTCATCTGGGTCAGACCCCACCCAACTTTACAAGGAATTTAATCAAAGGTGGGGAAGTCCATTGTGTTTTCCACTCAAGCTTCCTAGAGACAGTCTGGATAGACCAAGGCTGCAGGTGGTCTGAGTATAGAGATATTTTCTAGGTGATATCACTCTCAGCTCCTCATCTGAAGGGTATATAAACTGAGAGCCAGCCACCTTGATGGTCTTTGGTCTAAGACAGATGGCCAAATGACTATCTTTTTATTAATAAGCTGCTGGCCTTATTAATAAAATGATTAAATTACCTGGAAACTATGTCTCTCAAAACTTTTTAAACGTCACAACACAGTGCCTGCCACATAGTAGGTGCCTGGCACATAGTAGGGGCCTAATAAAGATTTATTGATTGATTCATTATTCCAGGCTTTTTTTTTTTAAATCACATTACTTCTAGCTGTGTGACCCTGAGCAAGTCACTTAACCCCAGTTGCCTGGCCAGAAATAAATAAAGACAAACAAACACAAATTACATTACTTGTTCCATGGCCTACTTTCCTGACCTTGGCATTCCTACCTCCACGCTTTTGCCTAAGCTATGCCCCTCACACCTGGGATGCCCTCCCTTCTGACGTCTTCTTAAAATCCCTCACTCCCTTCAGCATTCAGGCTAAATTCATGCACCAGCTTTTGCAGGAGCTCTTTCCTGATCTCCTCAGGCTGTTCATGCTTTCTCTCTCCTCCAATTTTCCCATACATACTCATCTGTTTACATGATGTACTCCCACCCCACTCCCACTCAGAATGTAAGCTATCTGAGTACTGAGGCTGTTTTCAAACCTCTTCTTCGCATCCCTAATACCTAGCACAGTGCCTGGAATATATTCGTGGATGCTTGAGTTGAACCGAATTGAACTGAACATTGAGCTGAATCATACGCTTATAGAATGTAAGATCCATTGGGATTTGAACCCAAGCCCTCTGATTCTAGGCCTGAGGCTCTCTCCACTGAACTCTGCTGCCTGAAACATAGTTGTTGAGCCATTTCGGTAGTGTCTGAGTCTTTGTGACCCCATTTGGTGTTTTCTTGGCAGAGATACTGGAGTGGTTTGCCATTTCTTTCTCCAGCTCATTTTACAGATGAGGAAACTGAGACAAACAGGGTTAAGGGACTTATCCAGGGTCACACAGCTAATAAGTGTCTGAGGCTGGATTTGAACTCAGCAAGATGATTCTTCCTGAACATAGTAGGAGCAAATAAACATTCATTGACATTGCAGGTTCTTGGTAGAGGCGTGCTGGATTGAATTGGACCAGTGAATTGGACAAAGGTCTGTCTTCCCTTCAAAGCCAGATGGGACATCCCAAGCCTCCTGGGACGTGGTCCAGGAGGTGCTTCTAAGTGCTCTGGTTTTGCAGGTCCATGTGTCCCCTGGCTGAGAGAGAGTGGATGAGGTCTGAGTCATGAAGCCTTTCTGCAGACAAGCGCTGGATTCTCTTCTTGCCAGGATCAAAGGCACCACAAACAACTGGACTGGGAGAAAGAGGGGTGTTACTAGGAAGGGCTCAGCTCACGGGGGAGCCGGTCGGTCCTTAGATTTCCTTCCAGAAGGAGACTTGCTATCGGCTTTCTGCTCCGAGTCTCAGGAAGCCAGGGAGGTTTCGGCTTGGGCTGGGATGGCATCTACACGCATCTTCTCCTTCAGAGCGATTAAGAAGGTGGGAGGGGGGACATTTCTCAGACACTCCGATCCTCTGACACCCAGGGGACCAGAGGTCAGGAGGTCTTCCAAGTTAGCCTTTCACAAAAGAGAAGGTAAATCGGTCAGGGGAGAGGGAAGCCGGCCTTATCTTCTTCCAAGCAAGTTCCCATCAAAACGTTGTTTGAAAAAATGCTTTCCCAAGACCTCGCTGGGCCTCAGAGAGCTCCCAGAGCTGGCTTCTGTAAAAAGTAGCTTTGCCTTCAAAGCTTCCTGCTGGTAATCCCCAGGTGTGATGCAATTTCTATCTCTGTCCAATTTCCCATAGACTCAGAGACACCGTTGATGACAAGTGGATAGAGCCGGGCATCCCATGCGCCTGCCCAGAGCCTGTTCCATAAACGGTGGGTTTGGGGCCATGGTGGCCCCTTTAAACCTTAGAGCACAGGAGAAATGACTGAAAATTTTTTTTATTTTTTAATTTTTTTCCATATGCTTTTGAGTTGAAAATTTTTCTCCCTTTTCCTCAACCCCCATCCTCCCCAAGACGGCGAACAATCTGATATAGGCTTTACATTTACGTACCCATTAAACGTATTTTCACATTAGTGAGGTTGTAAGTAAAAATTAAAACCAATAGGAGGAACCATCAGAAAGAGGAAACAAAACTCAACAGAAGGTAAAAATAAGTGAGAGCGATTCGACTTCCATAGTTCTTTCTTTGGATGTGGACAGCGTTTTCCATCCCGAGGCCTCTGGAGATGTCTTAGATCCTCGTAATGTTGAGAAGGGTTCAGTTTAACAATCTTAGTCACTGCATAACGTGGCTGTTATTGTGTACAAAGTCCTCTTGGTTCTGCTCACTTCACTCAGCATCAGACCATATAAGTCTTTCCAGGTTTTTCTGAAGTCAGCCTGTTCGTCAGAAATGAATGAAAATTAAGGGCTGGCTTATGATGTCAAGCAAAGCACCAAGGGGGCAGCTAGGCCTGAATTCAAATCCAGCCTCAAACGCTTCCTAGCTGTGTGACCCTGGGCAAGTCACTTCACCCAGTTTGCCTCAGTTTCTTTATCTGTAAAATGAGCCAGAGGAGAAAATGGCTAATCACTCCCATATCTTTGCCAAGAAAACACCCAAATGGGGTCACAGGGAGTCAGACACAACTGAGAAAATGACTGAACAACAATGAAAACTCCAAGAATACAAAAACAAGCAAGACAGTCTCTGCTGCCATTATAACAGAGGAGACAACACATCCCCAGGTGGTCAGGGAGGGACTGCTCTCCAGAGCCACAGGGATGGTGAATGGCAGACTCAGTCATGGGTGACTGACTGACATGGCCTTTCCAGGAATAGAGGCGATCATTTGATTACAGTTCCCAGAAGAGGAGTTGCAATTATCACCATTCTTATTTAAATGGGCCTGATTTGATCCAGTCTGACCCAGACCTGACTACAAAGTCCCTTTCTTGTGTCATGGGCCTCTTGGGCAGTCTGGGAAAGCCCATGGACCCCTTCTGAGGAAAACCTTTTAAAGTCATAAAATACAATCGAGTGTATTACAAAGGAAACTAAAAACACTGAAATAAAGATATAAAATTTCCCCCATCCAAGCTTATGAATCCTTGGAAGTCCACAGACCCCAAGGTAAGGACCTCTGCCTTTGAGATAGATATCCCTGACAAACCACGGTCCAGACTCTGCTTGGAGCCCTCCACCTCCCAAGCCAGTCCAGGCCACTCTGAGTCGGCTGTCCTCGTGCAGAAACTTTTCTTGACATCCAGACCACATTTCCCCCCCTAGCTCCTGGTTCTCTCCTCTGGGGCGGAGCAAACCAGGGTAACCCCTATTCCCAATGGTAACCTTTCATGGAATGAAACGGAATTTCCCCCGGGGTGGTCGGGTACCACCATGAAAGGCAGCCAGATTTAGAGAGAGCCCTAACCCAGGAGTCAGGAGTCCTGGCTTCTCATCCTGTCTCTCTTACTGACTGTGCTTCTGGAGAGAAACAGTGTTGTATTAGTGAACAGGGGGCTGAATTTGGAGTTGGAAAGGCCTGGGTTCAAATCCTACCTCAGGGACTACTGCACCTGAGGAAGACCTGTAACCTCTCTGTCTCAATCTCCCCCTCTATAAAATGGGCCTGATTTCTATCCACCCTATCTTAGGATGGTGTGTGTTAAATGAGTAAGTGGATTTGGACACCCTGGGCAAGCAGAAAGAACTATGCAAATACAAAACATTCTCTCTGCCTTGCTGGAAAGGAAACTGAGGCACTATAACCAGGGAGGTGAGAAGTTTGTTGCCGCCTCTGTCCTGGTCACATTCTGCTCAGTTCTGGACACCTCATTTCAGGAAGCTCCTGGATGAGCTGGTGAGTGGCCAGAAAGCCTGGGGAAGGGCCTTTGGGTCATGCCACATGAAGATCAGTTCAAAGAGCCTTGGAGGGAGGAAGCATCCTTGAGACATGTTCCAGTCTTTGAAGGGCCATCATCTTGGTCTGCTCTGCTGAAGAGGGCAGAACCAGACTTGGGAAGTCATAGGGAGGTGGATTTAGCCTAGATTTTAGGGAAACCTTCCAAACAAGTCAGACCTGTCTGAAAGAGGAATGGACTGCCTGGGAGGGGGTGAGCTCCCCATCCCTGGAAGCATCCAAATAGAGGCAGGAAGGCTCTTTGTTGGGGATGGTGTAGAGGGCATTCTTGTTCTGAGATGGACTGGACTAGATGCTCTGAGGTCCCTTCCAGCTCTGATTCTGAGCAATGGCTTGTCCAAGGCCATTCACTGGTGCTCAGCCTCAAAGATGCCCTACTATGGACCCAGTGACACTAAGACCCAACCACACATGAGTTGGCCGGGCTCCCCTAGCAATCAAGCCGGCCAGTGGGAAGCAGGCTGCCCAGCAGCGTTTAAGGCCTTCCTTCCAATATGTCTCAAATAGGGAGGGGAGCAGATCAGGGCCACAGTGAAGGTGGGCTTCTGGGTGTTCAGAACGGCCGGCCCTCCACAGGGCTTCAGTCACCAGGCAGCTCTTACCACTCGCCAGCATTAACCCGGCCCTCTCTGGAGTCCAAGGAGCAGCGACAGAAGCCGGCCTGACTGGCCACACGGCAATGAGTCAGGAGTCCAGCCTCTCCAGGCCTTAGGAAGGAATGCCGGCTAATTCTTGTATTCCACGTGAACCTTCTGAAAAGCAAAGTGGAGGAAACTATGCTTCCTGCCCGCCTCATCCTCTTCAGTTCTCTGTTGGCACAGCTCCTAGTGAAGGCTTATCTCTGGCCAGGCCTCCCTCCTCCCAGCTCCCTCTCCCTCCTCCCATTTCCCTCTCCCTCCTCCCCCCTCTTCACTCATCTCCCTCTCCCTCCTGTCTCTCTCCCTTCTCCCATCTCCCTCTCCTCCCTCCTCCCATCCCCCTCTCCTCCCTCCTCCCATCACCTTCTCCCTCCTCCCATCTCCCTCTCCTGCCCCTCTCCCTCTCCCTCCTGTCTCTCCCTCCTCCCATCTCCCTCTCCCTCCTGTCTCTCCCTCCTCCCATCTCCCTCTCCTCCCTCCTCCCATCTCTCCCTCCCTCCTCTCCTGCCCCTCTCCCTCTCCTCCCATCTCCCTCTCCCTCCTCCCTTCCCTCTCCTCTCATCTCCCTCTCCCTCTTCCCAGCTCCCTCTCCTCTTCCCCCTCTCATATTCCTCTTGCCTCCCTTTCTTCTCCCATCTCTGCAGCAGAGAGTGCCGAGGCTCCCCCCCCCAGACCCAGAGCAGAGGGCTGATACCACCGTCTTCCACAGGCCCCCCTTATTCCCGCTGAAATCTCCTGCAGGACTCCTCTGCGCCTAGCAGCTGGGGCCAGAATTTTTCGTTGTCACCCTGGCTCCCCTTCACCCCTGTTACATTTGAATTTGCATATACTTATGTTTCGGTCAACACTCAAGGAAACTGATTCTGGCCATTCACTGACTGGTCCAATACTGAAGCTGAACCTTCAATACTTTGGCCACACAATGAGAAGACGGGACTCATTGGAAAAGACCTTGATGTTGGGAAAGACTGAAGGCAAAAGGAGAAGGGGACGGCAGAGGAGGAGGTGGACAGAGAGTGTCGTGGAAGCAAAGAACATGAGCTCGGACAGACTTGGGGAGAGAGTGGAGGACAGAAGGGCCTGGGGTCACGAGGTGGGCCATGACTGAAAAACAAACCTGCCAGGGTTGCGTGGAGGACCAATGGAGGCGATGAACGCGATGTGCACGGCCCACCTTAAAATGTTACATAATGTTATTTCTTGTTATTAGCTATTAGATGCTTGCTGACTGAACTTGGAGAGACTGCTTTCCCTCAGTTTGCTTAACTACAAAATGGGGGGACAGAATGGGACAACCTCCAAGCCCCATTCGGTTCTAACATCCTTTGGCCCCAAGGGGCATTCTTACCCCAATCCTAGGAGAATTCCAGTCAATTATGTGCCATTTACGTGTGTACTTTTTCGACGTGAGCTCTTAGAGGTGCAGCTTATATTTAGAACAAGATGATACTCAGACCTTGGCTCTTCCTTTGAGGAGACACCAGAGTGGTACATGAAAAGGCCCGTGATCACAACCACAATGGCAGTAGCATTGGCATGCCAGCGCTGGAAATCTCAGCTGTTTCCCCCTCAAATGCATGACCTTCCTGGGTCGCACTAGAGGGTGCCCAAAGCCCCCTGCCAACTTGGACACGTCACGATTCCTAAGTGAACCCCAGCTGGGAGGCCCTGGCCAGCCCACCACTGCTTTACCAGGCAGTTAGTTCAGCCTTCTGGGAAGGGGATGTCTCCTCCTCCCTCCCCAGGGAGCTGTCCTCTCTCCAGATCCCATCTCCACCCATGTGGCACCTGGGGGCTTTGGGAGCAGGGATGGGGCCAGAAGGAAGAAGACAGGAGTCCAGGCTCCTGGGGACTGGGAGGAGACCAGAGGCGGGGAAGGGAGGGAGAGTGAGTGGGATGGTCGCCTCCAAGGACAAGGTCTCACCCCACAACATCTGTTCATCCAGCAAATGTTTATTAAGCCCTTAACCTCGTGCAGGGTGGGCCTGGTTGAGTGCTCTGGGGAACTACAAAGTCAGGTAAGACATAGAGACATAGTCCCTGCCCTCATGGAGCTTACAGTCTATCAGAAGGATAAGAAACCACCAGAGTTGGATAGAGTACAGAGTATTCCAGAAGTGCATTAGAGAGTTATAAAAACAAAGTGCTCCGTGAGGGGGGTGAGGGTGAAATCAAGACAGGCTTCCTGGAAGAGGTGCTGTTGGAATTGGGCTTTGAAGGGCGGGTCCAAAGTCAACAGGCAAAGAGGGAGAGGGAAGACATTTCCAGCTTCAGAAACAGTTGTGAGCAAAGGCACGAGTGTTTAGGAGGCAGAGTCGCTAGTTAGTTGGGGGGAGCGTCAAGGGAAGGATAGCAAGACGCCCCCTAGAAAGAGGGCAGTGACAGCGAAGGGATGGAGGAGAGGCCAGCTCACTTCCCTCCTCCTCCTCCTCCTCCGCAAAGACTGACCACCGCCACCAACCTCTCGCCCCCTTCGCCTCTAACCTCACCATCTGCACCGACCACCTGGCCCTCCCCCGCCGGGGCCATGGGCCGTCCCTTGTGGGGTTAGCGGTCTCGTGTGTATGTGTGTGTAATGATGCACCCTTGAGTGTGTGTGTGAGTGAGAGAGCCCAGCTAGAGCGTGCGTTCCATGAAGCCAGATCCCCAGCCCCCACCCCAACCCCTAGAGCATCACATGGAGCATGTGGACGTGCCCGCCCTACCCAGCTCAACTGTAAACTCGAGGGCACGAGCCACGGGTTGGGAGGATCCCGTGACATGTCCCCCCATGGTGCCTAGCACAGTGGTACAAAAATAGGAGCTTGTTTGTTGAATGAATGCAGGTGGGGAAGGGTTGAGATTGGGATGTTCCTGCCAAGAAATGGGGGAGGGGAATGGAAGCCATGACGCTGCAGACAGATCCATCCACTCATCACCTCTCACCTCCCTCCCGGTGCTGAGTGGCCACCGGGACCCCCCAGATCATCTGACGCCTTTGCCAAAGAGGCTCGGCTGGGAAGATGCCGGAGAGAAATGGTGGCTCTGCCTGGACAAAGAGCCGGGCTGTCTACGAGGACGGACCCCTCCGAGGTCATCCGCAGAGGGCCTGGGACCAGGATGGGGGGGGGGAGCCAGCTGGCACCTTCTCCCGCATCCTAAGTGGTGCAGAGAGAATGCAGGACGATGCAGAGAGAAATTGCTATTGATTTTCACTTGTGTGGGTTGACCTAACAAAGCTCATTTGTCAAGCGCCTGTCTGCCTCTCCAGTTAATATGCTCATTCCCAACGTGGGAAAAGAAATCTTCTTCATTCAGGGGGTGATCTGTCAGCGCTGGGCCGGCCCCGGACAGGGGGGTTCCCGGCAAAGCAGCACTAATGGAGTTCACTCAGGGGCCGAAGCTGAAATTAGCTCCCAGAAAACCCTTGGCCCCCCGGGGGCCCTTGGCTACAAGCGCT
This sequence comes from Phascolarctos cinereus, assembly GCF_003287225.1. Lineage (NCBI taxonomy): Eukaryota > Metazoa > Chordata > Mammalia > Diprotodontia > Phascolarctidae > Phascolarctos > Phascolarctos cinereus. The sequence goes on from NW_027555847.1 coordinate 718,149,661, forward strand.
GATTGTATTATTTACTATCTGCGGAGGCCAGGGCAGGGGAAGGCAGGAATCAGCCGTGATTGTGCCCTGGGCCCTGCCAGCAGCCAGTGTGGACAGGCTGGCTGGGGGACGGGTCCCCCAGCAAACCTTTCTGCTGCTGTCCCCCCTGGGAGCTTCTACACTCTCTGACTCGCTCCCATCTTATTTCTGAGGGGTGTGGAAGGACAACAGCCCTGGTCTGAGGGCCGAGAGGACGGGGTTCTCCTCCAGCACCAAGACTAACACAGTGGCTAAGTCCCATCCTTCTGTGGGCCTCGGTCTCCTCCTCTGTAAAGCAGCAATAAGGTCCCAGGATGACTGTGAGCTTCAAACATGACAGGTGGGAAAGACAGGAGGGATGGGTGGGAGTGTTTCTGCTGCTTGGCCCAGGAGCCGGAGCTCGGGGGACGGGAGGGGGCCGCTGGCCCTTCACGGACAACGCCCAATGGCTTCAGAGAGTTTATTTGTGGGTCTTATGTACAGAATTCTTGCCACGCCCTGCCTGAGGAGAAGGCCTGTCGGGGGTCCCGGCGACATGTGCTCGAGTTCGGTAGCCCTGGAGTCTGGTCACTGGTGGATAAGGCACTCGGTGGTCAGAGGGAAGGATCCTGGCGTCAGCCGCCGGCCCAGGCTCACAGAGGGGAAGACGAGAAGCTCCCCGGCCTCAGTGGGAGGCCTGGAGGCACAGTCACAATCACACATGGCCTTGGGTCCAATGCTTTGGCTAGAGGGGAGGGGGCCCAGTCTGGCAGCGGGACTCGCTCAGCTGCCCCTCCGAGGGGGGGGGAGGGGCGCGCTCAGGACGGGATCATGCCCTTGGTCCTCTTCCTGTCCGCCATGAGCCGCCGATTGTGATTGGCCCTCGCTCCCTTGTTGGCTTCCTTCCTCCGGCGCTCCTGGGTGGTCTCCCGGCTCTGCCCGTGGCCCCGAGGGTTGCCGGTGACTGCCGAAGAGCCATCGTGCCTGTACCTGGGCAAGAAAAGCGCCATCAGGTGCCCGTGCCCCGCCCCTGCTGGGGGCTGTGGATTTGGGGGTGTGTATTGGGGGAGGGGGTGCTGCTCAGGCTGTCAGGATGACCTCTAGGCCTCCACCTCTACCCAATTTCTCCGATTTGCAAAATGGGAAGAAGCAGGGCTTTCCGAACCAAGGAAGGACCAGGCCACTCTGGGAGAAAAGGGCGCCACATTGGGCGGCCCCACCGGGATGCAGGCCAGGAAAGACCAGGGGAGAGCAGCCTGAGGACCGTGGACACCTGCAGGGTCCTCCGTGAATATGCCACAGGGAGGCAGCTGAGTCTGTGATTCAGGAGCTGCCTGAGTGGCCCCCTCTCCCTCCCCTCCCCGACCGGCCTCGCTCACCCTCTCCGGGCCAGGCAGGCCAGCCGCTGGGCTTCTGCTCGCTCCCTCAGCACGGCTGGATCCTGGACAAAATGGTCTGGCTGTGGAGGGAAAAGGAGATATAGTTTCAAGCCATGAGCCAGGGTTTTTTCACTGAATGAGGTCATTAGCAACACATCGTCCAGGCATGCCTCCGGGCCACGGCAGAGGAGGACAGAGCATCCCTGGGGCCACCAATGTGAATCAGAGGTTAAGTGACTCACTCAGGGTCACCCTGCTAGTAAGGGCTTAAGGTAGGATTAGAACTCGGGTCTCCTTGACCTATCAGCCCCAAGCACATGGCCCTTGAGCAGGGCCTGAGAAGCCCTGTGGTTTGTGCAGAGGAATTCCCCTGCGGCCAGAGATCAGCTGTGCTCCTGAACTCACCAGGAGCCAGGCAGTGCCATAAAGTCAGTGTAGCTCACGTGGGAGAGATTCCCTTCCTTGCCCTCCCCCTCCATAAACGACTTTCCCATCCTTCAATGCCCCACTCAGAGGCCACCTTCCCCATGAAGCCTTCACTAACAACACCCCAAGGGAAAAACCGCTGATCCCTCCTCAAGCTTCTAGGTCTCCGCCCAAACCTCTCCCAGGAGCTGATTTCTCTTTTCCTCAAGCACAGGATTTGGGGGCTGTGAGGGCCCCCCCAGATCCTGCCTAGCCCAACTGGCCAGGACTGTGCCCATCACCCCCAGGCAAGGCAGCCTCCAGGCCCTTTCTAGCGCTGAGATGGAGCAGGGGCTTTGCACAGAGGATGCTTATTAACATGGTTATTATTGCTATTTACACCAGCTAACATTATCTAGAGCTTCCAGGCTGGCCTGGCACCTTACGTTTACCATCTCCCTTGATCACATGTGAACCACATGGCCACCCGCTGGGACAGAGGAGGAAACTGAGGCACACGAGGTTAAGTGACTTAAACAGGATAGACGGCTAGTAGGTGTCCATGGCAGGATTTGAGCTCAGGCCTTCCCATCCAAAAGAGATCAGACTGATAACAGTGCTCAGCATGGTGCCCGGTGCACAGCAGGTACTTCTATAAATGCTTATTCCCATCCCCCCCTCACCTCACTGTCTCTGCCCAGGGCAGCTTGGCTAGAGGAGGGGCTGGGCTGTGGTCCTGGGGCAGCACCTTGGACAACTCCCTCACTGACCCTATGATGAAGGACCTTTACAATCCCCACTACAACGGGCTGTGCTTTTTCCGACTCACAGCCACCACGGAGCCCAAGGCGCCAAGGTCAGGTGTGGACGTACCACTGCCCCTGGCGTGGGATCACCAGAGGAGCCTGGACGTCGGAGGTCACTTAGCGATGGCCCCCGAGGAGGGGGGAGAGGAGCCCAAGGCAGCTCTTGCTGTCACACAGACCCTGGGCCCCGTGGGGCCTCCCTCGCCCTCCTTCCCGCATGGGTCTGACGAGGTTCACTGAGGGCTCCGGCAGCCCCCTGCCCACCCACTACCCCAAGGGCCAACCCATGGAATGGCCTCCTGCAGGGCCCATGGAGGCTCAAAGAGGGAGGACAAGGTACCTTAGGGCCTTCTTCTTCAGCCTCTTCCTCTTCCTCATCGTCATCCTCAGGCCCCTCATGAGGTGCTTTGGTTCTCAGCACTTGGGGGGTGGTGAATGGCCTGAGGGATTCGGGACAGAAAGAAACACTGGTAAATCTTCCCCCTCCAGAACCCCTCCAGATCACAGCCCAGGGGCTGCCGCCCCCTACAGAGGAGGTCCTTCTTTTCACCCAGTTGTGAACACCCTTTCTTCAGTTCTCTAACCATCTGCCTATCCTTCTGTCTGCCCATCCTTCTCTGGTGCCCTCCCTGCCCCCCAGGAGATTGTAAGCCTCCTGAGGCAGGGAAGGTAGGGAACACAGCAGATGCTTAATAAATGGCTACAGAATGGAACCAAACTGGAGGCAAGCTCTTTGAAATGGACTTTGTCCTTGTGCAAGGTAGGTGCTTAAATGTTTGTGAAGGAACGAATGTTAAACAGGCCTGGAGAACAGACGATATTATTGAGGAAAGGGAATACATGTAGGGAACTTGGGGAGGGGATGTGGGCAGCCTTCCTGACAGGACAGGCTGGGGCCCCTCTCCTTCCCATGGGGCGTCCACCTGTGAGGCAGGCCCTGCCCCCATTTCTGCTCCTGGCCCCAGAGGAGGGCATCTGGGGGCAAAGGAGAGGACTTTCATTCTCAAATATGTTTTTTGTAAACAATATATAGTTGGATTCTGATTTTTAATTTGTTCTGTTTTCAGCTTCAGTTTTATGGGTGAGTTCATCCCATTCACATTCAAAGTTAGAATGCCTATGTGTGAATTTCATATCTTTATCTTTTGTTAGAATGCAAGCCCCCTGGGGGTAGGGCCTGGGCCCAGGGCTGGCTGAGGAATGAAGGCCCCCCCATCCATTAGCAGCATCCTCCCAACCGGGGACAAATCCCCTTCAGAGCCCAGATTCAGAGTCGGGAGTCCAGCCCTGCCACTGACCACCGAAGGGACCTGGGGCAAGGTGTTCGGCTTCCCTGGGCCCTGGGGTCCCCCAGTCTAGAGCCCTGCTCCTTTGAAGGTTCCAGACTTTACGTCCAGAGTGCTACAGACCGATGAGGGAGCCAAAGCGCCGCCCACCTCCGCGTGATGAGCTCATCGTCCGAGTCCGCGTCGTTGGCGCCCACTTGGTTACCGTCATACGTGTCGTCGTACTCGTCCTCATAGTCGTCCCTGACCAGCTGGCCCTCTGCGGCCCCTGCCTGGATGATGACCTCGTCCACCACCACGCTGTACCGGCTGTAGCGCTCCCGCTGCTCCTGGATCACACGCTTGTCATTCAGCAGGCTCCGCGTGTTCTCCCCCTTCCTGCAGAGGGAGGACAGGAGAGGCGGGAGAGGGAAGTGGGGGAAACGGGGCTGGCTCCACCCTGGCCTACAGTTCTCAGAGGGCCCAGGAAAACTGATAAAAGATTCCAGACCAGACAATCCTGCTTCGCCTTGAAGGCGAGCCCCTGGCAGGTGGTGAGCCCACGGGCAGGCCCCTGAAGAGGCTCCCACAGGACTGGGAGCCTGTCCACAGCTCAGGACAGGGCGCCTCTTGGACCCGGACAGCTGCCTCGCCTCCATGCCCAGGATGGATCCTTGTGGAGGTGAAGGGGGCAAGGGTCAGGATCTGCCTTCTTCTGCCTCTGCCCCTCACTGCCCCAGGACCACAGGCAAGCCAGGCATTTCTGAGGTGCCAACCCCTCCAGAGTTAGGACCCTGTGACCTCGAGCGATCACCCCAAACCTCAGGGCACCAGTTTCCTTACCTATAAATGGCAGGGAGCGGGTAATGTTGGACCAGATGACCTTCGAGGTCCCCTTCTATTCTCCCAACTAAGGGTCATTCAGCCAGTGTTTGCATACTGTCAGTGGCAGGAAACGCACTCTTTCCCTGAGGCAGCCTGTTTCACTACAGGACTGTCAGAGGGTTGACAAAGGTCTTGTTATCCCTAGGGGAGATGAGCCTCTCAAAGGCCCATGGGCCCCATGCTGGGCCATGTCAGCCCCTCCACATGAGAGGGCAGGGCAGAGACTCTCACTGAGGAGGCCTGGCCACTCTCACCTGCTCCTGGACCCAGCCCTCGGAGCCGGCCATCTCCTCCATGGGGCCTGGCCTGGACTGCCCACCCAGCAGGTGGTGTACTCTGTCTCTCTCTCTCTCTGTCTCTATCTCCAGTTATGTCTCTGTCTCTAACTACATCTGTTTCTCTGTATGACTATCTCTATTTTTGTCTCTCTCTGTTTCTATGTCTCTGTCTTTTTCTGATTGTCTTTGTCTCCAATTATGTCTCTGTCTGAATCTGTCTCTGTCTCTTTCTGACTGTTTCTCTCTGTCTCTGAGTGACTGTCTCTATTTTTGTCTCTACCTCTCTGCTTCTAGGTCTGTCTCTGACTCTGTCTTTCTCTGTTTCCAACTATGTCTGTCTGATCCGTCTCTGTCTCTCACTATATCTCTAACTCTGTTTCTGTCTATGTGACTGTCTCTGTGTCTGACTCTGTCTCTCCTGATGACTCTGACTTCCCTCCTTGGAGAGTGCGCCGTAATCCTCTGCAGGATGTAAGCCCCTGAAGGCCAGGGGCTGCTTTCTCTCAGCCTCTGAGTCACCAGCGCCTGGTCACTCTGGCTGGGTCACTAAGGCTTTTGGTGGTCTTGACAGCTCTAAGTGCATCAGCTGCAGAGATGGGGCTGATCTGCCTTGGTGGATGGAGCTTCCTCAGCTGGGAGGGCCCCAGTCACTCCTCCCTGGCCTGACGGGACTCCTGGTGTGGGAACAAGGAAAAGGCAGAGCCAGGACGGAGAGAGCGGCACACCAGGGCTAGCGACTTCAGCCAACGACCTTATCTCACGCTCTGCTCCATCTCCGGGGACGCTCTTGACAACCCTTGAAAGGTTCTTTTAGGAGCCTCATTTTTATGAATGAGGAAACTGAGACTCACAGAGGTCAGGTGACTTGTATACAGCAGGCAAGTATCTGAGGCAAGATTCAAACTCAGACCTTCCTGACCCTACCACTCTCAAGTCAGAAAGCTGGCCCCAGGGCCCTGGGTTCAAGTTGTGCCCAGGACACAAGGGACCTGGCAAGAACCGTTGGCTCCCAATGCCCCAGGTGGTAAGACTTCACTTAGCAGGCGCTGTCCTGAATCACAGAGGGAGTTTTCCTCAGTGGGATTTCCTCATGCCAACAAAATCCCAGGCCCAGTAAAGAAAAGGGGCTGTGCACAGTTGGTGTGGAGTCCGAGAGACCTGGCTGTGAATGCTGCCTCTGAGACGTCACAGTATGACCCGAGACACTCAGCCTCAGTTTACGGCCTCATCTGTAAAATGGGTATAACACTGGCACAACCTAGCTCCCTGGGGGGTCGTGAGGATCACCGAGACCCCACATGTTAAGTGTTTTTAGATCTTTAAAGTGGAAGGGCCAGTTTACACATAAACATGTACTATAGACATTTATACCAACAGAAATGGTGTCAATGTTATTATAAGTTATCATAAGCTGGAGAGGGTCCCCCCGGGCCTGACCAGGACCACATGTCAATCACCTGACAGAGGCAGTAGTTCCTGCACAGCTTTGTGAAGGAGGGGCTGTGATTATCCCCACTTTACAGCTGAGAAAGCTGAGGCTCAGAGGGGCTGAGTGGCTTGCCCAGAGTCACACCAAGGAGCTGAAATGAGATTTGAACTCAGGTCTTCCAGAGTCCAAGCTCAGTACTCTCTGCCCTAGGCCACGTGGTCTCCTAACAAAGGGCCCTGGGACCCTAACATCTGCAGATGAGTTAAAGGCCTGGCCTGGAGAAGAGACTGGGGACCACTGACTTCCAAGGATGTGAAGGGCCATCTGTCCTGGGCCAGAGGGCAGGGGGAGGTACAAGCAGCAGATTCTGACTTGCTGTCAGAAAAACCTTGTCCCAAGGTGCCTGGGGGCAGAGGATCCCTCCCCGGGGGGCCCTTGGTCAGGTATGCTGCAGTCTGGATGAACCTGGTGCCCCCCGAGGCCTCGCACAGCTCCGTGGGGCTGTGATGCCTAGCGATGCCCACAGCGGCGTGCCTTTCTCCAGAACCACACACCGGGAGGGCGCCTGAGGGCATCAGGCACACCACCGTGACCTCACAAACAGAGCACTGTGCCAGCCATGCACAGGGAAGCCTCCCCTCTGAGCCCCATGCTGGCATTCCCACAAGGACCGCCCTGGTAACATCTGGGTCCTCGAGAAGCCACGGGACAAGACGTTTCTCAGCATTTCCCCCTCTAAGCCATCCCATCATAGGAGTCAAGGTCTAGAGCCGGAAGGACCACAGAGGCCCCCTAGTCTAACCCATCCCTTTACGGATGAGTAAACTGAGGCCAGAGAGTTGCCCAGGGTCACAAAGGGAGTGAGCAGCAGAGGCAAAATTGGAGCCCCAGACCCCAGAGGCAGAGCTCTGTCCGCTGGGCCACACGGAGCTGGGAACAACTTTAGGAAGCATGAACTCAGTCCCTCAGATGAGGGAAGAGAAGCCCAATGCTTAGCGCCTTGCGCACAGCAGGCAATTAATAAATGTTGATAGACTGTTATTGAGGGGCCGCTAGGTGGCGCAGAGGATAGAGCGCCGGCCCCTGGAGGCAGGAGGACCTGAGTTCAAATCCAGTCTCAGACCAAACACTTGACACTTACTAGCTGTGGGACCCTGGGCAAGTTGCTTAACCCCAATTGCCTAAAACCAAAAAAACCAAAACAAACATATAGACTGTTATTGAGAAAGAAGAGGTTTGCCCAGGGTCACCCACATTATCAATGGCATGGCCTCCCTCCCAGACCCATCCGCATCCCAAGCACACCATGAGGCTGACGCACTTCTGTGGGATCTTCCTAGAACCCTCCTCTGACAATGAATCAGAAGCAGCTGGTCTTTGCTGAGTGGTTCTCTAGCTCTGGGACTGAGCCCTGTCAGGCTGGCCCAAGCAGGACCAGTGGGGCAGGCAAGGGGGTGAGGTGGGACCTGATGACCGCTGAGATCCCTTCTGACCCCATGCTTCTTTCTAGTTCGCATTTCATCAGCTTCTCTGGGCTCCTCAACTGCACTGGAAGCTCTCAAAGGGCAGAAGCTACTGGTCCTACCTCAGTGTGCCCAGCACAGTGTCTTGTCAGTAAGCACTGGTTTATTAAGGGCTTGCTATGTGCCGGGCACTGGGCTTAGCTCAGGGCAGACAGAGAAAGATCTTGCATGGAATAGGAGCTCAAAAAATACCCACTGGGTATCAAATTGATTGGTGGGTGCCTCTGCCATGGCCTGAGCACGGGAAAGGCTTGGGGTGTGTGAGGGGTCAGGGCCCTCCCTGAAGACAGCCGGTTTGGGTAAACCTGGTGGCTCTCAGTGGCAGCTTGTGGGCTGCCCTTGACAGATGGAATAAAGGCGTGTTGAGCAACTGCACGGGGCCTGGGTCGAGGTCAGAGCCAGCTCGCAAACCTCAGCCTTCAGGCGAGGTGCTGGCCAAGCCCCCTGGGCCCACATGGCCCAGGCGAGGGAGCCACACACCGCTGGTGGGCATCACGCCCCTTCCCCACGGCACCTCTGGGCCCCGCCTCTTCCTCCTCCTGCCACGGCTGCCAACCCACGATAAAGATCTCGGGTTTGGTATCTGGGAGTGTTGCAATGGGGGTGACTAAGCAGTTTGTAATCACTGCTTCCTGCCTGGCCAGCTCTGCCAAGGCTGGGGCAGAGGTGCCTGAGCAGAGCCCTCGGGTGTCCTTAAAGGGGCACATCAGGATCCCGGGGAGGGCCAGGGCCACTGGGCTGGCCTGAAGCCAGGCCTCCCTCTGGCCTAACAACAGCCGCTTACTGTCTGTCAGTCAGTCAATAAACACTGGTTAGACACCTACTATTTGCCCGGTACTGCAACACAACAAGGATTATAAAGCGTCCTACAAGGCCCTCTGACAAACGAGCACACAAGGGCTGCGCTGGCACACGGCAGGCTCCAAACAGAGGCCGGCTGGCGACCTGCGGGGCCTCCAAGGTCACTGACCCAGAGCTACAAGGGACCTCAGAGGTCAGCTAAGCCAAGGCCTTCATTTTACGGACAAGGAAACTGAGGCCCAGGAGGGCGAGGGGCTGCCCAAAAGTCACGTGGCAAAGGAAAAGGCTTGAGGCAGGGGCTGGGGGCTATCTGCCAGGGCCCTCCTGTACACAGAGCCTCCCAGGGCTTGGGGGTCACATTAGGCTCAGCCATGCGTCGACCGCAGCAGCTGGAGGCTTCCCCTCTCTTGTTCGCGGCCACACTCACCTCCTGCCTTTCTGCACACGTGACAGATCCACGGTGTCTCTGCTGAACACGTCAAACTCATCATTCTGGAAAACGTTGTGGCGAGAATTGACCAGCGGGGTCGGGCCTGGCTGCATCTGCCTGGGGAAGAGAGAGATGGCACACGCAGGGCCTCAGGAGGTGGCCCCGGTGCCTGGCAGCCCAGGGTCCCCAGCCCAGACTACAGTGATGCAGGAGGTTACACAGCCCAGGCCGAGAGGGGCAGCAGGCAGATGTGAGGCCAGATTCCTGAGGGTGGGGAAGAAGGGAGAACATGGGGGGAAACAGGGCTCTTTGCTCCCAACCCGTCAAAAAAGAAATCTTTCCCAGCCTCCATTTTTCTGCTGCCATCCCCTGCATGACAGGCTAAACCTGAAACAGTGACCTGCCTTCTCGCCTGGCTACCTGAGTAGCTGGGCCAGAAAAGACTTCAAACAGGGCCGAGCTGTGGCCCCAGGTCAGTCTAGCGGGGTCAAGGTCAGGCTCATCGCCAGAGACTTAGCCACCAGCTGGTGAAATTTTTTGGCCACGTCAATTCCTGAAAACAATTTACTAAGGCACGGAAGGGCTATGATCAGCGGGCAGACAACCCACACTGGTGAAATCACAGATTGTTCAGAAATTTCCAGGGAGTCATAAAATCCCAGGGATGAGATGAAGGACTGTCCAGGTCCTGGTCTGCCACAAAGCTTGGTAAACTTGGGCATTCCAGCCCAATTTAGTAAAGGGCTCGTTCTGAGTCACAGCACGAGCAGAGGCAGAGCCAAACGGCGGATACCTACGTGTGCTAACATGTTTTCCTCTCATAACAATCCCCTCTGACTTAGATCATTTAATAAGAGGCCTCTGTGGGCGTGACAAACACAGGAAGGGGGCGAGCTGGTGACAGAAAGAGTAGTACTTGGGTTCGATCAGATATCTGATCCTATTGAATCCGATTCAGAGCCGGTGGGAACCGGAGTGAAGTCCTCTAGGCCCATGCCTCCATTGTACAGATGAGGAAACAGAGACCCACAGGTGTGAGGCAGTTTGCTTAAGGTCACGAAGGGAGTAAATGGCAGAATGTGACCCCAGGACCCAACCCCGCACTACCATCCCTGGTTTGGGGCTTATGCACTTTGGATCGAGGGAAGGTAAATGCCATGCCTCTATTTCCTTACTAGCCAACCCCCACAGAGCTGGGAGGACACTGACTGATCCCTGGCCTGTAACGCTAGCTCAGGGGAGATAGAAGGGAAACCGAGCTCAAGAGTGAGGTGGGTGAGCAGCAGGGTAGCGAGCCCTTTCGGCCTCGAGGCCATCAAGGCAGCAATGAGCTTCTCTCATAACTGCCCTTCGAGGCAGGTATGGCCAGAATCACCACCACACCCATTTTAGAGATGGAGAAGCCAAGTCCCAAGGCCTCCCTGAGCCCAGACCAGGGAATTTCTCATCCCTGCAGTCTGGCAGAATCATTTTCCTTTGACACTATTTCCAGCCATGAATCTTTTCCCTCAGGGTCCCCCTCCATCAGGATAAATCCTTCCTGTTCTCCTATCTGGGTGTCAACTTCCTCAGCTTTGCGGAAAGATGTGGATCCGGTGACCCTGGGCTCCCCCACAGGCTCTACTGTCTCTGACAGCCTGAGCTTGGCCAAGCTAGCCCCCTTCTCTGGGCTTCCATCCTGCACCCCCAAAATGGGGGCTGGACTGCCTCAAACGTCCTTGATCTTATTTCTGTCCTGGATGCCCCTGCTGTCAGCTGAGGCCTGGGGACCTCTAAGGATCCCCCTGTAGTCAGCTGAGATGCGGGGATCCCCAGGGACCCCTCTGCAGTCAACTGAGGCCTGGGGACCTCTAAGGATCCCCCTGTAGTCAACTGAGGCCCGGGGACCCCTAGGGACCCCCTGCAGTCAGCTGAGATGCAGGGATCCCCAGGGACCCCTCTGCAGTCAACTGAGATGCAGGGATCCCTAGGGACCTCCCTGCAGTCAGCTGAGGCCTGGGAACCCCTAGGGACCCCTCTGCAGTCAGCTAAGATCCAGGGACCTCCCTGCAGTCAGCTGAGGCCTGGGGACCCCTAGGGACCCCTCTGCAGTCAGCTAAGATCCAGGGACCCCCCTGCAGTCAGCTGAGATCCAGGGACCGCCCTGCAGTCAGCTGAGACTCAGGGACCCCTAGGGATCCCCTTGCAGTCAGCTGAGACCTAGGGACCCCTAGGAACTCCCCTACAATCAGCTGAGGCCTAAGGACCTCTTCTCAGAATCCTGACTTTCAGTGCCCTACATAAAATATCCAGGAAGTCAAAGGAAACCAGTTCTAGGAACACGGAGGCCTTGGCATCTCAGCAGAGCCAGCTCAGCCCCGGGTGCAGAAGGGCCGGCCCAGTTCAGGGCTCTTCTCCCCACGCCCCAGGGGGGCGGCAGGGAGGCGCCGCTGTCGGGGGTCTTTTGGGCTCCTGCAGGCCCCCGCCCGCCTGCCTCCCCTCCCCCCCACCTGTCCAGGGTGCGGTCCAGGGAGCTCAGGGCCGGGGCCAGCCTGTCCTCCAGGATGTTGTTGATCGCCTGCTCGGCGCTGTAGCCGTAGTGCTCCAGGCAGGCCGAGATGAAGCCCTCCCCCAGGTCCGGCAGCAGGTCCTTCACCTGGGAGATCAGGGAGTCGAGCTGGACCCCGGAGATGCGGGGGGTGGGCGCGGCAGCCGCTGCCCCGGCACACTGTAGGACAACCAGAGGGGCGGGTCACCAGCTGGGGCGACGGCAAGGACCCTCAATGAGTTGGGGAGACCCGAGTGCGAAGCCTGCGCTGGCCAGTATGAGCTGTGTGGCCCTGGGCCAAGTCAATCTACCTTCCTGGGCCTCGGTTCTTCAACTGGAAGATGAGGAATCGTCACTGGCGGCCTCCCGGGCCGGAATCGCTAATCCTGACCCTCTGACTGGGAGAAGCTACAAGAGGGACACAGCAGGGCCTCTGGGCTAAGCCCAAACCCGGTGGCCTTGCGGCTGACTGCCTCCAGTCCTCCCTCTGTCCCTGGCTCAGGCTTCCTGGACGCCCACCACAGAGCTGGGCAACTGCGCGGAGGTGGGAGATCTGGGGAGGCGCGCAATCCCTCCCCCATACCTCCTTCGCCTCGAGGAGCCTTAGGTTCGTAATCCCACGATCCTGGAGGCCCTCGGGCCCCTGGCTTCCCCTAAGCCTCAGTTTCCTCATCTCTAAAATGGACCAGCTGGCCTCTACATTCTCTTTGACCTCGTTCTACAACCTCCCAGCTTCTTTGGGTCCCTGTGGAAGAAGGGGGCTTCCTAAAGAGGGGCAGGGACCCCACACCCACCTCCTCCTCCTCCTCCAGTCGCCCTGGGGCTGCCCCAGGCCCCAGCTCTGGGGCGGGAGGCCGCTCGGGAGCCTGGGATGGTGGCGAGTCCCTGATGGCGGAAGCTCTCGTCCGGTCCACACCTTCCCAAGCACTCTCCACGGCCTGGAGGATGTAGGCGGTCCGGGTCTCATCCCTGGGGGCACCTGTTAAGGGCATTGCTCACCGTTTCCTCCAGCCTCTGCCGCCTTTGCTTCCCCTCCTCTTGGTAAGCTGTCTTCTTCCCAAGTGGCTCAGGGTATAGAGCAGTGGACTGGAAGTCTGGAAGACCTGAGTTCAAATTCTGCCTCAGACACTTAACACTTGTGTGACCTGGACAAATCACGTAACCTGTTTGCCTCACTTTCCTCATCTGCAAAATGGGGGTAACATCCTTTACCTCATAAGGTTGTTGTGGGAATCAAATGAGAACACCTATGTGGAGCATTCTACAATCTTGAAAACACTATATAAATGGTGCCTTTTTTTCCACGAAGCAATGCGGTTAAGTGACTTGCTCAAGGTCACACAGCTAGTGTCAAGTGTCTGAGCCTGAATTTGCACTCGAGTCCTCCCGACTCCAGGGCCGGTGCTCTATCCACTGTGCCACCTAGCTGCCCTGACGCTGTCTATTATTATCCTTCAGTTGCCAGGGAGTTATAACATTCCAAGGAAACGGGCAGAAAGGTGGGCCACACTGGAAATGTCCAGTGGCCCAGCAGGGGCCTTGCAGGAGGAACAGCTGTCAGACATTAGCAGAAAGCCAGCCAGCAGTGGGGAGCCAAGACAAACACCCCATCACGGCTGTGTCTGCTCCAGGCGGAGCAGAGACAAGATATCTGCTCCTGCCCCTCCATCCTGCTGCCAGGGAAGGGCCGTGCTGTGGACGCTGCAGACTGAGGCCAGCGCCTTCCTTCTTTGACCAAATGACTCACTGGGCTTTGGACACAGGGCTGGCTGCTGGACAGGGCGTCTCCCCGGCTGGAGGCTGTGCTGCCTGCTCTAACCCACAAGGCAGGTCACTGGCCACGTACGGCCCTCAGGTGCACAGCCCAGCCCTTTGCAAGCTTCCAGGCCCTGCTCCCCAGGGACGACCCTCCCAACAGCTGGTGAAGGATACAAGGCCGAGGACGCCTGCTGCAGCAAACTCACATCATCTGCCACAGGGAAGAGCTCGTCATAATCTCGGAGAAACCTGCCAAGCCCAAAGTCCAGGTAAGCAGGGAGGCGGGAATCCGGTTGCCAGCACCCAAACCGGGGGCTCCCGGAGATCCTGAGACGTATCCCTCCCAATACCCAGTGAGGACTGCCTCCTAATCACAGAGGAGTCACCCTGGGAACCAGAAGAGATCCCGCCCCTGCCCAGCCCACCATTAAGGATAACAACAGCTGGCATTGCTACAGCGCCTCCAAGTTTGCAAAGCACTCAGTGAATATCTCATCTGATCCAACAGCCCCAGGAGGGAGGTGCTATTCCACCCATTTCACTGATGAGGAAACTGAGGCAGAGGGAAGTGACTTGCCAGGCTCACCCAGCTACAAAGCATCCAAGGCTGGACTGGCACTGAGGCCCGGGCCCGGCCCACCGCACTCACCTCTTCTCCTGCAGCACCGAGCTAAAGAGCTGAAGAAAGTCCTCAATAAAGGCCTGGATGTTGTCGCAGCTGCACGGGGAGAGGAAGACGCGGCTGAGGCCGGCCACTGTCGCCACGCGGGGCCCTGGCCTTGCTCCCTCCCACTCTCACCCCCCGGGCTTCACCCGCTAAAACAAGGATCTGCTCATGGATAGGCCAGGAGAAAAATGTCACCGGCCTGGGCTCCTGGTCACTGCCCAGGGGGAGGATGGGAAAGGGACAGAGTTGACTGAAGAGCAGCAGAAACGCCTCTGAGAGGTCTGGGCTCACAGGCCAATCCCGGCCCCAGGCCTCAGGCCGCTGGCCACGGGTGGGATACGGTCCTTCTCTTGCTTAAGCCCCTCTTTTCTCCAGGTATCCCCCACCCCGGCCCAACTCTCCCCCCCATGCTTGGGGAGCCCAGCACGGGCACCTCTGTCCCCCAGGGCCTGGAAGCTTCTCAAGGGCCTCATCTCAGTGAGTGTGTGCCGAGCCCCTGGCACAGAGGCACGGATGGATAAGGCGGTACCTGCTTTCCAAGATGGGGAGGAGGCAGATCTGGTTAATGAGGATATGAAAAACCTCCACCAACTTCTTTCGGGAATGGGAAAGCCTCTGCCACAGGTCAGCGAGCAGCCTGAGAAAAGGAACGAGGAAGAATACAGAAGTATGGGAAGATTCTGAGCCACGCGAGCAGAAGCAGGAGGACGGGGACGGGAGACGTGCACAGCCGATGTGGGAAGAATGAAAAGGAAACAGCTGAGAGGCAGCGGCCAGATGAAGCGGCTGCGCCGGCCCCACAGGGGAGAGGCGAGAAGTCAGCGCCTTCCTGGCAGAGGTGGAGGCCTAGGGGTGAGGAGCACCGCGCACAGCGCCAGGCTTTTGTGACACGGCGGACACTGCTTTCTCTTTTTAGTCTCTGTTATAAGGGACGACTCTCTGCATGGGGAAACAGAACTGGTGAGAAACAAAAGACAGCAATGTTATTTAAATAAGAGAAAAGAAAAGATGCCAGGACAAAGGAGGAGATGGCTGTGCCCAGCGAGCGTTCTGGCCGCCCGTGGGCTTGGCGCCTGCCCCTCCTGCCCCTTCCCCTCCGAGCCGGGGGCAGCAGCGGCTGCCCGGCTTCTGGGGGCTTCTGAAGGGCTCGGCCTGTCTAGACAGCTCTCCCGAGCGCCGTCCTCTCCCCGGGGGAGAATCGTGCCCCACCGCACAGAGCGAGAGCCAGAGGCCCAGGGAGGGAAAGGGACTTGCGAGGGGTGTTCAAACCCAACCCCAGGGGATACCTGAAGAGGAGAGTGAAGAGGAAGGAGGCCAGAGCCTGACTCCACCCCGAGACGTGTCCAGAGGCTCTGAGATGTGCTGTGGACAGAGCAGGGCATTTGGGGGAGGTCTGGCCGCGACTCCCTGCTCAGCCACTTACTGGCTCTGAGACCTTGGACCAGTCACTCCTCCTTCGTGAATGACCCATGGTCGTTCACAATGGGGGCCAGGGGGAGGGAGAAGGAAGAGGGAAGAGAAAGAAGGGGAGCACGGGGAAGTGGAGCAAAGGGAGGTGCCTCTTGGGGAGTGATGACCTACCACCCCTAGCAGACCTTGGGAGCCAGGCCTGGCTTCCAGGCCCAGCTCCATCGTTCATTCATAGCATCAGGGGAAGGCCAAGTCAGCCCCACACCCACCCGCTGGGCCTCCACTGCCTTCTTCATCGCTGACATGAAGGCGCTGGCAGACGAGCTCTGGGCTCTATGGGTGCCTACTGCGATCTGGAATCAGAGAGGACCCGAGGTCAAATCTCAGCCGGGGATGACCCTCACTGGCCTCATTTGGCCTCGAAGGTTCCTTCTGGTTCCAGATCCAGGCTGGTGACTCATCAGAGGGGGCACGCAGCCTTGCCCTTGCTGAGCTCAGGGGGGCTCACGTGAGACATGGAGGGAGGAGCGCCTGGTTATCCTACCAGCATGGAGGCCATCCTTACTTGCCATCCTCCCGCCTCCTCTTCTTGATGGCGGACTCCAGCTCGGGAATTGACGCCTCATAGAAGGAAGCCAGTCTGTGGAGGGCACAGGCAGGGCGAGGGTGGGCACCTGATCACCCAGCATCCAGCAGGCGCCCCAAAGGCAGGGAGGAGACTGCAGCTACCATCTGTCCCTCCTCCAGAGACAAGGGGGAGGGCTTGCCAACCAACCCCACTCCTCTCCTGGCCCCTCTTCCCTCCCTGGTAACTTGGTCACAGAGTCACAAGGCTAATAACTCTGCCCCTGGTGCAGACGGGGTTGGGGTTTTCACTCCAATTCTTCCATGATGGGAACAATTTAGGAAATGCTAGTGGAAGATGTGACTTGAGAGGAACAGGTCATTGATTCTCTCCTGCTCAAGAAACTACAATGGCTCCCTATTACTTTCAATCTCCAGGTCGGACTCCTCTGCCTGGGGTTGCTCACCAACTGCCCACTTTAGTGAGATCAACACCTCATCCCAGACCAGCCAGGGGGACCTCGAAGGCCCCTCCCAGCTCTAAACCCAGGGCCCAAAGGGTGCCAAGGTCAGAGTCTCTCTGCCTATGACCCAGGTGCTCTCTGTTCTAATTGGTGGCCCAGACTGGGGGGGATGGAGCCCATGGCCCAGGCACAGGGGAAGACCCTTTCCTTCTGCTATACTGAGGCTCAGCCTCCAGAGCGAAGGAATGTCCCAGAGGGGAGCCGAGAGAAACCGCAAGCGCCGTGTTTGCTCCCCAGCGGCCCCAGAAGAGAGCTAGGGCAGTGATAGCCCCACGCGTGGCCCCCGAGCCTGGGTGACCACAAGAGGTTGGGAGGCTCCAACGTGGGCAGAGTGAGGCAGAGGGCCCACTTCTTAAGGGGCCAGGGCAGAGGGGGAGTTGAGAGCCCTGAGGCCGTACCTGGAACAGAAGTCGTGCTTTTGGAAGGTCTGGCAAGCCAACGGGAAGACATCCAGAAAGGCCCAGAGAGTGGTGGCGGTATCGCACAAATAGAGGACCACGTCTCTCAATTCCTGGCACCAGAAGAGACCTTGGCGTTAGCCCCCAAGGGTCAGGAGCCACCCTGAAGTCTACAGAGAAAGTCCATGGCAGCAGAGAGAAGGCCAGGAGCCTCTACCAGGGCAAAAGACAGTGTAATATGATGGGGGGAGCAAGGGGAAAGGAGGCAGGAGGCCCAGGTGCAAGTCTCAAATTTGCCAATAACAACTCAGTGATCTTGGACAAGTCACTTCCCCCAAGTAATTGTTTGAATCAAGTCTGTGAGTCAGTGTGGTGGAAGGAAGGCCAGACTTGGGGTCAAGGGGGGGGCGGTTTCCAAACCTGGCTTACATGATCACCAAAGCTCCAAGTTGGAAGAGACCTCACTGTCAATCAATCAGCACTTCCTAAGTACTTTCTATGTGCCAGGCCCCATGCTAGCCATGGAGGATACGGAGAATTGTGTAAGGCCTACCCTCAGGAAGCTTCCCTTCTAACTAGACATTCTAGCCTATGGCTAAACACAAATCCTTATGCTTCTCTGTTATATGACATCCAATCATCTGAGGCTGCACAGTTTCATCATCTGTAGGATGGGATAACAATATTAGCCCTGGAGAGGTCACGAGACACAGCGGACAGAGAGGCAGCGTTCGAGTCCGCACAACCGGGGTCAAGTCTAACTTCTGACCTAGGCTGGCTGCGTGACAGTAGGCAAAGTCACGGAACATCTCAGTGGGCCCCAGGCAACTTTCTAAGGTGAAAAATTGCACAGGAGTTACCCATCTGCCTCGGGAGATGTTCTACGGGCTCCCTACTGATGAAATCAATCAGTCAACATTTATTAAGTTCCTAGTGTATGCCAGGCACTGTGCTAAGCACTGGGGGGCGCAAAAAGACAGGCCATATACAGGAGAAATAGGAAATAATTAACAGAAGGAAGAAGGCCCTGGAATTAACAGAGATTGGGGATGGCTTCCTGGAGAAGGTGGCATTTTAACTAGGACCTAAAGGAAGTCAGGGAGTTCAGTAGCTGAAGCAGAGGAGGGAAAGCGTTCCAGGCACAGGGGATGGCCAGAGGATGCCCAGACCAGACACACAGAGGATCTTTTTCCTGGAACCAGGAGGCCAACGTCACTGGGTGGAAGCATACGGTGGGAGAGGGAGGAGGGCCTGGATCATGAAGGGCTTTGAAGGCCAAGCAGCATCTTGTGTTTGACCCTGGAGGCCACAGGGAGCCGTGGGAGTTACTGAGGAGGGGGTGACGTGATCAGATCTGTTTTAGGAAGATCCCTTTGGTGGCTGAATGGAGGAGGGAATGGAGTGGGGAGGGAGACTCAAGGCGGCAGACCCCCCCCCCCCAAGCAGGTATGGCAACAGTCCAAGTGTGAAGAGATGAGGGTCTGCACCAGGGTGGGGGCAGGGGCAGAGGAGAGAAGGAAGCGTATTAGAGAGACGCTGCAGGAGTGAGACCACCAGGCTGTGGTGCCATATTGGATCTGGGGAGCGGAAGACAGTGAGGAGTCCAGGCTGACTCCGGGGTTGTGAGCCTGGGGGACTGGGAGGATGGTGTTGTTCTCTACAGTAACAGGGAGGGCAGGAATGGGGGAGGCTTTGGGGGAAATCACAGGTCTAGATTCCAGGGCCTGGATATAGTGGGTGCTTAATAAATGCTTCACTGACTTCTTTCCAGGCTTAGTTCACCTGTCCTCTTCCTTCCCAAGCCCTTTTCTGACCCCTTGTCCATCACCGCAGAGCTCTCTGGTATCTCATGTATTCTTACCCATTTCCCCCAATAGAACATATGCTCCTCCAGTGCCTGGCATACAGTTGGTACTTATTAAATGCATTCTGACTGAATAATTTTTATATAAGATAGTAGCAGGCAAGCAAATGTGAGTTATTCTACGAGCTGCATGACTTCTCCACCGCGGTCCAGTGTCATCTGTAACGTATGGACAGCAAGAGCTGTGAGACCTAGGGCAAGTCCTTTCTCCTCTAGAGACCTAGATTTCCTCATCTGTAAAATGGATGGGTTGGATAAGACCTCAAGGGGCCTCTCTGCCAAGAGCCGTAAGACACTGAGGTGCCCAAGGGACATGGGGGATCTAGGATGGCCCTGCCTGGGGATCAGGGTGAGCTTCCTGAAACCGCTCCAAGTGCACTAGGCCGCGACCTACGACAAACGAGGGCTGAGGTGGGGGATGCCACTAAATGATGGCAACCAAGAAAGGCGAGTGAGCAGGACGCACGGCCAGCGAGCGGGCACCACTGGCAGAGACGCTGACAGAGACCCCAGGAAGCGGAAGGGACCCTGCCTCTCCCGCCCCCCACCCAAGGACGAGTTCTGGGAGGACACATCTGAGCCAGACAGGACAGGCAGGTGTAGATGGGCTGCAATGTGCCCTGCTGGAGGAAACACCCACAGATCCCTGCCTTGCCACCCAAGCGGTAAGCACATGGAGAAGCCTCGTGCAGTGAGTGACTCTGTCTGCATAGCCGAGGAAGGCGGGGCAGGAGTGATCAGCCTCATTTTATAGATGAGGAGACAGAAAGAGACAGGAAGGGGAGATGGGGGGAGTGAGACAGAGGGAGACAGAGATAGAGACAGGAAGGGAGATGGGGGGGGAATGAGAGGGAAAGAGACAGAGATAGAGACAGGAAGGGGAGATGAGGGGGAGTGAGAGGGAGAGACAAGGACAGAGATGGAGGGGGGGGACAGAAGGAGGGAGAGAGACAGATATAATCAGAGAGATGGAGACAGAAACAGAAACATGGGGGAGGGGATATGGAGAGAGACTGAGGTGGGGAAATGGAAAAAGAGAGACATAGGAAGGGGGAGGAGGGAAGAGGGGAAAGAAGAGAAAGGCGAGAAGAGAGAAGGGAGAGAAAAGGAAAGAGAGAGAGAGAGAAAGGGGGGAGGGGCAAAGAGAGAGGGAGGGAGGGGGGGAGAGAGAGAGAGAGAGAGATCTTTCTGATTCTAAAGAAGGCAGAACAGGCGAGCTCTAAGCACTGGGTAGGCCAGAAATGGCCAGAGTTGCTGGGCCAGACAGGGCAGGAGAGCTCACCTGGAGAGGCATGGCGCTGGGGGTCATCCTGACTTTCTCTCCCAGTCTCTGTGGCGTGGTGGAGGCCCCTTCACTCTGCAGGCCACACTGCTGGAGGATATTGCTGAAAACCTGAAAAGAAGAGGCTATCATGCATGCTCCCTCCATCAGCCCACTCACGAGAGTCAAGGGCACAGGTCCACAGGACCTCACAGGCCTCTTTGGCCATCTTCCCATTTTACAGAGGAAAAACTGAGACCCAGGGAGTAAAGTGACCAGTCCACAGTCACCCTGGTCTTCTGACCCCAGAGCCTTCTCCCTGCCCCAAGAGGGCCATCTAACCATATGGGATACAGGCAGAGGGCCGGCAGCCAGAGCCACCCTGGGGCCTTGAGGAAAAGCCAATGCTGTTCGACAGAACGCCCGGACATCCACACAAGCTGCCTGGTGCCTCAGGCCCCAGCCAAACACTGGCATGTCCTGGGGAGGGTGACCACCCAGAGGATGCCCAGGGACGAGTGTGGGCAGAAGCCCTCTGTGTCTGAGCTTGAAGGAACGAGGCCGTTGGCAGAAGCGGGCTCCACAGCCCCTTAGCCTTGCTTCCAGAGACTCCCCCCGACCCCCCAGCCCTTGTCTCCTCCCACGCCCAGTAAGAGGCAGGGCCAATACCTGAAGGATAGTGGGAACAGTTTCGTCCAGATCATTGTAGTAACTCGACTGCTGAATAAAGATGTTTCCTAAACAAAGGGAGAGGAATGGCCGTCAGCATTTCCCTCATCCCCTCTTCAACGGAGCCACTGAGTAAGTGCCAGTCAGTTTACACTGGCTCAGCTGGTCCAGCATTTGGAGCTGTGATTCCCAGCAGCTGGCACATAGTAGGAGCTCGCCAGATGGAACATTTGGGCCTCTGAGGTCGGTGGCCCAGGCTCCTGGACGAGGGGACTCTGAGGCTGTGCTCAGTGCGTTAACCCTTCCTGGGCCCTTCCAGGGCAAAGCACAGCAGTGACCATCAAGGCAGCCTGGCCCTGACGCTCCCAGAAAGAGATCCCACGTGGCACCTCTCCCTGCTCTACAGACGTGGATGGTGTGAAAACAAGCAGATATGATCTTGCTGCTTAAGAAACCCGGAGGCCACCACCATGCCCTCCTGCCAAGCCCTCATTCCTAAGAGGGAGAGAGCATTCTCTCAGCCCTACCCCAGCTTCAGAATATGCCCCCGAGGCCAAGCCTGGGGGTCCTACTCCATGCAGGGAGGGTTAGAGCCTCAAAGACCAAATGCCTTTGGGAATGCTTCACAGAGCCCACAATCCCTCCCTCCAAAGGCTGGCAACAGGCAGGAGTTCTAGTGGGCCCAAGGGCGAGCAAAGCCAGGAAGACCCCAGCAGTCTGGCTCGACTTGAGCCCTTGGGGCATTCGGAGAGGCCAGGGTCACTTCACCCAGTGCCAGGCCCAGGCTCCAGAAGGGAAGCTCCATTCTGACTTCCTCTGCCCTTGGGCAGCTCAGGCCCAGGAATTCAGTCTGGGTAGCTGTGACATCCCCGCAATCTGTTGCAGGGATGCTTGGGGATGAATGAAGGAACAGGCCAGACTGTGCTAGGTAAGTAAGTCACAGCCGCAGGGCCCCGGTGATCACGGAGCCAGGCCTGCTCAGACTCCCCATCTGCCTTCCCCATCCCCCACAGGGGCTGAGGGCAGAGAGGATGGAGGGCAGGGGCTGGCTTTGGTGCCCTCAGACACACAACCTGCAGAGCCTAGCACACAGTAAGCACTTAGTGAATGCTCGTGACTGACTCATCTGACAGGCAGGGGGTGGCGCTCGGGAGCTCTCCCTCATCTTGGGGAAATCACCTGACTTCTGAGTGTCAATTTCTTCATCTGTACAATGGGGAGTACCAGCACAGGCCAGGGCAGGTGACAGCAGAGGTAAAGACAGAGTATAACCACATTGACCTGACGGGCTAATGAGCAGGCCTCAGACTCAGTAAGACCTGGGCTCCCATCCTGCCTCTGACACAGACTGCCTGGGTGACCCGGGGCCAGATAGAGCTGAGGTCCCAGGAGGAAATCACAGGCCCTAAGAAGAGCCTCAGGGTGAGGAGAGGCAGCAGGACACAGAGCGTGGGGCCTGGCCTCAGCCCAGACTCTCCTCTCTGTGCAGGGTGGCCTCAGGGGACCCACATCCCAGTGGGATTACAGGTCCCCAGGTCCCTGGCATAGCCCATCCCATTATTAATCTGACTGCCGTCACCAGGCCTTTCCTGTCTGTTTCTAATGAAGAACAGGGACAGCCTGACTAATGATACTAGCAGCTGACCTCTATACGTGTATCTCCCAGCTAGCTTTGCTCCAGAGACTCTACAGACATTTCCTTATCTGATCCTTACACAATGCTGAGAGGTAGAGGCTACTGTCATCCCCACGTAGACCTGAGGAAACAGGTCCACATAGCTGCAGGGACGTGCTACACTCATAAGCAGCTGGTGTGGCTGTTTTTAGGGTAGATGAGACTCCCAGACATTCGCAGCCTGACAGTCCCTGGCACCTTCCCCCTAGGCAGCCGAATAAAGGAACCTCGATTTCAGAGCCAAGCCTTAGGGTCTCCTGAGCTATCGTGTAAATTCCCCTCCAGAAGACTGCAAAGATCCTGCTGCCCTCTGGTCTCTCTCACAAGGGAGGGCAGAGCTCTGGCCACGCTCCACCAGCCACAGCCACAACTCCCACCCCAGGGTGATGACTGAGCGCGGCTGCCATCCACAAAGTGCCTGACAACACTCCGGCCACCAAGGGGCACTGATTCCCTCATGCACTTGTGCTGGTGCCCATTTCCCATGCCCGCAGCTGCCCCTGGCCTCCAGGCCTTCCCCCCTTTCCTCCTCTCTCCTCCTATATGGATCTCATTACTAATAAGCTTCCTTTTCCTAGGCATTACACCCACCAGGCTTTCACGGGAGGAGAAATAGCAGCACCTCCCCTCCCCCAGAGAAGGATCAGTCTCATAGTCCTCTTTAGAGCCCCCCAGACCCCAGTGATGATGTCTACAACTGGGAAGGAGGCCGAGGTGGCATCCAGGCTGGTCCCCGAGTTGTTCCCGACGCCGATGAAATCACAGCTCCAGGAAGCACACTGAAGTCAATGGCCCACGTTCACCCAGCCAGGATATGCAAGACGGGGGCTGTGGAAGCAGCTCTTCCTGACTGTCCAATACCCCAGGCTGCCCCTACCACACTACATGCCAGTCAGGGCTTCCCTGGGCCTAGACCCATGATCTCACTGGCCCAGGGCATTCCCACACGAGGAAATGCAGGTCAGCCACTGCCCCACAATAGTGACTCTAGCCTCTAGAATGTGGCCTGGCCCTCGCTGACAGTCAGCAGATTGCTGACCTGCACTCAGGCCTCGCAGGCTTTGAGGCTGGCTCTCTACGCACTCCTGCCTCTAACTCAGTGGTCTGCAGACCCCGAGTCTCGGAGTCGTCCCCTTGCCCACTGGTGGCCCATCCCCTGCCCCTGCCCCACGTTTCTCATGCTTTACGAACCTATCATCTTCTGCAGCAGGGGCCCGTTGCCCTTCCCGAAAAGCACACACAGGTCCAGCATCTTTGGGATGTCAAAGATGAAGTTATTATAGAGGATCTCCCCAAAAGCACGTGGGGAAATGAAGTGATCCTGTGGGGGAGGGAGGGACAAAGGCTCTGTTAGCAGAAGAAAGCCCAGAATCGATGCCAAGGCCCCCGCAGGGAGGAAAGCCGACCTGGCCAATGCCAAGGAGAACCGAGAGCGGACCCAGAACAGAGGCTGGGGACAGACAAAGGCGACGGCTGGGACGCCCGAGTCCCCATGCCCAAAGCCCCCTCAGGGAGGAAAGCCAACCTGGCCAACGCCAAGGAGAACTGAGAGCGGACCCAGAACGGAGGCCGGGAACAGACAAAGGGGACAGCCGGGACGCCCGAGCCCCTGCGCCCAAAGACCCCCTCGAGGAGGAAAGCCAACCTGGCCAAAGCCAAGGAGAACCGAGAGCGGACCCAGAACGGAGGCCAGGAACAGACAAAGGGGAAGGCTGGGACGCCCGAGCCCCTGCGCCCAAGGCACCCCAGGGCCGTGATCAGGAGGAGAGGCCAACACACTCACTTTGGATTCTTTGTGTGTAGACATACGGAGGAAGGTGAGGAAGACGCTGCGATGGAGGCGCTGCTGCATCTCGCTGACTGCCGAGGGGGGCGTGGCCAGCTCATCAAACTTGCGGGGGGGCATAGCGCAGGTAGGAGTCCAGGCACTTCTGCAGAGTCTCATCGAAGATCACCTGCTCAGGGACCAAGATGAAGGCGGTGGGTCGAGCCCATGCCGCCGCGTCTGAGGCTCAGGGCTGGAACAGGCAGGGAGCCAGGCGACCCTTGGGCCCTGTCCAAAGATGCCGTGAGCCCCAGGAGGAGCCCAGGCCAGGCCTGGGCCACAAAAGAACAGCTCTGATGAGGAACAGAGCAGAAAGAGTGGGGGGGAGGGGCAGCAGAGGACAGAGCCGGGCACCTCTTAGCTGAGTCACCCTAGGCAGACCCAGACAACCTCCAAGACTGGAAGAGACAGAAGAGGTGCATTGGTGGAGGGAATTCCTGCTCCCTGCGAAATCACAGGGTTGCCTCCAAATGGGGAAAATACCTCCCCTTCTGCTGTGAGAATTAACTGAGATAATGTATGCAAAGAACTTGACATGTGCTATTATTAAGGCCACACATCTAGAGTAGGAAAGACCCTGGAGGGTTATCTACCTAATCCAACCCCCATTTGAAAAATGGCCCTGAAAAGTTAGGTGACTTGTCTAAGGTCACCCAAGGAGGACGTAGCAGAGGCCAGATTTGAACCTGGGTCCTCAGATTCAAGGCCAGCCATCCTCAGGGTGCACAACGCTGCCTCTGAGGATGACTTACTTAGCAAACCCTAGAGAATCGACTGCAAGCTTGACTGAGACAATTAGAACCTTCAATAAAAGCACCAGGACACAAAACGACATGAAGAGCGTTAGCACGCCTAACTAGTTTGATCATTCTGACTTGTGAGACACAGCAATCCCACACTGTAACTGGCTGCTTAATGATCAGCACAGCGTGTGGAATGAAAACACCACCGGTAAAAACCCTCACAATTCTCCAAGAAATCCAGGAGCTGTGCCAGAAGAGGGGGAAAGGGGAAGAAGCGTCTCCTATGTGCCAGGCACTGTGCTAAGCACTTTACAGACATTATCTCATTTGATCCTCACAACAGCCCTGGTGGTAGGTGCTTTTACAGATGAGGAAACTGAGGCAAACCGAAGTGAAGAGATTTGCCCAGGATCACAGAGCTGGTACCTCTCTGAGGCTGGATTCGAATTCGGGTCTCCGTGCCTCCAGGACCCTCCCTCTCCCCGCTGTGGTGCCCAGTGCCTGGCACAGGTGACGGGCTGTTACCTGGCACCAGAACTTCTTGTGGGGCAGGGCCAGCAGCCAGTCCAGGTCGTCAGCGATGAAGGCGGCCCGTTCCAGGTACTCCTCTACCCGTGCGGTGGCGCTGTCTGCAGGCGGGGGCTTGTACAGCACAAAGCAGCGGTCGGCCTTCTGGTCTGGGTGCTAGGGGGTTGAGGAACCACAAGGGACCGTGGGGGAGGTCAGTCATCGAGGAAGTCACAGGCCCCTTCCCAGCGGTCAGGATCCCTTGCCTGGTTTGGCCACTCAGCCAGCAAGGACCAGGCTAAGGGGACTGTGACCTGTGACCATCCTCTGCTCTGGCTTCAGACCTTGGGCCTGCCCCTGCCCTGCTTTTGAGAGAAGTGAGCCCACTTCTCTCTGCTCCCCAAGGAAGCAGGAGGCTGCCTTCTTTAGGGGAGAGCATGAGGCCACAGAGGCAGAGAGGGTGGGGTAGGGCTGGGGAGCCGTCACCAAGGCCAGGCGGGCCTCCACCCATGCCCGCCCCACGTCCTCTGCCCTAGCTCTTCAGCTCTTAAGATGCCAGAAGCCCTGGGCCAGTGATTTCACTGACCCACTGCCCATACACTGCTAGCAGAGAGGAGCTATCCAACTTCAGTTCCACTTAAAGGCATCGATACACAAAGAACAGGCCTCTGGGACCATGGAGTCCATGCCCAAAAGGAATCTCCCAAGACCCCACCTGATCAGCGAGCCTCTGGGCTCCACCAGAAGCCTCCCCCCCCCCACCTCCAAGGCAGCCAGGACCCCCGGAGGATGACCCCGCTTTGGGGGAGCCTCGCTGAGCTACTCTCCTCTCTGCCCACTGCTCTGAGCTCTGCCTTCTGAGGCCAAGAAGCTCCGGCCAATCCTTCTTCCCCACGCCAGCCCCCATGTTTCCCCTAAGTCTTCTTTATCCAATCTAAGTGCCACCAGTTTCTGGAAACAGTCCCTCCCTCTGGCCCATGCTGCCTTACCAGATGGAAGATGGCATGGTGTTGTGGGCCGAGAGTCAGAGGGCCTGAGTTTGGATTCAACTTACTTCCTCCCTCTTGGCCTCAGTTTCCTCCTCTGCAAAATCTCTTCTGGTTCTGGAGCTAGGATTCCCCAAGGGGCCGTGAGCCCCCTCCCTCCTCCTTCACTTTGGCCTGTCCTATTCACACACACCTTCCCCCACTCTCTGATTGCTCTGGGGCCACTGCATCCCACCTTCTAGTGTTTCTGTCCCCAGACTCAGAAGAAGCAAAGGGGCAACTTCAGAAAGGCTCTGCCTCAGGTACCAACGGCCACCATCGACACTGGCCCCACTCAGAACAAGGCCCTGCTTCCCCAGGGACCAGAAGGGACAAGCTGCCCTGTGAGCAAAGGCCAAAGGTCAGTGTCTGCACTGGGGAAGGGAGTCACCCAGAAGCAGGAGGGATGCCACCACAGCGTTCCAGGGTCTGGCTCCGTGCGCTCCTACCCAAGAAGAATCTAGCCTAGGGGAGCTGGGGAGGCCAGCAGGCCTGGAAAGCAAGGGCGATGCTGGCCACAAGAAAACCTTCCTGCCCACTCCCTGGAGAGCTGCCCAGGCAGGGGGCCGCTCCTGCCCCACATCTGAGTTCTGCTGCTAATGCAGCAGACCCTGGGTCTAGAGCTATGACGGCCCCCACAAGTCATCTAGGCCAACCCCCTCATTTCACAGATGAGGAAACTGAGGCCTTCCCAAGGTCACACAGAGGCAGGCACACTTCCGGTTCTTCCTAACCAGTCTCCCTCCACATTCTCCTAATAGACTGTCAACGCCTTGAGGGCAAGGACCGTGTGCTCCCTATCTCCTCCCCTCGACCTCCCCACCACATCTGGGGCTCTGGGCATACTCAGTAAAGACTCACTGCCCAAGCACTCTCCCTCCTGGCCTCCCCCCTCCCACAGGGTGGCCACAGGGATTGGTCAGATGCTAGAAAGGAGCAGGAGATGAATCAGCTCAGAACCAGGATGCGAGGGTGCACAGCCCCAGCGCCTGGCTCAACAACACACGGTATCATGGTTACAGGGGGCACTGAGAGCCCCCCAGGGAGGAGGGGCCATATCATGGAGAGACGGTGAACAAGCCTAGGAAGCCTCGGATGAACTGAGGTTCTGCACACGTGACACCCATCTCCCACCTCCAAGCTTTTGCCCAAGCTGTACCCCATGCCTGGCATGCCCTCCCTCTTCACCTCCACCTCTTAGAATCCCTAGCTCCCTTCTAGAGATCTCCTGGAGAAGGTCTCTCCTGGTCCTTTTGGTTACTTTGTATGCATTTCCCACCTCTTTCTCTGTACACATGTCCCAGTAGAATGTAAGCTCTCTGAGGGCAAGGGCGACTTCTCTTTTGTCTCTGACTCCCTAACTCTCAGCCCAATGCCTGGTGCAGTATGTAACTAAATGCTCACCTTATGCAGACTGAAACAAGGAGAACCAGTGAATGAGACGTGTGACTAGAACAGACAAAGGTCACCAGAAGGAAGCCAAAGGCCAGGGCATGACACCCGACGCCTGAGGGCTGAGGAGGAGGTGGAGAGGTGGGGGGCCAGGAGGGCAGAAAGGTGCATGAATGCACCACAGAGTGTACCTGGTTTGGGTGGAGGGCTTTCTTTGTTACAAGGGAACGTTCACCTCCAGGGCAGGGCCCGTAACCAGAAATGCCCCAAATGTAAAAGCGTCACAGAGAGAGGGTCCAGAACGGGAGTCAAGCCCTGGTTCCCAGCCCTTTTCTGGACTTCCATGAGCAGGGAAGGATCAAATGAGTGGCCCTCAGGAAGCTGGGCCCACACCTGCCCCTTTCTGGTCTAATCTCCCCACCACAGCCCCGTCAGTATGTTCATAGCCCCGCAGTTCTTCAGGTGAATGCTGGGACACTCCTAACCCAGCAAGGTCAGGGGTGGTTCCGGCCTCACAGTTGGCATTCCCGAATACACGAGACAGTCCTGGGCTGAAAACCGCTCACCGACCCGCCTGTGAGCCAAGGCATTCCCAGGTCCCATTCCCTCTGGTGGCTCTGGTCTTGTGATTCTGGACATGAGCCTTTGGAATAGAGCTATGACTGAACATGACTGAAATGTAGGCCCCTGCTAAGAAAAACTCCTCTGTTTTCTGGCCAAATGGACCCACTTGCTGGGCCCTGCACATAGCTCTCTGTCTCCAGCCCCCAGGCTTTTGCACTGGCTGCTGTCCCCAATCCTTGGGATGCTCCTACAAAATCACAGCACAGGAGGGCCAAAAGGGGCCTCAGCAGCATCTTCTCCAGCCCATCCCCCAGACACTTCCACTTGGGCATCCCTGACAGGCGGTCATGCCCCTCTGAGGAGGGGGAGCCTGCCAGCCCCGCAGGGCGGCTCTCCCTCTGAACAAGTCTCTGGGACCTCCACCCCCCGGCACTTGCTTCTGCCTTCTCCACGCGACATCCCTTCACATCTCTGCCAGGCTAAATCAGCCCCTTCCTCCTCGGACAATATGGGTCTCCTCCTCCTCCCTCCAATGCCAGGCCTCTAAGCATCCAGCCAGTCCTTATGCCCCCATACTGACTAGGCGCCAGGCCTTTTCCGGAGTCTCAGGCTGTCACTGCTCTCTTCCCATCCTCTGCCCCCACAGTGCGCAGCACCTACGTAGAGGTGGCCCAGGTGATCTTTTCTCTTGGGCTCCAGACTCCCCTACCCTACGCGGACATCTTGGCCATCTCAAGATGAATGTCCTGGAGATGTCTCAAATGCAGCCTGTCTAAAACTCAGCTAGTTCTCGATCCCCGCAAACACTTCCTCTGCCTCACCCTTCCCGCCTGCCAGTGAGGACGCCACCATCCTTCCAGAAACCCATGTGCTCGGCCTCACTTTCCCTGCTCCTCCTGACTGACCAATCACCTTGGCTCATCATTTCAATCTCCAACACCTCTCACATCAGGCTCCTTCTCTCCACACAGAGCCCACCGCCCACAGGCCGGCCTTCATCCCCTCTCCCCTGGACAACAGCCTCCTAGTAGGTCTCCCTGACTCCAAAGTGAACATAGGCTGGAGCAGGTCCTCCGAGAAGCTCCAGTAGCTCCATACTGTCTCTAGGATTAAGTACCAACCCCTCTGTTTGGCCTTGTTACACACACTTCTCCGTCTAGCCAAGCTGGTCTGGGATCCACATTCTATCTCCCATCTGCATGCCTCTGTATGGATCGTCCCTCGTACCTGGAATGCTTCCCCCTCCATCTCTTCAACTCTCCAGCTTTCTTCAAAGCTCAGCTCGGTGGCCACCTGCTACATGAGGTCCACCCTGCTCCCCATCCCACCCAAGGCATCCTCTCCCCCAATTACATAGTATCTACTTTGCACGTAATCACATCTGTGCCTATGGTTTCTCCCATTAGAGTGCAAGCTCCCCGAAGGCAGAAGCTTTCACTTTTGTCTGTATTCCCAGCACTTAATCAATGATTTTTGATTGATCACATATTCAGACTCCAATTCCCAGCAAAAACACTAATTCCTTCAAGACAAGACTATCTCTTTTTTTGTCTTTTATATTCCCATTGGCTGACAAATGTGGCGCTTGGAAGACGCCCACTAGGTTGAGCACTTAGTTGGGTCTGGAGAGCTCTCCAGCTAACACCGGACCAGCGGAGCCCTCCCGCCCCCCATATGGATAAATGTGGTCATGGAGTTTTTACTTGTAAACCTGCACGATGCTAAAGGGCCCCGCATCACCCGGCTCACCAGAGCTGGCACTGTCCTCAATTTGCCTGTCTTAGGGTCCTTTTCCGTGATCTGTAGTTCATCCAGGGGCAATGCAGGCATTTTGCTGGGGTCCCCTCCTCCTGAAGGCAGACGAGAAAGAATAAGAGAGGTCAGCAGGGCCTAAGGAGAGCTCCTGGCTTATAAGGCACCCTCCTCCTCCTCCTCTTCCCAAGACCCCATGTGTAAGAGGTCTGAGGGATAAGGAAAGTAGGCAACTTGTCCAACGTCCTGCAGGCAGAGACAGATCTAAACAGGACAGGCCAAGCAGAGTGGGCAGATCATGACTCCAGGAACTGCTTCAATGATGTCATCCTTCAACCCCACCAGAGGAAATCCGGAGCTGGGTCTGACTGGTGCCAATAAGGACGCATTGGCTGTTGGGGTATAAATGAAGGAAACCTCACAGGGAGGCAACCTTTCCATCGTAAAACTTGAGAGAAAGGAGACAAAGCTTGAGCTGAATCTCCAATGTGCCCTAGACTTCAGGTCAACAAGGTTCAGAGGCAGGCTGGGTTTGGCCTCGAATTCTCTACGGCCCCCTCTAAAGATGAAAGTCTGAAGACACAGAGAAAACCTTAAACGAGAGTTGCTGAAGGTAATGCAGATAGCCAGGCAGCGAGCTCCAGCTTGGACTTTAAGAAGACAAGCAGAGGATATGTGAACAAGGGCCTGGCACAGAAGCCAAGTGAGTAAAGCATGGCAACACTCCGTATGAGGGCGACAAAGAGGGTGTTGGGGCGACACTGGAGAAAAGGATGAGAGAAGGGGTAAAGCAAGTCTTCCAGGCTATTCTTGTGGAAATTATGGGAGGGTGCTGTAGATGAGAGCAAACTGCAAGAGATTCGGAAGCACCTGAATGGCCAGACCCAAAGGGCGGTCATTCCTGGCTCAGGAGAGTGCCCCAGGGATCTGTGTTGCTACTGCTCACTCTCGTTATCAATGACTTGGATAAAGGCAGAAAGGGCACACATACTTTGTAACTTTGTAGAAGGGGAGAAGTGGGTGACAGTCATGGTCCAAAAAAAGTCAAGGGGCTAGAACACTGGGCTGAATTTTATGAATAAACATGGATAAATGAACCATCTTACACTTGGGTTCAAAAAATTTTTTGCAGGTTTAAAGAAACTGGCTAAGCTAGCTACTCATTTGTCTGACAAAGATCTGGGGGTCTTAGTGGAGCTGAAGCTCAATACAAGTAAATAATGTGATAGGGCAAGAAAGAAGGCTGTCATAACATCTTGGGCCACGTTGAGGGGCATATAGTAGCCCATGAAGGTGATCAATAGTCTCATTATGCACTGGTCAAACCTTCTCTGCAGTGTAGGGTTCATTTCTGAAGATCATTGATGAGCAGGAGGGTACCCAGAGGACCAGGACAATGAAAGGTACTCAGACTATGCCGTGAGAATTGATCGGGGGAACTGGGGATATTTAGTCTGGAGAAGACTGAAGGGCTCAGGATAGCTGTATCTGAAAGGCTATCACAGGGAAGAGGAATTCACCTTGTACTGCTTGGCCCCAGAGGGGGCCTAACTAGACTGGGGTGGGGGGAGTTGCAGAGGCCATTCTGGAGGCACTTGTACATCAAGAGAAACTTTCTAACGATGTGAGTGATGGAACAGAGGCCAGCTAGGGAGATTAGCCACTTGCTGGGAATACAATAGAAGGGATTCCTGCCCCAACAAAATAAGGCAGGACCAAAGGGAACTGGAAGGCCTCTAAGGACCCAGGTTCAAATCCCAGCTCTGCGACTTAGCCCCTGTGTGCCCATGGCTGAGCTACTCTTTAATAGCCTCTATTTTAATCATATGAGTGTGGCTGGACTCTGGCTCTAAATCTGACCCTCGGTGTCTGAGGTCTCTTGTGATTCTGGGCCTTTGATCCTCCATGGAGGACAGACAGAAAGATATAGACCCAAGGCACACACAGGAGGAGTGGGCACGGATGGGCCGCGGTCTACTCAGCAGTAGACAGCCCAGAGATGAGCTTCCAGGCCCATTTAAACCCTGCAGTGCTCTGAGATGGGCCTGTGTAAACAGGATTTCACTTATGTACAAAATGACTGTGTTGAGTCCCTGTCACCTGCCCTCATCATTAATGTCAGGCCTCATTCATGTTTCTGAGCATTCCAGAGGGGGTGAGGAGTGGGTTGCATTTCAGGAAATGATTACAGTGTTTTTAAAAAAAAAAGACTTCAATAAAGTGATTTATGGAGGGGGGAGGGAAGGTTTGAACAACTATCATAAAGCCAGAGGGTTAGAAGGGACCTTAGCAGCCTAGGCCAATCTCTACCAGAAAGAGAATCCCAGTTACATCAGTCCCAAGACGTAATCCTCCAGATTTTGTCTGAAGACCTCCAAGGAGGGAGAGCTTATGACTTCCGCCACGAGACAGCTCTCACGGCCAGGAAGTGTTTCCTGACACCCTGCTCCAACTGCACTCTTTGCCATTTCCACCTACTGCTCCTACTTCTGGCCTCTGGGGCCAAAGGCAGCGAGTCTACTCATGGGATCCCGGGACTGGCGCTGGAAGGAACCTCAGAGGCTGGAGTTTAGACCAGGCATTCTTCATGTGGGCTCTGTGAATGTCTTAACAAACATTCTCATGTCTGTATCTCGATATAATCCTTTTCCTTTGTAATCCTATGTATTTTATTATATGTATGTAAGAACATTCTTCCGCACAGGCTTCATCAGACTCCCAAAGGGGTCCATGACACAGAAAGGGGCAAGAATCTTTGTTCTGTCGGTACTTTTTTCCCCGCTTCCCCATCAAAATCACTACGGATCACGGGTCTAGAGCTGAAGGGCCCTCAGAGGCATCTCGTCTAATGCCCTTATTTTACAGAAGAGGAAAGTACGACCCAGAAAGGATCAGCAGCGTGCGCAGGCCAATGCAAGCAGTAATTGGCAAAGCCAAGATTGGAAGCCCGATCATCTGACTCCAGAGCCGGTGGTTTTCCCATTTACATGACAGGTACATGTAGACAGCTCTGAGGTCCCCTGAACCTTCTCCTTCTCCAGGCTAAACGCACCCGGTCCTTCGGCCAATTCTCAAAGGACATGAATTGAAGAGTCCTGGCTGCCCTTCTCTGGACCCTCCAGCATGTCAATACCTTCCTATACCACTGTGCCCAGAACCAAACCCAAATGTTCTTACGTGGTCTGAGCAGGGTCACTGCAGCAGAACAGAAGAGGCCCACCTCAAATAACTCTGAAAACTGCAGCCAATGGGGAGAAGGGCCTCAGGGAGCCTTCAGCTGCCCCAGGAATGTGAGTTACTGGTACTCATAAGCCAACAGAGCAGGGAAAGGCTGACAGAACTCTGAGATGGATGGGGCTTCCCTTGATACCTTGGCCTTTAGTGTCCTCTTTATACAATGAGGACATTGATGCCCACACAAAGCAACCCCCTGTACTCTGGAAAGACTTTATGGAGCCAGTAATCACAAACATTGGGACACTGGGAGTCAGACGTTTCCAGGTCTCAAAGCCAGCCCCCCAACAGGCACTAGAAGCTGGAAGGCCATTCTAGCAGGACTCTAGAAGAAACAAGAGCCGAGCAGCAGGGTCCCCGTTGCTTTTGGCACACGCAAAAAATAAAGCGCTTACTAACAGGCCTACAAAAGACAAGAGATACGAGCCCATAGCAGTATGACACAGTGAGAGAGCACTAGGTTTAGAATCCAAAAGGCTTGAGTTCTAATCCTACCTTAGGCATTTACCAGCTGTGTGACTGTGGGTAAGTCACAAAACCTTTTTGTGCCTCAGTTTTCACATGTATAAAATGAGAAGGCTGGACCCCATGACCTCTGACTCTCTCTCTATGGTCCTATGACCCAACGGGGCGGCACTGGTGGTAACTGCAGGGTAATTAATGGAGGTGGCAGCTTCCCTGCTCTCAAGGGACTTACATTCAAAAAGTCCAAAGCCGCTCACCCGATGCAGTCCGCTCCCATCACCAATAACACTGCCAGCCTCCCCTTAGTCCACTCCCTTCTCTGGGATCTAGGCAGCAGAAAGTATGATGAGAAAGAGGCCTCAATTTGCAGTCAAGGCCCAAGTCCAAAGTCTAGCTCTGTTCCTTGAATAACCTGAGGAAGTGAATTCACCTCTTTAGCCCTTGCTCCTCATCTGTATGACGGCGATAATGCCCCCATGAAATGGAATGACACTGTGTGCCCTTCAGCACTTATGATGGTGGGACCTCCTTTGATAATCTTCCTCCACAGGAGTCTCCCACTATTTCTTCGTCCTCCTCTCTGGCCTGTTTCCTCATCTGTAAAGTTAGAGCCTTGGACTAGGTCCCCTCTAGCTGCCTGAGCCCTTTCAGCCTCCTCCTATGACCCTCCTTCCCAAGCCAACAGCACAATGCCTGGCACACAGTAAATGCCAAATAAACACTTGTCAACTGGTTGACTGACGCAGAAGGCAAGAGGCAGCAGGATGTAGCAGAGAGAGGGCTGGCCCCAGGACACAGGAAGACTCCTACCTCTGACTCACAGGAGCTTTGTGGGCAAGTCACCTAATCTTAGTGCCCCGGACAACTCAATGACAAAAGGCAGAACAGCTGACCATCTGTACCAGTGGAGGGAAATGCACGCTGGGAAGGCTCCACACCACTGAAATCAAAGGCAGGTCTGGACTAAAGAAAAGAAAAACCAAAAGCTTACACAAGTCACTGAGCTAATTCGGTGGCTACAAAAACAAAACCTGCAAAACTCACTTACAATCTGCTGGAAAGGATCCCGACATGTACAGAGAGAAGTCTAGAGAAGGTCATTTGAGGGGAGTGGGGAAGAGGAGATTTCATGATGGTGAAAGCAGAACAGAGCCTCGAAAATCAAGATTTGGAGAACAAGTGCCCCCTTTTCTCCTAGGACACGACCCCTGCCCTGGTACAGGCCCTCATCACCTCATGCCTGGACTGGGCTTGGGGGAGGGGGTCTGCCTCTCAGCCACCAAAGTGATTCTCCTAAAGCACAGGTCTGACCACGGCACACTCCTGTTGCTCCCAATTACATCCAGAAGTAAAGACAAAGACCCTGTCTGGCATTTAGAACTCTTCACAGCTTGGCTCCTTCATTCCTTTCTATTCTTCTTACACCTTATATCGTCGTACCCTATCCACAGTCTTTTCAGACCAGAGATGCTGGCCTCCTGGTTGTTCCTCAAACAAGACTGGCTGTTCCTCTACTCCAAGCAATTTCTCTGGCTGTCCCTCCTGGTGTGAAGGTGCTTCCTCCTCATCTCCACCTCCTGGCTTGCTTCGAGTTCCAGCTAAGATCCTACCTCCTGCAAGAAGCCTTGCCTGACCCCCTTAATTAATTAGTGCTTCCCTCTGTGAATCAGCTCCAGCTGATCCTGTATACATCTTGCTTGTTCACAGGTTTCTGCATGTTGCGTCCTCCGTTAGACTGTGAGTTCCTTGAGAACAGGGTCTTTTGGCTTTCTTTCTATCCCCGAAACTTGGTACAGAGCCCAGCACATAAGAGGCACTTAATGTTTACTGGCTGACTGAGAGTCTGAGATGAAGACGTGCATTGCAGGCACGGGGGAGGGGCGGAGGCAGTACTGCAAGGCAGCAGATGGCTAGATGGCTTCTGTAAACAGCTGGGGGTCCACTTTGGTACAAGGGAAATCCTGTTTCATAAAAACTACCTTCATTTTTATAGCACCTTAAACTAGATAAAAGCACTTTCCTCACCGCATCCCTGTGAGTTAGGTCAAGTTCAAAGAACATTATCATCATTTTACATGCTGAGAATTTGAGGCCCAGAGGCAGGAGGAGGGTCATGCCCAAAGGCTCCCATCTAGTTAAGTGATACAATAGGGGTCTGAACCCCCTTAAGTCCTGACTCCAACTTCCATAGTATTAGGAAGTAATAATAAATGTTGACTGACTGAATGGGGAGTGGGAGCCTGGGAAGGATGATCTCTAATGACTCTTCCAGATCTAAGAGTTACTGGGCTGAAGCCGCCCTTGGAGAAACTGAAGGGGTTCTAGGGCCTCCTCCTCTCTCCGCATTTTGACCCTCACTCCCAGATTGAGGTCCTCCAGTCTGCCCCCACCCATCTCCCTTCCACTCACTCCAGTCCCTTTCCTCTATTCTTTCCACCTGCCCTTTCTCCAGCCTATGCTATCTGCCTCCCGACTCCCCTCCAACTCCATTCTATCTCCCCCTGGTCTCCCCCTCCCCTTCACCTCTCTCCTGGCTCCTCTGAATTCCACTCTCCTCTCTCCCACTGTTCTATCCCCCTCTTCTATAACTCTCCCATTCCATTCGGTTTCCCCTTTCCCTATTAATTCTGTCCCCTCTTTCCTCAGTACTGACTCTAGTCTATTTCCCCCTCACCCCTACTCGGTTCTATTTCCCTTCCTTCTCCCCCACTCCATTCTATTCCCCCCTCCTCTCTCTTCCCCCACTCCTTTCTATCCCCTTCCCCTCTCTTCCACTCCGTTCTATCCCCCCTCCCCTCTCCCTCCACTACGCTCTATTCCCCTCCCCTCTTCCCTCACTCCGTTCTATCCCCCCTCCCTTCTCTCCACTCCGTTCTATCCCCCTCCCCTCTCCTTCCACTCCGTTCTATCCCCCCTCCCTTCTCCTCCACTCCGTTCTATCCCCCTCCCCTCTTCCCTCACTCCGCTCTATCCCCCTCCCTTCTCCTCCACTCCGTTCTATCCCCCCTCCCTCTCCTTCCACTCCGTTCTATCCCCCTCCCTTCTCCTCCACTCCGTTCTATCCCCCCTCCCTTCTCCTCCACTCCGTTCTATCCCCCCTCTCCTCTTCCCTCACTCCGTTCTATTCCCCCCTCCCCTCTCTTTCACTCCACACCATTCTATCTCCTCTCCCTTGACCCCATCCCTCCATCTCTCTCTTCACTCTATTCCTTCCCCTCCTCTCCTTCCCACGACCGGAGTTCTCCTTTCTCTCTTCCCCTTCCATTTACCCACCCCCTGTAGAGGCCAAGATTGCCTCCAGCTACGGCTCACGCTCCCGGCGCCGGTTGCCGGTCTTCGGTGTGACAGCTCAGGGCAGTGCCGCCATTTCCGGGGTCACGGAGCTACGGCGCAGGTGCAGACAGGAAGCGTTCCGGAAGCCCCGCCCCCTTTCGGTGACTGCTTCCTTCCCTTACCTGCCTCCCTGGGCCATGAAGCCCCGCCCCCTGCCACGAGCCTGACGGTTTGGACCACGCCCCCTGCCTCCCAACTCCCGGCGCCCATCCTCAGAACGGAAGCTGAGCATGCGCGACTCCAGGGTGGGGGCGGGGTGTGCACTTGGCATTAAGAAGTTGCCCTTGCCCTCAGTTATCTGGAAAAGGAGCTTTAGATCCAGGGGAGTGGAAGACTTTGTGTCTCATGCAGACCCCAGTGATTGCAGCTTTACTCGACAGAGCAGGCACAAGTTATCCCCATTTTACAGTGGAAGAAACTGAGGCTTCAGGAGGGAGGGGAGGAGACTGGCCCGAGGTCGCACATCAACAATAATAATAATTAATCATAACTAACGCTTACGCAGCGCTTTATGTATGAAGACGGGATGGATAACTGGGTCCCAACAGATCCTGGGTTGAAATCGTTGCACCTACCCCTCCCAGAATCTCAGAATGGGGAGGAGCTTAGAGGTAATCCAGTCCAATTTAGACCTGGGTGAAAATTCCCTGGACAGGTGGTCGTCCCAGTCTGCCTGAAGACCCTTGTAGATGAGGATCTCACTACTCTCTAAATCATTCCTAGTCAACCTCACTACCCTGCACCTGGATTGTGGAAACACCCCCCCCAACTGCTCTCCCCACTCCAATCAAGTCCAGTTGAGCATTTATTAAGCCCCTAGACTGCTTAATTCTAGTGCCTTCCTTCTGTTAATTATTTCCTATTTATCTTGTATATAGCTTACTTTGTGTATTTATGTTTGCATGTTGTTTCACTCATCAGATGGTAAGCTCCTTGAGGGAAGGGACTGTCTTTTTGCATCCCTGGCCTCTTTTTGTATCTCTGGAGCTTAGCAGAGTGCCTGGCAAATAGCGGGTGCTTATTAAATGTTGACTGATTGATTGCTAGGTACTGCCAGTCTTCAACCCTTTGGTAATTAATGTTCATAAAAGAATGGTTCTGATTTCACAAAATCTCCAAACTGAAAAGGACCACAAAGGTCATCGAGTTCAGCCTGTACTGGACCCAGAATCCCACTCCAGCATTTCCAATTGGAGGTATTCCACCCTTGACTTGAAGAGCTCCTTCCCCACTCGTATAGCTCTGATTGTAGAGAAGTTGGTAATCATATCCAGCCTAAGTGCGTTCTTTGCAGCTTTCCACTATTACTTCCAGCTCTGTCCTCTGACATCAAGCAGAATGAATCCAGTCCCTTGTCCAAGAGACGACTCTTTAGGTGTTTGAGGACATCTGTTGTGTCCTCCCTAAGACTTTTCTCCTCCAGGGCAGACACTCTCCTACAGTGTAGTCTCAAAGCCCTTCACCATTCTGGATGCCCTCCTCTGTTTGAGACAAATTCTTCAGTTTATCATCATCCTCCCTAATGCCCAAAACCGAGCCCGCTAGCCTGGGTGAGGTCTGAGAAAGGCAGAGTACAGAGGGCCTGGCACCCTCTTAATTTCAGATATTCTGCTTCTTGGGAAATTAGGGAACAGACCTGTGACTTTATTGTTAGAGAGGACTCCCAGAGGAAGAAAGTCTGTCTTCCAAAGCAGTGGGCTCTTCTGCAATTGATAGTCTCAGAGAGTTTCCTAGAAGACTGACAGACTTAAGTAACTTGCCCAGGGTCACACAGTCAATATGGGTCAGAGACAGGACTTGAAGGGACTTTGAGGCCAGCTGTATGCCAAGCTGTTTCTTTTAATGTGGTATAATATCATGTTAGCTTTCTTGGCTATTATATCACACTGTTACTCCATGAGGATCTTGCTTGAAATCCCCAGATCTTTTTCAGACAAATTGTGTTGTCTGACCACAGCTCTTCCATCTTGTACTTATGAAATTGATTTTTTGAACCCAGATCTCAGACTTTACATTGACCCCTATTCTCTTTAAGCTTATTCAAGTCTGCTCAAGTGTTCTATACGGTCAAGATCTTTTTGAATCCTAGCTCTTCCAGGCAGGTGTGTTACATATCCTATGTGGCATAATGGATAGAGCCCTGGACTTGGGATCAGGAAGACCTAGGTTCACATCCTGCTTATTATCTGTGTGACCTTGGGAAATCACTTAACCTCTCTGGGCCTCAGTTTCCTCATCTGTAAAATACAGGAATTGGAATAGATGATCTCCAACTCTATGATCCTGCCCAGCTTTCTGGCTGTCCACAGTGGATAAGCATGCCATCTCTGCTTTTATCCAAGTTGTTGATAAAACTGTTACCTGCATAGGGCTAAGCTCCTTAACACATTGGTGATCTCCTTCCAAGCTGATATTGAATCACTACTGACTACCCTTTGGGTCCACCCTTTCAACCAGCTTCAAATCCACTTAATTAAATCTATCCTCTAGCCCACCTCCCTCTACCTCTTCCACAAGAGTAGCATGAGAACCCTGCTCTTATACTTCCCTAAAAATCTTTGGAGGTTCTATCTCAACTTTCTCCTGGTCTACCAATCTAGTAACACTACTGAAAGAAAGCTTTCAGGTAAGTTTAGTATGATCTGTTTTTGAGGGTGCCATGTTGATTCTTTGGGATCATGGCTTCCTTTTTTGGATGTTCACTAACTTTTTAAAGAACCCATCCATTTTAGCATTTGGCTTCCCTTCTCTCTCATTATCTTCCTTGGTTGTCAACTCCCTATTGGCTATTTGGATTCAGTCCATTGCAGTCCAAAGATTGGACTTGGCAGAGAAGACAGAAGAATTAAGAGTTGGGCAGCTGTGCCTTCCTCAAGATCAGTTAGCATTGCTGTGCCCACCCCGAAGTATTGGGTCTAGCTCTTCTTTGATTCTCCTCTTTTCCCCAGTATGACCCTTTTTTTTTTAAACTACCTTGCTGTCCTTAGCTTTCCTCCAGGTCCAGATTTAGGATTTTAGGATCTGTGCCTTGGGCACCCATGTTGGTCAATTTGGGTAACTCCCATTCTTACCTCATCGGAGGAAAATACTCTTGAGAACTTCCCATGTGTCATGAGCTAAGACAAAATATTGGTGGAAAGGGGGGCTTAAATTAACCCTACACATTCCTGTAACACCAGTCCAGTGATAGGGAAGAATTTATGGAGCAGACCTGGGACAGCTTGAGTCAACTTTACTCTCAGGTGGCTTGGCCTGGAAGCTAGCCATGAGACCTTTGGGCAAGGAGGCTATAAAATCTGCTCCAAAGCTCTGACAGCTTTTAACCTCCTTGCTGGTGGCTTTTAACTGCTAGGCTCCAGTCACATTTATTGAAGCCTTCTATCACAATCACCCTTAACTCTAACGCTTCCCTTTGCTAGTTATCTCTAGTTTATCCTATAAATAGTTTGTACTGAGTTGTTTGTTTGTATGTCTTTTCCCCCATTAGACTGTAAGCTCCTTGAGGGCAGGTATGGTCTGTTCCATTTGTATCCCCAGAGCTTAGCACAGTGTTTTATATATAGTAAGTATTTAATAAATGCTTCATTCATTCATCTCCCTGTGAGTTATTTTGTAGCTGTCTTGAGCACTGCTCTTACCTGGAGGTTTGTCAATACGGATTTGAATGAAGACTAATTATTTGAATCTTCAGGTTGTGAGTGGCATCATGACATCCTTCTTGGCTTGGCTTTTCCTGTTGACTTCTCATCTTCTTTCGGAGCCATGGAAATCTACTCTCCCCAAATCTAGAATGCGTGTCAGACCACGCTGAGCTTCACTTTCTTTCTCTATCACAAATTCTAAGCTGGAGTGGTCCTTTATGCACCTATGTTCCCAATCACGTCATTGCCACCCTAGCAACATGTTCTGGGCAGAATCAGATCCAGAATAGGTCTTCTTGGCTCTCTTCATTTTTCACATTTCCATCAACTTTAAATTTGTCATAAGTCTGCAATGACTAAGGAATGAGATTGCCTGGCTGACTAGACTGCAGGGCCACATGGGGCCTCAAGGCCACGGGTTCCCCACCCATGGGAGAAAGCACAGGAAGGAGGTTGGGCAAGAGCCAGGTCACGTGAAAAGCTGCAAAAGTTGATTAAATATCTTCTGGTTTAACGAAAGCCAAGAGGACCAATATCCTTCACCCCATGCCTGCCTCCCCATCTCCTCAGAATGTGACCGTCTCAGGGAGTGTATTCCTGTGTATCTGGGATGATTTCCATTAAACTGAGGGGTATCTGGTCTTGAAACAGAAGAAGCAGGTGAAAGGAGCCTTCGGAAGGAGCAGAAGGGCAGTCTGTTGGAAAGAGGCCTGGATTTAAAGTCAGAGAACTGGAGTTTGATTTCTTGGGGGTCTTGTTTTTTTTTTACTTGATTTCTTGACTTTGGCTAAGAGGCTCAAATTCTCTGGGTCTCAGTTTCCTCATCTGCAAAATGAGGTTGGCTTTGAAGTTTCCTAGAAGGTTCTAGAGCATGTGATGCCAAGTAAGTCTTGAGCCTTAATTGTACTATTATTTGTATATGGTCTACACACACCCAGCCCGAGATCATTCTAGATGTGGATTCAAAGGCACAAAGTTGCTGTAGCTGAGGTGCTAAAAGAGAGAACAAGGAAGGAGGGCCAGGGAGGCAGAGAAACCAGCTGCCATCTTTATAGGAGCAAGCCTCCTGGGCATCTGGGCCTCTCCATGGTCTCAGTCCCATTCTTCCCCACCCTTTCTTGCCTCCTTTTCTGTCCCCCTTCCATTAGATTATAAGCTCCTTGAGGGCAGGCACTGTCTTTTTATTCATTGTTTTGAGCATACAGTAGGTGCTCAATAAATGTTGATTGGATTGGTTGAGTTGGGATGGAATGAACAGCAGAACATATCAGTTTTAGTAGGAAGTTCCTGTGTGAGGAATTCTGCCCTGGAAATGTGCAGCTTTTTGAATAGATTGTACCTAGACTGACCTGGTTCTTTTTAACGCAGTCCTCTGACCTTATAGGTCCCCACTTGGAGCCTGCAAAGAACAGGGGGAGGGGGGCCTGGAGTTATTGCAAAAGGCCCATTTCATTCAATGAATGAGTCAGCATGATAAACATGCTGGATTGTGATGGATTTGTGTTCTCACACCTTCCAGTGATGTAGCTCACAACCCTTCCATGCTTTCTTGTCTGCTTCCTCCCATGAATTCCCTTTAAGTGGTGCTTCCAGTATGCCAAAGACCTTCCTCTCAGCTTATTAAAGTGTGCCACGGGTGCCAGATTAGCAGGCTGGCAAATTGTCCTTTCTCCCAGGCTCTCGCTGTATGACTGGTCCACTTCCTTTTTGCATCATATGGCTCCTAGACGATGCCTTTTACTAAGAGTAACGAGCAAATTTGGAAGCTAGGCCAAGTGCTGGGTGAGCACAAGAGGGAGAAACTCTGGATGGTACAAGCGTACCGTGGGCAGCCAGGTGGTACACTGGATAGTGCCTACACTGGAGTCAGAAAGACTTCTTCCTGCGTTCAAATCTGGCGTCAGACACTCACTAGCTGGGTGACCCTGGGCAAGTCACTTCACCCTGCTTGCCTCAGTTTCCTCCTCTGTAAAATGAGCTGGAGAAGAAAATGGCGAACTACTGCGGTGTCTTTGCCATAACAGTCTCTGAAGAACTGTAATGAATGATGAGGAGAGGCATATGGTGGGTGTAAACTGGCTGCTACACAGTGGAAACAAGGAATTGCAGAGAAGAACAGGAATAAACGAAGTCCTCAAAGACATGAAGGAGTGAAAAGGAGGATGGGCCGGTCCTGTGGTGAGAGCAAGAGATAACTGGGGGACGGCAGTGGGCTCCGTTGGCAGCTTTGAAACATCAAGAGAAATTCAGCGACCCCGCCCCTACCCCGGTGTGTGAGAAGGGCCCCATGTGGCAAACACCCAGGGGCACGGACGAGAGGGGCACAGGATGGGCAGACCCCAATGGGACCACAAAGAGCTGCACATGACTGAACAACAGCGGCAGGAAAGCTTATGTCAAACTGGAGATCATGTTTGTGCTTGGCTCAGTGTCTGACACATAGTAGATGCTTAATAAATGCTTATTCCCTCCCTCCTAGCTGGGAACATTTGGGAGAATACAGGCTCGTAGATCTAGAGAGGGGAAGGAAGCTTTGAGGCCAACCAACAACCAGGATCACAGAGCTATGGCTGGAAGGAACCTTAGTGGGAATCTAGTTCAAATGACTCATTTTACAGATAAGGAGACGGAGGTCTAAAGAGATGAAATTACTTACTTAAGGTGATACAGGTAGAAAGTGACAGCGGCAGGATTAGAACCCAGCTCCTTTGACCAGCTTTGGAGCCAGTTCTCTTTCCATTCCATCACACTCATGACTTCAGCTTTTTTTTTTTTGGAGGCAATTGGGGTTAAGTGACTTCCCTAAGGTCATACAGCTAGTAAGTGTCTGAGGCTGGATTTGAACTCAGGTCCTCCTGACTCCAGGAGGGCCAGTGCTCTAGCCACTGAACCACCTGGCTGCCCCTATGATTTCAGCTTTTTGAACCTCAGTTTCCTTTTCTAGTGGTGTGGATAATAATACATTTACCTGCCTCACAGGGCTATGATGTAAGCACATCATAAGCCCTAAAACCCCATAGAAATGTAATGTATGATTTTAATGGAAACATCATCTTCCTGCCTTCTCCCCCACTGGGCTCCAGCCAGAGAAGCAGCTTAGGCTAAGCCTTAGACACCCTCCCCTTTTTTCTGGTTCTCTTTCATGACTCATCCCTCAGGAGTTCCAAGGGAGGCGGAGATCATTCCCAAAGTCCTGTCATTAGTTGTAACAAAATGCCTTAAATATAAATTAGACAGGCATCATCCCCACTAAGGTAACAACACCAAAGGAGGTATTCCTCTCCCAACCCATCATTTGACAGATGAGAAGGTAAGTGGCAGACCCCAAATCATCTGGGTAGTCAGGAGCAAGACTGAGGATCACCTCCACATCTGGCCAGCTGAAAAGTATGTCAATTACCCTCCAAGCAGCTGTTTTTCTGACAGGTCAACAGCCGGGAGGGATAACAGAATGAAGGAATGAAAAAAGCATTTATTAAGCACTTACTGTATACCAGGTCATGGGCTATGTGCTGGGAATACAAACAGGAAAGTCAGACAGTCTCTTCTCTCAAGAAGCTCACATTGAAATGAGAGAAACAAAATATATGGAAGACTTCAGCAACAATTCAAAGAGAAAGCCCCAGTGACTCTTTGGTGATGTGGTGGTGGTGGTGGTGGTGGTGGTGGTGGTGATGATAACTAGCACCTTAAAGTTTGGAAAGTGCTTTACATTCATTATGTGGGAGCCTTTCACAATATGTTGGATGGAGGTACTGTAATTATTCCCATTTTACAGATGAGGAGAACAAAGCTCTTGAGAGGTAAAAAGACTAGCCCAGAGTCACACAGGTAAGAAGTGTCCAAGGA
The DNA here is from genome assembly GCF_003287225.1 of Phascolarctos cinereus. NCBI lineage: Eukaryota > Metazoa > Chordata > Mammalia > Diprotodontia > Phascolarctidae > Phascolarctos > Phascolarctos cinereus. The sequence goes on from NW_027555847.1 coordinate 718,194,506, forward strand.
AGAATTTGAAAGCAGGTCTTCCTGACTCCAGGAACATGTTGCTTTTCAGAATGTGAGGCTTTTTGCAAGGAAGACGGCCTGTCTCTCAAAGACCTACGAACCACTTCTAAGCAATGAGTTTTCCTTCTTCATTCACTTAGAAAAGTGGAGTCAATCCCATGGTTTGCCTAAGGTCACAAGACAAGTTAGTTGCAGAATGATTAGTCAATCAACAAACATTTATTAAACTCCTACTAGGTGCCAGGCACAGCCCTTGGCTCTCAGAATACAAAGACACAAGTTACATCTCTTAGACTAGACAAGATAAACCTCTTGGGGCACACTTGAGCCAATCCAGAGTGAAGGGGCAAAGAGGTTGCCTTCGCTGGGTACTTTGTGAATCTCTCTGTGAATTCTTTGATCTGTGAACATCTCCCCTGTACATACCCCCTACACCTACCACCTCTTTCAGTTGCTTACTAGTGGGTGATTACATTTATCGATGAGGCTTCCTCTCAGCACCTTCACTCATTACCATCCCATCTGTCCCTCCATATCAATGTCTCCTTACATGTGTATCCCTTGATAGTGTGTGAAGGCTATCTCTCTTTCAAGTATTATCTTGCTGTCTTTACCTTTACCTCATTCGTATCTAGCATCTTCTCTTCACTTATGGAACTACTCTCTTAGTTCAGGCCCCCTTCTTCTATGCTGCCTCAGTCCCTGGGGAGAGGGCTCTCAGACTTAAGGTGGCTGCTACAAAGCCATCACCCTGCCAAGTTCACATGTAAATGCAGCATGACCTGGTGGAGGAGATGTCAGTGTCTCAGTGAAGATCCACTGCTGGGCTGAGTCGAGGTGGTTGAAGGTCCATCTGCATGCAGACTCTGCTGTGGGTTGCAGTTCCTGGATCCCAACTTGTCAAAGCTTATGAGGTCACAGCCTTGTCTACTCCATCTCCAATCCCTTCACCTGAGTCACTTACCAGGACAGAAGTAACAGCAGGGCCATGTGCACATTGCCTTCAATCCACCAGTGGCGGGTGAGGGCTGGGAAGAAGGCTGCCGGTGCCTACCTCGGAAGCGCATAGCAGTTGATTTAACACAGCCAGGGAGGAAGGCTGGGTTACTCCATGGAAGTCTTTTGTATGCACACCCAGATCTGGCTCAGCAGGCAATCAGAAAGGCAGGCAGTAACCCAATCAGAAACAGTTGTAGAATCCCTGGGCATGCATCAAAGTCCACTTGGAGGCTGGAGCCAGCCAAGCACTTTGTGCCTGCTCTTGAGGACTGAGCTCTCAGTGATCAATACTCCATTATGCTCTTCTACACGCTGACCCTCCACGTATTTGAAGACAGGAGTCATGAGTCTCCTCTTCTCCAAATTAAACATTCCCATTTCGTTCCGTTGAGCCTTAAATGGGATAGACTTGAGGACCTTCATTATCCTGATTGATTACTCTGGATATCCAGGAAAACAATCAATCAACAAACACTTATTAAGTGGCAACTATGTGCCAGGCACTGTGCTGAACTCTGGGAATACAAAAAGAGGTAAAAGCCAGTCCCTGCCCTCAAGGAACTTACAATCTATCGGTGGTGGCAAGTGAGCAAATAAATACAAAGCAAGCTCTATACGGTATAGATAGGAAATAATTAACAGAGAGAAGGCACTGAAATTAAGAGGGGGTGGGGAAGGCTTCCTGCAGAAGGAGGGATTTTAGTTGGGACTTAAAGGAAACTAGGGAGATCAGGGGTCTGAGTGGAGGAAAAAGAACATTTCAGACATGTGGAACCGAAGAGAATGTCCAGAGCTGAGAGATGGAGGATCTTGTTCTTGGAACAGCCACGAGGCTGGCCTTATTAATGTCCCTCCTAAAATGTGACATCCAGAAGTGATCTGAGCCAGGTAGAGAACAGAACTGCTGTCTCCTTCCTCCCGGATGCCACAGTTTGGCGGGTTTGGTGTTTTTTTTTTAAACATAGTCTAATACTTCTCTGAAACAAAATCACAGAGGGAATTTCAGCTGCACTAGCCCAGGAGGGCATGATTCAACTAATTGGGGGGTTCAAATTATAACTTTGCCCACAGATGTAAGGAAAGGATCATTGGTGGAATGAAGTTATAGCCCTTCTATAATCCATCTTCCACATATCTGTCAGAGATGCTCCTAAACAAAGCACAGTTCTGATGGGGTTTACTTCTCCACTCAGTAAACTTCAGCGGCTCCCAACTCTTTCTAAAATCAAGTTTAAACTCTTCTATTGGGCATGTAAAGTCCTTCACAATCTGGTACCAGTGTGCCTTTCCAGCCTTACCGCACGTGACTGCTTTCCACACACTTCCCCAAATAAAATCTGCCAGCTTGATGCTCTTTGAATGCAATGTTCTATCTTCAGTCTCTGTGTCTTTGCCCAGGCAGATCCTCAAGCCGGGAGTGCCCTTCCTTCTCTCATTCTTTTCATAGAATTCCCAGCTTCCTTCAAAGCTCCAATCAAACATCATCTCCTAAATGAGGCCTCTCTAATCCCCCCAGCTGCTAGTGCCTCTCTCCTGAATTACATTGTATTTATTTTGTACATTTCTTATACTGTATATATTCATATGTGTCAATGTTGCTTTTCCTGTTCTGTAAGGACATTGATTTGTGTCTCTGTATGTCTCCAGGGCCTGGCATATTGTGGGTGCTTAATAAACGCGTGTTGATTGACTGGTTGATTGAGAAGCCAAACACCTTTTAGCCCCATTCTGTTAAGGGAGTGGGAGAGCCCATCCTTCTGCTTCACTTTGTTACATGGAATCTGGGGTTTCATCCATTTCTTGAAGCTTTCAAATCTTGTCATGTTCAGAATGCTCTGTGTGCAGAAAGAGGTGCCTCTCCTGGGGCTCAGCACGCATTCAGCTGAAGCAGAGGACCAGATTGAGCCTGTGGAGCATGGAACCTGAGGAACCTGGTGCCCTGTTGATTAAAAACCAACTGGAAGGCAAAAATGCCTTCTTTTCAAGGGTGACTGTCCCTTCAACAAAGAAAGATCTCTTCAAAGTGACAAGGCCCCTGTCCTCAAGCAGCTTACCATCTAGCACAGGGGATAGTCTAGATGTGAGTCTCAAGACTTAGGTTCTGATCCTGCCTCTGACATTTACTAGCTGTGGTACCCAGGAATCCATTTCTCCTCTTGGAGCCTTAATTTCTTCATCTGCAAGGTGGTGGGAATAATTGTGCTATCTGCCTCCCAGGACTAAGGTGGAGAACGTAGTTTGTCAGTCTAAAAGGGCTCGAGAAATAGGAACCATTGTTGAAGTTAGTAATGGCAGCAACAGACAGTCTGATGAAGCTTCAGGATCCCTCCTCAGAATAATATTTTTGAGTGAATAAAATAAAATACATGCATTACAAAGGAAACCAATTATATTAAAATCATAATTTTTTAAAAAAGCAAGTTCACAGAGCCCAAATTCAGCACCCTTGATAGTATCACAGACCAAGAACCAGAAGGGATGCCAGAGGCCACTGAACCCCAATTCCCTCATTTTAGAGATAAGAAAGCCTAAGCACGGAAAAGGAAACGACTCGTCCAGGGTTGCACAGTTAGTAAATGTCTTTTTTTTTTATGGCTAGGCAATGGGGTTAAGTGACTTGCCCAGGGTAACACAGCTAGCTAGTATCATATGTCTGAGGCTGGATTTGAACTCAGGTCCTCCTGACTCCAGGGCTGTTGCTCTTCCATTGTGCCATCTACCTGCCCCTAGTAAATGTCTGAGGTGGGATTTGAACCCAGGTCAAGTCCAGTGCTCTATTCCTTACACTGTACTGCCTTTCAAGGCTTTGTGAGATCACAGATATGCCATCCTAGTATCTTTGATGCTTCTAGGAATCATATACTTGTAGATAATGAAGTATATTTTTCTTCCTCTGCTAAGGTCAGGCAGGGAGTATTTCAGCAAGAATCAGCCAGCCTGGTTAAATGGGTTATATAAGCCTATCACCAGGTTGTCTAGGGGTGGGGACTGGGGAGCATGTTTTTTCATACCGTCTAATCATCTACCCAAACTTAGCGAGGCTAAGAGCCATAGGAGGGGAGGAAGTTCACCCATAGATCCAGACCTGTGATGTCATCAGCCTAGGAAACTCTTGGAGAGGAAATACTGAACTGCTCTGTAACTTTGGGTCCCACGGCCTATAAAATTAATTATATCTAAGCACTCAGGTCATTCTGATAAACCTCTGAATGCAAGGCCACTACTCCATGCCACCTCTCATTGAGGTCTTAGTCATGTCACCAAATAAGATGTGCCTCTCTGAACATAATTATATGTTTTTTCTGTAGGCTTCCCTCCTCTCTCCTCAAACTACCTTTTCAGTTTCCCATTATGCATACACTCAGTGTTCTAGCCCAGATGAAAGTCTCACTCTCCTATGAACTTGTCCACACCCTTTTCATGTCTGCCCCTTCTTGTTCTCTTCCCAGAATGCCCTTCCCCACCATCTCTACAGGTCCAACTCTTCTCCGTCCTTCAAGGCAGGGCTGCCCACTGCCCCCATTCTGCATTCACCATTTCCTCCAGCCTAAGACTTCTGCCTCTAAACTTTTCTGGGAACCTTGTTTTATGCTTTATCACCAAAGGTCATAGGCTCACAGCTCTACAACCGGAGGAGACCTTAGAAGCCATCTGGTCCAATGCCCTCATCTTTCAGGTAAGGAGACTGAGGCTAAGGAAGAGGGGAAAGGTGGGATTACGGACTTCCTTTCTCCAAGGCCAGTGCTCTCACCTATGTATGCTGCCCAATGCAGGCTTGTAGATTGTTAGAGGCAAGCATGCAATAGAGACTAAAATACTGAGCTAGAGTTAGGAAGACCTGGGTTCAAATCCTGCCTTTGACACTTAGTAGCTATATGACCCTGGCTAAGTCACATAACTTCCTGAGCAGGATGAGGACTCATGTACTAATCAGGAGTGGGGAACCTATGACCCTGAGGCCACATGTGCCCTTCTAGATCCTCGGGCACAGCCTTTTGACTGAGCCCAAGTTTTACAGAACAAATCCTTTTATTGAGGATTAAGGAAGCATTTCAACTTTTTTTTTCCTTTTGCTATTTCTTCAGAATACCTGAGGATTTGTCATCCCTCCAAGATATAATTCAAATATTCGAATTCTTTTTATGAAGGGATTTGTTCTGTGACGTTTGGATTCAGTCAAAGGGCTGCACTTGAGGACCTAGAGGACCACATGTGGCCTTGAGGCTGCAGGCTCCACACCCATGTAATAGACAGGTTTTGAGCCCATTCCACTGATCCCAGGTCTCTCCAATATCCCACTTACGTATCTCATTTCTCTGACTCGATTGGAATCTCCCTGAAGGCAGCCACTTCACATTCATCTTAGCATCTCCTTTTCTTGCCTGTCTGGCTGGCAAGAATCCACAGTTTGCTGAAGGAATTCACCTGGTCGCCTGGTCCACTAGACTTTGCCCTCTGTCTTCCAAGTCAGCAGCTTCCATCAAAGCTTTTGCTGACTCCGGATGGAGTTAGAGAATGAACACTTTGGTGAAAGTTTGAACTACACTCCTGGGGGCCCTAATAAAGTCACATCTGCATATGGTTATGCCCACCCTGTGTTTTTTAGTCAGTAAACACAGTCCGGGGAGATAATAACAGGCAGCTAGGAACGGGCCTGGCTTGGGGACGAGGGAAGGCGTAATTGAAAGGCACCTAACTTGCCCGGTATAATGAGTCGGCTCATTCTAATTTGTAAGTAATAGTTGTCCTACCTCCCAAGTGTCTTATGTATATGAGTTTAGTTCTGGGGTGGTATCATTAGAGTAGGGAGCCTTTTCAAATTCAAAGTCCCTTACCCCAAGGAGGTCAAGGGCATAAAGACAAGCTTCAGACCTACTAAGTTCTCCTACCCCAATTTATCGCAGCTAAAAGCTGGAAATGAAATGGGTGTCACTGATCTTTGGGCTCTAGCTGAGAAAAGGTGGTCTAAGGATGACTGTATTGGAAGGCTCTGACTCTCCAGGAGCTCAAGACGCCCCTGAGTTCATTATTAGTTCATAAAGAAGTAGTTTAAGTGAGGATTACTGTTAGATTTTAGGAAGGCAGCTGACACTTTCTCATGCTATTTATTCATGTGGAAAAGAGGGAGGTCTGTGTGCTAGGCAAAAGCGTAGTTAGTCGACTTTGGAGCTGGTTGGATATTTGACCTCAAAAAGATGTCATTCCAGGCCTAAATGGTACCAGGGAGGACTTCTACTTGAGGTTGGGGAATTGCTGGGTAGAGATAGTGGTGGAAAAAAGAAACAAAGAGGTAAAGAAAAATGCATCCATGAAACATCAAAAAATACCCAGAAGGGAGCAGAAAGAAAGCTCAGGAGGGGACATGAATCAGCAGAGAAGTTTTGTTAGTATAGTGTTAAATTTAATATACTTTAAAAAAACCCAAGCTGTGTATAACAGTTTATAGGTTCATACCTAATCCTTTTTTCTATTCTTTTATGTTGAAATGTTCCTGTTTGTCAATGTTTGTTAAATTCACAATAAAAAAGAATTTCAAAAGAAGTCATTTATGGTTCCATATCAATATGGCAGGAGGTCTCCAGTGGAGAGCCCTAGGGATCTGTGCTTGCCACATTGCTATTTAATGTTCTCATCAGTGACATTAGATTGTGAACTCTTTATGGAGCTCTTCTGCCTTTCTTTATATCACCAATGATTAAGCGAAGGGCCAGAACACAGTGGGCTCTTAATAAATGCTTATTGACTGACCTGTAGAAAACCATAGATTATAGGCTCATCAGATTTGTAAATGACCTAAAGCTGAGAGGTTCCCCAACAGACTCTCAATGATAGAGCAAGGATATGAAAGCAGCTTGATAGGTTGGAGCTTTGGACTGAATCTAATGACATGAAATACACTAGGTATAAATGTAAAGTCACATTCATGGGCTCAAAACATCAATTTCACAAATACAATTTGAGTCGCTTAAAGCCACGTGAACAGAGGCATAGTTTCCAGGAATAAGGAGGTGATAGATTGGGGGAGAGGGGCAGGAGATGAGTTAGTGGCTAGTTATAAATATACAGAGAGAGAGAGAGAGAGAGAGAGAGAGAGAGAGAGAGAGAGAGAGAGAGAGAGAGAGAGAGAGAGAGAGAGAGAGAAAAGAACTTTAATAAAACATGAAAAATGTACAAAAGAAAACAAAAAAGTTATAAAAGGGTACAAAAACAGGAAAATTTTCATGGCTATTACTACTATTATTGTTATTATCACAGCTCTAGATCTGAAAAAGCCCTCAAAGGCTTTCTAGTCCCTTCCTTTTACAGATGAGATAAGGGGAATGGGAAGGGAATAAGGTAATATTTCTATGTGCCAGGCACTGTGTTAAGCTCTTTACAAATATCCCATTTGATCCTTATGACAACCCTGGAGGTAGATGTTATTATTATCTTCATTTTATAGTTGAGGAAACTAAGGCAAGCAGAGGTTAAGTGACTTGCTTAGGGTGGCACAGCTAGTAAGTATCTGAGGCTAGATTTGAACTCAGGTCTTCCTGACTCCCCACCAAGTGCTCTATCCACTGAACCACCTTGCATGTTAAATTAAACATACATTTAAAAACAAACTACATGCCTGAAGCTCACCGAGTCATATGGTATCTTCTTTGGGTTCTTTGAATATTGAAATCTGCTTCTTTGTTGATGATTACAAAGATTAAGTTCATAATGAGTTTGTTTTTTTAGGCACTCAGAGAACATCTGGAGTATTGTTCAGGTCTGGGCATCACCGTTTAGGAGAGACATTGATTGACAGCCAGAAGACAGCTGGCTTCTCCTGGAGGTGAAGGGGGGCCAGTGGAGTGCTTAGCATTGTTCTGCTTGGCCCCTCAGAGCAGAGTCAGGAGCAGCTCGGAGGAGGCAGGAAAGCTTGGGCTGAATGTCAACTGGATGACAGCCCCCTTAACAAGGGGCCCAAAGTGGAATGGGCTGCCACGAGACAGGAGGGGCTCTGTTTCCATGGTGGTCTCCAAGCACAGGGCAGATAGCCGCCACCACCAGGGTAGGTTGTGGGACTGATTTTTTGAGTGATAAGGGAGACTTGGTGTCTAGAGTCTGGAGCTTCCCTGAATTCTTCATCTTCACAGAATCACGGACTTTAGACAAGGAAGGTACCTCTCAGCTGGGATGCGCAGAGTTCTAGATTTAAGATCCGTCCCAGCTGTGCCATCCTATCATCTTAGGGAGACGAAGAGGCAGCCTCTGACCACAGATCACAGCAGCAGCGGGGCTGGGGTGGAGGGAGGCTGAGAAAGGGCGGCGGCGGTTTTCTTCGTAATAGTCGGTATGGGCAGAAACAAGAGACTGGAGCACGTTACTCTGGGCTGGGACATGAATGAAGGAAGCATTTATTAAGCACTCCCTGTGTACAAAAGCATTGTGCTGAGCTATGTAAGTCACATGGTCTCCACCCTCAAGGAACTCCCATTCTCAGGGGGTCACAACACACATGGGAGGGTCCAGCTGTAAGTCAGGAAAAGTTATGTGGTCCTCAGGGGCCAGCAGCAAAGCAGATGGAGAGCCACTTCCTGGATTTCATCCCCACTGATAAAATCTGATCAGTTTCTGCTGTTGAACCACTTGGCAGCACCAAGGACTGTGCCCTGGCCCTCAGGCCACCGTGGCTGCAGGGGCAGGTCCAGGCTGCATCTCCCTGGGGTGGTTTCCTAGGAAGCTGCTGGCTGAGGGTGCTGGGCTGGAAGCCTGGCTGTTCCCAAGGGCTCAGGGTCCTCAGCTGTCTCCAGCAGGGTCTGAGGGGAGGTGGTTTGGCTCTCCTGGCACATGCTGCTGCCTCCTGGCTCTCCCTGAGGGGACCTTGCTTCTTCAGCTAGGCCGGCTAGCCTGTGCTGGGAGTGACGGTTGGTTGGCAAGTGGTGGAGATGGCTGGCGCCTTCTCCCCTGGAGTTACTGGCCCAGATGATGCCTGTGAAGGCTGGCCTGGAAGCCTGGCTGATGGTCTGGGGGCAATGCTGTCACCCCCAGGGCTCCCGTGCTAGGAAGTGGGGTGTGGAGCCAATAAAGCGTCACACCGTTTCCAACAGGTTATTTTTATTCCTGAGTATCTGATATCTTTCTGGATGGAGCCAAGGAGAAAGGCCGGGAATGCTAATCGCTAGCATTAAGTAATGCTTTAAGGTTTGCAAAGTGCTCTACAAATATTATCTCATTGGATCCTCCCGTCCTGGGGAAGTGCTATTATTGTCCCCATTTTACAGCTGAGGAAACGGAGGCAGTTAAATGACTCGCCCAGGGTTACACAGCTAAGAAGCATCTGGGACAGGATTTGAACTCGGGTCTTCCTGAGTGTAGACCTAGTGCTCTGTCCACTGTATGACCTATATCCTCAGCTGAAACCCATCAAAGTGTTCTAGAACTAGAAGGGAACACAGTCCAGAACCTTTCTTTTATTTTCCAGAGACTGTGAGGTCTGGTAGAAGGAACGAAGCATTTGGAGTCAGGGGAATGGAATTCCAATCTTATCTCAGCCTTTGTGTGACAAGTTACATCACCACTGTGGACCTCTGTCTCCTCATCTGTGAAAGAGCTGATCATGGACTCTATGATTCTGAGGATCCTTCTAATTGTAGACCCCTGATCTCATAGTACTGCGTGACCTCGGGCAGTCACCTAACCTCTCTGTGCCTCAGTTTCCTCATTTGTAAAAAGAGGGCACTGGATTAGCTAAAGTCTCTTTTGAAAAATTGTTTTTATTTACTATATTTTAACATTCATTTCTTAAGATTCTGAATTCCAAACTTTCCCCCTCCCCCACCCATTGAGAAGGCAAGAAATAGGATACCCATTATACATGTGAAGTCATGCAAAATGTATTTCCATAATAGCGATGTTGCAACGATAACAAAAAAAAGCAAGAAAAATAAAGTTTTTTTTAAAAAAAAAGTATGTTTCAGTCTGCTCCAGAGGTCATCAGTTCTTTTTCTGGGGGTACGGAGAGCATTTTTCGTTGAGAGTCCTTCAGAACTATCTTGGATTGTTGCATTGCTGAGAAGAGCTAAGTCATTCCCAGCTGATCGTCATCCAAGACTGCTGTGACTGTGGACAACATTCTTCTGGTTCTGCTCACTTCACTTTGTTCACTTTCAGCTCCGACACTATGACAATGGGGAAACTGAGGCAAGGAGAGGCGGGGTGACTTGTCCCAGTAAGTCATGGAACTGGCATTTGAACCCAGAGTTCCTCCCTCCCTTTCAAGCCTTGCTCTTACTGGGGTCACAGAGATCCCAGGCCTAACCAGGCCCCGGGCAAAGTTCTTGCTGCTTTCCCCTTGGACTCGGGCACATTTCTGTCTTAGAAGCCAGTCACCTCCTCTGCTGCTCTTTTGTCTCCTCCTCCCCTTCCCTCCAGGATTAATTATTCATGGAAACAGATGAATGATTAATTTCTAATTTTACACAGCCAATGCCAGGCGCGCCAGTAGAAGTGGGGTCAGGGCCTGCAGAGGAACCCAAGGACTGGTTGGTGTGGGCTGTGTGTGTCTGCCCACCAGGCATCCCTGCTGGAGACTGCAGGGGGCTCCTCCTGGAAGGTGTCTGATGGAACCTAACACCGGCACAGAAGCTCCCGGGGGCCCTTCAGGGAGGCTGGCTGCCCTCAGCCTCTCTGGCTCCAGTCCTGGGACTCTTGCTTGGTCTGTCTCTGTTGGCCTTAGCCTGGCTTTGTTTCCTGGTTTCTGGGTGGGGGTGGGGAGGTTTGATAATTAGAGCCAAACCAAAGCAAAATGGGAAGAGATAAACGCCCAGAGGCAGGCTGGACTGGGGGCCAAGGAGGCCTGGGATCATGTCCCAGTTTTGCTGCTAACTAGCTGGACATCTCCATAACTTGAGCCTCATTTTCCTCATCTGTAAAATGGGCAGCCAGGTCAACAATCTTTTGTGTGTGTGGGGGAGATAGGATCTTAGATCTAGAGTTTCAAGGATACCTCAGAGGCCGAGTCCAATCCCTGCACAGGACAAAAGAGGAAACTGAGGCACAGAGCAGGTTCACCCAAGGTCACACAGCCGGTATGTGGCAGAGGCAGTCTTGCTGATGATGAAGGGGCAGTTCTTTAGCCCCTCTACCTTTCCGCCTCCCACTAGGCACAGGGACACCCAAAGACAAAATGAGAAACAGCCCCTGCCCCCGGGAGATTATATTTTGCTGGGCTGGGACAAAGTCAGGGACAAGAATAATTCCTATTTCTCTGACACCAAGTTTTCCAGGGCTTTCCACCCAGCGGCCCTGTGAGATGCTAATGTTGCTAGTGTTGTCCTTATTTTAATGATGAGAGACCTGAAGTTCAGAGGAGTAAAGTGTAAGGGAAGGGAATAGGCACTCATTAGGCACCTACCATATGCCAGGCACTGTGCTAAGTAATGGAAATACAAAGAAAGGCACAAGCCAATCCCTGACCCTCAAGTAGCTTCCAGTCTAATGGGGGAGACCACATGCAAATAACTATGGGCCAACAAGCCATGGGCAGGAGAAACTGGAGAGAAGACCCTAGCATTAAGGGAGACCAGGAAAGGCTTCTTGAAGAAGGTGGGAGGGCAAAACTTGAACCCAGAACTTGTGACTGCCAATTCATTCCACTGTTATCATCTCCTTGGATCCCACATGGATGAGGTATGATCGTCTCCATTTTATAGATGACGTCACTGAGGTCCTGAGGATGGAAGAAGTAAGATACCCAAGAGCCTCAGTGTCCTAGCCTAGCCCTTGGAGAGCCAGCCCTGGAGTCAAGAAGACCTGAGTTCAAATCCAGCCTCGGACACTTACCAGCTGTGTGACCCTGGGCAAGTCACTTCACTTCTGCTTGCCTCAGTTTCCTCATCTGTACAATGAGGGTAATAATAGCCCTTAGATCCCAAGGCGGTTGTGCGGATCCAATGAGATGATGTTTGTAAAACGCTTACCATAGAGCTGCTTAATTAGTGCTTCCCTTCCCTCCATTTTCTCATTGTTACCACATCCCTTGGAAGCAGCTAATTAATATCAATGTCATTATCCCACTTTATGGGTGAGGAAGCTGGAGCCAAGAGAGGTAAAGTGGATTTGGAATAAAAGGACCTGGGGGAGAATCCCAGCCCTTGTGATCTTGGGCAAGAGTCCCTGGCCTCAGTCTCCTGATCTAAAAAATGGGAGGCTGGGCTAGAAGACAACTACAGTTCCTTCCATCTATGAAGCGGTAGGGTGGAAAGCCCACCTGCTAGACAACCACGATGTGAGCCCAGATGTCCTCCTCCGAACCAGGGGTCTTGTCTTCGAGACAAAAGATGGCATTGTTATGGGAGCTCAGAACGGGGAGGGCAGCAAAGGCAAGCCCTTCCTCCAGTATTGGTGGCCCTCGGGCCTGCCTGTTTGCCATATGGTGCCCCCAGCAGCATTCCGCGGAAGCTCTGGGGGACGACCATAAGCTTCATATCCGGATGCTCTCAGGGGCTGGTATCCATCCCCAACCGCTGAGTGGCACTAAGAGCCCGCCTGGGCTGGCCAGCACCCAGGCCCAGAGGGGCCACTCCGTTCCTTTGGACCTGCTCCAGGAATGGCAGCCCCAGGAAGCCTCTTGTTACCCCCTCCAGGCTGGCCACAATGCACAAAGCCAGTCTCTGTTTCCGGGCCGAAGGGACAGAGCCGAGGTTTCCTCGGTGGGACTCCACATCCCCACCAACTGTCACTGACGCTGTTTCTAGTGAATGCCTCATTTACTTGGGCTCTGGATGGGGAACAGATAGACTGACTGTATATTTCCCCCTGGCCTGCTCTGGGCATGCAAACAAGGCTGGCTGCCCCCTGGGATCGGCCCTGCTCCCCTTCTGTCTGCCAAAACAGAACAAGGGGCCGGCAGGCTGGACACCAAGACCGTGGGCTCCAGCTCTCACTGGGCTTTGTCAGTGTGAGCAGGGAACAGACAGTGGACTGGCGGTAGAGGAGTGTGTGTCTTTCTGTTTGTGTGAGTGTGTGTGTGTATATTTGTATATGTGTGTGTCTTTGTATGTACGTATGTATGCATGTATGTATGTGTGTGTGCATATGTATGTGTTACGTTTGTATGTAGATCTGTATATGTCTGTGTGTTTGTGTGTATTTGTGTGTTGTGTGATTTGTGTGCATATATCTGTATTTGTGTGTGTGTATATTGTGCGTGCATGTGTGTATATATGTGTGTGTGTTTGTGTATACATTTGTGTGTATATGTGTGCGTGTGTATGTCTGTGTGTGTGTGTTTGTGTTCTCATAGGCCACAGATGGACAGTCACAGCCTGGAGAAGGGGAAAGACTTGAGTCTCTGGAGGGAGAAGCCCCCTCATGCCCTTCCTGTGTTTGTCAGCAGCTTGTGTGAGCCCAGCCCATCACTTCTTATCTCTGGGCCTTATTTTCTCAAGGATAAAATGAAGACTAATGGGGTCTAGAGACTGGGGCCTTAGATGCCCTGAGTCAAACCTCTGCCTTTTCATTGAAGAGCGCTGAAGAACAGAGAGAAGTGACTCCCCAAAGTCACACGGGAGTGCGTACAGGAGCGTGGATTCCAACCTGGCATCCAAACGCAGCAGCCTGGGCTTTTTTACTGCTTTGTGATGAAGAGTCCTGACTTAGCTTCTAAGGCCCATTCCCTGTTCTAAGGCCCCACCCTCTCTTCTGGCATCCCTTGTTCTAAGGCCCCTCCCAGCCCTGACATCCCCTGTTCTAAGGCCCCTCCTAGCCCTGACATTCCTTGTTCCCAGGCCTCTGCCTCTGCTCTGACATCCCCTGTTCTAAGGCCCTTCCCAGTCAATCAATGTTCTAGGGTTCCCCCCACCAGCTCTGATAGCCTATGTTCTCTGTCCTAAGGCCTCTTCCAATTCTGATGTTTCATGAGTGACTCCTGGCAAACTTGCAGATAAGTGTCCACCCCTTCCAGATGGCATTTCCAGGGCCAGGGACATTCCCAGTCTCCTCCTGTAGGGTCTGCCTACGCTGCAGTCAGCTCCAGCTTCCCCTTTGCTGTGACAAACTCTTTCATCTCAGTGACCCATTTGTCTCCTGTTTTCCCAATCAGGGCCTCCTTCCCCAGGCGTTGGACTTTAATGAGCATCTTCAGCCAGAGCACCCTTGGCTGGCAGATGAAAGACAGGCATGAAAGGGCTCGGCCTGGTCTTAGTCATTGAGCTGAGGCGTCCATCGGTGGATCTCTAGAACGGTCTTAATTGGGGGGGGGCAATTTGCTTTTATGTGGATGGGGCCAGGTATCCTGGCCAAAAACAGCTGTGAGGTCTGGTCTAAATATTAGCACGAACACTTGGTGCCTTCCCAGCTTGGGTTTTGACCAGATCTGTGATGACTTTGAGGCAGACAGGTCCCAGTGAGGAAGGAACTCCTACCAGTGCTGGGAGGTGGGGGTCCTTCTCTGCTACTTATACAGTCCTGCTACCAGAATGTGTCAGAGGCAAGACTTGAATCCAGGCCTTCCTGGCTCTGAGCTCCTCTCTCTAATCACCACACCCTGCCTCCAAAATAATTTACAAATAGTAAAATCTCCCCTTACCTCAATGCCACTGAAAGGAAATTGTAATAGCTACCGTGTATATAGTGCCGACTACATGCCAATTACTGTGTAAGCATTTTATAAATACAATCTCATTTGATACTCACAACAACCCTGGGAGGGAGGAACTGTTGTCACCTCAATTTTACAAATGAGCAAACTGAGGCAAACAGAGGTTCAGTGACTTGCCCAAGTTCACACAGCTGAGTGTCCGAGGTAGGATTTGAGCTCAGGTCTTCCTGAGTTCCAGGCCCAGAATTCTATCCTCTGTGCCACCTACCTGCCCCTGAAAGATAATAATCACTCTCCCTGGACAGAGAGCAGATTGAGATTAAGAACTTAACTCATTCAAGCAAGCATTGAATAAGAGGCAGTATGTCCTGATGGGTAGAGCACGAGACTTGGGGTCACAGTTCCTGCCTCAGACATCTAGTATTTTCTCTGTGCCTCAGTACCCTCGTCTGCAAAATGAGGGAGTCCAACAAAACGTCTTCTGGTTTTAAATAAACCTCTGACCTCATGTCAAAACTGAAATGTTGAGAGCAGGTTCACTGTTCCGTTGTTAAGGAATAGTCCAAAAAAAATCTAACCCTATAAGTCTATTTGAGGCAGGCACATCCATTCTGGGGTAGCTGGGTAGTGTAGTGGAGAGAGTGCCAGGCCTGGAGTCAGGAAGACTCATCTTTGTGAGTTCCAATCTGGCCTCAGACACTTAATAGCTGTGTGACCCTGAACAAGTCATTTTACCCTGTTTGCCTTGGTTTCCTCATCTATAAAATGAGCTGGAGAAGGACATGGCAAACCAGTCCAGTATCTCTGCCAAAGAGAACCCCAAATGGGGTCAGGGAGAGGCAGACAGACTGAACAATGACTCAATGACAGCAACAACCTCTGTTCTGAGTATTGGACATGAAAAGATCGATTCACACTAAAGCATTCCCCTTGGCTCTTGCCATGCCCTGTCCTGCCTCGCTCGCTCGGGGGGCAGAGTTCTGTTTGGCTCCCAACAGTCGTAGAACTTGTACATTTTGGACTGGTATCAGGAAAAACTTCCTAATGATGAGAGCCATGGAATCTAAATGCTATTTTTTTTTTTACTTTTTGGTGAGGCAATTGGGGTTAAGTGACTTGCCCAGGGTCACACAGCTAGTAAGGAATCTACATGATTCTTGAAACAGAGGGTTGGCTGGGAAGCTATGGTGGGGATTTCTTTTGATGCCCTCTTCGAACTCAGAACCTTTGTGAGGCTGCCCCCCCAAAGATCTCATGGTGCAGTTTAGGAAACAAGATAGTGATTTTCT
The DNA here is from genome assembly GCF_003287225.1 of Phascolarctos cinereus. NCBI lineage: Eukaryota > Metazoa > Chordata > Mammalia > Diprotodontia > Phascolarctidae > Phascolarctos > Phascolarctos cinereus. Next base: position 718,210,364 of record NW_027555847.1, read on the forward strand.
TAAGACTGCCACGGTTAATCAGATTCCCCTGGGGTCCCCAGAAACAAGACAATAGTAAAAACTCAGGATCATAGAAACAGCTTCCCTGCTTTTAGAGCCCTCTCATTCCTGATGAACCCGGAAAGTGGGCAGAGCCAAGATTCTTATCCTATTTTAACAGATGGGGAAACTGAGGCTCTGCAGGTGAAATGATTTGTTCACAGGTGCCCAGCTAGTAAGTGAAAGGGGGAGGGACTCCAAGTCAGATCTTCTGTCTCTAAGTCCCAGGCTCTGTCCCACTCTGGAAGAAAAGGCCCGCAGCTAACCAGCAGGTCTAAGCAGAACGTAAGCTTCTTGGAAGCAGACACTGTTCTGGTTTTGCCTTTATAACCCCAATGGCCAGTAGAGTTCCTAGTGTGTAGTAGGTGCTTAATGCCTGTTAATTGATTCCATGTGAGGAGAGCAGATGGTTGGTCACAGATTTAGAAGGAAGCTCAGAGGCTGATTCAACCCTCTCATTTTGGGTGTGAGGAAACCAAACCCTTGGAAGGACAAGTGAGTCACCCAAGGTGACCTAGGCAGTAAGGTAGGATTTGCACTCGGGTCCTCAGAATACGATGCCGGTAAGATTTCATGGCAGATATGGCAACTGAGCAAGGTTCAGAAGGAGGAGATGGAATCATAAGGGAGAGTTGCTCCAGTCTCTGTGGTTGTAGATTTATAGGATGGCCTCTGAAGGCCCTTCCGGCTCTAAGTCTGTGATCCTATGGCCTGAGTTCGAATCTTGACTTTAGAGATCCTCTGTGACTTCGGACAAGTTCCTTAACCTCTCCTGAGCCTCAATTTACATCCCTGTAAAAAGGAAAGGGTTGGAGAACATGGCCTCCAAGGTACCTTCCTGCACTAAATCTGTGATCACATTATCTTGTGAATATTGCCATAGCTGGGAAGTCTGGGGCTTGGGAAAAATTCAGTTGAAAGGATGGGGGATGATGGTCACTCTTGTGGGGACTGTCCTACAGCGGCTTTGCCCTGTCCTGGAAGCATACCCCCCAAATCGGATCAGCCCAGTCGCTGTTCACCGAAAGGCCTGTGGCCCTGAAGTGTGACACCCTCCCTAGAGAGAATATTCTAAGTGAACTTTGAAATGCCCTCTCTCCATGAGGTAAAGCACCGCCCCCCCCACCTCCTCTTTGCCTCCCTCGCATTAAAACGTCTCCTCCGTCTAGGGCGATCTAGACTGGGGGGCACTACTTACAAGCCCCCCAGGCTACCCATTCTGTTGCACCTCCTCCTGAGTGGAACAAGGTCCAGAGAAATGCACTCTCTTCCCCAAAGGGCTCTCCCTGGGGGCTGGCTGGGAGCCATGTTGCCTCTCCAGGATGACACCCAGTTCAGAAGATGAGCATCTTTCTGGATGATTCTGTCCTCACTGGGCCCTGATTCCCACGGTGACTTGTCCGGGACCGGAATCCAGAATCCCCCATCCCAGGCCAGAGAGCTGCCGAAGGGAGGAAGTGCCTCCCATCAGGCTGTCCGCCCCAAGGCAAAGTCTTCTGTTCCATCTACCCCTCTGCTAGTCCCATTATTAACAAAAGAAAGGAGGAGCAGCTAGGTGTCACAGTGGATAGAGCTCTGGCTTGGAGTCAGGAGGACCTGAGTTCAGATCCAGCCTCGGACACTTGACATTTACCAGCTGTGTGACCCTGGGCAAGTCACTTCACTCTGACTGCCTCACTAAAAAGCAAAAACAAAACAAAACAAAACAAAACCCAAGGAAGAAATCATCATTAAAGCAGCAACCAAGCAAATCCAGAAAACAAGATCTAACCTTACCCCCAACCCCTGTAGGATCTTTATCAACACAGACAAAGCAAGCAAAGAAAACACTTTACTCAGTTTCCATCAGGGCCCGCAGCCTCCACTTTCTCCAGCTCTGGCCTCCTTTTCCTTCCTTTCTGTGTGGCTGTAGTCAGTGAGGAGGCAATTTGGCTCCTGTGAGTTACCATGCATTTTTCAAGAGAGAAACTGGCCCTATTTTCTTAAAATCAGGGCAGCTGCCTCTGCGGTCCCCATCCTTTCCTCAGCACTGTGCCTACTTAAAGCTGCTCTATCAGAAATCTTTTTGGCTAACTAGGGCCCTGGGAAAAGAGGCTAATATGTTCAGCTCCCTGGGGTGTGTGGCAGGGGGAGAAATGTGGGCCTTTGGACAGTGCTGCTGAATTATCGGAGGAACCTCTTGCCAATTTACCTCCTTACCTGGGTCATGGGCCACTTTAAATTCAACAAATGAGCAGGTCTTGGTTGTCGATGATTTGCTGTCAGGCTGTTAGCTCTGGTCCCCAAGTCCTGGTGACATCAAAGAGCTAGTGGAAAGCAAGAGGGGAGGGTGACCTCAGGGCAGCTGGGAGCCTGTTGGCATCTGCCTCTGGGCACCACTGGGGAGTGGAGCAGAATGAAAGGAGGCAGGGAAAAAAATCACCCTTCCGCTCCTTTGTTCAGTTGCACTGCATTTATTTAGTGTCACTGTGTCCAGGGATCTACACATATGATAGGTTTTGAAAAGAGTAGACAATTTTCACTGCCCCTGCAAAGGCTTGGACTGAGTTTGAATTTTAACTTTATCGCTGACTACCTGGGTAACCATGGGCAAGTAACTTAAACCGTCTGTGCCTCAGTTTCCTTATCTGTAAAATGAAGATAATAATAGCATCTGCTTCCTAGGGTTGTTGTGATATTTGTAAAGTGCTCTGGAAATATTAAAACATTCTATAAATGTTAGCTGTACAACTACAACTATTAATAATAATAATGATAACAAGGGGGAAGCTGGTGATGCAGAGGATAGACCACGGGCCCTGGAATCAGGAGGACCTGAGTTCAAATCTGGCTTCAGACACATAACCCTCACTAGCTGTGTGACCCTGGGCAAGTCACTTAACCCCAATTGCCTCACACATAAAAATAATAATGATAACTAGTGGCCTTCTAAGATCCTTTAGGGGGCAGCTGGGTGGATAGAGTGCTGGGACTCCTTTTCCTGAGTTCAAATCTGGGCTCAGACACTAGCTGTGTGACCCTGAGCAGGTCACTTTACCCTATTTGCCTTAGTTTCCTTATCTGTAAAATGAGCTGGAAAAGGAAATGGCAAACCACTCCGGTATCTTTGCCAAGAAAACCCCAAATGGGGTCACGAAGGTTGGACACGACTGAAATGATCAAACGACATCAAATGAGGTACTGTATGCTTTGGGCTATGCCAACCTTATGACGCTGCATCAACGTCATTTGTGAGCATTAAGCACCTGCTACGTGCAAGGTACTGTAGAGCAGCACTGGGCATACAAAGACGTATAGATATGTGTGCATACATATATATACATGTACGCATACATACATACACACATACACACACATACACACATACATATATATATAATATATATATATATATATATATATATATATATATATATATATACAGACAGATTGATATATAGATATGGAGAGAAAGAGAGAGAGAGTAAACAGTGCCTGCCCTTTAGAAGCTTACATTCTACTAGCAGGAGCCAACAGGTGAACCATTTCGACAACAAGGACGATCTCTGGCTATAGCCATCTTTTTGCTGACAACTTTTGGAAATGTGATACAATTTACTGAGAAAAAACATGTTCCCAGCTCAGGGCAAGCTGCCAATACAGCGCTTTCTCTGATCAGAAAAGAGCCCCCAGGGGCTCACTTGTTGGCTCTCACAGAATCTCTGCCAGCAATTAGGTGGATGACCCATCAGCGTGCTAGGTCTCCCACAAGCCTTCCATCTTTTCCTGCTGAGTCCTTGCACAGACTCCCTCTACCCTCTGCCTCACCATTGCCTCTTGGCGTTTCTAACTTTATTTCACAGTATCACAGAACTAAAATTGCCAGGGACTTTATCTGTCTTCAAGCACAACTCCAGCTTACAGAAGAGAAAGGTGAGGCCTAGAGAGGTTGACTGACTTGCCCGAAGTCACATGGGTAAGGGCTAAGCCAAGATATGAACTCCAGTTTTGTGAGTCCCAAGCTCGCTCTCTCTGTGAAGCATGCTAGTTTAACTTGTGGGCCTTGGTTGGGAGCAATCCCCCTGCCCAAACTACCCAGTAAACATTTACTTCTCTATGGGTTGTAACCCTCAGTAGACCATATGTTTTTTGAGGACAGGGATTGTTTCTCACTTTTCTCTTTGTATCCCCAGTGATCTAGGTAGTGAGGAATAGTGGATGGAGCTTCTGACTTAGAGTCAGGAACACCTATGTTTAAGTCCTGCCTCTGATACATGTTGGCTGTGTGGCCTTGGGAGGCTTTAGGCAACTTTCTAAGACCGTCGATCGGCAAGAATTTCATCACCGGGACCTCCTTGTACTAATGAAATCACAGGCTTAGACCCAAGAGCCCCTAGGCCTAGCACAATGCCACTTGATAATAATAATGATGATAATGATAGCTAACAATGATATATTATTTGCTACATGCCTGGCTCTGTGCTAAGCACTTTAATAATAATAATAACAGCTAGCATTTATATAGCACTTACCATGTGCCAAGTTCTGTGCTAAGCCCTATAATAATAATGATGATAATAATACTAATAGTAATAGTCAACATTTATATTGCACTTACTGTGTGCCAAGTTCTATGCTAAGCACTTTACAGTTATTATCTCATTTAACCCTCACAACAGCCCTGTGGAGCAGGTGCTGTTATTATCCCCATTTTACAGATGAGGAAACTGAGGCAAACAGGGGTTAAGTGACTTGCCCAAGGTCACACAGCTGGTAAGTTTCTGAGGCTGATTTGAACTCAGCCCTTCCTGATTCCAGGCCAGCTATACACAGGCTGCATTGAGTCTAACCTTGGAAGTTATTAAGCATCAGAATATCTAAACTAGGGGTGCTTCATTTTTTTTTTTGTCTCCTGGACCCCTTTGGCATTCAGCTAGTGAGGCTGGGGCAGCTAAATGTTTCCATGGAAAAAGCACTGGGACTTGAATCAGGAAGACTTGAGTTCAAATCCAGCCTCAGACACTTATTAGCTAGATGACCCTGGGCAAGTCACTTGGCTCTGTCTGCCTCAGTTTCCTCATCTGTAAAATGAGGATAATAACAGCATTTACCTCTCATGGTTGTTGTGAGGATGAAACAAGTTGATAATTGTAAAGAGCCTGGCATGGTGCCTGGCACATAGTAAATGCTATAAAAATGTTAGCTATTATTATCAGTCTTTGAATCCCTCTTCAGAATGATGTTTTCAAATGAATGAATAAAATACATAGGATTACAAAGGAAGCCCATTCTTTGCAGTAAAGCTGTCATTTTTCTCACCAAGGTTGACAGCACCACCCCAAAATCTGTCCTAGGTTAAGAACTCCTGATCTAGAGTTCGAAGGTCAGCCCCTCCCTGAGGCCGAAAGAGGTGTGAGGATCAAAGATTTAGGACCCAAGAACCCATCAAGTGCAGCACACTCATTTTACGTTGGAGGAAACTGAGGCAAGTGGAACTGAAGTGATGCCCCTGGCCACACAGCTTGTGTTTGAGGCAGGATTTGAACCCAGGTCCTCCTGATTTCAAGTCCAGGCTCCACCCTCCCATGCCATGTACAGTGCCTTGCCCAAGCCAACAGAGGAAGTAAGTAGCAGAGTGAGAGTTCATCTCTCTCTCTGGGCCACAGTTTCCTATTCCATAAAATCCCAGAACATGACATCTGTGCTGGCTGATCTCTCACCTTCTGATAGTAACAGCTCACATGTCTGTAGCCCAGGATTTCAGAATTGGTTGGGATCTCAGGGCCTATTGAGTCTAGCTCATGTGTGATAGTAACCCCCATTATAACATTCCCAATAAGTGGTAATCCAATCCACCCTAACTAGAAGTTCTTTCTGACCTCCAGTTTAAATTGGCCCCTTCAGAACTCCTAGGGATACTTCCTGTCCTGTTTCCTGAGGCCAAGCAGAATTCAGCTAATCCTTCTTCACTATGGCCACTGAGACACTTGAAGACAGCACTCATGTTCCCTCTGGATATTTTCTTCTCCAGGTCAGTCATCTCCATTTCCTTCAATCAGTCCTTATGGATGACACAAATTCCAGGCTCTTCATGCATGGCTGCCTCCTCTAGACCCTTTCCAGTTTAGCCAGGTCCTTCCTTTCCAGACAGAGCCCCCCACCCGGCAACTACTTCTAAGTTCTTTTCTGTATTCATCACACAGTCAGATCTCAGATGGTTGAGCCATTCCCCTCTCATAGGACCTACCGGTGTCTGTGATCAGCTTTTCTCTGTTCTGAACACGGTTCATCCTTGTCCTTCTTCTAATAATTATGTTCTTGGGAAGATGGTATCCCAGGGTAGAAATGTAAGATCATGGATTTAGAGCTGGTGAGGACTTTCAAGGCCTTCACTGGGAAGCGGTGGGTTGTAGTGGAAAGGGTCTTGGTTCTGAAGTCAGAGGTCCCAGGTTCATATCTTACCGCTGAGGTTTATTACCTGGGTGGCCTGTGTCACCTCTGTTAGTAAAATGAGAGGTTTCAATTAGATGGCTTCAGAGGTCTTTTCCAACTTAAAAACAAGGATCCTATGATCTTGAGCAAATTTTTCATCTCTCTGAGCCTCAGTTTCTTCATCTGTAAAATGAAGGAGGTCCTTTCTGGCTCTAAATCTATGATACTGTAATAATCCCATATAATCCTTTTACTGATAAGGAAATCAAGGTGTAGAGAAATGAAGAGAGTTAGCCCAGGTCACCCAGCAAATGGCAGAGCTAGGTTTAAAAGCTACTCTTCTGAGCCCAGAGCAGCAGCTCTTACCACCCTTCCATGATGCTGACTCAGCTTTGCTGGCCAAAGTCCAAGCTGGGCTGAGGCCCTGGCGAGGAACTAGGGAAATGTCATTCAGCAAAGTTAGGGTAGGGAGAGGGTCCTCTCAGCAGGCCTGCTGCCTCTTTCCTGTGGACTTCAGGCTTCCCAGCTTCCTTGCCGTATCCAGGAAACCCCTCCTGGTCTGCTCACAGCCTGCTCCCTCGTTCTGATGACTGGTCTATGTGGAGAAGAACACTGGAAAAGAGTGATGTGCAGCCAGAGGGGTCTCTGAGGTACAGAGGTGGACATAGCAGTGGCCAGGCAGGGACTGGGAATCATGGGATCTCATGGGGTGCTAGCAGGTTCACTGAGCTCAGGGCTGCTTCCTACCTTAGCCTGGCTTGAGTACTCAGTGGCTCATGCCTGCCTCAAATTACTCCTCAGATTACCTTGTATTTACTTCTCCACTAAGGCTTCCAGTCCCTCTGGTCCAATGGGAGGACTTCAAGGACATGGACTGCTTTGTTTTTTATCTCTGTATCTCTAAACCTAGCATACTGCCAGGCACCCAGTAGGTGCATAATAAATGTTTGTTGGATGGGATTGAACTGGAATAGATCTTTTTTTCCCCTTTTTTTTGAGGGGGATAATGATCAATTTATTTTTAAAAAATTAATTATTTTTAGCTTTCCACATTCACTTTTATAAGATTTTGAGTTCTAAAATTTCCCCCCTCCTTCCCTTCCCCCCTCCCCAGGACCATATGCAATCTGATACAGATTATACATGTACAATCATATTAAACATATTTCCACATTCATCATTTTGTGAAAGAAGAATCAGAACAAAAGGGAAAAACCATGAGAAAGAAAAAAAAAGAGCAAATACTATGCTTCGATCTGCATTCAGACTCCATAGTTCTTTCTCTGGCATTTTCCATCACGAGTCTTTTGGAGCTATCTTAGATCCTTGCATTGCTGAGAAGAGCTAAATCTATCAAAGTTGGTCATTGTACAATGTTGCTGGTACTGTGTACAATGTTCTCCTGGTTCTGGTCACTTCACTCAGCATGAGTTCATGTAAGTCTTTCCAGGTTTTTCTGAAGTCTGCCTGCTCATCATTTCTTATAGCACAATAGTATTCCATTACTTTCATATGCCACAGCTTGTTCAGCCATTCTCCAACTGATGGCCATTCCCTCCATTTCCAATTCTTTGCCACCACAAAAAGAGCTGCTATACATATTTTTGTATATGTAGGTCCTTTCCCCTTTTTTATGATCTCTTTGGGATACAGCCCTAGAAGTGGTTTTACAGTTTTATAGCCCTTTGGCCATAGTTCCAAATTGCTCTCCAAAATGGTTGGATCGTTTCATAACTCCACCAACAATGCATTAGTGTTCCAATTTTCCCACATCTTCTCCAACATTCATCACTTTCCTGTTTTGTCATGTTGGCCAATCTGATAGGTGTGATGTGGTACCTCAGAGTTGTTTTGATTTGCATTTCTCTAATCAACAATGATTTAGAGCATTTTTTTCATCTGACAAAAATGGCTTTAATTTCTTCATCTGAGAACTGCCTGTTCATATCCTTTGACCATTTATCAATTGGGGAATGACTTGTATTCTTATAAATCTGACTCACTTCTCTATATATTTTAGAAATGAGGTCTTTATCAGAGACAATAATTATTAAAATTTTTCCCCATCTTTTTGCTTCCCTTCTAATCTTGGTTGCATTGGCTTTGTGTAAAACCTTTTTAATTTAATGCAATCAGAATTATCCATATTGCATTTCATAATGTTCTCTGTCTCTTGTTTGGTCATAAATTCTTCCCTTCTCTATAGACTGGCAGGTAAACTTGGAATAGGTCTTAGAATTTAGAACACAGAATGTTAAAACAGATTGGGATCTCACTACATAGAAGAAAAAAGGAGTCCTTAGAGCAGAGGATGTCAGGGCTGGGAGGGGCCTTAATAACAATAATGTTCCCCAGGAAGCATTCCCTGATCTTTTCCCCTTTGGTTGGCAATGACCTTTCCCCCTTTGGAGTCCACATAGCGCTTGTGCTCTCTTGTGTTATCACTTGGTATAATAATTATTTGTGCATCTTATCTCTCATGCTTCCCCCCCCCATCCTACTGGCCTCTTGCTCCATTGGGCCAGGGATTCTGTCTGACTTTGCCTTATTTGGGTTTCTCCTAGCATCTCTCATAGGATAAGAGGTAGACACAGTTGGTGCTTCGTACATGTTGCTTTGGTCTCTGCATCGAATTGGAATCTGGGCAGTATGATCTAGGCAGGGAGAATAGCTTGCAGGAAAGGCAAAAGTCCATGGTTGGAGAAGAACGTGGTGGATGTATATTTGGAACTGGTAGAGGAGGGGAATGTGATCTGGAAGTGAAAGCAATGGAAATGCCATCCCACCTCTGACTCTTTTACAGATCAGCTCAATGTTTTACCAGAGGTAAAGCTCTTGAAGTTATCTGTGAAGTATGTGCTATAGGTGACTCCCCATTTTACAGGTTGGGAAACTGAGGCACATAGCGTGAATAACAGGCCCTGGTCACATAACTAATGAAAGTCAAAGGCAGGGTGTGAACTTAGATCTTCCAGACTTCAGGTCCAGTGTGCTAGCGGGGCTATCTCTCCAACTTCCCTGCTCCATGCCTCAGTTTCCTCATCAGTACAATGGAAATAACAATCTTTCCCTCTTAGGATATGAGGAAACCATTTTATAAAGTATAATTTAGTATAGAAATAGGAGTTATAATTAAGGAATAAGCATTTATATAGTACCTACTATGTGCTGGGAACTGTGCTAAACACTTTTTACAAATATTATCTCATTTGATCCTCTCAACAAGCCTGCAACGTAGAGGCTCTCATTATCTTTATTCTATAGTTGAGGAAACTGAGGCAAACAGGGTTAAGTGACTTGCCCAGGGTCACACAGCTAGTAAGTGTCTGAGGCTATATTTGAATTCTGGTCTTCTTGACTCCAGCCCAGTCCTCTATCCACTGAGTCACCGGCTGTCCTCATAATGATGACAATTCCATGTCCCAGATTTAGCTACTCTTGGCATACGTCCATCACTGTTACCACCAAGCTTCCGTAGCTGGTCAGGCTTGGGGCCCCAGGCAGAGTGTATCAGGTACTCACGCTGGTGTGATGTTACCCCAGCAGCAGGAAAGTCACACCATCAAAGAGCTCCTGATACCGTGCATTCTGGTCAGTATCTCACATTGATGAGGAGGCAATTGGTAACACAGCAGCCTGCTGCTGAGAGGCACTGTGTGGAGTCAATAAGAGCTGGCCTCTGAGTTAGGAAGACCTGGCACTTTCTAGACAGGTGAACCTGGACAAGTCACTTAACCTTTTGGTGACCCGGTTTCCACATCTGCAAAAGAGGGTTGTACTCATGGATTCTGAGGCTCCCATTAATTGATGGTCTCATAAGCCTTTGGCACACTTTTGGCAGTGTGGCCCTGTACAAGTGGCCTGACCTATTAGTGCCCCAGATAACCCTCTAAGGTAATATATTGTTGAATTATGGCTATCAACTTGTTTTCATAGAGGGACTGATGAAGTCTACACCCCTGAAGTCATACATTTGGATCAAAAATACAAACACAGAAATGCAAATGCAAACCCAGCATTAGTATTTATTTTATTGATATATTATGTACTAGAATATAAAATACTAGTAGACCATTGTATACTAGAACATATAATATTAGTAGAATACTATATATTATGCACTTTATATATACTATGAAATATATCATATTATAACATATTAATTATGTTTATTCTGTTGATATAGAATATATAATACTAGTAGATTATTGTATACTAGAACATCTAATATTAGTAGAATATCATATATTATGTATGTTATAGATACTATAAAATATATTATAACATATTAATTATGTTTATTCTATTGATATATACTAGAATATATAATACTAGTAGATTATTGTATACTAGAACATATAATATTAGTAGAATACTATATATTATGCACTTTATATATACTATAAAATATATCATATTATAACATATTAATTATGTTTATTCTGTTGATATAGAATATATAATACTAGTAGATTATTGTATACTAGAACATATAATATTAGTAGAATATCATATATTACGCATGTTATAGATACTATAAAATATACATCATATTATAGCATAGTTTATGTTTATTCTCCTCCTAGGATGAGCTCCAGGCCCTAGAGGGACATAATCATCTGAAGAAGAGTAGGTGGGTGGGTTTTACAGATTACAAAACACTCTACAAATATTCTCTCATTTGATTCTCCTCTCAAGGAGATGCTGTTACTATCCCCATTGGACAGATGAGAAAACCGAGATTCAGAGAGTTTAGGCTCACAAAGTTACTAAGTGTCTGAGGTGGGATTCAAACCCAAGTCTTCTGGACTGGAACCCATTGGTCAGTCTACTACATCATTCTGCCTCTCCTCCTGATGTTTGGATGATGTGCTAAACCCTGCTAAGTATTTTAAATCCATTTTCCCTTTTGATTTTCCCAACAATCCCAGAAGGGAGGGCTTGTAAGTATTTTATAGATTAGAAAACTAAGGCTTGGAGTGGTTAATTGACTCGTCTTGGGTCATGCAGTGAGGGCAGGTCAGAGATGAGATCTGGATCCGGGTCTTGCTGACTCCCAAATCCAACCTTCTGTCTGCTGTGACTCCAGGCTTCCCTTACCTCTTCTGTGGCCTAGACTATACAGAAGGCCCTTACAATTCAGCGGGATTGTGCTGAGCACCTGCTGTGTTCCCAACCCTGTTGGGGGTGGGGGAGATAGTTTGAAGCAAAATGAGCAAAATCATGCCCTTTGGGATCATTTTAAGAAACTAAGGAATCTTTGATTCATCATGTGAAGAAGAAGGTGGTTGTTTTGGAGGACCTGGGTTCAAATCTCACCTCTGCTACTTAATACCTGTTACTTTGGACTTAACCTTCATGGTGGCTTGATTTGGATTAAATGGCCTTTAGAAGTTCCTTCCAGGTCTAGATCTTTGAGACTATGACTTTGGGCAAAGCATCTTACCTTCATGGCCCTCAGTTTCCTCATCCATAAAAATGAAGGTGACATCTAAGGACTCTAGCAACTCTAAATTCCTATGAAGGGTAGCTCTAGAAGACGCCCGAATTCCCTTCTTTTTCTTAGCCTATTAGCCCACTATCTTCACTTATCTGAAAGATGTCATGGGGGACGAGAGAGGGAGCCCATGAGTTCTGGGAGGTTCTGTGTGGGAGAATCATGTGGGAAGTTGAGGAGGATGGGTGCAGATTTCAGTTTGGTTGACAGAAGAATTTGGAATTATGGGATTTAGAGCTGGAAAGGACCTTGTGGATCATTTAGTCCAACCTCCTCATCAGATGAAGAAAAAAAAGCTTCTAGAAGGAAAATGAAGGCAGCTTGGTGGTGCAACAGTTAGAGCACCAGGCTTAGAGTCAGGAAGACTCATCTTCCTGAGTTCAAATATGGCCTCAGATACTTTCTAGCTGTGTGACCCTGGGCAAGTCACTAGCCCTTGTTTGCTTCAGTTTCCTCATTTGTAAAATAAACTGGAGAAGGAAATGGCAAATCACTCCAGTACCTCTGCCAAGAAAACCCCAAAGGAGGTCATGAGGAGTAGGACACAACTGAAAAATGACTGAAAAACAACAAAAAAAAGGAAAATGACTTGCCCAAGGTCACCCAGGTAAATCTCATGTGGACAGTAGATCTGCTTCCACTCATTGTTCTGGCTTCCTTCCTCTTCAGCCAAGCAGAATAAAGTTAATTCTCTTTCCACATGATTTGAAATACTTGAGGATAACAAGTATGACTGTGATAGCTAGCATTTATATAGCCCTTTAAGATTTGCAAAGCCATTTATATATGTGAACTCAGAGGGACTGTTATCCACACTTTATGGAGGAGGAAACTGAGGCACAGAATGATTAAGTAACTTGCTCAGAATCACATTGTTGGTTAGTATCTAAGGCAGGATTTGAATTCAGGACCTCAAAGGACATCTAGTCCAAATTCTTCATTTTACAGTTAAGGAAAAAGGAGGCCCTGAGAGGTTGCCCAAAGTCACATTGGTAGCATGTATTAGAAACTGTGCCATGTTGCTTCTATCTCCTTATACTCTCTCTCTCTTTTATAAATTGCATTTTATTTTTTCCAATTACATGTAAAGACAATTTTTAACATTCATTTTATAAAAATTTTGAGTTCCAAGTTTTCTCTCTCCCTTCCTCCTTTTCTCTCTCCCTATAACAGTAAGCAATTTGGTATAGGTTATATGCATGCGACCATGTAAAACATATTTCCATATTAGTAATGTTGTGTATCTACCCATTCTCTAAATGTTTCTCATGTGTAAGTTTTTTTTCTGTGAAAAGCCAGCATAGTATGATGGACAACATGGAGGCCTTTGAGTCAGAAAGATGGTGTTCAAGTTCTCCCAATGATAAATACTAGACATGTGACCAAGGGGAAAACTCCTTTCGATTACAAATGATCTGCTTCAGACCACAAATGACTTGTAGAGAGAGTTTCCATTCCAGGGCTTCCCTGTATGAAATTCCATTTCAGGTGCTACCCTTTCTCCCTTCTGGCCAAAGTTTTATTTCCCTAATTAGACTGGAACGTTCTTTAGGAGAGGAACCATAGAAACAGGACTGGAAGGCAGCCCTGGGAAGTAGATGCTATTATTATCTCCATTTTACAGGTGAGTAAACTGAGGCAGACTGAGGTGAAGTGATTTGTCCAGCTAGTATTGAATTCTGGTCTTCCAGACTTCAAGTCTGGGGCTTTCTCCTCAAGCCTCTACTTAGAAACGTCCCATTACCATAGACTATATAGCCACAGGGGCAGCCTGTTCTGTAGCTGGACAGCTCCTATTGTTGGGACTGAGAAAGAATCCTGGAATTAGATTTGGGAGAATCTCAGCTCTGCTCCTGTGCGACCTTAGATTCACACGAGCTCTTTGGGCCCCACCAGAGGGTCAGATGAGAAGGTGATCCCTATATTCTATGACCTTGAGTAAATCACCTCTCCCAGCTGGGGTTCAGTTTACTCCTCTGTAAGATGGAGTTCTTTTCTGGTTCTACAATCTTCGGGCTTTAGATCTACCAGTCCTAATCATAGCAAGGGGGGTGGAGGTAGCAGAGAAGTGAGGAGGGCTTCATGGAGGAGGTGACATTCATATTTCCACTACTCCATTTGCATTTTCTTGCCTCCTCTGGCTTTCTCCCTTCAACTTGGATTTCATCTACTCTCCTTGACTTTCTAATTCCCTGGCCTGTTTTCTCGGTGATTCTTGGATGGGCTCTTAAGGGGAGTCAGTCAGTCTGTAAGCATTTGTTAAGTGCCTACTATGTGCCAGGCATTTTGCTAAGGTTGGGGTTACAACCTTAGAACCTGGATTTGAACTCAGGAACCATGTTGCTTCTATCTCCCCATTCTTTCTCTTGCTCTCTCTTTTTATAAATAGCATTTTATTTTTTTCCAATTACATGTAAAGACAATTTTAACATTCGTTTAGAAATTTTTTTTGAGTTCCAAATTTTTTCCCTCCCTTCCCTGCTCCTCCCTATAACACTAAGCAATTTAATATAGGTTATATATGAGCAAGCATGTTAAACATATTTCAAAAGAAAGACAAGAGGAGGACAGTCTCTGCCCTCTGCTTACAATCTAGTGGGGGCCAGAGAGCACACAAAAAGAAATTGAAAAGGCGGAGAGGAAATGGAGGGTCTTTGGTGCAGGTGTGTGGGGTGTGGTGTGGCGGTGGTAGTGGTGGTGCTTTGATATTCAAATGAGTGCAGCTCCGTGTGCCTAGCCCTTCTTCCCATCTGTTATCCTGGTACCCACTGGAGAACACGTCTGGGAGCAAGACTTAAGCTCTTAGGCTCCGCCCCCTAAGAGGCGTGTCCTGCCCATCCCTCCTGCCCCCTCCACTAGGGATGCCGTTTTAGTTCTAAGCCTTACGTGGGCAGTCCAGGGAGAATTAGGCCCCGCCCCTGAAGTAAGGGCTCGTCCCCTTCCCTCTCCTCTGTTTTGGGAGTTCTCAGTGCTCGCTAGGCTCTCGTGGGGGCGTGACCTAGACTTCTATCTCCGACCCCTGGAGGGGTGGCTTCTCCCCCTCGGCCTGGGGCTCCCCACTAGTCCCTGGGCCTCCGCCCCGTTCGGATGTGTACGGGGCTTTAGAGAGACCCTTGTAGGGGTGTGGCTTAATCTCCATAGACCACACCCCTTCCCAGCTAGGGATTTCCTCAGGCCGCTCCAGACCCACTTGGGGGCGGGGCCTTTAGATCCTTAGGCTCTTTTAGGGGCGTGGTTTGAAAGGGCTAGCCCCGCCCCCTATGCGTCCCGTTCTTCTGGTCTTGTCCTGGATTGGACTGATGGCATCTTGGCGAGGCGTGTCAGTCTCTTCCCTCTATTGATCATTTCCGATTTATCCTGTCAGAAGTTGGCTGTAGGTTTTCTCCCCCCATTAGCCCGGGAGCTCCTTGAGAAGAGAAATCAATCAGTAAACATTTATTGAGCACCTGCCATGTGCCAGGCGCTGTGTTAAGCTCTGGAAATACACAAAAAGACAAAAGACAGGCCTCGCCCTCACGGAGCTGGCAATCGAATGGGGAAGACAAATGTGTGCCATACATACGAACAAGGAATATACGGGACAAATAGGAAATAATTAACAGAGGGAAGGCATTAGAACTGAGGGGTTGGGGAAGGCTTCCAGTGAGAGATGGAGTTGCTTTTTGCCTTTTTTTGCTATCCCCAGTGTTTAGCACCGTGGGTGACACAGAGCAGGAGCTTAAAAAATAAATGCTTGTTGACTGACTGACTGACTGACTGGAGGCCCTCTGAAAAGTCTTTCCTTCATCCACCTCAGGCATTCCTAGACCCAGGTGGGGGCGTGGCTTTAGAGCTCAAGCCCCGCCTCCGCCTTCCCCTCTCTCTGATGGGAGAGCTCTTTTTGGGCTGTGTCCCCTTGAGGAGTGTCTTTCAGTACTCTCCAGGCTCCTGAGGGGGCGTGACTTAAGCGCTGAAGCCACGCCCTTCCCGGGGCTATTCCCGTCTATTCTAGGAGCTTCTTTCTGGGTTCTCCAGACCCTCCCCCAGAAAGGTGGCGGGGGAGCGTTCTGTGAAGAAAGACCCCGCCCCCGAATAAGCCCGCCCACACGCCCGCGGAGGAGAAGCCTCTCCCTGAGCCAGGTCCTGGAGGGGGCGTGGCCTCGGAGCTCTTATTTTGGCTCTTATGAGGGTGCAGGAGAGGGCGTGACCTAGGAGCACAGGCCCATTTTTTGGAGGGGGGGTGTTAGCCCTGGAGGTGGGCGTGGTCTGTGTTCTGAAGGTCCTGTCTTTCGGGTTCCGACAGAAGCTGGGGTGGGGGCGTGTCCTGGGAGCTCCGGCCCCGCCCCTCACAGGGGCTTCTTAAAGTCTCAGCGTCCCTCGGGCTCTCCCTGACGTAGGCCGAGGTGAGGGCGTGTCCGTCGCGCCCAGGCACCGCCTCTTCCGGGGGCGCGCGCGCGCTCTCTCCCTCTCTCAGTGCGGTGGGAGGCTCTCGGTGGGCCAGGAGGCGGAGGGGGCGTGTCCGTGCCGCTCGTAGCCCCGCCCCAGGCCTCCCTCTCTCTCCCTCCCTCCTTCCTTCCCTCTCAGCTCGGCTCGGCTCGGCTCGGTTTTGCTCGGCTGGGCTCGCGCTGGCGCCGGTGCGCGCTCCCGCCCGGCGTCTCGTGGGCGCGCTCTGTGTGGCCGCCGCCGCCATGTTGTTGTGGTGGTGAGGCGGAGCGGCGGCGGAGGAGCCGGAGCCGGAGCCGGAGCCGGAGCCGGGGCCGCAGCCGAAGTCGCAGCCGCAGCCGCAGCCGCAGCCGCAGCCGGAGCAGCCCGCGGCCGAGACACGCACGCGCCGGCCCGGCCCCGGGGCGCCCGCGCAGGCCGCCCCCCTCCCTGCGGCCCGAGCGTCGCGTCGAGGGCGGAGGAGGAGGAGGAGGAGGAAGAGGGAGGGCAGGGGGAGGGGGCCCTGGCTGGGGGCGGAGGAGCCGAGGCCGCGGCCCACCGGGGGCTCCGCCATGTCCTGCTGCCCCTGCCCCCGCCCCTGCCGCCGCTGCCGCCGCCGCTGTCCGAGCGTCTGCTGCCGCCCTCGGGGCCTGGTGAGTGAGGGCCGGGCCAGGGAAACTGAGGCCCGCGGGTGGGAGCCGGGGTGGAGAATCGAGGCTGGTGTCTCCCTGGGGCGTCGGGGTGAGGGAGCCCCTCCCAGCGAGCAGAGACCCTCGGGATCAGCCGAGTCCCACCCCTTTGTAGAGAGGGGAAACTGAGACCCAGAGAGGAGGAACTTGCCCTCCCAGATACCCGTGGCAGTGGGGAAGGGGTCTTCCAGGACTCGCTAGACTATCTGAGCGGGGAGAGACCCCAGTTTGCTGCTTGTCCACCCTTGGGTAGGGGGTCCCACCTGGGGCGCGTGGGAAGAGGCGGGGCCGACTCTGTATATTGTCTCAGCTGGAAGGGGGGAGGGACCCTCCTGAGCTTGGAATCCAGTCCCCCTCTCTGCAGACCCCGAGAGAAGGGTCTTGTGCCCCAAGGGGAAGGGGCAAGTCCTGGCCGGCCATCTGTCAGAGATGGGAGGGACTTTAGACAGCATGTTGTCCAGCCCACTTGTGGACACTGGGACTTCTCTCCCCCGGCCCCCAAGAATCAGGGGTGAGGCATGTGAAGAGGGGCAAGTTAGGGTCTTCAGAGACTTAAGTAGACAGCCTGTCAGGGTTAGTCCAGGGTTCTGGCAAGTCCAACCCCTTTATTTTACAGAGGAGGAAGGAAATTGAGGCCTAGAGAAGGGGATTGGCTGCAGAGGTGTGTGGCGTTGGGAGTGTGGGATGTGAGATACTGGGCAAGGTATAGACTTGGTGGACTCCCATTTGAGCTTAAGGCTTGCTTAGTGGTCCATTCTAGCCCCTTAATCCCTTCATTGTAGAGATGGCGATGGGTGCTGGGAAAGGTTGTACGCTGTCAGATAGAATTGGAAAGAACCGTGGAGATCAGATATCCAGAGATTCCCCTGGCTTTGCAGAGGAGGACGCTGTGAGGTCTAGAGTCTGAAAAAGACACCCTCTGGCCCCTCCCACCACTTGTGTGTGTTTGGTAAAGGGCAGGTCAGGGTTTGAGTAGACACGGAATGTCAGACTGCAGAGGTTCTTAGAATTCTGTAAAATAAGCTGCTTTGGCTGTTTTTCTGAATAATTTTAAGTTAAATGGAATCTTTTTATAATTGTGGAATTGAGCAGGAAAATTACCGTCTCAGGTTGCACAGGTGGTGGCAGGGCCAAGATTGGAACCCAGGTCTTCTGGTTCTGAACCCTGTGCAGCCCCACCCTGTACTCCCCTGGATGTTGGCCCTGGGGCCAACTCCCTCCCTTTATTCCCCTTAGTATTGCTGGCCCAGAGAGACCCTCGATGCCCTCCCTTCCCCCACACGAGATACCTCATAGACTCATGGAATGTTAGAGGGGAAGGGACCTTAGATCTGAACCCCTCATTGTACAGATGAGGAAGTGAGGCCTAGACAGGGGAAGAGACTTGCCCCGATTCAGTAGAGATTTATTAATTACTTCAAAGTGGCAAAGGCATGATTCAAACCCTGACCATCTTTAAGCTTTCTCAGTATACCTGCCTGAGGGTGTTGTCCCTAGGCAATCCTTCACTCTCTTAAATATGTTCAGGGGATGGTGGAGGGGACTGAGAAGCCCTTTGCTGCTTGTCTCCTCCCTCCCCTCCCATCCCCCACAGTTATTAGAGCTGGGAGGGAGGGACCACCGAGGTCATACGTGTAATCTCATAAGCAGACCTTCTTTGGTCTCTTCAGTTCAGATATTTAGGTACCCGCTGTGTGTGTATAAGGGACACAGAAATGACATTAGAGTAGGGAGGGACCTGAGAGGTCATTGATTCCACCACCTTCCTTTGACAGGGGAGGAAATGAAAGCCTACAGAGGGCAGGCAGGTTGCTGGCTAAGAACTTGCAGCAGTTCAGGTGTAGAGTCAGGGCCTCTCCCTGCCTGCTCCAGCCTTCTCACCACTCTCTTGTCAGTGTTGGGGAATCCGTCTTCCTCTCCGCCTTGAGTGTGGTAAAGAGATTGAAGGTTCCCTGGGAAAAAACACCCATCTGTCGGGTGGGGAGAGGGAGAGGAGAGATGAGACTGCGTATTGCTTTGAATTCAGCAAATCGGTGCTTTAATAAATCTGTTCAATTGAAATTGTCTCAGAATGGAAGTGCCGAATTTGAATCCTAGTGCTGTCGTTGAGTAGCTGTTAGATGTTGGCCTAGTAGTCCATTCTTCTCTCTGAGCCTCTGTAAAGCAGGGCGTTGTACAAGATGATCTCTCAGGCCCCTTCTAGCTCTTCATAGTTTGTGAGGCTTTGAAAGACGGGCTTGTTCTGGAGAAGAAGTATTCTATGAATGGCCAAGGGAAGGGTGAATGACTTTTGGTTGTCCTCACTTATTTCCCCAGTTATCTGGTCAAAGGATGATGTTTTGTCTAACCCTGGAGCTCTCCTGATTTTGCTGGCAGAGGGTGTGGTGCTTAGTGGGAATCTTTGTAGAAGCTTGTAGGTGGTTCACAGCTTTTGGGGAGGAGGAGTGACTGCTTTTTCGGCCTTACTGCAATGGGGCATTTTCTTGACCTGGTAGTAAGTGGGTGGGAAAGTTATTTTAGAGAGAGTGAAGATGGTAGAAAAGTCCCACAATCAGTAACTCCAGGAACCCTGCAGAACAGCATGCAAGCTGCTCAGAAAAGGATTACAATGTATTTGTAAAGATAGAAATTGGGGCATTTTATATGTATCACATCTTGGAAAAGAAGCTATGAGGACAGTGCTCTTCTGAACTTTGTGCACCACAAACCTTCTCTAACGGTGTAGGGCTCTCGCTCTCTCTTCTTCTGGCAGTGTCTATATTCTCTTTAGTGGAGAACCCAGGGTGGAAGAGTTCCATATGGGGACGTTCTAGTATCTTGGTCATTTTACCGAGTTGGCCTCATTTATCAGGCCTTACTGAAAAAGAAGCATGGAGAGCGTTCTCTTCTTGTTTGCATTTGGCACAGTTGTGCCATAGGCATTGTGATGTTATAGGGGCCC
The DNA here is from genome assembly GCF_003287225.1 of Phascolarctos cinereus. NCBI lineage: Eukaryota > Metazoa > Chordata > Mammalia > Diprotodontia > Phascolarctidae > Phascolarctos > Phascolarctos cinereus. The sequence goes on from NW_027555847.1 coordinate 718,230,342, forward strand.
TGGGGGTAGATGGCAACTCTTTATTGGGTGCCCTTCACATGGTAAGTTACTGTAGGCGTAATGTGTGATTCTGTGTTATTGGTGTTGTTGTACGGGAGGTTGGGAGGAATGTTGGTTGTTGGTTTATGAAGCAGGCCAGAAAGCCCATCATCCTAAGAGTGTATGTTCCCTATACCTTGGTGTGATAGCACCCTTGTCATGTTTCCTCTTATGACGACATAAGTGAATGCTCGACTTTCCAAGCAGATCGATTGGAGCGTAATTCTTCCTTTGATGAAAGGTTCCCTTTGCAGAGCACAAGAGTTTACTGTTTATTTTGTATTTGACCAACCATGGTGGAGATGGGGTGGTGTTGGGTGGGGGAGAGAGGAAGTGGCAAATCATTATAGAAATTTAAAGCTAATGTTTTAGGAGCCACAGCCTTCCTGAAAGTCAGTTATAAATTAAGATGAATTATCTCTTAAATTAGTGCCAGTGGGAAAATGGTTTGATCTACATCAATTCAAGTTACACACAGATTTTTTCCAAGAGCACATTGACAGCTTAAAGTGGAAGGCCCCTGTATTCAGGGTTGACTTGACTTGGGATGCCCCAGGTGTGTTTATGAAGGCTGGCAGGTTTCAGGAGGAGGGGGGAGATGGTGATTGCCCTGCAAGCGGAAGTGCCTCTGGAGAGAATCCTAAAGGTAAGGCCCTAGCATAAAACAAAGGAAGCAAGTCCTGCCCTGAACTCTTAGCTTCCACCAGAAAGGCAGCTAGGGTTTTGAGGGGTGGAGAAGAGGCTAGGGAGGTGCAGTGTGGAGACAGAAGTTGGAATCCATAGGTATTCATTCTCTAATGCTGATGCCACAGCTTGGCTCTATATTTGCCTGTGGATTTTTGGTCAACATTGTCTCAGATTGCTCTGGAAATGGGCTTCACATTGCAAATGTGATGTAGAAACAACCTACCTTCGCTGTTGTAATTCACTTAGTGTTGAAATAAATGGAGTTTCACAAAGGGAACTTGATAATGGGTGCTCACCAAACTCGGTGGTTCGGAGGATTTGCACAATAAGTGGAGTCAGTTGATTACTAAAAACCACTGAATTCCGTAGTCTTACCTAGATGAATGTGTACCTTTGCTGATCTAGTCTGTCTTCTTGTCTTGGGTCCTCATTGTCTGAGAAGCCATCTTAATGGCTGATTAATAAAGATAGAAAAATGGCATTAATTTTATGCCGTGTGTGTGTGTGTGTGTGTGTGTGTGTGTGTGTGTGTATACATATATATGTAAAATATCTATATAGTTTCATTTTCTCTTTTATCTCTAGAAAAATAGCAAGCCAGTACTATGTAGTCAGTGCTAGTGACTAGTAATAAAGGGCACATTCCTTCTCTCTGCTAACAGTTGATAACAGAACTGTTTTCAGGGAGTGTGCTTTGGAGGAGGGGGTTTGAGTGTTTCTTAAGTCTCTGTGTCAAAACAAAATCTATTACTAATCAAGTTAACTAATCAAAAAAAGGGATAAATAATCCATTTCTTTGAAAGGGGAGTGATAAAAGCATGAAACCTTTGAAAGATTATTTAGTGGTAATGTGATCTGGTAGGCAGTGCAGAGATGGTTGTCATTGGAGATGGTGGCATCATGAGACAGAACAGGGTGCCCACTGTAAAATCTACTTGAGCTGTCTGTGCTCTCCAGGATCACAGTCATATTATGGGTTTAGGGCTGCAAAGAACCTTGGCTCTCCACCAGCCCAGCTCCCTTATTTCACAGAGAAGGGTCCCGGAGATGACTTGGCTTGTTCAAGGTCACATGGGTAGTAAATGAAAGAGCTGGACTTTGATCCTAGGTGCTCTGACCCCACTTCCGGTGCTCTCCTCGCTGTACCGCCCTCCACCTGGGGGGGGTTCAGTTTATGGGGTTCTGCCTGGAGGGGTCCTGCCTCCCTCTGTGTGCCTGTTCACCGAAGCCTGAGTGCTGGGTGTCCCCTGTACCTCAAACAAGGTCCTCTAGTAAGTATAGCTGCACCATGGAGTTACTTGTGCCTTCTGTCACTGTTGGTCTGGGACTGGTACAAGTGTGGTGTACGTCAGTTTGACAGAGACTTGGACTTGGCAGTCAGAGATGAACATCTGAAAGTAGAAACAAGCAGCTTTTTTATTCATTTGATGTGTTGAAAAGAACAAGAAGATCATTGAGGGCATTGCATTTAAGTCACTGTGATAAGACAGGCACCCAGAAACTTCACCAGAAACTTTGGGCATTTGATAATTTTCAGTTGGGCTGATGAAATATTGTCAAGGCTTCTAACCCTGACCCAGTGCTCTCTCTCTGTGTTGTTATCACATGGTCATTTATTTTGTTAAACGTTTCTCAGTTACATTTCCATCTCAGATTTGAGAGATCTCTCCACATTTGTTTCCATAAGAAGGACGAACGCGTGAGGGAACGGTCGCTGGCATACAATCTTCACTTATAAAATAGGACATCTCCTTTAAAATTTGTCACTCTGTCAGGGCATTCACAGCATAAAACCTCTGTATATGTGCGTGCTTAAACAGAAAACCTACAAGGAGCACACCGTGAGAGAGAGCAGTAAGGGTTTCCCGTCACATTGATCCGAGATTTGAATTAATGAGGCAGCCAGGGGAGGGAGTGGATACTACCCTAGGTTTGGAGTCCGGAGGCCCTGACTTACCCCAGACACTTACTGTGTGACCCTGGGCGGGTTACTTACACTCTGAGTTCCCATTTCTTTATGGAAAATGAATATGATAATAACACGTCATGGGGTCATTGTGAGGATCAAGTGACGTTCAGTAGACATTTATTAGGCACTGACAGCGTGCTAGGCACTGTGTTAAGTTTGGGATATATGCAAAAGGTGCAATAGGCCCTGCCCACAAGGAGAGCACATTCTACTGGCAGAGACAGTATCTAAATGGCTAGGCACATACAAGATATGTGCAGAAGAGATAAAAGGTCATCTCTTGGCACTGCCCCCATCCTGGTGCAGGCTCTTATCTCCTCGTGCCTGGACTATCACAATAGCTGCTGGTGGGCCTGTCTGCCTCGAGTCTCTTCCCACTCCGCCGTATCCTACATTCAGTCACAAATGATTTTTCTTAAAATAAGGGTCTCATCATGTAACACTTCCTCCCCCACCCCCAACTCCAGTGGCTCCCTATTACCTCCAGGTGCAAATACAAGATGCTGTGTTTGACATTTGGCATTCAAAGCCTTTTATAACCTAGCCCCCTCCTACCCTTCCAGTATTCTTATGCCTTGCTTCCTGACATATACTCTGATCTAGGGACGCTGGCCTCTTGGCTGTTCCATGAATGAGACACTCCCATCTCTTGGCTCCAGGAATTTTTTCTGGCTGTCCCCCATGCCTGAAATACTCTCTCCTCAGCTCTGACTAGTGACTTCCCTGGCTTCCTTTAAGTACCAACTAAAATCCCACCTTCCGCAGGCATCCTTCTCTAAACCTTCTTAATTCTAGTGTCTGCCCTCTGCTAATTCTCTCCAGTTTATCCTGTACACAGCTTGCTTTGTAAATATTTGTTTATGTGTTGTCTGTCTCCTTTGGTTTGTAAGCTCTTTGGAGGCAGGGACTGCCTTGTATCTATCCCCAGCACTGGGCCTTGCTTTGTGTTTATTGAATTGAATTGGATTTTGGCATAGAGGGGATGGGCCAAGAAAGGCCTCCTGCTGAAGGTGGGACTTAGAAGCATTTCAGGCCTGAGGATTCCACAGTGCAGAGGTGAGAGCAGAGGGGGTGGGTGTGGACAGGCAGAAAGGGATCAGGTTAGGAGAAATTTCTGTGCCAAAAGGACGATTTTAGTTTTGTTCCTGCAGGTAATTGGGAGCTACTGGAGCTCACAGGCATGGTGATGATGGTGAAATGGGAAGACTTATACTTCATTTTAAAAAGCTGTCAAGCACTTAGCTTTTTCTTTCTCCCATCTTTTCCCTTCCACCACCCTAGGGGAAGGTGGGAGCCGGGGCAATCTCTGAAGTGATGAGTCTTCATCACAGATGAATGGAGGATAGATTGGAGTTGGGGGATGGCTTGAGTTAAGGACATCAGTTAGAAGGCTAATTGTACCACATTGTTGGGGGGGTGGGGCTAAGAACTTGGTCCAGCCATTCTGAAGAACAGCTGGGGGCTATGCTCCTAAAAGTTATTAAACTGCATACTCTTGGATCCAGTGATCCAGTGATAGGTCTATATATTAGTGAGATCAGAGGAAGAGGCAAAGGGCCTATATGTACAGAAATATTTATAGGAGCTCTTTTGTGGTGGTGGTGGTGGTGGTGGTGGTTTGTCTTTTGTTCTTGAAGAGGACCATGCCATCAGGAAGGTGATGCCATAACTTGGAAATGAATTGGATTTAAGCGGAGGAGGTCTGTGCAAAGTCACTTTCTCCTCTGGAGCCATCTGGGTCCAGTGGCCAGATCTAGATCAGGACAACTAGAGATGGCTTCCAGTGGTTGTCTAGAACTGGAAATGAAGGGCCTGTTCCTCAGCTGGGAAATGATTACCTTAATTGGGCTGTATGAATGTAATGGAATGCTTTCAGACTGTAAGAAATGGTCAAGGGGATGATTTCAGAGAAACTTGGGAAGACACGTATAAACTGATGCAGAATGAAGTGAGCAGAACCAGTAGAACAGTTTATTTAATAACCACAATAATGTAAAGACAAACAACTTGGAAAGACTTAAGAACTCTGATCAATTTAACAATTGGTCATAATTCCCAAGGACTGATGAAACGTGCATCCTCCTTACCTTTTGATAGAGAGGTGATAGACTCAGGGTGCCAGTTAAGACATAGACTTGTGGGACTTGGCTAGTGTGGGAATTTGTTTTGCTTACCTACATATCTGTTATCTGGGTTTGGTTTTTCATTCTTTGGGGGAGGGAAGTGGGAAGGACAAATAAGAAAAAAAAAAGACTGTTATGATGGTTGAAGTAAGAGGCAACGAAGGCCTAAACCAGGGCTATGGCTGTGTGAGTGGAGAAGAGATGTGCATGAGAGCGCTTCTGCAGGTAGAAATGCCGGTATTTGGCAAGGGATTGGGATACTTGGGATGCAAATGAGTAAGTAAGAATAAGAACGAGCGGCAAGCCTGGGTGCCCGGAAGCACGGTCTTCCCCTTGACAGCAATGGGGAAGGTCAGAAGGTGGGATGATTTTGGGGAAGGACAGTGAGTTCTGTTTTGGGTATGTTGAGTTGGAGATGTCTTAGAGGCATTGGATGCTTGAGGATAGCACAGGAGAGAGGTTAGGCTTGGCTCTCTAGTTCTGGGGGTCATCTACATCGTGATGCTAACTGAATCCAGAGCTGCTGATGGCGAGAGGAGGGCAGAAGGCCCAGGTCAGAGCCTTTGGGGCACTTGTGATAGGTGCATGTGATCTTGATGAAGAACAAAGAGGCGAATGAAGAGTGATCAGACAAATCAGAGGAGAACGTGGAGAGAGAAATGGCGTGAAAATCCATAGAGGAGAAAAGCATCCAGAGGAGGGTGACCAGCAGTGGTCAGGAAGGACAAATGATTGAGAAAATCTGGCCATTGTGAGATACTTGGTCACTATGGAGAAGGCAGCTCCATTTGAATGAGAAAGGGGGATTTGCAGAGGTTTTAAAGTCAGTGAGAGGAGGGGAAGGGGAGCCTTGTAACATAGGTGGCTTTATTAAGGAGTTTAGCTGTGAAAGGGAGAAGTAGAGGAAGATGGTGAATGGGAATGGAGGAATCAAATGATGGTTTGGTTTAGTTTTTTAAGGATAAAAGAGACCAAAGCATGTTTGTCGGCAGCAGAGAAGGAAGCCCTAGGTAGTGAGAAAACGAGGGACCAAAGAGTGTGGAGATGACAGTGGGGAAGTGGAGGGGATGAGATCAAGGGGAACATGTGTGGGAGGCAAGAAGACCTTCGGTCAAGTCCTGTTTCAAACACTGTGTGATCGCAGGCAAGTCACTTAACTCCTCTCAGTTTCCTTATCTGTAAAATGGGGATAATAATATTAACTACTTCCCCAGGCTGTTGTGGGCATCAAATGAGATCATGTTTGTAAAGTGTTCTGCAAACCTTAAGGCTCTATATCAGTGTTGTCTATTAATTGTTATTAGCTATTATTAAAGAGATTGGCCAGCTCTTTATTGGAGAATGGAGTGAAGGAAGAGGCAGTGGGGAAAGATCTGAATATGATAATGAGAAGGGGGAGCTCTTAGGATATGGTCTCATTTTTTGGATGAAATCTGAGGCAAGGTCCTCAGTTCAGAGAATGGGGGCAGGGACTGCTGTGGGAGGTCAGAGGAGAGATAATGTGTAGAACCCCCACTGTGGAGAAAGAGCAGGCTAGTGAATTACTTAGGAATAGAAGGTTTTTTGGCTACACTGAGATCCCAGTTGATATTAGATCATAACAGATTTGGAGTGAACCCAGTCAACATGGTTTCTTGATTTCTTCCAGCTCTGTTCAGCAGCAAGTGAACAGGAATAAAGGAGGCAGATGGTGGGCCCAGGCCAGAGTTGGAATTTGGAAAGAGATTTGAGGGTAGAAGGAAATAGAGAGTGGAATTGGTTCACTGAGGAGAGGAGAGTAAGGAAGGGAGGAGAGTGTAGCCAATGCCAAAGTGATAGCTTGGGGAGGGAAGAATAGAGAAGAACCAGAATGCTGAGGCAGAGGGCAAGCTGGAAGGATAAAGGATTAGGAGTAAAGGCATTTTGGAATTCAGGAATGAGGAAGTAGAACAGTTCTCAGTGGTAGTGAGATCCAGGGTATGTCTGTCTGTGGCTCTGGGGTTGAGGTGAAGTACAGGACTAGGTCATGGGAACCTAAGAGATGCCCTTTATTAACCTTAAGAGGCAGTATGTTTACTGGTGTCATCATCATCCTCAATTCAAGCAGTGTTGCAGTTTAGCTCCTGAAGGGTAAGTAGACATTCGCTTGGCTCATTTGGAATATCTCCATTTTGGTGACCTGGGAAAATGGAAAGAGACTTGAAATGAGCTAATAAAGCTGGAAGCAATCAGCAAGAACAAGTCATTTCGGCGTGGTGGGAAGTACATTGCATTTGTAGGCCCAGGGTCTCTGTTGCCTTGACGCATAAATTCCCTTTTCTGGGCCTCAGTCTTTTCATCTGCAAAGTGAGGGGATTGACAGATGGGTGATACATGAGACCTTTCTGACTTGAGATTCCATGTGGCTTATGAAGACAGAAGGGCTAAGTGCAGACAGGGAAGGCTCCTTCTCCTTTCTTGGCTCTCTGGCAGATATCTTGAAAAGCAAAAGGAACACTTTGTTTTGTCATTAGTCTTCTGTGATCTGGTGTACAAATAATGATTGTAGCTCACTTTTGTATCAAAAGCTTTCAGGTTTTCTCAACTCTCCCATGAATGAGGTAGGTAGTCTAATCAATCAGTAAACATTTATTAAACCTCTGCTGTCTACAGACATTGGTCTATGTGCTGGGTACATAGAGACAAAAATGAAACAGCCCCTGTCTTCAGAGAGCTCACGTTCTAGTACATGAGTATAACTACCCTCATTTTGCAGATGAGGGGAACCGGGCCTTAGCATAGAGCAGGATGAGGATCAGACAGAAGCTTTCTGCCGCCAAGGGCGGTCATCCATCAGTCAGTCAGCTAGCCTGTATCATGTGCCAGGCGCTGTGTTAAGCCCTGGGGATGCAAAAGAAGCTAAAACAAAAGAAAAAACCAGCCCCTGCTCTCCTGGAGCTCCTGGCTAAAGGGGAAGCATGCGAACAAAGGGAAGACTGGCCATAGTTGGGATAAATCGGGGAGGGGGGCGTCTCAGTGGGAAGGCACTGAGTAATAAGTAAGATTAAGGAGGTGGAAGGTGGGCCTTTAGGAGGCAAAGATGGGGAGGGAGAGGGTTCCAGGCATTTGGGGGTGGGGAGGAGCCAGTGCAACTGCTCAGTCAGGAGACAGATGTGTGAGAGGGCCAGCCGGGAGGCCTGTGGCACTGGAGCTCAGAGCAAGTTGGGGGGGCATAAGATGCAAGAAGCTTGGGAACGTGGGGATGGGGCCAGGTTATCAAGGACTTTACGAGCGAAACAGAAGATTTTCTGTTTGATCCTGGAGGATAGTAGACAGCTACTGGAATATATTGGATAGAGGAATGACATCGTCAGAGTATGCATTAGGAAGGTGACTTTGATCTGAGTGGAGGATAGGCTAGCTTAGGGTGACAGTTGAGGTAGGGAGATCAACCAGCAGTCTGTTGTAATATCGAGGTGTGCCTGCAGCAGGGTGGGGGCAGTGTCTGAGGAGAGAAGGAGCCATGTGTGAGAGATGTCATGAAAATAGAAGCAATAGGACGGAGCAATTGGTTGGCCTGTGGGCGTGAGTATGAGGAGCAGAGGATGCTGCCTGGCTTTGAGACTGGGTGACTGGGAGGCTGGGTGGCAGCACCCTCAGTGTAACAGGGAAGTTAGGAAGAGGGGGAAGACACATGGACATGTGGGGTTTGAAGATGTCTATGAGACATCCTGTTAGAGATGTCTACTAGGTAGTTGGATATACAAGACTGGAGCGGGGGGGAGAGAAGTTAGGCCTGGCCAAGTGGATCTGAGAGTCTTCTGCATATAGAGGTGATAATTCAAACCGTTCCAGCTGATGACCTAGTGACAGTAGAGAGATAGAAGAGAAGAAGGGGGAAGGGGGTAGAACAAGCATTTATTAAACACCAGCTGTGTGCCAGGCACTGTGCTAAGCAACTTTGAAAAACTTTTTATAATTTTTAAGAATTCTTTTTAACATTCATTTTTAAATTTTGAAAGTTCTCTTCAAATTCTTTCTCTCCCTTCCTCCTTCCCTCCAGCTCCTCCCCTATCCATGAGAAGACAAGAAATATGATACCCATTATACATGTAAAGTGGTACAAAGCATATTTCCATATTAGCCATGTAGGGGAAAAAAAGCAACCAAGAATAATAATATGAAAGGAAATCTGTTTTAGTCTCCACTCAGAGACATCAGTTCTCTTTCTGGAGGTAGATGGTGTTTTTTATCACAAATCCTTTGGAATTATTGTAGATCATTTTATCGAGTGGAGCACTTTACAAATATATCTTATTTGATCCTCCCAATGACCCTTGGAAGGAAATGCTATTATTATCCCCATTTTACAGTTAAAGAAACTGAGGCAGACAAAGGGGAAGTGACTTGCCTAGCTCACCCAGTTAGTAAGTGTCAGAGGCTGGATTTGAACTGAGGTCTTCTTGACTCTAAGTTCGGCTTTTTTATCTACTGTACCACTCCACTGCCCAGGAGAGAACCTGGGGGAATCCCCAGGGGTGATGTGAAGATCCAGCAAAGGAGATGGGGAGGTAGTAGGTTGGAGGAGAATCAGGAGAGAGTTAGCTGGATGGTGTAGTGGGTAGTGCTGGTCTCGGGAAGACCTGAATTTAAATCTTGCCTATCCCCTAGCTGTATGACTGTGAGCAAGACAGTTAACCTCTCTTAGACTTAGTTTACTTATCTGTAAAATGGTAGTAATAATATCACCTGTCTCACAAAGTTGTTGTGAGGGCCCAGTAAGAGAGTATATGTAAAGTGCTTCGTAAACCTTCAGGCATTCTGTAAATACCAGTTGTTGTTACACATTTTGGAAGGGTAGTTTTTTGGATGAATTTTGGAGACAGGTTGGGAAAAGGGTGGAAAGGTGTAGACAGACTTACCTACATACAAGGTATTGATTGTAAAGTAATGCCTGATTCTAGAAGTCAGACCTAAACCATGTTCTCTAAGTGCTTCTTTACTGTGTAAATGTAAACATGCACACATCTCCACGTGGTAGCACGACGGCTAGGGATGAAAGCTGTCGGCTTCACAGGAATCACTCTCTTAAGATGGCAGCTGGAGGTTTTTAGAGCCTCGCCCTCCTTTTCCTGTGGCTGGGCCTTCGTTGGCCTGCCTCTGTAGGGGCATTTAAAGATGGGCGCACGTGCTGAAGGATGAGGTCTAGGGCACTGAGGATGCTCTTTTCTGCAGATACTCCTGTTCAGTTGGATGAAGGTAGTACTGTTGCTTCAGTGCATTGGTGGAAAAGCCTCATCTTTGTGAAGCTTTGCCTCTAAAGCCATAGCAATTTGGATGGACAGACTGAATTTGAAAAGGACATCCTGTCCTAGGAAACTGGTCTGAGGAACGGGCCAATGCAATTTTTCTTGGCCTTGAAGAAATAGGACTTCTCACCTCTACTGGAAAGTTGAGTGGGTTTTTTTTTTTTGGTAGAAAGTTTTCAGTGTTTACAGTGTATCCTGATTCGAATGAAGGGATAAATAATTATTACTTACTACTTTTCTTTTACTAGAAAGTACCACAGCGAGCCTGCCAGTTAATGCTATTGAGAAAAGCCTGCAAGAGACTTTTTTTTAATGCCTTCTCAGGAAGAAACTTGCCATGCTGAACCTTAGCCCAAAGGTATTTTTTCCCCTAAGTTTGAGTTAAAATTAATTTTGTCCTTTTCCCTCCTCATTTTTTGTTATGAAAGCAAGAAAAGGTGTTTTATCTCACTTGAAAAATGAGTATGATATTTGTTGGTTCATGAGCCTGACCATTCCTGTTACGTAGTAGAGACTGAATCTTATTTTTCTTTATGTCTTCCTCAGCACATAATTCTGTTATTGTATATCCCAGGCCCTTTAATACTTAACAGTTGTGGGTTGTGACCTGCTGTGGTTCCTGGGAGCTGCTGTTTTCCCTTGCCCCCAAATGAATAATCTTACAGCCAACCTGGTTGAAGGCCTTCTTTGGGCTTGTCTTTTCTGTTTCTTGGATGATGCAGACACATAAGCTCTTGTGGGGCCTGTCCTACTTTGTGTAGGAGCTTGTGTTCTATGGGCGTAGCCTTGGAAAGGCTAGGGTTGACACCCCCTGTTCTCCCCAGTGCAATATAACATACACAGGCTATGCTTTATAATTATATATTTTATAGTTATAATTACTTGAATTCCACCACTATCATCTTCTTCAGCATCAGAGGGTAGAAAAAATATATATGCATTTACCTGGTGTACAGAAGACTTTTCTTTCCACAAACTTAGAAGGTTGGTGATATCACTGTCATCTACATTTTACAAAGAAGCATAGGCTCAGAATTGAAGGTCACGTGGCCAGGAAGTGACAAAGCCCCAAAGTTCTTCTGTTCCTCTGTTGCATCACACCTCTTCTCTACAATGAGATTTAATCAGTACACGTTTATTAGGTGTCTACCAACATCGTGGTGTTGGGACTGGAGACACAAGGTCAAACCCTTCTGTTCTCCTGGGGGAGTCAACTTGTGCATCTCTAAGTAGATGCAAAGGATATTCAAGGTAACTTCTGAGTGACGAGGCAGTAGGAGCTGTGGAAGAGACTGTTTGACCTGAGTTGTGAAGGAAGCTAGGGATTCTGTGAAGTAGAGGTGAGGAAAGTGTGGATTCTAGGCCTGGAGGACCGCCTGCGCAAAGGAGGGGAGACGGGAGGGGAAGCCACGTGTATCTTAAATTCAGCTATTTTGTGTGATTTGTTGCCCGTAAAAATTCACATTAGAGATTCAAAAAGAGATTAAAACAATTGGAATATTTTTTAAAACTCCAGGTATAATTTACTATTTAGCATATGTATTATAGCTATGAGAATTTGTAACTTGTGTTTTGTAGCTTAATGGCTATTTTGTTTATAATTGTCCCCTAATTAGCTCCTCCAGTTCTTATGGTATCAAATGATAGCATTTATGTAGTGCTGTAAGGTTACAAAGTGCTTTACAACTATTATCTCTTTGGATCCTCACAGCAATCCTGTGAGGTAGGTGCTAGTATTATCCCAGTTTTATGGATGAAGAAACTGAGACTGAGAGAGGTTAGATGATTTGCCCAATGTCACACAGTTAGTTAGTAGGGTCTGAGGCTGGATTTGAACTCAGGGCTTCCTGACTTCAGGTCCAACACTGTACTTATTGTGTAAATTAATTATCATTTTGAAATCAGGCCCCCATTTTTCCTGAACTCTATCTTTATATCTGACATATACAAAATATCAATATGTTGTAGGAAAGAGACTCTACTCAGAACAGTCTTTTTAATCATTTTCATCTACTGTCCAAGAGTCAGGAATGAATAGTATGAGGTGAGGAGAAAGGCATGCTGTGCACTGTTGTAACTGCTGTTTACTTTTCTGTATGGAGAGTGGACTAGCCGTACAGGAGGGAGCATCCTGGATCTGTTGAGATCTGCACTCCTTGGAGAGATTACCTTTGTTCATGAGAATACAAACCCATTGAATCAGTCAGTTGTCCACAGGCATTTATTAAGTGCTTATGATGGGCATCCGGGGCACTGAGGACACTCAGACAATAGTGGAGGCACTCAGGAATAGGGACAAAACAAAGAAAACAAAGGTGAGGCCACTATGAGGTCATTTTCAGCCAAGCAGAGGATATCTGATTTGATCCTCCCTATTGGGAGCCAGTGGAGTTGGGGTGTCTGGGTGTGGGAATGACATTGTTAGACCTGAGCTTTAGGAAGATCACTCTGACCACCCAAGTGGAGGCTAGAGTGGAGTGGAGAGATCCTTGAGGCAGGCTGCTGCAGCAGGCCAGGTAGGAGGTGATCAGACTCTTCACCAGAAGGTCTTCCTTAAGAAAGCAACTGATTCTCTTAGAGAGGCTGGAGGCTGAGAGACCAGTTAGGAAGCGATTGCAGTTGGCCAGACAGAAAGAATGAGGGAAAAGAAGACATGACAGATGTGGTGGAAATAGAAATAAGACTTGGCAACTGTTTGGCTATAAGGGGTGAGAGAAAGTGAAGAGTGGAAAATGAAATTGGGTGAATGGAAGGAAAGCGAGGCCCTTGATAGAAATTGGGTAGTTAGAAAGTAGAGGAAGTTTGGGGGGGATGCTGAGCTCCGTTTTGGACATGTTGGGTTTGGGTTGTCCATAGGGCTTCCAGTTGGGAATGTTCAGTAGGCCACTGCCATTGATGTGGGACTGGAGCTGGAGCTCAGGAGATAAAGCTGGGATGTGGAGATGTGAGAATCATCTCCATAGAGATGGTAATTGAACCCTTGGGAGCTCTAAATCCCTTATGAGAGAATGTGGAGAGAAAAGAGAAGAGGGCCCAGGACTTAGCCTTGGGGAATGGACACTCGTAGTGGGTCTGACGTGGATGAAAATCCAGCTGAGGAGACTGAGAAGGAGGGATCATGCGGGAGGGAAGAGGACCAGCAGAGAGGAGAAGTTGGCACATGGCAGATGCTGCAGAGAGTGAAGCAAGGATGAAGATAGAGATTTGGCAATTAAGAGATCATTAGTAACTTTGGAGAGAGCATTTTCACTGCCTTGATTAGGTGGGAAGTCAGAACTGTTAGAAGAAAATGAGAGGAGAGAAAGTAGAGTCACTGAGTGCAGGTGGCCTCTTCAGAAGAGTTTAGCTGCAAAAGGGAGAGGCTGCTAGTTAGTTGGGATGGCAGGACCTCGAGGGTTTTTAAAGAAAGAGAGGATGAGGGTATATAGGCCGGGGCAGGAGAGATTAGAGAAGGGGCAATCGTGAAGGGGATGACAGAAAACATGGGAAGGGATGGGATGGGAAGGGATGGGATAGGAAGTGTTCAAGAAGATAGAGTCGTTGGTACGTTTCGAACAGCTTGGTGGATTGTGGATTATAGGAGGCCTGGAGATTTGGAGGCTGTTGCATTTTAGTAAGTGATTGCGTTAGTCTGGCGAAATAGGGCCGAGTGCCTCCACTAGTGGGGTGGCCCTGTGAGTGGAGAGAAAGGGACGAATGTGAGAGGTATTGTGTAGGTAAAATAGATGAGACTTGGCACCTCCTTGGATATGGAGGATGACAGAGGTAGGAAGTTAGAAGTGGGGTTGGGGACAGGGAGGTTATGAACTCCATTTGGACCATGGGTAGCTGAGATGCCTCCAGGACACCCACTTGTGAATGTCTAGGTGGTTAGTGATGTGAGACTGGCCTTCAGGAGACAATCTGGGACTAGTACTATAGACCTGCCAAGAGACGGTCCTGGAGCTTATAGGATGAGTGTTAATGAAATGCTATAGAAAAATGAAGGAGGAGGAGAAGTGAGCTGTACACGCCTCCTGGTGCTTGCTGATCCCACATCAGCTCGAGACATTCCACAGTGTTTGGACGAGGGCTGAAGGGTTACCATGGATAGTGAGCACATCTGTTCTTTGAGAGGAAGGCTTCATTCTCCTTACACTTCACCGAGGGTTGAGGTTGCTATCTGGTCTGTGTGTGGCTATCTGATGCTTCTCTGTAGGATCCAAGGTAGTGAGGCCAAGACATTCATGCACAGCTCCTCATGCCTAAGAGAGAGGGCCAGGGCCAGGGATTTCATTGATGTAGGGACCCTCCAATAAGGAACTCCCTTTGCCGATGCGTATGGCTCTTCTCTGCAACTTGAAGTGTCTTCATTTGCTGCTAAAACATGGTGGGGTGAAGAGCCTTGTCCTGGGCCACCCTCTGGGCTAGGCTGTCAGTCGGACTGGAGGCTTTACTCTGTCAGGCTGCCCAGGATGCAGTGCCAACATCAGTCTCAGTCTTACAGATTGAGGAAAGGGACGTGGTCATCCACTGCCGCGCAGCTGGCCGCCCCCACTGGAACCCGGGGTTTTCCCCTCACTCCTCCATGTTCCACCCGTCTCGGTGGCTCCCTTTTGCCTCTAAGATAAAATACTAGCTCCTTGGTCTGGCATGTAAGGTCCTCCTTAACTCTTGGGCCAGCCTTCCTTCCCGTTGCCCCTCTTCATATACTGTACTTCAGTTTAGTCGTGTTCCTAGGGGTTCCCTGACTTCATATGTTGTCTCCCACCTCTGGGCATTTGCAGGATGTCTCCGTGCCTGGGATGCACTCTTCTCTTTTCTTCCTTCAAGGCTGAGCTTAGCTTGCTCACCCTCCCAGCTGAAATGGCCCTAAATGGAGGAATCCCTTCCTCAGATGTTCTGTGGCATTACTAACCTCCATCATGTTCTACCTTGGGTTTTCTTATTTGTATTCCTCTGGCGTGCCTCCCCCTCGCCTCCCCAATGGAATTTAAACTTGAGTGCAGGGACTACATCGTTTATTTTCATGTCTTGGAGCCTAGCACAATGTCTTCCACATAATAAACATTTATGTATTAAGTTTTCTAAACCAAATGATTTTCACTCACCCACTCAGCATGGAAATTAAAACCCTCTTAAAAACCCTCTTGGAATACCCTTTTCCCCTTACTCTCCTGTAATTCAGATGTTCCTTAGAAGCTACAAATGTTATAACTTCTGTAATTTTAATCACATATTTTAAAAAAACCATCAGCCGTAATCGTTTGGAAGGCTGCTGTTGACCTGTATTGCTGACCATGACATTGCCATGGGAAAGGAAGGAACTGGGCTGGTCCTCTCATGGTGGGCTCCACTGTGCTAAAGAAGGACTCAGGGGGGCCTTCGGGATCATAATGAAGCACGTGGAGCTCTTTCACCAAGTGGGCCAAGTTCCCGAAGAAAGGCTCATCCTGAAGCCTGTAATCCGTAAACTCAGGTCTGAACTTTCTTCTGACGCTGCCGCTGATTTGCCACATGAGCATTGTAGACCTTGTTTTATATATTTCATTTATGTATCATGTGGAATCCATGGCAAACTGGATGTGCGATATGCCACGAAATAGGAGTATAACGACTGCCCAGCATAGAAGCTCTGATGTTAATGGAAAGTCCTTAGGCAAATCCAGCATAAATCAGTCTGCTCATTTTGGTTATTTTAGCAGTGAGTACATAATATACAATTTCCTTGTTTTTAAGTGGTTGTAATTGGAGCTTCATTTTTTGCTAATAGCTTGCACCCCATTGGTACAGAAGGCTGCAGATGTTTATGAGAATATGATTGGCAGGACCTAGAAAAAGGGTCTGAAGATAGGATGCTATCTTTAGAAGCTTTGCAAGTGCTTGGCCTCGCTTCATGCTTCCATTAATGGAGGCAGAAATTGAAGACAGTAAGAGGAGGTGTTTGGATGGGTTGTCTTCGAGAAGGCCCATCCCCGTCCCCCTGCCCTTTCAGCCAATTGTGCCTGCCTCTCAGAAGTGGCCTCCTGTCTCTTTTAAAAGTGTATGTTTTCTATATATTCTCTGCTTTACATTTGTCTCCTCCATTAGGTGAGCTCTGATAACTGTGTTTTTTGCCTTTTTGTCTTTCCCCCTACTTAGCACAGTGCCTCCTGGCACATGGTCAGCACTTAATAAATGCTTGTGGACCTACTGACTGTCGGCTGAGGGAAATGCAAATGGGTTAGAGTGCATTGTGACTAGATGCTAAATGTTAAATTTCAGGGCCAGGCACTCGCTTTCTTAGGTAATGTTTCTGTCCCTGGCCGATGCTGTGGCTTTGGAGCCACGTGCTTTTTTTATAATGCGTGGTTTTGTTTTTCTTTTTGAACTGACCAGGGTTTCTTCTTCATAAGCTTTAGTGTTTTGTGTCAGTCTTCATTAGGATTTGTGTTCAGAGGCCTAAGGTGAGAAGTCATTGCTTCCTAACATGGTGAATCCTTAGATACGGATGCCATATGGTGGGAGAGCCCTGGACTCCCAGGCCATCTCTCAGTCATGGTTTGGAGGGCTGCTTGCTGGGCCTCTCCTCGGAGAGCTCCTTTGTATCCTCTTCTAAGCCTTGCTTTCAGTTGCTCCCTGTGCTTGGTCAGCTCCATAGCTATTTTCCCTGTCGCAAATCACCACCTGTTGACATCTTAACCCAATTGTTCAGTCCAAGCTCAAACGGCAGATTTTTCCATGGAGCTTTTTTTCTGCATACCTGAATTGTATACTGTTTCTTTCTCATCTGACTTCTCTAATTTGATGCATTAAAAAAGTGTATTAAATGCCTGCTCTGTGTTAGGTGCCAGGGATGCTTTGATACTTACTTGATAAATCTCTGATCTTATCCATACAGGTATTCCCTCTCCTGGCGCACACTGAAGCTCAGTCGTGCCTTCGAATCCCGTGGGCCTTTGGTCTGTGTTCCTCCTTAACTCTCCCCCAGGGCTCCACCTGGGGCTAGGGGCTCTCCTCTCACTCTCTGGATGGTTCAAGGATAGCAGTGAAGCTTGATTATCCATTGCTTCCAGCGCGTAGCCAGCCCCCTTCTTTTTCAGTGACAGTGTTCACACTTTGTCTCTTGCACAGTTCTTCCCAGGTGATATGCTGCAGTTTTCTTGGGCCTTTCCTTTGCCCTTTGGGTGACCCTCACCTCGAATTCTTTGGAGATCTTGACATGTTCTGTGACTCAGCCGCACAGCATCACCAGGGAGTAGAATGTTGTTATTAAGAAGTTGGGCTTTTGTTTTAGAGGGAAGCTTGAGGTCATTAGAAGCACTTGAGGCCAGTCCTGCCTCCTCTCCTCTTTTTCTGTTCTGGGCCTAGTTCATTGTCTATTGTCTGTCTTAAGAGAGATAGACTAATGGATTAGCTCTAGGGACTGTTCATTCAACTGTGCGGCATAGTCTAGACAATAAGGATTCTTTCTTGGGTTTTTTTCTGGTTTGAGAATGAGACCAAATGATTTTGAGTGATATCTGGATCTTGTTGCAGAGGTCTCCCAGAGGCCTGGGGATGGTGGCCGTCCACACAGTGTCACCCATAAATGGGAGCATCTTTACCATCTATAGCAGAGATTCTTACCCTAGGGTCCTTGGACTTTTTTTTTTTAATTTTGGTAACTACATTTCAGTATAATCAGTTAACTTTGGAATCTTATGTATTTCATTTTTATACATTTTTGAACATGATTCTGAACAGGTGGCCTTAAGGTGTCACCAGACTGCCAAGAGTGGAGGGGTGAGAGGATTAAGACAGAAATAGTTAAAAGCCCCTCATCTGTAGAGAATCTCTCTTGCATTTTTGTGCTGGACAAGGTCCATGGTGGTAGCAGGCAGCCTCGTTGAAGTGTGTGCTTTTGACATATACCTTGGAGGATAGCCTTCAAAAGTGACATACTTATTTTACTGAATCTTTTTTTTATGTAGTCAGAAAGCAAGTGCAGTGGGATTGGGGATCCTTTACACCTCTGAGCCTTTGTATAAATCTGTGCCCTCTTGTGGCAGATGGTTTGTGAAAGCCTACCTGTTCCCCTCTCATCCTTTTCATTGGGCATACCTTCCACACATGTAGATTATTATTGTCATAATTTAATCTAGATGGGAAAGTCAGCATATGGGTCAGATTTAATGATATTTTCTCACTTGCCTTTTGAGGTATTAAATTTGGAGTAGAAAAAGTCAAGTTTTTTCTCAAGCTTTTAGTTTCCTCCCTCTTTCAGATAGACTCGAGAATTGGCCTTCCTTCAGTTGTATTGCCTCCCCTGCAGACCTCCCTGGATAGCTGTCTATTTTCTTCACTCCATTTCTATTTCCTCATACAGCTCATCAAGGATTTCAGAGTACCAGTGTACTGACTCCACTGTTACTGATGTGGAAGAAAGTTTCTTCCAGGAATTTTCATAGCTTTAGTTTATTTTCCTTTCAGTTCATCATTAGATGGCATTGGGATAATTTTGCTTAAACTTGTTTTTTCCCTGTGCTGTTTTTGAGGGGATGCTCTTCATTCATCGTCTTTTATCATCCTCCTGAATAAAGGAGTATTCCGGACCAGAGGTGTCCAGCCCATAGTCTATAACACTCTGGAGTGTAACCCGAACCAGATTAAAATGTCATTGGAAAGGGTTTAACAAGACAAGTAAAAATATGATAAAACATTGATAATATGAATATGTGGTTTTCTAAGTCAGTACGTGGCCACAGGGATCCTGATGTCTGGTTTAGTGTTTCTACTTGGCCCCCATTGCTGGCACTGGAGCTGTCTTTCAATTGTCTTGTTAAGGAGTGTTTACTCACTAGGCTGGTTTCTGGTCTCTTGGTCTCCTTGTTATTGTGAATGATTTATGTTGGTCACGCTTCTGTAGGAAATGGTGTTGATGTCTGTCCTTTAATACAACTTCTGTTTATCAGCGGCAACAGCTTTTTAAAGTAGAGCAGGTTAGAGTTGCCTTAAATGTGTACCATTTTTTTCTAATTTGGTCTGGATTTTGAGCTTTGCTCTGACAAGTTGGTCTGATGATACACAGACAGCTGATTCAGAAATGACTTGCGTGTCAATAACTGGTTGTTTTCTGTTTGTTAAATCCATGTCAGTTTCCTGTGCTGTTTTGCTGCTCACCGTGTGCAGAACCTCCCAATGGTGTGATCTATAAGCTTTTGAACTCACTGATTTCTTATGACTGCACCGTTTTTTTCCACCATCCCCTCCTGTCTTTGTATCGAAGTTACCAAGTGTTAAATTTAAATTAAAATAGCAAGATAATAGGGTTGGATACCTTTTATCCTTAGTTTCCCCATCTGGAAAATGGAGATAAAAGCACCTACCTTGCAGGGTAGGTATATTATGAAACAATATATATCAAACACTTTGCAAACCTTAAAGAGCTATATAAATGTGCTGTTATTATCATCGTCATTATTAGGCTATATGACCTTGAAGATCCCTCCTGGCTCTAAATCTTTGAAACCCATTATTCAGTTTGTAGGTTCTCATCCGTACTTTGTAGAATGTCTTAACCTCTGTGGTCTCTGCTGCAAATATTCACGTATAAGCAACAGTCATTTTCTCTGTGTTATTTCAAGTGCTTATCATGAGCACTGCAGAACTATGACCAAATTTGTTATGAAATGATAATTCTCATTGCCAAACCTAGTTCTGCCCAAGGAGAGGGTACCTGTGAGAGGTCCTTCTATGGAGAGGCAGCATGACATAACATAGTGAAGAATCAGGAGCAATCGTGGGTGCAAAACCCCTGCCTTCAGCAAGCACATTTGCTGGCTGTCTCCACAGGCCAGTCACCCTGTCAGAGCCCTGAGCTTCCTCATCTATAAAATGAGAACAGTAGTATTTACGCCGCCTACCTGACAGAGATGTGGTGAGGAAAGCACTTTGTAAGATCTTAAAAATGTTTGGGATGCTACTGTCATTAGGAAGCTGCAGCATGCTTTTATACTTCCATTTCATTTATAATGACAACCATGAGGTTGATATTATTCTCTTCCTCCACTTGGTGTAGCATGTCCAAGTTATATTGCTCACTGGACAAGGATCTCAGATTTATGGTACCTTCTAAGAGCTAAGTTATTGTTTCTAGATAGTCTAAAACCTCTGATTCCTACCAGATATCCTTGGGCTTCTTGTATGCCACTGCCACAGTCACTTTAGTAATGGAAAGAACTCTTGAAAATCTTAGGACCATTTTTCATTATTTTTTGGGTTAGAAGACCAAAGAGTTCATCACCAAGTAGGCAGCCTGGGCCTAGGCTCTTTCTAACATAGAGGCTCTCAGAGGAGCCGCCCAATCAGAGGGAGAGGGCCTATGTAGGGCCTATGGGTAGAATTCCAAGGCTAGAGAGAGCCTTAGGATGAAGAGCTGGGGATTGCTGGAGGAAGTCTGTTGAGCATCTCAGAGAGGAATGAGACATAGTTGGCCTGGGCACCCTCCTTAAATGGAAATTGGGGCCTCCAGTTGCAGGGTAGTTGTAGGCAGAAGGCTACTCCCAATGTGTGGATTCCAAGATTGGTGAGGGCTACAGAAGGTGCAGGTGCAGCTGCAGGTGGGCCTGCTTGAGGAGGTCCCAGAGGAGTGTGATCAGGGGCTAGAGCAGAGTGGAAAGATCCAAGGGTGAGGTGTTGTATATCAGAAGAGGGCTATAAGACTTTGGATTAGGATAGTAGAATTTGAATCTTGGCGGTTGGCTAGCACTCATTTATTTATTTATTTGAACTTTATATACATTTATTTATTTTTACTTCCACAAGATTTTGAATTCCATATTTTCACCCCATTTTGCCCCTCCCCCCACCCCAAGATGGCACGCATTCTGAATACCCCTTTTCCTAGTCTGCCCTCCCTTCTGTCTTTCTCCCCCCTTCTCTTATCCCCTTCCCCTTCTATTTTCCTGTAGGGCAGGATAGATTTCTGTACCTCATTTCCTGTATTTCTTATTTCCCAGTTGCATGTGGAAACATTTTTTTTTAAACATGTGTTTTTAAAACTTTGGTTCCCAATTTTCTCCCTTCCTCCCACCCCACCCACCCTCATTGAAAAGGCAAGCAAGTCAATACAGGCCATACATGTGCAGTTATGCAAAAACACTTCCATAGCAGACATGCTGTGAAAGGTTGGCTAGCATTTAGAGAGAGCATTAAAGGGAGTGGTGTGAGTTAACGTTCCAAATAGGGAGAAAATACACGGAGGGCAAAGAAGCATGTGAATTTAGAGTGGTAAATAAGACTGGAAAAGGTATATTGGAACCAATTAAGTATTTTGAACTTTATTCTCTTATCTCTGAGCCTTTGGAGTATTTGAGGAGTGACCTGATCAAAGTAGTTGCAAAATGAAGATTCATCTGATGATAGTGTCCAGAATATATTTAAATGTATCTATCAGTAAGCACTTATTAAGTGCTTACTGTATACCAGGTGTTGTGCCAGTGGGGTAAATGCCTTTAAGGACTCTGCATTCTACTTGAGTGGAGGTGGGGAGACAGCATATATACATAAATAGGTATGTGCACAATGCTTACAAAGTAGGCACCAGCAGCTGGGGGGATTGAGAAGGCTTCTTGAAGGAAGCCAGGACTTCTGAGAGGCTGAGGTGAGGGAGAAAAGAGTGTTCCAGGCCTGGGGCGGAGATGGGTGGGTAGTAGGGAGGATAAAAGACCAGAGATGGGAGGAGCAGCGGATAGGCTGGTGTCTGTGTGAGAAGACTAGAAAGCTAGGAAGGGGCCTGATGCCCAGAGAGATGCTATTTGGGAGCTACCGGGGTTTCTAGAGTAGGGGGATGACCTGGCTGGAGGGCTTTGTGACTAGAGACGAGATATGTTTGAGAGATGTCGTGGAGGTAGAAATGACAAGACATGGCAGCCTAGGGGGTATGTGGGCTCAGTGTGAGAGAGGAGAGGAGGGTGTCATGGAGTCGTGGATTCTGTGACCATGATGGAGATGATGGAGGGGAGAGTGAGGGGATGATTGAAGGGGCAAGCTCAGGAGCGGGGAAGGGATGGGATCAGATCTTGGGGGAGGCTGGAGCAAAGCCAAAAGCAGCTGAGGGCAGGTGGAAGGGCATCCATTCTAGAGTTAGGGGGCCTGGATTCAAATGCTGCCTCTGATCCTTTCTCCCTCAGTGGCTCTGGGCAGGTCAGATTTTGCCAATGAAACATGAGTTACTTCAGTGAATTTTATTCATGTAATTTCTGGTTCTGGCCATCACAGAGCGTGCCATCCAAAGTTGTATGTAACTGTCTTAGTATTTTTAATTAAATTACTTAGCAAACTTCATTTAAAAATCCTTTGAAAGTAGGATAGAATAATCTGCTCTGCAAAAATCATTTTGCAGCATAAACTGTCAAAGTAAACACTTAAAAACCAAACCAACTTGAAGCCTTACTTTTGCCTCCCAAGCCCCATAGCATACTGAATGTGTCGCTTAGACTTTTTGGTAGATCCCTGAAGCTTACATTCTTAGCCCTCTTTCTTCTCCATTCAGATAGTGGAACGTGGTCCAACTGCTTATAAAAGTCTAAACAAACATTGTTTATTTGGGGAAAGTTCAAGCTGACTAGTTTTCTCAGTTGCCATTGTTCTAATTGAAACCATAGAATGGCAGAGTTTGGAGGTCCTATCCCAGAGGAGGGGAGATGACTTGCCTGTGGCCCCTTCAGTTCTAGGCCCCTTTTATTCTGTTCCTTACACTGACTAGTAGCTAGAGTTTAATGGGAACCAGCCCTGAAAAGCTGCTTGACTGGGTGTTGTCATTAAATTATCATCTTTCTCCCTACACACTGAATGTTTTGCCACCTACCTATTCTCAGCAGAGAAATAGTGAGCTGTCGTATCTCCTCACCGTGGGGAAAGAGCCAGGCTGGCTTTTTTGCAAGGTGATCGTTTGGAGGGCAGCTCTGCCCTGCCCACCGACGACATTCCTGCAGGGCTTGGCTCCTGGATTAGAGATTGACCATAGGTTGCTCTGCATCCTAGACTACAGTAGTCTGTTGTTTTTTTGTTCTGGTCTGGAATCTTGGCTAATCCTTTCAGATCCAAATGTGAGGATCAGATGATTGGGAGGGGTTTGGATAAGTGTCTCCAGAGCTACTGAGTGGGCCCTGAGCAGTCTTCAGATGTGCAGAAAATCTCAAAGTTGGGCATTTTTGAACTTGGGAGTGTCTTTCACCTTCATTGTGGTAATAAGTGCTTACTGTTAGCAGAAGAACTTGCTGGGCACATAGTACTTTCCTTCTTACTTCCCATCTCTCCAGATTATAGTATTGTGTTTGTTGAGCTGTATGAGAGGGACATTAGCATGTTTGAGGGGAGGGTGAACTGGATGCTCTGATTGAAATTCTGTGATTCTGCTGAACATAGATTTTTTTTCTCTTCAGATGTGTTTTGTGAAAGCACAAAAGCACCTTCTAAGGTTACTCTCTCACATTCTTTCTGTAAATTCAGTAAATTCTCTCTCTTCAATTCAGTAAGCATTTATTACTCAGTTACTAGGTAGAAACATGTTTGTGTTGTGAAGCCTTATGTTAATCCCCTTATAGGTTCTCAATTCTTGGGCTGATCCTGAAGGCCCAGGCCCAGGCCTGGGAGGCTGATTTTGGAGCCTCAGGGCTGTGGCCCAAACCAGAGGATCGAAGGGCTATAGGATTTAGAGTTGAAAGAGGCCATGGAGACCACTCCCCCAGCCTAATGTCCTCATTTTGTAGAGGAACAGAGTGGTTGCAGCCTTGTCCCTTTCCCACAGTCTGCCTTCATTCACTTGTCCCTGAACTTAGGCTCAGTTCAGCTCTTCCAGTGAGTGGGTTTTCCACTGTACCATCCTGTCCCTGCAGGCTGTGGGCCAAAAAGAGAACGGAGTTATTCTAAAGTGAAGAACGTAGTCATTCAGCAAACTTCTGACTGCCCCCCTGTGTATGAGGCACAGCCAGAGTCCCATTTGCATTGCTCTCTCCAGTTTATGGAGTGACTTCACGGGCACCCTCATTTTACAGAATGGAGGCTCTTAAGCATTTGCTGTAGGTCTCACAGGGAGTCGGTACTTTGGTCAGCATTTACACAGGCACTGCCAAGCTAATCTAGTGCTTGTCTCCAGCCACATTTGTCTTTCCTCTTCCAATATAGTTTTTTAAAATTCAAAGTCCAAGAATCTCATTAAAGTGGTTCAGTGGAATCAACGTGTGAAAATTCTTGCTATGGCCAGGTAAGGGTTCAGATATTTTTGCTTTATTTCGGTATTGAGAGGCTCACTTCTTTGTAGGCAGTGCACAGGAGAGGCTGTAGTAATGCCTCCTGACCACCAGAGGCAGTAGAGAGAGAGAGAGAGTTGGCACAAGGCTCTAGGGTGGTCACCTTTCCCTTTTTCTTGTTCTCTTATACTGTGTGAACTTCTTTAGGGTCAGAGCCTGCCCTAAGTGAGGGAGGGGAGCATCGTGTGGGAGATGGAGGCCATAGTGGGTCGGTATTCTCCTGGGGCACCTTATCTGTGTGGCCTGTGACCAGCTAGCTTCTCTGAGCCTTTGTCTTCTCATCTGTGAAATGAGTTCAGTGGTACCTTGTTTATCAAAACCTTACTGGGTTGTGGTGAGGGATTGCATGAGACCATGAGTATTAAATCATTTGGTAATTCTAAGGGCTTTTCTAAATGAGAGCTGTTATTATACTAAGTGTACCTGTAGACATGTTCATTTAGATGAAGCTGGTTGCTCTTTACTCATTTTATATTGTTAGAATAACTAGGTTGCAAACATAGTTTATCTTCTGCTTGGTAGTCACTCTGTAGTAATCTTCCTGAAATAAATTTTCTGTGCCCTAAGAGCTAGGATTTCCAGTTTTATGTTTTTATGACCAGAGGCAAATTTCTATATTTTAAGTATTAAAAAAGCTTAATTTAGATTTTATATTTTGGATACCTTATTGCATATTTTTCAATTACAGTGAGATTCTTCAAATGTTCTGGGCGTTGCAGTAATCTGTATGTCAGCTGGGTTCGGAGAAGTCATCAGAAATCCTTATGCAGGTGAACAGCATAAAAAACTGGCTCATTGCCAGCTGACTCCAGAGGTCACCATTGCTTCATTGTCACTTGTTAGGAAAGAGCTGGTGCCTTTGAAGGGTGCTTAATGACAAATCAGAGGCAGAGCTCTCCCATGTATTTTTTATTTCCTTGATCCAGGGAACTCCCAGTGAGGAATTCTTTGCCGATGTAGATCATACCAACCCTGCCATTTATGCTGTCAGAGAGGTGCTGGGGCACTAAGCTGAGAAATGACTTGAGTTAGGGGCACACAGCCAAGACGTATCAAGAGGTGGCACTTGAACCCAGATCTTCAGGAATCTTCGGGCCAGCTCTCCCTCTATTGTGATACACTCTATTTTAAGAAAATATTACCCTTGCGCTCTATCTAGGAAGGCTGGTCGTAGAACTCTCCTAACTTCTTATCTAGTCTGACTGCTCTCTTTTCTCTTGCCCCTCAGTGAAATGATCATTAGCTATTTCATCTAAATGGGGGCAGTAGAACAGGTTTCCTTTTAGAGGTGCTTACAGTCTGAAAAGAGACCATGGGGATCTCAAGCTCCTTGGACTCCACACCCTTCAGCTGAGACACTCACTAACTCTCATCAAAATCTACAGAGACATCCAGAATCTTTGAACTGTCTTGTGCACGTAAAGTCTGCCCAAGTGTAGTGATTAGTAGGCTCTGTAGAAGCTTCCTAAGAAACACAGGAAAAGAATCTGTTGGTTAGTCTCATACGATGCAAATCTCACTGTACTGTTCTTCTCGCTTTAATGTGCTAACCATGCATGGCCTTGGTCATAAGACACTACAAGAGAGCATTCTGAAGTGGAGAGTTTTGGTCACCATTTCAACTCTAGAAGCATGATTTCAGGATAAACTTTAACAAAAAGCAGGTTGGAAGCAGGCCAGAAGCTGACTCACCAGGGAGCAGTGATAGACACTTGGAGGGGAATGGCCTATCCCAGGATCAGATTTCAAAGCTTCATGCCATGATTACATCAGTGAAAGGCAGCCAGGACGTGAAGAATGAGATCTTGCCTGCCTCTCTTGGGAATAATGGTGCCTTAGGTAGGCCTCTGGTGTGGGGAAGGGCAGGAGATAGTCCTGCCTAACCCAGGACTCCTGTCCGCAGGAGCAAAAGAAACCCAGGGTCCAGTGAGGTGGGGTGCTGGTGACATTCCTTATTGCTGCCTTCTGGCTCCAAGCCTCGCTCTTCTCCTGGAGAAGGGTAGTCGTGTGACTAAAGGTTAACCCAATGTGATATCGGTTTTCAAGCACAAAGGGAATACACTTAGCTTAGTAGTGAGCAGAGGGATTGTGTTTGTGTCAGACAGTGTAGCTACTGTTTCATGCTTGAACAGACCAGGAGGAACCAGAGCCATCTGAGAAGCATAGAATGATCCTTTCAACTGGACAGAGCAGGCCTGGAGCCTGCAAGCATTGCATGTGTCAGGAAGGTGGGCTTGCCCAGCCACCTTAGTGTTAAGCAGGAATTGGTGTGGATGGGCTTTAGGTGGATGAGAACAAAGTGGAGGCCTGCTTAGGAGTTTTGAGTTTGCACAGGTCAGCTTTCAGGTATCAGACTCACAGAACATTTTGAAACAGATGTCCTGGCATGGAAATAGACAACCGGGCTCTCCCCATTGGGCCTTTGGATTTTTCTTTAAGGTTATCCAGGAGACGAGGAGGGAAAAAGCCCCGGTGAATTCTGGTTTGGAGCTCTGCTTGGGAATGTGCCATCACTCAGGGCATGCCAGGCATGGATGTGGGACCAGGAACTGATGTCAGGTGTGGGCTAAAAACTAGGTTCCTGGGGCTGGGGGATGTGCTTCTCTCTATTTGCTGATTCACAGTCATTTCATTGTAACATTTAGGAAACTGGAGAGTGAGTCTTGAAGCAGCTGCACTTCATATGTTTTCTCTAGGGCTCAGCTCTATAAGGTTCAAGATGCTTTTCTTATTGAGGTGATATTTTGTATTGCTGTAATATGAAATTTTTTATTTGAGACTTAATTTTCCCTTTGGCCAAAGCATTGTTACCCAGCTGGGGGCTGCACAGTTCCAAGGTGTAAGAAAAAGGATTTTTTTGGTTTCTTATTGAGTCTCTGCTGTTAAAACAAAAAATGGCAGAGCCTTTCCCACGTTGCTGTGTTCCAGGGTGCATTTGGCTTTGATTTTCACTCATTTAAAGGAAGTTGCTGAGTGCTTGAAAATGGCTGTCGGCCCTTTTCACATTAGTAATAGTCTGTTAATAGCCCATCTTTCCATAGCACTGGACAGTTCAGCAGCCTTGTGTGGCCTGCAGGCATCATTACAGCCCTATCAAAAGTGAGACCAGAAGGATGAGCTGCCCAAGCCACATGGTTGGAGTAATGGGGGGGGCAGGCCTGGGTTCCATTCGGGAAGATCTGACTCAAATCCCGCACGTTGAGGGCCTCTCAGAGTTTTCAGAATTGTGTACAGAAAGCGTTATTACTTGATAGGGAAAAAAACTCTTGGATTTTGAGTAAGTTGTTTGACCCTGCAAATCTTAACAGTTTTTTAAGACCATTGATAGGGAAAAAAACTCTTGGATTTTGAGTAAGTTGTTTGACCCTGCAAATCTTAACAGTTTTTTAAGACCATGATATTGGAGAAATAATCTAAAAATAATTATTAAAAACTTACATTTTACCATTTACTGTAACTTATTTACTGAGTGCTCCCGGTGGTATTAGCAGTTTGTGTAAAGAGCGGAATGCCTGGCTGTCTTCTTACAGCTTGCTTAGAGTCATTAGAGTGTAGTGAAAAGTGGGTCCTTTTTGGAGTCTCAGAGATGCCAGGATATGATAAAAAGTAGGTCATTATTTGAATTGGATTTGGAGAGTACGTCTTAATCTAGTGCATTCATGGAGAACAAGACAGTTTGCCTGGGACTGGTAGTACAAGAAAGATACAAAGTGTAGTTGCAGAGTGCTGCAGAAGCAGGAGTGAGAGATGTGCAAAGAATTTGTACTTGACAGAGGTGGCAACTTGTAACATTCAGTTGTTTTGAAACATTTAGCACTGAAAAAAAATAGAATTTTGAAGCTTAGATATCCTAAGAAAATTCAAATTCTTTCCACTCGGAAGCCCCTCCTCCCTTTTTTCTTTAGGAAGACAGAAGGAAGCTCTTCCCATCAGGGGTTCTTAGCCTCTTTGGCGTTCTAGTGAAGCTGCTTGGACCCCTTCTGAGAGTAGCATTTTTATGCTATTTATTAAATAGCAAATTTATGAAATAAAATAGAGAATTATAAAAAGAGCAACAATTATGACAATTTTTTTGGAAAGCTCACAGATGCCAGGTTAAGAATCAGCTTTCGATTCCTTCATTCCTTCATTTAGCTCTTTGATTCATTATCTGTTTGTAACATAGGAACATTTTAGCTGATGGGTGGTTTTGATGTGTGTAAACAGTTGTGAATCTAAATGAGCTTGTATCACTTTGGAAGGGGAGCCCACCCTTTGCTTCCTCAGGATTAACACTTAGGTGCAACTTGATTTTGTGACAGGAGCCTAACTATATCATCTTTAGGTTGATTTCGGAGTTAGGCCTCTACTACTCTGATATTCAAAGACAACTAGGTGGTGCCACAGTGTGTGTGTGTGTGTATGTGTGTGTGTATGTATGTGTATATACACACCCCCACCCCTTATATGCACGTGCTGCCCTTCCAGTTTGAGTATAAGCTCCTGGAGGGGCA
Source organism: Phascolarctos cinereus (assembly GCF_003287225.1). Lineage (NCBI taxonomy): Eukaryota > Metazoa > Chordata > Mammalia > Diprotodontia > Phascolarctidae > Phascolarctos > Phascolarctos cinereus. The sequence goes on from NW_027555847.1 coordinate 718,259,172, forward strand.
GACAGTTCCACTTTAACCCTTTCATCCCCAGCATGTAGCACAGTACCTGTCACACACACAGTTAGTGCTTGTTTCTTAAATGCTTGTTGATTGACATCAGCCTGTTATTGCATCAGATCATTTTCTTTTGCTGATTTATCATGTTCATTTCCAAGATAGGTTCTTACAGGAATAAAAACTCCACACATGATACTGTATTACTTTCCCCTTGCTGATGCCTTGCTGGCTTCTCTCCCAAATTACCTAGTGCCTTAACTTGAATGGTGCCGGGTAATATGGGTCCTGCCTTCAAGGTGCTTACATTCTAGTGAGGGAAGACCACACCCAAAGGGGAGCCAGAAAGGAGGTGAGATGTTCATCTGTTCTCACCTGGAATACTTTTCCTTTTTAGTGCTGTCGTGATCACCCATTTCCTTTAAGAGGCAGATCTGTGGCCGGTTTGTACACAAAGCCTTCTCTTATACCCCCGTTTTCTGGTGTTTACCCTTTCTACCTTTCTGCTCTTCACCTGGTATTTAAATTATATATTTATTTTTGTATATACTTAGATATGCCCTTGAGAGAATGTAAGTGTCTCTAAGGCCCTCGGAGAAATGGAACAAGGCCCACCTAATGCAGCCAGTAGCTGCTGGCAGACTGGCTTTGTGCTTCACAAGGGGGCTGGGGCCCTCAAGCCTCTGGGGCAGGTAGGAGCAGTCCCTGAAGTTTGAGATGTGCATCTAGAGATCCTTGAAGGCTGACCTGGTCCAGAGGTGCCTTCCCGGCTGCCACTGCCAACGTATGGCCGTGCTATTTCATTGCACTCCATCGATTGAACTTGTTAGTCAGCTTTATATATGAAAGCATTTATTAGCCCCCTCATAAGAGCATGGGGGAGGAGGTGAAGTGTCAGACAGAGACCAAGAACAGAGACCGAGGACTATGTAAGGAGGGGAGAGGCAGGAACATAGTCTTCGAAAAGGGAGGGAGGCAAAATAGGCCCAATGGAAGTTAGCTTGGAGTCAGATTTGGCAGCAGCCTCCTGTCTTCTCCCCAAACCCTTCACGTTGACCTCGTCTTAGTTTCTAGATTTTTCTTGCCATGTGACACCTGACCGTTCTGTTCTAGCACACAGCTCAAGGATAGTACTATAGTGACCCTGATTTCAAGTCCATGCTAACTTGGCATGCAGGATGCAGCTTTGTTGTTCTATATCCAGATATTTATAATTGTGGTGAAATCTTGCTAATTACCTCTTTTTTGGGGGGAATGAGTAGTTTGACTTTGTGAAAAGTCCAAATTATTGAATATTAAGTAATTGCAATTTTATTTCTTTGAGCACACAATAAGTACTCTTTGTCCTTAAATGAGGCAGCTAGGTGGCCTAGTGGATAGAATGCTGCTTACTAGCCGGGTGACCCTGGCAAGTCAGTTAGCCTCTGTCTGCTTTAGTTTCTTTATCAGTAAAATGAGGATAATAACAGCACCTCCTCTCAGGGTTGTTGTGAGGACAAAATAACATTCAGAAAACTCTTTGCAGTCCTTAGAAGAGTTACAGAAATGCTAGCTATTATTATTATTATTATTATTATTATTATTATTATTATTATTATTATTGTTAAGAAATTGGGGAACAGAGAGCCAAGGGCTATTTCATAGAGCATGTTGTAGTTATTAAATCATAATCATTTATCATTTGCACACTGTATATAAATCCTGCTACTAGAGTGCCTTTGCAAGTTTGTTGGCCTCTATTCTTATGTAGGCTTAAGTATTTCAGTACTTTACACAGTGAATTTTTATCATACTACGAAGATGAGCCCCACCACAACTTGAATGAATTACCCACAGTGTTTCAGTGTTAATGAGCTATAAAAAAAAGTCTTGCGAGGTGGAAGCTAATAATATGGGAAAAAGAAATATCTGGTGAGTGTGTATGGTACTACTGTAACAGTTAGAAACAGGAGCTTATTTATTGTTCCTTTTTTTTTTTGAAAGCTAGAAGGGTGTCTAAAACACATGGTAATGGACTAATAACCCATTGGGATTCAATGACGTATTCTAGTTTGCACCACAGACCTTTTTTTATCCTCTTTGTTTTTCTGGTGTGAATGGCTAGGCAGAGAGGGGAGAGTGAGGGAAGAGGGAAAAGAATGAAAAGCAAAATAGAAGAGGATGAAGAGAGATGGACAAAAGGAGGAATGTGAAGATGAAAGTTTGTCTCGTGTGAACTTGTAGGGCGCCACAGCTGAACCTCTTCTTCATTAGAGGGAGAGGAAGGAGCGCAATTAGGGTCTTGGGAATCAGGGTACCATACAGTATTGGATTCTAGTTCTGACGCTTCTGAATCCACATTTCTTCCATGAAGAATTCATTTGTCCCCCCAGACCTCACTTTGTTCATTTGTAAACTGAGGACTCTACTGGACGTAGATTTTAAGGTCTTTTTGAATCTTGTCACTTAAACGATTTGTGTGACCTTGGGCTGCTCCTCTGACTTCCCTACAGAAGCCTCAGCGTTCTCCTGTGGAATGAGGCAGCTGGACTAGGGCCCTTCCCCCTCCAAACCTGGGAACCTTTGATTGAGCAGAGCCTCTTGTTCCCTGTTCAGGACATCTGAAAGATTTGCATATGAATTTTGGGTGTGTGGGGGACCAGAGCCCCTTCTTTTGTTTTGTGTAGTGAAGTTAAGGTTCATATTGGAGCTATTAAGGTCTGTCTTAACACAGACTTGAGGAAGTTTGGAAGGTACCAGAGCCCAGTCCAAGGAAGCATGGAGCTCTTGACACAAGACAGTCGACCAAATCAGCTTTATTGAGAGGACAAAGCAAATGAAGGGCAGGCGGGGAGAACATGGGCTGCCACGTGGGAATGGGGTGTCCTCTCCCCCTAACCATTTTGTGCCGGGTTCTTCTCTGTATCTGACAGGATGAAGCAGGAAGCCAAGGGTGGGAGAGGGAGCAGTGAAAGACCCCCAGGGAATGGAAAGGGGGGAGGGGTGTCTTCCTTTAGCTGGCTGGCGACACTACTGTATTCCTCTCAAGATCTTAGGAATTGATTTCTTAGCTTGCTTTTTTGTAAGTTGTTGGCAACATGTTGCAGAATCTTCTCATTTTAGTATTTGACCCATGTTTGGAGGTTGGAAATGTTAGGAAATGGGCAACCATGTTCGTTGAACTTTTCCTCCAGAATTAATCTTCTGGTAGTGCCACATATTTGAGAACCCCGTGTTCCGTCCTGCTTTGCCTGGAAGACCCTTACTTGGCCAGCCCATCTTGTGTGTGGCCTCCTAAAAACCTGGTAGGATCTAGGACTTGGGCGGGGGGCTGAGCCTTGGAGGGGAGGTCACCCAGTGCATTTCCTCCTCATCTTACTAATGAGAGGAGCTTGGTCTAAGGCTACATGGCTAGAAGTTGCCACAGAGGTGACTTGGCCAAAATCATTCACTTGGTCTAGGGCTTGTGGCCCTGCCTGATGCCCAGGTCAGCATTCTTCCCACTATACCATGTCGGCTTTGTTGGAACTTTTACTAAAGAACTACATGTAGCCTAAAATGAGTCTGGCTGGAATTGCATCCAAAGGGACTTAGTTATTAAAGTGCCACAAAGACTTTAAGGAGGTCCCCTATCTGTCAGGCAGTCAGTCAGTCACCAGTGCATAGGCCCTGAGGAGGCCAGTCCTCCAGTGAGGCTCCAGAGCAGAGAGGGGATTCTCTGGGGCATTCTTTGAGTAAGTATCCCAGAGTTAGCCTGGGCATAGATGCCTTTTCTTTAACTTAATTGTTTAAGAGGAGACCTGAATTAGATGGTTATTGCTGAACAAATGTAACCTGTATGTTCAACAGTTTTTATTTTAATTGATTATTCCCGATTGACTATAACTAATGGCATTTTTTATAATCATGTTCTGGAATTTAGAATTTAATCCTTTCCCCTGCCTTTATGCAGACCCTTGTCTAACCACCCTAAAGAGTGTGTGTGTGTGTGTGTGTGTGTGTGTGTGTGTGTGTGTGTGTGTGTGTGTGTGTATAGTTTTTAGAAAGTTTTGGAGAAATAATTTACCAGAAAAGCTGTATTGTTCTGGCTGATCTAAATAATAGGTGTTGAAAGCTTGTTGGACAGCTTTGTTTTCCTGAGCATTGAGGAATAAACACGAATGTGTTATCAGATCATTTAACAGAGATAGAGTCATATTGTAATATTTTTACTTTATGGTGTGGGGATGCAAATTGGTGCTCATGGCCCCTGGACTGTCAAAGGAGGCAGTGGTGTTAACCTTGGTGTGGCTTACTCTTTTCTACAAGCTCCTATCATTGACTTGGCTTGGGTAATCTCCTTCTCCTGTGTTCCCAGGCTCTGTAGACTTCACTTAGTGACAGAAAAAAGTATTCCCAAGGCCCGTGACAGATGGGGCAGGAAAGAATTAGGCTGTGTCTCCCCTGCCCCCTCCCCCACCTCCAGAACCGCCTTACCCAAAAGACTTGGCTATTCTCCCTGAACACGTTTCCTGCCATGGAAGGAAAAAGGTCAGCCCCTAACCATGGTCCAGATGTCTGTAGCTGTTATGTATGGGGCACTGGAAGGATAGTTGCAGGGACAAGAGATGCAGAATTATTAGGGAAAATAACTTTTTTTTTTTTTAGTAAAATGAGAGGTGAAATTGACAAGTATATATGAAAAGGAAAAATGTGATAGTTTCTGGTCATGGGATTATAGATTTATAGCCAGAAGGGGTCTTGGAGGTCAAGTTTAACTCCTTAATTTTTCAGGTGGAAAAACAGGTCCAGAGAGGTTGTTAGCGTAGTATGTTTAACATCAGGGAAGGACAGTTATTCACCTCATCCTGAATCTCCCTACCCAAAGTGCAGGGTTCTCTCCTGTACTCCATGCCTGCATCACCAATGGCCTATTGTATTTTTTCACCTGTGTGTTCCACAAGCAACTCTCACTCACCATGGCCAGAACAGAACCCATTTATTTCCCTCTTCCCTTCCTACCTTCTCCCAACTCTGTTCTTTCTGTGGAGGTGACTGCCAACCTTCTAATCAGCCAGGTCTGCAGCCTTGGAGTTCCTCTTCACCCCTTCTTCCTCATTCCTTGGATCCAGTCAGGCACCAAGTCTTGTTGATTCTACCTTAACAAATCTTTTGCATTCCTCCCGTTCTCTTCACCTACTCACTTAGGGGCCATCAGCTTTCACTTGGTCTATTGCCATAGCCTCCAATTGGTTTTCCCTTCTCGAATCCATCCTTCTATAGCTTTCAAAACAATCTTCCTAAAGCCCAGGTCTAATCTGTCACTCTCCTGGCATCTGGGAGACCAGAAACAGTCTCCCGAAGAGGTGGCCTTCGCCCATCCAGATGCCGTCTGTTACTCCAGCTTCCATTTCTGCCTCTGTTTGTGGAACCTGAAACAGGGCCAGCCGTTTGCAGACCTGTAGATGTAGGGCATGTCTGCACAGCCTTTCTAGTGCCCTGTCAAGGAGTTTACATTCTTTTGGGAGAAACACCACCTGTATATGTAGTATATACATCATTAATACCAAGTAGTGAGGACAGAAGGAGTCATGAGAGGCTTTCTGCAGAAGGTGGTACTTGAGCTGACCTGAAGGAAGTGAGGGCTTCTTTAAGGCAGAGGTGATGAGTTAGGGTTAATGCGCTTTAGGATGGCCAGGGCAAATGCTGGGAGAGAAGAGCTGGAGGGGAGATGAAGTGCCCTGTGTGAGGGTCAGAGGAGTGGGCAGGTGGGCTGGACGGCTGGCTCAGGCCTAGGTTGTGAAGCTTTATGTTGGATTCTAGAGGCAAGAGGAGCCACGGGAGTTGATTGAATAGGTTTTTTCTTCTTCTTCTTCTTCTTTTTTTTTTTTTTAGTGAGGCAGTTGGAGTTAAGTGACTTGCCCAGAGTCACACAGCTAGGAAGTATTATGTGTCTGAGGCCGGATTTGAACTCAGGTCCTCCTGACTCCAGGGCCGGTGCTCTATCCACCGTGCTACCTAGCTGCCCCAAATTGAATGGGGAAGTGACACTGTCAGATCTGGGCTGGCCGGCTGGCCGTGTGGAGGCCCGGAGACCACTAGGAGTCCACTGAAGAAGGCAAGATGAAAGACGATGAAGGCCTGAACTAAGGCGCAGTAATACTGCCTTCCATCCCTGTACAGTCCTTTGTTCGGTCATTCTCTCCCCGACAGGCACCTCTTTTGCTTTCATTTTGTTCTAGACAAAAAATGCTGCTATAAGTGTTTTTGTGTTTATACACTCCATTCCCCTCATTTTACAGATGAGCAGACCTCACTGACCCTGAGAAGAGAGCATCAAGAAGGTGACCAACAGTGTCCAAGGCTGAAGAGAGCCTGAGGAGAATGAGGAAGATGAGGCCAGATCTGGTGGCCTTTTCTCCCTCCTCCTCGACCTCTCGGCAGCCTTGGACACTGTTGGTCCCCTTCTTGATACTCTCTCTTCTCTCTTTAAACACCCCTCTCTCCTCTTCTCCTCCTCCCTCTCTGACTTCTCCTTGGTCTTATTTGCTGGATCCTCCTCCAGGTCACACCCCCTAACCGTAGGTGTCCCTCAGGGCTCTGTGCTGGGCCCTCTTCTCCCTCCATACTGTCTCACCTGGTGATCTCATCAGCTCCCATACATTTTATTACCGGAGAGGGCGTCGCCATCCTCTCAAGCCTTCAGGCTTGAAACTTTGGTGTTGTCCCCGTTCTCTCCCCAACCCAGTATGTTTCTAGGACCTGTCAGTTTCACCTTTGTACCGTCTCTTGAACATGCCTCCTTCTCTCCTCTGACAGTCATTATTGTGCAGGCCCTCATCATCTGCTGCTGCCCTCCTGCCATAGTTATGGGGGTGGGGGCGGTGGTGTCTGCCTACCTTGAGTCTCTCCCCACAGCTGGCAGATAGGCCTTCCTGAAGTGCTCCTCTGACCATGTCACCCCTCACTGAGGTTCAGTGGCTCCCGATTGCCTCCATGGTCAAATACAAAATCAAAGCCTTTCCTAACCTAGCTCCCTTCTGCCTTCCTCCTTGAGCTATACTCTTGGATTCAGTGACACTGGCTTCCATTTCATTTCTCAGCTCTGGATAATTTCTCTGGCTCTCCCCAGTCCTGGAATGCTCCCCCTTTCTCATCCCTGCCTACTGATTTCCCTGGCTTCCTTTTAAGTCCCACCCAAATCCCGTCTTCTACAGGAAGCTTTTCCGTAGCCCTCTTAATTCTAGTGCTTTCCCTCTCAGTTATTTCCTCTTTCCTCTTTATCCTGTATGTAGCTTGTCTGTAGATATGTTTGTTTGTTGGGAACTTCTTGCCAGCAGAGCCTGTCTTTTGCCTCTTTTTGTATTCCTATAGCCCAGCACACTGCCTCCCAACCTCACTCATAGTAGACACTCAGAACTATTAAAAAACGTATAGTTGTATATATGTATTTGTGTGTGTGTGTGTGTGTGTGTGTGTGTGTGTGTATGTGTGTATAATTGACTGACTGTGTAAAGGGTCAGATAGATGAAGGAGCTTGAAATAAAGATGGTGTCAGGTTTTTTCAGAGAAATATTTGCCCTGGTTGTCTTGCGGAGGGGGCAAAGAGGAAGGGGCAGGGTGTAGGTGGGAGGAGAGGAGACTAGAGGCTTGCTTTTACTCTGCAGTCTCTGGCTCGACAGTTGCCCCATGGAATGGATGGAGTTTCGTTCAATCTCAGGGCCTGTTTGGTGTTGGGCAACAGCACAGTGTTTGTATATTGGAGGCACATAGGGAACATTTGTGTCAGGGAAATGAGTTCCTCGTACTTTTATTGCATCCACTCTGTGAAGTACGTTCTAGGGGGGTGGGGAGCCCAGCAAGCAGATCCTCGGAGGGTCAGAGCTGGGAAGGCCTAAGAAGGCTGCAGCTCAGGGGCCTCATTTTACACAAGAGAAGCCTTGCTCAGGGTCACACAGGTGGTGGGCACAAAGTCAGCATTTGAATACAGGTCCTTTGACTCCAAACACAGCAGCTTCTCCAATCCTTAAGACCAGATTGCTGTAGGCAGGCAGGGACAAAATACAGGCCCTCCCACTCACCTAAGAGGTCAGAGACACTGGTGAATGTGTAGGCTACTTGTGCTTTGTTGACTGGCTGAGTCCTTGGTTTTTAAGCTGCTCTAGGCAGGTGTAAGCAGTGAGGTGCTTCCACATAAGAGCTGCGTTTGAATTTGGAGGCTGTCTCACAGGAGCAGCAAGGCTCAGCTGAAACATTCATGGCCCCAAGACTTGGTGTTAACACATAGAGTCTGTCTGAGCAGAGAAATGATTATCCTTCATGAAAATCTTATAAACAGTATTCATGCCTTTATTCTCAGTTGGTGGACGGCAATCCTGGGTCTGGAGGCTTAATTTAATAGGGCGACTGTTCTTTCAGGCATAGAATAATTCTCAGCAGTTAGTTCCGTGCAGTAGTTGGAGATTTGTATTAAGATATGTAATGTTATTATTTGCTTATGGATGATTCTGCAATTAATCCATTGTATGTAGAATTCAGGGGTAGTTATTTGTATATTAAAGACTTTGGAATTAAATCCTGGCTGGTATCTGCCTGCATTCATTAGCTTTTGGAAGTATTCATTTGGATAAGGAATAAGGTCTTTATAAAAAACTATTGACTATCCAGGGGATTTTGTTATTGATATTAGGAGATAATATTTTTCTCCTGGTAAAACAGGCTGGCAAAGGTATTTTTTCCCCCCGCTGGTCCACTCTTTGTTTATGACATAAAATGTGGGACTACATAGTTTAGTTTTCAGACTAATGTCTCTCACAAGCATTTGTAAATAATCAGTACCTGGTGACTGCCATTCAAAGAGTGATGTCAGAAGCCCTGCAGACTGCCATGGAAGGACTTTGGGCAGCCCAGCCTTCCTTCCAGGGTGCTTGAGATCAGGTGTGCGGAGATAATGCGCAACAGCACACCTCAAACCTCCTTTAAGGAGATAACCTCTATCATTGTTGTTTACATGACTCTAATTTATACGGTAAAATTTGCCGAGAATCATTGAATCAAAGGACCTCAAGGGTCAGCCATCCAGTCCCATCTGGCCTTTGCCCAGAGGAGGGTCCCAATCTGTGCGGGAAGAGCTCCACACTTTGGGAAGCAGAGCCTTCCACCTTGGGAGAGTTCTCATTTCTGGGAAGCCTGATTGGCTTCTCATAGCCTCCAGGTCTGGCTCTTAGTTCTGCCTTCTGGGGTGAAATCTCCTTTAAATTTCATCTAACTAGGTTGAACCCAGTGTCCTAGCTTGTGGAGGTTTTTAAGATCTGACGTTTGATAAGAATGCATTTATGACCTTATCCAAGTCATTGATTTCAAATGTTCAGCAGGACAAGGCCAACATTCCATTCCAATTCAACATCACAGAAGCCTGGGATACTTCATTTGGAATAGTTAATGTCAGGATATTAATGTGACTGCTCTTTGGGTCCTGCCATTCAATAAAGTAATGATAGCTAATATTTATTTAGCATTTCAAAGCTTTCAAGGCTCTTAAATACATGGATTATCTCATTTTATTCTTACAGCAACCCTGTGAGATAACTGTATTTATCCTCATTTTACAGCTGAGGAAGTTGAGGCTCAGAAGTTCTCACTTTTAACACTAGAAGGACCAGATGTGTCAATTAATGCAAAATTTTTATTATAATTTTACTTCTACATAAAAGTTTTCATACTGTCTATCTTATTTGCCTTATGGATAAAAACAAAATGCAGTGTTAATTTACACAGCAAGATCCTTTGAGATTTTTTTTTTTTTTTTGCTTCTTGGTGAGGCAGTCGAGGTTAAGTGACCTGCCCAGGGTCACACAGATAGTAAGTATCAGGTGTCTGAGGCCAGATTTGAACTCAGGTCCTCCTGACTCCAAGGCTAGAGCTTTATTCACTGTGCCACCTAGCTGCCCCCTAAGATATTTTTAAATTCTGTTCCTTCTTTAAAGTCCTTCATAACCTAGACCAGGGGTGGGGGACCTGTGGCCTCAAGGCTACATGTGGCCTTCTAGGTCCTCACATGCAGCCCATGGCACATGTGGCCTTGAGGTTGCAGGCTCCCCACCCCGACCTAGACTCTTCCTACATTTCCAGCCTTCTTATACCTTACTTCCCTCCCAGCAACACTGGCCTCCTTTCTGTTCCACATACAAGACACTCCATCTCCTGATTCTATGCTTTTTTGCCTGAAATTCTCTCCCTTTTCATCTCTGCCTCCTGACTTCCCGGCTTCCTTCAAGTCTTAGCTGACATCCTACCTTTTATAAGAAGCCTTTCCTGGACTCTTTTTAATGCCTTAGTGCCTTTTGTCTGTTGATTCCCTGAATCTGTACAGAGTTCTGTGATGTTGTCTCCCTCATTAGACTGTAAACTCCTTCAGGATGAGCGCTGAATGGGCCAAGTCTGGAGCTGAGAACATTCTGAGGCATTGAGGGGGAGCGAGGGGTTGGAAAGGAGGGCCAGGAGTCCAAAGTGTGGAAAAAGCCTTGAATGCTGTTAATACTGAGCAAATGAGATTGTGAGAATATCAATAACTACCAATCTTTTACCCACTTATCTATATATGCAAAATCTTGGAGTCATCTAATCTAATCTCCTTGACATCCCCAATGGACCATATCATTATCTTCTTACAAGTAACTGAATAATACAGGGGATCCAATTTTGCTTGTCATTTGAGGCTCTTTTAATAGCAGTCAGTCAGCTTTATAACACATAAGAAGGAGGTGAAAAATGAGGGAGAGAAGGTGCCTGCTTAGCGCCCTGGTAGCATAGTCTGGAGAAAGGCAGAATTAGAGCTGGAAGTGGGTTGAATGTTGGATGGCCAGCCTGGACCCCCTCCCCAAAGTGGAGGATTTCACCAGTGGGAGGAGGGGTTAGAGGTCAGCTGAGGCATGAGGGTGATATCTGGAGGCTCCTCCATTACATACATTCCTATTATTGAGGATTTCCTTGGAAGATGTAACAACAGGAATGATCCTGCTTGGTGACCCTCTGCTAGGAGTGATTGGGTGAGGCTCAGTCCAGGAAAGTGCTCACTGCTGAGAAGGAGGTGAGGAAGCTCAGACTCCTGTTGGAGGAAGGAGTCTTTGGGATGTCAAGGCCCTCCAGATCTTTTTCTTTGGGGGTGACACTGCTGATGACATTGAGCCTCAGCACACTGCAGAGCTTTCTGGAAGAGGTCAGTCAACACTTAGAGGAGTTTGGTGCATCCTGTCACGAAGGAAAGACCAGGTGGGTGGTCAAAGGAGATGGATAAAGGTGATGGATAAAAAAAAAAAGACACAACTTTTGTGGAACCAAGATTTCCCAGTGAGAGATTGGCGGCTGTCCTGCCACTTCAAATCTTAGAGTGTTGTCTTGGTTGGTGGTTGTCCTTTGTTCTTGCCAAAATGACGTAGCAGTGCTAGAGTCAAGTTACAGGGTGTCTGACTGTGGCTGATCAGACCAGTATGAGCTCGGAATGTTCTCCCACAGGTCGGGCACAAATAGTCCATGTGAACGTTTCGGGTGGATTCTCTAAATGTGCACATCTTTTGTTTCTTTTGAGCTCCTTCAATTCTGCTTTGCTCAGGGGACCACAGCACCTTTTCTGATGAGGGCACCGCCTTACTGATGTCTAGGGATACTGAGAGTTAAGTGACTTGCTGAAGGTCACACAGCTTGTGTATGTCAGAGGCAGGATGAACAGACTAAGTGGAATTGGAAATTCTCCACAACTGCATAGAAAAAAAAGATTGTTCCAAGTCACCTAGCTGATTGGCAGAGATGACAGAAAAAGAAAGAAAGAAAGAAAGAGTCAATGTTGGAAGAGCTGTGGGAAGACAGGCACATGGATGCACTGCTGGTACTGTTGCAAATTGGTAGCCGGATTCCAAAAGAATTTGGAATTATTCAAAAGTCAATAATCATTCAAAAAAAATTCCTGAACAATCTTTTTTTTTTTAAAGTGCTCTATATGTGTTAGGCTGTGCTAAGTATGAGGGCTATAAAAAGAAATAATTTGTACCATTTGACCCAGAAATATTAGGCATGTAACCCAAGGAGGTCAAAGGAAGAAAAAGGCCCTATATGTAACACAATGTTAGTAATTGCAATTTTAGGGGTAGTGAAAAGCTAGAATCTGAAATGTGGGTGACCATTGATTATTGAATGGCCAAACACACTGGTGGAACATGACTATTTGTGATGGAATGTATTTGTGCTGTAAGAAACTCTGTATGAAAACTATAGAGAGGCAGGGAGAAATCTGTATGACCTGATGCAAAATGAAGTAACATAATTGGGAGAAGAAAATAGACAGTGATTATAGGAATGAAGAGAACCTTCAGAGTAATTGTAATGGCCAATTAGATCCTGGAGCACAGATGAAGGAAATGCAGCTCTTTGAATGTCCCATACGCTTATAGGGAGGGCACGTGCATCCATATGTGTGTGTGTATATGTGTGTGTGTGTGTGTGAGAGAGAGAGAGAGAAAGGGAGAGAGAAAACGATAGAGTGGAGGGTGCACTTAAGGGGTGGCAGATATTTGGAAATGATGTAAGAAGGCATCAGCAAAACTTTTTGAAGAAAAAACATTCTGATTAATTTTAATAAACTTTTTTTGTGTGTGTGTGTGGCAGATGTGTTTGGAATAGTACTTGGGTGTTTGCCCGATCAAAGTGATCTGGGGCTTGAAAAGCTACCACCTTGAAAAGTCCTTCAGATAAGGAGACCCTGTATTCAGTGTTTCTGTAGACCTTAACCCTTGGGCTGTTGTTCTGGCTGGAGGGATTTTTACCCGGGAGATGACTTAGGAAACTTTGCTAACTCATCAAATCTATCAAGGATTGCTATGTAGAAAAAGGATTAGACTTCTGTATAACTTCAGAGTTGTAGAACTAAAATCGGGTATAGATCATGAGGAAGGACTTTCAGTATATGGATGAGCTTTCTAAGGATTAGAGTCATCTCTGGGCAGAAAGAAATCTCCTGTGGATGGAACACCTGGGCCTCTGCTGCTCATTTGCGTTGCTTACTGAGAGTAGTAGTTGCAGGTCAGGCAGTGAGTTCTCCATATTGCTCATGGTGTTCAAGCAGAGAGACTGGAGAATCTCTGTTTATTTGCTCCTTCAGAAGGTTTTGCTGGTGACCTAGCATGGGAGGAATCTACAATAACCTGTTTGAAGAATACTATTGTTGTTATTTTATTTTTGATGGTGTCAGGATGACAGAGATCATCTTAGTTGAAATTTGCCAGTTTCCCTCAGTTTCCCATTTGTCCACTATTTCCAATATTTTCTTCAGTATTCAGACAACTGTGAGGGTGTTTTTATCGCATTGTGTGGAGTCTTTGGATTTGAGGCTGAGGATGTAAGTGTACCTCCTGAAGATCTTCACAGTTAAACTGACAGAGAGGTGGTAATCACTGGAGGGGTGGCCACCAGGGCCTGATCGGTTTTGACCGTCATAACTCATTGAACTCTCGCTTAAGTTGTCAAGTGATTACAGTGTAACTTAGTGAAAGGAGGACTTAGAGCAAAGAAACCAAGGCTCCTTGAACCTATTGAAGGAAGTTTACGTAAAATAGGAAAAAACCCAGCCTCATAGGGTAAACATCACCACATTACAGACAGTAGGGCTGGAAAGGGCTTTGGAGTGCAAATTCTGACATTGTACAGAAGAAGAAAATGAGAGGTTTACATAATGCTTCACTTGCAGTTCATTTGATTTTATGAAGATAGTATGTGCTGTTATCCTACCCATTTTATGGATGGGAACATTGAGGCCCAGGGAGGTTAAGTGATGATTTGCCCTTCAGTGTTTACAGAGTTAGTAAGAGTCGGCAGCACATTGTGAATCCAGGTCTCTTCTGATGCCAAGTCTGTCCACTGTACCAGACTGCCTCCTTTTGTTGAGGAATCTGGGCTCTGTAAGCTGAATGCCCACAGCACTGATGCCCAGACTTGCCTTTGTGATGCCACAGGGAATCTGTCTTTAGTAATTTTAAAGGCTGTTTTGAAATTCTCAAAACCAAAGTTACTTCTTCTCTGTGCTCCTTTGCTGCAGGTGTGGGGCATGGGTGATGGGACCAAAGATTTTAAGGAGAAAGAGACTGTGGAGACTGAGCTGAGGCAGAGAAGGCAAAGTGACTTGGCTAAGGCCCTTCAGTCCATCAGTCTTCATTACCCATTCTCCCATGTGCCAGGCCCCGTGCTAAGTGCTGGCAGGGTTCTGGTGGGCAGTTAGGATTTGAATTCTGGTCCTTGGATTCCAAATCCTATGCTCTTTCCATTGTACCTCGCAGACCTGAATACAGACCAGGGCTGCCCCTGAAGCACTATCTTTGTGGCCCAGATGGTGTTTGCCTCAGCTCTCTTTTCTCAGCCCCGCACAGAAGAGCTAGAGCCTGCAGTTGGAGCTCTTCATTTGTCTTGGGAAGTGTCCCACCATTGAATTGTCATCACGAATGAAGTCACTTTAAGCTCACCTGCCTCTCCTTTACTCAGAGGAAGAACAAGGTGCCTTCTTTAAGTCCAGCCTCGTGCTGGGGCTGAAGTAGGATGGCTTCTGCTCGGCCGCCTGGCATGTTTTGTTGCCGTCTTCAGGTCAGGTTCTTTCTTGTCATGAAGTTTGTAGCAGCACTTTTGGGAAGGAACTGAAGCTTGCTGTTGATACTGAGAGCTGAAGATGGCTAGACTAGGGGGAGAGAAACTTTTACCATAGGCCTTCACACAGTCAAATGTTTGTAACCCTGGAAGCTGGAGGGAGTTGTGGCCTGAGCAGGCAGGGAGGGCAGGGGATTGTGGTGCTGCCACTCTCCTTTACAGAGGGCATCCCCCTTGTCAGCTCTCCTTCACCTGGGAGAAATGAGCTTCTGCCTTAGGTTTCATCCTAGTATAAATGGGTGACCTGCTTTCTTTACATGATTTTATTAGGTTGCTAAAGAGCTAACTAATGGTTTGGGCCATTTAGTTGATTAGAACCAGAGAATTTCAGAGCTTAAAGAGGTCCTTGGGGAACCATCCAGTCCAACTTCCTCTTACAGAGTAGGAAACTGAGGCCTAGACAAGTCATTGTAGTTGTACTTTTATATTTCAACAGTTTTTTAAAAAAGTTAAACAGATCAGATGAACTCATAAATTATCCCTTTTTATTAAGTTATAAAATTCTCAACTCATACTATTTATGTTCTCTAATTAAGTGACTCATATTTTGACTAATTAAGCAACACATAATAGACCAGAACATTTCTCATAGTTTTAATATGTGAAATTAAGCCCATCAGGAAATTCCAGGGTAAGATTTAACTCTTTAGTTCCTAGGAACACAAGGTACTCAACTCATGGCTTCCTATTGAGAAGTTAATAATAAATAGGTGGCTGAAATCTGTCTCTTTATTTTGTCCATGGATCTCAGGATTGACACCTAAAACTATTACTGGTTGAAGATACATAGCTTGACTGATTTATCTTGTGCTGGCCCTGATTTTGATGAGGAATTGACATTCACATATGAAAAATGAAATGAATAAACAAATGTGAATCACTTAGGGAAGGAAAATAGAGTCTTGTGGACCCCACAAGGGACAAAGCCTTCTTTTTCTTTGATATGTGTGTATATGTATGTATATATATGTATACACACATATTCTTTGATATGTGTATATATTTGTTTAAATTGTTAGGGTTGCAATAGGGAGAAAATATTCTTTTCTAAGCATTTAAAAAAATAAATTTTTTTTACACTTAATTTTTTTTTGTTACATGTAAAAACAAATTTTAACTCTCATTAAAAAAGAGTTCCAAATTCTTTCCTTCCCTTCCCTACCCCTTCCTTGAGAAGGCAAGCAGTTTGATATAGATTATACATGTGCGTTTGTGCAAAACATATTTCCATGTTAGCCATGTTGTGAAAGAAAATACAGACCAAAAGGAAAAAAAAACACCCCAAGAAAAAGAAAGTTAACCAAAAAAAAACCCAACCAGAACTCTGTGATCTGCATTCAGATTCTATCAGTTCATTTTCTGGAGGTGGATAGTATTCTCCATATTAAAGTCCTTTGGAATTGTCTTGGATCATTTTATTGCTGAGAATAGCTAAGTCATTCACAGTTGATCATTGTACAGTATTGTTGTGACTGTGTATATTGTTTTCCTGGAAGGGCTCACTTCACTTTGCGTCAGTTCATGTAAGTCTTTCCAGGTTTTTCTGAGAACATCCTCCTTGTCATTTGTTACAGTACAGTAGTATTCCATCACAATCATATGCCACAACTTGTTCAGCCATATCCCAGTTGATGGGCATTTTCAATTTCCAGTTCTTTGCCACCTCAGAAAGAGCTGCTATAAATATTTTTGTACAAATAAATCCTTTTCCTTTTTTTTCTTTTTTTTCCCCCGATCTCTTTGGGATACAGGCCTAGAAGAGGTGTTGCTGGGTTAAAGGGTATGCAGGATTTTGTAGCCCTTTGGGCATAGTTACAGATTTCTCTCCAGAATGGTTGAATCAGTTCACAGCTCTACCAACAGTACATTAGTGTCCCAATTTTTTTCACATCCCCTCCAGCATTTGTCATTTTTCTTTTTCTGTCATGTTATCTAATCTGACAGGTGTGAGGTAGTAGCTCAGAGTTGTTTTAGTTTGTACTTCTCTAATAAGTTGTGATTTAAAGCTTTTTTTTTAATGTGACTATAGGTAGCTTTGATTTCTTCTTCTGAAAATTGCTTTTTCATATCCTTTAACCATTTGTTAAAATCAAGATAAATGATTTCCACAACATTCTCTTCATCTAGTAGTTGCAAGAGTCATGTCAAAAATGGGAATGAGGTTAGTCTGGTATGACCTACCTCTTTTTTTTGGTTTTGTTTTTAAGCAGCTGGAGTTAAGTGACTTGCCCAGGGTCACACAGCTAATAAGTGTCAAGTGTTTGATCTGAGGTCACATTTGAACTCAGGTCCTCCTGACTTCAGGGCTGGTGCTCTATCCACTGTACCACCTAGCTGCCCCCCCTGACCTACCTCTTCTTGATGAAGCTATGTTTGCTCTTTGTCTGTCTCTCTTCTCATTTTCCAGATGAGAAACTCAGGAACAGAGAAGTAAAGGGAGTGTTCCAGCTAGTAAGTGGCAAACTTTGGGGTAAACATAGTCTTCATTCTTTGTGACAAAAGGGTGGTAACCATCTGTGAAATTTCTACTAATAACATAGTAATCAAAATTAGGATAGTCATTTCAAGAACTTCAGTTTAATTTGAAAAGCAGACTTTAGGTACATTAAGCTTCTTTTACCCTTAAATGTTCTTTTCTTGTGAACTTGAGAGATATGAGTATTTCCTTATGCCAAGAACATAAAACAAGACTTGTCTATGAAACTGAATCTCTATTTACACACAACTTGCTTTTTAAGCATATATTAAATTTAACCTGGTCCTACCAACACTGCCCTTCTTGTCTGTGTCCCTTTCTGAACTTCCTTCTGTCCTTTTCTTAAAATGTTTCATTGTTGATCTGTGTGTTTTTTAAAAAATCTGTACCATTTCCCCTCCTTAATGACCTTTCCCCCCATCCCTCTCTTGTAAAATATAGTGGCAAAACCAATTCACCCATTGGTCTTGTCTGAAATATCAATGAACCTTTGATGAAGCAGAGGTGCTGCCCGGGTTGGTATGCTTGCTAAATATTGTTGATTTATTGAAATGATTGTAACTTCTCCAGAGGGTCTTTTGATGTTAGTTGAAGGAATACACACACACACACACACACCCATACCCACACCCACACCCACCCACCCATCCACCCACCCCTTTCTATTCACTTGGCATAAGGTAGCTTTTCATTATTTTGAAAAAACAAACAAAAAAAACCCCCAGCTTTCCTATTTTCTACCAGTTTCCTTTATTGTGGATTCTCATTCTTTTTACTCCTTAAAAAAAGCTTCTAATTTAAACATTTACAGGTGAGACATCATCCTTTGACTGCAAGGTATATATATAATGCCAGTTTTTATAATTGCAAGTACCAGCCATTTAATTTCAGGCTTATGAACTGTACCTCTGTCATAAAAGGTGAAAATAGATTTTGAACTAATTTAGGTTTTTCTGTATTTACTTAATTTCTTGGTCATTTGTATGTTACTGACCTTGTTTTTAAGTTAAATTTGCTTTGTTTTGATAATGGACCAAAGAAAGTTAGTTTGAAAGAAGTTATTTGTTTGAAAATTCTGGACCCAAAGGGGTAGCATTCTGTTTTGAAATGAGGTTGGACGACTCAGACTCTGACTCTGTTTGTATTTTGATGTTTGTTATAAATTCTTCCATGGAAATGCTGCCAGAGTCATGTTAATGGGACTTCAGCCTTTGAAATTATGCCCAGTCCCTGTGCAGTGTTGGTACTAGTCTTGATTTACCCATATCTGTTTCCTCACTTCTTGCCTCCTGTATGTTTGTTTTATAGTGCTATGTTAACATTAGCATTTGGAGTTTACACTGTGTGGCAGCCAAGAAAAACATAACATTGCTTTATCATAGAATATTTAATTTTTTGCTGGCGCTTTACTCATTTTTTTACATTTCATTTTTTTTTCAGTTACAGGTAAACAAAATTTTTTTGGGGGGGTAAACAAAAAATTTTAACATTCTTATTTAAAAAAAATTTAGTTTCAAATTCTCTCCCTCCCTTCCTTCCCTTCTCCCTCCTTGAAAAGGCAAGTAATTTGATATAGATTGTACATGTACAGTCATAGAAAAGATTTCCATATTAACAACGTTGCAAAAGAAAACACAGACTGAAAAACCAAACAAACCCAAGAATAAAGGAAGTTTAAAAAGTATACTTCAGTTTGCCTTTAGACTCTGTCAGTTCTTTCTCTAGAAGTGGATAGCATTTTTCATCATGAATCCTTTGGAATTGTCTTAGATCATTGTGCTGCTGAAAATAATTAAGTCATTCACAGTTGATCATTGTACAGTATTGCTGTTACTGCGTACACTGTTTTCCTGGTTCTGCTCGTTGCATTTTGCATCAGTTTATGTAAGTCTTCCTAGGTTTTTCTGAAAACATCCTGCTCGTCTTTTTTTTTTTTTTCTGAGCTAGGCAGTGGGGTTAAGTGACTTACCTAGGGTCACACAGCTAGTAAGTATTCTGTGTCTGAGGCCGGATTTGAATTCAGGTCCTCCTGACTCCAAGGCCAGAGCTCTCTCCACTGCGCCACCTAACTACCCCCTGCTTGTCATTTCTTGTAACACAATAGTATTACATCACAAGCAGATCATTAACCATTCCCCAGTTGATGGATTGCCCTCAATTTCCATTTCTTTGCCACTACACAAAGAATTGCTATAAATATTTTTGTACAGATAGGTTTTTTTTTTCCCATTTCTTTGCTCTCTTTGGGATACAGATGTAGGAGTGGTATTGCTAGTGAGTTCCTGAGGCCGAATTTGAACTCAGGTATTCTTGACTCTAGACCCAGCACTCTATTCACCGAGCCACTGAGCTCAGTGTTTTAATTTGCATTTCTCTAATTACTAGTGGGGGCAGCTAGGTGGTACAGTGGTTAGAGTGCCGGGTCTGGAGTCAGAAAGACTTCTCTTGCTGAATTCAAATCTGGTCTCAGGTGCTTATTAGCTGTGTGATCCTGGGCAAGCCACTTAACTCTGTCTGCCTCAGGTTCCTCATCTGTAAAATGAGCTGGAGAAAGAAATGGTAAACCGTTCTAGCATCTTTGCCAAGAAAACCTCAAATGGAGTGTCAAAGAGTCAGACACAACTGAAAAATCACTAAACAACAATTGTTAGTGATTTAGAATATTTTTTCATGCTGTCATAGATAGTTTTGATTTCTCCTTCTGAAAACTGCCTATTCATATCCTTTGATCATTTATGAATTGAGGAATGACTTTTATTTTTATAAATTTGGCTCAGTTCCCTATATATTTGAGAAATGATGCCTTATCAGAAAAACGTGCTATAAATTTTTTTTCCCAGTTTCTTATTTTCCTTCTAGTTTTGGCTATCTTGGTTTTGTTTATGCAAACCCTTTTTAATTTCATGTAATTAACATTATCTATTTTACCTTCTGTGATTCTCTCTGTCTCTTGGTTGTAAACTTTTCCTTTATTAGTAGATCGGGCAGATAATTTATTCCATGCCCCTAGATTACCTTCTTGTAAAGAGAAACAAACCAAGACAATGAAAGGTGATGATTTACCCAGTCATGTAGTCACTAACCAGATGTTTAATAAGGCCATGTCTTTCATGATGATGTTTCTAGTGTATTTTGCAAAGTGTCAAATAGCCTGTCCCTACCCATTCATAACAATCCATCTTGTCTTGCTCCAAGTGTAGATCGTTTTCTGACTACCTTATTCTAGCAATCTATGAGTCTGTAAACCATAGTGCAAGAACAAATTTTGGAGGGTCTTATATGGTATTTTAAATATTACTCTCAAAGTTTGTGCTTCTAGAACATTATTATTTCTCTGAAAAATTTTCACTTGGATGCCCCTTTTTGGGGGGGGGGAGGTCAGCACATTAAAAATCAGTGTACCATAAAAAACCAGTGCTCTTGAAAATATGATGACATTTTAACTGAAAATTCAGATTTTTCTAGTTAATTTATGGACTTTTTTTTTTAATACACAGCTTTGAATATGAGCCTAAGCACCAGCTTCCTTAAATTCAGAGCAGCTCATTACCCCAGGTTGGCTCCAGGATGAACCAGCAGCAGCTGCTTTTGGCCACAGCAGCTCTTAAAGACTGCCAAGTTGTAGAGGTTGTGGGATCTACAGAATGGGGGGGGGCTGAGGGGGACCATAGGCCCTAGAGTTGGAAGAGGGGACTGAGGGGGACCATGGGCCCTAGAGTTGGAAGAGGGGACTGAGGGGGACCATGGGCCCTAGAGTTGGAAGAGGGGACTGAGGGGGACCATGGGCCCTAGAGTTGGAAGAGCTCTTCGAGATTATCCATTCTCATAATCACTTTATTTTACTAGTCAGGAAGTTGAGGCCCAGAGAGGGCAAAAGGTTTTTGTTCTTCTGGCATACGTCATGAGGTGATAGTCAACTCAGGTCTTCTGATTTTGAATCTAGGGTTTGTTCTTATCTGCTGAGTCATGCAAGTGCCTTGTGTCCTCCCCCACTTTTCTAAATCCATTTTATGGGAACATTGGCCTGTCTTGCCAAGATCCCTTTACTAGAAAGGGAAAGAATCATGTTCTCTTAATAAAAACTGAGGATCCTCTAGCCCTTTAAGGTCTGCAGAGGTGTGAGTCAGCCCCATTTATTGTGGGACTGGAGGGCGTGGGGGGTGTGTGTGTGTGTGTGTGTGTGTGTGTGTGTGTGTGTGTGTGTGTGGTGTAAGTGTAAGCTGAAGCTCAGCCTTGGCTGTGCCTTCTCTTGGGAGCTGCTGCTGCCTTGTCTGAGCTCGCCAGGCAAGGGCACTTTCCACTCTGCCTGCCATCCTGAGTAGGGGAAGAAATTGGTTAACTCTTTAGCCAGGAATGTTGCCAAATTGTAAAGGCGATCTAGCAACTGAAAAAAATTAATCAGTTGTTATGCATAGGGGAAGGGGGGAAGGGGAAGGGGGCAAGAATTTATTAAGCTGTACTTTACAAACAATTGCTCACTTGGTCCTCAGAACAGTCCTGTAAAGTAGGTGCTATCATGCTCCCCGTTTTTACAGTAGAGGAAAATAGGGCAGAAAAGGTGAAGTGATCTTCCCCGGGGTTAAACAATAAGTATCTGTGGGTGGATTTGAACTCAGAACCTTTCTAACTGCAGCTCCAGGGCTCTGTGCACCGCGCCATCTAGTGGCCACCGATAGGCTAACGACTGAAGAATCCATAAGCAAAAAGTGATAGAGAATTTTAGCACCAGTCTCTGGACTGCTGTATTATATCTGTTACCTTATGCGTGATTCTGTGCCGGAGAGGGCGGTAGCTGTAAATGTTAAAGTGGGCTTGAAAGGGGGTATTATCCCAACTTGCCAGGTGAGGAAATGAAAGCCAGGCAGGCTATGGCACATACTTAGTGAGTGGCCTAAGAACCATGACGTCCAGCTTCATGCCTTTCCCATTAGACACTACTGCCTGCTGCCAGCGGGAGGATTCTTGATTCAGAGGGACAGTCACTAGACTTCTTGGTTGTGATGGCGCATTTGGTTTAGGATTGACTTAAAAGGTTTAAGCCTGACTTAAAAAGACTGACTTAAAAGAGCCTGTCTGGAAATGTTGGGTGAGGTTTCCCGTTTATTGTAGCGTTAATTTTAATATGAAGCTGATTTTGAAGAGGGTGGCGAATCTGCTTGTGCTTCTGCTGAGCTCATGCATCGCCTGAATTAGCCCTTCCGGTTAGCTTGGTCTTTCTTTGCTGTGGTATTTGCTTCTATTGTGCTGGTGCCCATAACAGCACCAACTTACTGCCCAGAAATTCAGGGCAAGTATACTTCCTCCCTGCTCTGGATCATTTCCTATATGAAAAGTGAGCAGTGGAGTTTGCTGGGTGGGAGAGCTTTCTCCCTTTGGGACTTCTGGCCCCAGACCTCCTTATCCTGGTGCTGATGTACAGTGAGCTAAGTCCTTAGAAGTTAGGCACACAGCAGGACTGTTCGTTGATGTGTAGTACATATTCAGCATATGAATGAATGCATCTGCAGTTGCATTGATGCTGTTTTGTGGACTGAATTTATAGACAATGCTAAGAGCTCCACAGTAGCTTAGAGTACAAGAGAATTCAGTGAGGTCCACTGATTAAGTCAAGTCTGTTGTTACCCATGAACCTCGTTGTGTAGTCTGGTGTGCTTTTCTACATTCCTAGTATAGAGAAAACTTTTTTTGTAATAAATTGGACCTTCTCAGTAAAATAATTTGTCTTATTGGGACTGAATGAAAATGTTCAGGAAGTAAAATAGTGGTGCCTGCCTGTGTTCTTCCTTCTCATTTTTAAAGTTGTTTATTGACTTTCAGAATTCCTGATCTGGGTAATATATTCTAGAGAAGGGAATCTCATTTGTATTTCTTTGCATTTAGAGTACTATGGTATTATTTTCCATAAATTTCCACCTTTTCTTTTTTTTTTGACTGGGGACAATATATAAGGGGCCTCATTTGGGATTTGATTACATTTGCTGACTTTATTATAGTGCCCTCTTGGATGGCAAATGCCTGCCCTGTACAGTTTAACACTTGGCTACCTAGAACCACATTAAAAAGCATTACATGGGACCTGGACTCAAAGAAATCAGACTGAAAGAGACTGTGAGAGGTGGGCTTGGCCAACCTCCTCATTTTATTGAGACCTAATGGAAGCCCATAGAGATCACATGACTTGCTATCCCCGTCACGTGGCTAGTTAGCGGCAGAGTCCAGACATAACCTCAGCCTTCTGGTTTTCATTCAATACTGTTTTTTGATACAAGAAGTTTCTCTCATCTCGCTAGACTCTTAGCAATTTAAAAGTAAGGCTGTCTCATACTTTTCAGAATTCAAACACTTTAAATTATAATGTAGCAAACATTAATGTAGAAAAATAGTAGCTGACATTTAGATGGTGATTTGCATTTTACCTACATTTTCCTCATTGGTTCTTCATGGTAACCCTGTGAAATAGTACGAGTGTTTTTTTTCTTATTTCATGTATAAAGCAACTGACACTAAGAATGTTAGGATTCCTGTCCCTGGTTGGACTTCTGGAGGGTTCTGAGCAGCCTGAACACTTAATCATAGAAGTGTTGAGTCTGACTTTGCTTTTCCCCTCCCAGACTGTGAATGGTGCTACTGGTGGTTGAGCATCTCTTCATCCTCTGAGTCCGATGGAGCTTTGTTGGTGCCTGCAGGGGCCCATAGGTGGCAGTAAACCTCATTTTTTCTTTCTCTGATTCTTCACTTTGATTCATTCTTATAGAGCTTCAATTAAGGTCAAATTCCTTTGAAAAACTAGAGTTTCTAGCCAGGAAGTACCTATTACTTATCTAAATACACTTTAAGTTCTTTCTAAGATTAAACCTCTCTGCAAGCACTAGTCATTAGATCAGCACACATTTGTTGAATACCTACTAAGTTCCACAGAGGCATCTAGTTGGTGCAGTGGATAGAACACTGGCCCTGGAGTCAGGAAGACCTGACTTCAAATCTGGCCTCAGGCGCTTACTACATCCTGGGCAAGTCACTTCACCCTGTTTGCCTCAGTTTTCTCGTCTGTAAAAATATGCTGGAGAAGGACTGAACAAGATGTTCCATGTACTAGGGGTATGTAGACTGTTTGTGTTCTATCAAAGGAAAGAATGTGTATACGGATAAGTATATGCAGAGTAAATATGAACTTGTGGGAAGAGGGGAAAGTGGTAGCAGCTGGGGATATTGATCAGGAAAGACTTTATGTAGAAGATGATACTTGAGCTAAGTCTTGAAGGAAGCTAGGGATTCTTGGACGCATAGCTAAGAAAGGAGAGAGTGTGTTCCTGGCCCTGCGTAAAGGGCAAGGAATTAGAAATGGAATGTCATTTATGAGGACAAGAAAAAAGACCAGTTTGACTTGAATAATGGAGTTTTCGAAGGAATAATAAATCTGAAAAAGTAGGTTGGAGCCATGTTGGAAGGCTCCTCAGGTTTAGGGTAGAGGATATTTAAGGCTCCTTCCAGCTCTAGTTCTGTGATCCTGTTTCCTTAATGCTTTGTAAAAACACAAGTCTATAAATACTTGTTCTTAAATTGTTACGAACGGCAGTTACCTGTTTTTCTTCCTGCTCGTTTTCATTTTTTTTAAAGTACTAGTTTGTAATATAAAATTTGAAGAGGAAAATGCTTTTCATAGACTCAGGTGGAAGGGGAGGAATAGCCACTGAATGAGTAAATAAACTCCCCAGCCAGTCCATTTCTGAGAGTAGGATTGTTTTCTGGGGCATTACTGGGCAAGAGTAATAATTGATGTTGATCTGGGCCTTTTCATTTTACAAAACACTTTCCTCCAACTACCTTGTGAACAGAATCACAGGATTCAGAGCTGGAGGGGGTCTTAGAGACCACATGGTCCGATCTTCTCAAATGATAGATGAGGAAACACTGTGTATCCTAGCATCTGTCCACTTGCCCGTGATTCTGGCCTCCATGGTCTCCTTGACCCCTCACTCTTACTCCAGCCAGCCAGCTGCAGGTGGGACCTTGCTGTCTCCACTGCCGTAACCGCCCTCAATCTGATCTCTGTTCGTCCAGCCATCACCCCAGTGCAGGCCTTGGTCACTTCTTGTGGCAGTGCCTTCCTGATTAGTCTTTCTCACTCAAGTCTGTCCCCATTCTAAGCCATTTTCCATGTAGCTGGCTGCCTCAAGGACTTCTCCTTAAATTCAGTTCTGACCAAACTCCAGTGCCCCGGGACCAAACATAAGCTCCTTCGTTTGGCTTTTAAAGCCTTTCCAGCCTTGGCTCCATGTTGACTCTTCCCTTTGTGCACCCTGTGGTCAGACGGGCCTTGTTGCTGCTCTTCACGCAGAGTACTTTGTGAGCTCTGGTCTCCAAGCCTTTGCATTGACCAACCTCCATACTGGAAATGCCTCCCTTCTCACCTCTTCAGGAGAATTCCTTTCTTTGTTCCAAGCTCAGTTCACTTGCCACCTTTGACGTGAGACTTTTCCTTTGACTATAGTTCCAGGAACTTTGTTGTTCATTTGTTTTTCAGTCATGCCCATTTGGGGTTTCCTTGGCACAGGGTGCTGGAGTGGTTTGCTAATCCTTCTCCCGCTCATTTGACAGATGAGGAACTGAGGCAAACAGGGTGAAGTGACTTGTCTAGGATCACACAGCTATAAGTCTCTGAGACTGGATTTGAACTCAGATCTTCCTGACTTCAGACCCAGCACTCTATTCACTGTGCCACCCAGCCATCCTTTGTAGTTCAGAGAACAATGTTTGCGAAATTTTTCAACCGGAGACAGGTTGCAATTTGCATTGGTTGAAGGAACACCCACACTTATCATGTAACTGTATTATTATTAAAGTCTCATGCTAGTAAGTGGCAGTCAGGGCTTGAACTATCTTTTGACTTTCAGAGGTTGTGATCTTTCCATACGATGTGTATGTTGCTTTGGAATACATATGGACACCTTCCTGTCACATTTAGAAGCTGTGAAAAGACAAGGATTTATTTAGGAAACTAAAGATGAATTTTTCTTGGTCAGTAGTTTGTTTATAAATATCTTTTCATATTTTTTTCTCCCAGAGTCTGAAAGAATCCTTGTTAATATGTCAGATTCTCCCACAGATCATTTTGAAAACCACTGTTTAGGTGCTTTTTCTAATTTTGGTTTATAATTGCATATTTCACTGTGTGTTCCTCACTCTTCTTCCCCCCCATCCCTCCCCGGGGGAAATATGTCCAAATAAGAATTTGAAATACTTCATAACAGTCTTGATTCCTTTTAGAACATCAGGCCAAATTAAGATGTGGTTAAAGAGTACAACAGTTCATATTCTTTGTGTTGCAGGTTTGAATTTTTAAAAGGCACAGCATGATGGATGATGAAGAAAGGAATTCTCTGTCTTAATTGTGGATAATAATCTGCTTTTTTATTTTATGCAGAATTTGAGGTCTTCCAAAGAAAGAAGGACAATTTTAGCCTCTTGAATTGTGGTTTTAAGTCACAAGTTTGTATCAGTTCTCAGGTAAAATCCTGTTAAGTTTTTTCAAGCACAATAATTTAGGCTTATTGCTACTTTAAACCAGTTGTTGATAAGTCATATGTCAGTTTCCCCAGTTGGACTTGAAATTGCTTCCACCCCAAATCACTTTGTTTTGACAGTTTATAGTTATTCCATTTGGATTTTCTTTGACATTGTGCCCAAGTTTTCCATTTAAGTTAAATATTGTCATGGGACTCATTCCCTATGAATGAGATGGTAATTTGCTTGGCGAGGAATGAGGAGGGAAGTGGAGCTCCTCCTGGCTTACCCAGGAAGCCTAGCAATCCTGTAGAATGGTTAGATGCTCCTGTAGTCAGAGGTTGTAGATCCACACCCCTTTTCTGATGCCTATGGTCCATGTGAACTTGGGCAAGACTTAACTCCCCTGAACTCATCTCTAAGATGAGAGGGTTGGGTGAGATAATCTCTGAGATTTCTTCTAGTTCTAGATCAATGATCCCATGATTCTTAGCCTCAGCTATTCTTGGTGTTATTAGATCTCCTCTTAATTGCTGAGGAATTTTGGAGAGAGACTGAAATTAGTGGAAATATTTTCAGAATGGACAGTGGAAAGTTCTCTAGGGGCTGACTCTTTCCCTTTTGGCTTCTTTTGCCAGCAGGAGCCAATTTTATAGTTAAAGAACCAAGAGGGAGTTGATGTAGCGGAGTGATTACTGTTCTAGAAATGAGGAAGTCTGTGTTCAGGACCCATCTTGGTCGGTGATGGATTCATTTCTTTGGTCCTCCATTTCCCTTTCTATCCATGTACAATGAGGGCTGTGGCAGATCACGGGTTCATAACATCTTGTGTGCCATGGGCCCCTTAGTCTAGTGCAGCTTATGGATGTCTTTTCAGAATAAGGAGTAAAATAAAATGCACAGGATAATAAAGGAAAATTATTATATTGAAATAAAAATGTAATTCTTTTCCCAGCTAAGTTCACAGATCCCTGAATTCACAGACCCCAGGTTAAGAATCCCTGGGATAGATGATCCCTGAGGCTGCTTCTAGCTTCAACATAGACTACTTTCAATAGGCAGGACAGGGCATCTTAACACACTTGACCCTTATACCACACTAAGGAAGTCAGAGCCCTAAGTGGAGCACCTTCAATGTGGTTTATGCATCTGGCTGGCCACATCAAGAATCTGTGGGACCAGCAAGTAAATGGAAAGGGAGCTGCATGGCGTGCAGTAGAGTCCTGAGTAGCATTGCCTGTGATCCTTCATCAAACCTTTATGGACTTCCTCGACTATATGTAGGGTACTTAGTTTGCGTTGTGCATTAAGTATCTGACGTCAGTGCCTGCTCACTCTCCCTGGAGTATACTGTTTGCTAGCTCTTTGCTGTCATAGTACTTAAATACTTGTTGACTGTTCAGGGGACTGGGGAGAGACCAAGGTGAAGGAGACAGGCCTTGCCCTCCAGGAGTTGACTGTGACTTTTTAGGCCAACAAATTTGTCTGTTGTGTGCAATGTACTCTGCTAGATGTTCAGGATATGAAGACAAAAGAAAATAATCCCAGTCCAGGGAGGTCTTTTTATCAACAAGTGGATAAACATTTAGGTAGGTAAGCATGATACAGTGTAGGTAGAGATGGCAGCTGGATGACTAGGTCACTGGGAGTTTTGAGGATGGAGAGTTCTGTAACCAAGGTGGTGCCTGAGCTGAGGGGAAAGAGAAGGATTCCATTCTAGCAGGTAGAGGGGAGAGTAGGAGGCTGGGAACTTGAGTATGAGAGAGGGTGCAGAGTTCAGGGAACCCCATGTAGTCAAATTTGGTTGGAGGGTAAAAGTGTGGGAGAGGGACAAATGTGAAATGAGGCCTTGTGAATGACCTTAAATGCCAGACTGAGGAGTTTTGTCTTTTACCTTAGAAGCAATATTTAAATAAATTTAGAATAATTTTCCATGATGTTTTTTGAGCAGAAGAGTGAGAGATGATTAGACCTGGCCTGAGAGGAGGATTTTGGAAGCTGTATGCAGCTCGGGTTGGAGTTGGGAGAAAGTGGATGTTAGGAGATGAATTGGGATTGAGTGATGGCAGGAAGCTGGGTGAGGGAGTGAGTGAAGAGAGAAGCCAGTCTGCAGTGGTGGCAAAGCAAAAGGTGGGGGTGATGGGAGGGAGAGGAAGAATCAAGAGCTCTTTCTCTTTAAATTAAAGGAAAAACATTTTTCAATCACAATTCCCCTCCCCCCATGAGAAAGAAAGAACAAACAAAGCCACCCCCCATTGCCTCCTTGCCAGCCTCAGCCTTGCCATGGCATTTTTTAAAAGAACTGAAACCTTTTAATAAGCTGGCTAAACAAAAAAGTCGCCAATGTTTTCTTAGCTTTTTGGCAGCTTTCTGGTATTTGGAGCTATTGGACTTAGCACGATGTTCCTGGGTGGGTGATTGGGTAGGTGAGCCTAGGTTCCTGTCTGAGCATCCGTCCTCTTTGTTCTGCTTCATCTAATGCATTTATTCATTAAGGAAGGGATGCTTTTTCTTCTTGGAATTTCACTTGAAATCTGGTTTAATTTTTGTTTTTCTCTCTTTTCACTTAAGATTTTATCTCTCCTCCCTAATTAGTTTTGAATTAATCTAGAGTGTTGGTGTTAGTTTAGCTTATAGGCCTTTACTGCCAGGGAGGTTTGGATGCACTGGACATGAGGGGCCTCTTGGATGGTTGAAGGACTAGCTTGTTAGTCTGCGTGTGTTATCCAGGCCTAATATAAATTAGTTGAGAAAGACAAGGATGGTGTTTGTTTTTACCTTTGAATTTGTCTTTATTTTTTCTTGTTCTTTAACAAGCATACTTCCTTGTTTTAAATATAGTGAATTTTTTTCTGCCTGATTCCTTTCAGGACCCTTTTCCTTCATTTTACTTTAGACAAAACAAGCTTATAGAGAGACTTTAGATTCCCCTGGGGGAAGGGAGAGCAGCTCTTAAGGTTGATGCACTGCAAAGTCTTCAGGCATCCTGAAGCCTAAGAGATACAAAAAGCCATCCCCCCCAGTGTCCTCCTGGTTACCAGCAGGCCCTTTTTGGCCAAGTGAAGTATACACATGGTAGCCTTGCCACCCTCCTTTTCTGAACCTTTCTTTCAATTTCTTGTGTGTGGTGCTGCAGTTCCTCCGTCCCCACCTTCCCTACCCCCCCATATGTCTTCATGCTGCCTTCCATATTCTTGTAACTGAGGTGGTGGATAGAGTGCTGGGTTTGGAGTCAAGAAGACCTGAGTTCAGATCTAGCCTCAGACAATTAACTGTGCGATCGTGGAGAAGTCGCTTAATTTCTGTCTTCCTCAGTTTTCTCAAATGTAAAATGAGACCATAATAGCCCCTACCTCACTTACAAGCTGTTGTGTGAATGGAATGAAATAATATTTGTAAAAGTACTTAACACAGTACCTGGCATACAGTAGATGCTTAATAAATGCTTTTCCCTGCTCCCTTTCCATTCCTATACTGCAATCAGACCACTAGTTCAGAATCATACTTTCATCTTTCTCTTTCCTTTTCACATCCTTCAATCAATGTTCCTGTGCCCCAGACACCAGCCAATTTTACCTAGCTGGGTAAAACGATTATCTGATTGAAGTGATCCTCTGACCATCAGTCCCACTCCACCAGTTGCCCACGGGATAATTCAAACCGGATGTCCCAGAAACATTTTAAATTCACTGTGTCCACATCTGAACTCCTTATCTTTTCCCCAGACCCTCCCCTTTCCAAACTTCCCTATTTCTGTCAAAGATACCATATCCTTCCAGTGTCCCAGATTTATCCCTTTGCTTTCTCCTGATGACTGTCTGCCTCTCTGTTCTCTCCCTCCCCCCCCACCTGTCTGCTTAAGACTGTGTATAGTTAGTATGATGTAGTTTCAAGCCCTCATCACTTCTTTCCTCAGTTATTCCAGCATCCTGATTGATCTCTCTTCCTCAAGTTATTATTGTCTACTCCAGCTCATCCAATTTTACCCAATGACTCCCCTTCTCAGTCAACTCCAGTATCTTCCTTTTGCCTCTAGGATCAAAGAGAACACCTCTGTGCAGCTTTTAAAGCCCTGTGAAGCTTGGCCCCAATGTAGTGTTTCAGCCTCACTGCATATACTCCCCCCTCCCAACTCTGAAATCCAGCCAGACAGGCCTTCTCTCTTCCACCTCCTGTCTGTGCCTTTGCAATGGAATTTTCCATTTCCATTCCAGTTCCCTTTCCCATAGGCCTATAATGCATCCCCTCCCGGCTTCTATCTTCTTTGTACAGAAGCAACTTAAGCATCATCTTCTGCAGGAAACTTTTTATTATCCTCCAGGCTGCTAGTGCCCTCCCTCCCAAGTTACCTTACACTTAACTACGTTGTATATGTTTGTATCTCTGTGTTTGTGTACTTGGGCCCCTCATTAGAATGGGAACTTCTTGTGAATAGGGAATGTTTCATCCTTTATCCCAGGATGGTATCTGGACCGTAATAGGTGTTTAATAGGTATTTGTTGATTGATAAAGTGGGAATGATCAATAGACTTTAACTTTCAGCTGGATTATTTTCTCTTAAAATGAGGAACTTGTGACTCACTTGGCTCTCTAATTAGCAGAATGTGATAGGCCAATCAACTTTGTGTTGCAGAAATAGCATCTTATGTGTCTTTTTCTCCCTAGTTGGACAGGGGTTTCAATCCAAATCTGGATAGGACAAGACCCAATACAGGGGGGAGGGAAAGGAAAAAAAAACCCTGTATTGTGAAAGTTAATTTCATCTTTGTGGTAAGATTCAGCTCTTTGGAAATGAACTTTGCTGACCTATGAGATTCTTCATCCTTAAATTTCATAATTCTGTGGTTACTTGGATGTGCCCTGGATATGGGGTCTAGGAGGGGCAGGATGTAGTCTCAGGTATAGGAACAGGACGATATCAAGGGGAAAAGTGGTCTTCAGGGTGTGGTTTTATGATTGATTTCCAGAGCCACCGCTTGCCTGTCATAAGCATTGTACAGTTTTGTGTGGCATACGTTAAAAGTGTGAAATGGCTTGAGATCTGTGGGGAAAGAAAGGCACTACATAAATGGGCAGGGGGTAGGTGGAAGCTTAAGTACTGATTAAGAAAACTCAAATGTACCTTTTCCTACGGCCAGTGAACCCTTACTGAATTGGATGGGGAGGCCGAGAATACGTGGACAGACGAGCGCGTGCCTTGCAGTCCATGCCAGTGTGACGTTAGGAACTAAGTCTCCAAAAGCAGGGGCCTGCCCCTTCTTGGACTGTGGTCCCCCCGTGCTCCCTGCTAACCTGTTCCTTACACCTTGTATTGGAGTAAGCAGAGATGTCAGCAAGAAAGGAAAGTTTTCACAGACTATTTTAATTTACGTTTTCAGTTGCTCTGTTGACCATAAGCAAGAACATTCTTCAAGTAGCTGACAGGGTTCCTTTTTTGTCTCGGCAGACCTCAGATGATAGATCCGTGTCAGGGACTGCTTGTTTGGAAGCAAGGTAGTTTCCTCGTTTTCCCCAAGCTCTTTGCCTGGATCTCTGCTTTGCCAGGACTCTGTACCGAGTGGCATTCTTGTTTGTGTCTTAGCTCCCCCTGATGGTGAGCCAGTATGTGGCAGAGGCTGGCCTGGACTCAGGCTTTACTGACTCTGCTGCTGTTGGTCGGGCATTTCAGTGTGTCCAACTCGTTGTGACCCCATTTGGGGTTTTCTCAGCAAAGATATTGGGATGGTTTGCCATTTCTTTTTCCATTTTACAGATGAGCAAATTGGGGTAAACAGGGTGAAGTCACCTGCCCAGGGTTACCCAGTTAGTAAGTGTCTAAGGTCAGATTTGAACTCAGGAGACGGGTCTCTCTAACTCCAGGGCAGGGCGCTTCCTGCTGTCTTCACTTAGCTGCCCTTTGCTGACTCTGATGATAGTCTGATTAGCCCTCCCTCCCCCAGGCTGCCTCTCATTTATCACCTTGCTACTTGGCAGAGGGACAGCTGGATGGCACAGTGGGTAGAACACCAGACTCGGAATGAGGAAGACTCATCATCTCAGTGAGTTCAGATCCGGCCTCAGACACTTCCTACCTGTGTGCCCCTGGGCAAGCCACTTCCCCCTGTTGGCCTCACAAAGGGTCAGACACAGCTGGAACAGCTCAACAGCCATAGCTTGGGGAAGGCTGATCGGGAAGCAGCCAGACTTCTTCTCTCCCCTCGCGGCCTTGTCTGTTTCCTGATGTCCCTCAACGTGAGTGAGCGGCTGGGAAGTGACAGTACTCCTGGTAAAATAAACGGAAATGGGGAAAAGTTCTTTTTAAAGGTGTCTCTCTCAGGTTGAGGGCTGTGCAGCCCAGCCTGGCAACCTTTTGGCTGTATGGAAAGGGAGCTCAGGGGAGGGCAACGAGCCCAAAGCCTGAGCTTTCCTCCGCCGCCACCCCTCGCTGGCTGGGTGACATGGGGCAAGGCCTTTGTAACTTGGGAATCAAGCGTACACGGATTGCTTACCTTGGGAGAGAAGGTCCACGGCGACTGGAACTTCTCAGCTTTGTTTTATGGAAGTCACTGCAATAAAACCCTGATATCCCCTTTCTTAATTTTTTTCTTGGTGTGAACACAACTTTGGCGTTGCTATTCTCTGCTATTTGGTGACCTTAGGCGGATCCTGTAACTAGTGGGGTCCTTAATTTACTGTTGAGTATGGTGAAGGCTTGGTCACATGAGAGGAATTCACAGGACCCTGCCAGCTCTTAATGTCAGATGCTCAGCCTCGACCTCACAGTTAGGCAGTAATGGAATAGGGTCGACGCCTGAGTTCCAGGCTGGCACACCAGTGGACACCTCCTTTTGAGTTCACATTAATGAGCGTTTTGGTCTTTTTTAAAAATTAAATTGTATTTTTTCCAGTTGTCAAGCTATTATTTTTCTGCCTCCATCACCTTCTTGTTGCCTAACAAGTCCCTTGTAGTTGGTAAGTAGAGTCAAACCGAACAGGTTCTTCCTTTGGCTGTTTTTTTGGCTCCTTTGTCAGTGACCTCCAGCTCAGTTCATCAGTCAGTCAACAAGTGTGTCCGGAAGAGGGGACGCGTCAATCCCAAAACTGAAGCACTTCCTTCTGTTAAAGGCCTTACGCCGTCAGGAGACCCCACAGTGAGTGTGTACGAAGGAATACAAAATAAACATTAGGCCTAAGGGCTATAACAGTGTGGGTGTGTGAGGGGAGATGAGAAGAGGCTTCCTGGAGAACGTATGACTGAGCAGGACACTATGAAATGGAGTTGGCGGTAGGACACTGAAGGGGGAGAAAGAGAGGGGTGTGTGTGTGTGTGTGTGTGTGACAGCTCGTACAAAGGCTCGGGAATGAGAGATGGAATGCCCTCTGAGCAGTCACTTTTGGCTGGACTTGGAGTATAGGATCGGGAGTAATGGGGAGTGAGGCTGAAAAGACAGGCTGGGGCCAGCTGGTAGAAAGCTTTAAAAGCTGAACAGAGGAAATATTTTAGAGACAGAAGGTAACCACTGGGTATTCTCCTAAGGGAACGATGAGGTGGAGGTGATGGGTGACAGACAGCATGAGTCATGGCCGCGTGAGTGCGCTTGGGTGGCAGAGTTGCAGGCAGGCCAGGTGGGAGTGCAGGGCGGCCTTTAGCTCTCGTCTTCTTCCAGCAGGCCCAGTGCTCTGTGCCAGAAGAAGACACGCTTGTAATTCTGGGTGACTTTAATGCCAGGTGGGTATAGAGTATCACAATTGGAAGAGAGCCCTTGGGAGGAATGGAGTTCGAAACAGCAGTAGCAGCAGTCACTTACTTCTGAAAGCTTGTGCGTCTCATGACTTTCTTGTCACCACCACCTTCCATTCACCTAAATGCAACAAATTTTGTGGATGCACTCTTGCAGCAAACATTGGCATTTAATAGGCTACGTCATTTTAAGGAGAAGAGGTAGACAGGAAGTGAGAGTAGTGAAGGGGATGTGTGGCACAGAGTGGTAGAGAGATCATAGACTATCCTCTGCAAGCGAAATATTCACATTCAACAAAAGCTGGTGCCCCAAGGCAAGATGGCTAGCAGGCAGCTTAGTGTCAGTAGAGGAGAGCGCCTCTCTGAGTGTGAAGAGTTTATCGCTAACTGAAGCTGAGCTAATACGGGGCTAGCAACAGTGGAGCAGAAGAGGAGTGGGCAGCTTTCAGAGATTTAGTGTGTAGCACCACGTTGACTCATCTGGGCCAGAACACTTGCAAACGTCAAGAGTGGTTTGACAAAAATGATGGGAAATTCAGAGGCTGGTAAACAAAAAGTGAGAACTGCACAGGGTTTACCAGCAGAAAAGTTAGTCTCTAAGAAGGCAGTGTTTAACTCCATCAGAAGTAAAATGCAAAGAGGCAGCTAGGTGGCGCAGTGGATAGAGCACCGGCCCTGAAGTCAGGAGGACCTG
The DNA here is from genome assembly GCF_003287225.1 of Phascolarctos cinereus. Lineage (NCBI taxonomy): Eukaryota > Metazoa > Chordata > Mammalia > Diprotodontia > Phascolarctidae > Phascolarctos > Phascolarctos cinereus. The sequence goes on from NW_027555847.1 coordinate 718,294,203, forward strand.
AGTTCAAATCCAGCCTCAGACCTGACACTTACTAGCTGTGTGACCCTGGGCAAGTCACTTAACCCCAGTTGCCTTAAAAAAAAAAAGTAAAGTGCAAACAATGCAGGGTGAGATGCAGTATTCTTGGCTCAGTAAGAAGGCAGGTGAAATTCAATTTTATGCTGATAGTAACAATCCAAAGCACTTTTATGATGCCCTGAAGGCTGTTTATGGGCAGAAGACATATGGTACATCTCAGCTACTCAGTGCCAATGGAGCCATGTTGGTTAGGGATAAGGACATAATCCTAGACAGATGGGCTGAACCCTTCCATGGCGTTCTAAACAAATTGTCATCAACCGATGCTGAAAGCCGTTGACTGTATACCTCAGGTTGAAGCCAGTCTTTGTCTAGTTGAACTACTGACTGAAGAAGAGGTTTTGAATACCATTAGGTTTCTATCATGTGGCAAAGCCCCTGGTGCTGATTCTATTCCATATGAGATTTACAAGGCAGGGAGTCTGCTGCTCATACAAAAGCTGACAGAACTTTTCTAGGTTATATAGCAAGAAGACGTTATCCTCCAGGAGTTCAAGGATGACTCCACTGTCCGTCTCTATAATGGAAAAAGAAATAAATTATCTGTGATGATCACAGGGGGTCTCTCTCTTGGTCATTGCCAGCAAGATTCTTGCCAAAGTCCTCCTCAATAGGCTGATGCTTCCCTGGAATATAATCTTCTACCCAAGAGCCAGTGTAACTGCAGAAAGGGCTGAGCCACACTTGATGTGGTGTTTGCTACTCAGCAACCCTAGAAGAAATGCCAGGAGCAGAATAGAATAGAGATCTGTACACAGTGTTCATTGATTTGACCACGACCTTTGATGCTGTCACTTGTGAGGGCTTGTGGAAGATCATGGCAAAATTTGGTTGACCAGAGAAATTCGTTAGCATTGTATGCCAGTTTCGTGATGATGTGCTTGCATGGGTTCTGGATAATGAATGGACAATGCTCTTATGCTTTCCCAGTCAGCAGTGGAATGAAGCAAGGCTGTGTGCTTGCTTCCATGCTTTTTAGCATGATGTTCTCAGCAGTGTTGTCAGATGCACTCAACAAGGACTAAAATGGCATTAAGGTCAGCTACTGCACTGATGGCAAATTATTTAACTTAAAAAGGCTACAAGCCAAGACTGAAGTATAGGGAGAGTTGAAGCTTGACTTTTTGTTTGCAGATGATTGTGCTCTATTCTCTGCCACTTGGGCTAATTTTGGCCTTACAATTAACACCAAGAAAATAGAGGTTCTCCACCAGCCTGCCTGCACTACACCGTCCATATATGCAGTCATCAATTACAACAATGAATGCTGTGGATAAGTTCACTTACCTTGGCAGTATATACTTTCCAGGGATGTCCACATAGACAGTGAGGTCGACACGTGCATTGTTGGAGTTAGCTCAGTGTTTGGGAGGCTCTGAAGGAAAGTGTGAGAGAGAAGAGATAGTAGACTGCCTACCAAACTGAAGGTCTACAGAGCCATTGTGCTGACCTCATTATTGTATGCCTGTGAATCCTGGACAATATACCACCGCCATTCCGAGCAGCTCATATTGGTCTGTTCTGCCCTGGTCGGACATATTGTGCCTCGACTCCAACGTGGTGATGTCATTTTGGTCCCCTTCCAGAATGAAGGACAGCAGGCCAAACCAGTTTCCTTGTAGATGCTCTGAATGTGCGCTCTTTGTCCAGTGTCCAAAGAGGATGTAAGGAAGTTGCAGTTAGTGGAAAGCCGATTCACAAGTTTACGTAACAGTGAAAATAAAGGAGTGAATAGAGTAGATTTTGTTCTGCACCCCAAAGCGATTGAATGGGACATCTGTCCCTGCAGTGCTTAGAACGAGCATCATCAAGGACAGCGCCGTGAGGGTTTCCCCGCGTCTCAGAGCTGGAAGGTTTCGGAGGCCGCCTGATCTAGCCCCTGCCTAAAAGAAGCCCCACAAGCTACTGCCTTGTCCTTTCTCGAGTGTCTCGAGATGACCAGAAACTGACCTCCCACTATCAGAGATAGTTTTCATTGTTAGGACACTCTTCCTTGCATTTTGGTAACTTGCGCTCTCTATTCCTGCTTTCTTACTTTGTCTTACTTGTCGCCCTTCAGATGCTTGAAGGTGGCTGTCATGTATCTACTCCCCTGAGCATTCTCTTTTCTTGGCTAAATATCCTCAGCTCTCTCAAACAGTCCCCATAAGATAGAGTCTCAGAACTGTTCCTTGCTCATCCTAGGGGCCCTCTAGATTTTTTCCATGTTCTTAAGTCGAGCATTCAGGACTAAACCTGGAGTCCCAGCTGGGACTGCCGTTTCCTTTGTCCTGGATACTTTAGCTCTCTTACTTTACTTTCTTGCAGGCGCTTGTGCTGGGAAACAAAGATTCTATGACTTTCCAGGTAAGGTCAAACAAACCTGGGATGGAAACTTTGTTGTTTAGTTTTTTTTTTTTAGTTGTATCTGACTTTTTGTGACCGTTTGGGGTTTTCTTGGCAGAGATACTGGAGTGGTTTGCCATTTCCTTCTTCAGCTCATTTGACAGATGAGGAAACTAAGTCAAAGAGGGTGAAATGACTTGCCCAGGATCACACAGCTAGGAAGTGTATGAGTCTGAATTTGAACTCAGGTCTTCCAGACTCCAGGCTGGTCATTCTTTCTCCACTGTGCCATCTAGCTGCCCTAAAACAGAGACTGCTACTATTAAATTAACTCCGGACTCCTCTTAACAGTTTTCAAGGGCTTACCCAGCCTATCCAATATCTTTTCCTATTATTCACCAACAGCTATCCCTTGTTCCACCCATGAGGATCTCTGCAGTGTTATTATGCTCATTCCTCCCTCCATGCACATAGAATATCATTTGCCTCCTCCTATCACTTGCCCAGATCCTGTCCTCTGTTGTTACTCAAGGCTCACCTCCTTCCCACAGACTTTCATCTGTTTTAGCAGCCCCCGCCAGCCCCTCCCTTTTCTTCTCTCTGCAGTGTTTGGCAATGCATTTGTCTCTTAAGAGTTCATATGTGCTAGTTCTGTCTCCCCTCATAAGTCACAGGTTCCTTGGAGGCAGAGATGTCTTATACCTCTTTTATATCTTCCACAGTATGCAGCATAGTGTTAGACAAACTGTCAGGTGATCAGTAGTCACTGATTGACAACTTGTATACCCCTGCAATTCCATTTGGCACCATCACCTCTCAACAGAATGAGTATTATCATTATTCTTCATATTTTTTGGTCCAGCAATGAAAAATTTAGAATGCATCATTCAAGTTGTTATCTTAAAGTAATTCTTTGTATTCCGTAATCCCATTTACACATCTCAGCTTTTTGCTTTTCAAAGTAAAATCTTAGGGGCAGCTAGGTGACACAGTGGATAGAGCACTGGCTCTGGACTCAGGAGGACCTGAGTTCAGATCCAGCCTCGGACACTTGATATTTGCTAGCTGTGTGAACCTGGTCAAGCCAACTGCCTTGCCAAAAAACAAATAAACAACGACAATAACAGCAACCACCAAAAAAGAGAAGTAGAATCTTGCTAACATATTTGGCCTGGGATATGTTATACTTCAAAACCCGATGTACTTCCAGCAGTATTGCTAGACCTCTCCACCAACACAAATCATCACCTCTCCAGGCCTTCATAAATGCTGTTCAGTGGTTGCTCTACTTAAGAGTGGTGGCAAAGTTCTAATAATAAGCCTTCCTGAATTAGCTGAGTTGATCCTGAGATAATATATGTGCAATGCATTACCAGACCAGACTCCATTGGCCCACTGGGCAGGCCTTTGGGTCCCCATGGTTACCTCCAAACAACAATAAAGAACAGGAACAGGCCCTCAATCATGTTCAGTCTAGTTCAGGAATTTTTTTTTTATTAATTTATTTTGATTTATCAACAATCACTTCTCCCCGTACCTCTCCACCACCCTTCCCAAGATGGCACACAATCTGATATAGGCTATACATATACATTCCCATGAAACATATTTTCACATTGGTGATGTTGTAAGTAAGAATTAGAACCAATAGGAGGAACCACCAGAAAGAGGAAACAAAACTCAACAGAAGAGAAAAAAAATAGCAATTAGTATACTTCAATCTGCATTCAAATTCCATAGTTCTTTCTTTGGATGTGAATAGCATTTTCCATCACAAGGCTTTTGGAGATGTCTTAGATCTTTGTATTGCTGGGAAGGGTTCTAGTTCAGGAATTTAATCTAATATAATATCTAAAATTCCTCCAGTATACTAGGTTTTTTTTACACTTCTGCAATTCATTTTCCTTAAATACATTCACTTCCCAATTCATGTCTTTATTGCTTAATTCATGTCTTTATTGCTTACTTCTGACCTCTTTTGTCGTCAGAAGATACTTTTGGACTCTAATCCTACCCTCTTAGGTGCTTGACAAATTATCTGTCAGTTAAAAAGTAAAGAACCCAAGATCAGCCGTCACATAGAACGATTTGTTGTATCTCCCCAGGTTGATAATGAATTGGTAATAACTCTGAACGTCACCTCTTTATCCAGCTGTGCGCTATCCAGACCCAAGCCTTGTTTCCAGCATGTTGATGTCCATGTTACGAGTACCACGCTTACTTTTTCTGAAGTTAAGGCACATTATACCTATTGCCTCTTTTCCATCAGTCAGATTTAGCACTTTGTCATGGAAGAAAATATTAACTTGCAGGGCAAATTTGTTACAAAGCTTTGCTGATTATTAAGAGTCATAGATTTCTCCTTGGAAATTAGAATATGTTAGTGAGCTGTCAAAGAAAGATTGGCTGTATGCCATCTGTTTCTTTTACTTATTAACATTTTCTTAAACTGGAGAATTTTCAAATGATCTACAAGTCTAAATCGCTCTAACTTGCAAAACCAAGAACAAAGATAATTATGTTTTGCAGGGATTAAAGAAAGTTATCCATAAACATTTTTTAAAACAATATTTAATCAGCTTATTTCCGCAAATAGCTATGCCTTCAGTGTTTGCTTTGAATTATAGCATTAATAGAAACCAAACAGAACACCTATTCCAGCAGTAAGTTCAGTTTAAAGAGTATGAATTGTAACTGATGAGTTCCATTAAAATGTGTTTAAACAGAGATAAACATATAAACCTGGCTAATGGTTGACATTTTTACAATGAGAGAATGGAATTAAGAGCTAGAAATGTACAAACCCAAAATAACAAGGATGAATATTTCAGTTGCTCAGTTCCATATCTTGTTACATGTTACACGTTACAAGTCAAAAGGAACGCTCTTTGTCAAGCAGGTTTCTAAACAATTTTACTCCACAGACATCTACTTTGGTTAAAGCATCAAATAGTTGCCACAGACCTGTTCTTTGTTTGAATGACAACGATCTGTCTCCTGAAAAGGAAGCCAAGACGATTGGGCCTGTATTAGTGGGATCTATCAGTGTAGAAGTTGCCAAAGACTTTCATTTAAAAAACAAACAAACCAAACTTTGACCATGAAGTCAGAAAGCATCATACAGGTGAAAGGAGTCTGTTTCTTTGAACAAAATGATACATACAGTAAACTGAGGTTGAGGAGTTTCTTGCTAACCAACTCTTTCTTTGCTGATTCATGCTGTGGTGCTGTACCCCAGTTGTGATGTTTCTTCTCTGTAGATGTAGGAGGACAACGGACTCATGGAACTTGGGTGGAATATGTACTGGATTTCTGCAGGTGGCTCTCAGACTGGCTGAGACTGCCCAAACCAGCCCCAACCTCCCATCTCATCTCCAGATGCCTCCTAATAATTGCCCGCTGAGCTTATATCGAGCAGGATGTCCAGCAGGCGTCTCAAATGTGTGTCCAGACAGAACTCATTATTGCCTTTCCTCTCTACCCTGCCCTCCCAGCTGTTGTCGGCAGTACCTCTCAGTTACTCTCTCATCCCCCAGATCAAATTCAAGGTTTGTCCATTTCACCTTTGCAGCCTCTTCCATACGTGTCCTCTCCTCTGCCTCTGCCCCCACCCTGGCACAGGCCCTCATCACCTCACGCATAGCTGCTGGTGGGGGAGGGGGTGGTCTGCTGCTTCAGGTCTCTCCCCATTCCAATTTGTTCTTCAGTCTGTCAAAACGATCCTAAGGTCACCTCCACCTCTTCCACCTCAGTTAACTCCAGGGGCTTCCTATCTCTTCCAGCATCCAATCTAAAATCCTCTGTTGGCTTTTAAAGCCTTTCCCAACCTGGCCCCTTTCTACATCTTCCTTATCTCCATGTGCTCTGTGATCCCCTGGCTTCCTGGCCACAGACATGTCCCTCTCTGGAAGCACAGTCTTGTTAGTGGTTCTCCACCAGGCCTGGGACACTGTCTTCATGTCATTCTCCTGGCTTCCTTCATGTTGCAGCTGAACTCCTACCTTCTACAAGAGACCTTTCTTTTTTTTCTTTTCTTTTCTTTTTTTTTTTTTAAAGGTTAGGCAGTGGGGTTAAGTGACTTGCCCAGGGTCACACAGCTAGTAAGTGTCAAGTGTCTGAGGTCAGATTTGAACTCAGGTCCTCCTGACTCCAAGGCCAAAGCTGTAGCCACTGTGCCACCCAGCTGCTCCTAAGAGACCTTTCTTCCCTCCGAGATTGTGACCAACATGTCTTGGGCATAGTTTGTTTTTGCATGGTGTTGCCTCCATTAGACTGGGAGCTGCTTGAGGGCACGCATGATTTTTTTGCCTTCTTTATATCCTCAATACTTAGCACAAGGCCCGGTATGATATTGGAGTGGAATGTAAACATCTTGAGGGCAGGAAATGTTTATCATTTGTTTTTTATTACCAGTGAATGCCTTGCTTTTGTAGAAAGCTCTTAATAAAATGCTTACTGAATTGAACTGAACTTACATCTTCAGCCAATAAAAGACCATGGACAGTGGGGAGTGGTATGTAAGATTAGAGAAGGCAAGTGATTGATTTTTGAGAACAGTGCCTACAAACTTTGGGCCAGTGAACTTGGCCTTCACTACTTGAAAATCCTAAATTTATCATTAAAAGGATGAAACATCTAAACAAAGAACTGCTTATCACAGTGAGCTAGCATGGCTTCCATAAGAGCAAGGCATGTCAGACTAAACTTATTTTCTTTTTGACAAGGTTATACATCAGATAGATCAAGAGGTTGTTATGTAGTTGAATAAGATTTCAGCAAAGTGTTTGACAGAATTTCTCACATTCTGTGAACTAATTGGAGAGATGTAGCTAGTTAAAGAGTATAATGGGGTGGATTTGGAAATGTTTTAATAGACAGACTAGTTATTAGTGCTTTGACATCAGCTTGAGAGATTCCCAGAAGAATGAGTCAGGAATTTGTGCTTTTAAATATATATATATATATATATATATATGTATATGTATATTTTTATTAATGATATATAAAAGTATAGATGTCATAGTCAGCGAATTTGAATCTGTCACAGTCTCTGATTGAGAAAAGACCATTGGACCTGGCAATTAAGAGATCATTAGTAGCTTTGGAGAGAGCAGTTTTGGTGGAGTGATAAGATTGTAAGAAGTTTAGAAGAGAGTGAGAGGGGATGGCCTTTTTGAGCAGTTTAGCTACAAAGAGAAATAGGATGATTTTTAGCAGGGTTGGAAGGATCAAGTGAGAGTTTTTTTCAGATAGAAGGAGACATGAGTATGTTTGTCGGGAGTAGGGTTAAGATTAGAGTAGCCAGTTAGAATTAGGCAGTAGAGATGGAGAGATCAAAAATAAGTGAAGGCAAGAGAGCGGGCAGTATGTTAGAGGAGATGGGATGGAATGGGACCATTTGAACAGGTAGGGGGATTAGCTTTGGTAAGGAGTAAGGCTGCTTCATCATATGGACTCTTAAGGACAAATGAATTGCCAAACTGTGGAGAGAAGAGAAGGGAATGATGTAAGCCTGAGGCTTGCTGAGTGTAATCAGTGATATAAGGGGGCTAGGGATTCAGGAGAGGAGTACAGTGGGAGCTGAACTGATTAACCACGGAGTCAGGATGGAGAAAAGAAGAGAGACAGTGGTTGGTGTAGGGGAGATGGCCTGGGAGAGAATTGAATGGTCAAGTGATTGGAGATCCTGGTAGGGTAAAGAGTGTTATGCTAGGATAAGGGGATTTCAGAACTCTTGAGCATGGAAGTGATGTATTTGTGGTTAATGGCAAGATCAAGGCTATGAGGAGTCAGCTGGAGAAGCTGAAAGAGGGCACTAGTTTATAAGGGTTGATTGGAAGGGGTGAGACTAGAATGAGGGTGACTGAGAGGATCGTAATGAGTGTCTAAACTAGGCTGGGAATGGAGAGGAAGCCAAGTGGGATCTGAGAAGAACCTTCAACTTCGATAACAACTTTGATGTAGGTTGCTAGAGGAGTGGACGGATTCAGGGCCGATTCTAAAAATGATAGATCAGGACACCCCTTAGGCACTTAGCACAGTGCTTGGCACATGGCAGGCACCTAATAAATGCTTGCTGACTGGACACAAATGCTGATGGCACCTACAAAAGCGAGTTCCTTGGAAAGTAGAAACTGGTTTGGAGAGGAAGAGAAGTTGTCCTTTTGGTCCTCTTCAAGCACAAAGAGAGCAGCTAACAAGGCGGCCACGTCTCGGAGACAAGCAGCAATTGCAAGGCCCTCGTGTGAAGGCGGCAGCTGCCAGGGCTAGGGCTGCATTGCTCAAGAACCAGCATGGCCACACTGCCAACTTTGCAGAGCACTCTTTGGACCTCTAATGCATCTGGGCAAAGTACTGGGTATTGCAGATGTCAGTGTTTGCAGCAGCCCCTACTAGACTGTCAGCTTCATGAATGGAATGGTGATTATTCTCTTCTTTCTAATGAGGAAGAATAACAGGAAGTAGCTTCGTGCTGAGCTCGTGAAGTTTAGATGAGCACCTTCAAGGCTCATTCCTACTGGCAAACAGTAGAACAGACAAGTTGGGAAATCTCCTTTCTGACATCTTTTGGAAAGTCTGGGTTGATAACGTTTTGAGATTTTTCAGTCTCCCACATTCTCTTCTCACTGCATTGATTCCTTTCTAGTATTTACCTTGAATAAAACAAACTGATCAATGTTATTCAGATTTCAGCTGAGATAACAAATTTAAGATCTGGACTGGTAAATGATAAAAATAGCACAGGGTAAGCAAGGGTTCTTTTTTGTTTTGTTTTTGGGTTTTTTTTTTTTTGAGCGGGCAGTTGGAGCTCAAGTGACTTGCCCAGGGTCACACAGCTAATAAGTGTAAAGTGTTTGAGGCCAGATTTGAACTCAGGTCCTACTGATTCCAGGGCTCTATCCACTGTGCCATCTAGCAGCCCCAAGAGTTCATTTTTCTACATTGAGTCAACTGAGAAATTATATTTTTGTCATAAGATGTTCATATGACTGACATTGAACCCTGGCCTTGACATTTCTTTAGCTGTGTAACTGTACATGAGTCACCTACCTCCTCTGAACCTGGGTTTCTTCATCTGTAAAATGAGGATAATGATATTTGTATTACCTCTGTCATTGGGCTGTTATGAGATAGATAAGAAAGAAAAAGAGACAGAGAGAGCGCGAGCGAGAAGGAAAGAAAGAAAGAACACTTCTTAGGTACTTAGGTACTAAGTGCTTGTGTTACAAATTTAAGAAAATGAGGGCCTTCCTACTTTCTAAGAGCTTTTCTAATGGGGGAAGACAAGGCATAAAAGGGAAAGTGGAAAGGGGAAGGGAGAGAGGAGGCATTTGGTGGGGGAAGTGTAGCATTTGTTCTTGAAAGTAATTTGAGCTGGGAATGATGTGAGTCACATGGTTGGAGCAGCTTTAAGAGTGGTGACCAGGGCAAGGGAGGAACTCACTAGTCTGGTTTCAGGACTGAGCCTTTTATGAGGAAAGAGCTTTGTAAATTTTAAAATACTCTCCATATGTGGGCTGTTGGGTTACATGCGTACTCATTTGTGTATTTCAGAAATGTTTCATTACGTATTCTGTTGTAGAATGTTTGTGAATATTTAAATAATTAATTCTTCAGTGTAACTTAGATGATTCAGCCATCCTGGCTTTAAAAAAAAGTCCAGCAGTTTGTCTGAATACATAATTAAACCATGATTTATAAGGAGGCTTTAATTTGTTGTGTGCTTTTAATAATTAGCTAAAAACCATTTATTGTACATTGGATCAGTCTTAAATAGGCAGCTATTTGTAAACTTTTTTTCATTTTTTAAAAATCCCTGGTAGTTAAGAGTTTGAAAGTTCGCAAAATGAATACTTGACTTTGCTTTTCAACCTCAGAAGCAACATGCTATATTGGAGAGAGCTCTCTCCTTGGGGCAGGGAGAATTGGCCTTGAATCTTGCCTCAGATGCCTGCCCTGCAGTATGTCTCTGGCCAAGTCGCTGAAGTTAATAAGCATTTATCATAAACATGCCAACATCTGGTAATACAAGTAGAAAGAAAGACAGTTCCTGCCTCAAGGAGCTTACTTTCTAATGGAAAACAGCAAGCACATAAAAAGGAAGCAGAAAAGACGGGTTGAGTGGGGAGAAGTGAACACGCGGTTTCTTCATGGTAGAGAAAGTCAGAAGAGTGCACAGTGCAGTTTGGAGAGGAGTGAAGATATGATTGGCCTGGGGTGGCTTCCTTGGTTCTGGGAGGAGTCAGCCAATTCCAGGCAGGGGGATAATTGGGTGATAGTGTACTTTCAGTGTGTGAGGTCAACAGATTGAGTTTCCATTGTGAAGAGGGGAGGTTTCTGTGGCATGGTAGAGAAATTCTAGAATCAGGGATATACCCGTAGAGGAAAAACCTCTGCTAGCCTCAGTTTCCTTACCTGTAAAATGTAGAAAACAATAAGTTGTAGCATTTCACTCAAAGCTGTAAGGATTAAATGAGATGATATTGTTTGTTTTTTGTTTTTAAATTTTGAGTTCTGAATTCTTTCTCCTCCTGTCCCTCCCCCACTCATTGAGAGCACCTTAAATCTTGCAGAACATTTCCACATTAGCTGTGTTGGGGGTGGGGGGAGTGGAGCAAGAAAAAATAAAATGAAAGAAAATCTTCATCGATCTCCACTCAGAGTCCATCAGTTCTGTCTCTGAAAGTGAATTTCATTTTTCATCATGAATTTCACCACAGAATTGTCATGGGTAGTTGTCTTCATCAGAGTAGCTAAGTCTTTCCTAATTGGTCATTGTTAGAGTATTGCTGTTACTATGTACAATGTTCTCCTAGTTCTGCTCATTTCACTTTGTATCAATTCATATAAGTCCAATCAGGTTTTTCTGAAGCCATCCTGCTCTTTATTCTTAAAGCACAATAATGTTCCATTGCAATCATAGACCACAACTTGTTCAGCCATTCCCCAATTGATGGACATGCCCTCGGTTTCCAAATCTTTGCCACCACAAAAAGATCTACTATAAATATTTTAGCATATTTGGGCCCTTTTCCTCTTTCTTTCTTTTTTTTTTAATATAAATTTATTTATTTTAGTTTTCAACATTCACTTCCACAAGTTTTTGAGTTCCAAATTTTCACCCCATCTCCCTCCTCCCCCCACCCGAAGATGGCATGCATTCTGAATATCCCTTCCCCTACTCTGTCTTCTCTTCTATCTCTCTCCCCTTCTCTTATCCCCTTCCCCTTCTATTTTCCTGTAGGGCAGGATAGACTTCTGTACCCCATTTTCTGTATTTCTTATTTCCCAGTAGCATGTGAAAACATTTTTTTCAAACATATGTTTTTAAAACTTTAGGTTTCAAATTTTCTCTCTTCCTCCCTCCCCACCCACCCTCATGGAAAAGGCAAGCAACTCAATATAGGTTGTACATGTGCAGTTATGCTAAACACATCCATAGTAGACATGTTGTGAAAAACTAACTCTATTTCCCTTAATCCTATCCTGCCCTCCCATTTATTCTATTCTTTTTTTGACCCTGTCCCTCCTCAGAAGTATTTACTTCTGATTACCCCTTTCCCAATCTGCCCTCCTCTCTATCATCCCCCTGCTCTCTTGTCCCCTTCTCCCCCTATTTTCCTGTAGGGTAAGACAGATTTCCATACCCAATTGAATGTGTATGTTATTCCTCCTTAAGCCAAATCCTATGAGAATAAGATTCACTCATTCCCTCTCACCTTCCCCTGTTTCCCCTCCACTGTAAGAGACTTTTCTTTTCTGTTTTTTTTTGTGAGATAATTTACCCCATTCTACCTCTCCCTTTCTTCTTCTAGTATAATCCTCTCTCATCCCTTAATTTTATTCTCCAGATATGACCCCTTAATCTTCAACTCACCCTGTGCCCTCTATCTATCTATCTATCTATCTATCTACATATAATTTTTTTCCTCCAACTACCCTAATACTGACAAAGGTCTCATGAGTTATAAATATCATCTTTCCATGCAGGAATGTAAACAGTTCAATCTTAATAAGTCTCTTATGATTTCTCTTTCCTGTTTACCTCTTCATGTTCCACTTGAGTCCTGTATTTGAAAGTCAAATTTTCTATTCAGCTCTGGTCTTTTCATCAGAATGCTTGAAAGTCCTCTATTTCACTGAATGACCATTTTTCCCCCTGAAGGATTATACTCAGTTTTGCTGGGTAGGTGATTCTTGGTTGTAATCCTATCTCCTTTGCCCTCCGGAATATTATATTCCATGCCCTGTGGTCCTTTAATGTAGAAGCTGCTAAATCTTGTGTTATCCTGATTGTGTTTCCACAGTACTTGAATTGTTTCCTGCTGGCAGCTTGTAATATTTTCTCCTTGACCTGGGAACTCTGGAATTTGGCTATAATATTCCTAGGAGTTTTCCTTTGGGGATCTCTTTCAGGAGGAGATCTGTGGATTCTTTCAATTTCTGTTTTGCCCTCTGGTTCTAATATATCAGGGCAGTTTTCCTTGATAATTTCTTGAAAGATGATGTCTAGGCTCTTTTTTTGATCATGGCTTTCAGATAGTCCAATAATTTTTAAATTCTCTCTCCTGGATCTATTTTCCAGGTCAGTTGTTTTTCCAATGAGATATTTCACATTGTTTTCTAATTTTTCATTCTTTTGGATTTGTTTTACAGTGTCTTGATTTCTCATAAAGTCACTAGCTTCCAATTGCTCTATTCTAATTTTTAAGGAAGTATTTTCTTCAGTAATCTTTTGGACTTCCTTTTCCATTTGGCCAATTTTTCTTTTTAGGGCATTTTCTCCTCATTGGCTTTTTGGACCTCTTTTGCCATTTGGATTAAGCTATTTTTTAAGGTGTTATTTTCTTCAATATTTTTTTGGGTCTCCTTTAGCAAGCTGTTGACTTGTTTTTCATGATTTTCTTGCATCACTCTCAGTTTTTTCCTCTACTTCCCTTACTTGCTTCTCAAAATCCCTTTTGAGCTCTTCCAAGGCCTGGGACTGATTCATATTTTTCTTGGAGGCTTTGGATGTAGGAGCTTTGACTTTGTTGTCTTCTTCTGGTTGTATATTTTGATCTTCTTTTTCACCAAAGTAAGATAATATAGTCTGACTCTTTTTGCGCTGCTTGCTCATGATCCCGGCCAATTACTTGAGTTTTAAACTCTTTGTTAAGGTAGTCTGCTTCCAATGTGGAGAATGTACTGTCCCAAGCTTCAGGGGTTTGTACAGCTGTTTTCAGAGATACTTGTAGGGACCTGTAAATTTTCAGTTCTTCCAAGGTGGTATGATAAGGGGCAGGTGTTTACTCCTTTCCTGGCCTGTGACCACAAGTATTCCTTTCTGTCCTGTAACTGTGAGGAGGGGTTCCTCTCCACAGCCACTACAAGCTCCACCACCCCAGCGCTCCTCCTCACCCCAGCACCGCCACCCAGAACTGTGACCCAGATCCACACATGGGCAAAGCAAGAGATTCCTGCCTCAGCACTGGCAAAGAGATCCCTGCAGTCCCTCTCTGATCAGCCACTGGATTCCCCCTCAGTCTGTGGGCCGGGAGCTCAGGAAGCAGCTGCCCCCCCAGGACCAGGCTCTTGGGGAATGGAGCTGAAACCCCGCCTTCCTCTCTGAGCACTGACAGAAACAGACTTTTCCCACTGACCTTCTATGGTGTCTTTGGCATTTGTGGATTGAGGAGTCTGGAAACCTCCACAGCTGCCCGCGATTCAGTCCTCTGAGGCCTGCTCCAGGTTCCCGGTGGCCTGTGTTCCCAGCCTGGCACGATACACCTTTCTGATCAATCATCCAGGTTGTCTTGGGCTGGAAATTTGTTTCACTCTGTCTTTTTGTGGGTTCTGCTGCTTCAGAATTTGTTAAGAGCCATTTTTTATGAGTATTTGGAGGGGTTTGGAGGAGAGCTCAAGCAAGTCACTGCTTTCACTCTGCCATCTTGGCTCCCAGTATCCTTTTCCTCTTTCTTTGATCTGTTAGGGATACAGAGGTATTGCTGGGTCAAAGGGTATGTATGCGTAGTCTTATAGTCCAAATTGTTCTCTGGAGTGGTTGGACCAGTTCACAACTCCACCAGCTGTGCATTACTGCCCCATTTCTTACATCTCCAGAATTTGTCATTTTCCTTTTTTGTCATGTTAGCTAGTCTGATAGGTGTGAGGTAGTATACCAGTGTTGTTTTAATTTGCATTTCTCTAATCAATAGTGATTTAGAGCATTTTTTCATGTGACTATAGATAACTTTGATTTCTTTATCTGAAAACTGCCTGGTATATCCTTTACTCATTTATAAATTAGGAAATGGTTCTTATTTTTATAACTTTGATTCAGTTCCCTGTATTTGAGAGAGGAGATCTTTGAAACTTGCAAGGGCATTTTTTTCCTGTTTCCTGCTTGGAAAGCTCTTTGCAAATCTTAAAGCATTATATGAATGTCAGTTACTTTTAACTTAGATCCATGGTCTCTTCTGAGTCTTTGCTAAAAGAGTGTTAATTAAAACCTCAAGTTAAAGCCTTTTAATTAGTAGTTCCTTTAAGTCACCGTAGCTTGATACAGGATGATAGCACTTCCCTTCAACCCCAAAGAGACATGGCTTCCACAGGAATTCCCCTGCTTGGTTTTAGGTTGGCCTTAGCCTTCTCCTTCTGTGTATTTGTGGATGACTTAGTCCCAGGCAGCTTTTCTGTCTGCATGAGATAAATATTACAAGTTGGAGGGGCGGTTCCTTTTAGGGCCATGTAGAATACCTTTTGAGAAGATGGTGGATGTTCCTGGTCAAGAACAATTTCCTCCCTGTTAGCCATTAGTCACGGGGCTGGCTACATCAAAACAATAGGTATTTACATGAACTCTTTGAGTAGAGCTGATTTTGTGGTTGGTGGGTTGGGAGTGGGAGTGGAGTGCTGTGCTTTTTCTTTTCTTTTTTTTCTTTTTTGGCTAGGCAGTGGGGTTAAGTGACTTGCCCAGGGTCACACAGCTAGTAAGTGTCATGTGTCTGAGGCCGGATTTGAACTCAGGTCCTCCTGACTCCAGGGCTGGTGCTCTATCCACTGCGCCACCTAGCTGCCCCATGCTGTGGAGGACACTATTAGAGGCTGGTAGGGTTTTGTTGATTTGTTTGGAAAATTTGAGTATATACTCTTCTCAAATGGAAGCCCATTTGGTTAATTTTCAGAATATAAAATTTAGTCCAGTGGAAAACTGTATTCTTTTAACTTTATAGGGATTGGCTCTTTTGAATTTTGTTTATCATCACTCTGTTGACATATTATGGCTGTGTGCAACAGGAAAATTTGTCTTTTGGATGGCCCTGGTTTATAAAATTCCAATTTCTTTTCAGAGTAGTGTGATGTCTTTTTAGCCAGCTTTCTAGTTGACTTCAGTGACTCCTGTATACACGAAGGCTGCTTTGACCTAATCTCTTTAGGCAGTTGTCAGTTGCTGGATGATTTTGGCAAATGGGAAGGCTGTCGCTTGTCTCTCAGCCTGTGGGAGAAGGAACAAACACTTTGTGAAGCCATTGGGGTGTAGTAGAAAGAACATTTCTAGTCAGAAGCCATGCATTTAAATAACTGGCTCTGTTTGTTATTAGTCATGTGACTGGACAAGTTACTTATGTGAACATGTTGCTCATCCGTAACGTGGGCATAATAATGCCTGCATTACTTCCCTCACAGTTTCTATAAGGATCTGTTGAAGTACTGTGTGAAATGCTTAGAGCAGTAGCAGTGGGGGCAGCTCCAATTTGTTAGAATCTTGTCCTCTTTTTGTGTGGCGTTTAAATAAAAGCAGGTTTTCCACAAGTTGCTCTCTTGCTGTTGTTTTGTAATAGTTCAAATCCTGTGTCAGGCTGTTAATAGCCTTTGTGGCCCTGGGCATACCACCAAAGCTTTCTCAGCCTCAGTTTACTCATCTGTAAAATCGGTGTCTACCTTACAAGGTTGTTGTAAAGATTAAATAAAGTATATAAAATGCTTTGTGACTCTTAAACTGCTATAGAAATGTTAACTATTTATTATCCTGTTTAATGGTCCTTGGACTTGCCCAGATGGGTAAACTGACTTTTTGTAGCTGAATAGAAGTATTACTGCTGCCACCTCCTCCCTCCTCTCTCTTCTTTCTTCTCTTCCCCCTCCCTCTCTTCCTCCTTCTCCTCTTCTTCTCTCTACTCCTTCTCCCTCCGATTTTACAAATGAGGAACCCAAGTCCCTGTGCCCCTACAGTCACACAGATTGAGGCATATTTAGTAATAAGGTGGAAAAAGTGGATGTGAAACATTTTCTATACATAGAATTGTATGTTATTATTAATAAAGATCAGCTGAGATCTTTTGATTGCCTTTTGATTACTCAGTGTTATAATTCACTAAAAATTGCAAATGATGCTATTCAAAAATGGATTATTAGCTTCTTCACTTTCTCTGGCTTCCTGAATGGTACAGGAGGTCATTAGATTTACCTTTAGAAGGAGTATTGCCAAATCTGATGTTCTTTTTTTCAGTACTCCTCTTTTTCATCGCATCTGCTGTTGATCCCTCTCTTCTCCTGGATACTTTATCCTCTTTGGATTTTCTTTTATTCCCTCTCCTCATTTTCCTTTGCTGGCCTGTCATCCAGATCACATCGTCTCCCTGTGGGGGCTTCCCAAGCACCCTGGGATTTCCAGGTCCCCGTCTCTCTTTGACCGTATTGGCTCTCATGGGTACAATAAATGTCTCTTTCTTGATGATTCCCAGTCCTGTTTATCTAGCCCTAGACTCTCCTTGGCACTTCAGTTTCCATCTCAAGCTGCCTCTAGGAGCTTTCATATTAGGTGTCCTGGAGACATCTGAAACTCATCATATTCAAAACGGAATTCATTGTCTTTCCCTCTAAACCTACCCCTCTTTCAGACCTCCCTATTTCTTTCAAAGGCACCACTATTTTTCAAGTCTTCCAGGTTCATAACCTTGGCATTATTCTTGATCAGTCATTCTCCCTCATCCCACATAGCCAGTCAGTTACCAAACCTTGCCATTTCTATCTCCACCCGATCTTCTGCATTTGATTCCTTTGCTCCTCAGACAGCTCACCACTTTAGTTTGGACTCCCATTACCATTCCCCTTAAGCAGTGCAACATGTTGCCAAAGTGATTTTCCTTAAATGCAGACCTGACCATATGACCCCCTGCTTGGCCAATTCCTGTGGCATCATATTACGATTTCTTTGTTTAACTTTTAAGTCCCTGTGACCCCAACCTGTCCCATCTCTCCAACCTCACATACTCTGGGATGCACCCAAACTGGCTGTTCACCACGGATTTTACTCCATCTCCCATCTCTGTGTCTTTGCAGTGCCTAGTCCACCTTCCCGGCATGCCCTCCTTCCTCGCTTGTGACTCAGAATCTTATTCTTCTTTCAGAATGCATTGTACGGACCACCTTCTACATGGAACCTTTCCTTACCCTCTCAATTGCTAGTGCTTTACATTTATTAAGAATGTTAATGCTCACATGTTTTTATATGGAATTTTCTCCATCATTAGAATGCAAGATCCTTGCGAATAGAGACTTTTATTTATTTATTTGTTTTGATCACCAGCACCTAGCGCAGTGCGGGAGCACAGTAGGTGTTTAGTAAATGCTTGGCAAAGTGAGGACTGATTAAGAGACCCAAATTTAGGTGGGTGTGTAGTGTCACTACTGGAGACCAGAAACCTCACATCCCTTAGCTTTCTAGAAAAGAAACAAGTGCAGCACACATGAAGTGGGAGAATGAAGTTAGAGGATTGGTATTTCATGGAGGAGCAATAATCAGAGACAGAATTGAGAGAACATGCTATATGTCATTTAGGTTGTGTAGAAATTAAGTCATTGTTGTCCAGTCATTTTCAGTCATGACTGACTCTCTGTGGCCCCATTTTGGGGCATTCTTGACAGAGGTACTGTGGAGTGGTTTGCCACTCTCCAGCTTATTCTACTAATAAGGAAACTGAGGCAAACAGGATGAAGGAGCTTGCCTAGGGTTACACAGCTAATAAGTGTCTGAGGCTGGATTTGAACTCAAAGAAGATGAGTCTTCTGATTCCAAGCCTAGTGCTTCGTGGACTGTGCCACCTAGCTGGCCTCCTCAAAATGACCAGGAACAGGATTCTAACTTGATTCTGCCTTAGATCGTGGTCCTTTTTTCTTTTTCTTTTTTTTTAAGATTTCATTTTGTTGCTCTGCACATCTTCCTGTATAGCTGCCTCCAGGAGAGGCAGCTAGTGGTTAGAGCACTGGGCCTGGACTCAAGAAGACCTGAGTTCAAATTTGGTCTCAGATACTTCCTAGCTGGATGACCCTTCATCTCTGTCCCACTCCCATCCTCCTCTTCTCAGGAGATTTCTATCCTGTTGGAATATGTGTGAAACAGGACATTTTGATTCCATCGTACCTGCAGAAGGTGGGATGTAAGCTAGGTTTGAAGGGAGCCAGGCATTTTAAAAGGTGGGATGAGGAGAAAGACCCCTCTCTGCAGGGGGGTGGCCGGGTCATTGGCCGAGGGGAAATGGTGTTAGCCTGGTGCCCGAAACACTGTGTTATAGCATAGTGTAATAGGTCAAGTGATAGCTTTAAGTGCCAATAAGAGGAGTTGATATTGTGTCCTGGAAGGAATAAAGAGACACCAGAATTTGTGGAGCAGGGGATTGCCGTCTACAATCATTTTGTCAGCTCGGTGGACTGGAGTGGGGAAAGACTTGAATCAAGGAGATCAAGTAGAAGGCTATTTTAATGGGCCAGGCAAGCGATGATAAGGGCCTGTGTTAGGATCCTGAAGGGGATGTACATCCGTATATATGAGAGATGTTGTGGTGGATTTGGAAAGTAAAAACAACAGTTTGCCAACATGTTGGATATGTGGGGTGGATGAAAGTCCAGAGTTGAGAATAACACTGAGGAAGAGCTTGGCTGACTGGGGTGTGGCAACGCCCTCAACGGAAATAGGGATGTGAGACAAAATGAGAACAGAGCCCATGAAGCTAAGAGGTCTGTGTGAGAGGATATTGAGGAAAAAGAAAAGGGGACCCAGTATAGGGCCTTGGGGAGCACCCGGCTGTAGAGGGCCTGCCCTGGATGAAGAGCCAGCGAAGGAAAGTGGGAAAGGCAGGCAGGTCAGAGGAGAGCCAGGGAAAAGCGGAGTCCTGCAGATGTAGAGAGGAGAGAGTATCCAGGAGAAGGGGTGGTCGACAGTGTCAGGTGCTAGAGAAAAGGGTAAGGAAGGGTGAGAATTGAGAATGCGTCGGATGTGGCATTTATTGAGATCATTGGTAACCTTGGAGAGGGCAGCTTCAGTTATAATGAGATTGGAGTCCTGACTGCAGAGGGTTTGGTGGAGAGCGTGAGGAGCTAAGTAGAGGTACCTCATGGAGAGGCCTTTGTCAAGAAGTTTAGCTGGGAGGGGGAGGGGAGATGGCCCGATACCCAAGAGGGATCATTACATCAAGTGAAGCCTCTTTTATGAAATGTACAAGATGGGCTTATTTGTAGGCAGCTGGGAAGAAGCCAGCAGAGTGGCAGAGACTAACTAGGTATTAGAGGGAGGATGATAGTGGAGGGATTTGTTAGAGGATGGGATTTGGGGACCCTGTAACTGAAAACTATCAGGTCGGATGGCTTTTCACTTTTATTAACTCCTTCAAACCTTCCAGCATCCCGTGAGAGAAGATGGGAAGAGATCGGAACTGGAAGTAGCCTCCGAGGCCTGCTGCTCAGTCCAGCTCATTCCTGACATGGTTGACAAGTGGTTAGACACCTTCATTTGAAGATGTCTAGTGAGAGCCCATTCCAATCCCAGTTGTAATGGATAGAACCTTTCTCTGATATCATGCACAAATTTCTATTTCTCCCCTCATCTTCCTCCTCCCTCCACTCCCCTCTCATGCATAGGCCTCATATAGCTGGCCCATCATTGCCACATTGTGAAAGCCTTTTGAATCCTGACTCAGCCCTTAAATCCGGCTCTCATTATATAGATGAGGAAACTGAGGCTTAGAAACCTGAGGAAGTAAGTACACTGTGAGGAAGTACGAGAGCCCTCCCAAGGGAGAGAGCCAAGGCTGCTGCACAGGGCTGCAGGCTGTGAGACCACGTGCTCTTCATTATACTATAAGAGTTTGAGGGGCAAGGCTTTTACCTGGATTGGCTAAGTCTAAATTCAGTGCGCTTCCCTGGGTCTTGTTTTCATCTTTGGTCTTCAGTCCTGAGAACAGTGCCGGGCAGCAGGTAGGCTTGTACTGAGTGTTTGTTGAGTGGGTTTGCACTGAACTGAGAAGCAGCTTATTCTGCTATGCCCGGTGTCCTCCTGCTGTCACCTTCATTTTGGGGAAGTCGGGTGACTTGGCTAACGTCGTCTTGTCAGTTTGTGCTAGAGCCTGTAGTAGTGGAAGCCCAGACTTTGTTTGCCTTTTGATTCACCAGAACTTTAGTGGAAGCTGATGAGTGTTAGTCTGGGAAACTTGCTTTCTCTTCCAGAGTGCCTAAAGATCACCCATGAAATCACAGCGGCAGATGCAAGAAAGCTTTTTCCATTGCTGGAGCCAGGCTTTTTGATCTTGCCATAGTACTTATCAATATTAAACTACCTTTGGCACACAGAGAAAAATGATCCTATGGAGCTTTTAATTAATTGAAAATGATTTTTTGCAGTTGTCCTCCAGTAAGAATTTTTTCAGTTTCCTTTAGTGAAGGTGGAAAGAGCCATAGACTTGGATTATGAAGACTTGGGTTTGACCTGTGGCCTAGCCCCTGTGGGTCCCAGGCAGTCACATGACCTCTCTTTCAGCCTCAGCCGTGAAAATGCTTCTTGCAATGGCTGGGAGAATGCTTTGGCAACTGTCAGTGACCAAGTGCAGGGAGTGCTTCTGGCGTGTGTCATCGTGGATGCTTTCATGAGCGAGAAGTAGACATGTCCTCTAAATAATTGAAGGGCAAAAGGGCTCACACTTGACAGAAGCCTTCTGTTTATAACAACCCTAGGTTATATAATTCTTACTGTTCCTGGCAGACTAGATTAAAACTTTCTTTTATAATTTTTTTATGGTCATTAAACTATAATTTTTGTATATTTCCCATTGTATTTTCCTCTTGACTCACCAGAAGCATGAGCTTATGAGGAAACACACAGTAACAATGACAGGTTTGTTCACTTAATCAGATTGTGATGTAGTGGGAGGGAAATTGGCCTGGGGAACATTTTCTAATCCTAGTTCAGCTATGTAGACGACCTTCAGCCAATCATTTACCTTCCCATGCCTCCTCCTGTCTCCTCATCTGTCAAAAGCTGGATAGGCTTTCTTTTGCCTCTAATATTTTGTGAATCTAAAGACCCCTTCTGGCTCTAACATTTTAAGATGAACAGATTTTGAAGTTCTTTCCTCTCTCAGTCATTCTGCATTCTGTGGCTTGAAGTCCTTCCAGCTCCAACATTCTGTGATTTTGCAGAAGGACTGAAAGCAGCATTAGCCACCCGGTGTTTGTGGGAGGCATGTTATCTGCCTGCTGTGGCTGGGCATGGCCTTTTCTACTCCTTTGGGAACTGAAATTCTGTGTATCTTGCCCAGTTTCAGCTGGCCCAGTATTGGAAGATAAAAACAAATAAGATATATTTGATGTACAACCAAAAACAATATTCTAAAGCATTAGGGCAAAACTCATTTTGCAGTTTTGCAAACTTGGAAGGTCTGGGTGCAAATTTTGGAAAGCTTTAATCAAAATTTTATCCAGGAATGCAAATCAAATGATCTCATTAATCCTTATTTCTTTTTTTAAAACAAACAAACAACCCACAAGAAAACAACCCAGCTCTTTTACAGACCCTGCTATTGCATAGGCCTCCTCTGGGGCAAGTGTTGAGAAAGGAAACCTCATTTTTTCCACAGCACTTGTAAACAAATAATGAACTGCCCCAGTGGAACAGGAGGGATAAAGTTACATTTTGTGAGTTTGGGGTCATTGTCCATTTCAATAGAGCTTTTATGGTTAGACTGGATGCTCACAGCACCTTCTGTTTCCACTGAAGCAGTTTTCTCCACGAGATGTTTATAACGATTTCCCAAGAATACTGATTAGAACTCAGTTCTGTTGCTATCTTTGGCTAACTCATTGGGATTTCTTTAGGGAGCTAGCTGGCTGTGCAGAATGTAGGAAATGATAAAATTTTAGCTGCTTATCTGTGCCCCACAGCTGAGCAGAGGAATGCTAATGAATTTATCTCAAAAGTTGAATTCTAAAAAGTTGGAAAACTCCCCTAAGTATTTAAAAAGGTGGGGGGATGGGATGAGGGTGGGAGGGTGGGGAATAACAGTTTCTGTTTTCTTTTATCTTTTCTGGAAATCTTATAGAACTGAGATGTTTCATTGAGTTTCTTGGGGGATAGAGTGGGGTGAAAGGACCATTTGCACATGTTTCTTCAAAATAAAGTTGTAGTTGGAAAAATGGTAGGCACTAAATGTGACTGACATTTGACTTAATAAGAACATGCCAGCTGGTACTATAGCATCATTTGATGCTGGGAAACCCAGCTGTGCTTTGGTGCAGCTGCCCTTTCTGGTTTGTTTTTAAACAGCCCCAGTAGTAAAGATTTCCGAATCAGAACTGGACCCCCAAAGTATAGCTGTTACCAAGAGCCTGTCTCAGAAACCTTCAGTGCTTCCTCATTATTTACAGAATAAAGGCCAGATGCTTTTGCCCTGTGTTTTGAGGCCAGTCCGATGTGGTCTAACCTCCCTGTTGTCCGCTTTGGTCTGCTTCTCCCGTCGCGCGTCCTGCGTTTTATCGGGGTTGTTGGCTGCATTCCTGCACTCCCCACCTCTGCTTCCCATGAGTTGCCGTCGCTTTGCCCTTTGGTCCTGCTCTTCCTTCTGCCTGGAGTTCTGTTCTCCCTCTCTCCCCAGCTCCACTTCTTATCCATTCTTTCAGGCTCTGTGGAAACACAGTTTCTTCCAAAAAGCCTTCTCTGTTCTCCCTCAGCCAAAAGTGTTATCTCCTTCCTCTAAACTCTTATAATACCTCGGAGCTCTCCAGCTGATAAAATAAATATTTGTAAAATGCTTTACAAACCTTAAAGCTCTTCATATGAATGCTAGTTGTTACAACGATTCTTGTTGTCATTTGCACCTCGCCTTAAAATCCCCCTGTCCCTCATGTTAGGAAGTGCCCTGTCATGTGCATCTCTACAGCTCTGCGGTGTGGATGGAGCCTGCTTGGTTAGGGGTGAGCCCTTGAGTTCAGATGCTTCTCTCACCCTTCACTTGCACTCTGGCATCTTGGAACAAGTCTCTTAGCTTCTTGGGGCCTTGGTGTCCTCCCCTTGAAATGAAGAGATTGGCTTACATGCCTCTGAAAGCTCTTTAAAGGTAGGACTCCAGAGATTCAGTGTGGCCGAAGAGCAAGAACCGGGTACTGGGGAAGGACACTCCTTGAGGGCAGGGCCACTGGGCTGTTGGGGTTTTTTTCCTTTGGCTTTTCTGTGTAGACAGCACACTTAGTAAATGCTTAATAAAGACTCGGACACACTGGAATCAGGAGAGAACTGTGTTCAGATCCTGGCTGTGACTTTTACTGTCTGTGGCCCTTGTAAGCTTCAGGCTCCTTCTCTGTCTTTGTGTTCCTTTCTGTTATGTGCTGTTTGGTATAGCCTTATCAGCCCTCTCCTGTCCCCTGCACCCAGTAGTCTATCCTCCACCTCCGTTCCTTTGCCCAGGCTGTTCCCCTATTCCCAGAATGCCAAGGCCTCTTAGAATCTCCTTCACAAATTTCATTCAGATCTCAGCTCGGGTACCATCCACATGAAGCCCTTCCTGTTCTCCTTACATCTCCCCACCCCTACCCCCCAGCTGCTGGTGCTGCTTTCTGAAATATTTACTTTGTATATACATACATGTGTATATGTTGTCCCAAAGGGCAAGGATAGTTTTCTTTTTTGTGTCTTTGTATCCCCAATGTCAGATACTTAATAAATGCTTATTGATTTAATCTTTCTGAGCTTCAGTTTCCTCATTTATGTATCAGTCAGTCAATAAAACATTTATTAAGCACTTATTATATGCCAGACAGGGCAGCTAAGTGGCACAGTAGATGGAGTGCTGGGCTTGGGGTCAGGAGGACTTATATTTCTGAATTCAAACCTGGCCTCAGACATTTAGTAGCTATGTGACCTTGGGCTAGTCACTTAACCTTGTTTGCCTCACATCTGTAAAATGGGGATAATAACTTCTTCTAAATTACCTCCCAGGGTTGTTGTAAGCATCAAATAAGATAATAATTGTAAAGCACTTAGCACAGTGCCTGACACTATATAAATGGTGCTTGTGTTAAAAGTTTCTCAGTGAAACAAAGCCTAATTTTTAGCATCAGTATTCTCGCATTCCTGTGCTTGGCACGCTGAAGATTTTGCAAAAGATTATTTGAAATGAGTATCCATGGTCCTATTTCATCACTTTTCTGGGAGCCAGGGATTCAGGATAGGTATAGCTGGGCCTCCTCCCTTCCTGCTGAGTCCGTTGTGTTTTGCAATAGGAAACAATAAAGAGGGAGTAATATGTTATCCAGACTATTCCTGGAAGTTAGATCTCTTGTTCAGAAAAGAAATCTTGCTTTGGTAGGCATAATGTCCTAACTATTTATTATCCAACAAAATTGGATAATTCCAGTGTTGGAAAAAGTCAACATACTACTTTTTAATAAGTGCACATTCAAGTTTATATATCATTGGTATTGATGCTAACTGAAAAATAAGACTTAGATGTCAGGCCTGACCAGCTGTTATTTGTGTATCACCTGCCAGACAAAAAGACCTCCTTCTGTGGATCCTCTTTGACTACTGTGTGTGAGGGAATACTTGAATCTATGAAAAATTCAAGTTCAGGTCACTCAAAGGGCAGTAGAGAAACAATGATGGGCGTGAGAAGTCTGCTGTGGCGCCCAGGAGTGCTGTGATGCTTTTGGGCCTCTCTCTTCTGTTGTATCTTTTTGCTACTGATCGCTATCAGTCTGGAGGACTATATTCTTTCTCTGTTCTTTCTCGCTTTCCCTCCTGTGGGCATGGCCACATACATGGCAGACTCAGATTTCTAAGTCACACTTTCATCTTGTCTCTTACCTACTCAAAAGTTTTCAGTAGTTTTGGGGAACTTAAATATGAAGCCCAAACTTTTTAGACTCTATCTTTCTAGCTTTACATACAGTTGCTTACTTTCTCAAGTCACCCCACCCTCAACCCCCTTTCCTTCCAAACTTACCCACTTACTGGCTCTCTGTTTTACTGTTTTTGCTCAAAGCCTTTCTTGCCTACTCTGTATCCACAGGTATCTTTCTGGAATTCTAGAGTTACAGAAGTTTAGGATTGTAAAGGCCCTTAGGGTACATCTGGTGGGTGTCAAATCTGATCAAGAGTTATACTCACAACAGGTACTTGAAGACCTCCAGTGATAGGAACACACTGCCTCTTGAAGCTGCCCGTTAGGCTTTTGAACAACTCTACATTTAAAAAAATTTTTTCTCCTTATTTTGTTCTGGAATCTGCTCTGCAGTATTTACCATTATTGTCCCTATTCTGTCCCCTGGAGCCAAGAAGAACAGAGCTCATCCCTCTTCCATATGCTGCACTTTCACAGTTAAATACTGATATGCCTCCTCTCCCTTGGACCATCCTTAGTTGCTTAAACCCACCCGTGAGTAGTCTTGCCTCCAGCGCCTTCCCCACCTTGGTCACCTCTTCAGAGCACTTTGTAGTTTGTCAGTGCCCTTCCCAGATTTTGAAGAAATGTGAACCAGTATTTATTAAGTAGCTACTATGTGGTAGATACTGTGCTAAGTGCTGGGGACCTACAGAAAAACAGAACATGATGCCTGACCACAAGGAGCTCAGAAATTAGTGGAACAGACAGTGTACCAACAGCCACATTCAGACAAGCTGCAGTCAAGGCTCAGCTTTTGCTGGGGTAGCATTCCTGGAAAACAGTGTACCCTGCGACCATCAAAAACTAATCTTTTGCTAGAGATTGCTGAAAATATACTTTTCTGCATATAATTCTTTATAATGAAACATTAATTCTGATAATTCATTTTTGCTGACACAGCAACCATGAAATAACCCATAAAATGCAAGGAAGAGGAGAGACAACACCATACAGAGAGATGAGCGGGTGGGCAGGGGCTGGGATGTTAGAAGAACCTCAAGATAAAAAAGGGAAGAGAAGGGCAGCCTACCATCGCCAATCTCCTTTTTGGGGCCTTGGATGAACTGTTCCTCCATGAAAAGCACATGTCTGAGGGTGAGGTCCAGGTATGAACTTGGACTCCCGGCTGGGGCAGGGAGTCCATTGACATGGGCAGTTGGGAAGGTGAGAAGCTCCCTAGGCTTCTCTAGCCCAGCTTGAGAGAGTAGCACTTCTGGAATGGATTCACACACACTTTTATGAGTACTTTCCTCCTTTTTGCAGATATAAGCTTGTGGCATCACACCTCTTTTTATTTCTTTGCTGTGGATTGCCAACCGAAAACTGAAAATGAGGCTGCTAATAAAATCACATGACTGCTTGAAGTTGAGAAAGTTAAACAGGCGAAATGTGGAGGATTGACTGTATTGTCATTGTTCGGTCGTTTCAGTTGTGTCTGGCTCTTTGTGACCCCATTTGGGGTTTTCTTGGCAAAGAGACTGGAGTGGTTTGCCATTTCCTTTTCCAGCCCATTGTATTGATGAGGAGACTGAGGCAAGCAGGGTTAAGTGACTTGTCCAGGGTCACACAACTAGTAAGTGTCTGAGGCTAGATTTGAGCTCAAGTTTTCCAGACTCCAGGCCTGGCACTCTATCCACTGCACCACCTTACTGCCCCCATTGCCTATATATCCAGGGTTAATTAGTGGCTGGAGAGAGAGCATTGTGTTAGAAGAAGAGCAAGTAGAGAACGTGTAAGGGGCAAAGTCTGTAAGAAGTCTGGACAGGTGGGAAGAGGTCAGATTGTGAAGGACTTTGAATGGCAGAGTTTTGATCCTAGAGGTAATAGGGAGCCATAGAAGTCTAGTGAAAAAGTGTGTGTGTGTAAGAGAGACAGAGACTTGGTCAGTCCTGCTCTCTATAGTTGAAGAGCCAGAATAGGGTTAGAGATATAAATCTGGGAGTTATATCATTGATATAACTAGAGATAGTCATTGAATCCCTGGTTGCTGATAGGATCCCCAAGTGATATAATATAGAGAAGAAAAGAAGAGGACCCAAGACAAAGCCTTGGGCTTTTAACCTAGGATTAGTGAGAGTTCTGGGGCTGGGAATGGGCAGACTGCTAGGAGTAGAGCCTGGAGAGCAGAGTACCTTCACAAGGCTAGTAGGATCATCAGTGTCAAATGCTGTCAATTTTCTCGTTGTTACTTCCAGTTGATACTGTCTGTGTATTCTGTTTGTGTGTTTGCTTGCTATCTCCCCTCTTAGATGGGGAGCTCCTCGAGGACAAGGGCTATCTTTTGCCTTTCTTTGTATCCTCATCACTGAGCACAGTGCCTGGCACATAGTAGACATCTAATAAATATTTATTGACTGACTGACTAGAAAGGTCAAGAAGGGTAAAGAAGAGGCCCTTGGAATGGGCATTTAAGAGATCATTTGGTAACTTTGGAGAGGGCAGTTTTCACTGAGTGATGAAATGATCTATAAATTCCCATCCAGTTTTATCTTTACATCCTCTTTTCTGTGATTCCAAGGTCTCTTACAAGTCTGACATGCCATCACTGTGTCTAACTGGGTCTAAATGACTCATTCCCTTATTCTGAAGCTGTAAATTTGGAAGCCTTTTAAAATTTTGGAGTCTACATCAAGCAGTGTCTTCTTAGAAAAAATATTACATCAAATAAAAATTCAGGGAGAAATGATTATTTGTGATATGGTTAAAAAGGGTTGAAGACTCCAAGAAATGACACCCACAGATGAGAAACTTAAGCTGAGTCTTGCAGAGTCCTCGAGGAGGGAGAGCGTTCGAGGCCCGAACATTTGTGAAGTATCTAATATGGGCACTGTGATGACCATCGGGACCATTGCCAGGCTCAGGCATACTTCCTAGGTCAGGCTGGGGGGACACAGGGGCACAGAGAAGTAGATGAAAAGGTATCCCGTGGGATGTGGATAAAAAAGAGCTAGACTAAAGGCTCTTGGAGAGTTTGGACAAGGAGAGCATACCAAAGATGGGAATTTTGGGGAGGATCCATGAAGGAATTGGCTCCTGAGCTGAATGTTTAAGGAGGAGATAAATTTTAATTTGAAAACAGCAACAATAACAACACCACCTAATTGGTATCTCTTGGTTTTTCAGCTTCATTTTCCAGTCTGATCCTGCACCCCTCCTCTTCCTCAAGGAGCTGTCCTTAGTAACAAAACAATGAAGAGAAGAGGGGGGGAAAGCAGCTCTGCAAAAACGAGCCCACAGCGCCACCCACTCTGACGGTCTCTGCAGTATCCCTAGTACTTAGTCCTTGACTTGTGCAAGGAAGGGGAGCCTGGATGTCTTCTTCTCTTCTGTGGAGCCCAGTCTGATTAGGAAACAGGCTACATTTCTCGTGCTGCTGCTGCTTGGTCTTTCCATTCACACTGTTGTTATCATGGGCTAGGTTGTTTTCTTGGTTCTGCTTGTGTGGGACAGCGACCCCAACCCAGATTAAACTCAGAGACTTCTCAAGGTGGAAAGCAAAGGTTACCTTTATTACAATCTTCCGAGATGGCTGTCCACCTTATAAAAGCAATTTTCTGCCCACCATGCAAAGTCTCCACCCACCACTATCCCTTATCCCCTTAACTGAGGGTGGGCTTACATTCTAACTGGGAGGTGGGGCTTACATTCTAGGCGGCTGAAATTCAAAGACAAGGAAAGAGGCCAGAAGCTCAGGTTGGGGGTGGGGCAGGGCTTATTCTTTCTGTTAAGTGCTTAAAAACAGGGTCTGAGTAGGGGAGGATTTTGAAAGTCGTAATCAAGAATTATTTGACCCTTTGAGGAGCCTTCACTTCTGAGAGTTCATTTCTCACACTACCTTCTGAACTCATTACCTAAATTACACTGAGAAGTCTTCACTGGGACATCCCATTCATGCTTTTTTTGCTCTGCATCAGTTCCTGTGAGTTTTCCCATGCTTCCCTGAATTCTTTGGAGGCAGTGGTATTTCATTAAATTAAGACATTCACTAGCATATGGCAGTATTCCATTACATTTGTGTATTGCAGTTTATTTGACATTCTTCTTTTGGTGGGTATCTGCGTTGTTGCCAGTTCTTGGCTATCACAAATACCGTGATATTGTAGTATCTCTAGGAACTTTCTGTCTTGTACTTAACTTAGGATGCCTCTAAGTAGAATCACTGAGTCAAAAGGTATAGGCATTTTAATCACCTTTTAGTCTAATTCTGAAGTGATTTCAAATATAGTTGGGCTAATTACAATTCCACCAACAGTGTATCAGTGTGCCTGTCTTTTCGTAAACCCAAGAAATGGTTTTTAAATAGCCAGAAAGGAGAGAGGGAACATATTTCCATAGATTATATTTAGCTACAAAAGAATTAATTTCCTAATTATGGGAGTAAATGTTCTGTCAATTAGACTGCCTCTTAAATTTTAAGGTTTTACTATATACCCTTTATACATGTTTGCTTTGTGTGGCTTCAGATATTTCAACAAGCTTTTGTTGGCCCAGTGGAATGAACTGTCTGTCTCTGAATCTCTGAAGGGAAGTCATCCCAAAAGCAGGAAGCTAATAAGTTCTTTTATCTCTGGAAAAGTCAAATCAGAGCATAATCCATGCAAGAATTCCTTGTATTTCAACTTAAAGTGTGTGTGGGAGTGAGTCTTTTAAATATGAAACGCTAGATCTCCCTGTAAAGTCAAACTATAAACTAAGAAGTCTGAGGCTATTAGCTGTGATTTTAAAGTCTTAAAAGTAATTGTTCATGTACACATTAAAGAAGAGAGAAAGTGGAACTGTGCTTTCTATGCTGTTCTCTATTGAGATAAATACTTTAACATGCTTTGTGTTTGGGTTCTTGGAAAGCTGGTAATACCATGGGCCTTCCCCCTTCCCCTCTCTGGGCCTCAGTTTCTTCTTTAGTTGAATGAAGAAGTTTGTACTAAATAACCTCTAAGATCACTCCCTCCTAATTTTAACATTCTGTGAGCTTGTGGTTCCAGTTTCTGAAGGTTATATTCATGCTTAGCAATTTTTGTTCCAAGACATCAAAATGTTCTTGAAATCACTAGCTGATACATTATTGTTATTACCACCACCATTCATCATCGTTATCATATGCTGGCATGTTTTAAACAATTAAGAATGAGTGTTATTAGACTAATGTCTCAGTTTATGGTAGACGACATAGTGCTATAGGTATTTGAAATAGCTTAATTTTGATTACAATTTTTATATTTTACAAATATGGGTTTTCTTTTGTAGGTTTCGATGTGAACTGTATTAGCAGAAAAAAATCTTTGAAAAATTATTGACAAAGAATCTACATTTGGTAAGTCTGCATTCTCTTTTCTACTTTTCTCTATTGTGCTGAGTAAAGAACCATATCAATGCAGGAAAGAATAATTAGCAAATTCATTAATTAGGAGAATGTTCATTTTTATTAGCAAATATAGTTTTAAAAAGTTTTTATTGATGTCTTCTGTTTTTTACTTTAGAATAGTTTTCCCTAGAATTCCTTATATATCCCATATGTGTGTGTGTGTATGTGTGTGTGTGTGTGTATGTATATATATATATATATATATATATGTATCTCCCATATATAGATATAGCTATAGCTCTATATATGTTACACCCTATATAACAAATAATTTTAACACCCCACCCAAAAAAAAGAAAAAGAAGAAGAAAAAAATCAGCACAACTGATCAGTACAGCTAAAAGTCAGAAATCATGTGCAGTGTGTCCCACCTCTGGATCTCCCACCTCTTTGATGGGGTGGGTGGGTGGGTGTCTTCTCATCTCTCTTCATTTGAGTCCTACTTGACCTTTATAATTTTGTTACATTTATGTTTAAGTAAGTTATTTTATTTTGCTTGCTTAAAATTTTTGGTCTGGTTCAGTGGGAAGTTGCCAACGTGGAAATGCCCTCCATGAATGTAGACAGGCATCTCGATAATTGCCTGGGGCACTGAATGGTTAGGTGACTTGCTGCCTAGGGTGATAGAACTACTAGTGTGTGTGTCTGTAGTCAGACTTGACCTGGCAGAGGGAGTCAGGTGGAAAGAACATGGGGTCTGAAGTCGCAAGACTAGGTTTAAATCTCTCCTCAGATGTTTACTGCCTGTGTGACCTTACTACCCTTGGGCCTCAGATTCTCTGTCTTTGTCATGTGGAGTTGGATGAGATGGCTTTTAGAGTCCCTTCCAGTTCTGGATCCTGGATCCTATGATACCACCATCCTGACTCCAAGCCATACTACCCCAGGCTTTTATTTATTTATCTATAATGATAATACTTCTAAGTGTGATCACAGACTCTCAGTGTTGTAGTGAGGCCAGCCCATACCTGAGAAGGAGTCCTTCCCACATAGGTCCCAACAACGTCCTCTAGCCTTTGAGGAAGACCTCAAACAAGGGGCAGTTCACTATCTCCTCTCTTTTTCTTTGTGTCCCTGGTCAATCAACTAGTATTTATTAAGTGCTTACAGTGTGCTAAGATGCAGAGAAAGACAAAAAACTGCCTAATGTCATTGACTCTTGTTTTCTTTTACATTATCATGGTAATTACATAAGTCTTGCATGTTTCACTTTGTATCTGTTCATTCAGCCGCCTCAGTGTTTCTGAATTCTTCATATTTGGAAGAATATAATATTCTGTTAACATTTATATGCCTTAGTTTGTTCAGCCATTCTTTAATTGATGGACACCCAGTTCTGTGCTGCTATGAATATTTTTGTCTCTATGAGACCTTTCCCTTTGTTTGTAACATTGTTAGGGCATATGTCTAATAGAAGTGTTTATTTCTAGGTCAGCAGATATATACAGCTTAGTGGCTTTTCTAGTATTGTCCCAAGGGGCTTCCTAGAATTGTTTCACTAATTTACCATCCTACCAACAGTCCATTAATGGGCCTATCTTCTGTCAGCCTCTCTTAATGTTGATCATTTTTGTTTCTTGTTACCTTTGCCAGCATGATGGGGATGATTTGTTTTTACTTTTTTTCTTTTCAGATTTGGATTATTCTTTCATACAGTTGTTGATAGTGTGCATTTCTTCTTTTGAAAAATTGCCTCTGCATCTCCTTTTACCACTTCACTGTTGGTGAATGACTGTTGTTGTGACTTGTGTGTTTTTTTTTTTAATTGAGCAAAAACCCTGTCTTCCCCCCTGCCCCATTGAGGGAAGAAAACCATTTATAAAAAATTTTTAAACTTTTAAAAAATCCTTGTTTCATCTCTTCTAGGAATTCTAGCAGAACTTGTACTTAGGGCTGTGTTTTTCTTTGAAACTTTGCTTGAAGAAGTTTTGGAGTCATTCTCTTCTTCTGAGTTTGTGTTTAGAGCATTCCTGTCACCATTCTTTTTTTTTTTTTGGATTCTTTTTTCTTTCCCTTTTTCTTTTGCTTATTCTTTCAGCCTATTTCCTTTTTTCTTTTTTTTCTATTAATTTATTTATTTTTAGTTTTCAATATTCGCTTCTACAAGATTTTGAGTTCCAAAATTTCTCCCCATGTCATCCCTCCCCCACCCCAAGATGACGTTCTTTCTGAATACCCCTTCCCCTAATCTGCCCTCCCTTCTATCTCACCCCCCTTCTTGTATCCCCTTCCCCTTCTGTTTTCCTGTGGGGCAGGATAGATTTCTACATCCCATTGCGTGTGTATCTTATTTCCTAGTTGCACGTGAAAACAATTTTTAACATTTGTTTTTAAAACTTTGGGTTCCAAATTTTCTCCATTCCTCGCTTCTCACCCGCCCTTATTGAGAAGACAAGCAACTCGATACAGGTTATATATGTGTAGTCATGTACTTCCATAGTAGTCATGTTGTGAAAAACTAACTATATTTCCCTTCATCCTGTCTCATCCCCTGTTTATTCTGTTCTCCCTTTTGACCCTGTCCCTCCTCAGAAGTGTTGCTTCTGATTACCCTCTGCCCCGCTCTATCCTTTCCCCTATCATCCACCTACCCCTTTCCCTCCTATTTTCCTGTAGAGTAAGATAGATTTCCATACCCAATTGAGTGTGTGTTATTCCCTCCTTAAGCCAAATCCAATGAGAATAAGATTCCCTCATTCTCTTTCACCTTCCCCCACTTCCCCTACTATAAAATCCTTTTCTTGTCTGTTTTATGTGAGATAATTTACCCCATTCTACCTCTCCTTTTCTCTTCCCAGTATAATCCTCTCTCAACCCTTAATTTTATTCTACAGATATCACCCCTTCATCTTCAACTCACCCTGTGCTGTCTGTCTGTCTGTCTATCTATCTATCTATCTATCTATCTATCTATCTATCTATATCACTTTTTTCTCCTCCAATACCCTAACACTGCAGGTCTCATGAGTTACAAATATCATCTTTCTGTGTAGGAATTTAAACAGTTCAGCCTTAATAAGTCCCTTATGATTTCTCTTTCCTGTTTACCTCTTGAGTCTTGTATTTGAAAATTGAATTTTCTATTCTGCTGTGGTCTTTTCATCAGGAATGCTTGAAAGTCTTCTATTTCACTGAATGACCATTTTTTCCTCTGAAGGATTATACTCAGTTTTGCTGGGTAGGTGATTCTTGGTTCATATTCCATGCCCTGTGGTTCTTTAATGTAGAAGCTGCTAAATCTTGTGTTATTCTGATTGTGTTTCCACAGTACTTAAACTGTTTCCTTCTGGCAGCTTGTAATATTTTCTCCTTGACCTGGGAACTCTGGAATTGGGCTGTAATATTCCTAGGAGTTTTCCTTTGGGGATCTCTTTTAGGAGGTGATTGGTGGGATTCTTTCCTTTTCTATTTTACCCTCTGGTTCTAGAATATCAGGGTAGTTTTCCTTGATAATTTGTTGAAAGATGATGTCTAGGCTCTTTTTTTGATCATGGCTTTCAGATACTCCAGTAATCTTTAAATTATCTCTCCTGGATCTATTTTCTAGGTCAGTTGTTTTTCCAGTGAGATGTTTTGCATTGTCTTCTATTTTTTCATTTGTTTGATTTTGTTTTACAATGTCTTGATTTCTCATAAAGTCACTAGCTTCCATTTGCTGCATTCTAATTTTTAAGGAAGTATTTTCTTCAGTAATCTTTTGGACTTTCTTTTCCATTTGGCCAATTCTGCCTTTTTTTGTTTTAAATTTAAAAAAATTTTTATAATTTATTTTGATTTATCAACAATCACTTCTATATGCTTTTGAGTTTAAATTTTTCTCCCCCTTCTTCTCCACCACTCTCCCCAAGACGGCACACAATCTGATATAGGCTACACATATACATTTCCTATGAAACATATTTTCACATTAGTGATGTTGTAAGTAAGAATTAGAACCAATAGGAGGAACCACCAGGAAGAGGAAACAGAACTCAACAGAAGAAAAAAAAAGTAGCAAATAGTATGCTTCCATCTGCATTCAAACTCCATAGTTCTTTCTTTGGATGTGGATAGTGTTTTCCATCATGAGACTTTTGGAGATGTCTTAGATCCTTGCATTGCTGAGAAGGGCTAAGTCTGTCAATGTTAGTCATCACATAATGTGGCTATCCTGTGTATGACGTTCTCCTGGTTCTGCTCACTTCGCTCAGCATCAGTCTATACAAGTCTTTCCAGATTTTTCTGAAGTCTGCCTGCTCATCATTTCTTATAGCACAATAGTATTCCATTACATTCGTATACCAGAACTTGTTCAGCCATCCCCCAACTGATGGACATTCCCTCCATTTCCAATTCTTTGCCACCACAGAAAGAGCTGCTATAAATATTTTTGCACATGTGAGTCCTTTTCCCACTTTTATGATCTCTTTGGAATACAGCCCTAGAAGTGCTATTGCTGGATCAAAGGGTATGCACATTTTTATAGCCCTTTGGGCAGAGTTCCAAATTGCTCTCCAAAATGGTCGGATCATTTCATAACTCCACCAGCAATGCATTAGTGTTCCAATTTTCCCACATCTTCTCCAACATTTATCATGTGCCTGTTTTGTCATGTTGACAATCTGATAGGTGTGAGGTGGTACCTCAGAGTTGTTTTGATTTGCATTTCTCTAATCAATAGTGATTTAGAGCATATTTTCGTATGACTATAGATGACTTTAATTTCTTCATCTGAGAACTGTCTGTTCATATCCTTTGACCATTTATCAATTGGGGAATGACTTGTATTCCTATAAATTTGACTTAATTCTCTATATGTTTTAGAAATGAGGCCCTTATCAGAGAGACTGGTTGTAGAAATTCTTTCCCAATTTTCTGCTTTCCTTCTAATCTTGGTTGCATTTGCTTTGTTTGTGAAAACAGTTTTCAACTTAATGTAATCAAAATTATCCATATTGCTTTTCATAATGTTCTCTATTTCCTGTTTGGTCATGAATTCTTCTGTTCTCCATAGATCTGATAGGTAGACTATTCCTTGCTCTCCCAGTTTGCTTATGGTATCAGCCTTTATATTTAAATCATGAACCCATTTTGACTTAATTTTGGTATATGGTGTGAGATTTTGATCAGTGCCTAGTTTCTGCCATACTCTTTTCCAGTTTTCCCAGCAGTTTTTTTCAAAGAGTGGGTTCTTATCCCAGAAGCTGGGGTCTTTGGGTTTATCAAATAATAGATTACTATAGTCATTGACTACTGTGTCTTGCATATTTAACCTATTCCACTGATCCACCACTTTATTTCTTAGCCAGTACCAAGTAGTTTTGATGATTGCTGCTTTATAATACAATTTAAGATCTGGAATGGCTAGGCCACCTTCCCCTGAATTTCTTTCCATTAGTTCCCCTGATGTTCTGGACCTTTTGTTCTTCCAAAAAGTCTTGTTATTATTTTTTCTAACTGTATAAAATAATTTTTTGGTGGTTTGATTCGTATGGCACTGAATAAGTAAATTAGCTTAGGTAGAATTGTCATTTTTATTATATTAGCTTGGCCTACCCATGAGCAACTGATGTTTTTCCAGTTATTTAGATCTGACTTTATTTGTGTGAAAAGTATTTTGTAATTGTGTTCATGTAGTTCCTGAGTGTGTTTCAGGAGGTAGACCCTAAATATTTTATAATGTCTGCAGTGAGTTTAAATGGAATTTCTCTTTTTATCTCTTGCTGTTGGGCTTTGTTGGTAATATATAGAAATGCCGATGGTTTGTGTGGGTTTATTTTATAGCCTGTAACTTTTCTAAAGTTGTTTATTATTTCAAGTGGTTTTTTACTTGATTCTCTAGGGTTCTCTAAGTATATCATCATGTCATCTGCAAAGAGTGATAGCTTTGTTTCTTCTTTGCCTATTTTAATACCTTCAATTTCTTTTTCTTCTCTTATTGCTAAATATTGAACAACAGTGATGATAATGGATATCTTTGTTTCACCCTGAATCTTATTGGAAATGCTTCTAGCTTGTCCCCGTTACATATAATGCTTGCTGGAGGTTTTAGGTAGATGCTGTTTATTATTTTAAGGAAGACTCCATTTGTTCCTGTGCTCTCTAGTGTTTTTAATAGGAATGGGTGTTGTATTTTGTCAAAAGCTTTTTTTGTATCTGTTGAGATGATCAAGGTGTTTCTGTTAGTTTTGGTGTTGATATGATCAATTATGCTGATAGTTTTCCTAATATTGAACCAGCTCTGCATTCCTGGTATAAATCTTACCTGGTCATAGTGTATGATTCTTGTGATAAGTTTCTGTAATCTATTTGCTAATATTTTATTTAAAATTTTTACATCTATATTCATTAGAGAAATTTGTCTATAGTTTTCTTTCTCTGTTTTGACTCTTCCTGGTTTAGGTATCAGCACCATATTTGTGTCATAAAAAGAATTTTGTAAGACTCCTTCTTCACCTATTTTCCCAAATAGTCTGTATAGAATTAGAATTAATTATTCTTTAAATGTTTTATAGAATTTGCATGTAAATCCATCTGGCCCTGGAGATTTTTTCCCTGGGGAGTTCGTCAATGGCTTGTTCAATTTCTTTTTCTGAGATGGGGTTATTTAAGTATTATACTTCCTCTTCTGTTAATCTGGGCAATTTATATTTATGTAAATATGTATTGGTTTTGTTTTACAATGTCTTGATTTCTCATAAAGTCACTAACTTCCATTTGCTCTATTCTAATTTTTAAGGAAGTATTTTCTTCAGTAAGTTTTTGGACTTCCTTCTCCACTTGGCCAATTCTGCTTTTTAAGGTATTCTTCTCCTCATTGGCTTTTTGGACCTCTTTTGCCATTTGGGTTAGGCTATTTTTTAAGGGGTTATTTTCTTCAGTACTTTTTTGGGTCTCCTTTAGCAAGCTATTGACTTGTTTTTCATGATTTTCTTACATCCCTCTCATTTCTCTTCCCAGTTTTTCCTCTACTTCTCTTACTTGCTTCTCAAAATCCTTTTTGAGTTCTTCCATGGCCTGGAACTGACTCATATTTTTCTTGGAGGCTTTGGATATAGGAGCTTTGACTTTGTTGTCTTCTGCTTGTATGTTTTGATCTTCTTTGTCACCAAAGAAAGATTCTGTGATCTGACTTTTTTTGCGCAGTTTGCTCATGTTCCTAGCCAGTTACTTGAGTTTTAAACTCTTTGTTAAGGTAGGAGTCTGTTTCCAGTGTGGAGAATGTACTGTCCCAAGCTTCAGGGGTTTGTACAGCTGGTTTCAGAGATACTTGTAGGGATCTGTAAGTTTTCAGTTCTCCCAAGGTGATATGACCAAGGGTGAGATGTTTAGTCCTTTCCTGGCTTGTGCTCTGGTCTGTGAGTGACCACAAGCACTCTTTCCTGCCTTGGAACTGGGGGGAGGATTCTCTCTCCAATGCCACCACCATGCCAGCACTCCTCCTTGCCTCAGGACCACCGCCCAGAACTGTGACCCAGATCCAAACATGGACAAAGTAAGAGAATCCTGCCTCAGCACTGGCAGAGAGATCCCTGCCAGCCCCCTCTGATCAGCCACTCGATTCCCCCTCAGTCTGTGGGCCAGTAGCTCAGGAAGCAGCTGCTGCTCCAGGGCTGCACCAGGACTGGGGCTGGGACAGAGCTTCTCTCTCACTACAGTCACAGACCTTTCCTACTGACCTTTTAAGTTGTCTTTGGCATCTGTGGGTTGATTCAGTTCCCTGAGGCCTCCTCCTGGTTCGCTGAGGCCTGATATTTGCCTGCATGCCCACATTGAACTGCATTCCTCTCCCAGCCCGGTGTGGTAGACCTTTCTTGTCAACCATCCAGGGTGTCTTGGGCTAGAAATTTTTTTTACTCTGTCTTTTTGTGGGTTCTGATACTCTAGAATTTGTTTAGAGACATTTTTTGGAGGGATTTGGGGGAGAGCTCAAGCAAGTCACTGCTTTTACTCTGCCATCTTGGCTCCGCGCCAGCCTCCCACCCCCCCTCTGTCTATTTCCTGACTTCAGAGGTTAGGTCTGGGTTCTGTGCACATCTGGAGTGAAGTTCTAGGCTGGTCTTACTGCTTTTTTCTTGGGGGGGGGCGGGGAAGACCAGTGTATGGAGTGTTGTGTAATTCCCGGGTCTCAGTGACAGCTCAGGTTGCAGGATCTGTAAGCTATCAGGTTTCCCAAAATAGTCTCATACAGGGAAGGTCTGACTGCCATCTCTACCTGGTGTAGCCGCTGCTCATCTGTACCGCCCTTCCCTTGCCCCTCTCCCATGTCCACAAATTCCTGACCTGACTTTGGGTCTGAGCAATAGTCGACTTCTGCTGGTTTGGAATGATGGAACTACAGGCTTCCCTTCGGTCTGGGATTCCTGCCCTAGTTACTCCCCTCCAGGCTTCAGAGTGGGCTAGAAGCTGGAACTGAAACAGTGCTCTGCATGTGGGGGTCTGAACCACACAGGTGCTGCTTGCTTCTGAACTTGCTCTGTGGCTGGTCCTTGGTGTGCCTCCCTTGGGCACAGTTCTCCTCTTCCCTCTGCCCTGGATGTGTCCTAAAACTGGGGAGTGGGTGACAGAGCTGCCAGTTGGCACCTTTTCTCTCCCTGGTACATGTGCGTATGGGAACTCCTCTGGTCCTTGGACACCGCTGTTCCTAGCTAGACCACGTCCCCAGTGTCCTCTACTATTGCCCTATGCTGGCCAAGATGGGCTGGCATTTTCTTGGATTTCCCTATCAGAATTCAGTTTGGTGCATTTCCTGAATCAGTTTTGGGGGAATTTCAGTGGGGAGCTCACTGCAGTTCTTCTTGCATTTCCACCATCTTACCCCTACCTGTCTTTGATAAAACTATTTTCTCCTCATAAGTAATCCCTGCCTCCTTTTGTAGATGTTAATTATTCTATTCATCCCTTTAAAAATGCATTCTAGAACATGGCTTCCTAACTTGAGTCTTGGATGAAAAAGCAAATTATGTCTTTATTTTCACTCACCTTTAACTGAAATTTGGCATTTCCTTCAATTATGTATGTAGGCAACAACCTTTCTGAGAAGGACTTGATAGATTTTGCCAGGATGGTGGGATGCACGGTGAAGGACCACTTGGCTCTCTGTGTGATGACTCCTTTTTCTTCCCTTTTTTCCGACATCAGCACATGGACCCAGTCCTCTCCCTCCAGTTAGTTCTCCCTGGTCTGTCAGAGATCATTGACAATGGCCGAACAATTGCATCTGCTGATTTTTTTAAGGAGCCGGGCATCATGTCATCTGGGACATGGGATCTGAGCTGATCAGTGGCAGCTCAGGTCTCCCTCATTCTCTCCCGGACATTTTGGTCCTTTTTGGGTCCATTTTCTCTTGAAAGAGAAGACAGAAGCAGAGAGCGAGGAGGGAGCAGCTACTCTGCTTTTCTTGGTCTTGTTATCACCTTCCCATTCATCTAAGTGGAAGGGTTGCCCCTTCACAAACCCTCTGCAAAGAAGAAAAAGAAAACCAACCTTCCCCCCGAACCAGTTTTGTTGCTGTGTGCTTCCTTTACCGCCTTTGACTCCTGGGGCCGTGGCTTGGCAGTCATCTGTTATTATATTTGCTTCCATCTTCTGGACATATGTGAATTTTGACAGTTCCAACAAACTTAAAAAGTATATTACTTTTCAGATTTGCCTTACACAATGTAATAGTAACTCACATTTATATAGCATTTTAAGGTTTTCCTCACAATGACCTATGGATGACGAAAACTGAGGTCCTGAAAGTTTAATTGACTTATGTGTGCTTGCACATTAGTAATTATATAAGGTGAGGCCTCACCTCTGGTCTCCTGAAGATTTATCTAGCACTCTATCTATTGGGTCATGCTGCCTTTAACATAGTTTAGCTTCTATGATAGGCATGGTAGTATCCTTCCTTTGTATTCCCCATAAAACCTTGCACATAGATGGCCCTTAATAAATCCTTTTGAAGAGATAAAAATGTGGAGTTTTGAATCCTATTTTAATTACAGTCATGATGAAACATGTAAAACAGATAATTCTTTTGTAGACATAAATAATTTGTCCCTAATTTTTTTGTTTGAGAAGTAATGTTTTCCAAATTTGAATAGAGTGCCACATACAATAATATTAACATTTGTACATGTTTCATTCTTAGCTATTAAGTTGTTTTCTTTCACAGTAGAACAACAGATTGAAATCTGACTATTACGTTTGTCAGTTCTTTTTTTTTTTTGTATTGTGGAGATTAATACTTATTCTGTCTTTAGCACTTGAATCTCACCTACCACCCCCTGTTCTTATAGATCAGTATTTTGGGGCCTAAAAAGGTCTGAATTTGATTTCTGTCATCTCTTGCAGTTTTGAGATAATAGCCTGCTGATTTGATGGAAAAAGAGTTTGTTTTGCTGGGTTTCACTGATTTACTCAACCCTGTCCATGGTTCTGGAATACTTAAAAGGAATTAGTACTACAATTTAGATCGGAGGTACTTTCTTTAAATAATGAAAGAAATATTTTATATTTTATTTTTCATGCTTATTGATGTCTTTTCTTTTAGCATTATCTTCATCTCTAAGAATCTTCCTCCCCATTTCCCCCTTCCTAGAGAGTCGTCCTTTAAAAGAAAGAGGTAAAAAACAAGTCAGGAAAGTCAGCCCGGGTATCAGCCAGGTCTGATAGTGTCTGCAGTATTCTACCCTCTCATCCCCTGCTTCTTCAAGAGAGAGAGGCGGTCCATTCTTCTCTCTCTGCTTTGGGGTCAAGTTTATACTTTCGTAGCATTCAGTTTCCCGTGCATGTGTGTGCACTGCTTGTGGTGTTGTCGTTGTCATCGTCATTATTATTTTCACAGCTCTCCTTCCCTAAGCCTTCCCATGCTTCTCTGTCTTCTTCAGAGCCATCATTCCTTAGAGAGTAGTAATGCTATTCCATTACACTCATGTCTTGCAGTGTGTTTAGCCATTCCTCAGTTGATGGGAATCTATGTTGTTCCTCCTTTGCTACTACAGAGAAGTGGTGCTGTGAGTATTTTGGTCCGTGGGTAGATTTCAAGAAGTCCACAAGCTTGGAGGCAGAAAATTAAGTCTTTGTTTTTACTCACCTCTAACTGAAATTTAGCATTTCCTTTAATCCTGAGTATAGACCACACATATTCTGAGAAAGGGTCCGTGGGCTTCACCAGACTGCAAAACATGAAAGAACACCGTTATCTCCATCTTCCCACCAAAAAGTAACGAGAGAGGCTCGGGCTGGTGCGTTGCTAACATCGCATTCTCTGAATCTGCCGCCTATCGACCTGTCAAAAAAGGAAGCAAGGGAGAGTCTGGCACAGCCTGTTCTTGGTGGCTCTGTGC
The DNA here is from genome assembly GCF_003287225.1 of Phascolarctos cinereus. NCBI lineage: Eukaryota > Metazoa > Chordata > Mammalia > Diprotodontia > Phascolarctidae > Phascolarctos > Phascolarctos cinereus. The sequence continues at coordinate 718,336,472 of NW_027555847.1, forward strand.
TGGCTATTTGCAGTCACCATTGCGTTGTCTGATATCATATCTGTCTGTCAATCAGCAAGCATTTATTAAGGGCTTAATATATGCCAGGCACTGTACTAAACCCCAGTAAACTTGGATCACACTGATTTTCTACAGCATTCACTCTGACTCATGGGCTGCCAGGTGAAGGTGGAGAAAAATCACAGAACCGTGCTGACAGGGTCTGCCACAAGTTTATGTTGCACAGTCTCCGCTGGGCTCTTACTGCTGGAAGGGAATCCTCTTAGGCCTTCCTAATTGACTCACCAGCCCATCGGCCACAGACACTCTTCCAGACCTTTTCATCTCAATTCAAACCAAACCTCCTATAGCTTTCCCTCCAGCTTCTCTGATGAGAACTTGGCCTCTTACTTCACTGAAAAAATTGAGGCCATTCACCAAGAGCCTCTTCTTCTCCCCAGCTCCTCCCATCACATGACTCACGTGCCTCTGTTACTACCTCCAGTTTCACCCCTACCTCACATGAAGAGGTGGCCCTTCTCCTTGCCAAGCAAACTCCTCTTCCTGCACAAATGATCATTTCCAGCCTGTCTCCTTCAGCAGAGTGTCCCGTCTATCATCCCTAATCTCCCTGATCCTCAGCTTCTCCCTGTCTACTCTCTACTTCTCTACTGGCTGCAAACATCCCCATCTCTTCCTGGTCCACAAAACATCCTGACTTAGGTCATCCACCCATTGTTTCTGGTTATCATCCTATCTCTCTCTAGTTTTTTGTGGCTAAACTCCTCCAGAAGGTCATCCACATTTGGTGTCTTCACTTTCCTCTCGTTCTCTTCCTTACTCTGCATTTATCAGCTGACATTGCTGTCCCCAGAGTTTTGGGGGCAGTATTTTCTCCTGGTTTCCTCCCACTTGTCTGGCTGCTCCTCTGTCCCCTGTACTGGATCTTCGGATCATGCTTGCTGATCAGTGTCCCCAGCCTCTGTCCTGGTCGCCCTTACTCCTCCTAACTCTTTTACTTGGTGATCTCATCAGCTTCTGTGGATTTGCTTAGCTTCTCTATGCAGATGGTTTTCATATCTGATTGTCCACTATTAACCTCTCTTCCCCCCCTCCAGTTTCAGATTTCTTGAATGTGTGTCTTCTGTCATGTGATACTGGCTTCACTCTGGCGTAGGCCCTCACGCCCGGACTATTGCATATTGCAGTAGCTCCAGTCCATCCTCCGCTCAGCTTTTTCACAGCTTTGCCAATATGATATATATAGTGGAGACTCACACAGAATTGTTTTAATTTGTATTCCTCTAAAAATTAGTGACTTGGAGCATTTTTGTTATTTAACTGTTGTTACCTTGTGTTTCTTTATTTGAAAACTATACTCTTTGACCATGTATGTATTGAAGAATGGCGTAGTCTTACAAATTCGAATTTGTGCCTTTGGTGTCTTGGTATTGAGATATTTATCAGAGAAACTTGCCTGCATAGGTTCTTCTCCCCCCCCCCCCATTTAGCTTGATTCTCTGTCTATATTAGCGGTCTTAGTTTCTGTGAAATAGTAACAAAACGGCCCGTACTTTTGTGTTTCTGATTTCGTCAAGTGCCAGGTTGGTAGCGTTATTTGCTTCTATATGTTGTGTACCTAATCAGCCCCTCTGATTCCCCTCCCTCTCTCTCTCTCTCTCTTTTTAAAAAGCCAGTCCCAGATTGTTTTGGAGGAAGAGTGCTGGTGGCGGCGGCGGTGGCGGCGGTGGTGGTGGTGGCGGTGGTGGTGGTGGTGGTGGTGGCGGTGGCGGTGGCGGGGGCGGTGACGGTGGTGGCGTGGCGGCGGTGGTGGTGGTGGTGGCGGCGGCAGTGGTAATAGTAGCATCAGCAGCAGCAGCAGCAGCACTAATAGTTATGGTAGTGTTCAGAATAGCTAATATTTTAGTTTTGAGATTTGCAAAGTACTCTAAAAATATTATTTCATGTTATCCTCGCAAAAATCCTGGGAGACAGGTGCGGTTGTTATTGCCATTTTACAGATGAGGAAAATGAAGTCAGAAGGATGTGAATCGACTTGCCTAGGATCACACAGTGAAGAAGTATCTGTGGTTGGATTTGAACTCAGGTCTTTCTGATTCTAGGTCTAGCACTGTATTCACTATATCACCTAACTGCCTCTGAGATCTGGTACGTCTAGGCCCCCTATCTTCCTCCTTTTTTCATTATTTTTCTTCCTTTGGGATACTTGAATTTTTATTCCTTCAGAGGAATTTTGTTACTGTTTTTATTCTTAAATTCTGTAATGTAATCCTTTTATGATTTGATTCCTGTGGCACTGAATGCATGCATTAATTTAGGTAGTATTATCATTTTTATTATTTTGGCTGAGCCCACACATGCAGTGTATTAATAATTGCCAGTCACATGGGCCTGTCTTTATTTCTGTGAAGAATGTTTTGTATTTGTATTCTTGCTTCCTGTGTGTGTCTTGGAACATAGCTCGGGTATCTTGTATATTCTGTAGTTATTTTAAGTAGAATTTCTCTCTTTATCTCTTCCTGCTGAGTTTTCTTGTAATATATACAGAAATTCTTTTGATTTCAAATGCTTTTATTTTATGTCTTGCAACTTTCCCAGTTATTTCAGTGAATTTTTAAAATTGGCTCTCTAGAGTTCTTTGAGTAAACCATCATACCCATAGAAATTGAGCAGTACTTTTGTTTCTTCTTTGCCATGCTCATTCCCTTTAGTTTATTTTTCTTGTCTTCTTGCAATAACTGGCGTTTCTAGCACTATATTAAATAGCAGTGATGATAATGAATATGCTTGATTCATCCCTGATCTTATTGGAGAGGCCTCTAATTTATCACCATTATGTAGAAAGCTGGTTCTTAGGTTTAGATAGATACTATTTATATTTTTAAAAATCCATGCATTCATGTTTTTGCTCTTATAATTAGAAATATATATGTTCTTAATGGTGCCATTCAGAAGACTCCTTAAACTTTTTGCCTCCAGATTCTCAAAGAGTTTATTCATTTCTTTGTTTTCCATTTTGTTTAGCTTTCTGTTAGATTTTTCCAGTTCTGAGAGAGGAACATTAAAGTCACAATTATTGTGTTAATATCTTTGTTTGCTTGTTTTTTTTCCCCCAAATAATTATGCCAACTTAACTGGTGAAAATAGTTCACAAAAGGTTAGTATCTTTTTAAGGTGGAAAATGGGGATGATAATACAGCCTTGTATGGTTGGTTTAATATCAATTGTAGCTTAAATGTATATAACACTATAAGATCTGAATCCTGTGAGGTAGGTGTTAACTCCCTATTTTACACATGAAGAAGCTAAAGTCAGAAGAGCTAAAAGACTTGTGTATGATTACACAAGTAAGTATTAGAACTACAACACAAATCTAGTTCTTCCTTAGTCCTCATATTCTTTTTGCCACAACTGTAGGTAGCTTACAAGGTAGCTTATCAAGTTAGAGTCTTCCCTCAAATTAGTAGGACATCGGTGTGGTATTTGTGTGTGTGTGTGTGTGTGTGTGTGTGTGTGTGTGTGTGTACATACATACATATATACATATACACGCACTATCATTATTCAATGCAAGGGAAATAGATTGCACGTATTTAAAAGGATTTTCTATCAAAATCTTTTAAAATTAAAGGTAGAGTATAAAACTTCAGCCATTGGTGCTTCACATACAGAGTGGACACGTGATAAATGATTGCAGATTAGCTAAACTAGAAACTGTCTTATCTAGAAGAACTCATTTCCAGACCATTCCTAGATAACTGTTTGAATGTCATTATGAGCATAATTTCTTTGCCTGACTTTTCCTATAGGGCCTTTCTTTCATTAGCTCATATCAGATACTCGTCTAGTGTAGTGAAATCAGATGTTAACACCTCCCTACCACTAATAAGGAATTATAGAGCTCTTAAGGAGAAGAGATCATCAAACCTGGTTTCCTCATTTAAAAAAAAAAAAGAAGTTAATAGATGCCTTTTGCTGTTATTCTCTATGTCCATTGAATCCTTTCTTGTAACAAGAGAGACTGTTAAGCGCAACTGATTAATAGAGCAGCTGAGTCTGACATCATCAGTAATATTCTATCCTATATCATCCTAGCCAATTTGGAAAGGAAGGAAATATTTCATCATCTTTTTTGCTTATGACAAGGTTAGTCATTCCAGTTAATCAGAGATTGGCCACTTTTCATTATTGTTTTCATACATGTTACCATAGTTATTGTCGGTATTGTTCTGGTTCTGTTTGCTTCATTTTCCATCAGTTCACATCATTCTTCCCTTGATTCTCCAAATCAGCCTCTCCCCCTACCCCTCCCTTTCTCCCAGTCTCCCTCCCTCCTACCTTACTCTCTTCCCTAGTCTTCTTGTCACACTGCATTTGAATCAGTATTCAGGCTGACATCAGGAATAAGTTGTTGGATTTTGAGGCAGGAAAGCTAGGTTCACATCACACCTCAGACTGTTATCAGCTATGACCTTCTCTTGGCCTTTAGTTCCTCGTTTGTAAAATGACGCGTTGAACTAGATGGCTTCTGTGGTCCCTTTCGCCTCAGTTGATGGTCCAGTGATCCCGTAGTGCTGTTCTCTTATGTTCCTGTACTACTGCTTGTCTAACTAGACCCTGGGCAATAGGCACCCACTTTGTTTACAGCTTTTACTACCATAGAAGGTACCACCAAAATACTTTGGTGTGTATGAAACCTTTCATGGTTTTTATTTTCTTGGGATATATTTCCCATACTGGGATCCCTGGGCCAAAGATTATGAATAGTTTACCAGCTAATTTATTTCAGTTGAAATTGTTAGAGTTAAAAAAAGGTGAGAGGCTAGGAATATATCTCTGTTTTGTTTTTTCTTTCTTGTGGTTCCTCCTATTGGTTCTAATTCTTCTTTACAAAATCACTAATGTGAAAATATGTTTAATAGGAATGTATATGTATAGCCTACATCAGAGTGCGTGCTGTCTTGGGGAGGGAGGCGGGGAAGAAGGGGAAGAAAAATTTAAAACTCAAATGCTTATGGAAGTGATTGTTGATAAATTAAAATAAATTAATTTAAAAAATTAATTTATTTTTAAAATTCAGAACTTACTCTCTTCCCACCCCAATTACTTTTTTTTTTTAAATCACTCTTCTAGTAAATAAGCATAGTCAAGCAAAACAAATTTACACAACAGTAATGTCCAAAAATATCTCTCATCTCCTCTTTCTCAGGAGGTGGATAATATGCTTCTCCTCTGGAATTGAGGTTGGTTGTCTTGATCTGAGTTCTTTGGTTTTTCTTTTCTCTTTTTAAAAAAATATGCTTTGTTTATTTTATTAAATATTTTTATTTAAATATATTATTAAATATTTCCCAATCACATGAAAAAATTGTTAACATTTATTTAAAATTTTGAGTTACAAATTCTCTTTTCCCCTCTCTCCCCTCCTTCACCCTTTAAAAGACAAGCAATATGTTATCGATTGTATATGTGAAGTGATGCAAAATATATTTCCGTATTAGCCATGTTGCAAAAAAAGACACACATAAAAACGAGAAAGTAAACAAACGTGTGCTTCAGTCTGTTCTCAGACTCTGTCAGGTTTTTTTTTTTATCATGAGTCCTTTGGAGTTGTTTTCTGTCGTTATATTGATCAGAATAGCTAAGTCATTCACAGTTAATCATTGTACAGTATTGCTGTCATTGAGTACGACGACCTCTTGGTTCTGCTCATTTAATTTTGCATCGGTTCATGTAAGTCTGTACGTGGTTTTCTGAAACCATCTTGCTTGTCATTTCTTATAGTGCAATAGTGTCATCACAGTCATATATCACAACAGCTTTTATAGCCATTCCCCAATGGATGGGCATCCCCTCAATTTTCTGACTCTTTGCTACCACAAGAAAAGCTGCTGTAAATATTTTTATACTTTTCTTTTTATTTGATCTCTTTGGGATGCAGACCTAGTAGTGGTGTTGCTGGGTCAAAAGATATGCATAATTTTATAACCCTTTGGGCCTTATTCCAAATTATTCTCCAGAATGGTTAGACCTGTTCACAACTCTACCAACAAGAGTGCATTAGTGAGCCTCCTGGTTTTTTTAAAAAAGAAAATCATGTTCTTTTTTTCAGTGACTCCAGTGATTTTTGTTTTGTCTCTTTTTGACTTGTTTTCCAGGTCACTTGTTTTTTATGTCAGATAATTTACATTTTCTTCTATTTTTTTTTCAATCTTTTGATTTTGTTTTGATATAGAATCATTGATGACTGTTTGCTCTATTTAGGGACTCCGTTGGGTAAGACTTAATCACTTTCTCTTCTAAACTACTTAGTCTTTTTCCAGGTCCTTGCTTTTCTTGTTTTTAATCTCTTGCTTTGTTTCTTTGAAGTATTAATATAATCTTGTGCAAAATTCATTTTTTCCTTGATTCTCTGCCTGCAGTTGAGTTAACTCTCTCTAGGCTGGGTTTTGAGGCATGTCTAAGTTTACTATCCTTTTTTCATACTCTAGTTGTCTTTCACTGATTTATACAGTAAGTAGACCTGGGACTTTGTGCCACGGCTAAGTTCTGCTCATAGCTTGTTCTCACCCTGGGTCCCCTGGTTTCTGTGCTCTCCTCACTCTATCGACCTCCCCCTCCCAGGGTTAGGCTCCCCCTGCATATTTGAGATTCAGGGCCTTTAGGCTTGTCTCAGGAGAGAGTGCTGGGGTCCGCTGAGCAGAACCCCTGGGAGTCTGGGCTGCTGCACTGCATTCCTTAATTCCAGGGTGCTGCAACCCACCCCACCCCAGCAGGGTGGGGGGAGGAGGCTTTTTGGAGGATTGATGCTTTTGTTGCTTCCCGACGTAGCATTGTAGGCTATAGGTCGGCGGTGCTTCTTGTCACTCTAAATGACTGTTGGCTTGTCTCTGGTAGCCTCCTTTCTGATTGTGGGCTTCTGGCTGGCTTTTTCTGCATTTGTTGAGGAAGAGAATTCGCATACTTTGGTTTCACATTGGATTTTTTGTTCATTATTTAGTCTGGTGCATACTTTAGGTTTTTGCAAGATTAGCTGCAGTCCACTGATACAGACCTTGCTATTATTCCATGCACAAGACACTCCATCCAATTCAAGGGATTTTCCTCTGGATGTCTGCCCTGCCAGGAAGACTCTTCCCTTCTCATCTCCATTTATTGGCTTGCCTGGCTTCCTTCAAGTCTCAACTAACTTCAAGTACTCCTCCTCTTCTCCCCCCTTCCCTATTTAGGATGCCTTCTCCATCCCCCCCTGATGCCAGGGCTTTTCCCTCTCTTGCTTATTTCTAATTTATCCCGTCTCTCTTATTTGTGAAGAATTGTTTGAATGTTTTCTCACCATCATTAGATTGTGAGCTTCTTGAAGGCAGGGGCTGTCTTTTGCCCCCTTTTCTTTTTTTTTTTTTTTGTTCCGAGCACGTTAGCACAGAGTTTTGCAGAAATTTTGCAGAATTGAAGTAGCTCAAAAGAAACTCAAGATTCGAAAATTTAAAGAATCCCCCTCAAATGTTCTCCTGGACTATTTGTGCCCAACCTGTGGTAGAGCGTTCCGAGCTTGTATCGGTTCGGTCAGCCACAGTCTAATGCATTGCAACTTGACTCTAACATAGTGATGTCATTTTGGTCCTCTTCTAGAACAAAGGACAACCACCCAGCACTTTAGCACAGAGTAAGAGCTTAGCAAATCTAGACTGACTGTCTTTTTTCAGGCAGACACTTTGGCAGGAAGTCCCTCTAGGTGTTGGCTTGATCTCTGCCAGTGGGAAGCAGTAACCTTTTCTGTATGCCAAATACTGCTGCTATGCTTGGATACTGAGGGCCTTTTGTGATTAAAATCTTTTCTTGACAGAAACTTTTAAGATTTTTTTAAACCTAAAATTTACCCATGTTTAGTTTGTTTGAGGGGCAGCTAGGTGGCACAGCATGGGCCTAGAGTCAGGAAGACCTGACACGTCCTCAGACACTTACTAGCTGTGTGACCCTGGGCAAGTCACTTCACTCTGTTTGCCTTAGTTTCCTCATCTGTAAATTGAGCCCGAGAAAGAAATGGCAAGCCACTCCAGTGTCTCTGCCAAGAAAATCCCAAATGGGGTCACAGAGTCAGACATGACTGAAACTGCTGAAGAAGTTTGTCTGACCTAATTCATCAGTTGCAGGAGACATGAGTATGGTAAGCTGATCAAATTATGTGACTTTTTCAAAAGAGAATAGGAATTGTTTGTTCAGGTGTTTGTTGGATTTGTACCTGTGCTTTATGTTCAGCAAAGATGGGCCTGAATGAATGAATGAATGAATGAATAATTGGAAAAATAATTAGTGGCCAATTGTTCTTCAGTCTCTGCTAATAATAGAAGAAACGGCTTATGATTGTAGCAGCAGTCACTCAGCAAGCGTATGCTGAATGCCTGAGATGTGCTAGTGGCCGAGGGAGAGGAAGCCAGAGTTTGCTTTAGTTATAGGGAAGGATTTCTTTTCTTTTCTTTTCTTTTCTTTTTTAATTAATTATTTTTAGTTTTGAATGTTCACTTCCATGAGATTTTGAGTTTTAAATTTTCTCCCCCTCCCCAAGAGGGCGTGCAGTCTGATTATAGGTTCTACGTGTACATTCATATTAAACATATTCATATTAAACAACATTAGGCATGTTGTAAAGAAGAATTAGAACCAATGGGAGGAGCCCTAAGAAGAAGAAACAAAACAAAACAACAACAAAGAAGGAGAGCAAATAGTCTGCCCCGACCTGCCTCCAGACTCCAGGGTTCTTTCTCTGGAGGCGGGCAGCGCTTTCCATCGTGAGTCTTTTGGAGCTGTCTTAGAACCTTGCCTTGCTGAGAAGGGCCAGGCCTGTCAAAGTCAGTCATTGCACAGTGCTTACTGTTGCTGTGTAAAATGTTCTTCTGATTCTGCTCACTTCACTCAGCATCAGGCCATACAAGTCTGTCTAGGTTTCTCTGAAGTCCTCCTGCTCATCATTCCTTAGAGCACAATAGTATTCCATTACATTCATATGCCACAGCTTGTTCAGCCATTTCCCAGTGGATGGGCATCCCCTCAATTTCCAATTCTTGGCCACCACAAAAAGAATTGCTATAAATATTTTTTGTACATGTGGGTCCTTTTCCCTTATTTATGATCTCTTTGGAATACGGACCTAGAAGTGGTATTGCAGGGTCAAAGGGTATGCGCAGTTTTGTAGGCCTTTGGGCATAGTTCCAAATTACTCTCCAGAGTGGTTGCATCGGTTCAAACTCCACCAACCATGCATTAGTGTTCCATTTTTCCCACATCTTCCTGTTTTGTCATGTTAGCCAATCTGATAGGTGTGAGGTGGTACCTCAGAGTTGTTTTGATTTGCATTTCTCTAATCAGTGATTTAGAGCATTTTTTCATGCCTATAGGTAGCTTTAATTTCTTCTTCTGAAAACTGCCTACTCATATCCTTTCACCATTTATCAATTGGGGAATGACTTGGATTTTTATAAATTTGATTCAGTTCGCTCTATATTTTAGAAATGAGGCCTTTATCAGAGACACTGGCTAAAAATTGTTTCCCAGCTTTCTGCTTCCCTTCTAATCTTGGTTGGGTTGTCTTTGTTTGTGCAAAAACTTTTCAATTTAATGTAACGAAAATGAGCCATTTTGTGTAATGTTCTCTATCTCTTGTTTGGTCATAAATTCTTTAGGGAAGGATTTCTTGATGGGATTATTGAAAATTACAGTGAGATTCGTGTGTGTGTGTGTGTGTGTGTGTGTGTGTGTGTGTGTGTGTGTGTGTGCGCGCGCATGCATCTGGAGGATGATTGGTGGCAGGCCTTCTTGAGCCTGGGTTATATGTGAAAATTCCCTTACGGTCACTCCCAGTCTGCTGATTCCATAAGATTTTGCGTCCTCTAACTCTGTTGTTTGACCTATAGACTAAATTTCATATTTCCCCATACATTTGTCATGCTTATAGTTGCCATTTGTTTATTGCTTTCTAATTTACAAACTGCTTTGTATTATCCCTTGCATTCTCATATTCATCTTGGGAGTTGAGCCATGGTGGGATTAGCATCCTTGGAGTGGTTAAGGGGCTCACTCGAGCTTTCCTGGGGTGGTGAGATGCTGTGCGGAGGCTGCTGTACCCAGCCCAGAGCCCTTTCTCCCATGCAGCTTGACCTGGAATGTTGAGCAAGTTGCTTTCCTGGGTGCAGATGCAATGATGCTTGCAGAACAGAGACTTTCTGCAAGGTGTAGCTTGATATAAATGTATTACTACTCCCCCGAGGCTCTTGCTTTATTAGGCATCTGTCTGCCAGACACCTGTACAGCCCAGTTGTTGGACTCAGACAAGCATTTCTTTAGCTAGGAAGAAAGACCATGTTAGAGAAGTCAGCTTGTGAGGTTTTTTTTTTTTAATGAAGTGCCTAGAAAAGAATTACTCCTGCGGAGGACGGTCTGCCAGAGTGTATCAGGATCGTGTCTGAGATTGGCTGCACCGTTCACTGGTCTTTGAAGGATTTGGACAATAAGAGCAGTATGTTTACCGGCTCTCGCCAAGAAGCTTGTCATCCTTTTAGCCTCCAGCAACCCCAGCAACTCTTGTTCGTTTTTATAATTTCATTTTCTGCAGGTTTTGCTTTTATTAAAATAAGTTTTTATGGATGTCTTCTGTTTTTTACAGCTTCAGAGTTTACCCCAGGGTCCCTCCCCCTCCTAGAATTCATCAATCCAAATAACAAGAGTATTTTTTGAAGACCAAAAAAGAGAAAGAAGAGTGAAAACTCGGTACAGCTGATCAGTGCATTGAGAAAGCCTGAGAAACATGTTCAACGTGTGACATCTGTAGATCTCCCACCTCCACGAGGGGAAGGTTGGGGGTGTCCTCTCATATCTCTTCATTTGATTCATGCATCAGCTTTATAATTTTGCTACTTTAATTTTTTTTATTTGTTTATTTTTTGTTTTTTGCATTTTGGTGAGGCAATTGGGGTTAAGTGACTTGCCCAGGGTCACACAGCTAGTGTCAAGTGTCTGAAGACAGATTTGAACTCTGATTCTCCTGACTCCAAGGCCAAAGCTCTATCCGCTGTACCACCTACCTGCCCCACTACTTTCATTTTTTATTTTTTGTGTGTGATTCTTTCCTTTTGTGTTGTTGTAGTCACTGTGTAGGTGGTTTCCTTGGCCCCGGAGACTTCATTCCATCAGTCCATCCTTCTTTCTTCTGTCCTTTCTCTCATTCTCTGTATTCATCACACATATCATTTCTTACAGCTTAATCATATTTCATTATGTTCACATACCATAATTTGTGTAGCCATCCCCCAGTTGATGGATATCGACTTTGTTTCCAATTCTTAGCTATCACAAAAAGTGCTGCTCTGAGTATTTTAGTGTAGTGTGTGTGGTGATGTTCTTATCAGTTGTTTCCTTGGGGGTATAAGCCCAGTAATGGAATCTCTAGGTCCAAGGGTATGGACGTTTTAGGCACTTTACTTACATAATTACAAATTGATTTCCAAAATGGTCATGCTAGTTCACAGTTTCAACAATGCATTAGTGACCCCATCATCCCTCAACCCTTGAAATGTTGACTGTTGCTATTTCTGTCATCTTTGTCTGTTTGCAAAGTGAAACCTCAGAGTTATTTTGATTTGTATTTTTCTTATTATTAGTGAGTTGGAACATTCTTTCTTGTGGTTGTTAATAGTATGCAGTTTTTCTTTTGAGAACTGTTTATTCACATCCTTTGACCACTTATTTATTGGGGGAATAGCTGTTAATCTTATATGTGTTAATTGTTTGTGTATCTTGGATACCAAACTCTTATCAGGAAATTTGATACAAAGATTGTTTTCCAATTCAACCACTTTCCTTGTTATCCTAGGTGTATTAATGTTATCTTTGCAGAAACTTTTCAGATTATTTTAATCAAAAGTTCTTTCTTAGCTTTTTCTAATTACCTCCATCTCTTGTTTGGTTGAGAATCTCCTACCCATAGCTGTGAGCTCAGCAACTTAAAAAAAAAAGTTTATCAATGCTGTTTGCTATTACAGCACAATCTTTTCCTCCATGCACACCATCACCTTTCCCATTGATGTTTGTTCTACTTCATATTCCTGGACTGTAAGACGAGAGGATTGGACTGGATGGTTGTTAAGGGGACTTTTATTCTTATAAATATGGATGATCTGCTGTTGTCTACCACTTTGAAAAGACATGTCAATCACTGCTGTTAGGGTAAATGCTGCCAGGACCACATGTGTTTCTTCCCATTTGAATCTTGGTTTTGTCATAATGGCACAGATTCTGTTGTATTTTGGGTGACATTCTTTCACTCTCCTCAGCATAGGCAGCATACATGAATTTTATTTAGAGTTGGCATTAGAATTGTGGCTCATTGACATGTTTTGACTCTCTCCATTACAGGCCATCCTCCTCTCAGCTGTGTCAGAATGATTTTCCTAAAACACAAGCACACATTCCATAAACTCTCATGGCTCCCTGTCATCTCTAGGATCAAATGCAAAATGCTCTGCTTGGCTTTCAAAGCCCTGCATAATCTAGCCCCCTCCTGCATTTCTAGTCTTCTTACACCTTACTTTCTGACATGTACTCTTCAGTTCGGTGACACTGGTCTCCCCTCCTCTCCTCAGCCAACAAGTATTTATTAAGTGTTTTACTACGTGCTGTGACTCAATGCTGGGGATAGAAAGAAAGGCAAAATCAGCCCCTGCCCTTAGTGAACTCCCAGTCTTAATGGGGAAGACATGCAGATCACCATGTGCAAATAAGCATACACTGGGTAAATTATAAATAATCAGTGAAGAGAAGAACTAACATTAAAGGGAATGGGCCTTGTTGTAGAAGGTGGGAATTTAGCTGAGACTTGAAGGAAGCTAGAGGTGCAGTTGAGGAGGGAGAGCATTCCCAGCTAGGGGGCGGCCTAGTGAGGAGAGAGTCAAGAGATGAAATTTGTGATGGGAAAACCATCGGGAGGCCAGTGTCACTAGATGTTAGTGGTTTGGCATGGGGAGGAGGTATGGAGTAAAAGTGTAAGAAGACTGGAAAAGGGGCAACTAGATGGGGCAGCAGATAGAGCAGTGGCCCTGAAGTCAGGAGGACCTGATTTCAAATGTGGTCTCAGACCAAACGCTTGACACTTACTAGCTGTGTGACCCTGGGCAAGTCACTTAACCCCACTTGCTTTAGGAAAAAAAAAAAGACTGGAAAGGTAGAGGGAGGGACCAAATTATGAAGGGTTTTAATATCTAAAGAGAAGTTTATATTTGATCCTGGAGGCATTAGGGAACCACTGGAGTTTATTGAGTATGAGGGAGACATGGTCAGACCTGTGCTTTAGGCACGTTACTTTTATGTCTGAATGTGGGATGAATTGGAGTCAGGAGGGACGTGAGAAAGGGAGCCCAACCAGTAGGCTACTTTCAGTAGTCCAGAGGTGAGGCAGTGAAGGGGCAGTGTCAGAGGAGAGAAGAGGACGTGGACTACAGCTGGTCCAAGGTGGAATCTGCAGGTTGTGATTGATTGGACATACAGAGAAGGTGGTGAGAGTGAGTGAGTGAGTGAAGACAAGAATGTCACTGAAGCTGTGGGAGCCCGTGTGACTGGGAGGATGGCGCTGCCCCCGAGAGTAAAAGGGCAGTTAGGAAGAAGGGAAGGGCGGAGGAGAAAGAGCAAGGAGGCCAGTTTGGAGCACGTTGAATTGAAAACCAGTCAGTAAACATTTATGAAGTGGCTCTTCCTGTGTACCAGGAACTGTGCCGAGCGCTTGGCCCATGGGGGAGGAGGTCAGGAGAGAGGTCAGTGCTAGATAAATACATCTAAGAGGCTTCTGCACTGACATGATCACCACATCCATGGGAACCAACGAGATTACCCATTCTGTGCTATAAAGGGATAAAAGAAGAGAACCCGGGAGAAGCCCCTGGTGACACCCGCAGTTAAGTGGTGTGCCCTGGATGAAGATCCGACAAAGGAGACTGAAAAAGGGCAGTCTTCCAGGTAGGGGGAGAGTCTTGAAAATCTAGAGAGAAGAGAGTATCAAGGAGAAGAGGGCCATCAACAGTGTGAGAAGCTGCAGAGAGCGCAGGAAGGCAGAGGACCCATGGAAGGCCATTAGATTTGCCAGTTAAGGCATGGCTGCAAAGGGGATGGACGGGAGAAAGGCCTCTTTGTAGGTAGCCGTGGAAATCTTAGGGTGAGGTTGAAGAGAAGTGAGAGAACGGGGACAACGGCGGGGCTGTCTGTGGAAGACCCCCGCCACCATTTGGCCTTTGTCTTCAGCATCCTGTTTGTCTTTCAAGGCCTGGCTCACATGTCACTTTCTTTGTGACACTCTCCCTTATCTCATGTGCTTATCTTAATATGCCTGTGTGAATTTTGTCTGCCTTGTTGTGGACCTCACTAGACTTCTGAAAGCTGGGACCAAGTACTGTTTTTCTTGTGGTACCTAGCGCTGTCAGTCAACCTTTATTAAGCACCTAGTGTGTGCCAGGCACTGTACTAAGTGCTGGGGATGCAGAGAAAGGCAAAAGACAGCCCCTGCCCTCAAGCAGCTCACAGCTGAACGGGGGAGACAACTCTGCACTAACTGTGTAAGCGGAACTTACAGACAGCTCTAGGCAGGATAAACTGGAGATAATCAACTGAGAGAGGGCATAAGCATGAAGGGAGATCAGGAAAAGCTTCTTGCAGAAGGTGGGATTTTAGCTGAGACAGACATGAAAGAAGCCCAGGATTTGGAGAAGAGGAGGGAGAGAATTCTAGGCATGGGGGATAGTGCCCCCCCCAAAAAAAAGCTTGGAGTCTGCAGTTGAAGTGATATGTTTGAGGACCAGCGACAAGGCAAGTGTTACTGGATTGTAGAGTATGTAGGGGAGAATGAAGTGTAAAAAGATTGCAAAAATAGGAGGAGGCCAATCCAACAGACCGTTTTATTTTTATTTTTCTATTTTTAAAAATTAATTTATTTTTAGTTTTCACCATTCACTTCCACAAGATTTAGAGTTCCTAATTTTCTCCCCATCTCGTCCCTCCCCCCACCCCAAGATGGCATGCATTCTGAATACTCCTTCCCCTAATCTGCCCTCCTTTCTATCTCTCACCCCCTTCTCTTATCCCCTTCCCCTTCAATTTTGCTGTAGGGCAGGATAAATTTCTATACCGTATTGCCTGTATATCTTATTTCCCAGTTGCGTGTGAAAACAATTTTTAACATTTATTTTTAAAACTTTGGGTTCCAAATTTTCTCCCTTCCTCCCTCCCCACCCACCTTCATTGAGAAGGTAAGCAACTTGATACTGGTTATACATGTGTAGTCATACAAAACCCTTCCATAGTAGCAGCAGACCGTTTTAGATCGAATCCTGGCGGCAATATGGAGCCATTGGAGTTGATTGAATAGACACAGGGGATCCTGGTGAGGTAGTGCTCTGCACGTACCAGAATATAAAATGTACCTCTGAAATGAGATGGCTGAAATGTGTGCCGAACAACAGTTATCCAAAATTACCTAACTCAGTCTGTTTCATATATATTGTACACATTTATTGTGAACATTTTTTTTTATACTTCTTCCACTTGGGCAGCAGTGTGGTATAGTGGAAAGAATCTGAATTTGAGTCTGGAGTTTGAATCTTGCTTCAGATATTTATTGTTTCTGTGATTATAGGAGAGTCATTGACTTTTCCATTTTGGTATTCTCATCTGTAAAATGGCTGTAATGATACATTTATTACTTCCTTCACATGGTTGTGTACTGGGGTAGAGTAGTCAAGGCTTTGCCTGCAGAATGGAGGGGAGTGCTTCTTTGTGGTAGGCCAGAGAATGCTGCCCTCGAATCTTTCATCTGCTAGCCTGTGCCTCCATGTGGGTTGGTAGGAAGGCAAACCTGAGAGACTGTAGGGAACGGGGATGTGGTGAGGGGACCTTGGAGAGATGCTTTCATTAATTCATTCTGTATTGTTTTTTAAAAGAGATTTTATTTTTTGCTAAAAACCCATTGATTCAATCTCATTAAATCTCAGCCTTCCACTTGAGAGCAGTGTGCACTTGGCCCAGATTAATAATAAATACTTGGTAAGATACCACTACCAGGCCTATACCGCAAAGAGACCAGGAAAAGAGGAAAAAGATCCACATAGAAAAAAAAAGTGTGTGTGTGTGTGTGTGTGTGTGTGTGTGTGTGTGTGTGTATTGATAGGAGCTCTTTGTGATGGGAACAGATTGAAAATTGAGGGGGTGCTCATAAATTGGGCAGTGGCTAAACAAGTTGTGGTCTGTGAATGTGATTGAAGGATATGGTTTCAGAGAAAGCTGGGAAGATTTGTATGAACTGATAGAGAATGAACAGAGCAGAACCAGGAAATTTATGCAATAACGAAAATATTGTTAAGACAAACAGCTTTGAAAGACTTAGGAATTCTTATTGGAGTAATGTTGTTGTTCAGTCATGTCTGACTCTTCGTGACCCCGTGGACCATACTGTCCGTGAGGTTTCTTGGCAAAGGTATTGGATTGGTTTGCCATTTTCTTCTCCAGTGGATTAAGGCAAACAGATTAAGTGATTTCACCAGGATCACAAAGCTAATAAGTGTCTAAGGCCGGATTTGAACGTAGATCTTCCTGACTCCACACTTAGGGCTCTATCTACTGTGCCACACAGTTGCCTCCTTATAGTAGCAGCCAACCACAATTCTAGAGGACTCAAATGAAACATGTTGCTCACTTCCTAAGAGGGGTGATGACTTAGAGTACAGATTTGCAGTTTTGGGGGTTTTTTTGAATGTCGCAGGGCAAGACTTTGTTTTGCTTATACATTCTTGTAATAGGTTTTGTTTTTCTTGCTTTCTCAGTGGAGGAGGAAGTGGGAGGGAGAGAATCAGAATCTGAAATAAAATCAGGTTTTAATGAAATGAAAAGAACTGTTTGAAAATCCCGTTTCTTCCTCCCCATAAAATGACACTTACTGAAATCTGAATGAAAACAACATACACACTGACTCACAATGGTCTGAATGGAAAGACTGCACCAAGAACAAAAATCAGCCAGTCGCTGTGTAATTTTGACTCTGCTAAAGAGATGAGATTGCATCTCCCTGCCTCCTCCATCATCATCGTCATCATCTCTTGTTTTGAACTGCCCAATTCTTTTCTTTTTCTATCCCTCTATTCAGTCAGTCACTAAGATTATTTACTGGAAATCCCCTTGCTCCTTACCACTTCATATTTAGGATTTTGCAGTAACTTCCTAACTGGTCTCTTCTTCTCCAGTCTCTGCCAGTCAGTCAGTCAGTCGGTAAACATTGATGAAGCACTTCTACGGTCCAGGCACTGAGCTAAGCCCTGGGGATACAGAAAGAGGCAGAGGACAGGCCTTGCCCTCAAGGAGCTTAAAATTTAAAGGAGGAGAAGACATGAAAACAGATATGTCAAGCAACCTATATGCAGGACAAATAGGAAATCATTAACAGAGGGAGGGCCCTGCAATTAAGAGGATTTGGGGAAGACTTCCTTGAGAAGGTAGAATTCTGATTGGTATTCAGAGGAAGCCAGGAAGGTCAGTAGTTGGAGAAGAGGGAGGAGAGTATACCAGACCTGGCGGAGAGCCGGTGAAAATTCCCAGAGCCAGTAGATGGAGCATCCTGTTTGTGGGGAAGCTCAGAGGCCAGTGCCACTGGATCAAAGAGTGCCTGGTGGAGAGTAAGGCGTAAGAAGAGTGGAGACGTAGGAAGGGGCCAGGGGCCAGAAGGCTTTGAATGCCAGAGGATTTTGTGTTTGGTCTATTGGAGTATATTGAGCAGGGGAGTCATTATACCAGAACAGTCCTCTTAAAAGATTGCTTTAATCACACCCACGTGACTCCCCATTGCCTCCTCGATTATGTCTGGGAATTCCACCGTTGTGGCCTGGTATTCCAAACTTTGCACTCTCTGGCCCTAGTCTACCTTTCCAACCTTATATCTCACCATTATCCTGCATAAATCCTGCATTCTGGCAGATTGAATTTTTCATCCTCCTCAACTTCCATAGCCCATTCTTGGCTCTTTGCTTTGCCCTGGCCGTGAACACCTCTAGGTGTTGTCTTCCCTCCTCTCTGCCTGAGTCCTACTCAGTCCTCTATGAAGTCTGACTCCCTAAACCAGCAGTGATCATTTTCTCTCTCTGCTGTCCAGTTTGTTTGTACCTAAGTATACTTAGCAGTGTCATCTTTGTATCTGTCTGTGCCTAAGTGGCCTTGAGGTAGGCTTGGAGTGGACTCTCCGTGAACACCTGGGAGCTGGCTGTTCTCCTTGACTGTGGAAATTCTCCTCAAATACTCTGTATTTTCCACAATTCCTTACACGTAGTAGGTATAGGAAAACTCTGTTGGCTTGATTGGGTGAGATTCATAATACTTTATAGCTGCTAATATGTAAGAAGAATGTTTAGGCTTGAAAATTGGTCATGATGCTCTTTTTAAATCAAGGACAGTGTTCACCAGATAGTTATCTTCTCCCTTTAAAGGAGGAATGCATGATATTTTCCAAAGTCAGCTCGTCTTTTATGCGCTACAGGGAATCTTTGAGTGTGTGAATAAAACTAGTTCATTTTTATGTACAGAGCTTTTGCTTTGCCTGTTCTCATTTTTATGGGTATCACTTGGTTTATGAAATGAACCACAAAACAGTTGTTTCTGTGTATGAGAGAATCTGGTTTCAGCATAATCAGACCGATGTTAACTCCTCAGTTTAAGCGAAGACATTTAACACTGTTTGCTCAGAAATAGGTTAAGACCAATGGGATTTTTAAAAGTGAATTATTGGGTTTACATATCAGTAGAGTGGGAATTAGCCAGATATAGCTAACCCTTTCCCAGTTGGCTTTGGTTAGCTTACTAAATCCATAGACTTAAAGTAGGTTATTAGCTGAAAAAAACCAGTGACATTTTTTCCCCCCTTTTTCTCTAGATTTCACTGTGACAGGAAGAAGAACCTTGCCATCTGCTGAGCTAGGACGAGGATCCTCCTCCTAACCTGGGCTTCCTGTCATGGTAAGCAGAAGGAGTCACCAGGCAAAAATGTTGGCCTCAGAAGTAGCTTTGTAATTCAGCTGAACTCTAGATTCAAAATTAAGCCTTCTTGTCAAGAAAATAACCCAGGTTTCTTGAACCTACCTTCATCTGCTTCTGGCCTCTTCTCAGAAGTATAGGATTTAGAAGCAGAAAGAGTCATTGGCTTTATGGTCAGGGGCTGTGTTGTCCAGTGGAAGCCCAGAAGCCTCAAAGCTGCTAGTCTGGTGATGTCACCCAGATTTATCAGGCTCCTTTACCAGCACTGAACCTCTTTCAGCCTCAGTTTCCTCATCTGCACAATGGGGATAATAACCAGCACTTATGTCCCAGGGTTGTTGTGAGGGTCAGAAGAGATAATGTTTGTAAAGCACTTAGAAACCCTCAAGTATTAGGAAAATGCTAGCTATTTTTATTATTATGGTGATCAAACTAGTCCCTGAAAGAGCTGAGAGAGAACCTTGGTGCTTTGTGGTAAGGAAAGCACCTTGTAACTAAGTAAAACTGTATGTTAATGGTGAACTATTTTTTTTATCAATAGATATAGAGAAAGGATTTCTCTTTGGTCTTCATAATCCCTCATCTTCCCCTTTCACACACATGGGCATTCTGTTCTTTCCTGATTGGGGGCTGCCTAAGAGACAGATCCCGCCATGCTTCACTCCCTTCCCCCTATGCCTCCCCAGCACTCCCAGAGACTGGCGCTTCCTGCTCTGCTCCTTCTCTTCTGCCCCTGCTCCCCAGAATGGAAGCTGTGGGCCAGTCACCTCTCCTGCCCCTCCTCCTAAGCCCTGGAACCTTTGCCCGGACATCCTCTCTCTGTGTCCTGTCTGGCAGAATACAAGCTCTTTCAGGGCAAGGACTTTGTGCCTTTGTAGCTATATCCCCAGTCCATAGTACAGTCATCAGCACACAGATAGCACTTCATAAATGATTTTCCATTCATTCATTCTGTCTCTTTTCCCCTTCTCCCAACTCTGAAAAACCTCCAGTCCTTACCAGAGATCCTTACCAGAGAAGTATATAGATCCCCTTCCATGAAAGGCCTAGGGACAGGAAGCTGGAGCCCAAGTGCTTACCAAGGATCACCTTCTCTGATAGCCCCACTTCCGGCTCCCGGGCTCCCACACAGTTGCTGGAGCCCGGCGGCTTCATTCTGGTGCACAGAGAGGGAACT
Source organism: Phascolarctos cinereus (assembly GCF_003287225.1). Lineage (NCBI taxonomy): Eukaryota > Metazoa > Chordata > Mammalia > Diprotodontia > Phascolarctidae > Phascolarctos > Phascolarctos cinereus. The sequence goes on from NW_027555847.1 coordinate 718,356,696, forward strand.
GAAGGAACCAGATTCAGTTCAAGCTTCATTAGAGACATGAGGACAGATGTGTTTTTAGATTGTTACTTCATTTAAGTTAGCAGTGCAGTAGAGTAGGTACTGAAGGCGAGGAGGAAGGAAGGCATTTGATGCCTTCTCTTGGCAGAGTATTCCAGTGTATGTGATGAGTTGATACAACAGCTTTGAGTATAGCCTGTGGGAAGTGGGGGAGGGATCCCAGGAGGGGAGAGACTCCCTCTTGGAGGTTAGAGAGGTAACACATGAGGACTCCTTTGAAGGAGGACTCTGTGACATTGAGGCATGTGGCTCGTTTTCCCCCGGTCTGAATTTTACATGACTGGTTTTTGGGGTAGCTTTTCCCCATGAACCCCTCCACCCCCACCCCCTACCCCCACACACGGCTGCCATGTTGTTTAGCGCCTTCCTCAGCAGAGATGAGGACAGCGCAGCATGCCTTAGTGGGCCTGGCCCACCTGCCACTCAAAAGTGCAGCATTTTGTAAAGAGCAGAGGGCTCTGAGAGGTCACCTGAATACTTGTTTTTGGAGGTGAGGTCGCCACAGTGCACAGAGCATGGGACCTGGAGTGAGGAAGACCCGGGCCCAAATCTGGCCTCAGACGCTCACTGCCTGAGTGTCATTAGGCAGCTGACTTCACCTCTGAGTGCCTCTGTTTTCTCAGCTGTAAAATGGGGAAGATAACACATCACCTCTGTCCCAGGGTGGTTATGAGGATCCAGTGAGATGATATTTGTAAAGCTCTTTGCAAGTCTTAAAGTGCTATAAAAATGCAGCTGGTATTCTTAGGTAGATACTGTGAGCTAGAAGGCAGAAGCTCTTTGCTCCCAGTCACCCAGCTAGTTTGAATCAGAGAGCTCGGTGCTCTGTCCCTCCAGATATCCCTCATTCCCATGCAGCCGCCTCCCTGTTCTACTGTGCTACTGGTCTTCTGTCCGAGAACTTGTAGGTGGGAGCATCTCCCTTGATATCCTTCCCAGATCATGATTATACCTCCTGTTTGTGTAGTGCTTTATTTATTGTTCAATGCAGTGCTTGCAATCCCTCTTTGATATTAGTGCTATTCTCATTTCACAGATGAGAAAACTGAGTTTTTGAGAGGTTAATTAAGGGACTTGCCTGTGATTACATACCTAATAAGTTTCAGAACTGGAAAACTTGAATCCAGGCCTCTGAACCCCAAGCCTGATGCTCTTCCCTTTATTTCCCAGCTGTCTCATACTTTGTGTAGTCGAGGTGGTCTACTCAACCACCAACGATAAAGCACCAAGAAGTCATCGTCTACCTGGGCCTCTTCTCTCTTCCACTAACTAGCTATGAGACCTTGGCAAAGTCATTTTCCTTCCTTTTCATGATCTACAAGATTCCCTTTTCGTTCTCACATAACTGTGGCTCTCTGATGTCAATACAGTGATGAGGTTGATAATAAGTGGCCATCTCTGTGTAAGTCTCAGTAGAGACTGGATCTTTTTTCTTCTTGCTGGTTGTGGGGTGCAAGTCCAATGCATACCAGCAGTGTCACAAGTGCAAGGGTGGTGGGAAGAGTGCAGGCCTTGCAGGGGGATAGCCCTGGGCCCCCACACGACTTCCAGAGCAACCCTGGTGTCCTCAAATGTAAAGTGGGGCTTACTGATCTGATGCCCTCAGCACCTCACAAGGTCATTGGCAGGTTCTAGTGAGTTAAGGTATGGAAAGCATTCTTTTTTTTTAATCATATTTTATTTTTTTCCCCAATTAAATGTGAAAGCAGTTTTTAACATTCTTTTTTTAAAATTTGAGTTCCAAATTGTCTCCCTCTCCCCTCTCTGAGATGACAAGCAATTTGACATGGGTTATACATGTGCAATCATACAAAACACATTGTAGGGAAAGCCTTCTAAAGATGCCGGCTGTTCCTCTGATTTGTATGATGTGGTGGGGATTTATGTGGAAATCCCTGCTCTTTCCTTCCCTCACAGGTTGTCAGTGGGATCCACATACTGGAAAGTAGCTGGAACATCTTTTATTTCGTCTTTGAATGAGATGGGTTTGGCTTTTGCTACCCCTCCATCAGTCCCCCCCCCGCACCTCTTCCTCCATTTTCTTTGTTTTCCAACATGCTAGACAAAAATACTTTCATTGCATTTTTAATACAAGGTAACTTTTTTCCTAGTGTTTTACACTGTCCTTTGGGGGAAAAAGTTTTTCCTTAAAGCTAGGAGGATGGAGATAACTGGAATTGGCATTAGGGAAGCTAAAATGTGACGTGAATCTATTGTTAGGACTGGCAGGAATCGTTAAAATGGTGGAACTGGAAGGGTACTTCCAACATAAAATGAGCCCAAGCATTTATTAAGCCCCTTCTGTGTTCTAGATGGTGAAAGCATACCCTGTCTAGGTGCCTGGCAGCTCTAGAGAAGAGCTCTAGAGAGGATCTGGAAGCCAACTCCATTTTAGACATGAGAAGGTCAAGGCCCTGGCAGCAGAGACCACTTGTCCCAGTGCCACAGCAGCCGTGGAGACAAGTAGGGGTGGGAGCCAGCCCTTTTCCCTCTACACTCCCCAGGCTCTCCCAACGAGGCTCCAGGGCCTCTGACCCTGCTGCTTCCTCATCTAAGCTGAAGTTATTGCACACCTGTTGATTGCCCTATGCATCAGGCGGTAGGGCCAGCAGGAGACTCCCCGAGCTCAGAGAGGTGAGGGAGAATGGGAGAGCTGCTGGCTGTGAGTGTAGGAGAACTCTGGTCTGGGATCTGGCCTGCCCATCCACATGTCATTGCTCGGCGCCTTGGGAGAAACTGGCTGCCTCCTCTCTTCTAGGCCTCTGTGACTTGGAGCTTTCTCCTTCTGAACCTTCCAGTTTGACACACACACACCTGCGTGAGGATCCTGCCAGGGCCCCGTCATCGAGTGGCCTGGCAACTAATCCTGTCGCTCTGTGCGCCCCTACGTAACTCATTACGTCTTTCCTCATCCTTGTGTGTTCAAGGAGCAGTAAGTCAGTAAATAAGAAACATTTATTGAGCACCTACTATGTGCCCGGTATTGTACTAAGCACGGAGGATCCGAAAAAAGGCAAAGACAGCCCCTGCCCTCAAGGAGCTCCCAGTCTAGAGTGCCTTTATCAAATTAAAAATAAAAACTGATCTCAGGGGAACCCACCTTCTCCTAACGAAGGCAAGCAGAGGCTGCTCCACAGTTGCTTAGGCTTGTCAGTGGCCACTGACACCTTGTTCTTTTCCCTCCACTCTTTGTCATTCCTCTTATGGCAGCACATCATCCTGCTCACAGTCACTTCTTGGGTTATAGCCACTGGACTTGGTCATCACAGTGGGGGGAGGTGGGGCTGACAGTGCCACTCGGGGTGGGTGAGTAAATGGCCTCCTGCCTCATTTCTGCTCTCGGCCATTTAAAGGTTGGTATTCCCGGCCGTGTGCACGAGGACAGTGAGGTCAGGGCGTCCCTTGGGAGGAAGCTACGTAGCACTGCTCTCTTCAGGTGGCGGGAGGCAACTTGGGCTGCTGCCAGGCCATTGCAATGCCACGGGGCAAATCTTTCCCCTCCGGACCGACCAGGACCCAACAAAATCTTCTTGACTGTGTCTTCTGGCTGTGAGGTGCGATCAGGCAGCAGGGCACTGAGGGGAGGGGTTCCACCCTTTCAACGACCTGCTGGAGGTACAGGGGAGCGCTGGCCTCTCCTGTCATTTTGCAGCCCTTCTTCTCCAGCTGGGAGTAGGAGTCCAAGAAAAGGCTCAGAATTCAGCTGAGTTCAACTGGCCTTTTTCCTCCGTGTCCTTAGGAATTTCCTTTTGGAGAGTTTTGAAAAGAATAACAAAAATCACCTTTTGATTTCTATTTTTAAAGAGAGACAGTGATTTAACTGAAAAGCACACCGTTCTTGAGCTTAATGCATGGGCCTTTTAAATACAGCAACAATCACAATAAGCAGTTTATTTAGCACTTGTGTTTGATGATACCTTACACCTCCTGAAAACCAAGAGCCATCTTTCTAAGATCATCCTTCTCCTGGTGCTGCTGAATGGCACCAAGGCTTGGGATCTGACCATCTCTGAAGAAGTGAAAATGACTCTCCCACAGAGAGCAGAGGAAGGGCACAGAGTAGGTGGGAGCAGGCTGCACCCTAGAACCAGGTGTTATCTCCAAGGAGGTACAGGAGTCAAAGATATCTGTCATCAGGAAAATGCAGGCTAGGAAGAGAAGATTGGGCAGTCATGTGGTGAGGCCAGAGATTGCCACTGGTACTTCATGAAGTCAGATAAAACCTGAAGGCTTTGGGGTGTGCTGTTTTAGGAGAGGGCGTGACCAAGATTCCACCAAACAGATGGGTCTGCCGTCCATGTGAGTCCATTGGCACCTTCCAGGGGACTCGGGTCACAGTACACCCTTGTCAGATAGCTGGTGCAAGTGTGATCCTCACTTTTCAGATGGGGAAACTGAGGCTCAGAGAAGGGAAGGGACTCTCGCTATAGTTGTACAACTCTAAAGAATCCGAGTTGTGACTTGAATTTCAGTCTTATGATGCCAGACGCGCTGCTCTTTCTGCTTTCTCTCCATCTGATGCTCACTGGCTCTTCTTTTCCCTTCCCTGGTCAACAGTGGGAGAAATCAGTGAGCCTGGATACACAGGAACACAGAGATGGTCTCTGGTTTCTTGAGGGGGGGGGTGGTGCGGAGGGGCAGGGAGGGAAGAAAATGTACGATTTGGTGGTTCAAGTTTCTAGGTTTGGGGTCCTCCAGACCATTTATATTAGAGTGATTGCAGCCCTAGCATATAGTCACCAGATCAGTTCATATCCTAATTCGACATTAACATAAATGTCACATAGGCTTTAACTTATATTTGGGATCTGATTATAGTGGTGAATTATGTAATTGGAATTTTATGTTCAAAGTTGGTGATAGGTTTAATCTTCAAAACTGTATGTGACTGTCCATTTTGTTTGGTTAAAAATCTTTCTCTGAGGAGGTTTACTTAACTGCCGAAACATAATGTAACTTAAATGTTTACCAGTATCTTGACGGTTGTATTTCTTGTGTTTGCGTGACTTTGTCTGGCTTTTGAAAATTGCTTTTTAAGCAGCTGGTATCTCGATTTCAGGATTGGTTTTCTAATAAACTGTGTGTCCACCAGATAAGCCCTTCTGCCCAGAATGATGACCTAAAGTGAAAGATGCCTCCTTTTATACAAATGAAAAGAAATTATTTGTTTCCCCAAGAGTCTGTACCAGCAACTTCATTAAAATGTGGTTTGGTTGAACCATCCTCAGTATCCTCTTTTTGGCTATACATTTGGTGTCAAAGCACTTGCTTTTGTCTCTGATGGTGACCCACGTGGATTGGGATACTTTTAGGAGTTCTCTTAATTCAGATGGTCTGCAGTGCCCAGTGATCTTTTCAAGGGTCCCTGGAATCTCTTTATGGTTGTCCCATTAGTCATTGTTGAACAAGCCCTATTGTGGGTGAATAAGAGCAGCATCAACATTATTCAGAAATTTGGGGTTTTCCAGGATGAAGAGACACAGCACAGCCTTGAATGCATCCAGGCCAATCAAATCTTTCCCAGGAAGCAATTGATTCGAGAGGATGAGAATCTTCAGGTAATGACTAGGTCGCTTTTGTCCTTTTTGACCAAACCGTAGTTGTGTGGTTGCTAACAAGGTCGCCAAGCTTTTGGATGGGACTCCTTCATATCTGCCTTCTCCATTCAGCCCCAGCTCCCCTAGTTCAAGGCTCTGTGGCCTCCTGTTAGCTCCCTGCCTTTGTGGTCTCTCCCTTTCCGTTTTCCCTGTATGACATAATCCCAGCTCCAGTATGTTCCTTGTCTGCTCAGAAACCTTTCATTCCTTTCCATTGCCTGTCATGTAAAGTCCAAACTCTGGACTGGCAATCAGAACTTTCTATCGTCTGGTCCCAACCTACTTTCCAAGGCTTGTCTCGCATTGCTTCCCCTTCACATGTCCTACACTTAGCCAAAATGGGCAATTTCCATTGCCAGTTATGTTCTACACTTTTGATCACAATGGTCCTTCTTCCTTCAAACCCCTCCTCTCTCCTAAACCCCACCCCCCATTCACTCTCCATGGAAGTTCTTCATGGCCTCGTTCAACTGCCCCCTTCTGCAGGAAACCTTCCCTGATCTCACCCTTGTGAGAATTGCCACCACCCTTAAGCCTTCTCTTAAGACATGGACATGTCTTATCTGTAATGCCAGACTAGACGTTCCCTGAGGACAGTGGTTGTGTCTCATTCATCTCTGTGTCTCTTGTTGCACCTCCTCCATATGTACCCTGATGGCACTTGGTGAATGTTTATTTCAAGGCAGGCCAGTGTTGTAGGAAGCATGCTGGGCCTCAGTTCAGTCAAGGCTTTGGCATCTACTCGCTGTGTGACCATTAACTTCTGAGCTTTAGTGCATATTAATGAGCTTGTCTATTAAAAGGGGAGAATCATACTTAGACCACTTACCTCCGAGGGTGGTCGTGCAGAGAGCACTTTCAAGAACTTCCAGGGTTACGGTGATGGCTCTGCCATCCTACTCCTTGAGGCATTGCTCTCTCTCTGGTTTTTTCTAAAGCTTCTAAGGCTTAGTAGCATTTCCCCTGTGTGAGTGACATGGTGACATCCCAAGAATTCAAGAGTGCTGTGAGAGGGACCTGTATACAACATCTCTCTCTGTTTTTTATCCCATCAAAGAATTTCAGAATTTGAAGGGATCTCAGATGTCCTATAGCTCAAATAATTTGCTTCATTTAAGAGAGATGGTGCCTTACCCAGCTTCTGCAGACTTGTAATCAGCCATATGCAGGATCATAGTATTTGAACCTACATGTCAGAGTATTCATTGTGGAAAAGTTCGACCTCAACTTTAAACATAAAGTCAGTTAAATACACTTTACAACTATTACTATTTGAATAAGTGCATTTTAATATAGCAAATGGGTTACACCGTAGGGATCGGCTTTGAAGAACTTGTTTGACTGCTTCTGAACTTTGAAAGATTTCTTCTTCCGTTTTGAAGGTTCCTTTCCTGGAACTTCACGGTGAGAGCACAGAGTTCGTGGGCCGGGCTGAGGATGCCGTCATCGCACTGTCTAATTACAGGCTGCACATCAAGTTCACGGAGTCACTTGTTAACGTAAGTAATCAGACTATGGTGAGGACAGGGAAAAATGATGGAGGGGAAATTTCAGTAATAATGTTGAACAGAGAAAGAAGCTGACGGATGGGGTAGCTTGGTGGTGTAGTAGAGTACTGGTCCTGGAGTCTGGAGGTCCTGAGTTCAAATCCAGTCTCAAACCAGACCTAACACTTACTAGCTGTGTGACCCTGGGCAAGTCACTTAACCCTAATTACCTTGCCAAAGGAGGGGGGAAAAAAGGCTGATGGACTTAGGGACCAAAGTGTCCTCTGATTTTGATGGGTTCTCATTCAGAGCGTTCTAAAACAGCCCTTCCTTTGAGCAGATTAGAGTATCCAGCTGAACAGTGACCAACAGACAAGCTGGACGTGGTGAACCCTGGAAGTGTCAGCTACTGGGGCCAGTGCTCACTGAGCCACTTTGTCAGTGTGGCATCGGACTGAGGGACAGACAGAAAGATGCCCCTGGAGGGAAGATGTGCCCAGGGGTGTACAAGGGGGGGAGATGTTAGTGTGTCTTTGTTTTCTCATGGAAGGAATCTGAATGTTGAGAGGCATGTGTTTTCTCTGGGTCTGTGAAGGTACATTGAGGGAGCTAGTCGGTCCTGAGCATCGCTGTCATCATAGAAGAGGGCTCTGTTGTGGTGCCATTGATGGCGCTATCCTGAGGGTCTTCTGGCAAGTGAACCAGAATAGGTCATTAGAATTTAGAGTGAGCGAAGATGTTAGCATCAGAGCGTTTTAGAGCTGGAATGAACCTTAGCAGCAATGGAACGTAGTAGTCAGAGTATGAGACCTGGAATTAGGAAGACCAGGGTTCAAATCCTACCTCAAACGCTTCCTAACTGTGTGACCCTGGCCAAGTCACTTCATCTCTCTAGGACTCAGCTTCCTCATCTGTAAACTGAGAGATTTGGGAACAGTGACCTAAGGTCCCATCTGACTTTAAGTCTGTGCTATCATGATTCTTCTGACAGAATAGCGGAACTAGACATGCTGTCAGAGCTGGGAGAGACCTTGGAGTCCATTTCTGATTTCAGTATCCCCACATCATAGTGTAGTAAGGCAAATTATTTTGGTGCTGCCTTCCTTCATGGTGCTCCATAGTCATAGTTCTTTGCTGTGTGTATTCATGAAGTGTTCATAGTTATATAATTCTCAGTGGTCTCTATTTTTTTTCTTTTGCACAATGTGGTAAATATAGCTTGGTGTTACGTAAACGTTTATCACTTACATTCCAATTCATTTAATCTAAAAATCAAGAAATATCACACCACAGTGTCATACTTTCAGTTGCAAAATATGAGAAATATGTGTTTGTCCCTCACACATTATATCATTTTGAAACACCTTTGGCCATAGTGATAATTGCAGCCTCCTCAGAGCCACAGTCTTGTAAATTCATTTTAGTGCAAAGGGCTGGGATGTGATCACAGCACTCATTGTGCTCAATGTGCCAGCACAGCTGCCATATTTGTATTTGGGCTCTCAGCTAAAAATATATAGCAGATTTCTCAAGGAAGGAGGTTGGCCAATGCTGCTAGACATAGTAACTTTGTGAGACCGGCTAGAGGTTTAGAGCTTGAACTCAGCTCCAAAGAAAACCCCTACTGAATTCTCAGATACTTAATTATCTTTGCAGTGTCAAGTAGAAATTGATGGAACAATTAATTTAATGTTGTGCTTTTCTGCTTGCTAATGGGCTGGAACTAATTTGGAATCATAAATAAGCTTTATGTGGAGGGAGATGGGAGAGATTTTCAATACCTTGCTTATCCCTTGGAACAGGGGGCTATCCTCAGAGATCCTCCCCCTCCCCCAGACAAAACAAAACAAAACAAAAACAGCACTTTAATTGTTTCTACTCTCTTGGAATGTTTTTTAGATGTAGGCAAGATCAGAGAAGTGTGTGGTGTCCCTAATGGTATCACATCTTCATTTCTAAACTGTGCATATACCATTGAGTCTGATTCTGCCTCTGTGTGCCCATATCCCAATAAAGCCCTCAGTGATAGTCACACAACAGGAATTAGGACACAGGCTCTGGCAGCCTGGACTGGTTCTGAAGGCGCTCTGTTCCTTACCCCAGGACAGCCGATCATTCAAAGAGATGCTAGCATTTCTGCCCCTTTTCAATAAATGTTCTAGATTTTGCTTCAGTGAAATGAAAAGCCAAGCTTCAGATAGTGGCTTTGGACAGAAAAATGATTGGTACCTGTAACTCCTCCTGAGTGACTTCATGAATATTAGACATTTCAAATTAAGATTGATTTAACCTGATACCTGCAAATAAAGGAACGTTTACACCCTCATCCATTGTGCTCGGTGTTGTGCAGATGACAGGCCTTCTGGAAAGGAGCATGTAGTCTGTACAAGGACCCATCGAGCACGTTTTTATTAGGCCTAGGAGATGGGCCTTCGCCTAAAACTGAGAAGATCGAGGTGCCCTCTTTTAAAAGCCATCCATATAGCTAACTGGGGGAAAAAAGGCAAATAATACCTCAAAGCCCAAGTTATTTGGCTGTCAATTTCATGGGCTGCCTTTGAATTTTCATCATTTTTGGTATCCTTATATCAGTAAAGTTGTTTTGAAAATGACTTAGCAAGAGGTCTCAGGTAGCTTTTAGTACCTTCTAAACATTGTGCGTTCTCTTTTAATCTCACAGTACATCAAATGAGACATATTGGCAGGAGCTGGGTACAATAGACAACATACAGCCAATGAAACATGCAGATTCACTCAACATCAAATTTTTGCGCAGAGGAAAAAGGCCATATACCACAGAATTAAAGTTGGTAGTCACCAAGGGGAAAGCCAGCCTGCATTTCCCCAACTCTGTGGTTCTATATTTCTTATCTAGGAGATCTCTACTAGGCTTAGGTAATGTGTATAAGTATTAATGTGGAGTTCCATGAAAAATTCAGACTTTTAATTCATGTCATTTTGTCTCTTTCTTATAATTTGATAGACTGCCTCTCAATCTCCTTCTTGTGAAATCCCAGTAAGTGGCATGATCAGCTGGGATGTTGTCACACCTTTGCTTGTAGCAAACTTATTTTGAGTGTTCAGGAGGCTTCCCATATGGTTTTGAGGGCACTGGATTCGATGGAGGACTCCCAGACCATTGTAATAAGAACATTGTGTTTGAATGAATGGTAAAACAAAAGGCTCGGTGGGCCGTGAAGGGGATACAATCGTGCCCGGCCAAAAAGGGTAGACCGGCTGTTGTCCAAGAGTTCATTTCCAAATTCAGCATTGGCTTTTGAAATCACATTACAGTTGCAGTTCCAGGGCCAAGCTTGCAAGGTAGGCAGTTCTGGATGGGGCAGATTGCCAGAGACAGCTAGGAGGGAGCTCTGTCGCCCTCATGTTTTCCAATTGTGGGTAGCCTTATAATGGAGGAACCTGGCCTTTTATGAGAGGTAATAGCAACACCGCAGAATATGGGAGGCAGGGTGCAGAATGGGGGGTAGGAAATGAGAAAGAGCCGAGGATGAAAGAGCAGATTTGGAGACTGAGGACCTTAGTGTGAAGTGCAGCTCTGTTGTAGGTGTGACCCTGAGCAAATTAGTTTGCCTCTCTCTCCTTCATTTTGCTCAACTCTAAACTGATAGGTCTGGACCGGATGACCTCTAGGCCCCTTCCAAGTCCAAATGCAATGATGCTGGAGCTTTCACCCTTAGCCCTTAAAAATGGGCGATCAGGGGCTAATCTTGCAGGTCCTTAGTTTTCTCCTCTTCAAGTCACCAAGCATTTATTAAGTGCCTACTGTGTACAAAACACAGTACTGGGGAAACAAAGACAGTATTTCAGTCCCAGCTGTTCTGGAGCCTTGTACATTTTCCAAATGGACCCAGTCAACTCACTGGGTTGTGAAGAAGATCCTTTGAAAAAGTAATATGCTTTCTAAATGTGAGCTGTAGTACTTTATTGTTACAAAATGCTTTTACGTTTTTTCTTTTTATCATTAGATATTTCATTAGAATTTAATGTTGAACATTAAATACAGGCAACTAGACCTGGCTCAGTAACTATTTCCATTTAAATTAATACCACGATAACTTTTCAGCCATTCAGCCATTCCATTAGGATTTTCTAATCTATTCATTTTCTTTTAAAAAAAGGTTTTCTCTCCTCTTCACTTGCCCCACCCCCACCCCCACCCCCACCCTCACTGGAAAAACAGACAAACAAGAGAAACTCTTCACAGCATGCCTACATAGTCCAACAAATCAAATTCCTACTTTGGCTACTTCCAGAAATGCTTAAGTCCATCATCTCTGGCGTGAGGTGGGTGGCGTGCTCAGTCCTCTGGATTCAGGTAATGCTGTACTATCATCTCCATTTTTAAATGTGGAAACTGACTCTCAGAAAGGGAAGTAATTTCGATTCATCACACATTTATTCAGTATCTGTGATGTGCAAGGAGCTAGCCATAGAAAGACAAAAATAAAAAGCAGTTTCTGCCCTCAGGGAGCTTACCATTCTGCTGGAGGGGTAACAGCAGGTAAGTAAACACGTGCTCATTTTGTGAAGCAGAGCAGGTAGGGCTTCCCTCGGGAGATGGCCTGAGTCACGACTCAAACCTAGCTCATCTGGCTCCAGGAATGCTAGTGTTCTCCTGTCAGTAATGTCCCACACAGCAGCTTTCCCACTGATGGGGCTTCCAAGACTATTTTGGAATGCGGGGCTTTGAGTGTCAAAGGGGAAGAACAAAGGTGGCCTTGCTGAGCATGTGGGAAATCAGGGATGGGGTTAGATGTGTCTGACAGAGAAAGATCATAGAGTCATATTGTTGCAGATTTGAAGCTAGCACCTTAGAAGTCATCCATCACATGAGGAAAGCGAGGCCTAGAAAGGTGCCCTGCCTGCCCAAGGTCACCCAGCAGATCAGCTTTGGAGCCTCCACTTCCAGGGCCTTAGAGACCGTGTGACCCAGCCCAGGACCATGCCTTGTCCTCAGACTCCCAGGGCAGGGTCTCTTGGCCCATAACCAGGGCGTGCGTGGCTGGGGCTATTCCGTGTGGCGATGACATTTGTGTCTGTTGTTTTGTCTGCACTAAAGAACAAGAGTGCAAGTTGTAACCGGACTCCCGCCAGTTTTAAAGAGGGCTTTTGTTACCCTTCCGATCTACATTTTTCCTCTTGTCTAACTAGTTATAGCTATTTTTAAAAGCAAGGGTATTTGAGAAATTAAATCCAGTAGAAGCATGGTCATCCGAACTTCTCTGTGCAGTGTGATAGCAAGATGCGTCGCATGTCTACTTGAACAAAATTGGAATTGCTTTTCTGTTGCTTTGGCTAGCTGTAGAGCTGCCTGTGGGAGAGTAGACTAGCAGCACTGTGTGTGTGTGTGTGGGGGGTAGCTGTTTTTCTGGCATGAGCTCGAGGGGATTGTCAGATTATTGGTGGGACCAAGGGTAGGCTAGGGAGAAAATCAGCCCTGGGTCCAGTAAAAGGACAGGTTGGACAGTCCGCCGTACCCCCAGACCCTAAGGACGGGAAACCTGAATCATGTTCATGCTTCTGCCATTTAGAATCATCCGGCCAGGCTTAGAGGTGAAGTGGGATGAAAGAGAGAAGGCAGGGAAGCAGCCTTCCCCTTCAGCTGCCTTGGTACTTACCACATGTTTATCTCTGGAGAGCACAAATCTCTTGAGGGCAGAAAACCTTCATTTTTGCCTCTGTTTTCCTAGGGCAAGTGGTTATTCATTGTTTTTGTAATTGAATTGGAAAGTAGTTGTGTGTTGATCTGGGGTCAAGAGTGTGGCATCAGTCTGAGGGTGCAAATGCAATCAGAAAGACCCTCAGAGAATGACTCACTTCATTGACCTGAGTTTCAGTGGCCTCCGTTGTACTGATGGGATGACAGTGCCTGCACTTCTTAGCACACCTGAGATTGTCTATGTAAAAGTGTTTTATGACTTTTTACAAGTTATACACGTGTCCTCAGTGGAGATAGTGAGATGGAAAGGCTTGGATCAGAGGCAGTTCCAGGCGTGGGTTTGGTAGACAGAAGCAGAACACGGTGTGCTAGCGACAAAAAACTAGGCTGCCCATTGTTGGAGAGTAGGTCCCAGGTCTGCAGCTGTGCCTGGGGTAGTTGGGGCTCTGGCAATTAGCTCTTCATGATAGGTTTCTGTGTGCCCCAAGGACTCTTTAAAGAGGATTGAATAGATTCAGGTGGTACCCCTTACTGCCTTTGTGACCTTAGGCAAGTCATTTGCCTTTGGGCTGCTATTTCCTTACCTACAAAAGGAGGAAGTTGGTCTATATGAGGGGTGGGGAACCTATGGCCTGGAGGCCACATGTGGCCACAGGTTCCCTAGCCCTGGTCTAGATGATTTGTGATATCCTGTCCTACTCTAGACCTCCAGCTCTAGGAGAAGACAGTGAAATGATCCAAGACACCTAACCAAGGAGCTACGTTTTTGGAAGCCTTTTTCTGTCTCCCTCCATCCCCTACAAGCATTTAAAATTTTTTTTTTTTACTGATTTATTTTGATTCATCAACAGTCACTTCCATAAGCTTTTGAGTTTTAAATTTTTCTCCCCCTCCTCCTCACCTCCCTCCCCAAGATGGCACGCAATCTGATATAGGCTGTACATATACATTCCTATCAAACATATTTTCACATTAGTCATGTTGTAAAGAAGAATTAGAACCAATAGGAGGAACCACAAGAAAGAGGAAACAAAACAAAAGAGAAGAAAAAAAAGAGCGAATAGTATGCTTCAGTTACAGGCATCTTTTGGGGGGGGGGGATGAGACAGTTGGGGTTAAGTGACTTGCCCAGCGTCACACAGCTGGTGAATGTTGTATGTCTGAGGCCGGATTTGAACTCAGGTCCTCCTGACTCCAGGGTTGGTGCTCTATCCACTGTGCCACCTAGCTGCCCCTTGCAGGCATCTTTTTAAAGATCCCCAGGAAAACATATTACCATTAGACTTGTCAGAATAACCAGGGTTCATACCAAGGATAAACTTGTGCTGAAGGGTCCTGGTGGTGAGGGGAAGTTTAGGTTCAGTAGAGGGAAGCTCCCCAGTGAACATGGGACCCCCCTCCCTGCCTTCCCAGAGGACAGGCTAGGAGAGAGTGTGATCTGATGGGCACCAAGAGGAGCCTCTCCCCCCCAACCCCAATCCTTGTACCATCTCCCGTAGCATTAGGCCCTCAATTGGGCCTGGAAGACGTGAAGTCGGCTGGTGTCTGCCTTACCAGTTCACATTGTTCATGTTCTCTCTGCAGGCCAAGAACCCTCTTACTTGGCAGGGTGCATGAGAGGAGCATGCAGGAGCATGGAGAGCTTAAGAAGTCTTGTGGGTCTGTTGCAGCAGGGCTCCTGGGGTGGCCTTGACATTTGTTTGGGTGGCATGCATTTGGTTATCATCACTCCCTGTTGTTGCTTTGACTCTAGTAGGAGCAGAGGCTCAAGTAACAGGTGTGGCCCAGGGAATGGAGCTGGAAGGGGGCAGAGGAGGCAGGTGGAACAGGCTGGCAGGCTGGTCCTGGCTTTGCCACTAGCACAGCCAGCATGACTGGGCAGACCACTTCCATTTTCTGTAAGATGAAAGAGTTGGAAGAGATAACTTCTAAAGTATCTTCTAACTCTTAAGATTTTGTGATTTTCTTTTTCACCTTAACCCTTTCAAACTAATACCCTACTTTTTAATTATGTTGCTTTACAATTTATAAAAGACTCCCATTAGGGAGTTAGGGTCTCATTTGACCTTCAGAGAAGCCCCATGAGCTAAACAGGGAAGCTGTTCTCATTTGATAAAGGAACTGAATCTCCTAAAGTTTCTGCCTCCTCCTCCTCTCTTCTCAGAGTTTCCTCCCCGTCAGGCATCTTTCAGTAGCAGCAGCTTTGGTTTTTCTTAGCATCTTGGGGTAAAGGACTAGGTAGACACAAGAGGCCCTACAGGCATACAGTGTCTACTGGCAACATCTTGTCTGTCTTTCTAGTACTAGCCATATTAAAACCAGAGTGAAGATCCATGGATTATATTCTTGGTAGTTCCTAGATGAAGGTTTTAGTCTCAGATGGAAAGCCCTAGCCCTGCATAGACTACCATATTCTGTCTTTCAGCCTCTGCCCCCAATCTTGGTTGGCTTTCCCCCAACTCCCTGCAGCAGCCAGCCTTCTTCCTGAGGTTCATGTCCCTTCTCCTTCCCTGGAGGTGCAGAAGGAAGGCCAGAATCGAGGGAGAACTTCTCCCTTTAAATGCAGACACTTGTCGTGCTGTTTCCAGAGCCTCATTTGGGCTGGCATAAGAAGCAAATGCTCCGTCTTCTTTCATGGAATGGGAGTGACCTTGAGGGCTCACGTATGTGGGGAGCAATCACTCAGTCAGTAGTCAGTAACCATTTATTAGACAACTGCTCCATACCAGGCACTGTGTTAAGTGCTGGGGATACAAATACAAAAAAGGAAGCTCGTCCTTGCCTTCAAGGAGCTCGCAATCTAATTGAAGAAGACAACACACCAAAGGAAACTGAAAAGCTTGGGGGTTGGAGAAGGGGGCACCCCTACCCAGGGTGATGAGTGAAGAAGCAGAGAAGTCCCCAAGTAGTTCATCCAGGTGAGAAATAAAGAGATGCCTGAGCTGAGCTCTCCCCTTAAATGGAGGCTTGGCTTTACCCTCCAGTCCAAGGCACAGAGGGTGCTGATGAGGTGGGGTACCAAGGCTGATGATGAGATTTCCCAAGAGCATCCTGGGACGTGGGAGAGAAATCCCAGAGAACAGCAGCCGGGTAGAGACGAGAACTTGGAATGAGACAAAGTGGAGTGAAGAATGTCCCAGTTCTCTCTAGGAGGGTTTCATTTGAGTCCTCTTCTGAGCTGGTAGAAACCCCTTTGGAATGGCACTCCTTCCCCTCTGCCCTATTCTGCTTTCTGACATGATCCTTAAATGAGTGGGAAGGATGACATGGCTGTTGGGGAAAAGAGACCCAGTTTCCTTCTTTTTCATCTCCCTCAAGCCTAGCCTGGACCATCTTGAATCATGACCTGGGATGTGTGGGGTCAGAAGTCATTTCCACAGCCTCTTTCCCTAATGCTTATTCACGGTCATTACTATGGAGGGGTTGGGAGCAGATGGGCATCACTAGATGCTGTCTGGTGAGTACATTAGCAAAGAGGTGGGAACTCTGCTGGCTGTGGGCACTTGTAGTAGAGCAGTTTCCCTGGTTTCGGTTCCAGGGCAGGACAGTTGAAGTTTGCTCCCACCAGATGGACCATAGAGAGCAAGAGCTTTTGTGGGACAGCATGGCTGGAGGCCTGAGCTGTGGCTTATGGGTGGAGAAGAGTGCCCAAGGTTGGACTCTGGGACAGAGCTCAGAAAATAACAGGAAGAAGGACTTGCGACTTGGGGCATCACTCCTCACACCTCAGGACTAGAACTTGATTATAATAGTATGCTACTAAAAACAAAATAAAATAAAAATCAATAAGGAAAAAGAACCCAATCATAGATAGCTACTATGGGGATAGAGAAGATCTGGGTTCACATTCAGAGAAAGACAGCGGAGTGAAAAAAGCCACACCTTTTTCAATGAGAAATGTCAGATGGTCCTAAGCACAAAAAGGTTCTTGGAAGAAGTTAAAAAGGACTTTAGAAATCAGAGACCTAGGAAAAATTAGAAAAAATAAAATAAAATAAAATAAGAGCAATCCAAGAAAATTATGGGAAAAAAAGTCAACCAACTGGAAATAGAGAATCAGAAACTTAAAGAAGAAAATAATTCCTTGAAAACTAGAATTGGGTAGGGAGAAGCTAATGATGTTATAAAAGACACCAAGAAATAATAAAACAAAATCAAAAGAATAAAAAAAGACAAGAATTTGAAATATCTCATCAGAAAAACAACTGATCTAAAGAACAGATTGAGGAGAGACAATATAAGAATAGTCTAGACAACCTGAAAGTTATAATTAGAAAAAGAATCTCGATACAATATTACAAGAAATTATTAAGGAACATTTCTGTGAAGTTCTAGAACAAGAAGGTAAAGCAGAAGTAGAAAAATCAAAACAGAACAGCAACAAAAAAAAATCAACCCACTAATCACCAGCTGAAAGAAATCCCAAGAGGAAAACTTACAGGAATATCATAGCCAAGTTTCAGAGCTCCCAGGTTAAGGAGAAAATATTGCAAGCAACAAGAAAAACACAATTTAAGTATTGTGGAGCTGCAGTCAGGGATTGCACAAGACCTAACAGCTGCTACATTGTAGGACTGTAGGTCTTGGAACAGTATATTTTGTAGAGCAAAAGAGCTAGGGTTGCAACCAAGATTAACTTGCCCAGCAAAGTTAAGTGTGCTCCTGAATGGGGGATAAGTATGGACATTTAATAAATTGAAAACCTTTCAGGTGTTTGTGACAAAAGGAGCCGAACTTAATGGAAAATTCAGCATATAAGATCTAGGAGAAATATAAAGTAAACATTAAAAATCAATTAGGAGAGACTCAGTAAGGTCAAACTGTTTACTTTTTATATGTGAAAATGTTATCAGTAAAATATGCAAGACACAGTAGTCAATGACTATAGTAATCTTATTATTTGATAAACCCAAAGACCCCAGCTTCTGGGATAAGAACCCACTCTTTGAAAAAAACTGCTGGGAAAACTGGAAAAGAGTATGGCAGAAACTAGGCATAGACCCAAATCTCACACCATATACCAAAATAAAGTCAAAGTGGGTTCATGACTTAGATATAAAGGCTGATACCATAAGTAAACTGGGAGAATAAGGAATAGTTTACTCATCAGATTGATGGAGAACGTAAGAATTCATGACCAGACAGGAGATAGAGAACATTATGAAAAGCAATATGGATAATTTTGATTACATTAAATTGAAAAGTTTTTGCACAAACAAAGCCAATGCAACTAAGATTAGAAGGAAGGTAGAAAATTAGGAAAGAATTTTTACAACCAGTCTCTCTGATAAAGGCGTCATTTCTAAAATATATAGAGAATTAAGACAAATTTATAAGAACACAAGCTATTCCCCAATTGTTAAATGGTCAAAGGATATGAAGACAGTTCTCAGATGATGAAATTAAAGCCATCTATAGTCATATGAAAAAATGCTCTAAATCGTTATTGATTAGAGAAATGCAAATCAAAACAACTCTGAGGTACCACATCACACCTATCAGATTGGCCAACATGACAAAACAGGAAAATGATAAATGTTGGACATGTGGGAAAATTGTAACACTAATACATTGCTGGTGGAGTTGTGAAATGATCCAACCATTTTGGAGAACAATTTGGAACTATGCCCAAAGGGCTACAAAAATGTGCATGCCCTTTGATCCAGCAATAGCACTTCTAGGGCTGTATCCCAAAGAGATCAAACAAATGGGAAAAGGACCCACATGTACAAAAATATTCATAGCAGCTCTTTCTGTGGTGGCAAAGAATTGGAAATTGAGAGGCTGCCCATCAATTGGGGAATGGCTGAGCAAGTTGTGGTATATAAATGTAGTGGAATACTATTGTGCTATAAGAAATGATGAACAGGCTGACTTCAGAAAAACCTGGAAAGACTTGTGTGGTCTGATGCTGAGTGAAGTGAGCAGAGCCAGGAGAATGTTGTACGTGGTAACAGGCCCATTGCGCAATGACTAATATTGATAAACTTAATCCTTCTCAGCAATACAAGGATCTAAGACATCTCCAAAGGCCTCATGATGGAAAATGCTGTCCACAAAGAACGAACTATGGAGTCTGAATGCAGATTGAAGCATACTATTTGCTTTTTTTCCCTTCTGTTGTGTTTTGTTTCCTCTTTCTGGTGTTTCCTCCTGTTGGTTCTAATTCTTACTTACAACATCACTAATATGAAAATATGTTTAATAGGAATGTATATATATAGCCTATATCAGATTGCGTGCCGTCTTGGGGAAGGAGGGGGAGAAAAATTTAAAGCCCAAAAGTTTGTGGAAGTAATTGTTGATAATTCAAAATAAATTGATTTAAAAAAAAGAGTTAGGAGAGGGATTAAGGGAGAAACTCTTAGAAAGATAGGTAGATTAAGGTGTAGAGTAAGGGAGAGACTCCAGGAGGGACGGGTAGATTAAGGAATAGGAGAGCGAGGTGGAAGGTAGAAGTAAATTAGACTGGGTGAGAAGGGATAGGGTAAATAGGGCAAGAACGATAGTGAGGAAAAATAGGATGGAGGGAAATGCACAACAAATAATTATAACTTAGAATGTGAGTGGGATGAATTTCCCCATAAAAAGGAAATGTAGCAAAATGGATTAAAAATCTGAATTCAATAGTATATTGCTTTCAGGAAACACAATAAAAATGAGAGATACACACAGAGATAAAATAAAGGTCTGGAATAGAATTTATTATGTAAAAAAAGCAGGGGTGATAATCATGATCTTAGACAAAGTTAAAGCTAAAATAGATTTAATTGTAAGGGGAAAATAGGGAAAACTACACTGTGTGTCACCAATATTATTCAGTATTGTTTTAGATCATTTAAAATGAATAGATAGTATAGAATACTTGCGAGTATACCTGCCAAATCAGAAATAGAAACTACGTGAACATAAATATAAAACATGTATTTATATATAAATAAATATATGTATATTTATATATAAATAAAGTCAGATTTAAATAATTGGAGAAATATTCATTGTTCATGGGTGGTAAAGCTAGTATGAATTAAAAATGGCAATTTTACCTAACTAATCTATTTATTCAATGCCATCTCAATTAAATTACTAAAAAATTGTTTTATTGGATTAGAAAAAAATAATAACAATTCATTTGGAAAAACAAAAGGTCAGGAATTTTAGAGAAACGGGGGGGATGTAAAGGAGGGGGATTCAGCAGTAGTAGGCCTTAAATTATAAGACAAGAGCATTGTTGAAGTGTAAAATGGATAATTTTGATTATTTTAAATTAAAAATTTCTTGTATAATTAAAACCAGTGTAGTGAAGATTAGAAAGAAAAGAGATAATTGGCAGAAACCTTTCATAGACAATTTCTCAGATAGTATATAATTGTGATGTAATACTGCTGTGAGATAAGAAAAGATGAGCTGGTTGATTTAGAAAAACGTGGAAAGACTTGAACCTATGAAGGAAGATGCCATGCACCTCCAGAGAAAGAACTGACAAATAGAAACATGCATAGTATGATTTTATATGTATGATGTATATGTGTATGTTTATAGATATTTGTGTGTGTGTGTATTCACTTTTAATTGTAGCCTTCTCTAAGATGGGAAAGGGGAGGGAGGGAGGAAAAAAAAGTGCACTGCAGAGAAGAAAACTTAGAAGGAAGCACAGAAAAGCTGGTTAGCTTTGAAAATAATGTGTAGGATTTATTACATAGGTTTTTGTGAAGTGGAAATTTATTGTTTTATATTGAATCTTCTCTTATGTCCTGCTATATATATGGAAATGACCTTTTTTCCTTTTTTTTGTTTTGTTTTGTATTTAAGTTTAAAATGAATTTTAAAAATTTTTAAAGAGAAATTTTTAAAAATTCCAAACATTTATTAAGCATCTACTATGTATGAGGCACTGTCCTAAGTGCTAGGGATACAGAGAAAGACAAAAAATAGTCCCTGTCCTCAATTCACAGTCTAATGAGGGAGATAGCAAGCAAATCAATATGTGTAAACAAGATAGAGACAGGATAAATAGGAAATAATCAATAGAGAGAAGACAATAGCATTAAGGGGAGTCAGGAAATGCTTCCTGTAGAAATTGGGGTTTTATCTGGGATTTGAAAAAAACTAGGAGGCAGAGGCGAGGAATGGAGAGCATTCTAGGCATCGGATGGCCGCCAGTGGGAATACCCAGAGCTGGAAGACGGAGGGTCTTGTCAGAGGAAATGACCACTATGGGGTGTGAGAAAGAGGCAGAAATCTGGCATCCAGATTGTGCGTTTGGGGTGCTTCAAGAATGGTGGCACCCTCGACAGTAAGAGGGAAATTTGGAAGAGGGAAGGGCCTGGAGGGAAAGATAATGAGTTTGATTTTGGATGTGTTGAATTGAAGATATTTACAGGACATACAGCTGGAGAAGTCTAACAAGCAGTTGGATATGTGAGCTGAGAGGTCAGTAGAGAGGTTAGGGCTAGAGTTAATCTGAGAGTCATCAGCATAGAGGTGATAAGTGAATTTATGGGAACTGATGAGATTAACAGGTGAAGTATAGTTGGAGAAGAGAAGAGGGCCCAGGATAGAACCCTGAGAGATATCTGTGGCCAGAGGAGGTGATCTGGAAGAGGCTCCAGCAAAGGAGACACAGAAGGAGCGGTGAGAGAGTAGGAGGAGAAGCAGGAGACCGTGGTTTCCTGAAAACCTAGGGAGAAGAGAGGATCTTGGGAGGAGAGTGATCTATAGTGTCAGGCTTGGCCGCTAATGAGCTGTTGGCCCTCAGTAGAGTCACCGGGCTCTCTGTTAACCTCAATTTCCTTCTCTGTAAAATAAAGAGGTTGCATTAAGCAGTCTAATCTCTCTCCAAAGGTCCCAAGTATCTCCCCATTGCCAAGCTCTAGGGGCCCCTGACCCTTGTCCTTTTCACTCTCCATTGTTGCATCTTCTGTGAAAGGTTGGAGCCTGGAGAAGCTTCAGAAGAAGAATCACGTCTGGTTTCCTTTGTTGTCTGTGCCTTTTAAAGATGCGCTGAGAAATTATTTCCAGCCAGGGCACTGTGGGGGACATGCTGGTGATGTTGTTGCTGTTGTTTCCCCTTTGTGATTCAACATGCTTGTAACCTTGGCTTTAGGGACCTAATTCACTGAATGGGAAATTGCTGGAAGCATTGTTGGTCCAGATGTGTTTGTACTCCTGCTTGTCTCCCCCCCAGAACCCCCCAGTCTATTCCCCCCACACTCATCTCCCCCCCACTCATCAGCCCGGTGCCAGCACCTTCTGGAATAAAGGGATTTCATCTTTTTAATTGCAGGTTCCGTTACAGCTCATCGAGAGTGTTGAATGCCGAGATATATTTCAACTTCATTTGACTTGCAAAGACTGCAAAGTTATCAGGTACGTGCACACTTGCTGCCTTTTCGTGTGGAAAAGTGCTGAGAGCAGGTGGGTGTGGGTGCAGAGTTCCCTGAATGGGGATTTCTCATCACCTTCTGAAGGGAGTGTGCCTCCTTGGTTTGGGTGGCCTCGCAGCACCTTGCACCTCGGATACACTTAAATGCTTGTCCAGTTGACTGCGAGCTCCTTCCAGCTCTGGAGGTGCTTCTTTCCGGGCATCGGCAGGAGCCGCGTGATCCACAGTGCATAGCGCAGCGGCTGATGCGTTGGTGTGGGAGTGGGGAGAAGATGAAGTCCTCCCTTGGGCTCGAGCTTCCCACAGGATCTGACTGTGTGTTGTAGGCTCCCTTTGCCTGGCTTCTTCTCATGGAACAGGCTCTAGCCCATTTGGTAGTGTAGTCCTGCAGTCAGGCAGCAGAGAGGCCGCTGGGTCCGCTGGACGGTGGCCCATTAAATTGTGCTGGGTCCTATTGGAAAAGCTAGCTTAAGGTTTGCAGCATGTTCTCCTGAAAAAGCGGTGTGCGCCCATATGTTCCTTTGTCACCTCATTGAGCCCAGGAAGTTGTGGGTCTGCTGTGACCACCGAGCGCCCTGCTGTGCTAGGGAAATGCTCATGTCAGTTCAGATTCGGTTCAGCCAAGTTATTGGTGCCTGCTACGTGCAGGGTTATACCATAGGTGCTCCTGGTGGATTCTCAGGTGAATAAAAAGCATTATCACCCCTACCTGAGCTGACCGTTCTGTATACAGGAGTGTATTTGGTGACATTGGCCAAGAATCTATGGCTTAGCTCAAGGCCTGCCTTCTCCACGAAGTCTCCTTCATTGCCTGTGGCTGAAAGCCTTTTCTTCGTTGGTCCTCATTACCCATTACTTGAATGTGTCTATGTAGATATCTTAGATTGGTTTAGTAGATCATAAGCTCCCTCTGGGGAGGCACTGGGCGATTTTTCATCAGTCTGCCCACTGCACATAGAAGGAATTTGTAGAATGAGAGGATTTAGAGTTGAAATGACTTTAGAGATCGTCTTATCAAAGACAGTTGTGTCATATTGATTTTAAAGTTACCCTGAATATTTTAAATGTAATTGTTATTTAGTGCCTCCCAGAAAAAAAAAATGTGAAAATCCCCACCCATACCCTAATTTCTGAAAGGGAAAAATTTAAAAATGTTTTTAAAATTAATTTATTGTTATTTATCATTGTAATAATAGCCCTCTCTGTGTGTGTATATACACACACACATACATACACAGCTGTCATTTTATGGTTCATCAAGGACTTCCCTTGTGCTAATACTACCGGGTAGGTAGTTCAAGTATCTCTGCACGTGAAGAGGAGTGACTTCAGTTCATATGAAGAGGTTATACAAAGAAGGTCATCTGGCCAGCCGATTGAGAACAACAGCTAGGATTTAGGGAATGGGGTCCTCCTAGTCCTGTGTTGTTTTTTTTTCTTCACCTGCATTAAAGTTGCCTATAACCCACAAAAGCAGAGTGAGGCCACATACTGTTTGAGAAAAATGCTACTGACATTTAATTTAATGAATGATTTAAATAAAAGATGGAGAGGGACTCACTGTTTGAAGCCTCTTCTAAAAATGATTTATGGAGTTACGCTAGTACATTCTTGTCCATGGTGTATGAAATGCCATGATGGTCCTTACTTTTGGTGAGCTGAATGACAAATTTCATTAGCTTTTTAAAAAAACGTCCAACTTAGTTTAGATGTCTGCGTGCAGATCCAGCACTTCATTTGGCCCTCTTAAAACCAAGAGGAATAGTGGTGGAGAGTGAATTTTTGATGGCTGATTTCTGTTTTTAGATTCAGAAAATGGAATGGTTTGAGGGAGATGTTTCTGAAGAACTTTCTACTTTTTAATGTGGAGGCAGATTCAGAAATTATGAGAGGGAAGGGATGATTACCTGAATGTAATTTAACAATAACTATAATAGCAGTAACTTCTATTCATGCCAGATGTTACAGTTATAAAGCACTTGTTATCCATGATCTCATTGGCTCTCCTGGACACCACCACCGTTTGAGCTTATGATCATTCCCATTTGACCAGTGCAGAGGCCCATCAGGGTGAAGTGACTTGCCTAAGAAAGCGTAGCTCGTTAAATGGAGAATCAGGACTTACCATATTCACTTTCTTTGACTTTGTCTAGTTGGTCTTGAAGTGACTCATATGCTTATTTGCTTTCTCTTCTTAGACATAATTGGGTAGTGCAGAGGAAGGAGCGCAGGGCCTGGAGTCAGGAGGACTTAAGTTCAGATCCAGCCTTGGACATTTACTGGCTCTGTGACCCTGGGCAAGTCGCTTAACTTTGTTGGCCTCTGTTTCTTCATCTGTAAAATGAGCTGGAGAAGAAAGGGCAAGCCACTTGCTAAGGAAATCCCAGATGGGGTGGTGGAGAGTCAGACATAGCTAAGTGACTCAACAGCAGTGATAAATGCTTGTCCCCTTCCCTTTTGAATAATTGATATTTCAGCAGTTCATTTCAGCAAAATTGTGATCCGCTACTCTGTGCCCAGCACTTCTTGGGGCCAGGAACATGCCAAATTTTGTTTCTTGTCTTTGTCTACCCTGGGCATTGATACAAAGTCTTGCCCACTTTTTTTGTGTTCAAACCTGTGATTGCATTGATGTAAGGCATTCCTCAGTTTTTGGACTTTCGCACTAATGTAGACCAGCATTTCATCAGTAATGTAAAGTATGAGAGAGAGAGGCCAGAAGATAGAGACAGGGAGGAAGGAAATAAATGAAATGACTTGCCCATCATCTCTAGTGTATACCAGAGGCAGGCTTTAGACCTGAACCATCAGTGACTCCAAGGACCTTCCTTTCTTCTGAGATGCACTTCCTCCGTCAGTGCAGAACACATACCTCAGCAGTGTCATTGTAGAATTGGCCACACGTGTGTTTGTGCTCAGGAGACTTCCGGTTTGGCAGGAGTTCAAGTCTCAGATACCTCTAACTCACATAGATTCTGTTACCTAAGAACATTCAGTAGTATAAAACAGAGCATTTGATGAGATCTGAATGGGAAGGTCCTTAAAGACAAAATCCTAATTTACACATATCCATCATCTCAACTGTTAGAACATAAGTGCTCTTAAGGTTTTTTTTTTTTTTCATTTCCCCACCAGCTAGCGTAGTGCCTGGCACCTGAGGCCCCAGACTGTGGCTTGTTGATTAATTGGTTTTTTGTTTTTTGTTGGGTTTTTTTTTTTTTGATCCTTAAAAAGGTGTCAGTTCTCAACCTTTGAGCAGTGTCAAGAGTGGCTTAAGAGACTGAACAATGCAATCCGGCCGCCTTCGAAGATAGAGGATCTCTTCTCATTTGCATATCATGCTTGGTGCATGGAGGTCTATGCCAGTGAGAAGGAGCAGCATGGGGGACCTGTGCCGGCCAGGTAGGCATCGCTCATACTTTAAAGACTTCCAACCCCTTTACATCCAGCTGTGTGTGACCCTGAGCATTGAGTACAAAATGTTTCTTAATTCCTAAGATAATAGTTTTTTTTTAATGGGAAATGGATCTCCATTCAGAGTACTTGAACCTGACCCTCATGTTTTACATGCATGGAAGCTTAGGCTGAGGCAGGACAAGTCATTGGTCCAAGTTCACAGAAGTTATCAGTGAAGGCTGCTGGGACTCAAAGCCAGACCATCTGCCCTGTGACAGGATTTAGAAATATATTAATAATAGGTTACAAACACTATAATAAATGCCTCTTCTTTTATAGCTGCTCCATATACATTTTACTGAACACTTCATTTCCTCATGTGCTAAACTAGTTGATGATTCAGGGAACAATGATGAAGTAGAAAGGAGAATTAGACGTTATTTCTGCTTTGTGACCCCTCCCCACCAAAGAGTCACAGTGTGCCAGATATTTCTGCAAAATGTCCATTTTTAAGCCCATAACCTTTTTAAAGACAATATAATTTTTGTCCATACAACTTAGCTTCCAGAATTTCTACTAAATATGTTTAGGTACAAAGCTATTGTTTAATATATCAGAGTTACCAATTACTTTCTCGTTTTACCTACTTTGCCCTCCTATGCACCTGCTGTATCCCTGTTATTTGCTCAGAATTTAATTTAGTACTCTATATTGTGCTTTTTGAATTACAAAGAATTTTAGAATCATTGTTTTACATGAATTTCATACCTACCAAGTGACATAGGCACTACAGGCATCATCATTATTCCCATTTCATAGATAAGAAAATAGATTTATTTTTTTTTCTTAGTTGGTTGGTCTTTTTCCCCCCTTAAATCTGCTGCTCATCATTTCCTTTTTTTAATTTATATTTATATTTATATTTACATTTAATTTATATATTTTTAGTTTTCAGCATTTACTTCCATAAGCTTTTGAGTTTTAAATTTCTCTCCCTTCCCAAGATGGAGTGCAATCTGATATAGGCTCTACATATGCATTCATATTAAACCTATTTTCACATTAGTTGTGTTGTAAAAAAGAATTAGAACCAATGAGAGGAACCAAGAGAAAGAAGGAACAAAACAACAACAAAAAAGAGCAAATAGTGTGCTTTGGTCTGCATTCAAACTCCATAGTTCTTTCTCTGGACGTGGATAGCATTTTCCATTGAGTCTTTTGGAGATGTCTCAGATCCTTGTATTGCTGAGAAGAGCTAAGTCTATCTGAGTCAGTCATTGCACAGTGTGGCTGTTACTGTGTACAACGTTCTCCCGGTTCTGCTCACTTCGTTTAGCATCAGTTCACATAAGTCTTTCCAGGTTTTTCTGAAGTCTTCCTGCTCATCATTTCTTCTAACACAGTAGTATTCCATTACATTCATAGACCACAACTTGTTCAGCCATCCCCCTCAATTTCCAATTCTTGGCCACCACAGAAAGAGCTGCTATAAATATTTTCGTACATGTGGCCCTTTGGGCTACATGGTTCCAAATTGCTCTCCAGAATGGTTGTATCAGTTCAGACTCCACCAACAATGCTTCCACCAATTTTCCCACATCTCCAACATTTTTCTGTTTTGTCATGTTGGCCAGTCTGATGGGTGTGAGGTGGTACCTCAGAGTTGTTTTGATATGCATTATTTCTCTAATCAATAGTGATCCAGAGCATTTTTTCATGTGACTAAAGAGCAGATGAGTTGCTTTGTAGCCACTTGCCTTGGGCTTGAGAGACAGCGTCTTCTGAGGGAGGAAGGCCTTGGGGCTCTGGGGGACAGGTAGCAGTGGCTGCTGGCTGGGCCCTTGGGAAGCCATTGGACCATTTCTGTCTCACAGAAAATTGTTTTCCATTTGTGGGTATACCTAAAGGCTTAAGCTGATTCACCCTATGCCTCTGAGGTGATCTTCTGAGCTCTAATGGATTGAGTTACCTCTAGTAATAAGTCTAGCTCTACTTACTCCCTGCTGAATCAATTAGTAACCATTTATGAAGTGCCTGCTGTGTGCCAGGCACTGAGCTTTAGACCTGTATCTCCTATGTTGTGATGGGCAGTTTTCAGCCAGCAGCACTTTCATCGCTCATTGCCTCTTGCCTGGACTCTTGTAATAGCCACCTAATTGATCTGCTTGTGCGGGTTTCTCCTCTCTTCAGCCCTTCCTCCATATAGCTGCCGGGTGATCTTCTTAAATCCGGTCTGTTCAGATCACTTCCCTGGGCAAGAAACTTCATTGGTACCTTGCTGCCTCTAGGGCCGAACAGAAGGTGCTCTGGCTCCTGGCTGGCTTTGCAAACTCAACACGTGTTACTCCTGATCCACTTGCTGTCCCTCATAGGAGGCATTCCATTTTGGGTCTCTGGCCCTTTGGACAGGCTTTCTCTGGAATAGCTTTTCCTTCTCATCTCTTCCTCTGAATCCTTCGAGGCTCCGCTCAGGTGCCTCCTGTTACACAAGACTTTTAATGAACCCTTCTTCCCTCCCCCAAAGGATTCTGAGTCTCTTTCATATCTGCTCATATTTGTCGAAGAAGGAGCAAATGATAAAGCATTTAATAAGCGTTTACTGTGTGCCTGGCACTTTGAGAAGCACTCGAGATAAAAGTACAGGCAAGCAGGACAGCCCCTGTCTTCGAAGAGCTTATTTTCTAATAATTAACAATAACAAAAAGCCCCGCCTGTGAAGGAGAGCCAGAAAGGGAGTGCAGAATACGATTCTGGGCTCCTCAAGACCGCACACATGGGCTGCAGGGTCAAAACTGTGTTCACAATACTGCCACTAAGATGTTTTCATTTCTCAGATGGCAGATAGTGATAGACATAGTCCACACAAACAGAGCTCTTTGGGCAGTTCCTCCCTAATTTTGAACAGTTCTGAAGGAGTCCTGAGAACTGCTGCAGTCTAGCCAGTGGAACTTGTGCCTCGACGCAGATTAAAGAAGGGGAAAAAAGCCCAAACCTTTCCGTGTGTCCCTGGCTTTCCTTGTTTATTTGGGGTTTTGCCCTTCCGGCTCTCTTCCGTCAGAACTATGTCAGACTTTTATTGTCATCTTCCTTGATCATCTTCCATATTCTTCACTGTAGTTTTAAAATCCAGATTCCTTGTGAATTCCCTGTGCATCCACATTAATTTCTTTAGAGAACTCCCCTTCCCTCTTCTCCTTTGAATCATTTTCATAACTGTCTTCAGAATTTAATTCTTGATTTCTCCTCATCCTTCCGGGGCTTATTTCCCCTGTAGAATTTGAGTTCACAGGCTCCTACCAAGCCTTCTGAATCTCTGCAGTATTATGTTGTTCTTATTGGATCTCTTTTAAGCTTCAGGAGGGGCTTTGTAAACGAGGTTGTGTTATCCTTTATATCTACTCCTTTTCTTCCTCTTCGCCTAACTCCAACCTTCATGGTTTCATTGACTGACCATATTCCTTTAGCCTTTCTCCTTTTTAAAATTCTTGAAGATGGAAGGAATCAATATTTTGCCTGGAAAAATTTTTAAAATGGGCTAGCGGGGTCCCAGTCTTAAAATATTGGAATGGTTGACTCATGGAATTGGGATTAGACTTCTTACTTTGCTTGACAGGGAGGTGCATTTCAACTCTGTATAAAGAAGCTCTTGATAGTAATTAGTAGGCTGCCTTACTGTGTGACTCCCTTGTCCCTGGAGGTGTTGGCCAGTGGCAGGGGGATGACTTGTCTGGGATGTAGATGACGTTCCCAGTTTGAGTAGGGATTGGACAACGTCACCTTTGTGCTTCCTTCGTGAAGTAAAATTCTGTGATTCTCCTATGGTGCCCAGACTCTTTTGTGTGTGTGTGTGGGGGGGGTGTCAGCTTTCTGATTGTTTAGAACCCATCATCTTTTGGGAGTAGCTAATACTATTTTTCCTTAAGTGCATTTATTACCTTGTGTTTGCCTACACAGGAAACTGCTCACCTGCCACTGCCTGAAATGGAATTGTACTGCTGTGCTTTGTTTGGTTTTTCGGTTTCACCTTATTTGCCGTTCCTTTTTGTACAGAGCAGGGAGCTCTGCACAAACTTTGGGGATGGTGGCTGCTTAGAGCCAGCTTGACTTACTCCGGAGCTGTTGGCATGAAAGGGCTTGGTTATACCGCTTCTACCCAGCATTGGAGAATGCAGGTGGTGGCCCAGACATTACTCCCTGAAGGTGAAAAGACAGTTCTCATAAGTCATACTGACACATTTTCAAAGTGATGCCTTGCATCAAGGTGACCCGGCTCGGTCTGTGAGATCACAAGCCCAGCTTTGGAGAGTTTGTGTAGTGTTTGAGTAAGTAATCCGCAGCACTGTGGCTTTTTATGGTGTGACACTGGAGTGTGCAGCAAGTTGAGCTGTGGAGGAAGATGAAGAAAGTTCCTTAGTGCTTGAGAGTCACATGAAGGTTTTTCTGTGGCTATGAAATCCACCCATCTTACATTCAGTTTATCATGGCCTTCATTTAGCTCTTAAACCTTACTGATGATATCTGAAGCTTCCTGAAAATGATACTGGATCTGATTTTTGAAGTGTAAAGTGAGTATAGGCGTGAGTCTCCCCCCCTCCCCCTTTACTTTCCCCTATCCCTTTGACTTCATTTTAGGACATTGTAATGAGAGGATAATCCTTTTCAAGCTGAAAAAGGATCTGAGAGGCCATTGAGGCCAAACCACTCATTTTGAAGTGGCTTAGAGAGAATAAGGGACTTAGCTATTGTTAAACCCTGGTCTTCTGACTCTAGCTGAGGACTCTTTTCTACTGTGTTACTTGGCCTCTGTTTTCTTTCCTTGAAGAATCAGAACTTCAGAGCTAAGCCTAGAAAGCTTTCACCCATTAGGTCCAGCTTCCTCATTTGGGAGAGGAAATAACCCCTGATTATACAGCGTGTTGGTGTCAGTACTGGGATGAAAACTCAAGCCTTATCATACAATTCAGAGTTTTTTCTACTCTCCTTCCTGCCTCTCTTTCTCTTCTCTACTCCCTTCCTTCCCCATCCCATGTACCTACTGTGGAGAAATGGCCCAAGTGGATTCTCATATGGCTGCATTAGAGGCAGAACCACCTTTTTAAAAATTTTTTAAATTTAAATTTTTAATTTTTAAATTTTTAATTTATTTTATTAAATATCTCCCATGTAGATGTAAAAAAAAATTAACCATAATTTTTTTTAAATTTTGAGTTCCAAATTCTCTTCCTCCCTTCTGCCCCTTTCCTTCTTTGAGAAGGCAGTTTGATTTCGATTATACATGTGACATCATGCAAAACATGTTTCTATATTAGCCATGTTGCAAAAGAAAATACATAATAAAACAGTAAAGTTAAAGAAGCTTTTTAAAAGTCTGCTTCAGTTCTTTCTCTGGAGATGGATAGCATTTTTCATCATGGTCCTTTGGAATTATCTTGAATCCTTGTCTTGATTAGAGTAGGTAAGTCTTTCTTGGGGCGGCTAGGTGACTCAATAGGTAGAGTTCTGAGCCTGGAGTCTGGTTCAGATCTGGCCTCAGACATGTACTAGAACTCAGGGCTTCGTAAACTTTTTCCAGTTGAGACTCCTTTTCACACATTTCCGCCGTGTTAGTTGGCATTGCATGACCTGAGGCCATGGCGCACAG
The DNA here is from genome assembly GCF_003287225.1 of Phascolarctos cinereus. NCBI lineage: Eukaryota > Metazoa > Chordata > Mammalia > Diprotodontia > Phascolarctidae > Phascolarctos > Phascolarctos cinereus. Next base: position 718,387,939 of record NW_027555847.1, read on the forward strand.
TGTGAAGTATGCGTGCTTTGTGTTCAGAACCAAGGCTACAGTGAAGATGTAACATGGGCAAGCACTACTAGAAATACCTCAGATTCATTACGCATTTGTTTTTTAATTAATTTTTGGTCACTGAGCATTCAGAAACCTTTACTGTTGCCAAATGGGGTCATGACCCATAGTTTATTTAAGAAGTACTGTACTAAGGGGCAGCTAGGTGGCACAGTGGATAGAGCACCAGCCCTGAAGTCAGGAGGACCTGAGTTCAAATGTGGCCTCAGACCAAACACTTAACATTAGCTGTGTGGCCCTGGGCAAGTCACTTAATCCCCATTGCCTTTAAAAAAAAGAAAAGAAAAGAAGTACTGTACTAGATGTATGACCCTGGCAAGTCACTCAACCTCTTTGCCTTAATCCTCTATAGAAGGAAATGTCAAACCACTCCAGTATCTTTGCCAAGAAAACCCTATCGACAGTGTGGTCCATGGGGTCATGAAGAGTAGGACGTGACAGTACAGCAATAACAATGGCACCAAAGTCTTTCACAGTCGGTCATCGTTACCACATCACTGGTGCAGCGTGCATTGTCTCCTGGTTGTGCTCACTTCACTTGGCATGAGCTCATACAAGGTTTCCCAGGTTTTTCTGAAACCATCCTGCTCATCGTTTCTTGTAGCACAGTTGTATTCCATCACAATCACATAACGTCAATTGACAGATATCACTTTGTATTTCCAGTTCTTTGCCACCACAAAAAGAGCGACTGTAAACGTATTTTGGTTTTGTTTTTTCTACAAATAGGTCCTTTTCCCTTTTCTTTGATCTGTTTAGGATATAGACCTAGAAGTGGTATTGCTGGTTCAGAGGGTATGCACCGTTTTATAGCCCTTTGGGCATAGTTCCAAATTGTTCTCCAGAATGGTTGGGCTAGTCAGCAACTCCATCAGACAGTGAGTGCATTAGTGTCCCAATTTTTCTACATCTCCTCCAGCATTTGTTATTTTCCTTTTTTAGCATGTTAGCCAATCTGATAAGTGTGAGGTTGTACCTCAAGAGTTCTTTTAATTTGCACTTCTCTAATCAGTAGTGATTTGAAGCAACTTTGATTTCTTTTGAAAACTGCCTGGTCATATCCTTTAACCATTTACCAAATGGGGAAAGGCTCTTAATTTTATGCATTTAACTCAGTTCCTATGTATTTAAAAAATGAAGCCTTTATCAGAGAACCTTGCTGCAAAATCTCTCCCCCCGACCTTTCCTGTTTTCCTTTTAATTTTGGCGCCATCATTTATTTATTTATTTGGTTTGGCTTTGTGTGAAAAGGGTTTTGGGATTGTGTTCATATAATCCCTGGGTTTGTCTTAGCAGGTAGACTCCCAAGTACTTTACATGTGTGCAGTTATTTTAAATGAAATTTCTCTTTCTGTCTCTTCCTGCTGGGATATAGGAGTGCAGGGTTTTGGGGGTGGTATGTAGAACTACTGGTAATTTATGCGAGTTTATTTTATATCCTGGCAATTTTGCTGAAGTTGGTAATTATTTCAGCTAATTTTTCAGTTGATTTCTCTAGGGTTCTCTAAGTGTGCCATCATGTCATCTGCAAAGAGTGATGATTTTGTTTCCTCATTGCCTGCATTTATTGCTTCGGTGTCTTTTTCTTGTCTTATTGCTATAGCTAGCATTTCTAGTGCGGTGTTCAGTAATAACTGTGATAATGGGCATCCAGCTGCAGCTTCATCTCTGTAACAGAGCATGCTTGCTTTTGGTTTTAGGTAGATGCTGTTGAGTCATTTCAGTCCTGTCTGACTCTCCGTGACCCTATTTGCAGTTTTCTTGGCAAAGATACTGGAGCGGTTTGTCATTTTCTTCTCCAGCTCATCTTATAGATGAGAAAATGAGGCAAACAGTGTTAAGCGACTTGCCTAGGGTCATAGAGTTAGGAAATGGTCTGAGGCCGGAATTGAAGACCTGATTTGAATTCAGGCCCTCCTTACTCCAGGGCTGATGCTCTATCCACTGTACCCCAGCTGCCTCTTTAGATAAATATTACTTATTTTAAGAAAGGCTCCATTGATTCCTATGCTTTCTAGTATTTTTAATAGGAATAGGCATTCTCTTCAGTCAGAGGTATTTTCTGCATCTATTATGATAATTGTATGTTTTTTTATTACTGTTATTGAGGTCACTTATGTTGACAGTTTTCCTGATATTGAACCAGCCCTGCATTCCTGATATAAGTTGCACCTGGTGATATTGTATGATTTTTGTGATATATTGCTGTAATCTGTTTCCTAGTCTTTTATTTAAAATTTTTGCATTGATACTCATTAAGGAAATTAATCTATAGTTTTCTTTCTCTGTTTTTGCTCTCCCTGTTTTAACTATCAAAACCGTATTTGTGTCATAAAAGGAATTTGGTAAGACTCCTTCTTTACCTATTTTTCAAATAGTTTATATAGTATTGGAACTAATTGCTTCTTAAATGCTTGATAGAATTCGCTTGTGAATCCATTTGGTACTGAGGATTTATCCTCTTCTGTTAACCTGGACGGTTTATATTTTTGTAAATGTTCATCCATTTCACTTAGATTGTCGGTTTTACTACCGTATAATTGGGCAAAATAACTCTTAATAATTGCTTTAATTTCATCTTTGTTGGTAGTGCATTCATCCTTTTCATTTTTTATAGTAATTTGGTTTTCTTCCTTTTTTAAAATCAAATTAACCAATAGTTTATCTTATTTATTTTTTTTCATAAAAACAACTCCTAGTTTTATTTTTTAGTTCAATGGTTTTTATTTTTGACTTTATTAATCCTTAATCAGGATTTCCATCTAATTAGAGATTTTTAATTTGTTCTTTTTCTAATTCCTTTATTTGCATGCCCATTCATTGATCTGCTCTTTCCGTCTTCTGTTGATATATGTATTTAGAGATATATATTTTCCACTAAGTACTGCTTTGGCCGCATCCCACAAATTTTGGAATGTTGTCTCATTGTTGTCATTCTCTTTAATGAAATTATCAATTGTTTCTATGATTTTTTTTTCTTTGAACTACTCGTTCTTTAGGACTAGATTATTTAGTTTCCAGTTAGCTTTTAATATATGTTTTCATTGCCCTTTATTGAATATAATTTTTATTGCATTGTGGTCTGAAAAGGGTACATTTAATATTTCCCCTTTTCTGCATTTGGTTGTGAGGTTTTTATGCCCTAATACATGGTCAGTTTTTGTGAAGGTGCCGTGTACAGCTGTGAAAAGGGTATATTCCTTTCTGTTCCCATTCAGTTTCTCCAGAGGGCTATCATATCTAACTTTTCTAAGAGTCTATGCATATCCTTGATTTCTTTCTCATTTATTTTGTAACTAGGTTTATCTAGATCGGATGGTGGAATGAAGTCTTCCACTAGTGTAATTTTACTATTTCCTTCTGTAATTCATTTAGCTTTTTCTCTAAGAATGTGGATGCAATGCCATTTGGTGCATATAGGTTTAGTATTGATATTATTTAATTGTCTGTGGTTCCTTTTAGGAAGATGTAGTTTCCCTGCTTATCCCTTTTAATTAAGTCTATTTTTACTTTGGCTTTGTCTGATCATGATTGCTACCTCTGCTTTTTTTACTTTAGCTGAAGCATAATAGATTCTGTTCCAGCCTCTTGTTTTAATTGGGTGTGTATCTTTCTGTTTCAAGTATGTTTCTTATAAACAACATATTGTTGGATTCTGCTTTCTAATCGTTCTGCTGTCCAGTTATGTTTAATGGGTGAGTTCATCCCATTCACAGTTATGACAATAACAGTGTATTTCCCTTCCTTCTCTTTTCTTCTCTTTATCTTTCTTTTTATCCTGTCCCTCCTCTAAAGTCTGTTTTGCTTCTTACTGCTGCCTTCTTTTATCTGCCCTCCCTTTTATCACCAAGCCTTCTCCACACACACACACACACACACACACACACACACACACACACACACCCCATCTTCCACCCCCACACCTGCCCAATCCTCTTTTCCTCCAGCTTTCCTATTGGGTAAGATAGCGTTCTCTTACCAGTTGAGTATATGTATTTGTTTTCCCTTTTAAAACCATTTTAGATATGAATGAGGTTCACTTGCCCTCCCCCATTTTCCCCTCCAGTATAAAAGCTGTTCCTTCCTTTTATCTCTGTGTGAGACAATTTTCCCCATTCTTCTCTCCATTCTCCCAGAAATCCCTTTTTCTCACCTATTCTTTTTTTTTTAACAGCATCCTAACATAATTGGCTTACTCCCACACCCTCTTTCTATGTTCAGTCCTTCTAAATGCCCTAATAATGATAAAAGTTCTTAGAAGTTACATGTCTAATCTTCCATATAGAAAGGTAACCAGTTTAACCTTATTGAGTCCCTTGTGGTTTCTCTTTCATGTTTACCTTGGTAAAGTTTCTGTTCAATTCAGTTTCATCAGGAATGCTTGAAAGTCCCCTATTTCATTAAGTGTTCATTTTCACTTTTGCTGGGTAGTTTATTCTCAGTTGCAGTCAGTTCTTTTGCCTTCCAGAATATCATATTCCAAGCCTTTTCCTCCTTTACTTTGATAGCTGCTAGATTTTATGTGATCCTGACTGGCTCCATGGTACTTGAATAGTTGCTTTCTGGCTACTGGAAGTATTTTCTCTTTGATCTGGGGGCTCTGGAATTTGCCTGTAATATTCTTGGGAGTTTTCATTTGGGGATCTCTTTCAGGTGGTGATTGGTGGATTCTTTCAGTTTTTGTTTTACCCTCTGGTTCTATGATATATGGGCAGTTTTCCTTGTTAACTTCTTGAAATACTGTGTCTAGACCAGGGGTGGGGAACCTGCTGCCTTGAGACCACATGTGGCCTTTTAGGTCTTGGGTGAGGCCTTTTGTCTGAGTCCTTTTATTAAGGGGATTTTTCTGAGAGGTTTGAATTCAGTCACAGGGCCGAACTTGAGCACCTCCAGGTCTTGTGGCCTCCAGGCCACAGATGCTCCACCCCTGGTAGATTCTTTCTTTGATCATGGCTTTCAGGTAATCCAGTAATTCTTAAATTATCTCTCTTTGTTCTGTTTTCCAGGTCAGTTGTTTTTCCATTGAGATATTTCAAGTTTTCTTCTATTTTTTTTTTCAGTCTTATCACTTTGTTTTATTGTTTCTTGCTGTCTCATAGAGTCATTAGCTTCTACGTGTCAAATTCTGATTTTTAAGGAATTATTTTTTTCAGTGAGCTTTTGTACTTTTTCCATTTGGCCAATTCTGTTTTTTTAAGAAGTTATTTTCATCAGTGAATTTTTGAACCCATTTCCCCAAAGTATTGTCTTTTCATAAATTTATTCCTTTGCTTTCATTTCTTTACCTAATTTTTCCTCGACCATTCTTATTTGAGTTTGAAAATCAATTCTTAGTGCTTCTGGAAATTCTATGGCTTGTGTCCAATTCACATTTTTCTTTGAGGCTTTGCTTGTAGCTGTTTTGACTTCATGGTCTTTTTCTGAGTTTATTTCTTGATCTTCCCTGTCACCATAGTAGCTTTTTTGTCATCAGGTTTTTTTGTTGTTGTTTGCTCATTTTTCCACCCTAATTCTTGATGTGGAACTTTTTGTTAATGTTGGGAGGATCTTCTCCTGACATGGGTAGGGGTAGAAGGGCACTGTCTCAAACTTCAGCCTTTTTTGCGCTGCTGTTTTCAGAGCTCGTTTGGGTTTTTGGAAGTTTTCAGTACTTTGAAGTTGGTGTGATCTGGGGACAGTTGTAATGAGTGTTTTCCTGGTCTGCGATCTGGTCCTTACCCAGGAAGGACCCCTGATCCCTTGGAATTGCAGTTGATACTTCTCAGAGCTCCTCCTTCCTTGGGACCAGAAACAATACTGTTCCTTAAGATCCTTGATCCTGGAAATGATACTGCCCTTCAGGGCTCCCACTCCCTCTTGAACAAAAGTGTTCTCCTCTGCCTTTGACCTATGACCTAGCAGTCAGTATAGGCAGTGGAGTCGCTTACTAGTGTCTGGTCCTATGTCTCTGTCATCTCTTTCTGACCAGTTGCCAGGTCCCCTCACCACCTCTGCCTCAAGAGCTTCCAAAGCCGCTGCTGCTGCTACTTCTGCCATCATCACCTAGTCCTCCCACAGTTCCATCCATGTGGTCTCTGGGCCAGCCTCCTGCCCCTGTGTCACAAATCCCTCTTTCAACCTGCTATGTTGTCTTGGGCCAGAAGAATGTCTCACTCTGACCTTTTGTTGGCTCTGCCGCTCCAGAAGTCTATTTGAAGAGTTATTTTGAAGTTGTTTGGAGAGGAATATTGGGAGAGCTCAGCCTTTTCTACTCTGCCATCTTGGCTCCACCTCTAGAAGTCTCCAGAACCACTTTTTTCCATCTGTGGAATGCCATGACTGGATGACCCACAATGGAGCATATTGCCTTGGGGGAGGGCAAGGGAAACAAAGACGGGAATCACTGGGGACATTGTGGAGCCGAGTTCTGCTTGGTTCAGTGCGAGCTGGGGTAGGGCCAGCTGACCTTCAAGGGACCTTCAGACTCTACTGCTCTGCAGCTGTAGTCCTCACCGAAGATCAGTGGGAATCTTGTCCAGCATGGCCAGACTGGGGCTGGGTGGCTGTTTTGTGTCAGACATAGAAGCCAAGAGGGAGCCTGTTTGTCATTTGTTTGACTTCCCCTCATCATTAGTATTCATGGTCTTAGCTAGATGTTTTGGGTGAGCTGTAATAAAGTGAATAGTTAAAACTGGGGATAGCTTGAAGTCATTACTCAGGACACCACCTCGGCCACACCCCCCATTCCCATCCGAGGTGGAGGCTTGCTTCTCCTGGCACATGCTCCGTGCTGTGAGGTCTCTGCTGGCTACGTTGACACCAGAGGCTCCTTGGACTTAACCTGGTTTTGTCCCTTTTTTTTTAAACGTAATACACCCATGGCACTCATAGCTTCCACTTCCCTCAAGTTAGACATTTCTGTTCATCTTTGAACAAACCTGGGAGTTTAGGGAGCTTCTCGAGACTCTGAGTGATGAGACGGGACAAACGAAGCCTTCCTGAGGCAGGAAGGCTCATGGTCCTTGGGGTTCATGGGTGAGCGGACCAAAGCGTACATCTCATTCAGGCACTTTTTTTCCCTTGTCTTGAAGCCAACTACTTTGCTTCCAAATCCTTTCTAAAAACGGGTTGGATTTAGCAGATTATTGCCTTCCTGCATCCCTGGAGCCCATCGTTTGGGTATTTTTCTCTTTTAGCAACTTAGCTTGGACTATAAAGAAGCAATTTAAATAGGGAAATTGTGCCTTGCATTCGAGAGAGAAATCACCCCATTTCCTTTCCTAAAGTCGAAGGTTCTCTGGGATAAACCACATTGTTTTTCCTTAGATTTGGGAGACCTGCTTATGTTGTGATGATTCCTCTTGCAACTCATTTTGTTTGGTGTTTGTTTATTTTATGTCCTGCACTCCTGGATATTTAGAATACTGCCTAATGATTGTCATGATGACGTAAACAGACTGAGCATGGACGGGTTTTACTGGCATTTAGAGCAGCAGGGAATGGTAGGCTCCATTGCTGCCTCTTTATTTCTCTCTTGAAAAAAACAGCAGCACCTTAATGCTAGTGCAGCCCAATTGTCCTTGTTTTGTTAATGTGCTTACACACGGTGAGCTCCTTACCCAGCCTTTTGCTGTTTCCTGAGCTTCCCCTGGGCCTGATCGCTGATGCTCTTCAGAGAAGGTCTAATCATTGGGATATTTTGGGACATGCCACCATTTCTGCTCAGATATCTTGCCATAGTGTTGCCTGTTAGGAACGAATGTTCTCTGAAAAGTAGGAAACCACATTTTTGTTGCTCTTGTTAGAGCCACTCTTGCTGTGTCATGAGCAAGCAGATGAGCTGTTCTTCTGGGAGCCTTGCCTCACTTCTTTCTCATCTGCTCTTGGTCCCTAGGGGAGCACGTCACGGCAAGATTTAAAAATGAAGTTGAGCGGATGGGTTTTGATATGAACAACGCCTGGAGGATCTCCAACATCAATGAGAAATACAGTAAGTTGTCTGGGTCCCTGTAGACAGCTGGCTCGTGGCCAAGGGCCCGCCTTGAAAACGCCAGCCTGTGTGCAGCACATCGTTTGAACTTGGGCTTCTTTCAACTTTATTTATTTATCAGATCTGAATCTGTCATCTGGAAAGTGTTCGTTGATACTTTCTAAACTACTTGCCCCTGTTGCCGTCCCTGGAGAAAAAAATAAAAGTCTCTAAGTAAAGACTAGATAACCACGTGTTGGAAATGTATTGGGGATTTTCTTTCCAGGTACAGGTTACATGAGATGGACCCCTTCCAACCCAGAGATTCTGGGATCTTCTCATTTTGTATAAATGTGTATGTGTGGGTACATAGACATGCATGCATGCATGCATACATACATACATACGTACATACGTGAGTGCGTGTGTTCATGGGAGGGAAGAAGGAGGGAGGGGAAAGGGGGATAAGAGAGAAAACAGGTAATTCCCCCTTTTGCTATGTGTTTGTAAACCATACAACAGGTAGGTATAAAGTGGGTCATATTTTCTCTTTAGTAACACTGTTATGATTGAACCATTCATTCCTGACCAAGGACTCGGCATCTGATAATCTGATTGACTGATGCTATATTATTGAACTTAAAAAAAATCTCCGACTTAAGCATCTTTAATTGAGAAAAGAGCATAATTATGTCCCAAATTCCATAAAATAGACATGAAAGGTACCTTACACATTGATTATACAAGGGTCTCTGCGGTATTATAAAATACATTCACTTCATTTTCCCCAAAATCTGTGATTTCATCGGTGACAACTCCTCCCATCCACTGAAATTATGATCTAGACCTCGCTGTGTGCCAGGCATTGTGCTATGCACTGGGGTGTAAGGACATAAATGGGGGCCTCCCTGTGCTCCCAGAACTTGAGTTCCATAAGAGAAAGACAGTGTGGGTATGTAAACATTTTCACAATAAATAGGGTAATTTTGGGGAGAGGGGGGAGACTAACAGCAGGGACGATCAGGAAAGGCTCAATGTGGAAGCTCTTGCTGTAGCTGCGTTTTGAAGGAAATTAGGGATTTTCAGAGGTGGCAGTGAGAAGGGAGTGCCTTCCAGACATGGGCAGGCAGCACCGTTTATGTGCACATATATTCAGAAGCACATAGCTGGGAGATGGAGTAAGGAGCTGCCAGTTTGGCTAGGCTGTCAAATGTCTAAAGGGTTGTTCTGTTTAAGAAGCCTGAAAAAATAGAGTGGAGAGGGTTTTTGAAGGACTTTAAATGCCAAAGAGCATTCCTAGTTGTTCCTGGAATAAGGAGCCCCAGGAGTTTGAATAGAGAAGTAACATAGTCAGAACTGTGCTTTAGGAAAATCACTTTGGCTCCTATGTGGAGGACGGGTTGCAGAAGGGAGGAACCAATTAGGAGGCTACGGTGGTCTTCCAGAAGAGAGATGATGGAGGCCTGAATTGGGCTCGTGGCTCTGTTGGGAGAGAGAAGGGGATGGATGAGAGACAGACTTGGCACTTCTGACCATGTGGGCTGAGAGTGGAGGAGACCTCTGAGGTCGTGAACCTGGGTAACTAGAAGGATGGGGTACCCTTGACAGAAACTGGGAAGTTTAGAACAGGGTTGAGTCTGACATGCCTTATGAAACGAAGTTGGAGATGTCCCAGTGGGAGATGAACTTCAGTCACGGAGAGACTTGATGGGATAAATGGATCTGGAAGTCATTAGCATAAAGATGGTGGGTAATCGCATGCCTGGGTAAGGGAAAGGGAGAGGGAGTGGAGGGAAAGACAGAGCAGCAGGTGGAGCAAGCCATAATTGGGGGATCACCTATCTATACCTTTTGGTTAAGGGTCTTTGATAAACACACACACACACACACACACACACACACACCCTTCCCCCAAGTATCTGGTGAGGAGCCTTGCTGGTAGAGCTTCTGAGGTCTTGGGGTCACCCCTCACTTCTGTGAGGTGGGCCTCAAGATAAAGAGAAGGCTAGTAGTAACTGTCAAAGGAATGTAGAAACACAGTACAAAGATAGAGCTGGTTTGCATTGTACAGTTGGTTTAAAACTAATATGCCAATTACATTTAAGAAACATTAATTAATACTTTAACAGTTTTTCTCACTGCCTTAGCACTTAGAAAGACTACTTCCTTCTTGAAATAGCATGAGTGTTTGGCACTGAAAGGTTTGCTGTAAAGAAACTTTCCTTTCATTGAGAAGTAAACTAGGCTGCCTTTGGACCTGCCTACCTGTCGGCTCCTCCTCTCGGGAAGTCTTCAGGTGGAAGCAGGAGAGAGATTTTTGGGCTAGTCCTGGTTGGCCTAGATGTGCTCTGAGGGCCTTGTCCACCCTGAGACCCTCTGATGCGGTCAAGAAGTTGGCATTGATGCAGTCTTTTCTCATGATAGATTTCCCTGTTCCACACAAGCTAGGTGTTCTAGGGCAGCTAGGTGGCGCCATAGTGCACAGAGCACAGGCACTAGAGTCAGGAAGACTTTGTGTGTTCAAATCCTGCCTCACCAGCTGTGTGATCCTGGGCAAGTCACTTAACTCTGTTTATCTCTGTTTCGTTATCTGTAAAATGAGCTGGGAAAAAAATGGCAAACCATTTTAGTATCTTTGTTAAGAAACCCCGAAATGGGGTCCTGAAGAGTCAGACACGGCTGAAACTACTGAACAGCAACATCCATACAAGCAGAGACAGGCCAACCTTTCTGTTGCCTGTACGTCTGCTTTGTCTGGAGTCAGTCTCCTCGGTGTTTAGTGAAAGCTTAGCAGAGCACCTCAACTAGAAAGACAGAATCCACCAGTATTGAGTAATTAGCCATAAACTTTGACGAGGATTGGTGACATTGGCCCAAGCGTAGCTCATCTTCTTCTTTGTTCTGGGGGGAGTTTGAAGGCCAGGGGCAGCAGGCCATCAGTCCTACTTTGTTTCAGCAGATATTTCCTCTTACAGTTGCTTGAGTCCTTGATACAAGGGGAAGGTAAAACATACTTTGGCTTTGGAAGGTGATGCATTCAAAAAGCAGTCTGTGAGCCTTACTTGAAAAAAACAAAACTCGGAAAGTTTTTAAAAATGAATTTCATTGTTTTGAAAACTTACTGTGGATTCTTCAAAAGATAGGCAGAGGGGGCAGCTAGGTGGCGCAGTGGATAGAATACCAGCCCTGAAGTCAGGAGGGCCTGAGTTCAAATCTGTCCTCGGACCAAACACTTGTCACTTACTAGCTGTGTGACCCTGAGCAAGTCACTTAACCCCAACTGCCTTAAAAAAAAAAGGTAGGCAGAGTCTTAACAGTTGTTCTTGTTTTATTTGAATTCATTGTTTTCCAATTTAAGATAGTTTAATTGGAGTGTATTTTAAGACTTGAATTTGAAGCTTTTTTTTTTTGGTATTTAAACAGATCCATTTGCAAATAGTTTCATTTCTCTCTTAATGCATTTATGACTGTTTGGGGAAAACTTTTCCTTAGAAGTTGACAGGTGGTTTTTAGAAACATATCCTGATAACAAAAGGTCACTATTTATAGATTCTATTTTAGGTTTAATTGGGCACTGTTTTTTTTTAACAGCTAAATAAAATAAAAGCAAAAGGCCTTTTTTTTTTTTGCCCTAGTTCTCTTTCTAAGCAGTTAGTCACGGGTTCTTCAGCTATTAGCACATGAAACGGTGGTGCTGGAGAGCATGTTACAGGTCACATAGCCCACTCCCCTCAGGGTGAAGAGATCAGCCCGCTAAGTGGGCTCTGGCAGTCCAGAGGTGATGTGACTTGCCTGGGCTCAGGACAGCTCCGGCCTTCCTACTGGAGCGCTGCACTTTCCCCAACCCTGTGCTGGCATGAGGGTTCTCAGATGGTCGCAGTGGAGACATCTGGCTTTGTCCTGAGTGCAGACGCGCCTGAGCAGTTACCACTGACATCTCCATTCTGTCTCTTCCTTTGTGTTTGCTTACATGGCAGTTGGTGGTGATTGTTAGGTGGCCCTTGGTTTAAGGTGTGTATTTCATTTGTAAATGGCTATTGGTTTTCCTAAACATTATCTACAAATTTGTCTGTAGGTGAATTTTAAGGCATTTAATACAATCATTCTTGGTCACCTGTGGATAATAATAACTCAAAATACTTTCCTCATTACCCTGTGAATTAAGCCGTGAATGTTATTTTCCCCATTCTGTAGAGGGGAAAACTGAGTTTCAGGGCAGTTATTTAACTTGCCCATGGTCTCACAGCTCGGAAACATCTGAACTTAGACTCAACTCAAGTCTTGAGGTACCAAATCCAGTTCTTGTTTCATACTCTGCCATCCTACCTTGAGATGTCTTATGGTCTTCTAGAAATTGGAAGCAGGACACGGAAAATAGCAGCTGACTTGGAGAGAAGCAGGAGACATAAAGGTTAGATCCCAGCATCAGACCTTGCTGCTCTCTTCCTGGGCTGTTGAGTGGCGGCAAAAAAAAGCCCGCTGAGAAGAAGATTGTGGCACCTCGGGAGAGCCTCCTCTGAATTCAGCATGCCCTCCAGTGGCTACCAGAGACATTCATTGATAATTAACAGAGGGCATCTCCGACTTGATGTGCTTCTGGAAAGCTTCCTATACCAGCATGAAATCATGGCTACATTTATTGGCGGCTTCTCCTTGTTGGCCTGGGTAGGAGAGTGACCGCTGTGTTGATGCACTCATTTTGGTCAGGCTGTGGGCTTCGAGCTTCGGCTTATACCCATTAGTTGGGACATCTCAACCTATCTATCTGTCGGCCAATTCTTCCAGGCCTGTAAAGCATTTGGAAGGGTGACTTTGATATCTCGGGCCATGAGTTCTGCCTCAGTTTTCCTCCAAATGAAGCCCAAAGAATCGCTTTCTGCTGGCTACTTGCTTCTCGACTTCAGGAGGTCATTCTTTTTGGCCCAGTAGTTCTAGGTTCTCATAGTTGGGGGGGGGGGGACCTCGGAGGTCTCTGCTTGATCCAGCAATGCAGAATTCATCAGGCTTCCCAGTCCACTTGCAGACAGTTCTTGCTGTTTTCTTAACAAACCTGCCTCTCCATCTCTCCATCTCCCCCCACCCCCACCCAGCTGCTTGCTGTTCTTCCATTTAACAGCCCTGCACATATTTTTAGACAGCTGTTGTGTCCCTGTAAGTGTCCTGGTTTCTTTTTCAGTTTAATGCCTTTTGTTTTTTCCTGATACCCTCCAATCCCAAGTGCTCTCCAGCTGATCCTCGCAGACCTCTCATCCTCTCCCCATCCACTTGGCTGTCCTCTGCTTGTACCTGGCTTTGCCAGGGTTCTGCCATGTGCTGCTCAGAGCTGACCCACCAGCTGTGGGCAGCCAGGACAAGGACTGAGAGACTGCCCCTGCTTTTGTGCTAGATGCTGGGCCTCTCCAGAGTTAGGGACACAGAGCTGGCTGGTGCTCAGGCAGGCGCAGTGGAGGAACGCCAAGGACACGAGCGACCAGCTGTGGCACTTGGGGAGGAAATGGGATCCCATGAAGACGGAAGAGCACGCTTTGAATCGGCTCTGCCATACCCCCACTGCTCCTCTCTCAGCCTCAGTTTCTTTGTCTGGAATATGGGGACAGTAATTCTGCTGCCTGTCTTGTAGGATTATTTTAAGGAAAACGCTCCATAAAAAATGGGTACTGTTGGTGCTGATGTTATAAAGTGTTTGCCATGGTGCCCGGCGCATAGTAGGCGCCCTATGAATGCCCCTCATTAATCTGTTCGTTCACTCTTGTCTGTCTGTTTTGTCTAGTGCCAGCCTGAGGCCTCAGCAGCTGCCCTGTGTCGGCCCCTCTAAGATTTCTGTTTCTGTCTTCAATTTGTAGGCTGTGTGGCAGCTACCCTCAGGAGCTCATCGTGCCAGCCTGGATTACCGACAAGGAGCTCGAAAGCGTAGCGAGCTTCAGGTCCTGGAAACGCATCCCCGCTGTGGTCTACAGGTAAGCTGGCCAAGGCGCTGTGGGTCTTTGTGGTCTCTGGTACCTGAAGGTGCTATTGGCTCACTTCTGACCCGAAAAAAGAGAGTGGAAAGGATGAATTGGGCTGGAGATGAGATGGTTTTGAAAACCGTAGCATCCAGCAAAGCCTTGGGTATCCCCACTGTGGTAAAAGTGCTGCCATAGTGCTGTGGGTTGAGGTTACAAAAGAAATCATGGAAACCTTCTGATCTCTCACCTGAAGCAAGGGTCCCATGTTGAGTATCTCTCACTGATTATTCAGCTTCCTGAAGACTTGTAAGAAAATGACACCTTCCTTGTCTGCAGAGAGCTTAGGTCAGGAGGGAAGTAGAAGATGGTGCCGTGTCGTGACCTGACACCAGTTACAGGGCAGTGATCGGAGTGGGAGCAGCATCTGTGTGTTTTCTTAATAACTCGAGGTTTACAACACTCTTTCCTCACCAGAACCCTTTGAGGTTGGAGATGCACCTGTTATCCCCAGGTCACAGATGAGGAAACAGGCTCAGAGAGGTGACTCTGTTGGCCCAAGGCACAAAGGCAGCAAAGCCCTCCCACCCTGATTCCAAGTCTGTGCTTTCTGTGCCACTGCACAGGAGACAACAGAGAACAGTGTAATGGGTGACTCAGTTATAAATGTCATGTAGCACAGCCAGGAAGCACAGAGAGTGCCCATCCCAAGAGGGTCATAGGCCGGAGGAGCAGCGGTGAGAGCGAGCCGGGCTGCCTGTGGGGAGGCTACCTGGAGGAATAGGGCTGTGAGCTCGAGACTCAGAGAGACAATGCTGCTCGGTCAATGTGTGACTTTGGGCAGGTTCCCTTCATCTGTCATGTGAAGGTGTTGAACTCCGTAGTCTCTAAGGGCCCTTCCAGCTCTATGGTAGATATATTTGGGGTCCAGCAGACTGAGGTCTGCCTCCCTGTGGGAGGGGAAAGAGTAAACCAGGTGTGGAGAAGACTCTTCCAGAGGCCAAGGTACGGTGCCAGAGCCACATTGTCAGGCATTGATTGAGGGAGGGTGGGGTGAGCCTGAGAGGAAGAGCGGTTGCAGCGTGTGTGCTGGCAGTGTTGCTCTGGGCCTCCAGATCTTACATGTAGCTGGGAGAGGATGACTGGGCATCTTGATTTTTCTGTGGAGTTTTTCTAGTTTCTCTCCATTAGAAGCAAAAACACATATAAAGGACAGAACAGTGGACTTCAGATGAGGACCTAGGTTCCAGGTTTGGTGCTCTGCACCGTCCTAGCCCTGCAACTGTGACTCACGTAACCTCAGTTTCTTCTGTGATTGAAGGCCATCCCTAGAGTTTCTTCCTGCTCAAAATTCTGATGTGCTGAATCACTTGGACTCTTAGGTGTGGTGGAGATGACACTGTCTTCCCTGCCATGGAGGCATATTGGAGGAAAGGAGTGGTTCTCTTTCAAAGGCTGGAGAAATGGCAGCTCTGACCCTGGTTTGATGCTGTGCGGCTGGGCTCCTGTTTCATTTGAGGCTGTCATGGACTTGTCATCTTGGCCTTGTCTCTCTCCACGCTTTCCTTCACTCTCTAGCCATTGTATCTCTGTTCCTGGATGACTCTGTCTGCCTTTGCAAGCACCTGGGAAAGGGCCCCTGCTGGGCCACGAGAGACGCGCTTCCCCCAGCTACGTCCCTACTGGAGGCCAGGGCAAAGCAGTGGCCACAGGAGACTGACCATATCACTATAGGCAAGGAGCCAGCCTGGGAATGTGACGGAGCCGTCTGGATCTCCAGCCTTCTTTCCCACTGCATCACACAAGATCCTCTTGGAACCAGCCAAAGGAGGGAGCCTGCACCCTGGAGGACCCCCTGAGGAGAAGGAAAAGTCCCTTTTTCACCTCATTCAGTCCTGGGCCACCTGAAGACCTGCAGTGATCAGATTCCCAAAGAAGTTCTTCAGATACAGCTGGCTTGGACGTCTTCTCTGACATGGCACTGCTTTGGTTCCCAGGAGTGTTTTCTTTTCTCCAGTCAAACGTGCTCAGCTCATTCCCCTGAGCCTCCCAGGGTGAGACTTGGTGTGCCCCAGCCATTCTTTTCTGCCTTATTGGGGGGTGCTGCAGCAACTCCCCCTTTATTATTGAGAACTGGACCTGAGGACGGGAAAGAGAAACCCTTCCTTCCTGAGCCAGGACGCCCACCTTCTGTGCAGGCAGCCCCACATTGGCTCCCGTGCAGCTCACAGACGGGCTGTGTCTGTGCCCATTTCTTTGGTGGTCTTTCAGAATGCCACATCCCCTCACCCCCAATTGCAACACATCTTGGAAGTCATCTGGTCCAGCACTCGAATTTAAAAGAGGAAGAAGCCAGGCCCGGAAGAGGGAGATGACCCACGTTTGTAGCCCGGGGACCTGAACCCAAATCTCTTGACATCCTGTCTTGTGCTGCCTGTCAGTGCCCCCTACGTGGGCGGGCCTGTGCGAGGCACCGTGGGACTCTACCCAAGAAGGCCTAAGCAGTAGGTCTCACCCTTAGGAGCTGATTATTCAGTCTGAACTCCTGGAAGCAGGCTGCTGCGAGTGGGCTTCATGTGTACCTAGAGAAGATCTCATGCCAGCTGGGGATGGTGTGCGTGAGGAGGAAAGGCAAGAGCCAGAGGCATGGCTTGGGGTCCTGAGAGATATTAAGCCTGGGTGACACAGAGGTTGGTGCTACCGTGGACGGGGCTGTCCTGGTCACAAGGCCTTTGTTCAGATTCTGACTTCTACTAGTCAAGGGGCCAGGCAGCTTAGCCCAAAGGTTCTGGGGGAATGAACCTGGTACTTCCCACCTCACTTAATGACTCAGGGCTCCAACAAAATCATCTTTATCACATACATTGTAAACCAGAGCTGTCTTGTTGGTAATGGGGCTGGGGCTGACCTTTCCTGCAGGGACCAGTGCTGCTGGGGCAAGTGCAGAGGGAACTGTGACAGGGACCAGGAGCTTAGTGAAGGCAAAACTGAACTTTGTAAGGGTGGCCTGGAGACGGTCCAGCCCAGCCAGAGTCAGACAAAATCCCACTGTAGCTGGCCAGGCCTGGGCTACAGCAGCACAGTGCCACCTGCTGTTGGAGAGGGGCGGTGCCAGGCCCGCTGGCCCTAACAAGCTGGGATAGGCAGGCAGGCAGGCATCCAGTATGGGGCAAGACCTTGGGCAGTTGAGCAGGCCAGGCTCCATGACTTTGGAGCCACATGGAAGATTTGGGAGGAGTTTTTAAAAACTACCTGCTGCCATGAGTGTTTATAGTTAGTTTCAAAGCTGCTCAGAAAGGAAATGCTTGGTTTTAAAAGTTGCCATGATCTCTAGCTCTTATTTCCTCTTCAGTAGAATGGTCCTTTGAATCCATGAGAAAGGCTGAAATAGCACATGACTATAGCCATGTCTCGTTTATCTACTTACCTACGGAAAATTTGACTCCTCCAAAAAGCACCTGCTCCCCCATACCTCAGGGAGAGGACATTAGCATATTCTCCTGTTTGTGTCCTATAAGAGGTGTATCTACTGACTGGGAGAGTTTAAGCCCCATTTGTAAAGTAGCCCCTTAAAGATTAAAGGCTTTTGAGCCTAAGATTGACTATCCAGGCTGACCATGGAGTGGACCATCAGGGCTACTAGCATTCAGAAGTTGGTATCAGCCAAGCATTCCTTAAAGACCCTCAGACTCTGCATAGCACCATTTTAGGTGATACAACCAAGGGGTTTTTTTTTAATCCTATGTTTTTCTTCTTTTATATTTTGAGTTCTAAATTCTCTTCCTCCATCCAGCTCCTCCCTTACCCCTTGAGAAGGCAAGAGATATGATACCCATTATATATGTGAAGCCATGCAAAATATATTTCCATATTAGCCATGTTGTTAAAAAAAAAAAAGAAAAAGAAAAAAGAAAGTGGAAAAAAATTATGCTTTAGTCTGCATTCAGAGTGTGTCAGTTCTCTCTGGACAGGGATAGCATTTTTCCCACACACGTCCTTCAAAGTTGTTATGGATTTGATGAGAGTAGCTACGTTTTTCACAGTTGATCGTTATATAGTATTGCTGTGACTCTGTACAGTGTTCTCCTGGGTCTACCCCACTGTACTTTGCATCGGTTCACTTAAGTCCTCAGTCTTTTCTGAAACCATCCTGCTTGTCATTTCTTACAGCACAACAGGATTACATCACAATCTTATACTATAACTTGTTCAGCCATTCCCCAATGGGTGGCATGCCCTCAATTTTCAGTTCTTTGCTGTCACAAAAAGAGCTGCTGTAAATCTTTTTGTATGTACAGGTCCTTTTCCTTTTCTTTGATGTCTTTAGTCTAGACTTAGGTCTAGGGTTAGGTCTAGGTCTAGACCTAGCTGTGGTATTACTGGGTCAAAGTTTTATAGCTCTTTGACCATAGTTCCAAATTGTTCTCTGGAGTGGTTGGACCAGTTCATAACTCTGCCAGCAGTGCATTAGTGCCTCCATTTTTCCATATCTCCTCCAGCATTTGACATTTTCCTTTTCTGTCATGTTAGCTAATCTGATAGGTGTGAAGTAGGTCATCAGAGTTGTTTTAATTTGCTTTTCTCTAATCAGTAGTAATTTAAAGCACTTTTTCATTTGATTTTAGATAGCTTTGATTTCTTCTGAAAACTGCCTGTCTATTTACACCATTTATCAGTTGGGAAATGGCTCTTATTTTGATAAATTTGGCTCAACTCCCTGTATATTTGAAGATTTTTGACCCCAATTCCATTTTCTCAAAATAGAATTGGAGCTTTTAAAGTACTTGAGGTATCACTGTTAAAAATTGACCCATGCTTCAAAAGAAAGAATAGAATAAATGGGGGGGCAGGATAAGATTAAGGGAAATAGAGTTAGTTTTTCACAACGTGTCTACTATGGACATGTTTTGCATAACTGCAACATGTACAACCTATATTGAGTTGCTTGCCTTTTCAATGAGGGTGGGTGGGGAGGGAGGAAGAGAGAAAATTTGAAACCTAAAGTTTTAAAAAAATGTATTCACATGCTACTGGGAAATAAGAAATACAGGAAATGGGGTACAGAACTCTATCCTGCCCTACAGGAAAATAGAAGGGGAAGGGGATAAGAGAAGGGGGGAGAGATAGAAGAGAGGACAGACTAGGGGAAGGGATATTCAGAATGCATGCCGTCTTGGGGGTCGGGGGAGGGGCGAGATGGGGTGAAAATTGGGAACTCAAAAACTTGTGAAAGTGAATGTTGAAAACTAAAATAAATAAATTTGAATAAAAATTGACCCATGCTTAAGAAAGTTTACCCTTCGTAATTTTGGAAATTGGGAGATTATTGTCCTGATAGGATACAAGAGTTTATTTCATTGTATACATATAATACATCTGTATACACTAGAAATAACCTTGAATGTAGAGTCAGGAAGGTTGGGTTCAGTTCCTAGCCTTTCCTCACTATGTAACCCTGGGTAGGTCCTGTCCATATATGAGCCACAGTTTCTTATCTGTAAATTGGAATTGAACTAGATCAGAGGTTCCCAAACTTATTTGGCCTGCCTTCCCCTTTTCGAAAACAGAAAAATTGCTCAGCACCCTCCTGGGAATCTACTTTCTTTAACCCTTTAATGATTTTTTTGGTTTAAATTTGTGTCATTTCAAAAAATATATAAATTTTTTTAAATGATGCATCTTAAATTTAATAATTTACTGTAAATTTGTGGGGGGTTTCCTTCTTTGAAATTTTGATGATGCAATCTTATGTCACATAACCATACAGTATCGTATTGTAAACAAGTCATTACACGCGTGTATTCCTGCTGATGCATGCTGGACTTGCCAACAGTGTACAGTATGCTTGCCCACTAACACTTGCTTGTTAAGACCTGTTGGCGGACTTGACCACTGATCAGTTATAACTTGCATTTTATGTGTTTATTTGGATAATGATAGAGTCATTATGATTTTAACTCTGTTACACAACAGATGTAACATGTATAAATAATTTTTCAAAATTTTCTTCTCTTTGGTTTACTTATGCTTCCACCACCCCTGTAATTTTATTCAACACCCCCCCCAATTACACCCAAAGCTACACAATGGGTGACATTGCCCACTTTGAGAACCTCTGAACTAGATGATCTTTAAGGTTTCCTCCATATCAACATCCTACACACACACACACACACACACACACACACACACACAGAGTGCCAAAACCAACCCCAGAACATTATGTTGGGGGTCCACAGACTTGGGCTCTATGAGCCACATCTTGCAATATTAAGAACCTGTTTTTCTAGTGCCTTACAGTTAACATAAGTGCTTTCTTTACAGCTGTTTTCAGGGAGAGGTAGGACACTTAGTCTCCCTGTTTTCAGGTTCACAAAGGGGAAAGGACTTGCCCACAATCATACATTTGTTGCTTTTTTGTTTGCTTTAGTGAATTTTTTTCAGTCAGCAAAAACCCACCTTTTGTTCCTTCTCTTCTCCCCCCCTCCCCACCCTAAGAAACAAAGAAAAACAAAACCCCTGTTATAAACATATGTAATATAGCAAAACAAATTTCCACATCGACCATGTGTTCAGGAAGAAAAAATGGTTTCATTCTGTCTTGTGAGTCCTTCACCTCCATATCAGGAGATGGACAGCATGTTTCATCATGAATCCTTCGGCACTGTGGTCGATCATTGCTCTGATCAGAGTTCCTCAGTCTTTCAGAGCTTTTTGTCTCACAGTGTAAATTGTTCCCTTGGTTCTGCTCTCTTCCCTCTGTGTCCATTTTACAAGTCTCCTCATATTTCTCCGTCTCCCTATGCCAGACAAGCTGGACTGTGAAGTTTTTTCCTTGCATTTCCTGATCCGAATTTAGTCTGGTGAATTTTCTAGATGTTTGCACAAGTTGTGCTCTTCCACTATCTTCCACCTCCCTCACAGTCAAACACTTGTAAATCGCATGCTGGGTCCTGAACTCGATTCTCTGGATTGGGAGCCTAAGGATCTCTCTGTCAGACTATTCTGTCATCGATTAGGTGTGTAACCTTAGGTGAGATCATGATGACTTTTCCCCTCAAACTTTACACGGCACTGTGCTTTACATCTGTCAGATGGGAACTGTGTTACCAAGCGTCCTAGTTGCTCTCTGTGTTCCATCCCGACTAGACCCAGCCCCCATCTTGTTAGCCTTTCGTGTTCTTGTCTGCTAAGTGTGGAGGCTGCCTGGCTGCAGGCCACTGTTTGCTGATTTTACCTATTTGTCCAAGGTTATGCACCACCTGATTCCCAAAACATTCAAGACTGGCCTGTGTGTTTTTATTTACATAGGAAGGAAATGCCTGTTGAGAAATTTTACCTTCATCAAGTAGCTGCCTTGTAGACCCAGGGCTTCTTTTCATGGCTTCTCTTTCGCCAGGCACCAAAGCAACGGGGCGGTCATCGCCCGCTGTGGGCAGCCCGAGGTCAGCTGGTGGGGTTGGCGGAATGCTGACGACGAGCACCTCGTGCAGTCTGTGGCCAAAGCCTGTGCCTCTGACTCCAGGTCTGGCGGTGGCAAGATACTGAATGGAAATTGCTCTAGGGAGTGTTCCAATGGAGGTGACCTTTCGGACGTAGAATTTGGTAAGCTTATTAGCCATCTTCATTTTTGATAATAACAGCCTGTGGCTTTTCTCCCTCCCCACTCTGCAGAGTTTGGTACAAGAGCGTGAGTAGAAATAATCCCCATCTGCTTGGCCCAGTTAAGCGGTGCTGAGGCCTGGCCAAAGGTCAGGGCCTGGGATAGTGGAGGGACAGCAAGTGTCGAAGTTTCTGCTACAAGAGCAGAAGACCCTGTGTTACTTTAGCTCTTATTGAAAATCTTTGTGGAAGTATAACAAAAAAGACACTAACTTCCAAATAAGGAAGGAACTGATTAAGTAGTTTTCCTTCTTAATAGCTGTCTTGCCCTCTCTGAACCTGTTGTATCATGTTTAAAAAAATAAAAAGGGTAGCGTGGTCGTGTTGGGAAGGGAGCAGATGGCTTGGCTTTTAAGGTGCCTCAAGGCTCTTGTTTGACACTTGAGTGTCTTCTGCTTTGAGTTGCTTTGCATCGTCCAGAACAGTCGAAGCGGGCCCTGGGAGAGTCAGGGAAAAGAGAAGAGAATCCTATTAACTGAGGTGTGTAAATGTTAGACTCTGTCTGCCTGGGACTTTTGTTATAGACGATACCTGGCAAGAACTGGTAACAGAGAAGTAGTTATTTTCCTCTGGTTCTCCTTAGATTCTTCCCTGTCAAATGCTTCTGGAGCAGAGAGCTTAGCTATCCAGCCTCAGAAGCTTCTCATCTTGGACGCGCGGTCCTATGCAGCAGCTGTGGCAAACCGAGCCAAAGGAGGTGGCTGCGAATGCCCAGGTAAGTGGTGGGACCCACGGGCCTCTGGTCCCAGTGAGTCCAGCCACAAGCTTCTTGGTTGGCCTGAGACAAAAGGCCAGGGCCCCAGCCATGTGCTCATCCTGCTGGCTCCATTGTGGCAGGCCTGGGCTTATCTGTGGATTCCTAACATGACAGTTTGGGGATGTTTTTCAGAGGGAGATGTATGGCGCACGAAGCCCATTAGCATCCTTTCCTTCCTGTGTGCCAGCCTTCCTGGTGATAAGGAAAGGAAATCCCCTTCTATTATTAGGGTTGTTCATGTTTGGAAGCTTGTTGTGAATTAAAAAGACCTTCTCAGTGCTTCTTGGATTTCTTGCACATATACTGGTGGCTGCCCCTCAAGCCTGCTTCTTGGGGTCTCTGGGGTGCACAGTGGAGCCTACAGCCACGGTCCCTCCAGGAAGGCCTAGAGCAGCCCCTCTTCCGGGGAAGGGAACAGGCCTGGCCAGAATTTGTCCCTCTGGGCCTCGTCAGTTTCCTGTGTGGGAGGCTAAGCTAAGATGGGAAAATGGGAATGCCTTGCCATCTTTTACAGAGTGTTATTCCATCCAGGGCAGAGGCCCTTGGCTCAGGGACCCTCTCCTACCACATTGGTGTAGGGAGAGGTGTGAGTGGCACCACACACACACACACACACACACACACACACACACTCGCACATGTGCGTGCGCACACACATACGCGCTCGCGCGCACTCACTCATATGCTCACGCGCACACACACTCACACGCATGCGTGCATACACACTCTCACATGCGCGTGCACGCTCACACACACATATGCGCTCGTGCGCACACTCATGCTCACGCGCACACACACTCACGTGCACGCGTGCATACACACTCACATGCGCGTGCACGCACACACACACACACGCGCTCGCGCGCGCGCACACACTCACACGCGCGTGCATACACACTCACACGCGCGTGCACGCTCACTCTCTCTCTCACACACACACACACACACACACACACACACACGGTAGGCACTGCCTCCTAATGAAGGCCCAGGCCTCATCGCCACGTCCCCGGGCCTCATCGTGGCCTGCGTCTATGGCTGTAGGGGTGGCTTTGATTGCAGGCTGCCATTCCTCCTCCCTGCTTGTGTGGCTTCCTCATGTCCTCTTTCTCGTTGTTCCCTCCAGAGTATTATCCCAACTGCGAGGTGGTGTTTATGGGGATGGCAAACATCCATTCAATTCGGAAGAGCTTCCAGTGCCTGCGGCTGCTGTGTACACAGATGCCAGATCCGGGAAAGTGAGTATGGCCTCCCTGCCCTGTGTGCCCGTGCCTCTGCCCCGAGAGCCTCCCGGCAGGGAGCCCACCTCTCTTGCAGGGGAGCACTCCTTGTCTTGTTTGTTACGTTTCTTCTACGCCAGCTCACAGGAAAAATAGAGCAAAGATTAGGCCCTGGTGAAGTGTTTAAAGATGGAGAAAACAATTGCTGATCATCAGAGTAGAGAGCTTGTCCTCTAAGTTTTCCTGGAACCTCTCCATCTTCTGCTGGTGTTGTTTTGGCCAAGGGGAGTTTATCCCAACAGCTCCTATCTCTGAGGCCCTTGATGTTTGCCAAGTCTACCTCACCCACATTTGAGAGGCACCACAACATTGTGAACCAGGTGGTGCTGGCATTACTACACTTTAACACAGGGAAACTGAGGCTAAGAGAATGAAATGACTTGCTCAGGGTCTCTCAGTCAGCCATTGTCACCACTAGGACTCAGAGTTCTCCAGACCTTTCTCCATGGCATTAGACACTGGCATCATTCAAATACTAGCATTTCCCTTCCTCCTGACATGCTTTGGTTCACGTAGGCTCTGTCCCAGAGAGAAGGGAAGTTCATTCTTTTCTAGGAGTTACTTCTGAGGCAGTGCTGGCCAGCCAGCGTTAGCCTGAAACTTCCCCAGACTCACCGCGGAGCAGTGAGTTCTGCTGTGGGCTGGCCGTGGTGATTTCCAGCTGTTAGGTGAATCAGTGTGCCTGCCTCCCCTTTACTGGCCAAGAGCTTTCCTTAACATTTTTGGATTATGAGAGCTGCAGAGGAGTTTGATGAACTCGCACCTTGGCAGACCAGCTGTGCTCGTTCTCATTGACTGTTTGAATAGCACTGATGAAAGGAGAGCCTGTTTGCAAGAGAACCCTGACAGAAGCCTGCTAACCCTTCCCCTCCTCCATTTCCCATGAGGCTCAGTGTGCTGCCTGAGGGAGCAGAGAGGCCTGGCCAGGGACCACAGGGGTCCACTTCCTCCTTGCTGAGATGCTTGACGAGGCAGGGTCAGGCATGATGGCCTGGGTGGCTGGAACCAAGGCCACCTGGCCAGCATTCGGTTCAGGTCATCATGGTAGTAAACAGCCCAGCAGTGTCAGGTAGAACCAGGCTTTGGTGGAGAAACTGAACGTCCAGCAGCGCTGTGACAAAGTCTTCTCGGCGGGCCTGCTCTTGGAGCCTGATGAGCACCGAGGGTTCTAGCGAGAGCCTTCCTCTGCCCCCCAGACTTCCCAGCGTGGCTCAGGACCCCACAGGCTCTGCACGGGCCACAATGTCTAGTCAGATGAACTTGGGTCAGGAGAAAGGGTCACAAAGGGAATGCAGGTGGCCAGTCCCAGGTGGCAGAAGATGGGTCCACAGTGGTCTGAACAAGGCTGATGGTTTGAGGGTAGGAGGCAGGCGGGTTTTCACTGTCATCCTGCTGCTCCTTGGGTCCAGCGCAGTTTCCTGGTCACAGTAATACAGTGTGGGCATGGAAGTGTCATGGAAGATTTTGTCTCGGAGGTGGCTCATGCTTGGATTTAGCGTAATGGAGGTGAGGGAGGAGCACATTTCCCAAAGGAGCATCGAGCTGGGCAATGGACTGTTGTTCAGGAAGAGGCAGTAGGCCACTGTGCCTGGTGTGGGGGGTGCTTGAAGGGGACAGTGGAGTGAAATAAGCCTGGCCAGGCAGGGAGGAGGAGGAGCCACGCTGAAGCCAGTAGAGATTTGTGCAGAGAAGAGTAAAACTGTTCCTAACTGTTTTAGGCCTCTCTCTGTGGCAGCTATGCAGAGGAGAGACTAGGCTGGGGAGGAGTTAGAAAGCTCTGAAGGGACAGGGTAGAGAGAGAGCCACAGGTCCCATCACACTGGATAGGTGAGGAGGGATGGGGAGGGCTAGACTAGAGACTCCAAGGTTTTGAACTCGAGGGATTGGAAAGATGGAGGGCCATCAGCAGAAATGGGGAAGCTTGGACATGGGGAGGAAAATGTCCGGCAGAACATTCCTCCTTGAATAGGAGGAAGCCGCGTATCAGAAGCGACGGCCTAACGTGGAGCGTTAGCACACGTGGCTTGGCCGCCTCAGGAGGGAGGGCACTTCCACTCGGAGAGTGTCTTCAAGCACAGGCTGGGTGACCACTTGTTAGCGAGGTTGGAGAAAGTCCTTTCTGACTCCTGAGAGAGAGTCCGTAAGGTGAAGGACTGGGCTCTGACATGATGAGATGATCTAGGGGCAGAGTTGGTGCTAGTCAATGCCAGCTTACATTTCTGTGACACAGGCCTGTAAATCATCTGGTGAAAGGATCCTCCCTGCTCCACAGATGAGGAAACTGAGGTTCAGAGAGGTGTCCAAGATGGGCTGGTGTGTTTGCTGACATCGGCGTCTGGCATTTTTAGGAGCTGGCTGGAAGTGGAGGTTCTGAGACTTGGCGTGACTTGCCGGTGGTGGTCCTGCAGAATGTGTCAGGGCTGGTCTTGGCACCCCACCCTCCTCTTCTCTGTGCCTGCCTTTTGCCACCACATCACGCTGCCTGTGCGGTCTGGGCAGCTCCCGTGATGAGAGTTCTTGGGGGTTCCCACAGCCCTTGTCCTACGGGAGGTCGCCAGGGAGGAGCCAGGCCTGGCCTGTGTAAGTGGAGGAGCGCACACTCTCAATGCCTCTCTCCTCCTGGTCCGCCGAGGGCTTGCTCTACAGTCAAGGTGCTTCTTGTGGTCCTGCCCTTTAGGGCCAAGCAGAATGAGCCAACCCCCTCCCCCACTTCCACAGACAGCCTTCCAAATATTTGAGGACAGCCCTCATGTCCACCTTCAGTTGATGATAAACAGGTGATGATGATGATGATGGTGATGATGATGTCTGCCCAGGAGCTAATTAGCTCCAGAGTGAGCAAGAATGTGCAGAGGAAGTTGGAACTGGGATAACGTTTTGTTTGTCTGGCTGCACTTGGGATGGGAGAGCTCCCCCAAAAGACCAGAGGCACTGCTGTGCTGTTCCCAGTCCTGCACACAGTGCTTGCAGGCCAGGCCACAAGCTGTGCTGAGTTTCAGGGTGGGCTGTGAGGCTCATGGCCCCAGGATTTGCCCTGGCCACGAACCTCTCTCGGAGGCCCAGCCTCCTCTGCTCACTGAGTCTCCTGGAGGGCCCTGGTACATTATGACTTGTGCCTGTTCCTGACCTCCTCTTAGTGTGGGGATGCAGGCAAGATCCCTGCCCTAGAGCCCACTCATGGATGATACTCCAGTTTCTTGTTCGATTGTTCAGCATTTCAAGGGACAAAATAACTTGTCTTTGCTCTTTAATTTGCTGTGTTTGTAGGCCTGTTGCAGGAAACGGCCAGGCCTGAGTGCTCCCGTCATCCCATATCTGTCTCTGTCTCTCTAGTTGGCTTTCTGCTCTCGAAAGTACCAAGTGGCTGCAGCACCTCTCAGTGCTGCTGAAGTCAGCGCTGCTGGTTGTCCACGCCGTGGACCGTGATCAGCGGCCAGTGTTGGTACACTGCTCTGATGGCTGGGATCGGACCCCCCAGATCGTGGCACTCTCCAAGCTCCTGCTTGATCCCTACTACCGAACCATAGAGGTGTGTATGGAGAGACAGGTTTGTTGTCCAAGGTGGGGGTCGGTTCTTGCAGGGGGAAGCCTTCTGTGGCTGCTGGCTTGGCCTTCAGTGCCTGTCACTATTCCTCCTCTCGGGAGCATTCAAGACAGGTGGGAACCTGCAGCCTCGAGGCCACATGTGCCCTTATAGGTCCTTGGGCGTGGCCTTTTGACTGAGTCTGAGCTTTACAGAACAAATCCTTTTATGAAGGGGATTTGTTCTGTGAAGTTTGGACTCAGTCAGAAGGCCACGCTTGAGGACCTAGAGGGCCACCTGTGGCATTGAGGCTGCAGGTTCCCCACCCTTGATTTAAGAGCCCCCCACTGCCTTTTGGATGAACTCCTAGCGCCCTTTGCTGACATCCCATGCCAACCCCCTGTCACATAGCTACAGTCTAGCTTAGAGCACTCGTCCTCCTCTGAATGCAGCTCCCTCTTCATCTCTGTGCCTTTGTTCAAGCCGTCCTCTGCTGGCGTCTCCCATCTGTGTGTGGCATCTTCCTTATCCTTTACAGCCCAGCTCCAGTGATGCTTCTACCATGAAGCCTTCCCTGGTCTCCTCAGGTAGAGGCGATCTTTCCCTCCTCTGATTGTGGAGCAGATTGTTCTCCCTTTCCAGATTCTCCTTTGTATTAGTTATCTGTATACCTGCCTTCCCTCCCCCTGACCTCCCGCCAGCGAGCAGCTGAATTTGTCTCTGTATCTCCTCCTCTGGGGCCTTGAACCTTCTGGGCACTGGATGAATGGAAGAATGACAGTGAATCACTGTGGAGGTTGTGGCAGCTGCGTTTCCATTCATCCTCATTTGCTTTGGTCCCGTACAGGGTTATGTGGTGGTATCGGCAGTGACTTGTGCTCTCCCCATATCAGACAGCCAGAGGGGGTCGGGACCTGTTTGCTTTGGGCGCCTGGCCTGCCGAGAAGAAGGGAGGGTCACCCCAGGAAAATGTCATGTGTCCAGGGCACTGTGACTCCAGAAATACTGTTTACCTTACTGGGCCCAATTAGGGGAAGTATCTAAGAAATTTGGGTTAACAGGAGCTGGCTTGTCAGGGCAGGTAAATCCTGGGGCTGGGGGAGCCCGTCCAGTGACTGTCAAGTTCCACTTTGAGGATGTGAAAGGGAAAAGATGGAGCTTCCCCTGACCAAGCAGCAGTGACGGATCTGCTTCTCTCCCCCCAGGGTTTCCAGGTGCTCGTGGAGATGGAATGGCTGGATTTTGGCCATAAGTTTGCCGATCGCTGTGGCCATGGAGAAAACTCGGATGATCTGAATGAGCGTTGTCCTGTGTTTCTGCAGTGGCTGGACTGTGTCCACCAGCTCCAGAGGCAGTTCCCTTGCTCTTTTGAATTCAATGAAGCATTCCTTGTGAGTCTGGGGCTCTCTGATTAGGTGGGGCTGCAGGCTTGAGAACGGTGTGGGGGGGGCAGGAGAAACTCTTTTTCTCTTTCCTGTTAAATGTCATTGCCACTTGGGGGGGACTCACCAGAAAAGGGCAGCGTAGGAGGAGGGCAGGTACAAAGGCAGAACTCTAAAACTAAGTTAGCCGCATGATCACTGACACAGCCTGGGGGACCCAGGTGAATGGTCACTGGAAGGTGCAGTAAGAGGACATGGCGTGCTCTTTCTCCACTTGGATTGCGGCTTGCCCTTGTGAGAGAAGTGTGCTGCGAGGGAGAGGAAGAGGGTTTGCCTGCTGCAGATCAGCCAAGTTCTCCTCATCTGTAAAAGGAGAGGAATGATACCTTTAGTAACTACGCCACAGAGCGATTGGGGAAGGATTGAACAAAAATTTAGAGACATAACACTACCACCCCATTGCATATGGTGTGTGTGTGTGTGTGAGACAGAGAGAGAAATGAGGCACCTTGGTGGAGTGAAGAGAGAGTTAGGAAGGCCTGACTGGGTGTGAGTTCTGCCACAGCTAGACACTGCTCAGGGCAAGCCCTTCACCTTGGCAGTGCTCACAGATGGTCTCTGGGACCCTCGGGGGCAGGGCAGGGCGGGTGGGCTTCTGTCTCCTCACCTCCCAGTCCCCAGGATCCTTGCAGACCTTCAGGTGTCACGGGAGCATTTAGCATCATTCTGTCTCCTCGTGGCTGTGGCCACTGTCTGTTGTCATAGAGTCTGGGCTTTGTTGAGCATGGTTGCCTGAGACTGTAGGAGCCGGGGCTTCCCATTGGGTCTGTAGCAGAGGAGGTGCTGCTTTCCAGGACGCACCCCCTGGAGGCGGTCTCGAGTGGCCTTCCCATCGGGAGCCCCAGCTGTCCGACCCCCACACCGGCTCTCCTCTCGCCAGACCATTTTTATGTGGGGGTGGGGGAGGCAGACAGGAAGTCAGGGATCACTTTCAGTTCTAATGTCTGTGACTTTTATTAGGACTTAGCAAAATTAGAGAAGAGATCCAGTGAACACCATTAACAATAGCATGGTTTGGCGTGTTTTCTCTGGGGCTACAGTTAGCCCTCCTGTTTCATGGCACTGAGGCTGCTTGAGGTTTATGTAGCAAGAGGCTCCTGATTTATTCTTGATTTTGGTAGAGAAAGAGGTCATTTTCCCTGTGGTGAGATTCTGAGTACAGCAGACCTTCCGTTTGGTTCAGAACTCGCTCTGTGACCTCTCTGTGTGTCTTTGGGCCTTCGGTTGTGGCTCAGGAGTGATCCGTGTTGAAGATGAGGGTACACGGACAGTCTTTGGGGCTGAGCTGGGCTCCTCACACGAGGTTGGGGGGATCTGGGCCCACCTTCACGGGAGTGGAGGACAGAGTGGTCCCTGGGGGTGCTTTGGGTCAGGCGAGGGCTGAACGAGGGCGGTGGCCCGCCTTGCCCCTCTTGACGCTGCTCTGGTGGCTCTCTGCAGGTCAAGTTGGTACAACACACCTACTCTTGCCTCTTTGGAACATTCCTGTGCAACAATGCGAAGGAGAGAGGAGAAAAACACACTCAGGAACGGACCTGCTCCGTCTGGTCTCTGCTTCGGGCGGCCAACAAGGCCTTCAAGAACCTGCTCTATTCTTCGCAGTCAGAAACTGTGCGTATGTCTTGGCCTTCCCCAGAGACTCACAGGGAAGGCTCAGGGGCGGGGGCAGCCAGAAGGAGTGCGGGGCACCAGGGTGCTCCCCCTTGGCTCCCTTCTCTCTATTTAGTGCCTGTTTCCTGAAAAGACCGTGGTTGTGAGCAGAATCCACTTCATGTCTGACACCCCCCCCCCGGTGATAACCATGTTTATAGAGACTTGGCTGCTACGTAAAGCGTGTTCTAGTCTGTAGCGCAGCAGTTCTCCGAAGCAGGCCAAGTGAGTGTTTTTATCCTTAGAGTACTGAGGTCAAAAGGGAGGCCCATTATGGGTCTCCCTTTGTGAATGACTAAAGATGGCAAGCCAGGCCTAGAGTGCGAGGCTTCATGGCCCCAGACTGCGCCACGGGGGTCAGACGGCCTTGACTGAGCCTCTGGCTCTGCCTCGTGTGTCTGGTCCTACGGCCCACAGAGGGAGCTCAGCCCATCACTGCATTTGTTCTCACATCACACACAGGATGGGGCTGCCTTCCAGTTCGGGATGCCTTCCCCTGGCTGCAGGTTATTCTAGTTACTACAGTGATCTTTTTGTATCTTCAAAATGAAAAGCAGAAATTACGAGTTGACTCTGTGGGTGTGTCTCTAAGCCTTTGTCTTGTGGTTTCTGTGTCTGTTGTGTGTAGGGGAGGATGTCTCTGTATAGGGGTGTGTGTGTGCACACATGTCTGCGTCTGTGTGCGCTCAAACTCCAAGAAAGAGAGATTGAGGTTCTGGGCTGATTTGTAGAAAAGATCATGACAGTGACCGTTTTCAGCGCTGGTTCCCGCCCTTACCCCAAAGGTAACAGCCCTCTTGAAAGGGTGGTAAGCCAAGAAAGGGAGTCGTGATGGGGATATTAAGCTGTGATAATATTCCCTTTGTCAGAGGGCTTTTTTCAGCTCTGAGGAGGAGTCAAGGAGGCTCCTCAGAGGAGCTGGCTGGCTTTGTTGGCTCTTTAATATGCTTATCGCTAGATCCCAGCCATCACAGTATAGATTGAAGCCAGCTGTCCCTGCCGCTTCCACCCCCTTCCTGCTTTCATGGGATCTGCTGGGAGAGGAACAGGAGCAAAGGGCCTTCTTTCACCGTGATTCATTTAAGGAATCCTGTAAAACAGACTTAACTGTGTTTTGTGAACTCATGTGGAAGGCCAACTTGTGTGCCGAGGGAAATGACAGTCATGGTAGAGCAGACACCCCCTTTCTCAAGCCGTCAATTTTGTTGTCGGTTGGTAAACGTTGATTAGGCTCCTGCTGTGTGCCAGGGAGACAAAAAGAGGAGCTAACTAATAGTCTAATAGGAGAGACAACAAGCTAACACTTATATATGGACATGCCCTTTAGAGGAGAAATAGGAAGGAACAGAAGAGAAGGGAGGCACTAGACCAAAGAGGGGAAGGCTTCCTGGAGGAGACGGCATGGTTGGCGTGCATTCAGGAAACCAAGGAAGTCAGTGGGTGGAGATGAGGAAGAATACACTCCAAGCATGGGGGCCAGCCAGGGAAAATGCCCAGAGCTGAGAACTGGACACCAGATAGGGGCCTGTGGAGTTCGTCCTGGAAGCTCTATTATTTATATAATTATGGAAGAGCCACACAGGGCCACCTGCACTTTAGGAAAATCATGTGAGTGGCTGAATACCAAGTGGACCGGAGGCAGCAGCTCCCCTGCAGCTATGGCAGTGGTCCAGGTGCTGCAGAGGTGAATTGACAGGCCTTGACCACAGTGTGGATTTGAGGGATGAGAGACAATGAGCAGTGCAGGAGGGAAGGTAGGAATGGAAAGGGCATAGGGAAAAAGATCATGAGTTGTTTTGGACATGTTGGATTTAAGATGTCTACTGAACATCTAGCTTGAGATGTCTGAAAGGCAGTCGGAAATGAGTCACTGGCGGTCGGCAGAGAGATTAGGACAGGATAGGAATATTTGAGAATCATCAGCGTAGGGATGGTAAGTAAATCCAGAGGAGCTGATGAGATCACCCAATGAAGTAGTATAGAAAGAGAAAAGAAGAAGACCCAGGGCGGGACCCTGGGGGACACGTAGGGTGAGGGGGTGATCTGGAGGAGGAGACAGAGAAGGCGGGGTCATAGAGCTAGAAGGAAAATCAGGAGAGAGGGAGGAAGAGAGAGACAGACAGAAAGAGAGAGACAAAAAGGGAGAGAGAAAGGTGTCCCAGAAACCTAGGAGGAGAGAGTGATCAACCATGTCAGAGGCCAAAGAGAGGTGAAGGAGAATGAGGATGGAGAAAAGGCCCTTGGACTTGGCAACTCAAAGATCATTGGTACCTTTGGAGAGGGCAGTTTGGTGGAGTGATGAGGTTGGAAGCTGGATGGCAAGGGGGTCAAGAAGAGAATAGGGGGAGAAAAGGTGAAGGCATCTATTGTAGATGGCCTCTTTGTGGAGTTAGCTACCAATGGTAGAAGAGATATAGTGTGATAGCCGGGATGAAAGGATCAAGTGAGGGTTTTTTCGAGATAGGGGAGACCTGGACATGTTTGTAGTCAGTCAGGAAGGAACTAGTAGAGAGGGAGAGATTGAAAATAAGTGAAAGAGGGGCAGCTAGGTGGCACAGTAGATAGAGCTCTGGCCTTGGAGTCAGGAGGACCTGAGTTCA
Source organism: Phascolarctos cinereus (assembly GCF_003287225.1). Taxonomy (NCBI): domain Eukaryota; kingdom Metazoa; phylum Chordata; class Mammalia; order Diprotodontia; family Phascolarctidae; genus Phascolarctos; species Phascolarctos cinereus. The sequence continues at coordinate 718,420,803 of NW_027555847.1, forward strand.
AATCCAGACTCAGACACACGACACTGGCTGTGTGATCCTGGGCAAGTCACTTAACCCAAATTGCCTCACCGAAAAAAGAAAGAAAGAAAATAAATGAAAGAGTTGGGATGACAGAGGGAAGCATCTGTTGGAGGAAATGGGATGGAATGGAACCACTTGAACAGGAGGAGAGGTTAACCCTGGTAAGGAGTAAAGCTGCCTCTTCATGTGAGACCGAGGTAAAGGAGGAGAAATGGACGTGTGTGAAGTGAGATGAGGAAGAGGGGAGGGGAAGTGGATGGGAAATGGCCTCATATGTTGTCTGTAAAATATGAGATTCCCAAGGTTCTCAGCTGAGGCAGAAGGAGAACGGGGCGTCATGGAGATTGGAGGAGGGGTGAAAAGGGCCTTAAGAGCCTCTGTGGAGAGCTGGGAAGCAAGGGGCTAAGACACGGATCGCCGAGCAGCAGTGAGGGCTCAGCTGAGGCCGTGTAACGTAGATTTATAATTCTGGCTGGTGACATGGGCGTGTTGTCTGATACAGATGACTTGTGAAGTAGTAAAGGAAAAGCATCACATTTTCCTGTCCTCGTGAGATCTCACAGTGGCATGTGGCCATCCAGATGGCTTCCACTCTGGGCTACGGAGACTTAGCTGGCCAAAGGACAACAGGCCTGGAGCTGGTGTTTCCACTGGATTTTTATGGTCAGGAAACAGCACAGGCTAGAGTGGGCGGGATTTAGAACTGCAGAGGATCTCAAAGCTAAACCTCTTCTTACTTTTTCTGAAGAAGAAGTGTATCCTTTTTTTTTTAAACTTTGTCTCACCCCCCTCCTCATAGAAAAGAAAAAGCAAAAAGCAAAAGCCTCGTAACAAACATCCATAGTCGAGCAGAACAGCTTCCCACATTGGCCGTGTCTCATTGGGAGCCCGTCACCTCTGGGTCTTGATGGGACCTCTGGCATGGTTGTTGGTCAGGGCATTGATCAGAGTCTTTCAACGTTTATCAGCTTTGTCTTTTACAGTGTTATTGTTTGTGTCTAAATTGTTCTCCTGGTTCTGTTCCTCACTTGGCTCTCGTCAATACTTGCAAGTCTCCCAAGGTTTCTCTGAAACTGTCCCTTTTGTCATTTCTAGTGGCCTGAAGACCTGAGTTCAAATCCAGCCTCAGCCACTTGCTAGCTGTGTGACACAGAGCAAGTGATTTAACCTGTTTGCCTCAGTTTCCTCAACTATACAATGGGGGTAATAATACCACCTACCTCAGAGCGCAGTTGTGAGGATCACCTGGCATGATGATTATAAAGCACTGAGCATAGTGCTTGGCACATAGGGGGTACTTAATAAATGCTTATTCTCCCACCCGCCTGTGCCTTCGGGGTGTAGGCCTACTCATATCATTGCTGGGTTGTAACTTTTGAGGCATAGATCCAAATCACTTTCCAGAATGACTAATACTGTCATACAACTCCACCAATAGGGTGTTAATGTTCCTGTTTCTCACAACCTTTCCAGTAATTGTAATTTTCCTTTTTTTGTTATCTTTGCCAATCTGATGAGTGTGAGATAGAATCTCTGAGTTGATTTGTTTTGCATTTTCTAATTATTAGCAATTTGGAAAATTTTTTCATAGGGCTATTTATTGGTAACTTGAATTTCTTTGTTTGAAAGCACCTATTCATATCCTTTGGTGATTTGCTGGTTGGGGAATGGCTCTTGATCCTTGTAAGTTTGAATCTGTACCTTAAATATCTTTTTTTTTTCCTGTAATCTCATATGTTTCATTTTTTGCATTTATCTTTAAAAAAAATTATTTTCAGTTCCAAATTCTCCCTCCTCTACTCATTCAGAAGACAAGAAATATATTTCCATATTAGCCATGTTGAGAAGAGAAAAAAGCAAGAAAGAGAGAGTGAAGGAAAAATCTGCTTCCCAATGCATCAGTTATCTCTCTGGAGATGGAAAGCATCTTTATTCATGAGACTCTGGGAATTTTCTTGGATCACTGTCTTAATTAGAGTAGCTGAGTCATTCAGAGTTGATCATCATAGCATGTTGCTGTTGCTGTTGCTGTGTGCAGTGTTCTTCTGCTTCTGCTCACTGTACTTTGCATCAATTCATTTAAGTCTTCCCCGGTTTTTCTGAGAGCATCCAGCTCATCATTTCTTATAGCACAATAAATTCCATCACAGTCATCTACCATGCAGCTGTTCCCCAATGGATTGGCATCCCCTTAATTTCCAGTTCTTTGCCACCACAAAAAGAGCTGCTGTAAATGTTTTTGTACAGATAGGTCCTTTTCTTCTTTCTTTGATCTTTTTGGTATGCGGTCCTCATAGAAGTATTTCAGGGTAAAAGGGTAGCACAGTTCTATGGCCCTTTGGGCACAATTCCAAATTGTTCTCCAGAGTGGTTGGATCAGTTCACAACTCTACCAGCAATGCATCAGTGTCCCATTTTCCCCATATCCTCTCCATCATTTGTCATTTTCCTCTTCTGTCATATTAGCCAGTGTGATATGTGTGTGAGGTGGCACCTCAGAGTTGTTTTAATTTGCATTTTTCTAATTTTTAGTGATTCAGTTCCGTATATATCTTGAGAGGGAAATCTTAATCAGAGAAAATTAGCATGAAGGCTTTTTCCCAGTCAGCAGTTTCAAAGGGAAGAGGTTTTCCCAGTGTTACGTTGCTAGAAGCCAGGCACCAAGATGAGTCTTGTCCCTCCCGAGTCTGGTGCTCTCTTCATTCCAGTCAGCTGCCTAGGTGGTGCAGTGGATAGAGCACTGGCCCTGGAGTCAGGAGGACCTGAGTTCGAATCTGGACTCAAACATGTAACTCTCACTAGCTGTGTGACCCTTGGCAAGTCACTTAATCCCAATTGCCTCATATTTAAAAAAAAAAAAAGGAGCAGCTAGCTGGCACAGTGCATAGAGTACCAGCCCTGGAGTCAGGAGGACCTGAGTTCAAATCCGACATCATGACACTTGACACTTAACTAGCTGTGTGACCCTGGGCAAGTCACTTAACCCCAATCTCCTCACCAAAAAAAAAAAAACACAAAAAAACCCCAACACCAATGGAAGCTTCCATTTCACTGATTTTAGAGTACGTTCTAGCCCCATTGGGACTTTTCCGCCAAACGTCAGCAAGTCGCATCAGCACGTGCTCCCCTTTGTTCCCCTTCAGGTGCTGTATCCAGTGTGCCATGTGCGAAACCTAATGCTCTGGAGTGCCGTGTACCTTCCGTGTCCCTCCCCTTCCACGCCTGCCGATGATACCTGTGCTCCATACCCAGTCCCCGGTGCCAGTCCTGAAGATCAGCCTCTGAGTAGGTGAGCCATTGGCTGTCAGGGCCAGTGTGTGGCTGTCGATGTGAATGTAGAAGGAGAGGGGTGGGGATGACCTGGGACACTGGAGGCTTGTTGGGGGCCCATCAGCGTCTTCAGCTTTCAGAGTTCTGCAGAAATGCCAAGGCGCCTTTCAGATCCACATGAAACAATCTAATCAAAGTTGTTTCTGGGCGTCTTGCTCCCTCAGGAGTTTTCAGTCCTTGTAGTGCTGTGTGGTCAGCTGATTCCTGAATGACTCTTGCTGTGTGTCAGTAATGTCTGCGCGCACGCACGCATGCACGCTCCCTTTTGCTTAACTTACTCCATTTGGGTTTGAGAGGCAGATGCAGTATTTGAAGCTCAGAAGTTTGTCATGGGCACCCAAGTATGGTCTCAAGTTCATTCAGACCTCCTCACAGTTGTAGAGCATTGGATTTTTCTGTCCAGACTTCTTTCCAAGCCTACACTCCTGCATTCCTTTCTCACTGGCCCATCACCATCACACAACTAGACCATCAGGGACGTTTCTCAAGAGAACTGGAGGGTTGAGGGTGAGTGAGGATCCCTGCAGTCAAGGGCTCACCAGATGAGTGGGGCATGCTGGAGGAGCCCATGATGCGGGCCTTGTGAGGGCCCAGACACTCGTCCTCTTGTACGAGTGGCCCCCGCCTCTGGTGCTGCTGGAACAGACTCGGGTGCAATAGTGACCACCAGTCACTCTTGCCTCTTCATGTCCTTACAGGGATCCTCTTAGTGAGCTTCTAATCTCCACTCACTCTCCCTTGCCAGGCTACCAAAGACGCGGTCATTTGACAACCTGACGACAGTCTGCGACAGCAGCGTGCCCCCGACCAGCCGGCGCAGCAGCGACCCCAGCCTCAACGAGAGGTGGCAGGAACATCGGCGCTCCCTAGAGCTGAGTGGCCTGGGCAGCCCGGGGGAGGAGCCCTGTGATGGGGACAGTCTGGGCAGACAGGCCAAGGCCTTGGGGGGAGCTGAACTCTCAGTCGCTGCTGGTGTAGCAGAAGGGCAGATGGAAAACATCCTGCAGGAGGCCACTAAAGAGGACGGGGTGCTGGAGGAGGCCCCCCCCAGGAGCAGCACTGAGGGGGCAGAAACCAAAGAGGAGGCCCTCCTGGATAAGAAGAGCCAACGGGAGGATACAGAGTTCTGTAAGAAACCAGAGATGGCCCTGGCGGCTCTGATGATTTCTCCAGGAAACAGCACACATCAGTTGTTGACAGGTTTCCCTGGGCACGCCGATGAGCCTGGGGCTCTGCTGAGCCATAGCCAGGAGCCCCCTAAGAGGGACAGCCTGCTGGAAGGGCCTGGGGAAGGGCCTGGGAACAACAGTGTGGATGCAGACAGCCATCAAGCCCTACGGCCCCCCGAGATTCCCTGTGACATCTCCCTGCCCCCAGCAGTCCCGCTAGGAGCAAGACCACCCGCTGTGGAAAGCTCTGTGGAAACGTTAACAGAAGGGGAGGCCAGAGTAGACCAGCTCCCCTTAGGGCCTGGTCACAGACCTTGCCTCCCGGAGAGCGGGGGTGATGAGCTTTCTCGAGCCGATGGGGCACCCCTGGGGGACAGGGCCAGGGCGGGATCCAGAGTACCCAGGACTTCACACAGCCCAATGCCTTCTTCCTGTGCCTTGCCCATAGCTGAATGTAAAGAGGAGATTGTCTGCAATGGAGACCTGGAGATGGAGAACAAGGCCACAGAGCACCCTGTGGGGCTGACGGTGCCCCAGAGATACCCTGCCCCGAATGGACACTGTCTGGACGCAGAGCGCAGTCGGGTCACAGGGCCCTGGAGCCGACGGGTATCCGCCACGAGCGGCGGCTCTGGCCAGCTCCCCTTGCGGAGCACACACCCCAAGTGGCTGCAGGGCCAGCCGGGCAGGCAGCTGGCAGCTGGCAGTCCAGACCAGCCCACTCGCAGTCACCTGGATGACGACGGCATGCCCGTCTACGCGGACGCCATTCAGCAGCGCTTGCGCCAGATCGAAACGGGCCACCAGCAGGAAGTGGAGACCTTGAAGAAGCAGGTGCAGGAGCTGAGAAGCCGCCTGGAGAGTCAGTACCTGAACAGTTCCCTGCGCTTCAATGGGGACTTTGGGGATGAAGTGGTGAGTATGTTGGGCCTCATCAGGTAGCGCCGCCTGCAGAGACTGGGCTCTGGCCCAGGGCCTGGCGCCTCTCCTGCTCAGAGGCGGGGGGATTGGTAAGGAGCCACAGCAGCAGCCTGTTTCCTGAAGGGGCTCTCCCCAAGGCAAATATTGAGGACAAGGCCACAAGGGAGCGAGGGCCAAAGAGGCCCCCGGCCGGCCTGTACCAGGGCTGCCGCAGTCGCATCCGTCTGTCGGCTTATTCTGCTCCATCCTGCGTGCATCTCTGGGTGGGGGGGGGCATTCTTTGAGTGGGACTTGAGGACAGCCGGAGTCATTGCGTGTGCAGATGTCTCCTGAGGCTCACTGAGAAGGACTGGTGCTCCTGAGAACAGTGTAGTTTGTGGGGGTTAGCACCACATAGTCTTGCCAAGGAGGAAGGCCTTCATTCAGTGGACTCACTGTCCCCTGCCCGGGTGGTCACACTGTGTCACCGATGAGGGAGGAGCCAGAGCGCCCTGCCCTGCCCTGACTCTGGGATTGTAAGCATGCGTTCATTAAAGGCGGGTTTGTCCAACATTTCCAAGTGAAAGTGACTTTTCAGTCTTTGTCTCATGTTGACGGATTCTCATTTTCCCAAGGATCCCTCAGAGAAAGGAGGTCAGGCACAAAGCACTCGCTTTGATTTAGGCCTGGATGCATTGGCTCTAGCCCACCCAGAGGCTCATGCCCCCTGCGAACACAGCTCACCCTCCCTTCCTACTCCAGCTCCACCATCCCAAGGGAGATCACACTCATTGAGGGTTACCTCGGCCCAGAAGCAAAGCGCACTGAACACTTAGCTGTCCTGGCCCCCCTGCTCCTTCTCTAAGCCTCCCACAGGGCCGTGACCCACACGCCATTTAACTGGTGCTTCCAGAGGTCAGCAGCCCCCAAAGCAAGTGCATCTTGGCCCCCCAGCTCCCCTAGCTGCCCCTGCATCTTCCTTGTTCCCTGGGGAGGAGGGACCGGTTCGTTCTGTTCAGCTGTGTTTGTTTGCCAACAGACCTCAATCCCTGACTCGGAAAGCAATGTGGATCAGAGCTGCTTGTCTTGCTGCAGCACAGAGATTTTCTCTGAAGCCAGCTGGGAGCAGGTGGATAAACAGGACACAGAGGTACAGACTCACTCCCTGTGCTGCTAACCGTCGAGCTGTTTGTGATCTCCCCAGCCCCCTTTCATTAGGGCAGGACCCCCTGGCACAGCACGGCACCAACCCGGGCACCTCAGCGCTGTGCCTTCAGCTGCCAGCTTTCTAGCTCCACACTCTCTGAGAATCAGCAGAACACACCCACATGCTAGGCACTCATTGTCATGGGCCTGCATGGGCCCAGGCTGGAGTAGGGAACCGGGGAGCTCTTGGCTACTTCTTTTCTCTGAGGGGAATTTGGTGGAGATGGTTTGGACACCTTTCCTTTATTGATGACTCCAAATCTCTCAAGTCGGAGCTGGAGGAAGCAGCATCAACCCTTACTCTCCTCTGCCTTGTCTTGGCCCTCTCAGGCCAAACACCAGCGTCCCTAGGCTAACCTGACTCTGTCTTTGTCCCACAGATGACCCGCTGGCTCCCTGACCACCTGGCCGCTCACTGCTATGGCTGCGACAGTGCCTTCTGGCTTGCCAGCAGGAAGCACCATTGCAGGTAACCACTGCCACCCTGCCCTGGGCCATCCCAGGTGCTCATGCCCCTTTGGCGTGCACTGGCTGGGTTTTGCAGAGTGGCCCCGGCACCCACTCAGAGCCTCTGCTTCCGTGATCTCGGGATCACGCACTGTGTGTGTGCCCCACCTTGGTCACACCAACTTCCTGTGGATTTTAAAATCGTGCAACGGCCCTCTTTGTTTTCTTACCAAGTGAAAAAAATGAGAACCACCATCCGTCTTCCTCCTTCCCCTGCTTTCTAGTATAAAATCCCTTCCTCCTTTGTACTGCCACCGCACTTCCTTCTGTGGTCAGGAGGCCCAGGTGCCAGCCATCCCTTCTCCCTTTGCTCAGCATCGAGGGAGCCGTGGTGAGCCTCTTTGCAGGATGTCCCCCTCTCCTTCCTCCTGCTGGATTCTGGGCCTTTTCCTCCAGGCCACATTGTGTCTTTGCTGAGTTTCTGGGCTTCACAGGATTGTTGTGGACTCCTGTTCTTTGCCTCTGTGTTTGAGATTGCTCTGCTGTTGCTCTTTTGTTTCCCTTCCTGAACACATTGAAAGATGAAAGCAGCTCAGAGAAGAGATGAGGCTGGGTTTTCTCCCTATGACCTCAGCGCACCCCCCCCCCCGGGACCTGCACAGCCACCTGGATTCCTGGCCCTTAGTTCTTCTCGCTACTGATTGTAGACACAGAGGAGTGAATTCAGGGTGCTCCCTTAGAGCATCAATGGAGTCTAGGACAAACTGGAAGGAACTCAGGACGTGGAATGTTAGGAGGCAAAGGTCCCGTAGTCAACAAACATTACTGTTTGAGGGCCCACGTTGTATCCGATAGTGTGCAATGCATGGAAGGTCAGAGGTGAGCAGGACCTAGATGAGAGCCTAGAGCATTAGAGGTACGTGGGACCCTCTAGGATGGAGGGGGATCCTTGGTCCCCTGGCTGAAGTCAGTCTCTAGGCAGAGACTAGACACCAGCCCAGGTCTCCTGATGCCAGTTCAGGCTTCTTGCCACCATGCCCCACATGGCCCCTTAGGACTTATTTCCTGCCCCTGCCTTCTGGTCCTTCTCACTCAGCTTGGCCAGCTAGATCTGAGCCCAAGAGGGGAGAGACACTCAGCAGCTGAAGGTTTCTTTCTCGGGATTACCATCCTTTAAACACCTAATGACCAAGTCGGTCCGTGATCGCTTTGAGCAGGTTGACTGGAATAATCTAAAAAGAGTGGGAGAAGCAGCTCGGCCCCTCGAGGTGACCACAGTGGTCGAAGGATTGATGCTCTTTTTGAACTGGAAAATTCCATGAGCAGCAGTGGTTGGCTTCCCTGCAGGAGCAAAGCCAGCTCTGAAAGCCTCTGGCCTCCGGGCTCCGGAGTCTTAGCAGCCCCAAGTACCCCCTTCTCTGGGGCTTTCCACAGCATCCCCATTGAGCTGTTTCTCCCCTCCTTGCAGGGACACTGACCGTGTTGATCCAATGTGGTGAGCATTTACAACAGCCTGTCTGTGATGTCTTGCATTTCTCTGATAACTTCTCCAGACTAACTCTTTTTCGATTCTCCCTCTTTCTCTCTGTCTCCACTCACCAAGACGTGAGCCCGGGGATTGGGGTAGTTTAGGCCAGCAGGTGCAGAAATGGAGGAAAACCAGAGCACGTCCCTCTCTCAGGAGAATGGCATTTAGGATTCAGTCGGGCTGTTGCTGTGTAATTCACTTTACAGGTCAGTCCGTGACATTTCTGATCAGGGAAGAGCATTTCCTGGCTCATTTTGTCAGGGCCTTGGCAGCCTAAAGGATATAGCCCCCTAGGCTGTGGGGTATCAGAGGTTGACACTGCAGGTGACATCTGGTCAAGGAAAACAGTCATTGTGACTTGGGAGCTGCCTTGTGAGGGGCACAAGACCAGGCCAGGCTGAATAGAGAGCATCCTTTACCCCACCCACTCAGAGCGCACTTGCTCATTTAGCCCCAGGGAGGCAGCTCCAGTCTCTTTCAGGTCTCTGAGCTGAGATCCAGCAAATCTCATGCAGGTTCCTGAATTTACAAAAAAAAAGGGAAGACCATGTCACAGTAGATGCAGGCCATCTGTCTGCAGAACCGCTGGCCAAGGTTAGCCGCAGCTCTTGCTGACTCATACTTCGTGGGAGCAGAGTTATAAAACAGAGCCACTCTCTTCCAGAGAACGACATTTACCCCTTCGCTCCTCTGCATTCTGCTCTTTGTCCTTGTGTCTCTTCCCCTACCCCCAAACCACATTCCTTCCCTTCATTGACCTTCCTGGTCTTTAGGAAGAACAGTTTATCAGACAGAAGTGGTCCCCCCAAATATGTAACTGAAAGGGATGGAGGGGAGCGAGCCAGGTTGGAAAGCCGGCCTTCTCTTATAGCCAGAGGTTGACCCTCTCCTGGTTACTTTCCAACTCCTGGGAACTAGCTCAGGGCAGACTTTTTTTGTGGCAGCGACTGACTCCCAAGAGTGCCTCTCCCAACTGGGCTTGGTGGGACTGACCTCAGTCATAGGGCTATCCAGGCTTTGGGGCTGAAAAGGGGGCCTAGAGAGTAAGTCTGACCCCTGAGGCCCAGAGGGAGGGAGAGACTTGGCCAAAGAGCAGGCAGTGGGTAATTCCTGGGCCCTACACTTGTAGGCTCATCAGAGGCAGGGAGAGGAAGGGAGTCAGCATCAGGAGACAATATGTCAATAACTGGAAAGGCCCGTGAGCCTTCCTTAGGCTGCTAACTGAGGCACGTTTGAAAGAGGAGGAAAGAAATCTTGGCCACACTCTGAGGTTGTCTGAACCCTGTGTTTCGCCAGAGGTGCATGAGCTCTGAGCCGCCTCAGCCAACTGACACCTAATTATGGGGTGGGGGGTGTTCCCTCTAGCCATTCCTTGTCCTTTTGCATCCCTCCCCCTCACACTCTGAGCATGCAACACATGGCTTCTCATCCTGTGGCTTTGCATGATTCCAGATCTCCCCCTCCCCCCCCATCACTGCCCTCCTCAGCCCACAGGGATTGGAGTGAGGCTCTTGCACCCAACTCTGGTCTATCTCAGTATCATAGGGGCAAAAAAGCGTGCTTGTGTGTGTGTGTGTGTGTGTGAGTGTGCCTGTGTTCCCCCTGTTGAGGCGATGATGGCCTCAGTGTTTCTCATGGGCCCAGGGCTGCTGACTCCGGCTCTGGGCATAGCCCAGGCATCCTACAGAAGCCTTCAGCTTGGTACTGTGGGGTATCAGTGCCAGCACCTCCTGTTTCCTCAGCTCGGCAGCTCCCCCAGAGCCCCAGGTGAATGTGCTGCATTTGGCTTCTGCTTCCTTTCACGCCCAGCCATCATTAATGATGTCACCTATTTCTTGTGTCTCCCCCTTCCCAACTCAAGGAACTGTGGGAATGTTTTCTGCTCCAGCTGCTGCAACCAGAAGGTGCCGGTTCCCAGCCAGCAGCTCTTCGAGCCCAGCCGAGTCTGCAAGTCTTGCTATCACAGCCTGCACCCCACGAGCTCCAGCCTGGACCTCGAACTGGAGAAACCCATTGCTGCCACTTCAAACTGAAGCCTCTGCCTGTCGGGGGCCAGGGCGGCTCCCCCCCGGGGAGCCCTGCACACCCTGGGTGCCCCGAGAAGGTCCCGTGGCCCGCGCGCTTTGGAGTGGGGAGCAAGGACCCGCCTGCTCCGAGGACGGAGCTCTAGGGCGTCTTGCTGGGGTGGAGGATCCTCCCCTCCCCCCTGCCTCTCCACCCTCTGATCTGTGTTTGGGCTTTGGTTTTGCTAGATGACTGGAGGTTGCAGAAGGGGTCCTGTGGCTCTTAGCTCTACCCCCCCCCCGTTGGTCGGTACTGCAGAGTTGGCTTGGTTTGGAATCGGGAGGCAGGAGAAGGGGGAGCCAGGAGCCAAGACCAGAAGCAGTGTGCAGAGTGCCCTTGCTGAGGCTTTCAATCACTCCTCATGCCACCAAACAAGGTAGTGCTGTTTGGGGAAACCTTTGCTGCTAGAAGAAATGGGGAGCTCTGGTCCCGTGAGGGCCCGTCCCGCCTTCTCTCTCGTAAGCCTGGGCTGACTTAGCCTCCCTTTGCTGACAGGGAGCTCACGAGCCCGTTCTGTCCTCGGGCAGCTTCCCTGTTTTGTAGGGTGCCCTCGTGGCCAAGGCCTGTCCCTTAGCTGAGCCTGCAGATGCAGCGAGGAGGCCGAGCAGATCTCCCGTCCTCCCTGTGTGGTTTGTTTGTGCGTTGACCCAGAACATAGGACCCTTCTTGCTGACAGTGGCCAGGTCTGCAGCTTCTCAGTGCCCACCTCCCTTCCCAGCAACGAGCCGCCCCTAGTACTGCCCCTTCACACCCAGTCACGGCTAACACAGGGAGATCTGGACTCGGGGTTCCAAAAGGCCCCAGCTTCCTTCCCCCCCCAAAAAAAAAAACCAACAAGCAAAGAATCATGATCTCTCCTCCAGGGTAAAATCAGCCTCTGAAAGTACAAGCCCCCAAGAATGGAACCAGACTTCCCATTCCCTTTTTCCCTGGAGAATGGGCTGGGCTTGACTTTGGCCATCAGCAGAAAGAAGGGCCCTATGTAGGACCTCCATCTGGTGCCATTTTTGGCTTCTCAGCAGCAGCAGCAAAGTCCATTTGGAGGAGCTGCCCTTACATCACTAGGGAAACTGCCCAGGACTTGGACAGGAGGTTTTTGGGGAAAAGTAGGAGGAGAGCGGTGGAGAGTGGCCGGGGTTTGTGTGCGCTGGTTTGTGTTGGTATCCATGTTTTGCACCCACAGGCTCTCCCTCCCTCTGGGGAAGGAGGACCGTGCTTTGTTGCACTCAAAGCTGTCACCAGGTAACAGGGTAGAAGTGTCTGAAGGAACTCTGGGATGAGGACCTGTGCGGAGGGCCTGCTCCTCACTTGGCGTCCTCTGGGGCCTTCGGAGGACTTTCCAGCCATCGTCCCAGAGCATGCCCCAGCAGACCTCCCACGGGGCCTGCTTTGTCAGGGTGCCTCCGAGCTAGCAGTAGGGAAGCCGGGGGTGCTCCTCCCCGCACGTGGGGGCTGGGAGTGAGGATGAATCAGCCGGAGGGAAGGTTCTCCAGAGGTTCCGATACGGGTTTCTTGGGTCTGATGTACAGTGTGAATAAATGCTTGCAGCTCGTAGGCCCTCCCCCTTGTTTTTGATCAATGAAGCACTTTTTTATTAATATTATTTTTCTTTGTATGTAAAGGAGGAACTGTAACTCTCCGTAGCTGTACATATCACCCTTCTCTCTTACAGAGGGGGCAGTGCTCCTCTATTTTTCATTTTTTTGTCAAAGCAAGAAGTAAATACTTTAGAATTGTTAAATATATAAATAAAAGTGAATAAAGTTTAGAGTTCCGCATGGTAGCGTTTGCTAATGCTTTTAAAGTTTCCTTTCCCCTTGGTTCATCACCTCCTTCCTTTCCCCTCTCCCCATAGACACTGTTGAAGGTGCCGCCCAGAATCTGCCCCCTTTGGCGTCTTGTCCCAAAGCCCTGGCTGTTGCAGGGATTCAAACTCCCTTTGCATCTCTGGTGTCCTCAATCCAAGCAACCCCTGATCTCAAAGCCAGGCTGGGGAGTTTGTCGTGTGAATTCAGAGCGAATTCCCCAGACTCAGCCCAGCACAGGGCAGCCCCGGCGGGGATGGCGGTGGCAAGGGAGGAGAGTGCTGAGGACAGCAGGAAATCAGCCCTCCATTTCTGGTCCCTCCTCGCGTCACGCCCCTGGCTGGGCAAGGAGTCCCCTCGCCCTTCTAAGCCGCCAGGTAACAGCAGGTTCCAAGATCTGTGCTTCGTTACCTAGGCTGGTAGAATTACCCGACGTGATTTCCCGCCTCTTCCCTGCCTAATCACTGATATATGGTGACCAGTATTGGAAACACAGGAAAGTCCCTGTGTTGAGTTGCCCTTTACCCTCAGGATCTCAGTGTGAGAGCAGTCAGTGCCCAGTGCTGTGTATGCTCTCAAGTAGCCTCCCATCCCCTGAGGGAGGGCCTGACTCCCCCAGGCAGACTCTCACCAATGCATCGTGATCACTGGAGGCACTTGGACTTGACCTGTTCCCAGAGTACATGACGTGCTCAGGGCCGTGTCACTTTCTGACCTGAAAGGCAGGGTCACTTGAGAGCCGAAGCATCTAGACCTTTGGTCTTTGGGAGCTGCAAGGTGGGCCAGTTAGGGAAGAAGCTATGAATTCCAAGGCTCACTGTCTCGTGAGAAGAAGCCGGTTCCCATACTGGGCCCACAAAGCATGAGCCCATTGAATGGCAAGCCTGTAACCTGTCAGATGGTTCCTTCTACAAAGCCGTGAGTCAGTACTGGCAGGCTGGGCTGTTTGGGGGCAGCGAGCATGTGGAGGATGCTAGAGGTGACCAGAGGTTTGTCACCCCCAGGGACGGCAGCTCCGCCAGGCCCTGCTTAAGAACTTGGGGACGGCCACTTTTCTGGAACTTTCCTGTGCTTTGTCTCCTTCAAATTAAGAGTATTTTAAGGGGCAGCGAGGTGGTGCAGTGGATAGAGCACCGGCCCTGAAGTCAGGAGGACCCGAGTTCAAATCCAGCCTCAGACCAAACACTTGACACCTACCAGCTGTGTGACCCTGGGCAAGTCACTTAACCCCAATTGCCTAAAGAATATAAAAATATTTTTAAAAAGAGTATTTTAAGGGTTTCCAGGCTTTGTCCCCTAGCCACTAAAGAGTAACCTTAAAGCTGTCTCCTTTGCAGTTGACTAATAGATAAAGGCTCTCTGGAGGGATTTCTAGGATCAAGTCCCTATGTAACCCTATTCAGAAACATAAGTGTCAGGCAGTCAGAAATATTGAGGTGCCTCATGAACACTGAGCAGGCCTGAGAGGAAACGTCATTGAATTTCTGACATGGAAAATTGAATAGGAATTGGGAGAGAGCTCCATCCTGAGCTAGAGCGCTGGATTTTCCCAGTGCAGATGGAGTGCTTTGCGTGGCTGTTTACAGAATGATTCAGCGACTTTGATCCTGGTCTTTATTGACCTTGCAAGCGTAGGAGTGGAAATCGGGAAGGCTTACTGGAGCGCATGGAATACTCATGGCTCCTGTGATGAGCAAAGCCTAGGTCGCAGTATCTGCACGTCACTGGCGCCCAGAAGACTGCCTGGAGCACACAAGTGCCTCAAGCAGCCAGAGGGAACTCTGGTCCGATCCAGTGATGTCTCCTGGACAATTAGCTGCCCCTGAGCATCGGTTGGTCAAGCCTCTCCCTCGGCCAAGCAGTTGTGTTTGGAACCTGGGAAGGGAGGGCCATGGTAAGACTTCTCCAAGGCTGCCACTGCCCACCTGTGGAAGCTTTGCGATGATGCCCTTGAGTTCTGCCAGCCATCAGCTGTTCTTGCAGTGCTGGTGGGTGAGCGTGGGGGTGGGGGGCAGTGGTGGAGAGACTTGGTTGTATGTGTGGTGCAGTGCAGTTTGGGGGTGGCCGTAAAGGTTAAGCTTAATTGCTTCAAGATCACTTGAAAGGTTCATTTTTTTAACAAGACAATCTCAACAACTGGCGAGGCCCAGATGGTGTTCAACAAAGGTGATTTGGTGGCCGTAGACCTCAGTGCTTACCAGCTACGACAGCTCTGGCCTCAGTGACTGCTGACATTGTGATAAATTTGTCGTTTTTGTGCATGACCAGGGCCCCCCACTCTTTGGGTATGTGAACTTTCTGGGCCACCGCATTGCTTAGCCATTCAGATTCAGGCTCTGCAGCAGGGAAAAGAATCATTTAGTAAGGAAGGGTCAGTTTCCCACACGGAGTCACTTAATTATTGCAGAGATACAGAGCTGACCACATGAATGCGGTGACCTTTCTTTGTTCTTTTTCTGTTCCACAAAATCTGGGGGTGGAGATCGGCTTTTGAAGTCCCTCCACCATCGAAAGGGGTATAAAGAACTGAGGTTACCCCATCCATGTAAAGGGCATGTGTCTTCTTATCTTAAATACTCCCTTGGCCAGAGCTGAAAGAGTAGCATTTGGGAGAGGGATGCTTTGTCCTAGAATCAGCAGGCATCCAGAGAAGGTGGGATGGTCTCGCCCAAGGTCATGAAGCTACTTAGAGCTGGGGAGAAACCAGGTCTTCAGACTCTTGGCCAGTTAGTTCATGGAATAATAATAGTAATTAGAATAGCATTTCTGGAGCACTTTAACATTTGTAAAGGGCTTTACTTGTTATCTCCTCTGATCCTCAGAACAGTAGGTGCTATACTTACTTATAATTATACAATTTTCCCCGTTTTACAGATGAGGAAGCCAGAGCCCAGAGCAGTTACGAAGTCAAGCTCAGAGTCACACAGCAAGAGACTGAGATAGAATGGGAACTCGGATGTTCCCTATTCCAGGGTCTACGCCCTGTGCCCCAGGTCCCTCTCTCCAAGAATCGGAAGGGCTCTCAGAAGCCATTTTATCTATTGTCCAACTCATACTTGAACAAGGAGGCCCCCCATCATCCAGCCCCTCCCCCCCAAAGCCCCCAGGGGCTGGGCTGACCCTTATGTGTTATGATGAGGAAAGGAAGCTTCTAGGAATTCCCGGGTCAAGGTTCTGTTTGTCTGCCCTGTGGCCATTCAACATTTGTTTATGGTAGTAAGGCAAACAGCTGGGTCCGCAGTCCGCTTGGATCAGTGCTCCATCTCCAGAAGCTATCTTAAGGCCAGCCCCACCACCTCCAGCTTCACTCCCTTCCAGAACAGTCCAATCTCAATCCACAGGGCAAAGTTTGACATTAAAATGGAAGCATCCCCTGACGGTTATTTTTTTTTAAATAAATAAAACCACTCACTCTAATCTTTTGCTCAGTTTATAAAGAGTTGTGTTGTCTCCTTATGAGGCACCTAAAATCAGTGTCATTGTTATGTGGCTACGTGTTTAGAATGGGTGTGTGTGTGACTGTGTGTGTTGTGGCAGCTAGTGGCACAGTGGGTACAGCACCAAGCCTGGAGTTCAAATGCAGCCTCAGACACTTCCTGGCTGGGTGACCCTAGGCAAGTCACTTAACCCTGTTGGCCTCAGTTTCCTCATCTGTCAAATGAGCTGGAGAAGGAAATGGCAAACCACTCCAGTATCTTTGCCAAGAAAATCCCAAAGGGGGTCACCAAGAGTCAGACCCAACTGAAATGACTGAATAACAACAAATCTATGTACACATACATATGTGTGTCTGTATAACATTGCATGCACATACATACGTATCTTATCGAACATTAGGAATTCAACACATTTAAGACATGCTGGTCCTCAGGCATATGGTATGTTTACAACAGGCCAACTTCATTTCCCTTCTATTTAAGGGCCTCCACCATGTTTAGTCTTTTCTTAGCGGGGAGCCTGGGTGCCTTCCTTTCCTTTGGAAGTAGGGCTTGCCTCATACACCAGAGCTATGTCTCTGCAAACAGCAGCGGCCCCATAGCAGCCAGCTCGCTGAGCAGTGTCCAAAGGGCAGAGGTCTTGTTCACACCACCTAGGGAAAAAAACCATTTCAGCTCAGGAGTCCTCCTATGAACTGCTCTCAGGTGAGGGCTAAGGTCGTTAAGCTCTCTTTGTTTCTGACTCCTATTTGAAGTAAATTTCCTTCTGGGCCGTGGGCCTACCAAATCAGGGCCAAGTCACTCCCAAATTAAGTGGCACAGTGTGAAAGGAACAGGAAAACATTCCTGTTCCAGGCTCGCTTGGAACAGGTACATAAGGCTGATCTTTTACCTCTTCCCCAGAATTTACTTTGGGTAATTTCCAGATTTTGTTCCTGTCTGGGTTTCCCAAATGTAGTGAAGGAATACCCTGTGCAGACATCCCAGGTAACATATGTGTTAGGTACAGGACAGCCTATTTCTTTTGAAAGGACAGGGAGATGGCTTGTCTGAGTGAATCTGTGTGGCATTTCCCAGATCAGACCCAGGGAAAGATGAGGAAGAAGACTATATCACCAGGTTAAATTCCACTGAGTTTTGAGCTGGTGATGGAAGTCTGGGAGGCGAATGTGGTTTGCCTGTTATGTGGGAGGAAATTGGCCAAGCCCAGGAGATGGAGATCCTCTTTACCTCTGTGAAGCATAGACGTCAGAAGGGGAAGCCTCAGCCCAGGCTGCATGCTCTATCAAAAGGGCCCTAGACAGAGAGCAGATCTTCAGTGAGAGAACCAAAGAACACTATTTCATTACAATCCTATTCCAGTCCCTGGGACTGTGCGATGTACAGCAGAAAGGGGATTTGGGAATCCTCATAGCCCACCACCTTCTTTTACAAGTGAGGAAACAGGCCCAGTGAGGCCGTGAGATCACAGAGTTGGAAGGGTCCCTGGGGGTTACTTAGCTGCGTGCTCCCATTTCACGAAAGAGGAAACGGGCTCAGCGAGGCTTTGACTTGGCCAGTGTTACAAGAGTAGGGTTGGGATTTGAACCAAGGTCTTTGCCTCCAAAGCCATTGTTCTTCCAGGGATACCATGTTGCCTCTGCCTCAGAATCCTGCCCTCCCCCAACTGAAATGAGGACATGTGGGAGAAAGGAAGGAACTACCTATATAGATCCTGGCCAGTGTGTAGGCTAGGGCCCTGGCTTCCATTTCCATGGAGGTGCTGCCCTGTGCTAGGAGCCTCTCCACCTGCCAGGCCAGCCTCCTGAGGGCATCCCGCAGGCACTGGATGGAAGGAGCCAGCTCTGAGTGGTTGGAAGCAGAGGCCACCTTCTCCTGGGGGGAAGGACAAACAGAGTACAACAAATAATATTAACGGACTCCATCAGAACCTGTCCTTGGGCAGCTAGCTCCTGGGGCAAGCAGGCGAGTCCTGCTCTGCATGGCCTCTGAGCATCTCACCAATGTGGCCTTCCTGCAAAGGAGGCCTACCATTCCTAAGGCTCTCATGGTTGTAAAGGTGGCCCACCCTGACCCTCACGTGAAGCCAAGTGCCTCATCTTATTTGATCTGCACAATAACACTGGGAGGGAAGCCATGTCACCCGCATTGTACATGCGATGATAAGAATCCCCCATGAAGGGAAATGATCCCAAGAAATGGCAGAGGTGTGTTTTTCCAAATGCAGAGCTCTTACCATCTCCGCCCTGGGGTGAGTCCCCCAGCTCTGTAGACTTCAGCTTACAGGCAGGTCAACGCAGTTCTTTTCTGAACACATTAGTTGACTAGAAGCAAGGACATGCTTCCCCTGCCAGGAAATAAGCCCTTTTCCCAGAGGATCCCAGCCCCTCCCGACTCCAGGGTTCAGTGAGACAGGCAGAGGGGACAGCAGGGCACTGCCAACAAGCTCCCATTAGCATCTCACCTGGACAGATGCTGAGAAGGCCTGCATCACCTGGCCTTGGCTCTTGGCCAGGACATATAGGGTGTCTAAGGCAAGGATGTTGGTGGTTCCCTCCCAGATGGTCAGCACCTGCAGAGGGGAGAGCAACCCTTCCCCCTATTGCACGGGTCTTAGGCCTTGTGGCAGTCAAGGGGGTTTCCTGTCTGAGTTGCATTACCTTCCCTCCCCTTATTAGGCCCCTGTGCTGCCTACTGATTCAAAGTCCCAATTCCTGGGGTCCCACTGGTCCCTACATCCCCCTTCTGACTCTGAGTGCAGCCCAAGAGCCATGTCGTGGAACTTCCAGTACAAACACAAGCTGGAGATGAGGGTGTCAGGAACACAGAAGAGTCTCTGGCTATTTGCACAAACCAGAGGCCTTTGGTTCAGGGCTACTGGCTGGTGTGTTTGATCTTAGGGCTCCTACCTGCGTGTCCCGAAGAATGCCTGCCAAGCTTGTGTCCTCCATGTAGCCCTGCCCACCGAAGCATTCCAGCCCCTCAGAGACAACAGCCATTGCCTGTGAGGAGAGGGTCTGGCTGGAAAAAGGCCCATTTCTGCATCCCACCCTGTTCTCCGGACACTACAGGCTTCTGGGAGCCAATGAGATGCTCCTGGGTGCATCTTGGCACCTGGGGTCGCTACTTTGACCACTCTTGTCTGCAGGCAGGGGACTAGGGGGTGGGGAGCTGAGCCCAGAAATTCCGGGACATTCCGAGCCGGAAGGGACCCCAGAGGTCATCAGTAGTGCTCCAAGAGTTGTTCCAACAATGCCACGAGGTAGGTCACAGGGTCCTAGATTAAGAGCTGGAAGGGACCTTGGAGGGCACAGGGTACAGCCCCCTCGTTGAAAATGATTATTTATTCTCCGTTTTCAACATTCACTTCTATAAATTTTCTCCCCCTCCTTCCTTTCTCCTCTCCCCAAGAGGCGAGCAATCTGATATGGGCTGTACGTATACAATCATATTAAACATATTAGTCATTGTAAAGAATTAGAACTAAAGGGAAAAACCATGAGAAAGAAGAACAAAAAAAAGAGCAAATAGTCTGCTTCCATTTGCATTCAGCCTCCATAGTTCTTTCTCCGGATGTGGATAGCATTTTCCGTCATGAGACTTTTGGAGAGGTCTTAGATCCTCGCATTGCTGAGAAGGGCTAAGTCTATCAAAGTTGGTCATCACAGGGGCAGCTAGGTGGCGTACTGGCTAGAGCATTGGCCCTGGAGTCAGGAGGACCTGAGTTCAAATCTGGCCTCAGACACTCACTAGCTGTGTGACTCTGGACAAGTCACTTAACCCCAACCGCCTCACCAAAAAACCCCCCAAAAAAACAAAAATTCTGGTTTGGGGCAGCTAGGTGGCAAAGTAGATAGAGCTCTGGACTTGGAGTCATGAGGACCTGGTTGTAACCCTTGACATTTATTAGCTGTGTGACCCTGAGCAAGTCACTTAACCCCGATCACCTCACCCAAAAGCAAAATATATATATGTCATCATGTAACATGGCTGTTACAGCGTACAACATTCTCCTGGTTCTGCTCACTTCACTCAGCATCAGTCTATACAAGTCTTCCCAGGTTTTTCTGAGGTCCACCTGCTTATCATTTGTTATAGCACAATAGCATTCCACTACATACATATACCACAACTTGTTCGGCCATTCCCCCAGTTGGTGGGTGTCCCCTCAATTTCCAATTCTTGGCCACCACAAAAAAAAAACTGCTATAAATATTTTTTTAGGCAATCGCAGTTAAGTGACTTGCCCAGGGTCACACAGCTAGTAAGTATCAAGTGCTTGGTCTGAGGCTGGATTTGAACTCCGGTCCTCCTGACTTCAGGGCCGGTGCTCTATCCACTGTGCCACCTAGCTGCCCATTGCTATAAATATTTTTGTATATGTGGGCCCTTTTCCCGTTTTTATGATCTCTTTGGGATACAGACCTCCTAGTGGTATTGCTGAATCAAAAGGTATGAAGTTTTATAGGCCTTTGGGCATAGTTCCAAACTGCTCTCCAGAATGGTTGGATCAGTTCACAACTCCACCAACAATGTATTAGTGTTCCAATTTCCCCACATCTTCTCCAACATTTATCATTTTCCTGTTTTGTCATGTTGGCCAATCTGATAGGTGTGATGTGGTACCTCAGAGTTGTTTTGATTTGCATTTCTCTAATCAATAACGATTTAGAGCATTTTTTTGTATGACTATAGATAGCTTTCATTTCCTCATCTGAGAACGGCCTGTTCATATCCTTTGACCATTTATCAATTGGGGAATGACTTGTATTCTTATAAATTTGACTTAGTTATCTAGAAATGAGGCCTTTATCAGAGACACTGGCTGTAAAAATTGTTTCCCAGCTTTCTGCTTCCCTTCTAATCTTCAACCTCCTCATTTTACAGTTGATGAAACAGACCCAGAGATGTTAAGTGACTTGCCTAAGGTTGCATGGCTAGTAAAGTGTTCGAGGTGGGATTTGAACTTTGAAATTGAGGTAGGTCTTACTGACTTCAGGTCCAGCACTCTTCATTACACCACATTACAGTTATTCCTTCCACATCACGATTTTGATATATCATGGGTGGGCATAAGAAATTAGATGGGAATTTTTTTTTGGAGTTCTGGTGGAAGCTTCAGACAACACCAAAAAGAAAAAAATTTAGAAACGAATGCATAAAATATATGTATAGGATTGTATACTATACAGATTTTGCAATAAGGTACTGTAAACACCCCATAAAGGAAAAAGAAAAAAAAATTCAGACTTCTTCTCTGGTATAAAGGGAGGCCCAAAATATTTTACACAAATTTTCCAGATTGTGGGGGTGCTACACTGCTAATGCCCGATATGTGGAAGGGATAACTGCATTCCCATTTTTCAGATATAAGAAATTAAGGCCCCAAACAGAGAGTAATGGCTTGCCCAAGGTAACAGAGTCATAGATTGAAAGTTGGAAGGTCTTTAGAGGTCTACTACTCAAACCCCCTCAGAAACCCAGAGAGAAGCCAGGTAACATGAGTGATAAGCAGTACAGCCAGAATTTGAGCCCAGGTCCAAATCTAACTTCCTTATTTTACGGGGAAGCAGCAGGCTCAGAATGGGAAGATGACTTAGTCAGGGTTATACAGGGAGTTAGCGGCAAAGCTCAGTATGAAACCCGGGGGGGCCCTAATTCCCAGTAGCCCCTATACCCCCCGGGGTGGCAGAGGGAAAGGAGCTGCCCTGTGGTGGATCCAGGTCCTTAAAGTGCCCAGCAGCCTGAAGAAGCCAGGTCTTGGGGGCTGATGTCTGTCTGTCCTCATATCTGTTCACAGTGGGCTTGGGCAGACTGAGAACTAACTGCATAACTGAAAAGAGGCCTTGATCCTAAATTCTAGAGTCCTGAGATTCCAGGGGGCTGGAGTTCTAGTCCTTATTCACTAAACTGAGTCAAGTGTCCGCTGTGTTCCAGACCCCGGCTAGCCTAAGGGCCTTGATACAAAAACTTTGAATGTCTCTCCACTTTGGGGGGTTCACACCGGCACAAGTCGTTCCTGCCAGAAGGAACACGGAAAACATCTGCCTGAGATGAGAAAGTCTGGGGAAAGATAGCAAAGACCGGAGGGATGGGGAGGGCACAGCTAGTGTTTGCCTCCCCGCGGCCCTTTGCAGGCAGAGGATTCAGAAGGGAGAGGCAGAACTGAACAGCTGGTGTCTGAAAACTGGATTTGGCTTGGGGGATCACAGCTTAAAATAAAATGTAGGCTGGCAAGAATGAAATCTACCTAAAATACAGTAACAGTAATAATATCTGTGTCAATGTATTATGCAATATATGAAAAATAATATAATACGCATGTGTATACTGTTACACATGTATACATTTAAATGTGTGTTTACATATACACGTGCGTGTATTATATCTACTCCGTATATAGCATATGTATTATATACACATTCACGCAATATATACATGCATACGTACAGATTCAATATGCACATACATATGTGCATATATGTACATGCATGCATGCATATATGTACATGAGGGAGCTTTGCAGTCCAAAGAGCTTTAAACTGAAGAAGAAGGAAGAGGAAGAAAACTGCCTGTGTATATCCGCCAAGCTGGTTATCATAGTCTGTCAATAAACGTTTATTAAGTGCCTCTTATGTGACAGGCAGTTAGGTGGCTCAGTGGATAGAGCCTGGAATGAGAAAGACCTGAGTTCAAATCCAGCCTTGGACGCTTCCTAGCTGTGTGACCCTGGGCACCAATCGAAGGGCATGGCATGGTGCCAGAGTTATGGCGGCAGCTCAGAGTGAGCCGACACTGGCAAAGAATGCCGAGGGAAGAAGACTAGGACTTTGGGTTGTTTATTTGAAGCTGTTTGGGGAAAAGGGATGGTCCAAGCAGGGACCAAGGAGTGCCAATAAATAATGGAGAGGTCAGCTGCTCAACCTTCGCTTTGCTTGTTTGGGCTTGGCCAAAATGGCCAAGAGGGAGGTGTAGTCCCCAAGGCAAGGAAGGAGACGGAAATGGAGCCCTTGGCGGCCGCCAGAGAGATTTGAAAGAGAACCAAAGGAGCTTCGCCAGGACTGGAGAAGGGCAGATGGGCTGGGAAAGTGTGGGCAGGGAGCAGGATGGAGTCTGCCATCTATAGGCCAGTGCCCTTGACTGATTTCTGGGGAGATTATTAAAGACATGGTCGGGGAGCATCTAGAAAAGATGGTGGCTGCAGGCCTCTCGCCTCTGCCCGCTCAGACCGCGTTTGGGAGCTTGGATTTGGTTGTGAGGCAGCTTGGCACCAAGGCCTTGGATAAAGCTCTGGGCCTGGGGTCAAGATCTGAATTTAGATTGGACCTCAGGTGCTCACTAACTGTGTGACCTTGGGCAAATCGCTTCACCTCTGTCTGCCTCCGTTTCAATTGTAAATCGGGTTTAATAATTGCCCCTACCTTCCAGGGTCATGGTGAGAATCAAGTGAGGTAATATTTTTAAAGCTCTTAGGATGATGCCAGGCACACAGTAGGTGCTTAACAAATGCTGGTTCTCTTTGCACCTCCCCTCCCCTTTATATGGCACTTTAGAGTTTATACAACACACCCACAGTTTACAGATTAGGAAACTGAGGCCAAGCGCCTTTATCCGTAGCTACGCGGTAAAACCAGGACTAGAATCCGGGTCCTCTAGCTTCAAGGTAAGTGCCCTATCACATTGTGTCCCACCGCTTCTGGACAGAGAGGAGATAAGGCCGCGTCCTTGATCAGCTGGGCTCTCACCTGTTTTCCAGTGTAGAGCTTGGTCACGGAGGCCAGCAGTCGGAGGAGGTGAGAGTCCTGGGCACTGGCCAAGTTCGTCTCCTTCAGGCCGAGTAACCTGCCCACCTCCATGACCAAGAGGAAGCCACCCCGCGTCTGTACCTGCCGGGCCAGGGATGGGGGAGGGAGCTGTGGGAAGGATGGTGGCCCGAGGAGGGGGCACTGCCAGCCTGGGCTGGGCCGACTGGTGGCCGCCTCCCTGTGTGATCAACATGGGCCTAGCCCTGGCCCCAGAGGGGTGGTAGAGAAGGAGCCGCCCAACAATGCTGATTTCTGGCTTACTCTCACTCTTCTACCAGCCCACTTTGGCCTAGCACCCTCCTCCCTCAGAGAACGGGTCCTTGCAAGCATTCGCTCTCAACCCACCTCCTCTTCTGACAGATGAAAAACGGAGACCGGAGAGACTTGATTTTTCCCAGAATTGTGTGGCTGGTTAGTGGCAGCGCTGAGGCTACCCCCCACCCAGGCTTCCCCTCTTCTAGGTCAGTGAGACTGACATTCTATGGCTTGGATGGGGGAAGGGAGGAAGGGGTGTGAAGGCTCTCCGTCACTGCCTGTAGCCTAAGTCAGACTGCAGTCCCAGGTTCATCAGCCCTTCCTCCTGGGGGCTGGGGATGCCCTCTCTGCTGGAATGAATGGTGAGAGGCTGGCAGCTGCCTGGAAGGCGTCCTGCTCCTCTTAGGCTGAAGGCAGAGACCTGTGGCACTGGGGCTGCTCTCACCTCCATCCGGGCCAATATGTGGGTGTGCAGCGGGTGGTCTTTGAGGAACTTTCCAAACGCAAACCTCTTGGTGGCATACTCTCGGGCCATGGTGACCACCCTGGGGAGGAAGATAGAGTCGGGCTCCTGTGCATCCTTTACCTTTCCCTTACCCCAGTATGAAGGAGTCAGTATTTCCCATCATCCACTCTGGGCAACAAGGAATAATTAAAAACTCTCTCAACTCACTACAGCCATGGCTAATGCTGTCCTACTGTGGTCCAGTCTCCTCCACACTAGGACAAGCCCCTGGTGGTTAGAGAGGAGAGGGGTCAGTTTCTCAAGATGGGGCCAGGTAGTAAGTGGGTGGAAAGGGGTGGAATGTATGAGGTCTGCACTCCTATTCATGAATGGGCTTTGTGAGCCCCCATCCGGGAGAAGGACAGTGGGGTGTCTCTCCTCTTTTCTGGGTGCCCAGCTCCAGAAGGAAACCTTACAGGACAATGTCCTATAGCAAAAAGAATGTTGAGTGTGAATGCAGGTAGGACTGGTTTTTGAATTCTATCTCCTAAGCTTCTAGCTGTGTGGCCCTAGACAAATCCTTTGACCTCTCTGAGTGAGTTTTCTCAAATGCAAAATGGGGACAATTACATTTGCTTCCTGTTGTCTCATGGCTATTGTAAGGAAAGCACCTGTGTGCCCTCGGGACCTATGTGACGCTGGGCTACTCACTTCATGGGTCTGTGCCTCAGTTTTCTCATCACTTAAATGGGAGTAATGCTGTCAGCTATTGGAGGCAGCTAGATGGCTCAGCGGGTAGATCATTGGGCTTAGAGTCAGGCAAAACCAGGAAAATCCAGCCTCAGACCCTAGCTTGTGTGACCCTGCACAAGTCACTTAGCCTCCATTTGCCTTAATCCACTAAAGAACGAAATGGCAAACCCACTCCATACCTTTGTCAAGAAAACCCCATAGGGGTCACAAAAAGCTGAACAGGACTGGACAACAGTAACAATGATGCCATCAGCCCTAATTCACAGGGCTATTGGGAGGGGTGTGCTTTGTGACCACAGAGGATCAAAATGGGTGTTATTACCATCAGCCAGGGCGAGGCTCAGCAGCCCCAGGCCTTGGGGTCCCCAAAGTGGCTTGAAGGGGCACAGGAGCCCCTTTTGCTGCCAGATTCTGCATGCCCCCTTTCTTCCTTGACCCAGCCTTCCCCCGCCCCCTCGACCCCTCCATGGTCTCAGAGAGAGAGGCAGGATTGCCCAAAGGTCTTGAGTTCAGGTTTGAGTAGCACAGCTTTAGGAAAGACATGGGAGAGTGTCTGGAGGAGGGAAGGGGCCAGAGGCCTTTCCTATGAAGAACAGTTGAAGAAACAGGGTGCATGCAGCAGAAGCAGAGACCCGGGGGCCCAGAAGAGCCGTGTCCACGTGTTTAGCTTGGCCTATAAAACTGCAGGGTGCTTGAGGTCACATGGGTACTAATTAGAGATCTGTCAATGAGCTCTGGTCCTAGGATTTTAAACTGGGGGGAGACAAATCTCTGCTTTGTGGTCCCTGAACCTGTCAGTGGGGGGTGGGGGGGGCCTGTCTGCAAGCAGGGGCAGGATGACCCTGTAGGGTGCATGGTGTCTCTAGGTGCTGTTACTGTATAGATTGGTCTCCTGGTTCTGCTCACTTCCCCCTGCATCAGTTCCTCCAAGTCTCCCCAGGTTTTTCAGAAATCATCTTGCTTGTCATTTTTTCTTATAGCACAACAGTATTCCATCACACTCCTATCCCACTACTAATTCAGCCTTTCAGCAAAGAATGGGCATCCTCCTATCTCCCAGTTCTTTGCCACCACAAAAACAGCTGCTCTGAATATTTTCTTCAATCCCTTTGAGATCTAGGGGATGGCATTGAAGGGATTCTGGTTCAGGTCTGGGTCAGATTGGCAGCCACTGAGCTCCCTGTCTGGCTGTGAGAGTTAGAGATCTTTGGAAAGCCTTTTGTCCCCTTCTCCCTGCCCTGCCCTGTGTCTCCAAGTCTCGTAATTCTGCATTGGATGGCCCTAACGGGGCCTCACCCCCCATTCGCCTCCTCATGAAGCCCACGGCACATACGGCATTGTATATCCGGGTGATGGTCAGCATGTTGGCGATGGTGGCCACTCCCCGGCCCTCCTGGGATACCTAGTGGCAAGGCAGCTGCCATAAGCAAAGGGCATTTGGGCTCCCTGCACTTCCTACTGAGAGCAAGATGCCAGGGAGTGGCCACAATTACAACCCTAAACCCACCAGCGCCAGAGGGACAGAAGAAACCCTGCCCCAAATGAGATCATCACGTGTAAAATGTCTTGCAAACCTTAAAGCACTGTGTAATGCTAGCTATAACAGTAATTCTCATTATGACCATCCTATATACATGCTAGCTATAATAATTATTATGAAAGCATCATATAAATGCTACTTCTAATAATAATTACTAAAGAACTATGTAAACACTACCAATAATAATTCTCATGATTAAACACCATATAAATGCTACCTATAATAATTATTATTAAAGCATTATATAAATGTTAGCAATAATAATAATTCTCACTATTATTATAGCACTATATAAATGCTACCAATAACAGTAATTGTCATCATCATTTATATAGTGCCTACTGTGTGCTAAGCACTTAACAATTATCATTTCATTTGATTCTCACAACAATCCCAGGAGGGAAGGGCTGTTATTATCCCCATTTTACAGTTGAGGAAACTGAGTCAGACTGAGATGAAATGACTTACCTAGTAAGGGTCTGAGGCCAGATGTGACCTCAGGTCTTCCTTACTGTTGTTATTTGAAGTCAGCAAGAACTGGGTTCAAACCCCAGCTTAGCCACTGACTACCTGTGTGACCATGGGCCAGTCACTTCCGTCTTCCTCAGTCTCCCTCAGAGGGGGAGGGGGTTGGTCCTGTTCAAGGACTTTCAACATCCCTTCCAGTTCGGTGATTGGAATCCTAGAGGTGGCCTGGAATGGGGCAGACAGAAAGCCTTCTGCCCCCAGGTCAGGCCCAAGTAGAGAGAAGTGCTATCAGAGCCTGCAGACGCGACCCACAACCAGCACATCCTCTCCCGCCTCCTCACCAGATGTGCCCGGGCACCGTCCAGCAGCAGTTCGGCAGTGGCCAGCTGGCGGGTGCCCAACTTTTCCTTCAGACGTTGCACCTCCAGGCCATTCACCTGTCCCTGCTCGTCTTGCGGCTTCAGGAAGAAGAGGGACAGCCCCCTGGTCCCCTGTGGCACAGAATCTCCCTGTTGGAAGGGACCCTGGCGCCGCTCTAGAAATCCCCGCTACAGCGTACCTGACCAGCGCTCGCCTAGCTTTGCTTGCAGACCTCCAGAGACAGGCAACTCACCACCTCCTCAGGCAGTCCACCCTACTTAGGACTAGGGTTTGTCCTGTCTCGAGCCTAAACTGGCTCTTGGCCCCTTCTTCACCTCCCCCCCGCGGTTCTGCCCTTCATCCATCACGTGGTGGCCCCTTAGCTACCCTGAACCAGCACGTCTCCACACCGTGAGCCTGGTCCAAGCAAAGAATACCCACCTTCCTCACAGACAGACTGGAATCCCGATAAAGTTGTATATATTCTATGTGCTTTAGAGCTGGAGGGGGAGTTAGACACCATGGAGTCCAACTTTTTTTTTTTAATGCTGTCACAGAAAGGTTGGGGTGATTTGTCCAAGGCTGCACAGCGTTTGAGGGGGTACCTGAAGCCTGGGCTCAGAGCAGAGCAGAGAGGGGTCAGCAGCACCCACCTGGAGCCTTCGGGGGTGGGGCCAATCCCCAGAGCGCAGAGAATCCCGAGAGAACCCGGCTCCCTTATCCCTTATCTAGCATGCTGACCTTGGTGACGGATCCTTGAGCGTCCCTGATCCGGGCAAGGGCCAGCGTCATGTCAGCGTCTGTCGATGACGTGAACCACTTCAGGCCGAAGAGTTTGTACGTGCCATCTTCCTGCTTGAGGGCCACCGTCTCGGTGCCGTGGGCTGAGGAGAGAGATGGACTCCGGGTGGGCTCCAGCTGCGCCCCCAGAGCCCCTGAGCTCCTCCGCCTCTGGGCCCACTCACCCACATCAGAGCCTCCCTTCCGTTCGGTCATCCACTGGCCAGAGGTCCAGAAGTGCTTTGGGTCTCGTGAAGTCAGATGACCGAAAGCTTCCCCTGCTGCCCCTGAGGGGTTCATCACCTTCAGGGGATGAAATCAAAGAAGGCAAATGAGGGCAGAAAAAGAGGGAAGGAATAGAGCCTGGGGCAGTGAGCCCTCAGGAGACTTGGCCTTTCTTTGCATCCCCAGCACTTAGAACAGTGCCTGGGATTCAGTAGGTGCTTAATAAATGCTTGTTGATGGTGCCGGATAACGCTTTGGAGCCCCTTCGCTTGTGTCCCCTGAACATGACCGTTCCCTCTCCTGCCTGGGCTTTTGCAGATTATCCCCCCACTCCTTCCTCTACATGTTGAGATTCTTACTTCCGTTCAAGCATTGGCTGCGGTGCCCTCTCCCACAGGAGTCATTTGCCGATTGTCCTCCCCTCAAATTACCTTGTATTTATTTATTTATCTACATATGTGTTGTTTTTATTGTTTGCCCTCGGAAGAGGGTAAGCTCCTGGAGAACAGGGATTTCATTTTTGTCTTCATGTCTCCAGTGCCTACCACACAGTGGGCACTTTAAAAATGCTCACCAAGCCTCTAACTAGCCCCCATCTAAGTGTAGAGGCCATGGTCCCCCAGAGCCCCTTGGATGGATGCCTTAGCAGCTGGGTGCATGCAGCTGCACAGGAGCACGGGGCTGGGGTCTTCATTTTTTATTAGGAAGATGGAAAACCAAGGAGTCATCTGAAGTCAGAGGTTAAGCCACAAGGAAGTAAAGGAGCTGAAAGCCTCAGCCTGAGATCAGGGGTGGGGGGCAGAGGGGCAGGGACTGGGAGGACACCAGCTCTGAGTTCCTTTGGTTCTCACCTCCAGGACCCTAGCGGCACCATCAGTCATGGCCAGGGGGCAAATGAACATTCCAGAAGAGGGGGAGAACAGGAACAGCTTGGCCACCTGGTACATGCGGCTGGGGAACATGGAGAAAAGCCAGAGTCAACACAAGCCAGGATGGGCGAGGCCACGAGCAGCCTGGCTCCCCCCTGCCTTGAACCTCTATTTCAGAGTATCCTCTTGTCTCCCTGCTTGGCTGCCTGACTCAGAAGCAGCTTCCTGGACTCACTTCTTTCCTTTCTTTGGTGAGGCAGGGTAAGATTCCTACTTACAAAGGCTTTGTCTCTGGGCCTGCTCAACTTGAATGAATGAACAGGTGGATGGATGGCTAGATGGATGGACGAGCGGACAGGTGGGTAGATGGATGGGTGGATAAATGGATGGATGGGTAGATGGACAGATGGATGGATGGATAGATAAATGGATGGAGGGATGGATGAATAGATGGATAAAAGGATGGATGGATTGGATGGATAGATAAAAAGGTGGATAAATGGATGGATGGATGAATAGATGGATGGATAGATGACAAAAGGATGGATGGATAGATGAATGGATGCATGGATGGATAAATGGATGAATGGGTGGATGGATGAATAAAAAAGCATTTATTAAGCTCTTAGTATGTGCCGATTACTGTGCTTGAAACCAAACTTGTAATTTCTCAGGACAATGCCAGCTGGAGGCCCCTTGGATCTACTGACCACAGCAGGAATCACTATACTTCCCATAGGGGAAGAACTATTCTCTCGTGTTTGAAGCTCAGAGGACTCTTCTTCCCCCTTCAATAGAGGGGGAGACAAGGGAAGCAAAATGTAGCTTGTCCTGGCAAAGGGTCCTAAGGCACAAGTGGTCAGCCAGGCCTGGGCTGCTCTCCCTCCTCCCTTTTTCCTTGTAGACTCCTTAGGTGTCTTCGAAGCATGGCTGTAGTGCCACCTCCTGAGTGAGACCTTTCTTTTCCTAACTGTGAGGTATAAAAAGTTTGAGAGACATAGTTTCTGGGTAATTAATAATTTTATTAATAATTCTAGCATAATATTAATAAAAGGATGATCCTTTGGCTGTCTTAGACCAAAGACCCCTCATGGAGTCTACTCAACACTTATATGCCTTTGGAGAGGGGGTGTTGCTGAGGGCGGAAATCAACTAAAGAATTAATGAGATAATGAATATTATAATGAGAGGTGGACCTATTTTAATGAGGGTCTGGGGTACATGACTCTGATCACTCAATTTTGGTCAAAAAACCCTATCTGTATCCATATCACCCATCTGCCAAAAGGGAGAATCTGCATTTTCCCAGACCTGTTGGAGTAAAACACAACGGGCTGGAATCCATCAATTCACCTAACTTTGCCTTTTGAATAGATAATCTGAACTCTCCCTTTCAGTATCAGCCCTGCACTTCCTCAGCCCTGCCTGAGGAACCTACTTGCAGGCCATTTCTGAATGAGGAAGTAGAAAAAGGGAAAAACCTTGGTCCTAATTCAGTAATTAGTCATGAAATACGAGAGAAATAATCATTTCTCTCACAACACTGGGCCCCCTTGAAAATGATTTTGTCCATAATAGATGTGTACTTGCTCGGGTCGTGTCTTTCTCTCCCCTCTCCCCTCTCCTCCCCATTAGAGCATCAGCCCCTTGAGGACAAGAACCCCCGGCCCCTAGCACTGTACCTGGCGCTTACTGGGCCCTTAAGAGAATGAAATGCAGTAGAATGCCAATAGCGCCTTGGATACCATCAGTTTTTGCAGGTTGTGTCTCCCACGAGACGGAGAGCTCTCTGGGGCAGGGACTGGTTTTCGGTTGGTTGGTGTTTTTGTGTCCCCAGTACTTCGCTGGAGCCTGGCACACAGTAGGTGCTTAATAAATGCTTATTGACTGACGGACTAAATTGGGAAGGGATCTTAGAGATCCTCTAGCACGGTCACCTTATTTTGCAGAGGGGGAAACTGAGGCCTGAGGAAGGGAAGGGACTCCCTTGAGGTCACCCACCAAGCAGGCAGGCTTTGGAGGCGGGTCTCCTCAGGCAGCGCTTCACCCCCGACACAAAGCCAGCCTTTGCTTTCGGGAAGCACACGGCACCACACCAAGGCCGAAGTTTTATGTTCCTGCCTGTCTAATAATTTAGGAGGAAACCCTTGGGAATGGAATACAGATAGACCAGATTATGGGCCATTAGCCCTGGCTAATTATTTCTTTATGGCTCAGCACGTAGGCATGACTGACGGCCACGTTGACGAGTACAGAGCACGGCGGCTTCAGCGGCAGCTGGGGCCCCTCCAGAGGCAAGAAAGGAAAAGGGGGTTGAGACGCTCACTTCTGGGCTACAAAGCCCCCTTGCATATATGATCACGTTTGGGAATGCTTGGGCAGGCATTCTGCATTTGTCTAGACCAGCGCCTTCACTGATGTAGGGGAATCCCAGTTTGGGAACTCCTTCCTCCAACATAGAGCTGTTGTCTGCAACCAGTGCAATCCTAGACCTAGAGCCTCCAGACATCTCAGAAGCCATCTCATCCAGCCACCTCACTTTACAGATGGGGAAACTGAGGCCCAGTGAGGTCAAGTGCCTTGGCCAAGGTTGCACAGGCAGTCATCATCAGAGGTGGCATTTGAACTCGGGTCTCTGACTGCAGAGCTCTTGTCATGTCATTGCTTCCTCCCTTCTGACAGAACCAGCCCCAAACCCAGGGCTCCTTCCTCTGACCATGGGCCCCATGGGATGACCCTTGGGAACGTCCACCAAGGCTCTTACCTCCAACTGGAGTATTTCCTCTCGTAGCCTATGGCGATTAACCCCTCCTCAGCCGAAATCCCTTTCAGCTTCTTCCAAGCAGAGCAGGTGAGGATGTGGTCCACGTGCTGACCCCACCCATCAAACTGCTTCAGTCTGGGGGGCTTTGCTTCACATTCTTGCCCCAGGGAGAGGATCTCATCTGACACTCGGGCTCCAAACCTCTGCAGATCCTGATTCACTTCTGCAAACACCTGCAAAGAAGACGCCCCAGAATTTGGTGTGGGATCTCCCTTCCCAATTTGCATCCTTTCCTGAGGAGTGAAGAAATGGGGAAGTAGAGGGAACACTGAGAGAAGGTCCTACTGGATAGAGTGGCTTGGAATCAGAAGGACCTGAGTTCAAAGCCATTCTCGGAGAACTCCTCTCTGGGGGCCCCTCTGAACCTCAGTTTCCTCATCTATAAAAGGAAGATTAATAATAGTGCTTACCTTAACAGGTCATCATGGCACTCAAGTGAGATCATGTATATAAATCCCTTTGCAAACCTTAAGACGCTGTGTAAATGTCAGCTGTTTTGACATGCCTTTGGACAGGCCATCACCCAAGCCTGAAATGCTTTTCTTCCTCACCTCTACCTCTCAGAATCCTTGCTTCTAAGTCCCAACTCCTACAGAAAAGCCTGTCCTGATGCCCCCTGTTGCTGGCCCCCTTGCCCCTAGAGATTACTTTTATTACTTTAATTTTCTCTTCAGATATTGTTCTCCATCCCCAACCCCATAGAATGAAAATAGAGTATTATATAAGCCTCAAGCCAGATAGTCAAAGGCTTTCAAAACCCAACAAGGGAGTTTGTGTTTTATTAAGGAGGCAATAGAAAGTCAAGGAACGTTATCGAGCAGAGGAACGATATGGCCAGATGTGCTCTAGAGATATCAACTTAGCAACCATGGGGAGGATGAGCTGGAGAGGAGCAGGCCTAGAGACAGGAAGACCAATGAGAACAGTAATAGCTGCCGTAAGAGCTCAAGATTGTTAGACTGGATTGGATGGGGAAAATGTCGCACTGGGAGTCAGAAGGCCTGGCTTGGGGTCTCAGCTCTGCCTTGTCTAGGTCTCAATCTGTAAGTCCCAATATTTGATGGGCACCATATGACTCCTTCATAGAATTGCTATGACAACCATGTGGGGAAGTGGGGATGAAAGCACGGGATTTGGAGGTTGGAAGGGGTCTTGGCATCAACAGCTCACAGGATTATTGAGTTTAGAGCTGAAAAGAGACTGGAGACCCTCTAGGCCAGGAGGTCTTAATCTGTCTGGTGTCATGGACTCCTGGGCAGCAGTCTGGCGGAGCTTATGGAGTCCTCAGAATCATGTTTTTATTGCTGTTCAGTCATTTTTCAGTCATGTCCAACTCTTCATGACCTCATTTGGGGTTTTCTAGGCTAAGATACTGGAGGGCTTTGCCATTTCCTTCTCCAGCTCATTTGATAGAAGAGGAAACTGAGGCAAACAGGGTTTAAATGACTTGCCCAGGATCATACAGCTAGTAAGTCTGAGGCTGGATTTGAGTTCAGAAAGATGAATCTTCCTAACTCCAGGCCCAGCACTCTATACCACCTAGCTGCCCCAAGGAGCCCTTCACAGAATCACGTTTTTAAATACATAAAATACTAAGGATTACAAAGGAAACCAATTATGTTTAAAGTTATCAAAATACATTTTAAAAAAAGTTAATGAACCCCAGGTGAAGACTCCCTGATCTAGTCTAATCCCTTTATCATCACCACCACCATCATCATCATCATCATCATTATTTTTACAGACAAGGAAACTGGGACCCAAAAGCCACAGGAAAGTAGCAAAGTTTGAACTCAGCCCCGGTCCGATGACTGCAAAACCATCAGTCTTTCTACAGGACTTGGCTCTCTACTTCAATCTCTTTCTCTATTGTTGAAATGATAAAGGCTACACAATTGTAATTATTATTTATTTTATTGCTAACACTATCAGGCAGCTGGCCTTAGGGCCTGGAAGACCTGAGTTAAAGTCCTGCCTCTGACATATCGTGCTTGTGGGATCCTGAGCCAACTGGTAAGCATTTCTCTGGGGTTATTGAGAAGGTGTCAACTGGCCCTGGGAGAGGGAATTTCCTTGCTGGAAGCTTTTCTACCTAGTGAATCCATTCCCCTACCACCCTATCCATTGTTCCCCGACCCAGATAAATTCACAGCTCTAGTGTGGAGGGACATTCGGAACAGACCTGGCTATTTCCCACCGGTTCGGATCAGAAGACCTGCCCTTGCCAAGCCCTGCCCGCCCCTCCCTTCCTTGCCTTCCTTGCCACAGTCATAGTCACCAGCCTAAGTGGTCCCTGGTGCCAGCCTCTCCCCTAGACTATTGGGCAGCCAGGGCTGGGCAGCTGGGCTCCAGTCTCTCTGGGCTCCCATCCACCCTGGGTGTCATCGCCAGATTAATCTTCCTAATGTGCGGCTCTGCCCTGCTCAGAACCCTGCTGAATCCAGTCCAGACTCTGCTGCTTGTCATTTGTGCTGCCCGTCCCCCCAATCTGCTCCCAAATTACTTTTCTGGCCCAATTTCCCACTGTTCCCCCTCCCCGCTTGCTCCCCTTCTCCACTTCAGCCTAGCTGGACTTCTCAGCTCCTCAAACTGGGCCACTCTTTTCAGCCCTCTTCTCCCTCCCCTCTCATCCTCCTTCCAGCTCCAGCCATTCAAGCTTTCTGATCCTTCAAGTTCTATCCCAAGTGGCAAGCACCTCGTCCATGAAGGCTCCCACCACACCCGGAGGTGGAAGTGGCTGTTCTCTCTGCTGATATCTCTTAGCAGTCTTTCTCTCTCATGCACTCACAACAATACTTCAAGGACCTGTGTGGGATGTCATTAGAGGCAGATAGGTGGTATGGTGGCTAGAGCTTTGGGCCTGAGTTCAAATCCAGGTTCAGATATTCCCTGTATGACCCTGGGCAAGTCCCTTAATCTCTGCTTCAGTTTCCTCAACTATAATATAATAATAGCACCTACCTCACAGGGATGCTATAAGGACAGAACTGAGATGCTATTTGTAAAGTCCTTACACCATGCCTGGCACATAGTAGGCATTTAATAAATGCTTCCTTCTTTCCTCCCTCCTTTCCTTTGCTTCTTCCTTCCTTTGCTTATTCTTTCCTTCCTCCCTTCCTTCCTTCCTTTCTTCCTTCCTCCCTTCCTCCCTCCCTTCCTTCCTTCCTTCCTTTCTTCCTTCCTCCCTTCCTACTTTCCTTCCTTCTTTCCTCCCTTTCTTCCTTCCTCCCTTCCTCCCTCCGTTCCTTCCTTCTTTCCTCTCTTCCTTCCTTCCTCCCTTCCTTCCTACTTTCCTTCCTTCTTTTCTCTCTTCCTTCCTTCCTTCCATGGGGACATTCCCTCAACTGGTGAATTGAATTAACATAAATAAGTGTGAGATGACTCAGAGATTCCTGGTGATTCTTTCATGGTTATTGTAGAAGGGAGGTGTGAACACTCACTCCCCCCAACCAATTAATGTAATTACTGAATCCTTGGGCATCTCTATTCAATCAATCAATCAATCAAAAATGTATACTAGGTATGAACAGGTCCTTAATCAATTTGGGAGGAGAGAAGTACTTTGATCATTGGATGAAATTAGCTGACACCACACAGCAGTTGCATTAGAATTAGCTGAAAGGATCAGACACAGCTCTGGGCCCATGTAGATCAGAGCCAGCCTGGAGCATTCCAGAAGCAGATTCCAACAGGTGGCCAGTCTACTGCAGGAACAACCCTACCCAAGCCCCTGTGGGGGACGTTCTGGGAGGAGGGGAAGAAGAGTCTCTGTCTCCTCACCTCACCATCAAATGAGTTACTATCTGCAGAGGGCTTAGCACAGTACTGGCACACAGTAGGAGCTTACTGCTTCCTTCCTCCCTTTCTCTCTCTGTCTCTCTCCTTCTCTGTCTCTCTCTCTCTCCTCTTTCTCCTTCCTTCTTTCTTTCTCTCTCTCTCTCCTTTCTTTTTCTCTCTCCCCCCTCCCTCTCTTTCCCTCTCTCCTCTCTCTCATTCTTTCCCTCTCTGTGTCTCTCCCTCCCCCTTCCCCTCCCCCCCTCTCTCCCCCCTCCTCTCTCTGTGTCTGTGTCTCTGTCTCTCATCACCATCCTGATCATTGCCCATACCAAAAACACCTTCCCCTGCCCGCCCCCACCCCATTATACCATAAGCTGCTTGAGGGCAGGAATGTTGATGTCTCTCACCTTTGCATTTGTGTAACACCCCTTCTAGGTTGCACACGCACAAGAGGGCAGCTGCTACCTCTGGGTGGCTACTTCTGAAGCCAAAGCTTATGAGCCCCCACTGGTATGCTTCCATTAACTGGCTGCCCATGGACATACTTACAGCTAGGTCTCAGTTAGTGTGAATGATTTCCCTGAAGTGGTCAAATGCATTCAAGTTCACACTGTTTGAAGTTATAACGATATAAAATATGGTTCAAATATGGTCTCAGATACTTACTGTGTGACCCTGGACAAGTCACTTCACCTTTGTCTGCCTCAGTTTCTTCAACTGTAAAATGGGAAGAATAATAATAGCACCTTACCTTCCAGAGTTGTGAGGAGCAAATGAAATATTTGTAAAGTGCTTAACAGTGCCTGGCACAAAGTAGGTGCCTAATAAATGTTTCTTTCTTTCCTTCTTTCCTTCTTTCCTATACTTCTATCCATCTCTGGAGTGTATGTCTTTGCTACTCATGGATGTAGGGTCTATTACTGGTCAATGAAATGCCTTTCAAAGCTACATGAAAAGGCCTCCTCCCCAGAAAGCTTCTGACTCACCTAGTAGCCAAGTCCCCAGAGCTCAGATCTTTAAAGGCCCCAGAGACATGGCTCATTTTTGCTCTTCCTTTAAGGCTTTTCTACCTTTTAATTCCCAAAGATGTTCATGTGTCACAAAGGGATCAACGTTAGGTTTAATTTAACACCTTGTGATTATATCCAGAACCTTCCTTTCTTTCTTTCTTTCTTTCTCTTCCTTCCCACTCTTCTTCCTTCCTTCCTTTCTCTTTCTTTCTGTCTTTCTTTCCCTTCCTTCCCTCCCACTCTTCTTCTTTCCTTTTTCTTTCTTCTTTTTCCTTCTTTCCCTCCCAGTCTTCTATCTTTCTTTTCTTTCTCTTTCTTTCTTTCTTTCTTTCTTTCTTTCTTTCTTTCTTTCTTTCTTTCTTTCTTTCTTTCTTTCTTTCTTCTTTCTGTCTTTCTTTCCCTTCCTTCCCTCCCACTCTTCTTCTTTCCTTTTTCTTTCTTCTTTTTCCTTCTTTCCCTCCCAGTCTTCTCTTTCTTTCTTTCTTTCTTTCCTTCCTTCCTTCTTTCTTTCTCTCTTTCTTCCTTTTTCTCTTTCTTATCACACCACAGCAAGCTTCAGAAGTGCACATTTCCAGTCACAGCAGCATCTGTGCTGCCTGACATTAGAAGCCTCACGTGGGCCCTGGAGCCCAAGCTCTGGAGGTGCCTCTGTACCGTTTCTTTATCCTGCCTGAGTCATTCAGAATACAGCTTCTACTGTCCAGAGATGAAGGCTGAAAGGACACAGCAGGGAAAGTGATGGACCATCTGGCTTCATGAAGGAATCTCACCTAAGAAATGCAGAGGGGCAGGGGAAAGGTATTGAGGGGAAGATTACAGGAAAGCAGAAAGCCAGGAAATGTGTTAGGGAGACAGAGGATAAATGCAGGCTGCCTGACCCTTCCTTTGTCCTCTGGGATTGAACCTGCTCCTCTGCTTATCTCCTGGCTCATTTTTCTTCCCTTCTTGCCTGGCAGTATGATGGGCTGGGCCTGAAGACGTGAGAAGCATGGTAAACAAGGAAAGTGAGGCTGAAAGGAGGACATGTCCCTCTAGGGACTGAGAAGAGCCCATTAACCCATTCCTGGGAGGAAAAGAAAGGGACAGAGGCCAGGTGGGGAGTGGAGTCTAGTCGCTGCAACTCTGGCTTTTCTTACCAATTAAAAAAAGGATAGAGAAAAGGTGGCCAAACAAGCATTAATACCTCCTTTTAAACAGTCAGAGCACCCACCACCCCCAACCATAGAGATGTCCGAGGCCAATGGCAGCACCATAAAACTGAAAATGTCCCACCATGATTCCCAAGATTAGTTTCCTTCACTTAAACTGACAGATAAAACAAAAGCCAGATGCTGGATTTGGAATGAGAGCTGCGTTCACGTTCTGGATTTGCCACTTATTAGCTGTGTGATATTGGGTAAGTCATATAACTTTTCTGTGCCTCAGTTTCCCCATCTGTAAAGTGAGGTAGCTCTACTAGAAATCTAGAGTCCTTTACAACTCTCTCTGGGATCCTATGGGTCTGGGGTAGGGACTAGGATGAATGAGGTTTGGTAGGAAGAAGAGGGGTGAAGTTGTACCCCGACTTTGCTGATGTTTCTGGGGAGGAGGTGCTGCAGAGACAGGTTCTGCCAGTTCCCCCACGCAGCCTTTCTTGCATCTGTCCCCTCCTCTCTGTTCCCTCAGTCACCCAGGCGCTCATTACCTTCTCTCCTGGCCCACCCCCAGCCCATCCATCAGATTCACTGCCAGAGTAATCTTCCTTATGCATGCATGCGTGGGGCTGGTCATGGCATCCACTGCCTCAAAGCCTTCAGTGACAAATGACGGTGAGAGAACAGAATGGAATCTTACCAGGCTAGGAGGAAGAATCCAATCTGGTGTCAGAACCTCTCTCCTCTACCTTCACACCTTTCCCATTCTTCCCTACTCTCCACTCCCGGGGTCATCCCGCAGGTGCAGACCCTTATCCCCTCACGTCTGGGTTACTGCGATAGTTGCTGGGGGGTCTCCCTGCCTTGTCTCCCCACTCTAGTCTGGCCTCTGCTCAAGATGCCAAAGTGACCTTTCCAAAGGGCAGGTCTGAGCCGAGTCCTTGAAAGAATTTCACGCTATCTGGTTCTGACGAATATAAAAGATGGGATAGAGCCTGGACTCGCGATTTCATCGCTTCCTCGACTATGCGGGTCAGCACCTTCTTTGTACTTAGAGACAGGATGAGGGACTTGTCCAGGGCCACACAGTCAGTAAGTAAAAGGAAAGCTTGGTTTGAAAGGGACAGTGAATCCCCAGATTCAGACAAAAACAGCCCCCTCTGAGCCTGCTGCTGGTTTCTGTTCAGAGCAGAGCGTCCTCCTCCAGACCCGTCCCTGACAAGGTCAATCAAGCAGACTTGACAATTAGAGCCCCTGTCGTTCCCTGGCCCGGTTCATTAAGCCCCAGGCTTTCCCCAGCAGCTCCGCCGCCCACACCTGCCAACCTTCCTCGGCCTGTCAGGAAGATGAATGAAGGAAGCGGGCAATGAGAGCTCGGCCCTCCTGGGAGTGGGCGTGGGTGAAGGGACGCTGAGCCTTGTGGCTATCCACCAAGCCATCACTCTGGACTGGGTGGGCCCCGGGACGAGCTGGGGTGGTGGCAGCTTTGGGAGTTCTGTGAGTGGTTCATAGGGAGCCAACTTTCTTATCTGCTCGTCTTCCTCGGGCAGCAAGACAGGCTAAGAGTCAAGCTGGAAACCCTGACCCTTCTCCCTTTGAGAAACAGCTAAGTCATGAAGACAGCAACAGAAATGTATTCAAAAGAAAACACCCTAACCCAGTGAGCGAGCCAGTGTGGCCAGCTTCCACGCAGAGGCATGACTGACAGTCTCAGGGAGCTGGCCTGGAGTCCACGGGCCCAGATCTGTACCATATTTCTGTTCACTGGCTCCTCAGGTGACACCAGCCAGGTCACTCCTCCCCGAGCCTCTGTTTCCTCATCTGCAATATGAGGGTTTTGGGGTCCCTTCCAAGCCTAAATCTATGATTCTCCATGGGTCCTACTTTTCTCACCTCTGAAATAAGAGTGTTAGATTAAAGCACCAGGTAATGTAGGAATTAGAGGTGTTGTCCCAATTTGCATATGAAGAAAAATGAGGTCCAGAGAGGTTAAATTTCTTAAAGGCAGCATGGTATGATGGCTAGAGAGTGGGCAGTGTTGGACTAGGTGTCAGGAAGACCTGCATTCCAATCCCACCTCAGACGTTTTCTAGCCACAGGACCTCATCTAATGAAGAGGCTGGACTCTGTGGCCTTTTAGGGATCTGCAGGTTCTAGATCTGTGATCCAACCACTTCTAAATTCCCTTCCAGCTTGAAACCCTCTAGAGGCAGGATTTGGACTGGGTCTCTCCTGTTTGCAAATTCAAGGCTAGAGTGGGGGCCTCCCTTCCCTTCCACTCAGATCTCCTTACTACGGTGGTTGAAGACCATGGCAAGAGGAGGATGTCCTGGGGCAGAGGGGAAGGGAGGCAGAAGACCTTCTCCAAATGCCAGATCTCTGGATAAGCTGCAGCTTCCTGATCTGTAAAATAGGGCTGGGCGATTGGCCAGAAAACCTCCCCCCCCCCAGAGCGTTTTCCTTCTCTTCCGCCTCTCTCCCCTCTATCTTCCACACAGTGGACAAAGTGACATTCCTAAAGACTATGTCACTCTTCTACCTTCCGTAGCCCTGAAGGCCTCCAGGATCAAGGCCTTTCCATGTTTGCCTCCTAAGGCCCTTCACAATCTTTTTCTAACTTGTTTTTCTGAACTAATTACACATTACTCCCATTCAGGCACTCTTCCTTGTAGCCAAGCTGGCCTACCTTTGGTGGGGGATGGAGAACAGGGTTTGGACAATGGTAACTGGATGGGGTCAGTATGTCAGGGTGAATGTACGTTAATCATTGCCCAAAGAGTTCAGGCCGTGATCCCTGTCCATAGGGGTTCAGCCGAGGGGAGGGGTGTCAGGGAGTTGTCTGAGGGCACCAGGGGGCTGTGTTTTTGGGAGGCAGGAGGTTGTGATGGGGGAGGGTGCCCGAGTGGGGGCAAAGTCTTGTGGTACTGTGTGTGATAGAAGATGGGAAGGTGTGAGCCCCTGTCAGACACTGTTAACCTGAAAGTCATGACTCCACAAGACAAGGGGAGTAACTTGATTTACTATAAGAGAAAGGCACATGAGTATGGGAACTCCTCATACCAAGGAGC
Organism: Phascolarctos cinereus; assembly: GCF_003287225.1. Lineage (NCBI taxonomy): Eukaryota > Metazoa > Chordata > Mammalia > Diprotodontia > Phascolarctidae > Phascolarctos > Phascolarctos cinereus. Next base: position 718,462,022 of record NW_027555847.1, read on the forward strand.
CTGCCCTACAGACCAGCCTTGAATACTTATGGGTACAAAAAAAGTGGAGGCCTCATGGGATGACTGGAGGACAATCCTCCTAAATTCAGTTGCAAAAAAGTCACTGTTATGTTAGTTTATGGCAAGCTTCATCTCTGGCCCCTCTGCAATATCAGTTTATCAACTAGTACTTATCAAGGGCTTGCTCTATGCCAGGCATTGTCTTAACTGCTTGGGATGCTAAGAAAGGCAAAAATAATCCCTACCTTGAAGGGACTCATGTTCTAATGCAGGAGACAACACATAGCACAGAGATGGACTTGTGCAGGGGGAGAAGAGGAGGTCCCCATTTGAAGGTGGCATTTGAACTAAGTCTTAAGACCTTCTTTTAAAAGTTAAAAATTCTAAAAGTCAAAGATGGGGAGTAGAGCATTCCAGGCATGGCTAACAAAATAATGTGGAAGACCTCCTAGCTCCGAGCCCCCACAGTTATAGGGTGGCTGAACAAGAAGAGTCTAGGGGGCAGCTACGCAGCACAGTGGATGCGCACAGTGGATAGAGCCCCAGCCCTGAGTTCAAATGTGACCTCAGACCAAACACTTGATTGACACTTACTAGCTGTGTGACCCTGGGCAAGTCACTTAACCTCAACTGCCTAAACCCCCCCCCAAAAAAAACAAGAGTCTAGTATCTGGAAGCTAAAGAAGAGAAAGTAAGAGAAAATCACTTTTCTGAGCAAGAAATGTCAGCCAGGCAATGGGATGCTAGATGTCACCTGACTCAATCAGGTTTTCAAGGAAATGGGACCCAAGCATTAGCACTCTGAGGGCCGTGTTTTTGTATTTAAGGGGCGCTGGAGCTCTCTTCTTAATCAGGCAACAGTATTCTGAAGGACACTGATGAAGGAGAAACCCAATAACCCCTGAAGTGGGACAAAGAAAAGGTCAGCTCCCAGCTCATCATCTGTCCAGGGGATGAGGGACCGGCTATATTTCTGTCCACAGGGACTTGGGAGCTCTTTCGTCCTCCTGCCTTTTTATAGAATTTCCAATTTATATTTCAGGTCTTAATTCACTGTTGGGTATCCAACAGGAAGATGCATCCTCCTGTAGCAGGGGGTGGGTGGTGATTTCCCCGATGTGGGTGTTTCTCCCACTGATACAGACTTCAACCTGTCCACGCTAGCCTTTCCTGCATGACTCATAGCCCATCTGGGTTGTCCCAACGTACTGGGGATCCTTTCTCAAGGATGCCCCAGATTACAAAGATACCAATGGTCCAATGGTCATTCCTCACTCTTGCCCATCTTTCACCCCTCCTCCGCTTTTTAAAAAATCCTGTCTTTGGAGGCAGAGAACAACAGGATGGATTGCCTTTGGGAAACTTCGAAGTTCTTTTAAATGACCTCAAACTTCTTCCTGAAACAAAGGCCTTGTTTTTTAAAGCCAATATTATTCTGGTTTTGCATAGCTGTGAGTCACGGACCACTGCAGTCTCCAAAGACACGAAGGTGAGGATCACCCAGAGGGTAATAGAGAGAGACACATGGTAGGTGGGCGTGAGCTGGCTGCAGCACATTGCAAATCAGGATTTATGGAGTGGGGTAAAGGATGTTGTCCAAGAAACGCAGTATCTGAGGGACTGGTGTTTTGAAAAGATCCAGTTTTGATTACAACTACGAATCATGGAAAGACAAAATAACAGTAACTGAGACTAGTGGAGGGTTTTAAAGTCTAGTGGAGGGTTTTAAAGTCTACAAAAGCTCTTTGCATCGATGGTCTCATTTTAACTTCACATTTGAACCCTGTAGGCATTACTATCCCATTTTACAGATGAGGAAACTGAGTCTCAAGATGTTATGTGACTTGTGCTTATAACAATTAGAGTCAGAGATGGGATTTGAACTCAGGTCTTCTTGATTCCAACTCTATCCCCTGTGTCCCCCAGAAGGATTGCAATAATGGGTGACCCAAAGGGCATGGTTGCATAAGGCTTCAGCAGGTAAATTGTGTTGGCTGGTTTATGAGAAGTGACATAAAAGCTTTGTCTCCAGGGCTATCTACTGAGCCCACACATAATAGATACTTAATAAATGTATGGTTGATTGGGAAAGGAGGCCATGCAACCATGGAGCAGTAGTGAGGTATCACTAATCAACTGCCTGAGAGCTACGCTGGGGTCTGAAGGAAGGCCTCTGGGCTGTTGTGAGGTTTTCTAAGGAGGATTCAGGGGAGACCTGGAGCAAACAACAAGCACGGATGGTTGGTAATCTGCACTGGTGGGCCAAGTGCCCACATGAAGGCACCCAAGTATCCCAACCATATGTTCTTTAAGGGTTGCACAATCCTAGTTCCAGAGCTGGGCCGACTTGCATTTTACAGATGAGGAGATGGAGGCACTTTGCCCAGAAGGCATCAGGTGTGGGATTTGGACCCGAATCCTTGGCTGTAGAGGCAATGACCTTTCTACTGTACCTTAGTTGAATGAGAGGTCACCAAATAGGTTTCTACAGTCTTGTTATTTGAAAACTGCTTCAGCTAAACCAATTCAATCCTTTTTTTTGTTTGGTTTTGCTTGTGGGGAGAGAAGCTTCTAAGTATGAAAATGAACAATGAAGCTGATTAAGCCCTAATTCCTTGGGCTGGCTTTAATCAGAAGCACAGTGGAATAATGCTTCTGGGAACGCCTTTGATTGGAAAAATGGGGCCTTGGGCCTTAGGGATTTTAACATCAGCAGGGCCTGGGCTGGGTGGCAGGCTGCACAATGATTATAGGATGTGAAGGCTTTCATTATTTCAGAACCAAACCAGGCCAACCTGACCTAGAAGGATCCTTATTAGAAAGACACACACCTATCAGACTGATTTTTCATCACTCCACACGAGCAGTGGCCGGGCCTCCACCCTGCATGCAGGTGCCGGCTCTCAGATGATGCTTGCTGTGGGGGTCCCGGTCCAATTCACATTCATCCCTCCCAGGGCCACCTCGAGAAGTTTAGCGGTTCTGCCACCATCCAACATGGGATCGCGACATTCAGAGGCCTCTGTACTGTCATACTCATCTTTGGCTTTTAAAACCACCTGACTCCCTGGGCCTTGTACGGGGTGATACAGATGTAAACCTGACAACTGTGCCTTGAATTCAGAGAGGGCACTAACGGAATTTGGCAAGGATAAACAACTCTATTCAGAGACCACTTGATAATCAGCATTTCTTGAGGGATGGAAATGGCAGCATAGGAGTAAACATCTCATCAGTGAGTTAAACGCCTAACGTGTCAAGACAGGCGCCACTAGATTGGTATTCACCGAGCCAAGGCCATCCAATGGACAGAACACCGGGCTGGTGGGAAGGGGCGGGGACTCCTCCATTCCACAAACATTCATCACACAATTATGATAACAATTGCAGCAGTGAGCACATGCTGGCTGGATGACACTGTCTACCTGGTGGATGAGGAAGGCCTTTTGCACCTCACCTAAGTGTGTGTGTGATTCTACATCACTCAGCTATTGTGGAATTTCACAGAATTATGACTCTTTATGCTCAATAGGATTACATGTGATTTCATGTGTGTGCGGAACCAATAGACATGTAATATAGACAACTGCCTGTGGGTCTGGGCTAGAGATGGACAGATGATGGATGGATGGATGGATGGAAAGAGAGATAGAGAAATGGATGTATGGTAGATGATAGAGAGATAAAGGAAATAAAGGATTAAGTGGATAGAGAGATGGAAGGATAGATTGATCGAAGGATAAATAGATGGATTGATAGATGGATAGATAAAGAACTAGATAGAGAGATGGATGGATGAATGGATGAATGGAAAGAGAGATAAATAAATGGATGTATGTATAGTTAGATGGATAGAGTGAGATAGGTGAATGGAAAGATAGAGAGAGACAGATGTATGGATAGACAGGTAGAGAGAGAGAGAGAGCTAGACAGAGAGATGGATGGATGAATAGAAAGAGAGATAGAGAAATGGATGTATGTATAGATAGATGGATAGACAAATGGATGGATGGAGAGATATAGAGATAGTGAGATAGATGGAAAGAGAGAGAGATGGATGTATGGATAGACAGGTAGATGGAGATAGATAGATAGATAGAGAGAGAGAGAGAGAGAGAGAGAGAGAGAGAGAGAGAGAGAGAGATATGGAGAGAGAGATGTATGGAGAGATAGATGAAGAGATGGAGAGAAAGGTGAATGGAAAGACAGAGACAAGGACAAAGCGAGCATTTATTAAGGGGAGCTCTGCTCACTACAGGTTCCCCCCCATTTTCCACTGGTCACCCCACTGTTGGCCTTCTTTGGGCTCTCCAGAGTACCTTCCTTCCCCAGGAAACTCACCCCTGGGAAATCTCATGGTGCTGCCAGCCTGCCTGGTCCTCCCTTCTCCAGACTCCTCTGCCCGTTGGCTTTGGGCAGGGCTGTGGGCCCATGGAGGAGTGGGCTCAGCACGGGCTCCTCCTCACTCCACACCGGCTCTTCTCCTTTGGAAAGTCTTTGTTTTCCATCACATCTCCCCACCCCCAACTCCCTTCCAGCTGCCTCCTGCGCCTTGTCTCCCTCTGTTAGAGTGTAAGCATTTTGAGGGCAGGGGCTGTCTTTGTTTTCATTTGTGTTTCTAGAGCTTAGCACGGGGCCCTGAGTACTTAGCAGGTGCTTAATAAACATTCTTCGACTTGCCTGCCCTCCAGTGACTAGCCCAGGCATTACAGGAGGGCCTTGAGATCCCGCTGCCTACAGCAAGCTGCCTACACCCCTGGGTCTGTGGTCTCACTGATGCGGCGATTCTCCGTCCTGTGACTTCTTGTTGGTCAGTCAACAAGCATTTATTGAGTGCTTACTGTATGCCAGGTTACTATTGTCCATTCTGAATTTGCGCTTTATCCAATAATTTCATTTTTGAACCCCGGATTATCGGCTGCCTTGGACTTGACTCCTTTCCGGGCTGAGGCCGGGCTGCCGGGGCACAGTGAGGAAGCGGGGTGCCAGGCGGCGGGAGTGAGATGCCCCCCCCCGGGCTGCTCCCAGGCTCTGATCGCCGCCTGTCTCATCGTCTTCTACATCCCCGCCCCTCCCGTCCCACCGGACGGGCCTCGAGACCCGGCATCCTTGCTTTCTCACCCTTCCAGCTGCTCCTCTGCTGAGGCCTGCTTCCCGCGGGGCACCCCCCTCCCACCGTGGCGAGGGCCGCTCCGCTCAGTGATTGCCACCCTGCCTATGCAGATACCACATACCTGGGTGGGCAGCTGCCTCTTCAGAGAGCCCCTCAGCAAAGCATCCTCCGAGTACTGGTTACCGAGGCTGGGCTGCCCCTGGAAAAACGTTCCGAGGCCGGCTCTGGCAGAGGGGATGTCGGCCTCCTGGGGCGAGCTCCTCTGCTGCATGTATCTCCTGGGCCCCCAGGCCTGGGGTCGTCGGAGCCCCCAGCCCAGCGGGGGCCGGGCCTGCCTGAACAGCATGGATTCCCTGCCGAGGGCCTCGGGGCTGACCCGGAGCCGGAGAGGGAAGCTCGCTCGTCCTGGGCCGCCCGGCTTGGAGAGCTCTTGGACCTTGGGGCCCTCCCCGGTCCCTCCCCGGTCCCTCCCCTTGGACTCTCTCCCCGGTCCCTCCCAGTCCCTCCCCTTGGACTCTCTCCCCAGACCCTCCCCAGTCCCTACCCAGTCCCTCCCCTTGGGCTCTCCTTTCCTCCCCCCTCTTCTGTCGGAGGGTAGAGCACTGGCTGCATGACCTCGTCCCTCTGGGCCTCAGTCTCCTTATCTGTAAAATAGAAAGGCTGGCCCTCTCCAGATTTAAATCTGTGACCCTCTCCTCGCCTCTCTCCTTCTCCTCTCTTCCTTTGCACGGTCGTCCTTTTCCTTCTCCCTCCTGCCCTCCCTAATCCCTCTCTCCCTTCGGTGCCTTCCCTGATTCAGGGGCTCGAAGAGCCAAAAGGGATGCCGAGCTTATGGGGAGGGGAGCAGAGAGCACCGTCCAGTCACAGTCTGAGCTCTTTAAAGCGCCAGCCGCCTTCTTCTCCAGAGGAGGAAACTGAGGCCCAGGGGAATGAGATGTTTGTCCCCCACCCCACAGGTAGTCAAGTGAGCAAGCATTTATTAAGCCCCTACTGTGTGCCAAGAGCTGTGCTGAGCCCTGGGGATACAAAGATAAGCAAAAAACAGCCCCTGCCTTCAAGGGGCTTACAGTTTAATGAGGGAGCTGACGTGCGAATAATTCTGATACATTGGGAACAGCCCCAGAGAACTTTCAAGTTAGCATCCCGGGTTCTCCGGCTCCACCCCAGCCCCCAAAAGGTTCCTGAGGAAGGGCGAACTTCAGTAAGGACTGCAGACAGGGAGCGCTCATTGACTGAGAACTGGAAGGGACCTCAGAGAGCCATCAATCAATCGGTCTCTCTCCTCTCTCTCCCTCTGTCTCCTCTCTCTCCTCTCCCCTTCTCTCTCTCTCCCTCTCTCCTCTCTCTCTCTCCCCCCATATATATATAATATATATGTATATATAATATATGTATATATATATATATGTGTGTGTGTGTATATATATATATATATATATTATATATATAATATATATATATTATATATATATATATATATAATATATATATATATATATATATATATATATAGTTTTTTTGTGAGGAGATTGGGGTTAAGTGACTTGCCCAGGGTCACGCAGCTAGTGAGTGTTATGTGTCTGAGGCCGGATTTGAACTCAGGTCCTCCTGACTCCAGGGCCGGTGCTCTATCCACTGTGACAACTAGCTGCCCCCCAGTCAACATTTCTTAAAGCGCCTACTACGTGCTAAGTGCTGAGCATACAACGAAGAGGCCATCTACTGCAGTTCCCTCATTTTACAGAACCGCCAGGCCCAGAGAGTACACAAGGACTTGCTCAACGTCCCGCCGGCAGTAAGTGGCAGAGCTGGGATTCGAACCTACATCTCTGACTGTCTGGTGGAGCGGGAGGAGTCTCGTCTTGGCACCTCCCCCCATCCTCAAGGGCGCCCGCGCAGGCGCTGGCGGAAGCCTTTACTGGACTGTGCGCGAGACGCGAGAGCCGTTAATAACCGTCAGCCCCAGCTGCGGTCTCTAGGGAGGGTGGGGTCGGGAGTTTTCTATTTACATATTCATGAGGTGGCGGCCAACCGCGGAGCAGGGGCTCTGCTAATCCGGCAGGAGCAGGGCGGGGAAGGGCGCCAGCACCGCGGGCCCGTGCCCAATGAGCGGGCTGCTAGTCATGCATTACTCATGAGCCGCCGGTGGGCAGGCGCAGTTTGGGCGGGAAGAGCGGAGGAGACACTGGCTGTGAGGGGAAGGTCGCGCTCGCGGGGAGGGGTGGGGGTGGGGCTGGGGGCCTTGGCCTCTTCCTCGCCGCCCTCTTTGGGGCTGTGGGTGGCTGGGTGGGTGGGTGTTTACCGAAACCCTCCCTCACCGCAGGGTCCTGAAGAGAAACCTGAGGGGGCGGGGGCGGACGAGGCCGCAGGCGAGGCCTGGCTCCCCGCGGGGGAAACTGAGGCACGGAGCGGTCAAAGCTCTAGACCATAGACTGAGGGCTGGAAGGGGCTCAGAAGCCGTCTAGTCCATCCCCTTCGTTTTACAGAAGAGGAAACTGAGGCACGGGGAGGTGAAAGGATCATAGATTGAAGGCCGGAAGGGGCCTTCCAGGTTCTCTAGCTTAACCTCATTTTAGAGGTGAGAGGACAGGCTTCCGGGGACCGCGGCTACAGGCGTGGGGAGGGACGAGAGGAGAAGGGTCCACAATTCACAGAAGTAGGAGGGGGACATTCGAACTCAGGACTTGCGACTCCCATCAGGGTTTTTCTAGTTTGAAGATTCCCAGACTTTGGGCTGTGCTCTTTCCTCTTTTGACAACAGCGCCCCCCATCCCCCCGCCCATTCCCCTCCGGCAGCGCCGTGGGGAGGGCTCTCTGGGCCTGAACCCCCCCCCCCCCCCCCCCCCCCGGCTCGGGCTCCTGCTCCTCGACGAAAGGGACGCTTTCGGATGCTGTCGCTGGGCCCGTCAGCGCCTTCCCAGAAGCGCGCGGGGCCGCGGGCTGAGTGAAGGGGAGGGAGGCGGGGTCCCGGGCCCTGGTCAGCGCGCAGTCCGCCTGCAGCGGGGCCTCGCGTGGGCAAGGCCGTTGGCAGAGCAGCGCCCTCCCTGGCCTTTGCGATCGGCCCCTCCCCGCAGCCTCGCCGTCGGCCCGTGGTGCGGAGGAGGGAGCGGGCTGCGCAGCGGCTGGGCTCCTAAGCCGGGGTCCCAGAGCTGGGGTCCGCGCGCCCTGGGTGGCCACGCCGGTATTGCCCACTCCCTCACCCGTGGCTTCCCCGCGTGCTTTTGGGTGGGAAGCGAGTGGAAGCCACGTGCTGAGTTTGTGGTGGAGGTACTGGGCAGGCAGGGTCAGAATCGCAGATCGTTCTTATCAGGGTGTTTGAAACCTAGCTGTGGGGGAGGGTAAGTGGGCGAGTCCTAGAACGCTTGCGGAGGAGATTTGGGCAAGCGGGATGGCCGCCTCGAAACGATCGAAGAGCCGGGGTGAGCGAAGGGTGCCTCTCGCTGTGCGTGGTGTTTCGGGGAGGCGGATTTCGGGCTGACCGTCTAACGATGAGCGCTTGGCCGAAATGTAAATAGCTGCTCTGCTGGGTGGTGCCCTGTTTCTGGGGGTGTTTGAAGGGTGGTGGTTTGGCCGCTTGGGAGACGGTAAAGGACAGTGTATTATTGCCCTTGGACGAAGGGATTGGACTCAGTGACCCCGTTTGAAGTCTCCTCCGGCGTTCTGATTCTGTGGATTCTGAATTCTTTGCTTTTTCGTTTCCTTCCAATCCCCGGATTGTATGCGTCAATGAAACGTGCTCGTTGACTGTCAAATGTGCCATCTTCCTATGAATAACATCAGGAGAGAAAGGCGGCTTTCCCCCCATAGGGTCACACCTAGCTTCCCAGGCAGGGACACCTTAGTCCATACAGGGCTACAGATTGCCTTGTGAAGAGCAGCTCGTTTCAGGGAAGAAGAGGAGTCATTGAGGGGAGGGCGGGGTAGTGTCAGGAATTTGGCCCAATAGGATAGCCTTTCAAAAATAAAATAAAAGTGGTAGTGTAGATTCAGGACATGTGGCTTTGTATCCAGACTGGAATACTAGTTGTGTGCCCTTCTGTGAACCTCAGTTTCCTCACCTGTAAAATGGGTGTAGTTAGACTTGTTCCTACTTAGCCTCAAGAGCTGTTTTGAGGAAAGTGATTCGTAAACCTTAAAGTGGTATTGAAATGTGAATTATTTAGTACTTTATGTTTCATAGAGGGCTGGATTTAGTCAGAGAGACCTAGGTTTGCCACCTGAGACCGTTTGACCGGGGGCAGTCAGAAAACCAACCAACAGCCATTTCTGAAGCACCTGTTTTGGGCTAGGTGTGTATTAGGCACCAGGGATGCAGATACCAAAGTGAGAAGTCTCTGCCCTCAAGGAGCCCCACGAGTAAACACAAGAGATGTACAAAAGAATCGCAAAGTGATTGAGGAGGATACCAGCATCTTGGGAAGGAATTGGGAAGAAGGCCTCTCAAAAGATGCAAATCACTCAGCCTCAGTCTCCACATTTGTAAAATTGGATGAATACGTCTAGTGCCTACCTTGAAGAATTAGTGGAAAAATCGAATGGGATAATGAATGTCGAGCTCTTTGAAAACCTTCAAATTTGGCGTAGATGACATATATATATATATATAAAACACATTACACAGCACTGTTTTTACATAAAAGGCTCTAAAAATCCTTTACCAACCATGTTATTCTCTACCACATTTCTGGCCACTCCCCCAAAGGGTAAAATTGTAGGCATTTGAACCCCATTCCAAACAGGGAATCGAAGGCACAGAATGGCAGAGATTTGCTTCAGGACGCCATCAGTGGCCGACAACCTAAGAGCCCTTCGGGGAGAGTGCCACAAAGCTTTGCTTGCACAGTGTAGATGTGTGGTGGGTGAGGTATGAATGCCCCTGTGAAATTCCAAATGTTTGTGTTTATTATGCACAGAACACATAAGCGAAAGACATTTGAAAGTTAGGGTTCTGCCCTTATGAAATCCCTCCTGTGTTTTTAGATAAAGAGTCAGAGAACAAGGTGGTGAGAACATCAGAGCTCTTCTCTGGAGCTTCCGATCTGTACTGCCAAGCCTGCCGGGGCTGGCAGCTAGAGAGCTTTCAAAATTAAACAGTTTGTACCGGAATAGGAGACCTCCGCAGAGCGCCTGCTCAAAAGGAACACAAAACAGCAGCAACAGGGCTGAATGGAGGCTGAACCCTTTGTGATCCAGGTCCTAGTGTTCCTGAACCCGGCTGACCTTGGAAGACCAGGAATAGACTGGACCCTGCTTAGGGAAGGCGCAACCCTCGTAACTGAGGAGCCGGGGGGCGGGGGGGGGAGGTGGGCGGCTGGACACAGTTAGCTTCGGATGGAATGAAAGTCCAGATGAAGGCTTCCCCCCATCCCCACCCTCTGGACATCTGCACCTGTATTCTCTCTCCTTCCTATGGACTTGTGCTAGGGTTAGAAGAGAATATAGCTTGGTGCCTGCCCTGTATTAGGTGCTTCATAAATGTTTATTGGCTGGCTGCATAGGAATCATTTTAGGATATTGGAGGACCTGGGTTCTAGTCTTGGCTCTTCTGTTTACTACTTGCATGACTTTAGATAGGTCACGGAACCCTTCTGTGTCTCAGTTTCTTCATCTGTAAAGGAGGGGGCTAGATTAAATGATCTCCAAGACCCCTAAATCTGTGATCCTGGGATCCTGTCCTATTCCCCTTCAACTAGACTTTTTTTAATAGGGTCCCTCTGTGTGTGTGTGTGTGTGTGTGTGTGTGTGTGTGTGTGTGTGTGTGTGTGTGTGTGTGTGTATGAAAGGCAAGATTGAATTGGGGAGTTTCTAACTCCAAGGCTGGCTCTCTATCCACTATACCAGGTTGCTTTTCCTGTCTATGTCTTTTTCCCATTTAGAATGTCAGTCTTCGCTAATTAAAAAAGAAACAAAACCAAACTTGTGATAGAGATGATTCTAGAAACTCAATAAACATTAAATGAGTAAGTCCCCAAAATGAGTGATTAGGATTCCCAAGGGTCACTAACTAGGGAACGTCCTGTGGGTTTTCCAGATGAAACAAGTTTAATACAGAACTCGAATACGTTTCAAAGACTGTAGACGTAATTCATTGTGTTTTAATTGGTAATGTCATCATCGGGGCTTAATTCTCTAGAAATGCTGTCATCGTGTCTTATAGTTACAAATAAATGAAGAAAATTCGAATATGGAAAGCTATTTAAAAATCATTATTCCTCTTATTTATCTTCTAAGACTAATGACTACCCCTGTAGGGGGTATTTTATAAGGACTAATGACCTTGGCCCTGCGGTATGAACTTTTAATAAATTGGCTCTAATTCCTACAAAGTCCTCAGATTTTCTTAACATTATCCTAACTCCTTGGTGGACTGCTTTTGTTTCGTGGAGGCATCCTGGGAGGGGATGCATTTAGTCAGAGTACAAGGCCATACCCAGGATTCAACAAAGCCTGGCCTGGGTTGTGTAAAGTCCAGTTTTCACGGTGGTGTGCAAACGCGGTAGAAGAGCGCCCCCTAGCCCCACAAGCAAGTGTGAGTTTACTACAACTTGAGAAAAATAAGAGGCTGCCCACCTTTAACGGCTAACACCACCATGTGGAGGCCTCGTATGTGAACCCTGACTCTGTGGTGTTTGTTATGTGAGGTGAGTCAGGACCCAGCACACACTCCCGGGGGATGAAGCTCTTGGGTGAGTGGCTTTGTGTTTTAGTGTTTCATGGCGGTGTAGCAGGGCAATTGGGATGGAACCAGAGCCTCGACACTATCGCAAGGCTCATTGATTTTCTTTGTTAAGTCCGGAGTGAGACGGACACTACTTTGCACTCTGTCAAGTCCTGTCTTCAGCTAAGGCTTCTTTGTTTTTGCAGGACAGAATTAAAAGAAGAAGGCCCCATATTATCGACGAGACATCATGGCCACTTCTCAGCTCTTTTACTCCATTGAAACCTACAAGGCCGCCAAGGTATTTGTCCGAGACGGAGGAGGAAGATATGGTTTTGTTTAGAATAATGACTCACCTCAGTTTTGAAGTTAGCTGTCTCATCATCAGCTGGCAGGGATGCTCCATTCTGGCTCCTGGTTTCTACCTTCCCTTGGTGCTTCGGGCCCTCCCTAGCTTTCCAGCCTCATCTCCCAAAGCCCCTCTAAGGAAGGTGGTTGCCCGGGTCTGCCCAGCCCCCAAGTGCATTCCTCTGAGAGTCTTTAATCCCCTTGCCTGATAAGGAGCCCTCCCCTCTGCTTTAAATTGCTATCCCCCCTTTAAGCGATCCACACTTCTCGAAGCCTTTACAATACAATGAGCATTTATTAAGTGTCTGCTGTGTGCCAGGCACTGCTAACCTGGGGATCTGTTGTTGTTCACCTGTGTCTGACTCTTTGTGACCCTTTTGGGGTTTTCTTGGCAAAGATACCAGAGTGGTTTACTATTTCCTTCTCCAGTTCATTTTACAGATGAGGAAACTGAGGCAAACAGGGTGAAGTGACTTGCCCAGGGTCACACAGCTAGGAAGTAGCCAAGGCTGGATTTGAATTCAGGAAGACGAGTCTTCCTGACTCCAGGCTGGGGGCTCTATCCCTTGTGCCACCTTCCAGCCCAAACTGGGGATGTGAATAAGAAAAAGAAAGATGGTCCCTGCCCTCAGGGAGCAAATCAAGTGGGGAAGAATCACAATGGAGTTAGAACCAAGCAGTGAGGTTGGTGTAAAATTATCCCCTAAAAGCCATTCTTAATAATCACATCTAAAATTTTTCTAAAAATTGTTGCCCTTAGACTTGAGGCAAGCTGGCATAGGCTATGTCCTGTTTCTCCAGATCACCAGGCTTTCTAGGGCAGCAATGTTATTTTATTCCTCTTTTAACGTTCCTCTTGTAAGGAATCTTAAGAATGTGTCCCCCAGTGCTTTTTAACCTGGTGTGGGCCTGACCCGGAAAGGGAACCTGAGCTCTAGCAGGGTCTGTTAAGACAGAAAGGCTTTGTACGGACCCAGGGAGAGATCCTGTCTGTAATTTGAGGAGTAGCCTGCCCAAGGTTGGAGAGGCCCACCAGCAGGTTCACTGTGAGGTGAGGAATTATCACCTTTGGCCACAAAGATCGTTTCCTAAGTTGTGGAGCTCGGGTACCTTCCCTTCTAAGAAGACCCTTTATTTCCCCTGGGCCCAGATGGCTCTGGAGGAGAAAGGGAGGCTGGTGACTCGGCGCAGCCCTGCCTCACCCTTGCGTGTGGTGGCATCACCTTCCTGAGGTCATGATCCTCTTCCAGAACAAAGGGCAAACAACCATAACAACTTATCTCCTCAGTGCTTAGCTTGTACGTCCCTGTTTGTGGTCTCTCCTTTAGAATATAAGCCCCCTTTGGGCAGGGACTGCTTCTGTCCCCAGCACTGAGTACAGTAAGTGCTTGATAAATGCTTGGTAATTGTTTATGCAGAGGGGCAGCTGTCTTTGACCCGTGGAATTCTGCCCCCTACCCAGAAAGGCAGAAAACAGAGGTATTAAGGCCTCAAGAGCCCCCTCCCACTTTCTCTTGCCTTTTCGATGGCTTAGTTGCCAGCCCTGCAGTCAGTTGGAGTGCCCACTGGAAGCGGTTTGTGGAGGAGACCCTGCCTGCAGTGGGCATAGCCACCTTGCAGACAGTGAATCCCAAGATGCTCTCCTAATTAAGAGTAACGGTTTACACCGGTGAGGAGAGGTAGGGTTCGGCACTGCACTTAGTTTAACATCTTGATTCCTCTCTTATCTGCCCTTTTCTTTTTGACTGCCTCTGGGTGGACTGAAGAAATCCATTGGTCAAAGGCCTACTATCTCTACAACTGATTAATTGAGGGAGAGAGGAAGTGTTCGCCACATTTTATCCTCTGGGATTAGCAGGATCCTGATGTCAATTCATAGTCATTTACGTGGCTCTGGGACAGCGGGCTGGGCCTGGAGCCAGGAAATTGTTGTTGTTATTGTTGAGTTGTGTCTGATTCTTCCTGACCCCCTCTGGGGTTTTCTTGGCAAAGATACTGGAGTGGCTTGCCATTTCCTTTTCCAGTTCATTTTACAGCTGACTAAAGTGAGGCAAACAAGGCTAAGTGACCTGCCCAGGGTCACACAGTTAGTAAACTAAGCCAGATTTGAGTCTTCCTGACTTCTCCACCTAGCTGCCCATTAGTTGGGATCTGGCCTCAGACACTGACTAGCTGTGTGACCCTGGGCAAGTCACTTAACCCTGTTTTTCTCAGTTTCCTCATCTGTAAAATGAACTGGAGAAGGAAAGGGCAAACCACTCCAGTCTCTTTGCCAAGAAAATTCCATGGACAGTATTGGTGTTCGATGGTCCATGGGGTCATGTAGAGTCAGACAAGACTGAGCAGCAACAGCTCTCTCAATGAAAGGTTTGTGATGATGATCACGATGTCTTGGAAAATCCACCCTTGTCCCCTAAATACTGAGACTGTTCTGACAGAAGTAAGGTTTGGGCCTGAATTATGGAGAGGATAATCAGCTCAGCCCTTTCATTTTGATTGGCTGTGGAATTCTGGCCTGATACTTTTTTTCTTTTTGGGGGAGCCCCTTTTCCTTCCCTTCCCTTCTTCCAAACAGGATCTGATGCTTTTATGTCCTGAGACATCTTTCCCCTTTACTGTCTAGATTTACTGTGTGCTGATCTTTCAAAATGTTCGTCTTTGCCATTTTTTCCCCTCCAGGAAACAGCTCTGTTCCCAGTTCAGATCACCACTGAGCATGAATCTCTGGTGTTGGTGAAGAAGCTCCTAGCCACTTCTATCTCGTGTATCACATACCTGCGGGGGCTGTTTCCAGAGAGTTCTTATGGAACCCGCTACTTAGATGGTAAAGCTCAAATCAGTGATTAATTCCCATATCTTCATTCTTGGCCCTGCTTAGTGGTAGCAGCTACCATTTCTTAGTCACCAAAGGGTTAAGCCCCAGGCCTGTGCCAGCTCTTCATGACTGATTTGTTCATTTACATACCTCTTTAATTTAACTATCCCAGATTCAATAGTTTTACCACTAGGTGCCATTAGTTCCTGGCTTGATACCAAATGGCAGATGAAGCAGCCAATAAATCTCTGTGAGCGAGTCTAGGACCTCTGGGGTTTATCTGCAGAGGCAACAGCAGCTGGGGTAAAGGCCATTTGAGGCTTAGTGTTTTGAATGCTCCATCAGGGCAGTCTTTTGGTCTCGAAAATGAAATTGTACTTGAAGTGCTTTCTAACATTAATTGGGTATGGTGGCAAAGCCCATTTTGCCTGTTCAGAGTCGCTCAGAAAATATATACATACTTCTGCCAAACCCGAGTCAGTCCCATCACTGAAATTTTAGCAATTTAAATCACTAAAGACCAGTTTTAACGATGCATCCATGGAATGGAGGCAACCTTGGGTTCTCAAACCCTAGGCCAACAGGGAAGCTCTGGAAGGTTCTACTCAAACGAGATAGTGCACATACAGGGTTTTGCAAACTTTAAAGTGTTGTCTCCATGCCAGTGATGATGGCGGTGATGATAGAACTGTAGATGGGCCCAGTGACAGGGCTGGTGTCCAAGGACCAGTCTAGGTAAGTTTGGAGAGCTTTGTTGCTAGCATGGCTTCAGGGAGATTACTTTTTGATTTAGTTTTCAGATACTATCTACTGAGTCATAAAGGGGTTGCAATCTGTGTTGGTGGAAGGAATACCCAATCTGTGATGAGATTGTGATTCCTTGAAGAATTAAAGTATTTTGGCAACTGTCAGTTTTATCCTCCTCTCAACTGGCAGATTTCTTCATTTATACAGTCTAAGCTTTGTCTGTTTTTCATACCTTTATTAATTTTTTTGTCATCATGTTCTTAGATTGTTTCTGTTTTTCTTTCCCTTCCATTTTTGAAATTCCTTCTGGGCATTCTATTTTTATCTCCTCCTTTCAGGTGGTGAGACTTTTTTACATTTGAGCAGAAAGCTGGTTTAGAACAGCAGTCATTTGGAAAACTTTCTGCTGACTTTTAATTAAACTAGTGACAACTATTTGAAAAATATAGGTAGAATTCTCTAAATTTCTTCTTTTGGTGTTACTTTTCCCGATCCATCTTTATACTAAATTTCTTAATTCCAAATTTAATGATTTGCTTTGGTTTCTTCCTCATTTCATTTCATTCTTAACACTCTTCCTTTCTAAATTGTGTTTGATACTAACTCACCCTGAAATTCATATCCTGGAGACAAGGAAACTGTAAAGATCAATGACACTGCTCATTTAAAAATGCTTCTGTGGTGTACAGTCATTGCCGTTATAGTTTGAGAAATGCTTCCTCGTATTGTTAAACAGCAATAGAGCTGTTAGTAACAACAGTAATTGACATTTACCTAGCACCTTTATATCGTGTAGAGCATGTCAGATGATTTTCATGACTGCCCCAGAGGTAGATACTGTAGACATTGTCATCCTGATTTTACAGATGACGAGTGTTAGGCTCAGAGAGAGTAGGTCACTCGTCTGTGGTCACACAGCCAGAAAATGTCATTGATGGAAATGGAACCTAGCATGGCCTGCCTCTCCGTCCTGTAGTCTGTTCTACTCTGCTGTGTCGCCTCTTTTTATAATTGTGAATTTCTCCCACCAGCAAAATCTAAGGCTTCCTCTAATGATTGTGTTGCTTGGACGTGTCTTTCCTTTTTAACAACGCTAAAGAATTACAAACTGTCAGTATGAAGGAACTTGAGGGGTCATGTACCCAGGGTCTGAATACTTGCTACAACATAACATCATGGGAATAAGAGCTGGTGGGGAGAGACTTTAAATATTGCTTGATCCAAACCCCTTGTTTTACATTTAGGGAAATGAGATACAAGAGTTTAATTGCCATGGCCAGGGTTGATCATCCATTCTATGGGACAGAGCTTCCTGTGAAAGAGAGCTGACTTTGTTAAGAGACAGCCCGTTCCCCTTTTTCAAGAGCTAGACTTGTTAGAAAGTATTGAGCACAAACTGGCTCCTTTCTCACTTTCACTCACTAGTTTTGTGCTCTGGAGCTCTAGAGAAACAATTTAATTCCTTTTCTACAGGTTAAACCCTTTGATTTTTTTGAAATTAGATATCAGAACCCTTCCAAATTTCTTTTCTTCACTAAAAAGCACCTTAGAAATACTCTCTGTTAGACTCATCCAAAATTGGAAGAGGCTAACTGGAGAGGCAGTGAGCTCCCCTTTTCTGGAGATGACCGTCACATGTCGAGTATGTCTTAGTGACTGTAAGATCCTTGAGAACAGCAATGTCTTACTTTTGTATTTGTGCCTGCGTTGCCTGCCCTCTAGTGGCTGCTTAATAAAATGCTTCTTGGTTGATTGATTTTTCAGATAGCTGTTGACTAGTTAAAGCTCTGCAATGTTTTCCATACATGGTTTCAGTTGGTCCTTTTAACCACGGCTGAGGTAGATAGTGCAGATGTTCATGTGTCTCTGCTATTTACTGAGCATTATTTTAACTAAGCAGTATAATGGTGATGCTGAGCAGTTACTTAAGAAAGCTGGTGTAGGGTCTCTGTCCCCAAGCGTACTTAGATTAGAAGCATGCTTACTGTGCATTGAAATCACTCCCCTTCTGGGAATCCCTAAATGCTTTTCACATCTCTCCTGAGATATAGAGCTGGCCTCTTCTTCATTTTAAAGATGGGAACAGAGATGTATGAAATGGTAAAATGACTCATGTGAATCAGTGATGGATTTGGGCCCTAGTTTTGACTCCTGACTCCCTAATATAGACACTAAGTCAAAATTCTCTTTAATTGGACCCCTTTGTTTTTCTCTAAGTACAGAAAGCTATTTGTACTTCCCCTGATGAAATCAGAGTTTTGAGAATAATTAATGGGAGTTTTCTCCACTTTTTCCTCTTTTTATCTCTTCCTTTTAAAAAAAATTGGTTCAGGAAAGGAAAATGGGAAAATGGGGATAAATGTTATCAGTGTTTTGAACTGGTGAATCACAGAATGGTAAGAACTAGAGGGAACCTTAAAAGGCATCTATGCCAGCCACTTCATTTTACAAGTGAGGAAGCCAAGATCCATGCAGACAGTCTTTTCATATTCGTTCCCTGTAGGGAATCCTTTAGAATTCAGCAAAAGTACAGAAATTCCTTTTGCAAGTCAGCTTAGGTACTGCTGAGCTACAGAGAAAGCAGGGAGGGAAGGAAAAAAAAAAACAAACCATGATCCAAATTGGAAGCAAGGTACATGTCAGCTCACCATAATTTCTTTCAAAAATAGATATTGAGGGTTAACATATTTTTTTAATGTAACCATTCTGCCAGAGGCTTCTTCCTAACATGAACTTATGCTTTGGGTACCTCTCATTTCTCTCTGTCTCTGGCACTTCCCAAAGGATGGCCATCAGCTCCCCTTAGAAGCACGCAGGCTCAGAAGGCATCAAATGCAGAATGAGCATTATGTGCACAGCGAAGCCATTCCCCTCCAAAAGATTTTGAGTTCTAAATTTTCTCCCTTCTTCTCCCTAAGATGGCATGCAATCTGATATACACTTTCTCTATATGTTCACATTAAACAGTTTCACCTTAGTCATGTTGTAAAGAAGAATCAGAACCAATGGGAGGAATCATAAGAAAGAAGAAACAAAATGAAAGAAAATAAGAGCAAATAGTCTGCTTCCATGTGCATTCAGACTCCATAGTTCTTTCTCTGGATGTGGATAGCATTTTTCTTTGTGAGTCTTTTGGAGGTGTCTTAGATCCTTGCATTGCTGAGAGGAGCTAAATCTATCAAAGTCAGTCATCACACAATGTGATTGTGTACAATGTTCTCCTGGTTCTGCTCACTTCACTCAGCATCAGACCATATAAGTCTTTCCAGGTTTTCCTGAAGTCCACCTGCTCATCATTTCTTAAAGCACAATGGTATTCCATTACATTCACATACCATAACTTGTTCAGCCATTTCCCAATGGATGGACATCCCCTCAGTTTCCAATTCTTGGCCGCCACAGAAAGAGCTGCTATAAATATTTTTGTACATGTGGGTCCTTTTCCCATTTTTATGATCTCTTTGGGATACAGACTGTTCCTAGGTTTTCTTCCATCAATACGCCATCGTCCTCTTCAGTTTTTCTTTTCTCACTCCTTGCTGAGTTGGGATCTCTCCTTGGGGATGTGTTCCACTTCTATCAAGATGAAATAAACAGGACTGGTGTGCCTCTGGGCAGTTTGACACCTTCTAGCTCCTTCAGGCCTGGTTAGGACCCTTTCAGACTAGTGTTCTTTCAAGCAAGTCCCATAATCCTCACCTTTCACACCAGCTGTATCCTCAAGCAGCTATGAACAGGATGCTTGATCACATTTCCCCGTTTTCCTTCCTGTCGGTTAGGATGAGTCTGCCCATATTTTCCCTCTCTTCCCAGCTCCTGTGGCCAAGTGTCTCTGGCTCACTCAGCATGTCCTGCTGAGTCTTGTGGGCTTGGGGGCCCCTCTTTATGCCCTCTCCTGCTTGTCTTCCCATTTCCCATCTTCCTCCGCAGTAGCTGGGGCAGCCTGTGCTGGGAGAAAGCACTGGGAGCCAATTGAGAGTGGCTGCTCCCTGCACAGACACGTGAGACACCCAACTGGAAGAGGTGACTGCCATCCATGGTCATGGAGATGTGTGTCCCCACCATATTCCTGAATGGTGAAGTGAAATACATAATGTAAACAGAGCAATTGAGGTCGTATGATGTCACGGCAAAAAACATGGGGCTGGGCAGCAGAAGACCAGCTTTAAATCTGGGCTCCTGCCACTTGGTTACTGTGTGGCCTTGGGAGAGTCACTTATTTTCTCTTGGCCTCAGTTTATTCATCAGTGAAATGACATAGTTATACTACATAATGTCAAAGGTCCCTTCCAGCTCACGTATTGCATGAATCTATGAATTAGGAGAGAAGATAGCTAATTGTAGCTTGGGTAATTTAATTAAAACAGGGATGCAATTCAAGTCCATAATGTCTTCTTTTTATAGACCTCAGTTTAAAAATCCTTCGAGAAGATAAGAAATGCCCTGGATCTCTGCAGATTATCAAATGGTAAGTAGCTCAAATTCAAATGAGCTGAACAACAACATTTTTATCATGTATCAGATAACTGACTAGGTTTTAAATGCTTAGATTAGAAAAAGAAATAGCATTGCAAATACATATTTAATAGCATTGTCTCATATTTTAGGATAGACATCTGTGGAAAATGATCCAATAATCCTATTTTCCAATGTTATAAGAAAAAAAATTATTTGTATCAAGAGGAAAGCGAAAAGTCAACCAAATGGAGTCCAGGACGTGATCCCTGACTCCCGAGCTAATGCTGTCTCTCACTCATAGAGCTTTATTGATGTGTCACGACATTCGTGACGGTCTTGGATAGTGATTGATTATCCAAGGAGTTATTGATTTGTAGCTGCTTCAGTCTAATAAATGCAAATAGAAACTTCTCTTCTTGGCGGGTCTTTTTTTTTTTTTTGCTTTGAGACTGACCCATTTTAACGTTGACCATTTATTTCTTGGCAGGATTCAAGGTTGTTTTGATGCTTTGGAAAAGAAATATGTAAGTTTTTTTAAAGATTTCTATTATGATCAAAGGCCCATCTTTTATCTCTTTTCCAACTAGAATGATAACAAAGATTAGACCCGGGATCTGTGCCTGAATTTACATTCATAGGCCAGTTTCCTTTCCAGTTGCTGGCATTAACTACTCACTTAGGTTTTAAGACTACTTTGTCTCACTGATGTCTTTACTTGACATCACTCAGAAATCCAATGCTCTTTTTCTCTTTCATAAACTGTGGCCCTCTCATGACCACAGAGTTTCCTTTGAAGTCATTGGAAGAGGTCCACAGGATGTGAAACTGAGGAGACAAGAATCTGGAACTTAGCATTTTGAATATACTCAGAATTGTACAGATTTAACTTGAAGATAAGAAAGGAAAATTTGCCCTGTGGAGGCTGTTTGTGTCTTAGTTGTGCTGGCAACCAGTATTGGTGCCTACGTACACTGAAAATTACTTCTTCAAGGCTCCTATTCAACATGGAAGAACATTCATTTTTCTGGAGAGCCAATAAGCCTATTTTACATATCTACTCTGAATGAAACAGGCACGGAGGATGATCCCAGGATACATAAGGCATAGTCCTGCCCCTTAAGAAATTTGTAATTAAGTAGGGGGGGAGGTAAAATATATCCACGCATAACTGCAATAGCAGATAGAACCTAAATGCTCATTTCTGTTGACGACTGTCCAGGTAAATGAATAGCTCAGGCGTTGGAAATGGTCTGAGCGGAATCAGATTCAGGAAGCTAGGCCTCAGAAGGGGGAAAGAGTGTAGGCTGCCAGATGTTCAGGGATCACAAATAGGGGTATGTAGTGTGACTTAAGGGTGCTTTGAACCAGACTGTGGAGGGCATTGAATGAGAGACTAAGGAGTCTGGATTTTGATAAGCAGTAGGATCGGGTCTATTGGACATTAGGAATCTGACAGCTCTGTGAATGGCTAATTAGGAAGGGACCTACTAGAGTTGGGAACCATGGCCAGGACGCTATTGCAGTTATTCTCGGTGGCAGTGGGAATGAAGATAAGAGGACTGATATATTGTTGCGGTAAAATAGACAAGGCATTTGACTGGATGTAGGGAGGGAGAGGTCAAGGAAGAGAGAATGAGCTTAAACGACCTGAGAATGGTGGCTACATTACAATAGGGAAATTGGCAGGGGGAAGACAAGAGCAGGCTTTTTTTGTGGGGAGATGAGTTCAGTCTTGGACGTAAAGAGTTCGAGGTGGCAGCAGAAAACTAGTGAAAAAGATACATGAGACATAGTCCTGCCGGAAAGCGCATACTATCTAGTCAGGCCGGCGAGTCTGATAGGCGGTAAGCTCAGGGCCCACTTTGCTCTTTTTCCTTCTCTGTAATTCCCTCTCCATCTCTGCTTTCTCATTTGTGTCCTCCTTCATTTGATGTCAGTTCCAGAAACCTCTTGAGTGAGTAAATCTTAAGCCAATTGAATTGTCATGAATCAGAGAGACAGTTGGCAACAGTCTGGAATGGCAAGGACAGGGATGAGGAACCTCTGGTCTTGAGGCCACATGTGGCCTCAAGATTTGTGCTGTAAAATTTGGATTCAGTCAAAAGGCTGCACATAAGAATCTAGAAGGCCACATGGGGCCTCAAGGTGGCAGCTTTCACCCCTGACCAAGAACTTCCTTTTGAGTCCGTGTCCACACGTAGCTAATGGATGGACTGCTTGAGTAAATTCACTAGGATGGTCTGTGGCCGTCAGTCAGCAAGTATTCACTAAGGACCTACTAGGTGCTAGGTACTGGGGATGTGAAGATGATGAAAGAAACCATTCCCACTCACAAGGAGCATCCATTCGAGGCTGTGGATCCTGGAATATACCATGTGTATTATATACACATACACACATTCAGGGTGTCCCAAAAGTCTCGGTGTGGTTCTAAGCATTAATAGCTTATTTACCTATTTTATATGTGTGTGTGTGTATACACCCAATAAACATGCAGAGAATTAATACAAATAAATCCGAGGTAGTAGTTTGGGAAGTGGGGCACTAGCAGTTGGAGGGATCAGGAAAGGCTTCAAAAAGATGACGATGGTGCATCTTAAAGAAAGAGAGGGCCTCAGTGGGGTGGATGTGAGCAGGGAGGGCATTCCAGGCATGGGGGATGGCCAGTGCAAAGGTACAGAGGCTGGAGATGGATGATCTGGTATGGGAAATAGAGAGGCTACTTTGGCCGAATCCAGAGTGTAGGAGAGGGAGTGATGTCTAAAAAAAGACGGAAAAATAGATTGGGGCAAGATGGTCAAGGGCTTTAAAAACTAAATAGAGGCATCTCTAGGATCCTAGGGGAGACAAGGAGCCACAGGAGCTTAGAGAGGCCTAGGGGGTGTGCAACAAGGTTATGTTTGCACTTTGGGAAAACTCTGGACACGAGTGGGGAAAGGCTGGGGGCAACTGGGAGAAGAGTCAGGAAGGGGAGTGATAATCTGGGTGCAAGAGGCAGGGAGGGCCTGGAGGAAGATGGTCATGGGTGATGGAGAGAAGGGCTAGAAATTTTTGTTTGTTTTTTGTTTTTGTTTTTTGTGCTAGGCAATGGGGTTAAGTGACTTGCCCAGGGACACATAGCTCTTGAGTGTTATGTGTCTGAGGTCAGGTCCTCCTGAATCCAGGGCTGGTACTCTATCCACTGTGCCACCTAGCTGCTCCGAGAAGGTAGAAATTTGACTGACTTGTTTTACTGAATCAACTGATTGTTTGATTGAAACATGCTGCTATGGCATGCTGCCTCTGTTTACTATTTAATACAGAGTGAATACCTCAAAACTTTAAAAATATGTTCTTTTAGAAAACAGTTACTCTTTTGAGGGGGTTGTGTCGTGTTTATAAAGCTCACACAGTAAGTGCCGGAGAACCCTTAGAGAGCATTTTATCAAAGAGCTCTGTGCAGTTACCTCACTTGCACCTAAGAGCCAGTTCTGTTTTCTCCTGAAGTGTGATAGGCCCACGGAGCTGCCTCCAGTAAAGCCCCATATCATGGTGTTTGGAGCTGTGGGCTTTAGTCACTGACATGCAGTTATCAGACTAGCCACGCTGTGTCGCTAACGGTCCATCGATAGCTACATGGGGTCAAGCCGTCGATTTTGGAATGGTTTAGAGCTTGGTTTTGTGCTCTGCATTACCATACAAGTGTTTACTACTTTGGAATTTCTGTGCTTGTCCAAGTAGAGTGGTACTGGTCCTCACATTGGTGCTGAATGGGCAAATGCCCTGGATTTCAGTTAGGGAAGATCTGGCCTCAGAAGTGGCCTTAGGCAAGCCAATGCCTCTCTGCCACCTTTCTCCTCATCTGCAAAGTGAATGAGTTAAACTCATTGCTTTCCTGCACTAGCTCTATGATCCTACGAATGAAAACAACCTCATTTATTTAGTTCACCCTATGTGCCAGATGTGGTGCTAAGTAAGGACACAAATACAAAAAGTGGGACAGCCTCTGCCGGCCCTCAAGGACCTTATTTTCTAACAGGGGAGGATAGCATACCTAGGGGAGGGAGGGGTGGGCTTTGGGCCTAAGAAGCCACCCAGATGAATGGTGAGTGACTGACCTGCTCTTTCCAGGAAGGGTGGCATCGACTTGATTATTATTCTCAGGGACAGAGGTGGTAAACTGGGGGCAGAGGGTATTGGGGAGGTGGCTGGAGTGTGGCTCCCTGGCTCTGGAGCTCCCAGATGTGGCAACTGTCCCCAGTGAGGATTTCAGGGCTCCAGAGAAGGAGCTTGAGAACAGG
Source organism: Phascolarctos cinereus (assembly GCF_003287225.1). Classification (NCBI taxonomy): domain Eukaryota; kingdom Metazoa; phylum Chordata; class Mammalia; order Diprotodontia; family Phascolarctidae; genus Phascolarctos; species Phascolarctos cinereus. Next base: position 718,486,441 of record NW_027555847.1, read on the forward strand.
GCATGAGCAACATTCAGACTGTAAGCGAAGGGTAGCAGATCAGGCTTTTATTCTATTCTGTAGACTCACTTCCTAGCTGAATCTGTGTAAAAAGCAATGGTGTGGTGCCCCCCCATTGTCATTTCTGGAGGGCCTAGGCTGTGCACCCTCTAGTTATTTAATATATGTGTTTTGAATGAAGAAGTGAATGAGCAGCATAGGGACTGTCTTTTGCTTTTCTTTGTATCCCCAGCGCTTAGCACAGTGCCTGGCATATAGTTGGTGTTTAATAAATGCGTGCTGCCTGCCTCTCAAGCCTTTGGATCACCTCAAGAGCCATATTTAATTGAACTAAGTTATTTATCTATGTCCATACTAACTATGAACACGTAGATGTGTACTAACAATCATTTTCTTTTCTCATGCAGCTTCACATGGCAGCACTTGCAGTAAGTAAATGTTTCAGAACCCACATCCCCCCCCTTCCCTATTCTTTGGAAGAGTGAGACGTGATCCTTTTGTGTTTCAAAGTGTATTTACAAGAACTATAAAAACATGTTAGCTTCCCTCAGTTGTTGCTAGGGACCCATCCTCATGATTACCTTGTGAACTTAAAATTCAATTGCAGAAGTTTTGTTGACTTTTCTTTGGAAATGGCAAAATTGTGTATGTGGTTGAGAATGGGGAGGAATCTGAGAGGTTCCCCTTAACGTCTTAAGGTCCTGTCTAGCTGAAAGACTCCAAGTACAGACCAGTTAGATCAGAGGAGCCACTGAGCTCAGTTCAAAGAGACAGGCGCATCACTAGAGTGCATTCTTCTGGAGTGAGAAACTGTTTGGGAGGCGACTCTTGGAGAAGGTGGACCAAGACATAAAGGAAGGGCTTGAAACCTACATCAGCAAAACCAATGGATATTGATGGAGAGCCATTATGTAACCAAATTCAATCCCCACCTTAATATAGTACAAATAAACCCTTCCAGGTCCATAGTCAATGTAGGCACAATAGTATGTTAAAAAATCAATTAAATTTTGCTTTTTATTAAAACAGATTTATACAAATCCCAAGGAGCCAGAGGTAAGAAGAAAAAAACATATGTAAAGTATATTTCCTTAAATATGCTTAACTTCAGTTTGAAACATATGTTTCTAGTATTTGACATAGTGTTTGGCCATAGTAAGTGCTTAGTAATTGCTTGTTGATTAATTGAATTTACATGTTGTTTTCGTCCAATCGAATGTAAACTTCTGGAAGCCAAAGAGTTATTTTTTTGGCCTTTTTATTTCTGGAGTTTACTACTAGCTCCTTGAAAGTAACAGGTGCTTAATTAATGCTTGTTCAATTGGATTAGATTGGATTTAATTCCCCTACCACATAATCATCTGAGATATTATGGTATCCTTTATTATGTAGACTTGGCTCATGTCGGTGCTTGGATAAGAGATATCAAAAAATGAAAACCAAATCCTAAAAGCTGTTAGAAAACCATACCACATTGATATGAAGGGATATTTGTAATGTTGGAGGTGACATTTTTAAATTTCAAAGGTTGAAATATCTTATGGTTACATGATTTCATTTGTTAAAAGAATGAAAGTGTTGACACGGGTGTTCTGCTGTAAATTCAAATTGATTGCTTCCTTACTGGCTAAAGGACCTCCTTTTTTCTGCCATCTTTTCTTCAAAAAAAAGTTTTATTTTTGGTCTTTTCCCCCATGCCAGTTGTTTCCTTTTATAGTTCTGCCCTCACATTGAACCTTCCCTTGTAACAAAGAAAACTAATAGAGGAAAGTCAGCTGGCAAAGGGAGTGTTTGACAGCATTCTGCACCCATAGTTCCCCATCTCCATCCTGAGAGGAGGGAAGTAGGTTTTCTCATCTGTTCTGCAGGATGAAGGTCATTCCTTGTAATTCACCAGAATTTTGGCTTTCCTTTAATGTCGTCTCAGTTTTACATTGTCGTCATCGTCTGTGCTGGTCTCAATATTTTGTTTTCTTTGCTCTGCATTAGTTCTTGTAAGCCATCCCATGATTCTCTCGATGCTTTATATTGGCCATTTCTTACAGTACAATAATATTCCATTAATTTCATATGGCAAAATTTGCATTTCATTTTTTTTCAGCCATCTTCCGCCCAGTGGGCCCTCGATTTACTTCCAGTTTTTGATGCCTTCTCCTTCCCCCCACTCTGAAAAAAAAAGTGCCGTTACAAATATCTTGGTATATATATGTGGCCTTTCTGTCTTTGACCTCCTTGCGTTTTACATGGTAGGAAGGTTGCCGGATCAAAGGGAATGAACGATTGCACTTTTCTTAGACACAGCTGGTGGCGCAGTGGATTGAGCACTGGTCCTGGAGTCTGGAAGACCTGAGTTCAAATGTAGACTCAAACACTTACTAGCTGTGTGACCCTAGGCAAGTCACTTAACCTCTGTCTGCCTAGTGAGGATCAAATGAGATCATATTTGTCAGGTGCTTAGTGTGGGCCCAGCGCATAGTAGGTGTTTTTATAAATGATTATTCCCTTCCCCTTCTTGCATGATTCCAAGTTGTTTTCCAAAAAGTTTGGTTCAATTAATTCAACACTCCATAGACAAAATGTTAATATGCCTATCTTCCCACTCCTTTTCCCCCACCCCCCAACACACACTGATGGTTTCCATCTTTTCCTGTCTTTGCCAGACGGTTGGCTTGGTAGAGGGGATAGAGGGTCACTGGGGAGTTATGAAGAGCTAGATTAAAGTCCTGCCTTTGACACATACCAGCTGTGTGCCCTGAGCAAGTCCATTCACATCTGAGCTCCCCAGGCAGCTCTCAAAGCCTACAGATCATTTTCCTAGGAGCTGCTTTCCAGCCACGTCTCCCTACCCCATCTTGGGTTTGGGAAGGAGATTGCTTTGAGTCCCTGTGGGGGCTCTCCAGATTCCACTTATTGAAGGTCCAGCCTGTTGAGGCTTTTGCGGATCCTCGAGCTGCCATGCAGGGGTGGTGTTAGCTAGCCCTGCCAGCTTGGTGTTAGCCTCCAACTGGAAAAGCGTGCCATCTCGTCAAGTCATTGATGGTCATCGGGAACAGCAGCCCAGAGCTGAGCCCTGGGTCTGTGAGATGATGTGCAGGAGCTGTGGCAGGGGAAAAATTGATTTGCCCAGGCATGGGCATCCAAGATGCACAAACCAGTTTGACCCCTTTCTACCTTTATTTGTAGATGAATTTCACAAGTTTTGTTTTTGCAGTTTTGAGGGTTTTGAGGTTTTCCAGGCCAAAATTTTCTGATTGTCTGTCACTGAGTCAGGCAGTGGTTTCCTTCAGCAGTGGTTATCATGTGTCTAACACATGATAGGTGCTTGGTTTAAAACCGGGGAACTGGGGTACTGAAATGTTGAGTTAATAATGGTGAAGAACTAAAGGAAAATCTTATAAAACAGGCAGAAAATATCAAGTGAGGGGGCAATACAGAGTGATGCCTGGAAAAGGGGGCCCAACCATTGTTATAATGGAATGTGGTGGAAACTCTCACTTATATCCCAGGAAAAGTATTTGGGAGTCATTGGAGATGGTACTTTAAAGACATCAACTCAGTGAGCCCTTGTAGTAAATTACCCCTGCCCCCATGAGTAGCAACTCATATAAGCAAGATTTTAATTAGTCAGAGACACTAAAGCATAATTGGTGGGGAACCAGAAAAGGAACGCAGGAGATACAATGCCACTTTCTCTTCTCAGACTAAGGTTGTAATGTGCTCAGACCAATAGACATTGGTGTTCCCTTGATCCTGGTCTACCATTCCTAGCTAGCCTTCACACTGTTAAGAAATTGGGGAATATGGAAATTCTTTCAGTAGAGATAGGGCGTATTGAAAGTATTAGAGTGTCTGATTGAAGCAAATATTTATCTCCCAAAATTTGATGCTGTCTGTCCACAAAATTTATGGTATTAAGGGAGGTAGGAATAGAATACATGAAACATTCCTGGGCCCAACCCAACAGTCTGCCTCTGACAACAGTCAAGAAAAACCTCCAGCTTCCTGTTATCTGTTTTCTCACCTCCGCAAGGCTGGCACCTCAAATGTCAGAAAGTATTATTTCTGAATCATAATACTATGAAACAAACAAAAAAGTAAGAAAACTTAGCCAACTGTCATGGGAAATAGTCAATCGATAATCTATCAACGAGTATTTATTAAGTACCTATTGTGATTTATGCTAGGTGATGGAGAAACAAGTGCAAAAAATGAAGTTGATCCCTAGTTGCAGAGACCTTACATTCTAATGAAAAGACACGTACCTCCATGGATTTGGGATGTTATCAGTTTCATTGCTGAAATGTTGCACATCCACGCCTGCCTCACCTGGGTGACTCTTGGCCGTGTTCTCCCATAAACCCACCGCAGAGCAGGAAGCCTTCCTCTAGAGCAGGGGTTTTTAACTTGGGGATCTGTGAGCTTGGGTTTTGGTTTTTTTTTAAATATTTCTATAATGGTGTTTCAATATAGTTGGTATCTTTGGTTTCTGCAGATGTTTTCTGAAACAATCTGTTCTTCTGTTTTCTTTGACATTTCTAGAAAGTCACAGAGTTATATCAGTTCAAATTCCGATACACAAAGGAAGGACCCAGAATGGATTTTGTCAGGTAGACCCTCATTTTAACCATTTAATTTAAATAATTGTAATCAGACTCAAATACCCTCATTCTCGGAAGGGTTGACCTCTGGCAGGGATGGATGCGATCCAGGAGAGCCATTTTCTCTTTGCATCCTCCAGTGTTTCGTCCCGTCATGGTTCTTGAAGATTCTGCCCACAGGGCACAAGCAGGGACAGGTGCTGTCAAGTTGGTGGTGGAGGTTTCATTCACAGCCGTTCCAAAAGGCCATCTGAGTTAGAGGGGAGTTTCAGTGTAAGTGGAGGGGGTACCCACAGACGTGCAATCGAACATCCTTATGGAGCAGGGCCCTCCACCCGAAGCTTCCAGGGGATTGCCTGACCCAAGAGACGACTCTGGGCATGCTCCGTGGGGAAGGGAAGGATATGGCTACCACTACATCGGAGATCCCAGAGTCAAGTAAGGAGCAGATGTAGTTGATGCAGGTGGAGGCTCTTTGAGAACAAGGGACAAGTTACACCCTTCTTTTTTTACTCCCACAGTGCATTCAGAAGTACTGTGAACACATTGTAGGCATTCAATAACATAATTGTTTAACTGTGTTGATATATAACAAAAACACTTACTCACCAATAACTGTTTAGATTTTATACTTGGAGAAATCTGTGATCTCATCATCTACTTCCTCTGCTTGTGTAGATTCTTTCCCACAAATCACAGGATCTGGGCATCTCAGAATTGGAAGGCGTGTTGAGGCCATGTAGACCAACTTGGATGTATTGGGACACTCTCAATGTGCCATAAACTTTCCTCTCTTTCTTTAAGTGTTCATCGATAACAGAAGCGGGTTAGCAGAGATTGCACGCTGGTCAGGGCTGTTTTAGAAAGATCTTTCCAAGGGCGCCTTCCAACCCTGGAGTTCTCTGGTTCTCTGAGCTTATGCTGACATAATCGGGGAAGCAGTAGTACTCAAACTTGATGGTGAAGGGAAAATTAGGGCTTACTGGTAATTTTCTAGAAACCAAGGCTGTAATTTGAATTAGGTAGTTACTTGTTTGCATTTTCATTATCGGCTCTTCCATTAGAATATATAATTCTCTCAGCAGAGAAATGCAGTGAAGATCTGGCCTCTATCTTCCTTTCTTAGTGGTACTGGAGGTGCGCAGTGGGTCACAGATGCAACCTTCTCAGGCTGCCAAGGTTCACATCGGTGGCCCCTGATACATGGAGTTCCATATTTGTTGTTGTGACTCTTGAATCCTGGGGCCCCGGATTCCCAGCCTGAGGTTCTTTCCGCTTGACCACAGTCATTCCTACACTACAATGGACCTTAGGACTTCACCAGCCTGGGACTCCTTCCAACAGTATAGATTACAATCCAGCCCATCCTGTGGGGCCCTGGCCCACATCTTCCCATCAACACCCACCACGGCATATACTTTCAGTAGGAACCTCGATGGAACATATAAATAAAATATTCAAAAATCAAGTTATATTTCAAATATGTAAGGGTCCTTGCTATTTAAAATAAGTTGAGTCAGTAAATTTTTATTAATGCCTACTATGTGCTAGGCATTCTGCTAAGTGTATAAGTATATATATAAGTATGTAAGTGTGTAAGTATAAGGATACAAATGTAAAAAAGAAAGACCATTTCTGCCCTCGAGGAGCTTACACTCTAAGGAGGGAAGACCGCACACAAAAGAAAACTGAAAAGGTGGGAGGTGGGTGTTGTACAGAAGTCGAAGAAATCCAAAATGAGGGCAGCTGGGTGGGAAAGGAGGGGAAGTCAGTCCTAATCCTTTTTTAAAGCAAAAAAATCCCCCCAAAAGAGAATAATTACCTCAATATTGCTTTTTAAAAATCTCACTATCTTATTTATAAGTACTCTGTCCCATAGCAAAAATGACTTCCTCTTGGAAGTGAATGCCAGCATTTCCTGTTTCTGAGAATCACCCCCTTGCTGTACTGCTCTGATTGTAGTACTGCTACCAGCTTTGAGAGGGTGACAACCAGCGAGGAGATCAAGAAAGCCAGTGTCCTCCTCATCCGCAAGTTGTACGTCTTAATGCAGAATCTTGGCCCTCTTCCCAATGACATCACACTGACCATGAAACTCTACTACTACAATGAGGGTAGGCAGTTTCCTTTCCTGGGAAGTTTTGTAGTCAGATATGAGGGGTCTGGCACAGCATCCTGGAGATTAAGGCCAGTGACTCTGTTGCAGCTCACCCTTGCTCCACTGATTGTTTTCTCATTTCACTTTGCAGTAACACCCAATGAGTACCAGCCCCCTGGTTTCAAGGAAGGGGAAAGTGCCCAGAGCCTTCTGTTTGAGGGAGATCCCGTCAGCCTGAAGTTAGGCTTCGTTTCCACCAATTTTCACAGTATCAAAGTGAAAATCATGACTGAGAGCCAGAGGATGATGAATCTGGGCAGCAATCTGCTTCAGGAGAATAGCATCACCGAAATCTCCCATCAAGGCCTCGACTGTGATGAAGAGGAAGAGGAAGGCAGCATTAATGTAAGAAAAGGCTTAAGAAGCTTCCTTTACCTCAGTTCCTTCCATTTGCCAAATATGTACAAATGCTGTGGTCCCATGCCAGGATCTACAGAGGGTGCCAAGGAAAAAAAGTAGAACAGACGCAATTCCTGGCCTCAAGGAGTGTGCAGTCCAATTTTTAAAAGGCAGTTTCGTTAAGAGAGAAGTGCAGTTGGAACTATATCAGATTGTTCATGTGTATAAAAAGCCTTTAGATATGTTTCTTTAATTAGATATCTTCACTAGAAGTGAAACTTTTAAATTATTTTTCAAAATTTCATTTATAACTGGCAGATTTACAGTTCTGCCTTCATGAACATAGAGAATGAATTCCTTTTGCATTAAGAGGATTTCAGATCAGATGTGACAGAGACTTTTCAGGCTTCTCAGGTTGGGAGACATGGGAAGAGGCCTGGGATTCTCTTTTCAGGAGACTTTTAAGAATAGTCAGGCAGTTAGTAACATTTCCTTAGCTCTTACTATATGCCAAGCACTGTGTTAAGACAAAGAACATGCAAACAGCTATGTATGAACAAGCAATATACAGCATTAGTTTTTTTTAATAATTTTTCTTTTCTCTTTCTTTTTTTCTTAATCAATTAATTAATTAATTTTAGGCAATTGGGGTTAAGTGACTTGCCCAGGGTCACACAGCTGGTAAGTGTCTGAGGTCAGATTTGAACTCAGGTCCTTCTGACTCCAGGGCTGGTACTCTATCTAGCTGCCCCAATATACAGCATTTTTGTTCAGTTGTTTCTGACCCTTTGTGACCCTATTTGGGGTTTTCTTGACAGAGATACTGGAATTATTTGCCATTTCCTTCTCCAGCTCATTTGACAGATGAGGAAATTGAGGCGAACAGGGTTAAGTGACTTGCCCAGAGTAACACAGCTAGTAAATGTCTGAGGCCAGATTTGAACTCAGGAAGATGGGGTCTTTCTGACTCTAGGCCTGGCACTCTACCTACTGAGCCACCTAGTTGCCCAATATACAGAATAAACAGGAAATAATCAACAGAGGAAAGGCACTAGAATTAAGAAGAGTTGGGAAAGGCTTCCTATAGGAGGTATGTTAGTTGGAACTTAAAGGAAGCCAGAGAAACCAGAAGGTGAGGATGAGGAGGGAAAGTGTTCCAGGCATGGGGGACAGCCAGAGAAAACACTTAGAGTTGGGAGGTGAAGGTCCTTGTTCAAGCAACAGTCAGGAGACCAGGGTCACTGGATCGAAGGTGACGTGGCAGAGAGTAAGGGGTAAGAATAGTTCTTAGGGCCAGGTTATGAAGGGCTTTGAACACCAAACAGGATTTTAAGTTTGATCTGGAGACGATAGGGAGCCATTGGAATTTATTGAGTAGGGGGATGATTTGGTGAGATAGGTACTTTAGGAAAATCACTTTGGTAACTGAATGGAGGATGAACTGGATCAGGGAAAGACTTGAGGCATGCAGGCCCACCAGCAGACTATTGCAGTCATCAAGTCATGAGGTGATGAGGGTCTGTTCCAGGTAGGGGCAATGTCAGAGGAGAGAAGGGGATGTGTGCAAGAGATGCTATGAAGGTAAAGTCAACAGGCCTTGGCAACAGCTTGGACGCCGGGGGTAGGTGGGGTGAGAGAGAGTGAGGAGTCCAGGATGCCTCCTAGGTTTCCACTTTAGAGACTGGGAGGATGCCCTTGACAGTAGTATGGAAGTTTGGGAGCAGAGAGGGTTTAGGTGGAAAGATAATGAGGTTAGTTTTAGACATATCACCTTTAAAGGGTCCACTAGATGTCTAGTCTGACATGTCCCAAAGGAAGTTGAAGATGGGAGACTGGAAGTCAGCAGGGAGGTTAGGGCTGGGTGAAGAGATTAGTTTATCATTAACATAGAGATGGTCATCACAAAGGGTAGAAGAAATAGAAGGGCTGGAAAGATCAAGGGAGACACAAGGATGTTTGTAGGCAGGAGGGAAGAAGCCAGTAGACAAGGAGATTGAAAATAAGTGAAAGAGTGGGGATGACAGAGGGGGCAATCTGTTGGAGGAGATAGATGGAATGGGGTCACTTGGGTAGGTAGAGGCATTTATCTCGGTAAGGAGAAGGGCCACCTCATCATGTAAGACAGAGGTGGGGAAGAGAGTGAGGAAGGCGTCTGAATGATAGGAGTTGAGCAAAAGAGGAGGAGAGGGAATTCTTGGTGAATGGCCTTCCTTTTTTTCTGTAAAACATGAGGTTCTCAAGGTTTTCAGCTAAGAAGGTGGACGGAGGGGAAGCCATGGGGTGTTTGAAGAGGGATGAAAAGGTGTGGAAGAGCCGCTGTGGAAACTTACCTACCTGGGGATATTTACCTAGTTTTGCTTAGAGTTTAAAGAGTGTACCAGAGGATTTCTGAAGATTCTTTCCAAAGTCTTTTGTCCTGGGTTGTCTTATTTATTAAATTCTAGTCTTGATTCAACATTAAGATTGAATTAAGCCAAACAGAGTGATCCTTCCTGCCCCCATTTCCTTTTTTTTTTCCTTTTAAGATTTAAGGAAAAAAAAACTGTTATTGATGGCTCTTGTTTTTACCTCAGTCTTATCTGAATACACACAGCCAGGCTGCCTCTCATACATACACACATATACCATGTGGCTGCTCAGGGCAGTAATATTCAAAGCTGATGAGTGAGATTTAAGCATTTTATTCCTCTCAGGATTTTGTGAGGAAAATTATGTCCTTGAATTTCTCTTATTTCTTACCAATGGATGAACTACTTTACTTTCATATGCTTTCTTAAAATCTTTCTTTATTGTGTTACTCCTTTCTGAAATGGTTCCAGAAGTGGTTTAATGCTAAATAGAATCCACAGTTTCAGCTTTTCCAAGATGGAAGCATGTTCAGTGGTTTCCTGTTTCTCTTTGTCCTTTGGGAATGTTTTGGAAAGACAACTGGATTTTAAACAGTAGTTGTCCCAAGGACTTGTGTAGTATGTTCCCACCTAGGATTGTGGGCCATGGCTGAGTGCCCATTTCTAGGGCCCATGGTGTTGTAGTGTCTGTGTCCATCCATTCACAAGACTGGGTTTCCCCAATGAGAATGAGAAGTTCAGAGTGTGAATTTGTGTCACTCCCATTAAAATATAGGTTAAGCATTAACCTGTTGTGAAAAAAAAATGTTAGCATCAGATATAGATTTTAGTTATATTAAAAGCATTTTATTTTCTTTCCTTAGTTGTAGTTCTAAATTTGAATGTTTTTAATTTGCCGCTTCCTGATTACAGATTTGGCTCCATTTTATTTTCAAGGTATCTGGGACAAATTTTTGAATTTATAATTCCTCCTTCAATATCTGCTATTATGAAATTTCTACCTAGCCCTACTCTGATCCCTCATTACAGCATGAAGGTTCTTAAAGGCTATCTGACTGGTTCTATCGTGCTGGAAAAGCTTTGAGCAAGGTCTGGCCAACAGAATATAAACAACTTTCTGAAGATCAGGTTGGCTAAGTACAGAAAGGCTTACCATCGTTAGATTGTTAACTCGGAGATGAATTTCTTGGTCGTAGCAACTCGTGAAAGATGGTTTTTTTGGTGATTTTTACCTTGTTTATTTGCTATTTTGTTGATTTGATTTTTTCTCTCTTTTTAAAAATCAGATTGGCTAAAGGTTTATCGATTTTGTTAGTCTTTTCAAAGAACTAGCTTTTAGTTCTATATGTCATTTCTATATTTTTTTTGGGGGGGGAAGGGAGAGGATTTCCCAGTTTGTCTTTTTCCCCTCTAACTTTTAATATCTCCTCATTTGTGTTTATTTTAGTTTTTTTACTTGGTGGTTTTCTAATTTTAAAAATGCATTTCATTGATCCTTCTTTTTTCTGTTTCATGAATGCTTGTTTGTAGGGATATGATTTTTTTTTCTTCTTGAGGATAGCCCAGAAGTTTTAGCATGTTGTTCCATCAGCATAATTTCCTATCACATAATCATCGTTTCTTTGATTTGTTCTTTGACCCATTCATTATTTAGGATTTTATTGTTAAGTTTCCATTTGGATCTGTGTCTTTTGTTTGTGCTTGCATAACTAATAGCTACTTTTACTGCATTATGGACTATAAGTGATATATTTACTTTTTCTGCTGAGGCATTTGGAGCATATAAGTTTAATATTAATATTGGTTCATTGTAAGTAGTTTCTTTCAGCATAATATAGTTTCCTTGTTTAGCCTTTTTATGTTTTGAATGTTTATTTTTTTCTTTTTCATTGTCTGATAGCATGATTGTAACTCCTACTTTTTGGGATTCATTTAATGCATAGTAAAATTTTTTCTAGCCTCTCACTATTATTCTGTATATGTCTTTGTTTTTTAAAATGTTTTCTTATAAGCAACAAATTGTGGGGTTTGCTTTTCTTATCCAATCTGTCACTCTTTTTTGTGTTATTGGATTGTTTAATCCATTCACATTTAAATTTATGAGAGTTAGGTTTATACTTTTCTCCATTTGTTTCTAATGTTTCCCCCCCAAATTGGGATCCCCCACCTTCCTTTGTAAACATGATATGTTTCTTTAGTTATTTTAGCTTAACCAGTTTTAAGACAACCCTATTCCCATTGGCTCTGGTCCCTTCAGCGTCACATTTCTTCTCGTCCTATTTGTAATCCTGTTCCATAGTTTTGGGGTTTTTCTTATTAGTTCTTTTTTCTTGTTTGCTTTTATTTAGTTATTTAATCCTTGTCCTCTATTTCCCTCTCATTTAAGTAGTCAAGTACAATCCCCTTTCCTTTCTTTCCCTTAAACTTGTTTGTTAGTTTTTATAATTTCATTTCTGTACCTTTTTGTTAAAAATGTTTTCTCTTATTTTCTTCATTGTTTATTGTCCCTTTCTGTCTAGAGTTTAATTCTTTGATCCATGGCCCTTATATTCATTTAGTCTTTTATTCTCTGTATCCTTCATGGAATTAAAACTTTTTTTTTTTAAGGCAATTGGGGTTAAGTGACTTGCCCAGGGTCACACAACTAGTAAGTGTCAAGTGTTTGGTCTGAGGCCAGATTTGAACTCAGGTCCTCCTGACTTCAGGGCCAGTGCTCTCTCCACTGTGCCACCTAGGTACCCCAGGATTAAAACTTTTGAGGGACCTACGTTGGGTTCCTTCTTCTAAAGAGTTTCTGTTATTGCTCCATGGCCCCTTTTTTTCTGTTGTGTCCCATTGTTAGAAATACCATTACTTGTAGATGTTGGAGAACCTGTTTCCCCAGGGAAGGAATCTTCTTATGTCCTTGATTATACAGTTCATTATTGAACTTTATCCTCCCTTTGGCCATTTTTTCTCCATTTGCCGTGCAGTCTCCTCCCAGGGTCTGTGCTCTTCCATTCCTCAGGGTGTCAGTTGATCCCAAGAGCCTTGATTCCTCTTCTCCTGAGGCAGGAGATCTCTAAGATCCATTGCAGATCATACCCATTGTAAGATCCCCATCATCTCCCTTTATATAATATCTCTTTTCTCTCATAGGAACATTCATCAGCGGTGCCCTCTTCCACCACTGGAACAAGGTTTCCCTCCTTCTTTTCCCCTTTTCTAATTTCTCATTTTACCTTTTCACCCATTCTCTGATAGGTTCTCTTCCTGAGAGACTGCAGGAGTTATTTTCTCTTCATTGTTAGCCTTTGACTTAATTAAAATACATCATTCATTCCTCTCTATCTTCTTCTTCCCCTCCTCCCTTTTATGTGCCCTCTCATTCTGTAATTTGGTCCCACAAAAACAGTGATTTACCCATACGCAGTGAGGTTTAGATTGTGATGTTTCAGGCCTGTTTCTCCATAACTTATATTTGACTTCTGCTTTCACTCTTGTCTCCTGGCATACATTTAGAAAGAAATCTCTGAATGGCTTCCCTGTTGTTAATTCGATGCTGTTGGTGGTTAATGTATTTATTTGCCTTTCTTGTATTTCTGTTGTCTGGTCTGTTTGAGAAGTGGAAAAATTTCTTCAGGTCTTGCTTCCTTTATAAGAGTGTTTCCTCCCTCCTCCTCCTCCTCCTCCTCCTCCTCCTCCTCCTCATAGTGGTGATAATGGCCATCTTTGCTTCACCCCTCATCTTATTGGGAAGACTTCTAGCTTATCCCCATTTCAGATAATGCTTGCTGGTGATTTTAGATAGATACTGCTTATCATTTTAAGGAAAGCTCCATTTATTCCTATGCTTTCTAGTGTTTTTAATAGGAATGAGGATTGTATTTTGTCAAAAGCTTTTCCTCCATTTATTGAAATAATTATATAATTTTTGTTGTTATTTGTATTGATATGGTCAAATATGCTGATAGTTTCCCTAATGTTAAACCAGCCCTGTATTCTTGGTATAAATCCCACCTGTCATAATGTATAATCTTTGTCATATATTTCTATAATCTGCCTGGTAGTAATTTATTTAAAATTTTTGCATTAAAATTCATTACAGTAATTGGTCTATAGTTTTATTTCTCTGTTTTTGCTCTTTCTGGTTTGAGTATCAACACCATATTTGTTTCATAAAGGGAATTTGGTAGGACTCTTTCTTTGCCTTTTCCCCCCCCAGTAGTTTATATAGTATTAGAATTAATGTTTGGTAGAATTCACTTGTGAATCCATCTGGTCCCGGGGATTTTTTTTTTCTCAGGGAGCTCATTGATGGCTTGTTCAATTTCTTTTTCTGTGATAGGATTCTTTAAATATTTTATTTCCTCTTCTGTTAATCTAGGCAATTTATATTTTTGTAAATATTCATCCATTTAACTTAGTTAGATTTATTGGCATATAATTGGGCAAAATAGCTCCTAATAATTGCTTTGATTTTATCTTCATTGGTGGTATGTTCACCCTTTTCATTTTCGATACTGGTAATTTGGTCTTCTCCTTTTTTAAAAAATTCAAATTGACCAGTGGTTAATTTTATTGGTTTTTCTCATAAAACCAGTTCAATGGTTTTATTAATTTCAATTTTATTAATTTCTCCTTTGATTTTCAGGATTTCCAATTTGGTGTTTAATTGGGGAATTTTAATTTGCTCTCTTTCTAGTTTTTTTTAGTGGCATGCTCATTTCATTGATTTGTTCTTTTTCTATTTTATTTATGTAAGCATTTAGATATATATATAGATATAGATATATATATCTATATCTATATATATATATAGATATAGATATATATATATATATTTTCCCGTAAGTCCTGCTTTGACTGCTTCTTATAAATTTTGGTATGTTGTCTCATTGTTGTCCTTTTCTTTAATGAAATTATTGTTTGTTTCTATGATTTGTTCTTTTGCCCACTCATTCTTTAGGAGTAGATTGTTTAATTTCTTTCTTTTTTTTCTCTTAATATGAATTCATTTTTTAGTTTTCAATATTCACTTCCACAAGTTTTTGAGTTCCAAATTTCTCACCCTCCCCCCACCCCAAGATGGCATGCATTCTGAATACCCCTTCCCCTGGTCTGCCTTCTCTTCTATCTCTCCCCCCTCCCTTCTCTTATCCCCTTCCCCTTCTATTTTCCTGTAGAGCAGGATAGACTTCTGTACCCCATTTCCTGTATTTCTTATTTCCCAGTTGCATGTGAAAACATTTTTTTTAAAACATGTGTTTTTAAAACTTTGAGTTCCAAATTTTCTCCCTTCCTCCCTCCCCACCCACCCTCATTGAAAAGGCAAGCAACTCAATATAGGTTGTACATGTGCAGTTATGCAAAACACTTCCTTAGTAGACATGTTGTAAAAAACTAACTCTATTTCCCTTAATCCTGTCCTGCCCTCCCATTTATTCTATTCTTTCTTTTGACCCTGTCCCTCCTCAGAAGTATTTGCTTCTGATTACCCTCTTTCCCAATCTGCCCTCCTCTCTATCACCCCCTGCTCTCTTGTCCCTTTCTCCCCCTATTTTCCTGCAGGGTAAGACAGATTTCCATCCAATTGAATGTGTATGTTATTCTCTCCTTAAGCCAAATCCTATGAGAATAAGATTCCCTCGTTCCCTCTCACCTTCCCCTGTTTCCCCTCCACTGTGACTTTTCTGTTTTTTTTTGTGAGATAATTTACCCCCTTCTACCTCTCCCTTTCTTCTCCCAGTATCATCCTCTCTCATCCCTTAATTTTATTCTCCAGATATGACCCCTTAATCTTCAACTCACCCTGTGCCCTCTATCTATGTCTATATATACATACATAGAATTTTTTTCCTTCAACTACCCTAATACTGACAAAGTTCTCATGAGTTACAGATATCATCTTTCCATGCAGGAATGTAAACAGTTCAGTCTTAATAAGTCTCTTATGATTTCTCTTTCCTGTTTACCTCTTCATGTTCCACTGGAGTCCTGTATTTGAAAGTCAAATTTTCTGTTTAGCTCTGGTCTTTTCATCAGGAATGCTTGAAAGTCCTCTATTTCACTGAATGACCATTTTTTCCCCTGAAGGATTATACTCAGTTTTGCTGGGTAGGTGATTCTTGGTTGTAATCCTATCTCCTTTGCCCTCCGGAATGTTATATTCCATGCCCTGCGGTCCTTTAAATGTAGAAGCTGCTAAATCTTGTGTTATCCTGATTGTGTTTCCACAGTACTTGTGTTTCCTTCTGGCAGCTTGTAATATTTTCTCCTTGACCTGGGAACTCTGGAATTTGGCTACAATATTCCTAGGAGTTTTCCTTTGGGGATCTCTTTCAGGAGGAGATCTGTGGATTCTTTCCATTTCTATTTTGCCCTCTGGTTCTAAAATATCAGGGCAGTTTTCCTTGATAATTTCTTGAAAGATGATGTCTAGGCTCTTTTTTGATCATGGCTTTCAGATAGTCCAATAATTTTTAAATTCTCTCTCCTGGATCTGTTTTCCAGGTCAGTTGTTTTTCCAATGAGATATTTCACATTGTTTTCTAATTTTTCATTCTTTTGGATTTGTTTTACAGGGTCTTGATTTCTCATAAAGTCACTAGCTTCCAATTGCTCTATCTAATTTTTAAGGAAGTATTTTCTTCAGTAAACTTTTGGACTTCCTTTTCCATTTGGCCAATTTTTCTTTTTAGGGCATTTTCTCCTCATTGGCTTTTTGGACCTCTTTTGCCATTTGGGTTAGGCTGTTTTTTAAGGTGTTATTTTCTTCAGTATTTTTTTGGGTCTCCTTTAGCAAGCTGTTGACTTGTTTTTCATGATTTTCTTGCATCACTCTCATTTCTCTTCCCAGTTTTTCCTCTACTTCCCTTACTTGCTTCTCAAAATCCCTTTTGAGCTCTTCCAAGGCCTGGGACTGATTCATATTTTTCTTGGAGGCTTTGGATGTAGGAGCTTTGATTTTGTTGTCTTCTTCTGGTTGTATATTTTGATCTTCTTTTTCACCAAAGTAAGATAATATAGTCTGACTCTTTTTGAGCTGCTTGCTCATGATCCCAGCCAATTACTTGAGTTTTAAACTCCTTGTTAAGGTAAGAGTCTGCTTCCAATGTGGAGAGTGTACTGTCCCAAGCTTCAGGGGATTTATAGCTGTTTTCAGAGATACTTGTAGGGACCTGTAAATTTTCAGTTCTTCCAAGGTGGTATGATAAGGGGTGAGGTGTTTACTCCTTTCCTGGCCTGTGACCACAAGTATTCCTTTCTGTCCCGTAACTGTGAGGAGGGGTTCCTCTCCACAGCCACTCCAAGCTCCACCACTCCAACGCTCCTCCTTACCCCAGCACCGCCGCCCAGAACTGTGACCCAGATCCACACACGGGCAAAGCAAGAGATTCCTGCCTCAGCACTGGCAAAGAGATCCCTGCAGTCCCTCTCTGATCAGCCACTGGATTCCCCCTCAGTCTGTGGGCCGGGAGCTCAGGAAGTAGCTGCCCCCCCAGGACCAGGCTCTTGGGGAATGGAGCTGAAACCCCGCCTTCCTCTCTGAGCACTGACAGACACAGACTTTTCCCACTGACCTTCTAAGTTGTCTTTAGTATTAGTGGGTTGAGGAGTCTGGAAACCTCCACAGCTGCCCGCGATTCAGTCCTCTGAGGCCTGCTTGCCCACGCCGCGCTGCGCTGCGCTCCCAGCCTGGCGCCATACACCTTTCTGATCAATCATCCAGGTTGTCTTGGGCTGGAAATTTGCTTCACTCTGTCTTTCTGTGGGTTCTGCTGCTTCAGAATTTGTTTAGAGCCATTTTTTATGAGTATTTGGAGGGGTTTGGGGGAGAGCTCAAGCAAGTCACTGCTTTCACTCTGCCATCTTGGCTCCGCCCCTAGATTGTTTAATTTCTAATTAATTTTTAATCTGTGTGTCTGTGGCCCTTTATTGAGTGTAATTTTTATTGTATTATGATCTGAAAAGAATGCATTTAATATTTCTGCTTTTCTGCATCTGATTGTGAGGTTTCCTGCTCTAGCACATAATCAGTTTTTGCTTAGTGCCATGTACCATTGAGAAAAAGGTATGTTACTTTTTATTCCCATTCATTTTTCTCCAGAGAACTATCATATCTACATTTTCTAAAATTCTGTTAATCTCTTCTTGTTTATTTTTTGGTTAAGTTTGTCTAGTTCTGAAAGGGGAAAGTTGAGGTCCTCCTCTAGTATAGTTTTACTGTCTATTTCTTCCTGTAACTCATTTAACTTTTCCTTTAAGAATTTGGATGCTACACCATTCCACGCATATATGTTTAGTATTGATATTACTTCTTTCTCTGTTGTACCAAGATGTAGTTTTCCTGCTTATCTTTGGATCTAGTTTTATTTTTGCTTTGTCTGAGATCATGATTTCTACCCTGGCTTTTTTTTTTTACTTCAGCGGAAGCATAACAGATTAATCTATAATTTTCATGCTCTAGCACATGATTAGTTTTTGTAAAGGCATGCTGAAAAATAAGTATGTTCTTTTCTATTCCCATTCATGAATGGCAGCAGGCCTACCACATCTAGTTTTTCTGGTAATCTTTTCAGATCTATTGTTTCCTTCTTTGCTTTTCTTGCCATTATATTTATTGAGTTCTGAGGGAGAAATTTTAAAACTACCTATAATTATTATTTTAATATCAAGATATTTTTGCATTTTGATTTGTTTTTCCATTTCCATTTGTTTTCCATTAATACTTAAGCATTATGTAATTTGGTGCATATATATGTAATAATGATATTATTTTATTGTCTGTGGTACCTGTACTTTTAAGCATAATATAGTTTCCCTATTAGTCTTTCTTCATAGTATCTATTTTTATTGTTACCTTATCTGAAATCATATTTACAGCTCTTACCTTTTTGAAACTGCCTGAAGCAGAATAAATTTTATTCCATTACCTCATTTTAACTATAAATGTCTTTATATTTTAAATGTAGGTTTAAAAAAATTCAGTGAATTGTTAGGTTTTCTTTTCTAATGTCATTTTCTTCTGTTTAAATGGCAGGTTTACTCCATTTGCATTTAGGGTTATAATTGTTAAGTTGTGTTTCCTTCCGTCAGAATATAAAATTTTATTTTAAATAGCATTAGGCCCCTTTACTTTGCACTCATCTATCTGATTCTAATTTTCTTTTCCCCAGCCCTACCCTCCTCCCTCCCACCCAAAGCCTAGATTCCTTGATCTTACATTTATTGTTATTCTCTCTTTGATTACTCTTCCCTTTTTTCAGACCAAATAAGTCTTTCCCATGTCATGCCCCAATGATCTCATCTCTTCATTTGAATGCCATTCATCTGTAGCACTCCTTTCCAAGAAATATGAATTCACTCCATCTACTTCTCTACTCTTTTCCACTTCTAAGACCATTTCCTACTGCATTTTGCACATAAGTATTTTCTCTTTGTTCTTTGGATGACTCTGTATGACTCTCATTCAAGGTGAAACTTCTGACAGACAATTGCTTTACTCCTTCCTTTTCTCAGCCCAGAGTGTGTCTAGATCTCTATTCTCTCTCACATCCTACTTTCCTCATGTCTTTTTGGTATGAGTTTGTAAGAACTTCAACTGTGGAATCCTATTCCCAGAAAAATTACTTCATAAAGGAAATGTAATGGGATCGACTGGCCAATGAAGGGCCATGCCTTTGTGCCTGTGTTTCAGTCTACGCCACCACATGGAAACTTGGCAGAAGCCATTTTCCCACTATGATGAGGCAGGTTGGTACTGTTAGATGACAAGAAGTCTTCTAATAGGTTATGGAGCCAGAACTGATGCTCAGAAATGGTTGGGCTAGAACTAAGTGTGCACACAGAAGGGGTGATCAGCCCACCTTTCATTTTCTTTTCTTTGCTGCTATGAAGAGACAGGACTCTTTTGAGGTACTGGGTGGGAGTCAGGGCAGTTATCATCAATTCTTTTGGCTATGCAGCCACCTAGAAGACTTTTTGTCACCACTCAGTAACAATCATTGAGTCGTCATGACCAGTATCCAACTTTCCCCATGTTTCTGCATGAGCACTTGGACTGAAGTCATGTAGGGAGATTATTTGTGCCCTCTGTTGGCTAATCCATCCTATTACACTATTCCACCATACTAAATATTTGCTGTCCTCTGCACATCATTGGAGTGTACTTTCAAGTCATTGTCCATTTTTCCAATCTGTAAAAGTTCTTTGTGATCCTGGGGTGACTTAAGTATCATTCTTTCAAGTGCCTTGCATTAAAGAGTCTTAGAAAGGTCTATGTGACATAGTTCATAAAAGAACAGGAAATTAATATTCTTCAATATTTCCAAATACATGGTGATAAAGCCTATCAACGTATCACATAACAAAATCCCTACAGGTTAACACTTGTCTTGGTGCTTGCCGAGGCCTTCCTCAATCCAAAACAATAAATGAAAAAAAAAAAGGAAGCTTTCCAGAATTCTCAGAATTCCTCTGAAAGGATTAAAGATCTGGGGCTGGCTGAAAGTCACACCCCTCACCTTCGGGGGAGAAACCAAACTGTCCTGCATGAAAATTCTTCCATGATTCTCTTTAGCACACAGGCAAATCCAAATGAAGGTCTGAACAAAACATTCAGGTGTCCCATTCTATGTAGGGCACACCAAATGTCTCCAGAGATCCCTTGCACATATAAAGTGATCCCATTGGACGTCCAAATAACAATTTCATCTGGGTCCCTTCACAATAGGGATCCTCAAATTTCCTCAAAGGATCCCTACCAATGCACAGGGCAATTGAAATAGAGCTTCTAATTTACTCCTCACTAGGACAAGCAGATTATTTAAAAGGAAAAAAAATTCAGGAAAGCCTGAACAATATGTGGGGGTTCCCAAACTTGAATCGCTTGGAGGTGGTTACCCAAGGCTTCTAGGTCAGCAGACAGAGCTTATCCTATGGACCTGAAGTCCGTAGGAATCTCACACACAAGGTAAACAGTTATATCTGCTTAAAAGTAAAAGTAAAAGCAAGAACATTTGTGAACTATCATAGTGTACTTTAGATGAATTGCTAGGTACCAGTATTTTAGAGACGTAAAATCTATACTGCTCATGATCGTTGTAGTGTGTGACTAAATAGGGTGATTTTGAAAAATAAGTACAATAATACAACAGATATTAATACTTAAGTATTCAAACAAGCAAAAGTCAACACACACACACACAAACTGTTCTTGTAAAGAAACACACTGGAAAACTAATTATAGCATAAAACAAAAAATTTTAAAATGCTAATTTTTTTTCTAGTGGATCCCTGCGAAGTAGGGTATCTAGGAAGGAGAAACTTGGAAGGAGAATCTCTAGTATGTCCTTGAAAATGCCATGTACCTCAAAATCTCAGGCAAGGTCCCCATAAGTGTACCCCAATCCCATGGTACAACTCCTCTAACTCCCTTTCCTATTGGTGGCCTGGTCCTCAGAGGACAGCTAACTATTACTTTCTCAAGTAACCTAGGGAGGTTGAGTTTCTGGCTGTTATTTCTAATGAGCCCCCACCAGAGTACTTCCCATTAACAACCAGCCAGACAGACAATTAGCTTTTACAGAAGGTAGTTACTAAGATGTTATATATGGTAAGAGGATAATTTGTACAAAAAATTTCCCCAAATGTTTTGGGTTCACAGAGTGAGCACAAAATTAAAATACAATGGCAGTGAGATTGTCATGTAAGGAACACATGTGATAAAAGGGTAACTCAAAACTTCTGGTTACTGGAAGTCCTTTCTTGAGTCCACAGCCAACACTCTTTTCTAGTGCAAGGGGTCACGCACCTTAAAGTTTCCTCTTCCCTTGGGTGGCTATTTTTTGGCGTCTTTGTTTGTCCGTGCTATTCTGCGTTTGTCTTTCAGTGTTTTGTTCTCTGCCCCTGGTGGGATGCATTATCTCTTACTGTTTCAGTCTTTCTAATAACATGGTCAGTGTGTGTGGGGTGTATGTGTGTGTGTGTGTGTGTGTGTGTGTGTGTGAGAGAGAGAGAGAGAGAGAGAGAGAGAGAGAGAGAGAGAGAGAGAGAGAGAAAGAAACAGGCAGACAGAGACAGGGAGACTTCCTTTAGGCTCACTCCCCTACTCACCTTGCTACTCTCTGATTCAGGGATAAGAATCTACTTTCCCACGGCACTCCTGAATCAAGTCCTTCACTGTGTGGTTAGTTGGTTCACTGAACTTGTGAAGAGGCTCATCTTGGTTTGAACACTAGGAAAAGCTTCCTTACCATCAGAGTCATCCCACAATAGAATAGGTTCCTCTAGAGTGGAGGAGGCAACCTCTCCCTCCCTGGAGGTCTCCAAACAGAGGATGAATGGCCACTGATTGATGGTGCTGTAGAAGGGGTTCTTATTCAGGTACAGTTTGAACTAGGTGGTCTTAAGTGCCTTCCAAATGAAAAATTCTGTGTGATCCTTTCAGCTTCCAGGTTCACAACCCTGGAGCCATTCTTGACTCTTTCCTCTCCCTCCTTCTTCATATGCCATCAATCCATTCCTCATATCCAATGACATTTATTTATTTATTTTTGGGGAAAAAATCTTATGTTCTATTATGTTTTGTAAAGTGTTTTATATAGCTTATTTAGTTTATTCCTCAAAACAAGGTTCTGAGGCAAGAAATGTGATATCAATTGTACATGTGAAGTAACGTAAGACATATTTTTATATTAGCCATGTTGCACAGAAAAAGCAAGAAAAATAAAGTGAAAAAATTATGCTTCAGTTTGCCTTCAGACTCCATGTTCCTTCTTTGAGGTGGATAGCAGTTTTCATCATAAGTCCTTTGGAATTGTCTTTCAGCATTGTATTGATCAGAATAGCTAAGTTATTCACAGTTGATCATATTGCTGGGACTGTACAGTGTTCTGATTCTGCTCACTTCACTTTGTGTCAGCTCACGTAAGTCTTGCCAGGTTTTTCTGAAACCGTCTTGCTTATCATTTCTTACAGCATGCCAGTATCATCACAATCATATGCCACAGCTTGTTCAGCCGTTCCCCAGTGGATGGGCATCCCCCCAATCTCCAATTCTTGGCCATCACAAAAAGAGCTGCTATAAATATTTTGTGCATGTAGGTCCTTTTCCTTTTCCTTTGATCTCTTTTGGATACAGACCTAATAACAGTATTACTAGATCAAAGAGTATGTGCAGTTTGAAAACCCTTTGGGCACAGTTCCATATTGCTCTCCAGAATGGTTGGATCCGTTTCCAACTCCACCAACAATGTATGAGTGTCCCAATTTTCCCATATGCTCTCCAACATTAATCATTTTCTGTCATATTAGTCAACCTGATAGGTGTGAGGTGGTACCTCAGATTTGTTTTAATTTGCATTTCTCTAATCAGTAGTGATTTGGAACATTTTTTTTTCCATTTTAATATAGATAGCTTTGATTTCTTCTTCTAAAAATTGCCTGTTCATATTTTTGACCATTTATCAACTGGGGAATGACTTATGTTCTTATAAATTTGACTCAGGTCTCTATATATTTGAGAAATGAGGACTTTATCAGAGACACTGGCTGTAAAACACCCCCCCCCCATTTTCCTACTTTCCTTTTAATCTTGGTTGCATTGGTTTTGTTTGTGCAAACCCTTTTAAATTTGATGTAATCAAAGTTATTCATTTTCTGTTCCCTGATCCTCTATTTCTTGTTTGGTCATGAATTCCTCCCTTATCCTTTGATCTGACAGGTAACATTTTCCATGCTTCCCTAATTTGCTTCTGATATCATCCCATGCTGGCATTTAAGGCCCCTCCTTTTCTGACGTTCTAGGATATTGTAACTCCTTTTCATAGCCTGTTCATAGCATGCTGTTTCCTACAAATCTCCCCCATATCTGAGATGTCCTTTCTTCTCACCTCTGCTTAATGTAGTTCAAAGCACGGTTCAAGTACTACTTCCTGCACAAACCTTTTTCTGAACTCCCTAGTTGTTATTATCCTTTGTTTCTTGGCATTGTTTTGTATTTCTTTATATGTAGATAGGTCGTATTTCCCTCCCTCTCCCCCAGTATGATGTAAACCCTTTGAGGGGAAAGGATCGTTGCCTCTTTGTCATTGTATCACCGTTCCCCACTTTTGTATGTGGACTGGATTGGTGATTTCACTGGTATAGTACAGGGAACCTGCAATGTGGAAATTTCCTTTACTTGCTCAGCAATCTGCCCTTGGAGGGAGCTGCCCAAGGTAATGAAAGGCTAAGTGAGGCTGGCCTGGAGTCTCCTAGTTACTCGTGTCAGAGATGGGACTGATCCTGAAGCCAACTCTCTGCCTACTATGTGCATTGCTTCCTGCCTCTAGAGATCGCTCTAGACCAGGGCTTCTTAAGTGTTCTCCACTTCACCCCACGTGGGGTTGTGACCCATGCTTTAAGAAGTGCTGCGCTAGACCCTGGGATTCCAAAAGAACTGAGAAAAATGGTTGGAGGTTGCGAGGAACCGGAGTTTAGCTTAATGTAAGGAAAAACGTCCCAATGATCGAAGAGATTCAGAAGCGGGCAGCGCTGGCCATTCCCCAAATACCTCAGGGTGACCTTAATCCTAACCTTAAATCCCTTTCAGTGCTTGAGGAATATCCCACTGGATAAGCAGCGACGCTGAAGAAGGGAGTCTGGAGCCAAGTGGCTTCTGTGATTCTAGGGAACCCGTCCCCTTTCTCAGAGATCTATTTCCTCTCCCTTGACCCCACCCAGGCCTCAGGGATGCCAGCTTTCCCGGTGCTCTGGCAGGACTTTGCGTAGCTATCATTCACTGGGTACTCTGGTGTCCTGTGCTGGGTTGAGCTTTCTCTTATATGTCTTGCCTTGTCACCTAGATCTCCCCTTGAGCACAGAGATCATGTTTCAGGCGTCTTAGTACACCCAGCTCCCAGCACAGTGTCCAGCATATACCAGGGGCCAATCAACGCTTTTTGTTTGTTTGTTTTGTTTTTTGGTGAGGCCGTCGGGGTTAAGTGACTTGCCCAGGGTCACACAGCTAGGAAGTGTCAAGTGTCTGAGGCCGGATTTGAACTCAGGGCCTCCTGACTCCAAGGCCGGAGCTCTATCCACTGCGCTACCCAGCTGACCCACCGATAAATGTTTTTGACGATGAAGATAATAGCTCATATTTAAATAGCATTTTACAGTTTGCAATTTATTTTCCTCTGTGACAGAGAGCAGGTGCTGCTTTCCTTAATATTAAAGATGAGGAAATAGAGCATCTGAGGTTAAAAGACTTGTACGGGGGCACAGCTTGGACTTAGTAAGCGGAGTATGTGATAACACTCCAATGCTCCCTCCACTAAATGGCCCTCCCCCATAACCCCAGCTAGTCTTGGCCTGTACTTTAGAGTGGTCTTATCGATTCTGAGGTCCTGGAGAAAGCAGGATTTTGCTTGATGTCCTCATTCATTAAACATCTACTGTATACCGGGAACTATGCTAGTGAATGCAGCTACAAAGGCAAAAATGGAATGGCGCCTGCTCCCAAGGGGGGAGGGGGACGCCAAATGAACACGAGTACGACAATGCAAGGTCACATGGCGAGTACAAAGTCCTAGTAACTCTGAGGCGAATGATTACTGTTGTATGTGGTTGGGTTGTTGTCCTACTCTTTGTGACCCCATTGGAGGATTTCTTGGCAAAGATATTGAAGTGGTTTGCCATTTCCTTCTCTAGCTCATTTGACATATGAGGAAACGGAGGCAAACAGGGTTAAGTGACTTGCCCGGGTCACACAGCTAGTGTCTGAGACCTGATTTGAAGTCACAATAATGAGTCCTACTGACTATAGGCCCAGTGCTTTAACCATTGCACCACCTAGGTGTTCCTGATCATAATGATAACTTGCATCAGTTTGATGGAAGAGTGAGGAATAGCCTCAGTTAGCTCATGATGAAAAATCCCTTGGTTAAAGTGATCCAGTGGCTACCATAGGTAGGATGGTAGAGCAGTTTGCGCTCCTGTGCTATGCATTATCAAGCCCTGCATGTCTGCAAGTTTGGCTGATGCCACAGCAGACTGCTTCCTGTATCAGAAGTCATGGATGACCTTAAGGAAGCTGGAAAAATTGAGAAAAAGGTAGAGATGAAGAGGAACAGAGAACAGCTATCAGAGAAAGAGACAGAGAGAGAGAGAGAGAGAGACAGAGAGACAGAGAGAGAGAGAGAGAGAGAGAGAGACAGAGAGAGAGAGACAGAGAGAGAGAGACAGAGAGAGAGAGAGACAGAGAGAGAGAGAGACAGAGAGAGAGCAGCACCAAGGCCAGGACATTAAATGACATGGAAAGTAACAGGGACACACATGTGGGTCCCCTAAGGGCACCTAGATCTTGGCATCTATCTCGGTCACCCTCTTTTTCTCTGTATTTCTATGTGTCTCTCAGTCTTTCCAGCTTAATCGAGGGTAGTTCCCCTTCTCTGACTCATTTTCTGTTCTAGAGGATTGCATTTTTCATTCAAAACTTTTCCCAGCGGTCTTGAAGTTAGGAAGACTGAGTTCAGGACTTAACTTGGATGGACACATAATGGCTAACAAGTCAAAAAGGCTCTCAATGTCCCAGGTAGGCAGCTCTCAAAGACTTGGAGGAGTTTGGAATAGCTGCCAGACCCAGATTGGCAGAGGGAGCTTTGCCACTGGGCGTTCCCTACACTAACGAAATCGTAGTTATGGGGCAAAAATTTAAAAGAATGTTATGTATATATATTTGTATATACATACACACATATATGTATATACACATATGTAGATATGAGAGAGAGGGTGGGGAGAGAGAAACAGAGGTTCAGAGCTGAAGTGACTTGCCTAGGGTTTCATGTTTGGCGTAGGGCAGAATTAAGATTTGAATTCAGGTCTTGACTCACTCTAGGTTCAGGCTTACGAAATGTTTTCCAAACTTCTCACTTATTTCTTGTTTCTTCCTGGGTAGTCTGTAATAGAATCTGATGAAAAGGCCCTTCAATTCTCCCTGCACTGATTTTTACTATAATCCGTCCCACTGTGTTTCCTACTTGGTTGTAGCATTTCCTCGATTAAATTTATATTCTCAACAGACAAAGTTACCCTGCTTGCCCCTCCTCTTCCTCCCTCTCTCCATTCTATCCTGACTTTTTGAATAAGATAGACCCTCCAGAGCCACATTCTTGTCCCGGGCCTCATGCCATCATGACTCAGTAAATCTCAAGATGTCTAATTTGTTTGCCTAAATTAGGATCCCTATTCACCTTGCTCCGTGGTCATAGTTTGTAAATTTGTGGGCAGACATCTGAGGCTTTGTCACGAGGGACCTTAAAGGTCCTCTAGTCTGATCAGTGCCCTGTGCTTTGCAGATGAGCAAAGAAGCCCTGAGATTGGACAAGTGGGGACAGAGCTAGGATTTGAATCTAGTTCCTTTGCTTCCAAACTCAGTGTTCTTTCCACTGCACTTTTTTTATAGGCAGCTCTTTTTGTGGATTTTGTAGCCTGGGGCTGTGTCTTGGCTCTGCTCCAACCCCCTAAGACTCCACTTTTTCTTTTAAGAATATTTTCTCTGGGCATGTGTTAAACACTTGTAATAGATTGTCCACCAATGGGCGGCAGCAGTTGCCTGCGCTTCTGTTTCTCACTTGATCTTTGATTCTGATTGGGGATAAATAGTTCACAAGGAGGGGATGAGAAGGTGATGTGGAGATGCAAGAAGGTAAAATGACCAGAATTAGAAAAAATATCCTTACATGAAGACAAAATAAAAAAGTAGAGAAGTTTCTCAAAAATACCTAATGCTTCCCTCTCCTTGAAAAATATTTTGTGGTTCCCTAACATATTTGTGTTGGATGCAGTCTGAAAAATCCTTCCCTACATGCCACTTGACTGTCTTTCAACAGTGTGCTGTCCTACTCCTTAGAAGTCTCATTAATATTTGATCATGTCATCAAGGTTCTACAGTGCTTATAGGTTGAAGTTTTATCCTGTAACAGGGTAGGGTTTTGTAGACCATTTGGCTAATAAGGTCATGTCCATACAATGCAATATTCTGGGAAGCCTTTTCTAGTCTATTAAGTTGGAACAGTGACAAGACAGCTCAGGGCATGCTGGCTAAAGGCAGGCATGGTTTTATCTGGCTAGGAACCCTCTAACTCCAGATGTGGAGAGGTAGCACAATATGGAGAAGGTGGATTTGGAATCAAGAGACCTGTGTTGGAATCCCGACTCTATTATTTACTTCCTGTGTGACCTGGTCATGTCATTTAATTTCTCTGGTTCTTATTTCCATCAGCTGCAGCAGAGTCTGTTGACTCTGAATCCTGTGAATGTATGAAATCTTGGTAATAAGTCTGAGTGGGGAAACAAAACGATCCCTTATAATCAGGGACATCCATACAAGCCTGCCTGAAAACCACTGCTAAATGCTGACATGTGTAGACAGTCTACCCAGAAGCTTTTAGATGGGGTGTGGTGGCTCATGCCACTACTGAGTTTTGTCTGTGGAGACATGATTTTAGTCCACTGTGGTTATCTGGGAAACTAAAATGTTCACTCTATAGGGTGAACATTTTCAGATAGCAGTCATAGGCTATGAAATTTTGTTTTCCCAGATACACCTGTGTTTTTTGTGTCCATTTCACAAACAACTGAGAAACACTTTTCTCAAGTCTTTTTCCCAGGAATCAAGACCCAGGAATCTTGAGTCAAGATGATATATTTTCCTCATGTCTAAAATGCTTACATGCTTTACATAATTCATTTTCAGTCATGTCTGACTTTTCATGACTCCATTTGGAGTTTACTTGGCAAAGATACTGGAGTGGTTTGCCATTTCCTTCTCCAGTTCACTTTATAAATGAGGAAAATGAGGTAAAGAGGGTTAAGTGACTTGCCTAGGGTCACTCAGCTAGTAAGTGTCTAAGGCCAGATTTGAACTCAGGAAGATAAGTCTTCCTGACTCCAGGCCCAGCCCTCTATCCATTGCCCCACCTAGCTGCCCAATCTAATGCACATGTTTGTTTTAATAAGTTGTGTTGTGAAGTACCTCAAGGCCAAAGTGGTAATGTTGTGTAAGTATTAAGTACAAGTATATGTGTATATACACACACACAAATATGTGTTTTGTTTTCTTCGGCTTGCTTTCTATCCCAGTCAATGCATGAGAACAAGAGGGGGCCTCTCCAGCCGTCCTGATTTATGTCTAGCCACTGCACCCAGATGGCTCTGGAGGAGAAAGAGAGGCTGGTGACTTTGCACAGCTCTGCCTTACTTAAATCCAATTCGTTTGGAAGTCCTGGCATCAGCATGCTGCAGCCACGGTCCTCTTGGAGAACGAAGGACAAACCAACACTGAGAACGAGAACTTTTCATTCCGAGCTCATTTGGTTCTGCTGAGCGAATGTGTTGTCTTTTGTGGTGCGGCCTTTCAGAGCACCAGCTCTCCTGAAGCACGTGTGCCTTGCTTAAATGCATTGTAGTGCTGGCAGGAACCTCTCAGCGTTCTTGGAAGTGGAGCTGATCATTGAAGACGTTGGAGGAGGCTCACTATCTGTAGAGAATTGCCACCCTCCAAAACCACACACCTCCCTTCATCATGGAACCGTCTTCCTTTTTACTAAGTTCTTCTTTTTTTTTTCCAAATGGGAAAAATTCCATTTATTTTTGTGCTCTGCATCATGGCATGCAATTATCCTTTGAAAAACTGAGTAGGGGCCAGGGGGAAGAAAGTTGGATGACTGTAGCCCATCAGCCTAATAAGTCATTTCTTTGGGAATGAATCACACTATGCTATATCAGAGAGTTATTTCCTTGCCATTGTTAGTAGGAAGAGGTGCAGCAATGGTCTGTATGTATTCCACTTAGAATAGGAAGAAAGAAGTATTGACAAAGTTAGCATCAGAAGAAAGCTGGACAAAATGAGTACTCTATGTAGGAATATGGGCTGGATGTCATTTTGTTCCAATCTTAGTGTGAGAAGCTGGTTTTGAAACTGGAGCAGGGATGTGGAGGTTCCATAAGTGGAAAAGATGATGCTTGTAATGAGTAAATTGAGAGAGTGGTGCTACAGCTAGCTTAATCTTTTCCGATAAGGTCTTTGGTAAATTCAGAGTTTTCCAAAAATAAGATTCTATGGAAAACTGATGAGTTTTGCACTGGGAAAATGCTATTGCTATATGGTAACCATCAGACATGGAGAAAACCATGTCGTAAAACTGGATGAGGTCGTTTCATATTCCAAGGCCATTGCTGTGTTCCTAAATTTGCATTTGAGAAAATCTGGCAAGGAGACAAATTCTGTAGGCTGTAGTAAAAACAACAACAAAACACCATCACAGAACTAATAATGGACACCAGGATGTTACAGGCCATTCCCCTATCTGGTTCTCCTTCTGATGAAGACTAAAACAAACAGCATCTTAATGAACTTGTTTAACTTCTAAATAAGTGGACTTGAAAAGTAACCTCGTGATCACAGTGTCATTTTACAACTTTTACAAATTGACTATAATTTACCAATATGAACATGCTAACACTTAAGGATTTTTTTTCTTCTTTTGTGGGGAGAAAAAGGTAATGTCTAGGGGGATTTGGAGGAAGGAGGATACAGTTGAAAGAAGATTGTTCACTGCCACTCTTCTCAAAGGCTTATCTTTTCTGTGGCTTTGCCTGGAAGTTAGGCTGTCTTCAAGTTTCTCCTGCTAGTGCTGAGGCCCCCTGAAGTCTTGGAGTGGGCCTTGGAGCAGCCCTCAGCTTGAGCACGAGTGTTGAAAGGGCTGCTTCCCAGCACCCCTTCTAGCTTTTCAACAGTCTTGATTTGGCAGTCTTTCTTAAATGCCGACAGTGTAACGGGCTGGACGGCGGGCTGGGCTCTTGGGGAGAGAATGTGCTACTTGGGGGGAAGCCTCTGTGAAGCACCCGCCTTACTCAGATGTTGATCCCATTGCTTCTGTACCCTCTCAGCCCGTGCAAAAGAGACTAGGGTCTCGATGTGACAGCAGGAATGGTAGCGAGGCCTGGCCTTACCATACTACTGTCCTTCAACAGAGATGTAGCTGAAGGTGGGAGGCAGCCAGGAAGTAGCTAGGTGGCACATTGGATAGAACACTGACCTGAGTTCAAATGTGACCTCAGACACTTACTGGCTGTGTGAAATTGGGCAAGTCACTCTCTGCCTCAGTCTCCTCAACTGTAAGATGGGGCTAATAATAGCACCTACCTCTCAGGGCTGTTGTGAGGATCAAATGAAATAATACTTGCATAGTGCTTCGTGCAGTTCCTGGTACATGTTGTTGGTTAGACAGTTTTTTTTTTCAGTCCTGTCTGTCTGTTCATGACCCCATTTGAGGTTTTCTTGGCAAAGGTATTGGAATGATTTGCCATTTCCTTTTCTAGCTTATTTACAGATGAAGAAACTGAGGCAAACAGGGTTTAAGTGACTTGCCCAGGGTCTTATAGCTAGTAAGTGCCTGAGGCTGAATTTGAACTCGGGAAGATGCGTCTTCCTGACTCCAGACCTGGAGCTCTGCCTAGCTGCCCTGCTGGTACATCATAGATGCTTAATAAATGCTTGTTTCCTTCCTAGTACAGTGGAAAAAGCACTGCCTTTGGAGTCAGGGGACTTGGATTTGATGCTTACCGCCTCTGATGCTTACCTCTGAAGTCCCTTCTTGCTCTAAATCTCTGACCCATGAAGAGGGCTCATGTGTTTCTCTCTCTTGTAGGAGCTGTGCTAGCCTCACAAACATGCACAGTAAGGTGTGGACAAAGTGAGGAGCCGTGCACAT
Organism: Phascolarctos cinereus; assembly: GCF_003287225.1. Classification (NCBI taxonomy): domain Eukaryota; kingdom Metazoa; phylum Chordata; class Mammalia; order Diprotodontia; family Phascolarctidae; genus Phascolarctos; species Phascolarctos cinereus. The sequence continues at coordinate 718,517,624 of NW_027555847.1, forward strand.
TTATAACTCAGCCACCAGTAAGGACTGGGGCTCCTCTGTGGTAGTTGCCCTGAGGAAGCTTTTAGAGACCCCTTTGGCAGAAATGTGAGGTGACTGAAAAAGACAGCCCAAAGAATATAAACACCCTTCAGGCCCCATGGGCTAATTTGTGAAGCAGAATCGAGTGGCTCAAGAGGCAGTGGCCAGAGAACTGCCTCAGTGGAGGGCTGCGGAGCCTAAAGGAGTTCCCTGATCACTGGGAAGTCAGAGCTCCAGGGGAGAGGGGGACAGGTATGAAGGACCCGGTGCTTAAGTTTGTGACCATTTCAAAGGCAAGGAGCTCCCTGGTGAGGCTTGCCAGTCATAGCACAGAGCATCCCTCCCTTACCTCAGAGAATGGATTTCCCCAGGGCTGAATGTGTTTTTTTTTTCCCCCACAGGTATGTGAATCAGCGGGATATTGATTGTTCATACTTGTTTATGGGGTGGGGCCAAGAATGAGCCTACTGCATGGTTTTCCTGTTATTTATATTGCTGTAGGTTTCAATCAAGTGATTTATTATTTGATTTGTGGTGCCTGCCTGGTCTGGGAAGGTCCTGGTTGGAGACCTGAGTCATGTATTTCCCCCACATTAAACCCAAGTTAAGTGAAGGTCCCAGTGCCAAGTAACATTACAAATACCACAAGGTTCTGTCATTCCAACGGGGTGGATTTCCCATCCATTCCTGCAGTTCTAAACCCTTCCAGAGCTGGGGAGACAAATGTTGGGAATTAGCATAACCTAAAAAGCCATCACCCAACTTTACCGACTAATCTTAGTTGGTCTTCAGGCAACAGACATGTGGTTCACCATTGGACTGTACCTGAAGCTTTTCAAAGTCCCCAGAACATGCTAGAGCTAATGTCCTGCCGGACTGGCCTTCAAGACCCTGGTCATGAGGAACTGGAGCAGCGCCTTTTGGTAGACTTCTTCTTGTCTGCGTGTTTCAGTAAATCTTCCCTTGAGTATTGCCTGTTGTGCTAAGAGGCCTTCCTCTGGGAGAGATGCAAAGAGGAATAAGAGGTGGCCCTTGAGCTGACAGTGTAGGAGAGGCCATGCAACTCAAACACCAAAGGCCATAATACATCACAAAACAGGATGGGACCAGAAGGCCAAGGCCTTTCCTTGGCATCTCATGATTGTAGGGAGGTGATCAGAACAATGAAGGCAAAGTTCAAGTTCTGGCAGGTGTTCTGAAGCCGGGAGGCTTTGGTGCAGCCTTGATTATGAACAGCTGGTGGCCCAGGGGATCGAGCACTGGGCATAGGTTCAGGAGGACCAGGGTTCAAATCTGGTGTCAGACATGTACTAGCTGGGCAGCCCTGGGCAAATCACTTTGTGCTGTCTGCCTCAGTTTCCTCAATGGTAAAATGGGGATAATAATAATCCCCATGTCCCAGGGTCGTTGGGAAGGTAAAAGGAGATGTTATTTGTCAAGTGCATTGCAAACCTTAAAGTGCTATGCAAATGCTGGTGAGGGTAATGACATTGATGATGAAATGTACATAGGTTTTTGATGCCCAGCTTAGCTGATCTGGGAGGTATGGCAGGCCACCAGCAGCTCATGAAAGCTTGTACTGAAAGGGGCAGAAGAAGGATTGCAGTCCTTAGAGGGAATAGCCCTACCTGTGAGATGAAGGCTCTCTTGCACTGTCAGGGGAAGAGCATTAGATGGGTACAAAGTGCTCTTATGCAAAGTCCAAGAAAGGAATGACCATTTCCAGTTGGAACAGATCAGGAAGAGTTTCATGGAGGGACTGGGAATGAAATACACATAGGATTCTGGCAGATAAAAGCACAGGGTTGGGATGAGAGAGGGGCAGGCCAAGTGGAAGAAGGTACATAGGATCTAGGGAATGGTCTGAGAGGCATTCAGTATAGGTTATATTACATGACTGTCTTGTTCCTACATTACCTACGTTTCCCAGAATGTCCCTCTGCTGTCCCTCCTTCTCCCAGAGAACGATCTCTAGAACAAAGAGTAAAAAATGAGACAGAAATAGTTCATCAACGCCAGCCAATGCACCAAGCCAGTCCAATGTGACAAGTAATGTTTTACAACCCCAGTTCCCACCCCCACGGGGAGAAGGGAAGGAGGTGCATCTCCTATATCTTATTTGGGGTCTAGGGTATTTTGTTATGGTGAATAAAGATATGAAGCTGTCCCAAAAGTCTTAGTGCAGTTCAAACCTTAACAATTCAATCCTGCACTAAGACTTTTGGAACACCCTATATAAGAGAGAGGGAAACCTATTCTGGCTTTGTTTTTCCATAGTAACAGTAATGGTTCACTCCAATCTAGGAGTTTGGATATCTTCAGATTCTTGATACTTTCAGGGTAGCCAAGAGAGTTTCTCAGACAAAATCTCTTTTGTGTGTGTATCATTTTAACATTCATAAAAGCCTGCATGGGGTGATAGAGTTCTGAATCTATAGTCAAGACTTGCCTCTGATACTTATTAGCTGTGCAATTATTAGCAAATCACTTAACCTGTCTGGGGCTCAAGAAAGTCTAAGACTTAATTACTAAGTTACAGAGAGGTTATAAGCTGCATTAGTGGAGAAAGTCCCCCTCCCCCCTTTGCCAGAATCACAGATACTTGATGAATCTTCATTTTAATTGTTTTTCTATCTAGTCAAAATGATCCCTTTTCAAATGGAGAAGAGAGCTCTTTGAACAATATTTTGTATTGAAATTTAACATTAGATAGACTGTCCTTCCTCTTTGGGATTGTTCATGGTACTCTTTGGAAGGGTCCCTTTTGAAGGCAAAATTGAAATCACAGAACTGATGGGAGCTCAGGGGCCATCAAGTTAAGCCCAGGACTGAACATGAGTACTCTCTACAACATCCCTGAATGATGATTATCCAGATGTTGCTTAAAGGCTTCCTGACGCAACCGATATTCCATTGCTAACCAGTTCTCATTGTTAGGAAGGTCATACCCAGATGAAATGCGCTTTCCAGTACCTGCTGTCAACTGCGCCTCGTTCTACTTTCTGCCACTGACCAGAACAAATTAAATGCCTGTACCAGGAATTCTGTTCCATTCTAGTGTCCCTAGGGTCACTCAGATTCAAATGTGGGTTAAATATATGGCCCTAGTACCCATTTGGTGTACACTCCACTCATAGATCAGACAGGAATCAAATTGTAAGAGCATTTAATTGCAACGTGTTAGCAGAATAACTAACAGAAAAAACCATTCAGTAGGATCATTGTTCCCACACCCCTCCCCACCTCACCCTGCCATAATCAAGTGAGAACAATCTCCCATTGACTCACAAGCCAGTGGGCAAAAAGTTAATTTCTTCCCTAGGGCACAAGCCAGTGGCCTCTGCTGGCATTCCTGTCATCATAGCAAAGCCTTTGTCCCCCTTACATACCTCTTCCATAAGACAATCCTTCAAATACTTGAGACAGTAATCATCCTCACACCCCTTCCCACCCTTCAAGAGTCTTCTCCAGCTTAAACATCCACAATTCCTTTAGCTGATCTTCATGGGACATGGCCCTCCCATCCTGGTCACTCTCTTTTGAACATGTTTCCAGTTGTCAGTGTTCCTCTTACATTTTGGCACCCAGTACTGAGCAGATGTGGTAAGACCAGGGCAGAGGATGTTGGCACCATCATCTGCCTCCTTCAGGATACTTTGTTTCTATTAATGCAGTCTTAAGATGCCATTAGTTTTTTAAAATTCTGATGTCACCTTCTTGTAATTATCACTCAGGTTTCTGGAGTGCGTCACGAGTATCATTTTTGGTATTCAAATTTTAAAAGGGTAGAGATCTATATTGAATATTTGAAATTTTCTCTTTTCTGCAAGAGTTGGAAAACATCAAGGTTTGGTTTCAAATATTGTTAGCCAGGTACAAATTATCTTTAGAAACATTTTTGCATTGAATAGAAGATTGTATCCATAACTTAGCCATTTACGGAATATTCTGTCACAGAAGAGCTGTTCTGGGAATTGAGACTATGTGGTTGTCTTCTTGTCCTTCCATTAAATAATGTGAGTGAAATCTTCAGATCTTTGATTTAAATGACTTAGAGAGATTTCCTCACATATTTTTCAGTCTGGGGGAGCCATTCTTAAATCTCCTTTGAGCCTATTGCTTACTCTTTTGAAAGATCTAAATATGTATTTCCATAGTCTGCCAATTGATTGCTCTTTGTCCACATTTATTTTCAGATACATTTGACTTTTCAAATCAGATCATTATTCCAGAAGCTAATCTATTGGAAATCACAGTGCTGTAATTTGCCAATAATGTATTATCTCTTTAGGTATAATTGGTCATCAGTGTAAGGATGATGATGTTTGTCTCCGGATTTTTATGAGGACTGATAAATTAATGTTCATGATCTGTTTTAAACACTAGGTGCTATTATAAAATGATCAACAAAATTAATTTTTAAAGCAATTTAAATCAAAATAGTTATAGCAATAGAACATGACCTCAATAAGAATTCTTCCTTGAACATACATGACTAGAGAGAGACCATTTTTCTGTAACAATAACGTTATCTCAAATATTTGCAAATTTTTCCTTCTGGCTACTGTGGTGTCTTATCAGAACTTGCCAGGAACACAATTCACAATTCAGGCACAAAAATATTGGTTAAAGATAGTTTCAGGGTTGACCCTGACACTTTCCTACTAATTCACATGATCTCTCAGAGGGATCAAATTCCTCCACAGGTCATTCATTTCCTGGCTTTTGCTGTTTTGTGTCCATCTTGACTTTGCCCATATAGTTGGTATTTTGGAATTCTGATTAGAGTACAGTCTTTTTACTTTTTATACAAAGGCATGAGTGGATTTCCCTTTTGATACAACAGGAAGATTGTTAAAGAAATAACTAATAGTAAGTATAAGAGCATTAATTATTGGTGGATGACCTACATTTGGCCCCTCCTAGTGGACTGATTCTGCCTTACAGGGAGATTTGCTGTTGGTAAACTCCAGTTGGTTGGAAAAGAAGGCTTAAGGACCTGAAGTTCTGAGTGGGATGCCTGTGAAGTTAGCTTCGCTGGGCCAGTCATCAGGCAGAAGTGTATCTCTGGTCACAATAGAAATTAAGAGGAAAAATGTGCAAATCCATCACCACTGACCTTGGAGGTACTTTTAGGCGTTCCTCTCCTTTATTTACCACATATAACTAGGTGAGAGGAAGCATAGTGAAGGGGATCACGACATGGCCTGGGAGTCAGGCCCAGCCTCAGACATTATGGCCTGTGTGACCCTGGGTGAGTCATTTAACCTGAGTTTCACTGAGGGAAGGGCCAGTGAAATCACAAATCTGGTGCCTACTCCCCGCCCCCCCCAATCCCCAAATACCAATCATCAAGTACAGGAGCACTGATTTTCTTTTCAGAATGTTTTTGGTGTTGCCCCTGTATCTCCAGTCCCACCGCTTCTGCTTGGGCGCTGTCCCTCTTCTCTTATGCCTGTGCTGTTGATATAGCGCGACTGACTTCAAGCTGTGGGCTCTATGCACCCTGTACCCAGCTTCCAGACTTACCTTCCTTAAACATTACTTCATTAGAGCACAGACTCACAAACTTTTCAATCAAACCTGAGGTCAAAGGGACCTCAGAGGCCGTCTAGCCCGACCAGTACTAGAAAGACATCCCCAGCATAACACACCTGGCAAGTCAGTTGACAAGCATTTATTAAGTGCTTACTATGGGCCAGGCCAGGGGACAGCTGGATGGCTCAGTGGAGAGAGTTCTGGGCCTGGAGTCTGGAAAACCTGAGTTCAAGTCTGACCTTAGATACTTACTGGCTCTGCGGCCTTGGGCAAGTCACTTAACCTTTGTTTGCCTTAATCCACTGGAGAAGAAAATGGCAAACCACTTCACAATCTTTGCCAAGAAAACCCCTTGGACAGTATGAGCCGTGGACTCATGGAGTCAGAAATGACTGAATGACAGTAACTTGCCAGGTACTGTGCTAGGTATTGAGGATACAAAGAAAAGCATAAAGCCCTCAAGGAGCTCAGATTCTAATGGGGCATAACAAATAAATGGCTAACTAGGTACGTACAAGATACATGCATTGTGTAGCAGATTCTCTGGGCTTTCTCTCCCAAATCCCACTCCTGTGGGCAGGTTGGGCTTCCCAGAGGGCAGCTGCTATGCCCCTCCTTGGTTCCGGGAACCCTGAGGTGCTGGGGGTGGCTTTCTAAGGCTATTGTTTATGAGCCCCCTCTGGTGTGATTATCAGTTTGTATCGGGTAGCCAGACTTGATTAGCTTTTGGAAAGGAGCATTTCACCTTTGCAACATCTCTCCAACATGCCCCCTTCTTTCCTCTGACACTACTACCATCTTGATACAGGCTCCATCATCTTGAACCTGGGCTATTATAATAGCTTGCTGGAATCTCTTCTCCCTCCAATTCAGCCTCCAGTTTAGCTGCCAAAATGATTTTCCTAAAGCACAGGTCTGACTGTGTTATGACTGCCACCATTCAGCTACCTCTAGGCAATCAAACACAAAATCCTCGTCTGGTGTTCGGAGCCCTTCCCACGCCCTCCCCCAGTCACCTTACACTTTATTCTCTGCCTTGTACACTCTGATCCAGTGACGCTGGCCTCCTGGCTGTTCCACAGAGGGGACACTCCATCTCTGGCTGTCCTTCCCATGTCTCTGTCCATGCCTGGAATGCTCTCCCTCCTCATTTCTACCCCCGGGCTTCCCTGGCTCCCTTCAATCCCCACCAAAAGCCTATCTTCCACAGGAAGCCTTTCCTTTACTCCTTAATTCTAGTGCCTTTCCTCTTTTAATTATTTCCTAATTTTCCTGTGTGGGGTGTGAGGGGTGCTCAGGGAGGACTAGCACCTGTAGGGGGGGAAGCTTGGGAGCCTTTTTCAGGGCTGCTTATCCACCTGTGGTGTCCACCTGTCACCTCATTCTCATCTGTGGCTCCAAGAAGCTGCAGCATGTGCAGCGGCCACCCTGGTCTTGGCAGATGGGCTAAAGCAGGGTGAGAGTAACCGATAGGCCTCTAACCGTTTGGTGAGTTGGGAGGTGTCTCCCCCAAGCACGTGAAGATTTCCTCCAGTAGGAATAGGCAAAATTAGTTCCAAGGCCACTAAGTCGCTGAAGCAGGTCCTGTGAGACACTTAGAACTCGGTCAGACGTTGAAGACATCCACTGCATCCTGGGCCATTGCCAGGCATCTTGACTTCTGTCTTGCCACTGGACTTCAGAGACTCTGGAAGAGAGAGGGAAGCTGATGACTTTGTGCAGTTCTGTCTTACTTAAATGCAATTCATGCACGAGTCAAGACATCGTCTGTGATGTCGCTGGTCCTCTTCTGAAATCTGTCTACAGTTTGTTTGCACGTAGAGGTTTACTCTTTGTCTCCCCCGATTGGATTATAAACTCCTTGAGGGCAGGGACTGTCTTTTGCCTCTTTTATGTATTAGTGTCTGGCATATAGTAGATACTCAGTAAAAGCTTATTGGCTGACTGGCTTGATTGATGGGCATTTGTGGATCCCAGAGGGCGTGAGCAAGTCTGTCCACAATCTGAAGAGACTTCCTTTGGCCTAGTTAAAATGCCCTTGATCAGTGAGTGACTCAATAACCCTAGCCTTGGTGTACCTAGTTCACACCTCTGTCTACCCTGCTGGATGTGTGTTTTCACACCTCTCTCTGGGTCAGGGAATGTGTTTTCACCTGATAAAGATATTAGGGCTAAGTGAGGCAGATTGATTGATTAATTGACTGATTTATTGATTAATGACTCACTTGATGCCATCTTATAAAAAGCAGTTAATCTGTGAGGGAAGGCTTCAGTAGCTGGGGTGGGGGGAAGGGCCTGAGAAAGGCCTTCCTTCCACAGAACATGACTTCTTATGACTTTATTGTCCGTGCTACAGAATTTAGCATTTCATCATGTACTGTCATTTCTGTGCTCTTATTCATTTCACTGGTGTTATTCTTGCTTTTCCAGTAAGATTGTAAGGCCTCAGGAGCAGGAACTGTGTCTTGTTTTTTTTCTTTTTGTATTACCAGTCACGGCTGGGCACATAATAAATGCTCAGAAATACTTTGTGATTCAGGGAAGCTCGGTGGCACCACAGTGCACAGAGTGCCTGCTCATCTTCCTGAGCTCAAATTTGACCTCATGCTTATCAGTTGTGTGATCCTGGGCAAGTCACTTCACCCTGTTTGCCTCAGTTTCCCGTAAAATGAGCTGGAGAAAGAAATGGAAAACCACTCTACTGTCTTTGCAAGTCAAACCCCAAATGGGGTCATGAAGAGTCAACACAACTAAATGACAGGTTCACTGGGGGCTCAAGGGTGGAAAGAAAGGATATCTTCAGGAGATGCTAGGTCTACAATTGGAAAGGACCTCAAAGTCCATTAAAACCAAGGCCCAAGAGGAGGTTCAGTGACTTGTCCAGGGTCACATGGGCAATAAATGTCAGAGGCAGGATGTGAAATCAGGTCTTCTGACTAGAGAGTCAGTGCATTGGGCCACGCGGCCTCCTTCATTGGGAGTGAGAATCAGTAGGCCAGAGGGACTGAGAAAGGATAGCTTGGTGATTTATTATTATTATTAGTCAGGAGGGAGAGAATAAGTAATCTTTTCATTAGAATCTCACAACAGCCCTGGGGTGTAGGTGCTATTGTGACCCCTATTTTACAGTTGAAGAAACTGAGGCAGACAGTGATGAAATGACTTTCCCAGGCTTGCTCAGCTAGTGAGAGTCTGAGGCTGGATTTAACTCCGCAGCTCTATCCACTGCGGTTTGACCTCGTGGCCTTCCCCAGGGACAGAAGCAAGATTGCAAGGACTTGAGCAACATCCATGGGGTGGGTGAGGAAGGCCAGGCAGCAAAGATAGAGCAACTTGAGAAGTTTAGGAGATAAGGGTGAGAGAGGGGGGAGCTCGAGGCGGGCAGGTAGATTGGTCTAGAGTCTAGATGGTCTCTTCACTCCATTCCTGTTTTAACATCCTGTGGTTCTGATGCACTTTGTAGCAGCTCCTGACAAAAATGCCTGCAGTCAGCCTCTGCCACAGGAAGAGGGCGCCCTTCCCTTCCTTTTCTGTTTCTTCGACAACATCATTGAAAGCTGTGAGTATCTTTCCCCAGAAGGGGAATTTATGGTCTTCTTTTTATCCCATTTCCAAACACACGAGGATGGATTGAAGTACATGGTCACAAAAGCGTGCGACAATATTGTTTTCCTTGAAAGACTGAAACAATGATCTTTCTCCTTTCCTTCCTCATGACAAGAAGGGTGGTTTTCCATTGATACCACTTCTGGGCCTAGGCTCCCAGGATCATAAATCCAGAGCTGGACGGAGCCTCCAAGTGATCTGCTGCATGAGCATCTGCCCCTCGTTCTGCAGATGAAGGAGCCTGGCTCTGAGGAGGTTAAGGGACTTGCCCACTTGTTTCTGTGACACTGCTTTCTCTTGGTTCTCTTTGTGTCTGTCTGACCAGTTTCTCTAAGGCTCCGTCTGGGTCCTGTTGCATACCAGCCTCCCTCCTCATCCCCCTCTTCCCTTGCAGTGCTCTGTCCCAAACCTTCTACTTTTCTCTCTACGTTCTTGGTGGGCTTACCATCTACCATGGGTTCAATACTCAGCTCTAGTCAGATATTCATATACGGACATAGACATGTGTGTATATCTCTAACCCTAATCCCACGCTGTGAGCTGTCCTAACATGTCCAACACAGGACTCACTATTTTCTCCCTCCCACCCTTCCCTCTTCTGAACTTCCTTATTACTGTCAAAGGTACCACCATCATATTTCCTGTCACTAAAGGAAGCCTGAGTTCAAATCCAGCCTCAGACATTACTAACTGAGTGACTCCGGAGAAGTCACTTACCCTCGATCTGCCTCAGTTTATTCAGCTGTAAAATGAGGATAATAATGGTACCTACTTCCCATGGCTGTTGTGAGAATGAAAGGAGGTGATAATTGTGACATCCTTAGCACAGTGCCTGGCATGTAGTAGGCCCTTTATATGTGCCTGTTTGTTTTCTTCCTTCCATCCTTCACCAGTGCTTGATAATAGGGACCTTCTTGCTGCTTTGACCAGGAGTCAGAGTCTGAGGTGGTATTTGAGCCCAGAGTCTCAGATTCCAGAGTTGTTACTTTTTCTGTGGTACTAGGTATAGGAAATTATTTCATTCGCTCTTTCGTCATTGCCACTATTATTATAATTTTCACATGTAATATCTGTATGAGCATATATTTGATAATCCTGTTGTGCCCACTTTTACAATAGTCCTTAGAACAATAAATAGAACAGAAAAATAGCAGGAGAGAGGCTTGTCCCAGGGTCAAGTCTGTCAGGAGAACGAGGTCCTGATTACAGTAATGGCGTGGAAGGGGCTTCAGAGCCCATGCAGGCTGAGCCTGAACAGGGATAGTTCTGGTTCTAGGTAGGCCCCCTACTGAGAACCTAGCCTGCCTAGGCTTTGAGTGCTGCCAAGCCCAGGTTCCAGGTTTTTTATTCTCTGGGGTCGGTGGGCTAGCTGCCTTCAGAGAAGAGGCCACAGGGCACTTGGTGAGGCTGTCTGCTGAGGTGCAGAGTAGCCCCAGTCTGTTCCTGAGTGATGAAAGCATAGAACCTGCAGTACTGCAGTTGTTATTGTTGTTATGATTGTTATCATTAGCCACAAGAAGCCTCTGCAGATCCCTGGTTCCCTTCAAGACTCAGCTCACGTCCCACTTCTGCAGGAGGCCTTTCCTGGTCTCCTGGCAGAGAATGGCTGGTCCTCAGAGATGGCCTTCCCTCGACTCTCTGGAGACGGGCAGTGAGTTGGAGTGGGTGGAGACCTGAAGAGAAGGCTCGAGGTTAAAAGTTCCATACTGGCCCTGGCCAAGTCACATCCCCTCTTTGGGCTTTAGGCAACACTCTAGGATGACAAGGTGACCTGACCTGCCTTTGTGGAGGGAATTTCCTCCCCTTGAAGCTCCCTCTGCCAGGGGAAGCACAGACCCAATCTCCTTCCCATTCTGTGTGTCTAGTACTTCCTGAAGAAAGGGGCTGTTTTTGCCTTTTGTTGTGTGCCCAGGGTTTAGCACAGGCCCAGCAAAAAGTAGGCACTTAATACTTACTGATTGACTAATAATAATAATACGTCTTCATAAGACAGATATTGAAAGTCAGCACTTTCAGTTGAGTGGTGACATTGGTTGTTGTGTATGAGGCAAGTTAGACGAAAACACGAGTCTAAGTCAGAGGCCTTAAATGAATCAAATGTTTGTTGGAGCACGCCGTAGGCCACAACAGTCAGGAAGGGCCTGTACACATAGCCGGTCACAGCAAATGCGTTCTGCTCGAAAAAATGTACACTTTTCCACTCAGAAAGGCCTTGTAAAATGTGTGTGTATGTTTTCCTCGAGTCATGTTTTACTTAAAATATGCTCACTTGCTCTTTAGTGTAGACGTGGCTAGCTGGGACGACTGTGGCTTCTCCATTGCCTTTCTCTAGAAAAACACAATATTTCAGGGCCCAAAAGCAACAACAGTGAGGAAAATGAGCTACTTCTGGAAGAAAAGCTCATCTGTGTGGGCCAAAAAGACCTGGATGAAAACATTTTTAAAACTTTATTGCCTGGGGGGCAGCTAGGTGGCCCTAGAGTCAGGAGGACCTGAGTTCAATCCAGCCTCAGACACTTGACACGAGCTATGTGACCCTGGGCAAGTCAGAGTCAGAGAAGAAAAGAAAAACTTTATTGCCTGGATTTTTCACTTTCTAGCCCAATTTTTGAGTGTTTCATTGACACGGCATCAGAATCACTAGTGGATGCTTTTTGATAGTACTGAGCTCACGATGCACTCCCTGAAGAGAGCTGTTGGAGGACTCTTTGGGCTCAATGTATAAACACGTTTTGCTAATTTTATTTTAAAATGTAGATGTGCTTTTAGTCAATAATGTGGACTTGTCTTTCATTTTTGGTGCTTCTGATATCACGAGACCCTCTCCATGTTCCTTTGTTAGCTCTGAACTTCCCAAGATCACCAGGAGGCTCTCCCTTCTAATGGGCTTACATGTTGGTTAGGATTTAGGACACTGCCAATCAAAGCACTCAGCTGCCTGCACATACAACCACCTCAGGATAAAAGGAGCACAAACTCCAGATATGAATCCCCTATTCCCAGAAATAGTTTTCCTATTCCTACCCCAATTCCAAATCTTCTTTGTCTGAAAGCAAATTTAGCCTTTCAATCCTAACCCAAGAAGTGACTGGACTTTTGTTTCATTTTAAGCCAAAACATTCCAAGAATATCCCACTACATTCCTTAGAAGCCCAAAGAGCCATAACAATGCTCTCTGTCCAAGATTCATTCCCTTATGAAGTCAAGCACTGTCCCTAGACCCTTGGGTGCCCGCGATAAAGAGAACAGGCCCTCGGTCATCTCTTTGACCAGGTGGGTCTGAGGAGCTTTTTCAGACGTCTACAATATCACCACCAAGACTCAGGCAGTAGGTGTTGGAGTACATTTCACAAAATCTCTGATGACCTCATGAGCAGAGAGAAGCCAGGTCTCTCATTTTGGGCAAAGCCTAAATATAAGACTACTTTATATTTATGTAGTGTCTTTTTTCCAAGGAACTCCAACCTCTTTACAGACGTTATGTCATTAATCCTCAAAACATCCCTGTGAGGTACATGGCAAATATTATTATCCCCATTTTTTTATGGTGGTGGAAACTTAGACAGAGAGAGTAAAGGGCTTGCTTACGATCACACAGCGAGTCAGTGATGGACGCCTCGTGATTCTCCATGTAACCAACATACCATGCTCCTTCTCCATAGGAAAGGAGCCAGACTTTTTCAAGCATATTAATTGCTTCTTGGGTGGGATTTGGGAGGATAAATTTCAGTTTGGACTGAAATGCCTCTTTTAAGCATTACTAGAATGTAAGCACCCTGAATATTTGACTGATTTTTTTTAACTTTTCCAACTCTAAGGTAAACATTTTCAAACAAATGTTTCCCTCAACTTAGTCTAATTTCCCTCATGCCTATTAAAGGCACACCAAAGAGTGAGGCCAGAGTTTGAAGTGAAACAGAAACAGGTCTAGGAAAAAGGGAACCTCCCGTGTTCATCAGCCCTATAATGGGCCTATAATCTGACAGTGAAAATATCAGGGGGAAATGAGTAATTCTGAAGATAATGTTTTGGACACAATGAAAATTCCAGCATTAATATTGGCTAATGCTAACGTCCAATTTGAACTTTCAGATATGAGAGACTCCCATGCTTTGGTCGATAGGCTAGTATTTTTACTGCAATATCTGTTATTGCAGCGTTCCTGTGATCTCCCACGTTCCTCCATTAGACTCCGGAGGCCTTAGACTCATGGCCTGGACTCTCACCTCCTACCCCGTGGATGCTTCTTCCATGTAACCCTATGATCACCAAGAATATGGAAGGAAACCCACTAGAGGACCCAGCTCAGAAAGTCCCCCATTTTACAGATGAGGGAACTAAAGCCTAGAGAGGACAAGTGACTTGACTGAGGTCACAGAGTAGCAGATCAAGCCTGGCTCCTTTGATTAGGGGGCCCATGCTTGGTCTGCAACTCCACTGCCTGAACGTTTGTAGATTTAAGGACTTTGTGACTCCTATTTGTCCATTCGTATATACGTATCTTGGATGGTTGCTGCAAATGGACCATTGAGTTGGGCTCAGAATTGAACAGGAGAAGAGCAGGCTGGATTATCTTTGGGAAATTGCTCAGTTCTTATAATGACCCCAAGCTTCTCCCTAAAACAGGGGTTCTTCATCTTTTTTGGCAATCTGATGAAGCTTACAGGCTCCTTCTCAGGATGATGTTTGGAAATGCATGAGATAAAATACATAGGATTGCCAAAGAAATTACTTCTGTTGAAATGCACATATCAGCATATTTTAAAACACAAGTTCATGGTCCCCAGATTAAGAACCCCTGCAAACACAGTCCTATTTTTTTTCAATGGTAGTGTGTCCATGTTGGTGTTGTATAGCAGTGATTCACAGAATACTGTGTTCTCTGAAGAACTGAAGTTGAGGATCACCCAAAGGGAGGGAGTAGGGTAATGGCACATGTTTGTGGTGGTTGTTCAGTCCCTTCAATCGTGTCTGACTTTTCATCACCCCATTTGGGGTTTTCTTGGCAAAGATACTGGAGTGGTTTGTCATTTCCTTCTCTGGCTCATTTTACAGATGAGGAAACTGAGGCAAACAGGGTGAAGTGACTTGCCCAGGGTCACATAGCCAGTAAGTGTCTGAGGTCGGATTTGAACTCAGGTCTTCCTGACTCTAGGCCTGGTACACTATATCCGCTGTCGTGCCACCTAGCGTCAGCACATGACAAATGATAAGTTATGAGGGAGGAGCAATGTGAAAGATGTCATCTAAAAGTAGAGGAAGTAGAGAAAGAGACACTCCTCACGTGGCAAGAGTGAGGAATACTTGACAGATGTGAGGAAGCCCCCTGAGGCTGAGCAGACCTCCTATGGTGAGCCCGGGCTGGGCAGGCAGACATGGCTCGTGTGTCACTGGGCTGCCCCCAAGAGGCAGGAGCAAAGGAGGAGGGCAGACAGGTGGCCAGAGGATCCTGTCACCCACAGAGAGGCCCCCCTTAGTGAGCTAAGTGCCGTAGAGAGAATCTGCTGGGAAAGATGAATCAACCCAGCCCTGCAAAAGGAGAAGATACCCGCTTGTCTTCCCCCAATTAATTCAGTGTCCACAAAGATAAGAAACATGGATAGTGCAGTTCCTGGACAGTCAGCACCTTTTGCAGCAAGCTTTTCTGTGTAACTGGTGCTACTGGATCAATTTCACTTCAGCCAGCACCGTGCTAGGTTCTGGGTGTCCAAAGACAGAACCCCCACAGTTCTGGCCCTCCAAGGGCTTGGTCTTTTGGGGGTGGGAGGGAATATGAAGTACACAGTGAAGAATGTTACCAGGTAGAGGGTGGTGGGACCACAGGAGGGAGCCGGGGAAAAGTGCTTTGGGAACAAAGGTCTCCAGAAAGGTTTTCTAGACAAGGAGGCAGCTGAGCCGGGCGCTGAGGAGGAGGAGGATTCTGCAAGGTGGCGATGGGAAGGGCAGAGTCTAGTGAGCATGTCAGGCATGAAGGAGATGGGAGGCAAGCCTCAGAGGAAGGGGCAGTTTCTTTTTTGTCCTTTCATCCTGAGCACTCAGCACGGTGCTGCACATTCATCCACGCACGATACATCTACCCATATGTATGATATCATTATGGTCAGGCCTGCACATAGAAAGATTATTTGGGTACCTGTGGGAAAGATAAGTGGACAAATTGGCTTTAGGAGTCAGGCAGACCAGAATTCTGGAACGTGTGTTGAGGCTCTACCCTATAGCAGCATGTCTGCGTGGCTGAAGACAAGGGGACAATTTGAGATACTTCAATACGACATATGATTAGAAGTTTCCTCCTCAGTAATAATAGAATCTGGCTTCAGAAACGACAAGGTCATATTTTTTGTCACCTGGAAAAGTGATAACCTTCCCGCCTAAACTCATTTATTCTTCTAAATGCGCCTTCATTTCTTTTTTTTTTTTTTTTCAAACTAGCACTTAAAGATCCAGTTTCCTCTCTTTTCTCCTTCCCAAATGAGTGACGTAACGAGAAGCCTGAATATCCGGGCAGTGAAGTGGGAATCAGAGTCTCAGTGGGAAGGGACCTCTAAGGCCGTCTGTTCCGCCTCCTGCTCATGCAAGGCAGCTGTCTGCACCACCAGCGACAAGTATTCATGCAAACTTTGCTTAAACTTGTCCTTTCTACCTTGGTAGCAGCTCCCCAGCACCCCCTCTTTTCTCCTCTGACACGGTCAGCACCATGGTGCAGCCCTCACCTCATGCCTCCTGCTGCCTCAAGTCTCCCTCCATCCCAGTCAGGCTCCATTCGCTCATCAAATGGATGATCATCAAATGTAGGTCTGGGTACAGATAAACTGCAGTGGCTCCCTAGTCCCTCTGGCATAAATATAGGATCTCTGTGCAGTTTAAAGTCCTTCATAACCTGGTGCCCTTCTACTCCTACTCTTCCAGTTAGTTAATCAGTAAGCATTTATTAAGCACCTGCTGTGTGCCAGGCACTTGCTAAATGCCGAGGCTACAAAGAAACAAAAAAGGCAGGCCCTGTCCTCAAGGAGCTCCCAGTCTAATGTACATACAGCACACAAACCAGTATGTACAAACAGGATGTAGACCGGCTAATCAGGAACTAACAGAGGGAAGGCACTAGAACCGAGAGGGACGGGGAAAAGCTTCCTGTGCAACGTGGGACTGAAGTTGGGACTTGAATGGGGTCAAGGAAACTGGGGAGCAGGGATGAGAGGGGAGAGCATTTAGTCAGAGAAAATGTCAGGAACCGAGAGATGGAGAGTCATTCATGACTGGATCAAAGCGAATGTGTTGGGGGCAAGGTGTAAGAAGACTGGAGGGCAGGAGGGGGCCAGGATGTGAAGGGCTTTGGATGCCAAACAGAGCACTTCTTATTGATCCTGGAGGCAACTGGGAGCCACTGAAGTTTATTGAGTAAGGGAGTGGCATGGTCAGGCAGCACTTTAGGAAAATCACTCTAGTGACTGCATGGAGGATGGACTGGAGTGGGGAGAGCCTGAGGCAGGCAGACCCCGCAGCAGCTGCTGCCAAGGTCCTGGTGACAGGGGATAAGGGCGTGCACCGGGTGGGGATAGGGGCAGAGGAGAGAAGGGGGTGTGTTTGAGAGATGTTGCAGAGGTGAAATAGACAGGCCCGCCTGGTTATGGGCAGTGAGAGACAGTGAGGAGCTGAGAATGACGCCTGGGTTGGGAGCCTGGGGGCCTGAGAGGCTATTCTTCTTACACCTGGCTACCCTTCACAGAGCCTACAAGCCAGTGACACTGGCTGCCTTGACCTTCCTCACACCAAACACTCTATCTCCCAGCTCTGGGCCCTTTTTCTGGCTGTGCCTATGTCCAGCATGTCCGAAATTATCTTCTTTCTCATCTCACTTCCTGGCTCTCTGGCTTCCTTCAAGTCTCAGGTCAAATCTCCCCTTCTGCAAGAAGCCTGTCCTGATCCCTTTTAAAGCTAGTGCCTGCCATCTGAAGTTCTTGTTTCCTTGCACGTATTTTGTTTGTACACAGTCTGTTGCATGTTGTCTCCTCCATTAGACTGGGAGCTCTTTGAGGGCAGGGACTGGTTTTGTCTTTATATCCCCAGCGCTTAACACAGTGACTGGCAGGCACATAGTAGACACTTAATAAATGCTTATTGACTTGATGGCCTCAAGCACAGGGAAAGTTGATGCTGTGTAAGGTGGCTCTGTCCACTGGGGGTAGCTCGGACCAGTGGGAGGTTTTTCTTTACATTGATCCAAAATGTTTTCCCCTTACTCCAACTTCTGCCAAGCAGAGCAGGTGATCCTTCTGCCGCTTGACGGACTTCATATGCCTGAGGCCTGCTCTTGTGGCCTCCTGAAGTTTTTTCTTTTTCAGGCTCAATATTTCCAGTCACTTCAACTGGCAGAGGGAAAAAAAAGGAGATGAAAAGTCAGAAAAAACTCTTCCTTCTCCTGAAAGCAGCAGGCACTGGCTTTGAATTCCTAATTCTGATTCTGGCTTCTGAAAACCTCAGGTACTACAGGGAATACTGAGCCTGGCCAGAGGCCTCGGGATGCCCACAATATTCTGCGGGGCTTAGGCGACCCAGCGGAATTGGAGACAGGGCTGTATTTATAAAGAAATATTGTTTCATTTGAAACTCGGTAGTTCTACCACAGCATGGAAAATATTTATAGGTTGGAAAATATGTACAGTATGGTGTGCTTTAGCTATATAACCCAACTGTATTTTCATAGCATAAACTCCTCTGCTGCTTACATTAAACAATGTTATATTTCTTTTTAAGAAAATATATTCATAGCACTCCAAATTCCACTTTCCTCGTTCTTGACATGGTTTAAGACAGTAAAAAGAAGACATAGCCTCCCTACAAGGGCTAAAGAACAGAGAAGATTGGGCAAGACACCCAGAAGACAGAGAAAAAGACCCAGTCAAAAAGACTGGGATTTGCTGTTCTGAGAAATGGATTCTAGGGAAGACTTTTGGAGATGCTTCTCTGTTTAACAGAGGAGGGCGAGTGCTAGAGAGAACTTTCTCTAACTATGGCTCTAGTTGTCCATGGAAGGTCCTTGTCTTTGGTTTTTCTCTCACTGATGATTCCAAAAGATTTGTTTAAAGTGATCTTAAAGACTATAGAATCTGTCTTTTTTTGGTCTGCTATGTCATGTACTGAGGCTTCCATGTAGCACAGGCAACTGTGAAGATTCTGAGAAGTATGGTGGACAGCTAGGGTTTACCATAGGCAAAACCATGAAATGGGTCTAAAACAAGTACTTCGGTCCCTTACCTGCTGCTCGGGTTATGCCCACTCCAGCTCCCTCCTCTTCAGTCCTTGGTGCTCTCTCCCTGCCTCCTCTTTTAGGAAACTGTGGGACATTTATGTATATCAGAGACAGGATGGTATTTTGGAGGAGTGAGGGCTTTTCTGGGCCCCACAAATCACACTGTGATAAACAAATGTCTAGTCTGCTTTCTGTGAGGTTGGTCCTGCCAGCAAGTCTCTGACTTATTTAAATTCTTCAGGTGCATTTCCTGTAGACACGCCTGATCCTAAATCAGTAAAATATCTAAAGCAATCAACAGATTGATTTTTGCATAGTTTCAAAGGGATCAACTCTTCTTAATAATATAGAGAGTTCCTAGGATCCGGAGTGAGAAGATAGACACTCTTTAAAATAATCTCATCAAACCCCCTCAAGAACGAGGGTGAGTAAACCGAGGCCTAAAGAAGTGAGAGGACTTGGCCAAGGTCACACTGTTAATAAACCACAGAAGCAGGATTCAAACCCAGCTCTTCTTATTCAAGATCCTCTTTTCACCAAACCACATCTGCCTGTTTGTTGTCGTCTGTTGACATCCTCGTCCTCCTTCATTGGCCAGCTCAGGGGCTAACGCTCCCTCTGGGAAGCTTTCCCAGATATGCCCAGCTAATCTCACCTTCGTTTTCCTGGAATACCTTGTCTGGATCTCTACTTTGCTCCTATTACATTTTCTCTTGGATCAGCCTTATTTGCATGTGACTGACCCCCATCTTTTAGAATATAAGCTCCTTGAGGGACAGGGCAAGATACGTTATATCTAGGCAGCATTGCTGCCTAGCAGAGCATATAGCAGGTGCTTATTAAATGTTTGAATTGAAAAAGAAAATGTTTGAAGAAGTTACTGTAATCGTTTACTACAAATGTTAGAAAGACAAATGGAAAGAAAGGCTTGGTGCCTGGAGCCAGAAAGCCAGTGGTTCACTCAGAATGAAAGCAGATAAGAAACAGGAATGGCCTACGTTAGACCAAACTGACATCTTAGAAAAGTCTTCCTGCCGTTATGAGAAAAGGCTGTTCTTACAAAGGTTACAAAAATGCTTCATTTGTTGCTGAGGACTTGTATAAATATAAATAAAATTCATGTTACTGGAATAATTGGTCAATGAACTAGACCCAGAATTGAAACGGAGGAGGAGAGGAGTAGGCCAGATGGCTTTTGGGAAACCACACGATGTTTTTAATGGTCCCAGAAGAACCCCTGAAACTCAGGCCCATCTTCTCAACATCCTCATTCTTCTGGTGATGCTCTGCAGCCTTGACTCTTGAAATAGCACAGCACCAAAGAATGGAGGCCCACAGGGTTTTGAAGGGCATGCCTGGTGGTCAGCGGTAACACCAATGAGTAGCTGGGGAGGAGGGGCAACATGAGGCCTGTGGACTTAGGCCGGGAAAAGGAGGTGAGCTGGTCATGCTCAAGAGATGGAAAACCCCTGTGTTCCACTCCTATCCATGCAATGTCAAGAGAGGAAGGCCCCAACACACTGGGTCATGGGTGTGATTCTGAGAGTGGTTGGGGTAATATGAGAAGGCCTGGATGCACCCCCAAAAGGAGTGGGGCCCTCTTAGGTAGTGTCCTAGATTGGTCCCGTCAAATTGGAACCTCACGTAAAACTTAACTCTTCCCTGTGGCCAGCTTTCATCCACAAGGGTTTTCATCTCTTTGGTCTTTTTCAATGAATTTAGTGTTGATTTAAAGTGAAAGTTGGACTTCTTGGAAACGAAATGGTTAAGCTTTACCTGATGCGGAGGAAGTACTTCAGCAAGTGAAACAAAGTTGAGTACCTGTCTCCTTCGTCCTGTGTCTTCCTGCAGAGATTACCCACAAAAAGTGGTTTAGGGCTGGCAGATAAGAGAGGGCCTTCAAATGTGAGCTCTTTGAAGGCAGAGACAGTTTCATTTTTGCCTTTGTATCCTCAGTGGCTAGTACACAGTAGGTGCTTAATAAGTGCATATTCAGCTGAATTAGGCTCGTACCAGCACAGTTTTGGGGAGGGAGGTATATTTCTCTATGTAACAGTTTCTATAATTAAGCTAAAGGCAAGCTGATTTCTGTACTCACTGAAGATACTTCGTAGAGAATTAGATTCAAGCCCGTGACCTACATAGCAGGTCTGTGAGAACCAATGTATTACATGACCAATCCTATAGCTGCTGTCTTTATCTTTCCATCTCCTTTTTGAAGAATCAGCAAGCCTGTGTCAAGCTTGGTACATCTAGTGACACCATCATGTCACTGCCTGTAGATTTCCTCTACTCATGCCAGAGAGGGAGATAAAAAACCCTTTTCATTTCTATCATTATTTTTGTTGTGGGTTTTTCTTTGCTTTTTTCTTTCAGAATTTTAACCTCTACATATCTGGGTTGTTACAGAGTTCACACAGAATCACCTAGGCACTTGAAAGTGAGAAAGCAATGGATATGTTTTAAATAGATTTTTAAAATCCCCTTAAATATCGAATAGTGTTTTTAGAGCGTTAAAAGGTAAAGCAGGCCAACCTCAAAGCATGTTCCTTCATCAGCTTTCCAGCTTTGAGGAAAGGAACTCATTTCACAATCCAGCTTTCATCCTAAGTAGCTAGCTAGAGGCAGGCCAACAGATCAGAGTAATAAACACATCTGGGTAATAAAGATGAGCGTAGTCAATGGCGGCCTCCACACAGAATTGCTGCGGCCTGCACAGAGGCACGCGCTTAAATCTTCATCTGTGGAGGAAAATGTCTCTCTCACTTTTTAACCTCCCCACGCTGCTTGGAGAGAGGGAGAAAAGGCAGCCAGTCCTGTTGACTTAGATCCTAGGCATCCACCAGGCATCCAGCAGACCAGAATGCACCTGCCTGGGATCTTTAGGGGAAAAAACCGTAACTGGCCACTGCCAGGTGGCATTCTCCCAGGTTTGGACCGATGATTGAGTTGTCATTACCAATAAGTGATTGGACGCAGTTCAGGAGGACCGCCTTGTTATCCATTTCTGATCGCGTGACAAGATGGCTGTTCTTGGATTCTCTGGACTGAGGCCCAAACTAGAACCAGCTTTGCTGGTGGCTCCTTATTTTTGGTAGGCAGTGGAGACCTTGCTGAAGAAGTAGCCTGGGACTTTCTTCTAGATGTTAAAGCTGTTTTCCAAGGAGAGGCCTGTGACTTCGATCAAGATCCCTGGTAACCCAGGATGTCATACCTTGGGCCCTGATACATTTCTGCCTTCTCTGGGCTAATTTTCTGCTTCAGAGAACTAGCAACAGTTAGAAAAGGAGGATGAGAAAGAACAAAGGAAAATGAAAATAAGAAATATAGTAAATGAGAAAAATCACTTTTCTGAGACTATCCTACAATAGGGTAAAGAACAAGGAATGTCAGAGCTGGGAGGGGCCTTAGAGCAAAGAATGTCAATGACCCCTGAGGTCATCTAGTCTAGCTCTCTCCAATTATGTAGGAGGAATCTGATGCTGTACATAGGTAAAATTTCAAATGCCACGGCAAGATGGGAGGAGGGAACAGGTAAGGCAGATATTTATAAATCTGAGCCTTCTCTGTGCCTCCAAACCCACAAAAGGCAGTGTACCTCTTCTCCCTATGTTTAAGGGTAGGCCTGTAGTTCTCCAAAGGAGACTATGTTAGCAAATATTATGTGTACTAAAGTAGCAAATCCCTGATGTTGGCTTCATAAAGCAGAAAGGATGCTGCTGGGACTCTTCACAGAAACATGCAGATAGTCTGCTCCTTTGAGAAAACTCTTTTAGAATTTATAGGCAAAAGGATCATCATTCTTCAGAGTTTAGCTAAGTAATTGTTTTATGTAGAATGTCTGACAATGACCCAGAAGATTGTCTTTCCTTAAATAGAATGAGCGATGCATCAGAAGACAGTCATCTGATGTAGACTGAATTATCCACATTTTCAGTCTAGACTGTCCCAGACTCACTGGATATGTGAACACTCAGTTTGCTTTGGCCTTACAGATGTGGCTTCTGTCACCCAGCATAGTTGTTAGAAGTACCAAATACACCTCCACAGCGTGGTTCTCAAACATTCTTTTGCATGGATTGGTTCAAAACTATTTCCAAAGAATTATAGACTTTTACAGCTGTTGAAGATCTCACTGACTGTCTAGTTCTTATTTCACTGGTGAAGAAAGAAAGTTGATTTGTACAGATTATAGTCAGCCCACTTCCCTCCCCGCTCTGGCTTTCAGTTTCTTCATTGGCAAATGAGATCTAGAAAGGACCGAGGCCCCTTCTAGGTATAAAATTCTATGATTCTTCCTAAGAAATGTCCCCAGGGAATCACTTCTGCTCTTGGAACTGTTTCTGAACCTTTTTAGCTTCTTATAAACCAGTGGCAGTTTTCAAGTCTTACCATCTTGGGAGTGGTATATGTAATCAGGGTAAAATTCTGACAACTCACTGCAATAAAATTGCTTCTCTGAGCCTCCCAATCAAATTCTGGTTTCTTGAATAATAGAGCAGAGCAAAACTCTTACGTTATTAGGCCAGCCTGTCATTTGAGGGCTCCAACTTACATCTGTCTCCTTTTCTGAAAAAGAGACACCTACCTGTCCTTGTTAACCCCATACCCAGATTTACTAAATGGCAGCACGATTTGTATTTGAGTAGCAAATATCCCCAAATGAGGTTTCACACAAGCTGAATTCTGGCGTGTCGTTTTTCATCTAACCATACTGTAGCGAATTCATTTTCTCAATAAAGAGGTTTGTTTTTGTGTTTTGTGTTTTGTATGGCCTGATTTCATTTCGTCCACAGTGGGTCATTCTAAAATTTTACATACATAAGCAAACCAATGATTTGATAAGAAGTTCTATTTATTTTTTCAGGGTTTTACTGTTTTAAACAGTCTAGGTTTTGGTTGAAGCCAGAGTGAATTTGAGTGGTTGTTCCCGAGGGCCAGCATAAAACTACTGTGACCAATTATCCCGATTGCTTTCAAAAACCAAGGAGAAACTGATTCTTGAACTGGCAAGGCATCCCTCTAAGCATTTTGGTCCCTTTCTGGTATGCATGTAAGTGCTTTATTCCCTTGCTGTGGAGGCTGCATGGTTTAGTGCTACTATGGAAGGATGGCCAGGAAGACCCAGGTTCAGGTTCCCCCTGGGGCACATACTTTCTGTGTGACCCTGGGCAAGTCTCTTAACTTTTCAGCTCTCTGGGCTGCTGTCTAAGACTATAAGATTCAGAGAAGGTGCCCACCTTCATTTGTAGAAGGACTTTCCTCACCTGGGAGTTCCCCATCCCACTGAATTTACAGTTCCTACCCCCTGTAATTTTTTCACCACACATCAGAAATAGTAATAATAATAATAGTAATAACAGTGTCAACAAGAGGCAAAGAAATATTGTTATGGATTCTAGTATGTGTGGCAGCCACATTGGAAAAATCTTTTTTATAATTTATCTTTCCACTCTCCTGGGAAGTGGGGGGCCGGGGGACAAGGGAGAGGAAGAGAAGTGGACATGGAAAACCCTTTTCTCCCATCTAGTGGCCAGAAATGTAAGTGTTCTAAGTATTTCTTGGAATCGGGGATTAAGGACTGGCATTGCGTGGTGAGATAATGTACCTGATTCTGCTCTCAGGGAAGCAGGATTCTAATCCCCAATCCTCCGTAAAGCTGAGGAGAATGAGAGGAGAGACTTGTTCGTGGTGATTCACCCTTCAGTCTTCTATGTGTAGGCCCCTTTACGTAATGGGAGGTGGGGGCAGAGTAGCTCTAAGGGGTGGGATAGCAGGGTACTGGCCGAATTCATTCATGCATAGGAAAGGTAAGCCTAGATGCCTCCGCTAACATGTATGGAAATCACTCGCTTTCCCCCCCTCGGGAGCATTTTGGCGCCCCAGAGCTCTCCTGACTTCGCGGTCAGGATCTTGCTCCTCTGTTTGCTTCACACCTCGACAATCTACCCTCCCCTCAAGAGCTGGATGTACTGGATTCACTTTTGAGAGCCAAAGATCTGTCCCCAAAGTTGGCTGCCTCCGGGGACTCCAGCTCCTGAAACTTGGAATGCCAGCCGCAGATACTGGCAGCAGGACCAGCGTGCAGGGCCAAACCAGCCAGCCCATCGAAGAGCAGGTTGGGATCCGTTACACAGCTCGAGGGATAAAAAGCCTGGTGCCTTAGTGCACCCAGAAATCACTGCTGAACGAACGTTGTCTCTCTCTGGTGATTCCCACAGATGCAAAGGCTGGAAATTCATGGACAGTCAGCAAAGCTCTACGGTTCCGGTTCCGAAGAAGAGGAGAAAGGTCAGCGAGCCAGTGAAAATCCTCATCCCAGATAGAAAGTGAAAATCGGTCACCTTCTCCGTGTTTATTTTTGTCCTGTTGATTTCATTGTGCAACAAACCGACATGTGCTGTCTGGGTAGGAACTTCAGCCTTAGTGGCCAAAACCTTTTGGCTGGTTCGGAGTTATGCTGTTCCTGAATTTGTCTCTCTAGCCTCTTGCCACTGTGGTTAAAGGCCATGATGTTGGGCTAACTTTGAGTTCACTTTGGGAGAAGGGAAATTGGCCAGAGAACAACAAAGTCAGCAAAAGCCCGCCCTGGGTTACAGTTTACCACAGGCTTTAGTTGCAGACAAGCGCCCATTGTGTGTGTGTGTGTGTGTGTGTGTGTGTGTGTGTAAGTGCGTATCATAGCTGCCCTTCTGAAGAGAGAAAAGCCAGGCACCTCGACTACCAGGAGATGCCTTAACTTGTTGTAACCTGTGGGCCAGGAGCCTGATCTCTTGGCTAGAATTCCCACCGAATTAAATTGCATAGGATGTGTGTGGTGCTGTTCTGCCTATTGTAAATCAGATTTATGAGTTAACTTAGATCTCAGCCATGATCAAACTAAGTTCTAGACAGAAATGTAACCCTCCTATAAAGTTGCTCACACCTGACCTGTTGCTGTCTTCTGCCAACCCAAGGCAAGAACAGAAATCTGAGGAATTAGGAAGCCTGGGCTCTATCTCCACACCCAATGTGGAGTGACTTTCAGCAAGAACCTCAGTTTGCCCATCTGTACCCTGCAGGGGCTGTTCTCTGAGCCTTCCTCTTCAGAGAGGAATTTTGGTCGAGCTAATGAATAGTACTGTATGAATAGGAAGTAAATGAAAAATGTTATTTTTTCCTTTTGAAGCTACTGAAATTGATAATTCAATTAAAAATGAGAAAGACCAATAAGATGCCGGATGTGTAATGTATCTGTGGCTAACTCCACCAAAATACAAGGTGTTGTTCTGCTTAATCATCTCTCTTGTGCTCAGGAATGTGTGTTCATTCAGACCAAGGGGAAAATCAGTCATCTGGCTTTGAGTGCCAGCTCGCAGATATGCTCAGCAGCCAGCAGACGGCTATGTTTTCTGGTGGGATGGACCTGGGAATGGTGAATCCCAGTGAGTACCCCTTGGTCACCTGTCCTCCCACCTCTGACTGTACATAAATAGTGGGCCATAAATAGTGCAGCATCTGTACCTGGAGGGAGGACCGATTGTCCCTTCTCACCCCTGGTCCTACTAATGTAGGGCTTTGCTACCCACCATTTTGGGAAGGAAGCCTGGGCTACACTGGGATTATTATATTTGTAACAGAGCTGTGTCTGGAGTCATTCCATTTCTATCAATAAATTTATAAAAATTAATTAGTAGCCTAGTAAAAGCAAATCATTTATACTGAGTAGTTACCCTAAATAAAAATGTATAAAATTCCTGCATTCCATTACCAATTTGGACTTTTGCAGGCGACCATTATATTTTTTTTTATGATTTTTATTGTTATTATTTTTATTTTTAGGCAGTTGGGGTTAAGTGACTTGCCCAGGGTCACACAGCTAATAAGTGTTAAGTGTTTGGTCTGAGGCCAGATTTGAACTCAGGTCCTTCTGACTTCAGGGCCTGTGCTCTATCCACCTAGCTGCCCTGAGACCATTATAATGAATGGGAAAATTCAATTTTCAATTCATATTTGTGATTTCTGTACATCCAAACCATAGTTGACAGATTCCTGTAGGTTGTAATCTGCTATCTAAAATTATCTAAAAAGACTTTTATGGTGATTGTTATTGATTCTCTGCCAAACCTCCTCAAGGTATAATGAGCCTTTCTGTTTTGTTGATGCCAACAAATTGAGCATATGTGAGGCAGTATATCATAGGATCTCAGATGTCCTAATCTTGTTCTTTTTTTTTTTTGAGCATGGAAGGAAGAAACAGCTGGGAAATGTAGCTTTGGCTGGGTACATAAGGAAAAGGACTTGAGATCTTTTTTTTTTCATCATTAACATGTTGATATCTGATCTGACAGTATAGCTTGTAAACACAATCATCTCTACAGATTTTAGGGAACTGAATGATGTGGACAAGATGACCTCATAGAGAGGTCTTCATTCACCTAACGTAGCACGTACTATGTGCCAGGCTGTCTCTGATCTGGCAAGGTAGGCCTTCATGTCTATCCTAGTGGAGCTGATTGTCCATGTGTACATCAAGGAGAAAGATCTTCTTTAGGCAAGAGGAAATTAATATAGGTACTGAGCTGGGAAAGAGGGAGCTGGGCCATGCAGCTGTTGTCTCACTCTCTCCTGCCT
Source organism: Phascolarctos cinereus (assembly GCF_003287225.1). Lineage (NCBI taxonomy): Eukaryota > Metazoa > Chordata > Mammalia > Diprotodontia > Phascolarctidae > Phascolarctos > Phascolarctos cinereus. The sequence continues at coordinate 718,544,649 of NW_027555847.1, forward strand.
TTGATTCAGTGAAGTGATTAAAAAACTTAAATGGTGATAACAAGGAAATCAAGGTGTTGTTAAATGAAAAAAAGATGCAGGGGAAAGCTGGGAATTTTTCTTGTTGTTTACAGAAAGTTGGTTTGACTGGTAAGAGAAGTCGGTTAGGTTGGTGATTACCCACAGCCTTTTAATCCAGGCGTGAAAACCACACTTTAATTTCTAGTTTCTCCAATCACTCTCTAGTGTTTGGTTTCTCTTAGTTCTTCAGTTATTCTCTGCCAGGAAGAGGTTGAAAATGTTAATCAGTGCCCTGGCTACATCTTCAGGCACATGCAAGCAGAGCCTGTATTAAAAGGGTCCACTCTGTAGTGCCAATCTTCCTATTTGATCTAAAATAAAGTGTGGAATTTTGGCTTTAAACTGACGGGTGTTAGAGACTGTTAGGGATGTCCACAGGTTTACATGGTTTGAAAAAAGGACATTAATGGTAAAAAATGAAACAAACTTGTGGCCACAGCTATTGTGTAAAGAACCTCCGAGATTTTCCCCTGTCCACACTTGCACCCAGAGCTGGAATCTGCTGCTGCATCTCTTTCAGGGGGCAGCTCACTCGTCTCTGCTTGAGCTCCTCTCCCGACAAGCATCCCCAGACTGGTGCCTGGTCTGGATTGGAACCAACAAGAAGGCTTATTTGGTCCAGTTTACCCCTGCTGGGAAGTTTCAATTAAAAAAAAAAAGTGATGCCTTCTGCCTTGAGTTGGTAACTGTTATTAAGCTAGAGGGGTGTGGGCTTGTTAGTAATTAAATTGTTCAGGTGTAGAGAGACCCAGTGTCCCAGGGATGAGCCCAGGTATTGTGGAGCTTTAGCTGGACTGGTCAGAGAATAAGCATTTGTTTGATTAGGACCAATCAGATGCAAAGTTGTGAAGACTGGAGAGTTCATCTTTCAAGGCCTTTTCTTGCCTTTTTCTATCCCTTCTTCATATGCCAGAGACCCAGCGCTTTGACAGATGTCCAGAGTCCTCCACAGGACCTACCCCTCCAAGCCTGCTCTCTGGAGCAATGCCTTATCCCCAAGTTCCCTTTCCTTCTCCAGCAAAAAGTCCCATTCCCTCAGGGTAGCGCATCTCAGCAAGTCTTGAGAAAAAAAGTATCTGATGAAGTTTAATGTGAACCTCTATATTTGCATCTTACAAGATAAGCTAGTTAACTGAAAGGAATGAATCTTTAAGAGTCATTTCTGTGCAGATTTTTTGTTTGGTTTGGGTTGTTTTTTGGTTTTGATTTGTTTTGTTTTTGTCTGGGATGCTTTCCTTAACCTACTCTCAAAAGGCTTTCTTCTTTGTGCCCCTTCCAGTGGGGACTTTGGTTACAGCCCAGGCACCTTCTCAGAGCTGGGAGGGGTTCCTTAGTCTTGACACAGTTCTCCCAGAAATGACCCAGTGGTTGTTTGTTTGTTTGTTTGTTTTGGTCTTTGCAATTAACAGAAGCATTCTTTACCAATGAGAATATATTGTGTTGTGTGTTTTTTTTTAAAGATACATTTTTGAGTCAGGGAACAGCTGGGAGTCATTGAAAGAGCTCTGCGGCAGTTTCCCCAGGGAAATTCACCACACTCTTCCTCTTGTTCAACTCTTGAGTTTTTCCCAGAGACACAGGCAAATTTATATATTATAATAATGCATATTATTATAATGTATCTTTTATATATTTATACATCTTTTATATATTTATATAACTGTAAGCAAGAGACTTTCTTCATCTGCTTTCTTTCCTTTGAGCCTATCACTTTTGAGCGGCTCTAGGTCTTTTTGAGGATTTCTGTGGGTTTTTAGGGTAAAAATGAAGACAAAAATCCCAGTTTTAACCATAACCTCTCCAAAACAGGAGTCACTTGGTGAAGTGATGCAGCCAGCACAATCCCCAACTCAAGCACGAGTGTATTGAAGACCTCAGCATCTAGGCCAGGGCTTCTTTTTTTTTTTTTTTTGGCCAGGCAATGGGGTTAAGTGACTTGCCCAAGGTCACACAGCTAGTAAGTGTTACATGTCTGAGGCCGAATTTGAACTCAGGTCCTCCTGACTCCAAGGCTGGTGCTCTGTCCACTGCACCACCTAGCTGCCCCCAAGGCCAGGGCTTCTTAACCTGGATCCTCAGATCCTTAGAGAGTCTGTGAACCCAGAATGGGGGAAAATACATCTTTATTCTTCACTAACCTTTAGTTTCCTTGGCAATCCTTCATTTCCTACATTTAAAGCCATTCTAGAGAGAAGGGATCTGGAGGCTTCAGTAGACCTCCACAAGAGGTCCTTGACCTGCACAGAAGACACTGAGAGCAGAGCTCCTCCTCCATTTGGCCTCTGCCCAGGACATCCATGGGCAGCACCCAGCATGAGCCACAACCCCCTGCAGAGCCAAGCAATTAATGCTAATTAATGCCACAATTGTCCAATCCTCCCCCTCTGGCCCTAGGAGAATGGAAGCTCCTGTAGGCCAGGGCCTGCTTTATCTTCGTCTTTGTGCCCAGTACCCAGCACAGTGCCAGGTGATTAGTGGATAGCTGACTGGTTGCATGTGTTGTTAAAATGAACACAGTGATAATAAACTGATAATGCTGATGATGGTAATTAGCATTTGTATAGCGCTTTAAGGTTTACAAAGTGCTGGCAGAGTGAAAGCAGTGACTCTCCCCCAAACCCCTCAAAATACCTATAAAAACTGGCTCTAAACAAATTCTAATGCAGCAGAACCCACAGAAAGACAGAGTGAAGCAAATTTCCAGCCCAAACAACCTGGATGATTGATTAGAAAGGTATATCGCGCTGGGCTGGGAGTAGAGCACAGCATGGCATGGGCGCACAGGCCGCAGTGAACCTGGAGCAGGCCTCAGAGGACTAAATCGCGGGCAGCTGTGGTGGTTTCCAGACTCCTCAATCCACACATGCCAAAGACAACTTAGAAGGTCAGTGGGAAAAGTCTGTTTCTGCGGTGCTGAGAGAGGAGCTAGGTCTCAGAGCTAGTTCCAGAGCACAGAGCACAGGCCCCGGGGCAAGGGCTGTGTCTTGAGCTTCCGTGCGGACAGACTGAGGAGGAATCTAGTGGCTGATCAGAGGGGGATTGCAGGGATCTCTTTGCCAGTGCTGAGGCAGGAATCTCTTGCTTTGCCTGTGCTTGGATCTGGGTCACAGTTCTGGATGTCAGTCCTGGGGCGAGGAGGAGTGCTGGCGTGGTAGAGCTTGTAGTGGCAGTGGAGAAGAAACCTTCCTCACAGTTCCAGGATAGAAAGGAGTGCTTGTGGTCGCTAATAGACCGGAGCACAGGCCAGGAAAGGAGTAAACATCTCGCCCCTTATCATACCACCTTGCAAGAACGGAAAATTTACAGGTCCCTACAAGTATCTCTGAAAACAGCCATACAAACCCCTGAAGCTTTGGACAGTACATTCTCCACATTGGAAGCAGACTCTTACCTTAACAAAGAGATTAAAACTCAAGTAATTGGCCAGGATCATGAGCAAGCAGCACAAAAAGAGTCAGACTATATTATCTTACTTTGGTGAAAAAGAAGATCAAAACATACAACCAGAAGAAGACAACAAAGTCAAAGCTCCTACATCCAAAGCCTCCAAGAAAAATATGAATCAGTCCCAGGCCTTGGAAGAGCTCAAAAGGGATTTTGAGAAGCAAGTAAGAGAAGTAGAGGAAAAACTGGGAAGAGAAATGAGAGTGATGCAAGAAAATCATGAAAAACAAGTCAACAGCTTGCTAAAGGAGACCCAAAAAAATACTGAAGAAAATAACACCTTAAAAAACAGCCTAACCCAAATGGCAAAAGAGGTCCAAAAAGCCAATGAGGAGAAGAATGCCCTAAAAAGCAAAATTGGCCAAATGGAAAAGGAAGTCCAAAAGATTACTGAAGAAAATACTTCCTTAAAAATTAGAATAGAGCAATTGGAAGCTAGTGACTTTATGAGAAATCAAGACACTGTAAAACAAATCCAAAAGAATGAAAAATTAGAAAACAATGTGAAATATCTCATTGGAAAAACAACTGACCTGGAAAATAGATCCAGGAGAGAGAATTTAAAAATTATTGGACTATCTGAAAGCCATGATCAAAAAAAGAGCCTAGACATCATCTTTCAAGAAATTATCAAGGAAAACTGCCCTGATATTTTAGAACCAGAGGGCAAAATAGAAATTGAAAGAATCCACGATCTCTCCTGAAAGAGATCCCCAAAGGAAAACTCCTAGGAATATTGTAGCCAAATTCCAGAGTTCCCAGTTCAAGGAGAAAATATTACAAGCTGCCAGAAAGAAACAATTCAAGTATTGTGGAAACACAATCAGGATAACACAAGATTTAGCAGCTTCTACATTAAAGGACTGCAGGGCATGGAATATAATATTCCGGAGGGCAAAGGAGATAGGATTACAACCAAGAATCACCTACTCAGCAAAACTGAGTATAATCCTTCAGGGGAAAAAATGGTCATTCAGTGAAATAGAGGACTTTCAAGCATTCTGATGAAAAGACCAGAGCTGAATAGAAAATTTGACTTTCAAATACAGACTCAAGTGGAACATGAAGAGGTAAACAGGAAAGAGAAATCATAAGAGACTTATTAAGTTGAACTGTTTACATTCCTGCATGGAAAGATGATATTTATAACTCATGAGACCTTTGTCAGTATTAGGGTAGTTGGAGGGGGAAAAATTATATGTATAGATAGATAGATAGATAGAGGGCACAGGGTGAGTTGAAGATTAAGGGGTCATATCTGGAGAATAAAATTAAGGGATGAGAGAGGATTATACTAGGAGAAGAAGAAAGAGAGAGGTAGAATGGGGTAAATTATCTCACAAAAAAAACAGAAAAGAAAAGTCTCTTGTAGTGGAGGGGAAACGGGGGAAGGTGAGAGGATGAGTGAATCTTATTCTCATAGGATTTGGCTTAAGGAGGGAATAACATACACATTCAATTGGGTATGGAAATCTGTCTTACCCTACAGGAAAATAGGGGGAGAAGGGGACAAGAGAGCAGGGGGGTGATAGAGAGGAGGGCAGATTGGGAAAGAGGGTAATCAGAAGTAAATACTTCTGAGGAGGGACTGGGTCAAAAGAAAGAATAGAATAAATGGGGGGCAGGATAGGATTAAGGGAAATAGAGTTAGTTTTTCACAACATGTCTACTATGGAAGTGTTTTGCATAACTGCACATGTACAACCTATATTGAGTTGCTTGCCTTTTCAATGAGGGTGGGTGGGGAGGGAGGAAGGGAGAAAATTTGGAACCCAAAGTTTTAAAAACACGTGTTTAAAAAAAATATGTTTTCACATGCAACTGGGAAATAAGAAATACGGGATGGGGTACAGAAGTCTGTCCTGCTCTACAGGAAAATAGGAGGGGAAGGGGATAAGAGAAGGAGGGGAAAGATAGAAGAGAGGGGAAGGGATATTCAGAATGCATGTCATCTTGGGGTGGGGGGAGGGGTGAGATGGGGTGAAAATTTGGAACTCAAAATCTTGTGGAAGTAAATGTTGAAAACTAAAAATAAATAAATGCATATTAAAAGAAAAAAAGAGAAAAAAAAGGTTTACAGTGTGCTCTGCAAACATCTCATTTGATCCTCACGGTGAACATTGGTAGTTAGGTGCTATTATCATCCTCACTTTACAGATGGAGAAATCAAGGCCCAGAGAGGTTAGATGATCTGCCCAGGGTCACACAAGTAAGTGTGTAGTAAGCGTAGTAAGGGTCTGAGGCAGGTTGTGAACTTGTCTTTCTGACTCTATCCATTGGACCGCCTTGCTCTATAGATACCATAATTTCCAAACAATCACAGTTCCAGGTGACTGAAGGGCGCTGAACTGATGCATGGTGGATTCAAGAAGACCCCAGTGTGTTGCCAACAAAGGCTTATGTATTAGGAATGGCACAAAGGATGTTAGGAAGGAAATATATGGTAAGAAAAGGAGGTGGGCCAGTCATGCATAGTGAGAGGAGGGGCCAACAGCCACCCACAATTTGTCATATAATGAAAAGAGGATTGTTGAGTGAATACTTTATATGAAAGATTTATTACAGAAGAGAGACAAGAATTGAACATAATGGGAAAACATTGAGAGTTCTGAGAGGACAGGATGGTGAGGAGGACATCTGCAATGTCGGAGGGAGAGGTTGTTGTCCTTTGTGACATCACTATGTTGGGCTCAAGGCACAGTGTGTCCAACTGTGGCTGATCAGAACAGTACAAGCTTGGAAGGCTCTACCACAAGTCAGGCACAAATAGTCCACGTGAACATTTGGGGTGGATTCTCTAAATTTGTGCAGCTTGTGTGTGTTTTGAGCTGTTTCAATTCTGCTCTGCTTTTAGAGCACAGCACCTGCTTTGATAGGGGCATGTCATGCTGGGCGGTCCCGTGCCAGTGTCTCCCATGTCATGTAACTGATTCTAAAGTTCTTCAGACAGACCTTGAGAGTGTCCTTGTATTGCTTCTTCTCACCATCATGTGCTTGCCTTGTGTGAGTTCTCTGCAAAATAGTCTTTTACCAAATGTGCATTTGGCATTTGAAAAACACGGCCAGCCCATCAGAGTTGCACTTTCTGCAGTAAAGTTTGAATGCTTGGAATTCAAAGGACCTCACTGTCCAGTACCTTATCCTGCCAGGTGATCCTCAGAATCTTCCCGAGACAATTCAAATGGAAGAGATTCCGTTTCCTGGCATGGCACTGGTAGACTTTCCAGGTTTCGTAGGCATACAGCAATGAGGTCCACACAATGACTCCGTAGACCTTCAGTTCAGTAGTCAGTCTAATATACTCTTCTGTCCCACCCTTCTCCTCCTGAGCCTCCTACACACTGAGCTAGCTTTGGAAACGTGTGCGTCAAATTCATTGTCTATGTGGACATCCCTGGAAAGTACACGACCAAAGTAAGTGGACTTATCCAAAGCATTCAGAGTTTCTCCATTTACTGTAACCAATAGTTCCATGTATGGATGGTGTAGTTCTGGCTGGTGTGGAACCTGTGTTTTCTTGGTGTTAATTGTTATGCCAAAATTAGCATAACTGGCAGAGAAACAATCCGTACTCTATTGTACCTCAGCCACAGAGGCAGCATTGAGTGCACAATCATCTGCGAACATCAGCCAAAAAAAAAATTCACACACCAGCTCTCCCTTCACTTTAGTCTTGGCTTACAGCTTTTTCAGGTTAAATAATTTACTGTCAGTGCAGTAGCTGACTTTGATGCTATTTTTGTCCTCATTGAAGGCATCTGACAACTTGTTGAAAATATCACTCTAAGTGGTTATCCGCCTCTGCGGAAACACTCCCAGTGATGGGGAATCCAATGTCTTTTTGGATGGTTCTCATTGTGAGGAAGCTCTTCCCTATACTGAGCTGACACCTGTCTTCCTGTAATTTGCGCTTCCTGGTCCTCATTTTCCCCTTTGGAGTCAAGTTGAACAAGTTCGATTCCTCTTCCACAAGACCGCCCTTGTTGTCCTATCTTCTGTTCTCCAGGCTAAGTCACCTTCCCATCCTTGCTGCCCTTCTCTAGAGGTGTGCCCAGGATTAAACACAGAACTCCATGTGTGGTCTGGCTAGGGCCAGGTGCCTGATACTGCAGTCTCGCATTCTGTGCGCTGGATGTCCCCTAACCAGTAGAAAGGCTGTGCAAGCTCAGGGCTCTGATGTTTTTGTGTTCTGGCACAGAATGCACGTTAGACATTACAATAGAAAGTGATCGTGGAAGTCCAATGGGAAGACTCTATTATTATAGGTCTATAGCAGGGTCCATAGAATGAAGGAAAACAATGATCTCCTGTTAAGATATTAAATCTTTAAACTGTCCTAAGAGACTTTGGGGCTGAACCAAGATGTTGTATTAGAGGAAACCTAGCTGAACTCTCCCAACATTCCCCTCCAAACAATTTTAAAATAATGTCTAAAGTAAATTTTGGAGCAGCAGAGCCAACAAAGCTCAGGGTGAGACATTTATCCAACCTAAGGCCACTTAGGAGGTCAGTGGGAGAGGTCTGTGGCACTGGAGTGTGGCTGCAGCAACAGCAGTGGCCTTGGAGGCAGTTGTGACAGTGGCAGCAGTTACTTCAGGAGCTCTCAGCCCAGAGACAGTAAGGGGGTCAGACAACTGACCAGAAAGAGATTACAGGGGACCTCTCGCTGGCACTTGGTATAGGTGACACTGGCTGGCAACTCTGCTGCCCATATATAGCTCTGGGTGGAGAGGAGAGCTTATGGACAGTTGCAAGGGAGCAGGGGCCCTGGTCACAGTTCCAGAGCCAAGAGGAGCACTAGCACTTGTGGGTGCAGGAAGGCAAGGGTCCGAGTGCTAGCTCTTGTGCCTGCGGGGGACCAGGGGCCCTTCCTGAGTAAAGACCAGAGTGCAGACCACAAGGACAGGGACCACACTTCTCCCAGGATCGCACCACCTTGGAAGCACCAGAAACTTGCAGAACACCAGAACTAACTCAGTGCCTTCCTACCCCAAGGTGAGCAAATCCCAAATTTAACATAAAGTTCAAAGTCAAGGAATAGACTGGAAAAATGAGCAAACAGCAACAAAAGCTACTATGGTGAAAGGGAAGACCAAGACGTAAGCTCAGAAGACAACAGTGTGAAAACAGCTCAAAACAAAGCCTCCATGAAAAACCCAAGAGTTAAAGAGATAAGAGCAGTAGAGGAAAAATTGGGAAAAGAAATGAGAGTTATGCAAGAAAATTTTAAAAAGAGAATAACTCGGTAAAAGAGGCACAAAAAATGCTGAAGAAAATAGTACCTTAAAAAACAGAATTGGCCTACTGGTAAAAGAGGCACAAAAATTCACTACAGAGAACTCATTAAAAAGCAGAATAGGTGAAATGGAAAAGGAGGTACAAAAATTCACTGAAGGGGCTGCTAGGTGGCACAGTGGATAGGGTACTGGCCCTGGAGTCAGGAGGACCTGAGTTCAAATGTGACCTCAGATACCTAATACTCACTAGCTATGACCCCAATTGCCTCACACACACAAAAAAAAAATCACTGAAAAAGAACTCCTTGTTGTAAACTGATCCAACCACTCTGGAGAGCAATTTGGAACTATGGCCAAAAGGTTATAAAACTATGAATATCCATTGATCCAGCAATACCACTACTAGGCCTGTATCCCAAAGAGATTAAAAAAAGAAAAATGACCTAAATGTACAAAAATATTTATAGCAGCTCTTTTTGTGGTGGTAAAGAATTGGAAGTTGGGGGGATGCTCATCAGTTGAGGAATGGCTGAACAAGTTGTGGTATATGAATGTGATGGAATACTATTGTGCTGTAAGAAATGGTGAGCAGGATGGTTTCAGAAAAACCTGGAAAGTTATGTAAACTGATGCAAAGTGAAGTGAGAAGAACCTGGAGGACATTGTACAAAGTCACAGCAATACTGTACGATGATCAACAGTGAATGACTTAGCTATTCTCAGCAATACAGTGATCTAAGACAATTCCAGAGGACTTATGATGAAAAATGCTATCCACCTCTAGAGAAAGAACTGATGGAGTATGAATGCAGATTGAAGCATTTCTTTACTTTATTAACTTTCTTTATTTTTCTTGTTTTTTTTAGGGGGGAGTAGTCTGTGTTTTCTTTCACAACATGACTAATATAGAAATGTGTTTTGCATGACTACACATGTGTAACCTATGTCAAATTGCTTGCCTTCTTAATGAGGGGAGAGTGGAGAAAGGGAGGGAGAGAATTTGGAACTCAAAATTTTTTTTAAATGTTAAAAACTGTTTTAACATGTTAAAAAAAACATTTAAAAAGAAAAGAACTCCTTTTAAAAAACAGAACTGGATGCTAACCACATCCAGAGAAATAACCATGGAGTCTGAATGCAGATCAAAGCATGCTATTTTCATTTTTTGGTGTTTCTTGATTTTTCTTTCTCATAGTTTTATCCCTTTGTTCTGATTCTTCTTTCACAACATGACTAAAGTGGAAATATGTTTAACATGATTGTACATGTTAACCTAAATCAGATTGCTTGCTGTCTAGTGGAGGGGGAAGAGGAGGGAGGGAGAAAAATTTAGAATTCAAAATTTTACAAAAATGAATGTTGAAAACTATCTTTACATGTAATTGGAAAAAAAATAACTATTAAGGGGAAAAAACACAGAATTGGCCAAATGGAAAAAGAGGTACAAAATCTCACTGAACAAAATATTCCTTAAAAATTTGAATTGGACAACTGGAAGCTAATGACTCCATAAGACATCAAGAAACAATAAAACAAAGTCCAAAGAATGAAAAAAATAGAAGAAAATGTAAAATATCTCATCAGAAAAATAACTGACCGGGAAAACAGATCAAGGAGGGATAATTTAAGAATTATTGGACTACCTGAAAGCCAAAGAAAGAGCCTAGATAGCATATGTCAAGAAATTATCAAGGAAAACTGTTCAAATATCTTAGATGCAGAGGGTAAAATAGAAATGGAAAGAATCCACAGATCACCTTCTGAAATAGATCCCCAAATGAAAACTCCCAGGAATATTATAGCCAAATTCAAGAGCTCCCAGGTCAAAGAGAAAATACTTCAAGTAGCCATTAACAAACAATTTAAATACTGTGGAGCCACCGTCAGGATCACACAAGATTTAGTGGCTTCCACCTTAAAGGAGTGGAGGTCTTGGAATATGACACTCTGGAAGGCAAAGGAGCCAAGAATACAACCAAGAATAACTTATCATCAAAGCTGAGTGTAAGCCTTCAGGGAAGAAATGGATATTTGATGAAATTCCTGATGAAAAGACCAGAGCTGAATAGAAATTTGGACATCCAAACACAAGGCTGAAGAGAAGTATAAAAAGGCAAATATGAAAGAGTAATCATAAAGGTCTCAATAAAGAATGTCAGACTACTTACATTCCTATATGGGAAGATGATATGTGTAACTCCTAAGAACTTTATCATTATTTGTTATTGTTCACTTGTTTCAATCATGTCTGACTCTTTGTGAATCCATTTGGGTTTTTCTTGGCAGTTTGCCATTTCCTTCTCCAGCTCAAAAGTAAGGTAAACAGAGTTAGGTCAATTTGCTTAGGGTCACACAGCTGCTAAGTGTCTGAGGCTTGGTTTAAACTCAGGTCTTCCCAGGTCTGGTGCTCTATCCACTGCACCCTGTAGCTGCCCCTTTATCATTATTAGGGTGGTTAAAAGGAATTTACATAGACAGAGGGCATGGATGTGAGTCAATTATGTTGGAATGAACTCAAAAGGAGTGAAAAAGGGATGCACTGGAAGAATGAGAGAGAGATAGAATGGGGAAAATTTTCTCACATGAAAGAGGCCCATAACAAAGAGCTTTTACAGTAGAGGGGAAAATAGGAGTGTGTGGGCAATGCTTGAACCCCACTCTTATCAGAATTAGTTCAAATTGAGAAGAATATATATACATACTCCGTTGGGTATAGAAATATAACTTACCTAATAGGGAGATAGGCAGGGAAGGGGATACAAGATATTGGGGGAGGGGAATGATCAAAGGGAAGGCAGATTAAAGGAGACAGTGGTTAGAAGCAAAATAGACTTATGGGAAGGGACAGGATAAAAAAGATAGAAGAAGAAACAGAAGAAAATAGGATTAGTAGTCATAATTGTAAATGGGAATGGGATGAACTCACCCACAAAATGGAAGCAGATAGCAGAATGGATTCAAAACCAGAATTTAACAATAGGTTGTTTACAAGAGACACATTTGAAACAGAAAGACACACAGTGTTAAAGTGTTTGATTAGAATCTAATATGCTTCAGCTGAACTAAAAAAAAGCAGGGGGGTGGGTAGGGGAGGGAGGGGAGTGTAGCAATAATGATCTCAGAAAAAGCAGAAGTGAAAATAGACCTAATTAAAAGGGATAATCAGGGAAACATTTTGCTGAAAGGCACTATAGATGATAAAGTAATATTAAAAAAAAATTTTTTTACAGCAAGTTTCTCTGATAAAGGGCTCATTTCTTAAATACATATGGTATAAAGAAGTGAGTCAACTTTATAAAAATAAGAGCCATTCTGCAATTGATAAGTGGTCAAAAGATATAAACAGGCAGTTTTCAGAAGAAGAAATCAAAGCTATCTATATTCATATAAGAATGCTCTAAATTACTATTGATTAGAAAAAGGCAAATTTAAAAAAATTCTGAGGTATTACCTCACACCAAACAGAAATGATAAATGTTGGAGAGGATGAGGGAAAACAGGTACATTAATGAATTGTTGGTGGAGTAGTGAATGGGTCTGACCATTCTGGAGAACAATTTGGAACTATACCCAAAGGGCTATATGTACAACAGCAATAGCATTCTTAGATCTGTACTCCCAAAGAGATGAAAGGAAAAGGAAAAGGAGGTATATGTACCAAAATATTTATAACAACTCTTTTTGTTATGGCAAAGAACTGGAAATCAAGAGGATGCTCATCAATTGGGGACTTGCTGAATAAGTTGTAACATGATTGTGATAGAGTGCTCTCGTGCTACAAGGAATGCTGAGGGGGGTGGTTTCAGAAAAGCGTGGCAAGACCTATATGAACCGATGCAAAGTGCAGTGAGAAGAACTGGGAGATCATTGTGCACAGTAAAAGCAATGTTATAATGATGATCATCGGTAAAAGACTTGGCTGCAATGCAATGATCCAAAACAGCTCCAAGGGACTCATAATGAAAAAATGCAATGATCTTCCAGAGAGATAGAACTGATGAACTCTTAGTGCAAATTGAAATATAATTTTCTCACTTTATTTTTCTTGCTTTTAAAAAAATGGCTAACTTGGAAATGTTTCGTATGATTTCACATGTGTAATTGATTGCATATTACTTGCCTTTCTCAGTGGATGTGGGAGGGGGAGTGGGAGAGAGGGAGAGGATTTGGAATTCAAAATTTAAAAAGAAAAGAATGTTTAAAATAAATGATAAATTAAAATGTAAAAAAACTGCCCTAAGAGTTTGGGGACACCCTATATAAAATATGTCTTGCAAACTTAAACTAACTTTCCTATATTCTCATTGGCTCAGCCCATGAATTCTACCTTCCCCTCACCCCATCTCTTATATGCCTCAAATATGCATACTAGCCACGTTGCTATCTTCTAAGAAATTCTAACATGTTCAGAATTGCCACTTGGTGTTACAGAAGTGGTGTGGTCAGGGGATTACTGAGAATGACAACCATCTCTACCTATCACTAGGTCTTAGAATGTGCATGTCATTCTGCAACCACAATGGATGTGGTTTTTTCTCTTTTTCTTTCTTTTTTTTTTTTACAAAGATTCGCCTCTCACTGTTGACCCCAAATCACCTCTTTGCTTGCACTTAGTTAGTTCTTAATGATGCCCACTAATGGGCTTTCCTTAAAGAGAGTGTATTAAATGAATTAATTGCTGTGAATGTTCAGAATCTTCCAATTCTGTTGAGAGGGCACTCTTCCCAGTCATGTGAACATAGAAAGCTTTGCACTAAGTCACAGGAGAGATATTCCAGACCAAATTAGAAACACACCCTCCTCAGAAATTTGGGAAAGGTAGCAAGCAGCCTCTGTCCCATGAGAACTATAAGGATGACCAAAATGTCTAGCCACTGTGCCACTGTGTACAGAAGTCTGAAGCCATGTCACAGAATCATGTATTTAGAGCCCAAAAGGGCCTCAGAGGGCAGCGAGTGCAAGCCCTTTATTTTACAGTTGAGGTCCAGAGTGGAGAAGTTATTTGCCCAAGGTCACCCTGGTCATGTGTAGCAGAGATGGACTTTGAACGGAGGTACTTTGATTTCAAATCCAGCATTCTTCCCACTGCCCATTATTGCCTACCCAATTTCTGCCATTGGCCTTAGTTCTCCCCTTTAGGGCCACACAAAATAAGCCTCCCCTCTTCCACATGACAGATCTGCACCTATGTGAAGGCAGATGACAATTAGTGCTTCACAACAACCCTGGAGGATAGGTGGTTACCACAGGCATTATTTTCTCTGTTTTACAGGTGGGGAAACTGAGGCTCAGAGAGACAAAGAGGCTTGGCCATGGGTTACACCACTAGTAAGTTTCAGAAGTGGGATTAGAGTCTTGTTCTCCCCTGAATCCGGGTCCAGTGATCTTTCCTTTACACCACACTAGCTCAGTAGCTTTCCAACCCTTGCATAAACATTTCTATTTTCCAGGCTCAATACCCCTCATTCCTTTCATTGTCAGGTGACCTGATTCCCAGTTCCCCCAATAATCCTAATCACTGTGGCTCGTCAGGGTCCTCCCTAAAACGTGACATCCAGTATGATGTTAGAATGCTCCAGATGTGGTCTGAGTGGAACAGAGATAGTGTCCTTCATCTGAGTCCCATGGCGTGATATTAATGCAGCCTAAAATTATGTCTGTTTATTTTTTGGCCTGTTCAATTCAGTTTATTCAACAGACTATGGGAGCTGTAAAGATAAGCAAATCATTACCCTTCCCTCAAGGAGCTTCCAATCTAGTAAGGAGCTAAGACATTGTATTAGAATTATCTCATGTGTGAAATAGAATATGGCACTTGTGTGGGAGAGAAGAACGTACAGCAGTGGAAGAAGGTGGCTAGAGAATGGGAAGAGCAATCAGAGGGCCTGCCCATCATGACCCACATGGCCCTGGGCATCTCACTCAGCCTTGCAGTAAACCTCTTGTCTGGAAAATGAAGGGGGCAGCCTAGATGAGCTGTAGGGTATCTTCCAGCTCTAGAACAAAGATCCCAGGAGTTCAAGGGGGATGAGGCTTTTGAAGAGGGAGAGATTACTTCTGATGGGGGACTAGGGAGATGGTGGGAATAAGGAGAATGTCATGGGGAAGATGATTTAGACTTTGGAGGATGGGGAGAATTTTCCTCAGGTAGAGGGAAGTGCACAAAGGCTTGAGGATCATGTATTAAAGGTTTGTTCAGTAAGCATCCAGAAAATGGGGCCATGATCACAAAAAGGCAACTTGGCTTCATGAAATCAGGCCAGAGTCAACTGCTGGCACTCCCTTTTTTGATGGGGATGCTAGACTAGTCGATTGAAAGGGTGCTGTGGATACAAGCAGAATGCAAGCTCCTTGAAGTCAGGGGCTGCTTGTTTTTGTCCTTGTAGCCTCAGTGCCCAGTATAGTGCCAGGCAGAGAGTAGGCACTCGATAGATATTTGTAGAATTGAGTGGAATTGAATAGAATTAACTGGATTTTAACAAAGCAGTTGATGGGCTTGTGCTGTTCTTATGGAAAGCTTGGAGAAATGTGGGTTGATGGTCGTATGATTCAGGGAATTTGCAAATGCCTAAGTGTCTGGCCTCGTTAGTCACCAGTGGTTTGTTATCAGCTTGCCAGGCCCTAGTGGAATGCTCAGGGAGCTAGGCTTGGCTCTGTGTCCAGCACTCCTCTTTTCTCAATGACTTGGTAGAGGCATGGACAGTATGCTCAGTAAGTCTGTTGATGATGCTGAGTTTGGCCGGAGATCCAACATGCTTGGTGACAGAATCAAGACCAGAGGGCCACTTGTGGGCGTGGCGTGAGAGCACGCTTGCTCAGAAGTCAGCTGGACTGGATGACCTCTGCAGTCTCTGGCAGCCTGGAGATTCTGTTGTCCTATGGAAGTGGGTCCACGACACATCTAGTCAAATGAATGTCTGCCAGAAATTACTTGACAGCTAGGAGATACGCAGAGCATCGGGCCTGGGGTCAGGAAGACCTAAGTTCAAATCCAGCCTCAGACACTCACTTGCCGTGTGATCCTGGACGAATCACTTTACTTCTGTCTGCCTCAGTTTCCTTAAAAAGAAAAATGGTATGATAATGACACCTCCCTTGAAGGATGGTTATGAGGATGAAATGGGATAGTATTTGCAAAGCACTTTGCAAACATTAAAGTACTATCTACATAAATGCTAGCCATCATCATTATTATTTGTTTTTAAGAATGAATCTCAGAAGAAATTGCTATGTGAAACCCAATGTCTTGTTATGATGGCGGCTGCGAAAGGCTGTCCCTAAACGCTCCTGGGATATGAGGAGTGGTAACACAAAGCAAGTAACTCAAAGTTACAGAGGTCATCAGGGACTACAGTTTGTCTTTGTGCCCCAGTGCCTCCAACAGAGGATTGTCTGGATACTTCACAAGTGCTCAGAGAATGGAATTGAATTATTCAGCTCTTCGGTGTACTATGGTTTGGTGATGTTTCAGATGTATTCTTAGAATAGGTAAAAAAGAGAAATCCAATGCAGCTTTGACCAGAAAAAGTCATTAGAACTGACTCCGTAATCAAAGAGGAAAACTGTTCTCTACCAGCTAGGTGGTATCAGTATTATTATAATATCCCCTTTACCAAATGACTCCAACTGAATTTTTTAGGTACCGATTTACAGTAAAGAGCGAGTACTATACTTGGAAACTTGTCAGTTATGGGTTACCGTTATAGCAGAGCTTTTGTTATAAACTTTAAACTTTTAAGCCAGTAAAACTTTTTAAAAAATACAAAGAAACCCCAAACCCCAAAACTTTCACAATTAGTTGCTGGGGAAATGAAATACAGGTCACAAATGAAGAGCATGAATTAGTGGAAACAAGACTAGACCTATGGCCCAGAGACCTGGGTTTTAGGCTCAACTCTGCTCCCGACTAGCTATGTGACCTTGGGCAAACCACTTTTCTGGGCCTCAGTTTCCTTGTCTAAAAAATAAGGGAGTTGATCTCCATCCCCTTGCCTACAGACATGGGGGCATGGCCCAGAGTCTTTGAGGAATAGGGTATCCCTCACCTGGTCACACAAAAGCCTCACACAAGGCAATGCCAATGAAGACCAGTGCGGGTTGACCGATGTGGGATCCCGACCCCTTCCTATGCCTGGTTATGTTTCCCTGGCTTTGCCACTCAGCCTGCTAGCTCCCTCAGTGAAGCCTCACTCCTCTAAGGGTTTGCCCACAAACTGTCTCATTTTCCCCACCACCACCATCATAATGATACTTGCTATCTAGATAGCTTTCAAGTGTGTACAATGCTTTACTTGAATCCACTCATTTCATCCTCACAGCAACTCTGTGAGGTAAGTGCTAGTATTATCCCCATTTTACAGGTGAGCAAACAGATGTGACTCCTCCTCCTCCTCCTCCTCCTCTCCTCCTCCTCCTCCTCCTCCTCCTCCTCCTCCTCTCTCTTCTCCTCCTCTCCTCTCCTCCTCCTCCTCCTCCTCCTCCTCCTCCTCCTCCTCCTCCTCCTCCTCCTCCTCCTCCTCCTCCTCCTCCTTTTCTTCTTCTTCTTCTTCTTCTTCTTCTTCTTCTTCTTCTTCTTCTTCTTCTTCTTCTTCTTCTTCTTCTTCTTCTTCTTCTTCTTCTTTCTTCTGTCAATTAATGTAATCACAGAAGGCCCAGGCACCTCAAGTCAATTGATCAAAAATAACCTTGGCATGAATAAAATAATAGATTTTGAAAGGATCACAGGTACCTCGATGCCTGTTTCCCATTCTCCATTTCCAATCAGTTGCAAAGACATCTAGATTTTACCTCTTAATACCCCTCAAGTACTCGCCCTCCTCCTCTCCACCAATACTGCCCCAACCCTGGTGCAGGCCCTCATCACCTCATTCCTGGACTACTGCCATAGCTGCTGGGGGAGCTGCCTGCCTCAAGTCTCTCCTTCTTCCAGACCATCCTCCATTCGGCCACCAAGTGATCTTCCTAAAGCATAGATCTGACCATGTCACCCCCACCCCCTCCTCAATAAACTCCAGGATCTCCCAATCACTTCCAGTATCAAACAGAAGATCCTCAATTTATTTTCTAAAGCCCCTCGTCACCTGGCCCCTTCCTACTTCTCCATTCTTCTACGTGTATTTTGTGACCCAGTGATGCCGGTCTCCTTCCTCTTCTTCATATGAGGCATATCCTGACTCAGTGAATTTTCACTGGCTATCCCCATTCCTGAGTACTCTGTTTCCTCATCTCTGCATCCTGGCTGTCCTGGCTTTTTTCAGGACTCAGCCCAAATCCCGCCTTTTCTGGTCGCCCTTGGTGCTCATGCCTTCTCTCTGCTTTTATCTCAAATTATCTCTAATTTATCCCGTTAAAAAAGTTGCCTGGCACACAGTAGGCACTTGATAAGTACTTGTTGATTTGACTTGACTTGGCCATTGGATGGAAGCAGATGACACTTCATAGGAAATATCTTGAGATTGGCTGAAAAAGTCAGACCCAGTACTGGACCTATGTATAATACAGCAAGCTGGTTTGAAATCTATGCAGTGTAGCAGCAGGTCATAGCAGTGGTTGAATGCAGTGGTGAAGGACATTTGAGAGGGAATTGTTCTTGGGAGGAAGGAGCAAGTGGCTTTATTCCCTCCATCCCATGCAATGACCTGGTGAACCTCAGAAGGATAGAAGTCCTGGCATTTGGGTGGCACTGCTCACCAGAGCTATTGGCATCTTCCCAGGACCACCAATGTCTGATGGCAGTGTCTGCACCAGGAGAGGAGAAACACACCAAGGAAAAATCTATAAACACTAAGTAAAGGTAGCTTTACTTAAAGGGGCTGATCCTTGGAACCTGGTAGGGAGCCACACCTTAGGGGAATTTCCTGAGGACTTCACAAAGGGAGCCATGGGTTACACCCTTTGCCACATAGGGTCCCTACACATGTTCCTCATTACTATTCATTGTAAATTTGAGCACGCTATCCCCAGGGATCTTTTTCATACAAGGGGGAAGTGCACCCCCAATGTGAGAAGAAGTACCCTGAGAAAGTAGTAATCAGCTACTCTCGGGGACCCGACGCACCTGAATGGTTGGGAATTGGTAAAGTACCCTAAGAGAAGCTGCTTCATCTAGAGGAGTGGCTTTATGGCAATTGCCAGAGCAATCTTAGAGATTACTTAAGAGGGGCACGGTGTGCAGGATGAGGGAGGTGGCAGCCCTGTTGTACTTTGCCATTTACAGAGCACAGCTGGGTCAGTTTGTGACCAACCTAGGGCTTCCCATTTTAAGAAGGACTTCAATAAGGGAGGGTCATAGAAGATACAATAAGCGATTTTGATTCCATGAAATTCAAGAGGGTTTGGACAAACAGAACCAATGCATGTAAAATTGAAAAGGAAGCTGGAAATTGGGGAACAATTTTGCTGCAAGTTTCTCTGATAAAGGTCTTATTTTCAGGATACATGGGGATATGATTCAAATTTATGAAACTAAGAGCCATTCCCCAATTGATAAATGGTCAAAGGATGTGAACAGGCTGTTTTCATAGAAAGAAATCCAAGCTATTAATAGCCATATTAAAATGCTCCAAATCACTAATAATTAGAGAAATGCAAATTAAAATAAAACTTAGGATCCACCTTACGCCTATCAGATTGATTAAGTCAGCAAAAAAGGTGAAATAACAAAGGCTGGAGAGATTGTGGGAAAACAAGTGCATTAATGCCCTGCTGTTGTAGTTGTGAACTAGTCTAGCCATTCCGGAACACAACTTGGAACTTTGTCCAAGAAGTTACTAAACTCTGCACACCCTTTATCGAGATAATACTAGGTCTGTAGCCCCAAAGAGATGAAGGAAAGAGGAAAAGAACTCACCTGTACAAAAATGTTCATAGCTTTCCTTTTTGTTGTAGCAAAGACTTGGAAACTAGCAGGAGAAGTGCCTCTCAATTGGAGGAATAGTTGAACAAATTGTGATATGAATGTAGTGGAATACTATTATGCTGTAAAAATGATGCAAAGGACAGTTTAGAAGAACTCAGGAAGACATATGAACAGATGCAGAGTGAAGTGAGTGGGACCAGAAGAATAAACAAACAACTTTGAAAGACTTAGGAGAACAATAACTAACCATAATTCTAGAAGACTCCCTATGAAGCATGCTATCCACCTCCTGACAGAGAGGTGATTGTTGAAAACTAGAAATAAATTAATAAATCCACCTCCCTCCCCAAGATGGTGTGCAATCTGATACATTCCTATTAAATGTATATATACATTCCTATTAAATGTATTTTCACATTTGTCATGTTGTAAGGAAGAATTAGAACCAATAGGAGGGACCACAAGAAAGAGGAAACAAAACAAAACAGAAGAAAAAGAAGAGCAAATAGTATGTTCCAATCTACAGTCAAACTCCATAGTTCTTTCTTTGGATGTGGATAGCATTTTCCATCATGAGACTTTTGGAGATTCTTGTATTGCTGAAAAAGGCTAAGTCTATCAAAGTTAGTCGTTGCACAACATGGTGTTACTGTGCACAGTGTTCTGGTTCTGCTTAATTCACTCAGCATCAGTTCATACAAGTCTTTCTAGGTTTTTCTGAAGTCCACCTGCTCATCATTTCTTATAGCACAATAGTATTCCATTACGTTTATATATCACAACTTTTTCAGCCATTCCCCAGTTGATGGGCATCCCCTCAATTTCCAATTCTTTGCCACCACAGAAAGAGCTGCTGTAAATATTTTTGTACATGTGGGTCCTTTTCCCATCTTTATGATCTCTTTGGGATACATTGAGTCAAGATTTGAATTCAGGTCTTCCTGACACAAAGGTCAGTGCTTTATCCATGACACTACCTAGCTGCCTTGTAGAAATAAGAGTTTTAGCCTGAGGAAGAGAAGACATAACTCTTTTCAAGTATTTGAAGTGTTATTACATGGAAGAAGTTTCTGATTCATTCTACTTGACCTCAGAGGGCAGAACTAAAGCCAATGAATGAAGTTACAAAGGGTCAAGTTTCATCTTAATGCAGGAAGAGGTTACTTATTGTAGCTATCCAGAAGGAGAATGGGCTGATTCCCCTACTGGGGATCTTCGAGCAGAGTCTGGATGACCATTTGTCACCTCTGCTCTAGTGAGGATGCTTTTTCTAGCATGTGGAGTACTCCAAAATGTTGTGATACTTTATGAATGCAACGTTTGGAAATTGACCCAAACTTGACCCGAGAAGTGATAAACATTATCCCTCTATAGATATAACTACTCTCCAATTTCCCAGTAAAACATAATTCTACATTGTTTTATAAATATGCCAACCAATGTCTCTCTAATATTCATGTTCTCTAAACTAATGTAAAATAAAGAATTCTAGTAACCAGTTGCTTCATGTATGTGAGAATAATTAGAGTTCCTATTTCCATAGCTCTGCATACAACAATTCTAGGAGGTCAGGAGTAGAATAGTATCATCTGTCTTTTACAAATGAGATGCTTGAAGCTCTAAGAAGCAGATTGTGATTCCACAGTTCATTAGTGTCTAAGTTTAGGATTCAAACTCAGGTCTCTTGAATCCAAGTACAGTTTGAACTGGTTGAACGGCTGA
This sequence comes from Phascolarctos cinereus, assembly GCF_003287225.1. Classification (NCBI taxonomy): domain Eukaryota; kingdom Metazoa; phylum Chordata; class Mammalia; order Diprotodontia; family Phascolarctidae; genus Phascolarctos; species Phascolarctos cinereus. The sequence continues at coordinate 718,565,970 of NW_027555847.1, forward strand.
ATCCAAAGAATGGTAATTAATAGTTTAACACAGTAGGGTGCTGGTAAATGTTTAACAACTGGTTTTCTCCCAAATGTATATTTAACACACTTTTGACTTTAAAATGCATTATTCACATTTCCCCCATCACTTTCTTAAGTGTAGACTGTCATGAAAATAATAAATCAATTCCTGATTTATAGCATTTGTGGTTTCCAAGGTGTGAATGCTCACACTGAAAATTTAACAAGCTGCTCTTACGAGCTAGTATGAGCCGACTCCAGCTTTCTCCTAGAATGCCATCTTGGACAGTGGTCTCCAGTGGAGTGCCCCAGGAACCGGTGCTTGCTTTTAATCATGGTGCCATGATGCGAACAAGTCACTAGTTCTGGCAATGCTGTGTGGCCCCAGTTTCATCTATAAAATCAAAGGGTTGGTCTAGACCAGAGATCTCAACCCTACCCCACCTGCCTAGATGTTATGTAATTCTTTTGTTCAGATGAATATTCAATCTGATTAATAGGTCTTTGTGACAGTAGTAGTGCAAATTGATGAGTGCTTAAAGCAGGTGTGTGGTTTAAGTGTGAGAACACAGGACTTGGAATTAAGAAGACCTGGGTTGGATTCCAAGTCTGACCCTTTCCAGTTGGGCAAGTCATTAACCTTTCTCAGTTTCTGTTTCCTCATCTATGGAATGGGGGATGACCCCATGGAGTTATTGCAAGGAAAGGCAAACCTTAGGGCCTTACAGAAATAAATGGAAGGTATTTTGATTACGGCTTTTTTTAAAATGCCATTTTAAAAATCCCATTGTTCTGCCATTAGGGTGAACTGTTCACTGCCTTGGTGTTGAAAGGTATGACTGCCTATCTGCCACAAAGCCAGGTTCTCATTTCCCTCTGCTCCTCCCTGGTCTGGAATAGGAAACAAAGCATACATCAACTCACCCAGGTTTACCAAAGGCATTGTAGACACCAGGGTGCGAGACTATAAGCATATAGAATCATAGAATATTCAAAGGACCCTCAACAGTTGTCCAGTCGAACCCATACTTGAAGAAGGACACCCTCTACAATGCGCTCAAGAAGCCATCCAACCTTTATCTGAAGCGTCCTCTCCACCCACTAGGAATTCTGCGATCCCATAACCTCTTCCGTCTTCTAGAAGATCCACTTCACCATGCTTGTGGTCCTCCCAGAGTTTTTAGGAGGGAGCCAAGCACAGATCCTTGGAGCATTCCACTGGAGACCTTCTTCCAATGAGACATGAAATGGTTCCTAACCATTATTTGGATTCAATCATTCAACGAGTTCCAATCTTCCGGCCTACATCTCTCCATCTTGTCCACAAGAAGAACAGGAGAGACTTTGTTGAATGTTTTACTAAAATCGACATAAATTCTATCTCTAGTATGTCCCTGATCTCTTAGTTTGTTAACCTTGACAGAAAAAGGGGGGGGCAGTGAATAAGGTTAGTCTGGCTTGATCTGGGTTTTTTTTTTCCTGGCTCTTTGTTTCCTTTTTAAATGTTTGCCAGTCATTCCTTTAATAATCCATTTGAGAACTTGGCTGGGAATTGAAGCCAAGCTCTTGGCCTTATATGTAGTCTACAAACTCCAACTCCTCGCCATTTCTTTTTGGAAATTGGGATGACATTTGCCCTTCTGCAATCCTGTGGCATCTCTCTCATCCTTCACGGTCTTTTCGGACTCACTGATGATGAGTCAGCAATCACGGCTGTTGCTTCTTTCCATCCAAGAGGGTGTAGTTCATACAGGCAGGGTGCCATGAACTCACCAATAGCAGTTTGGTGCTATCTTCCTATCTTCCTACTCATCCTGGTATTAATTTCCATATTCATCCTGCCCTTACCACAGCTCCGGCGTCATAATGTATGTGAGCCAAAGAGTGCTGGCAAAAGCTAGGGGGTGAAAATGGGAGAATACACCCTTGCCCCAGTGATACAATGGCTAATCAACCCATCAGTTGATCAACAGCCTCCTACTATGGGCCAGGCTAGATGCTGAAGATGCAAAGACTGAGACTGAACCGATCCTTCCTCTTGGGGCGGGGGGTAACATTCTAACAAGAAAGACAGCAAGTGCATATCTGAATATATATAGAATTACCACTGAGAAAATACATACAAAGTAGGTAATTAGGAGAACTTTTGGGAAGCAGGGCAGTAGTGGTTGTGGGGATCAGGAAAGACTTCGTGCAGAAGTTGCCTCTCTAAGAAAGAGAGGAGCTCTCTAAGGCAGAGGCAATGCGAGGTCGCCTCCAGCCATGGAAGATGCCAGTGCGAAAGCACGAAGGAGCAGGGCTAATGGATCTCCTTAGAAAATCCCTTTTATCACAGTATGGAGAACAATTTCCACCAAATGTTAAAGACTTCCCTCATCAAACCAACATCTGTAGCACCGGCCTTTGTATCTTATCTTTAGGGGGGAGCCCTGGCGGGGGGGAAAGGAAACCCTTTTTATTATAAATTTAGCCATCGACAAACACAGACGTCTCTGTGTACGAAGAAGGGCCCAAAGCAGGCGTGTCTGTCACACGCAGTTTGTTCACACTTCCCATCTCTCAGCCTGCATCCAGCGAGGGAGGTGGTGTAGATGTTACCGGGTGCATTTTACAGATGAAAACGAAGGGACTCCAAGGAAAGGAGGGACTTAGCTGCAATCCCATGGACCATGAATCAGCCTCAGAGATTCCAACACAAAACCCAGTGTGCTCTCTGTGACATGGTGCTTCGCCATCCTACCTGGTATCTGTTAAGATCACCCAGACCCTCCTTAGATGGGCCTTCTGGTCTTTTCCTCATCTGGCCCCAAACTCTCTTTGAAGACTCTTTCCTACTTCTGCCCTTGCCCTCTACAATCCTGCCAAAATTGGCTCACTAGCTTTGAGGCAGCCAGAGGCCCCACCATGTACAGAGAGCAGGTCCTGGAGTCAGGAAGGCCTGAGTTCAAATCCAGTCTCAGATACTTACTGGCTGTGTGACCCTGGGCAAGTCTCTTTGCTACTGTCACTGTAAAATGGAGATAATAATAGCACCTAGCTCCCAGGGTTGGTCTGAGGATCAAAGGTGACAATATTCATAAAGCACTTCACAAACTTTAAAGTGCTATAAAATGCTTGTTATTACCATTATTGTCCCTTGAACTCAACATGTGGCCTCCTGCCTTCACGTATTGGGGAGGCTGGCCCCCAAACCTGGAAAGCACCCCCTCTTCCCTCCCTCCCTCCCTCCCTCCCTTCCTTCCTTCCTCCTTCCTTCCTTCCTTTCTTCCTCCCCCCCTCCCTCTTTCCTTCCATCCTTCCTCCCTTCTTTCCTTCCTCCCTTCCTTCCTTCCTCCCTCCCTCCCTCTTTTCTTCCATCCTTCCTCCCTCCTTTCCTCCCTCCTTCCCTCTTTCCTTCCATCCTTCCTCCCTCCTTTCCTTCCTTCCTTCCTTCCTTCCTTCCTTCCTTCCTTCCTTCCTTCCTTCCTTCCTTCTTCCTTCCTTCCTTCCTTCCTTCCTTCCTTCCTTCCTTCCTTCCTTCCTTCCTTCCTTCCTTCCTTCCTTCCTTCCTTCCCTCTCTCCCTTCTTTTCTTTCTTGTTTGCTTGTAAGCAAAGACACATTCATTCAATCAATCAATCAGCAACCATTCACCAAGTGCATACTGTGTGCCATGCACTGCACTGAGTATTGGGGATACAAAGAAAAGCAGCAGTGGCCCCCCCCCTTTCAGGAGCCCACAATCCAACCTGGGAAAACAATTCCTTCCCCCTGCTTGGTCAGCATCCCCCTCCTTCCCTCTCACCCTTGCCTGGAGCCTGTGGTCCGCTCTCCTCTTTGTCCCCGCACTCTCCCCAACATTACACAGATCTGGGAACCACTTGTCTCTCCCAGGAACCCTGTAAGCTCCTTGCGGGCAGAGCTGGTGCCGTTGTTTATCTTTGAATGTCTGCCTCCCAGTGTGTGCCAGCCCAGCCTGGGTGGTAGCAGGCACTCAGAAATAGTCACCTAAATTCAAAAGTAATTGTTTATGTGCATTTTATATTCTATAGTACGTTGAAGTTTGCAAAGCACTTTATAGATGAGATATCGTCTCATTTACACCCACAGCAACCCTGGGAGGCAGATCAACATTTACAGATGAGGAAACTGAGGCTGTGAGAGTAGTTTTCTCTTGGCCATATGACTAGTAAATATTAGAGGCATGATTTGAACCCAAGTCTTCCTGATTCCAAGCCCAGCAACTCTATTCACTATGCCACGTGGCCCCTCTCGACAAATTCCACGTCTTGCTACCATGTGTCCCTCCTACCCCAGCCCCTGCCCAACATGATCAGTCTCTTTTTAGAATGCCCAGAACACTTTGGACTATGTCGATCCCACCTTTGCTTTGTGGATTCTTGTGTCTGTCTCATCCCTGCCCAGTCGCCATCCCATGCCCCAACTAACTAGACTGTAAGCTATCTGAGGGCAATGTCTAAACTTGACTCTTTTTTGTATCGCCCGCCACACCTACATATACATGTTTGTCCAATGAGCGATCATCTAGGTGATTACTTGCCAGCAATAGCTGTGATGTAGGAGATGGAGCCTGGAACTTTGAGCACTGGGTTCAAATCCTGGCTCTCTTGCTTGTAGCCTTGGTGACTCTGGCTGGTTCTCTTTACTTTTCTAGGCCTCAGTTTCCTGACATGTAAAATCACTCTAATAATAGCTGTGCCACTCAGCTCACAGAATTGTAAGGAAAGTACTTTGTAAACCATGAAGAGAGGTGGAAACACAGTTATTAAATAATTAGAATGATAGCCCTTTAAGATTTGCAAAGCACTTGACAAATATGAACTCGAGGCAGAGGTTAAGTGATTTGTCCAGCTCTGAGAGCAATACAGTCATACCTCCATGTAGCTAACAGTCTAGATGAGGGATTGAAGAGTCTGACATGGTTGAAACGTACGCAGTATTACATGATTGGAGCATTACAATAAAAAGCCAAAGTGCCACACGAAGTCCGAGCGGGAGGATTGTTACAGGCCAAAAGATCAGGGAAGGCTTCTTGGAGGAAGAAGTATGCAAGCTGAGTGGACTTTCAAGAAAAGAAGAGATTCAGCAAGCTGAGACAGTGCACAGGGCATAGGGCCCAGCACAGGCAAAGGCCAGGAAGTGTGAGAGTGTGGTGGGTGTTCAAGGGTATTGAAGGGAGGGGGAAAGGGTTTTGTTTGGTTGGAACATAGGATATGAGGCTGGAGGGGGGGGGTGCAAGCCTTGGCTCGAAGCGGAGTAGGATTAGAACTCAGAGCCCCTTCCTTCCATAGTTCTAAGCTGCTACTTGGCAACCTTGAAGTACATGATTTTTGTTTCTTGAGTTACCAAAAGGAAGCTTCATGACCTATAAATTCTGAGTGACATTTCCCTTCAAAACGTCTCAGGTCCTGTCCACTTGGTATTCAGTTTTCTTGTAACAGAAGTGCTGAGAAAAATCGAGGTCTGTCAACAGGAAACCTCCAGTCCTTGATGCAGCCAGGGGCCTCTCTCTCATCAGACCCAAGCTTGGACTCTTTCTCTTTCTTTGATATGGGCTGGCAAAGAGTTGCTGGAAAAAAAAAACACAAACCCAGCTGAAAAGCATTGCCCCAGTAAACGCAGTGGATAATTCTCTGCCAGGGCACTCAGCGAGTGGTCACTGAAGCCAGAAACTGGTGTCCCTGCTGGGGCCCGGCTTCAGTTTTGGGCTAAGTCACATGTCCTCATGTCAACATCAAGAACCAGTGATGCAAACAGCACAGAGATGTGCTGACTTCGACACAAAAGCTGCAGGGAGCAGGAAAACCACAGCTCGAAAAGTCTGCGTTTTTTTCCCCTTTCCTATTGAGTTTCTAGTCCAAAGGAAAGACTCTGAAATAAGGGACACACCAGGTCAAAAGAGAAATTAGAAAGCCAAAGCCTGATGCCCAGAGCGGTCTGAATTATTGGAGGAACCGCTGGGGACCCGGGTTCAGGGCCCAGTTCTGCCACGAAGATGCTGTGTGACTTTGCGGGTGTCATGCCCCCTCTTGGGGCTTTGTAAAATGTGGGGGCCAGGCCAGTTGTTCTCTGAGGTCCCTTCGGGTCCAGCAGTCTCTGGACCTTCTGGCTACGTCCATCCTCTCTGAAGGCCTTTCCTGACCAGGAAGGTCCCTTTCCAGTCAGTGATTCTGTCAAAAAACAGCCTTAAAAACCTTAATGAATCAATCCTCATGCCAGCCCCAGGTCATTTTTCCCTCCCTGTTTACAGGTAAGGAAGTGGGGAGGAGGGCCCAGAGCCAACATTTGCAAAAGTCCCCTGGGAATCACTTTCAAATGCACATAAATTTCCACAGTTAAGTACCGACCAGTCAGCTCTAGCATGCAATCCTGGTGCTCTCTCTGGTTTCCTGTTCAATGTTCTAACTTGAGTTACCAGAAAATCCAGTGTATTTCAGTCCCGAAGCCTCCCTTCCCCAAGTGAAGAAGGAAAACTTTTAGTTCTGGGCACTGTGCATTAGGAGGGACAGGGACAAGCTGGAACATGCCAAGGGGGTGAGGGGACAGGGCAGGAACCAGGCCATGGGGATCTGATCAGGTGAAGGAACTGGGGACAGTGAGCCTGGAAAAAGACGGACTTGGTGGGATCTGCATGGAATCCTGCCATCCAGGATTTCTCTACCTTGGCAAGGGACCTTCGAGGTCACCCAGCCCAACCCCCTCATTTTACAGGTGAGGAAACTGAGGCCCAGAGCTGTGAAGTGACTTGCCTAAGTGCTCTCTCTGTCTGTCTCTCTGTCTCTGTGTCTCTGTGTGTCTCTGTCACACACACACACACACACACACACACACACACACACACACACACACACACACACACACACACGGCAGGGCCAGGACACAATTTCAATTTTTTAAAAGTCAGAAGAGCTTTCATGTTGGATGATTGGATTTATGCCACGTGGTTCTATTGGAGACACCTGGAGCTAATGAGTAGCAGTGCCAGGGTGGTAAGCTTCAGTTCAAATGAAGAGCTTCTTACCCAGGATTGCTTCCTGACAATGAACTGAACAGAGGGGACTTGGGAGGAGGCGAATCCCCTCTCCCTGGGGCTCTGCGATTGGACGCTGTGTGTTTACAACTTCAAGATGTTGGTGGAAAGATCATAGGATCCCAGGTCTGGTGCTGAGAGGTGCCCAGCAGCCATCCGGTCCTACCCACCCATGTTACATATGGGGAAACTGAGCATCTAAGAGCTTGTGACTTTGCTGAATCACAGCCAGGATCCGAACCCAAGCTGGCTCACTCCAAACAGACCAATCTCTCCATCCATTGCTCGCTTCTTTCTCTAAATCCTCTGCTCCTATGACCCCTGGGGTCAGAGCAACGTCAATGTGTGGGCTGGGCCAGTTTATCCTCCAAAGACGATGAAAGCACCTTGAGAATGCACTGACCCCAGGTAGCCTGGCTCAGATCCCATTCCACGCATGAGGGGCCAGGGCTCTGGCAGCTTGACATGCCCTTTTGACTGGACGTGCCACTGGGGCACGGCGGCAGGGGGGCTGCACCCAACTGAATCAATACGCGTCCTTGCCCAATATCTTTTCCATGGCATTGTTAAATGAATGCCATTTGCCGAATGCTGTGTGGTCCGTGAGCGTCTCATCTCAGGAAGCGAGTTGAATCTGGTGCCTCCAGGATCTCTGGGAGCTTGGAAATTCCCTGATTCTACCTCTCTTGGGCCCCAAAGCCAGCTGTCATTGTCCCAAGGTAGATGGTCTTTTTCTCAGCACCCTTTCACCTGCAGCCACTGGTCCAGACCTGACAGCGACCTAGGGACAGAAAGAGGTAGAAATTAGATACTAGATCAGTGACAAACAGACGAGATGGAACATTCTTTGACTTCATGATAAAGGTCAAGTTTCTGGGGTAGGGGCATGGGAGAGAGGGAGGGGGAAGGGGGACTGAGGGCCTTGAAAACAAGCAAGGCGTATTTCTTTCTGTCCCTTTCAGCCTTGGGGTTAAGCAAAGCTTTCCATGACTGTTCGACTAGCTAGGTGATGTGATGGACAGAGCTCTGGATTTGGGGTCAGGGCCACCTGAGCGTCCTCATCCATAAAAGGCAAATCCTAATAATACCTGCCCCCCCCCCGGATTGTTGGGAGGATCAGATGAGCCGATCTTGCTAAAGCTCTTTGGAAAGCTTAAATGATAGGGACTGTTATTAAAACCATCATTAATAGAGAAGCATTTAGCTGACCCTGTTGGAGCAAAGATGCCTCATCTGCCTACTGTTCATGAAAATTCTTAGGTGGCTTCGAGAGGGGAGCTACTGAGAAGAGTGAGAAAGGCAAGGAGCAGGCTTCAGAGCACCCGAGTCCCCAAGGAGATGACCTTGATATGTGTATAAGCCACCACGCCAGCCCAGGCTGCACTTCCTATGGGCATCGTAGAAGAGCACAAAGAGGCTTTCATCTGTTGATTCACTCATATCATTAATTCACTCAGTTCAGGTCCCCACATACTCCATTGCTCCCGTGAGTCCTTCATCAGATCTCATCAAAGTTGACTTTCCCTCCATTGCTGCAAATTCCGCCCCATCCATGCCAGCCCACCTTGTGTAACTCTTGTCCTCACCCTCCTGCAAGTCCCTACTATGCCCATATTTCTGGGGACCTTCTCCATTTTCTCTTCACATCCAAAGGACACCCGTGATGCACATTCATTTGGAGGCCAGATGTCTATAGTATGTTGGTGAGAAGACCATAGGATCTCACTTTCTCCACCTAGCCAGCCAGGTCTCTCTTTTGCTTATATTTTTTAAAATGATCTCTGTTATTCTCTTTCTCCTTTGCAATGTTCGTAATGCTGCTGACTCATGCTCACCTACAGGAAGTCTTTCCTGATCCCCCTTAATGCTCACGTCTTCCCTCTGTTGATCACTGCCAATGTCTCCTGGCTTGTCTGCACATGGTTGTCTTAATGTTGTCTGACCCAACAATGTCTCTGAGCTCCTTGAGGGCAGGGACTGTCTTCTACCTTTTTTTAGATCACAGTGCCTGGCACCATAATAGTGCTTAAGAAATATTTTTTGATGGACTGACTGTATGACCATGTAGCTCTCCGTTGCCCTGTGATACGATTTTCAGCTCTTACGAGATTGTAATGTTCAATGTTTCACAGCCATACAACAATAGCAGAAAAAATATTAGTGCCCCCAAAATGAGCCTTTTATACTCCAAAGAAAGCAAAGAGGGAAAGGATCTATATGTTTAAAAAACTTGTAGCAGCATTTATTGTTGTAGCAAAGAAGTGGGAAGAAAGAGGGTTCCAATGAATTGGGAGATGGTGGAGAAAATGATGGTCTATGCCCAAGATAAGTGAGCAGATAAAAAGAAAGCACTTAGCTGTCTTGATGAATGAATTCAGTTTATGTGACCCAGATGAACTTCATCCTTAGGTCCTCAAAAAACTTGCAGATGAGACTCCTGAGCTGTTATAAATGATACTTGAAAAATCACAGACAATAAGAAAGCTATATATTGGAGAAGAGCAAGTAACCTCGTTGTCCAAAAAGGGGAGAGAACAGAACTGGCCCATTACAGGCCAGTGAACTTGACTTCAGTTCCTGGGAGAAGTCTAGACTGAGTCACTAAAGAGATGGTTGGCCAACATCAAGAAGGAAAGCAAAGCAAAGCAAAGGAAGTAAATAGCTGCCTGACTTCATTAAGAATGAGTCATTATGGATAAACCTCACTTTCTTTTTTAATAGGCTTATTGAATTTGTAGAAGATGGGATTGCTGTGGATATACTTTTTCTAGATTTTGGCAAAGATTTTGGGAAAGTAATTCATACTATTATGGAACAGATGGAGAGGTGGGGATTAGACAATAATCAAATGGGTTCGGAGCTGGTTGGATGGCTGGACTCAAAGAGGAGAGGGAAATTGTTCGCTGACAACATGGCAGAAGGTCTCCAGTGGAAGGTCCCAGGGTCTGTGTTTGGTCCTTGACTAAGGCACAGCTGGTGTGCTGATCAAATGTTCAATGACACCAAGCTGGGTGACACAAAAGATGGCAGAATTGGGATCCAAAAGGTTCTTGGCAGGCTACAGCATTAGGCTGGGTCAAACGAGATGAAATTCAATAGGGATGAATGTGAGGTCTTGCCCTTGGGTGCCAAAACATCAACTCTAGCAATATAAGATGGAGGAGGTCTAGATAGATGGCAGTCATTCTGAAAAGAATTTAGGAGTCAACAGAGTAATGTGGTAGTCAGAAGAAGCTGCCTGTGATCTTGGGCTATGTTAGGAGGGATGGAGCTTCCAGAAATAGAGCTGGCCACAAAGCCGGGAAAAGCCTGGGTTCAGATTTCCACCTTTGACACTAGTGGCTGTGTGACTCTAAGTGAATCATTTAACATCTTAGTACTCTAACTCCCCAAGGATCTAACTTGCAGAGAATGTGTTGACCTGCATTGGTAGAGGGAATTTCCTCAACCAGGACTTCCTTATACCAAAGAAAACATAGTTCCAGCCCCAGTCCCTATTAATCTTAATTAATTGCTTTGCTGATTCTTTGGAGTTGTCTAAGTAAACCACTATACTGTCTACAAATAGGGATGATTTTTGTCTACTCTACTGATATTTATGCCCTTAATTTTGCTCTCCGGTTTTATTGCTATTAGTATTATTTTTATTAGTATGTCAAATTATAGAAGGGAGATAGAATTAGCTTTTGGGCAACCACAGCATGCTGTTTATCAATTCACATGGATCATTCTGTCTGCTAGAAGCCCCAGATTCTTTTCAGAGCAACTTTTTTTTTTTCAGAACAACTTCTGGCGAGCCACATCTCTTCCATCTTGTACTTGCAATTAATTCTTTTAAAATTAATTCTTTTTTTTAACCCAAGTATAAGACTTTATATTTATTCTGTCCCCTCCTTTCACAGATGAGGAAACTAAGCCCAGAGAGGTAAGGTGATTTTCTCAAGGTTACACAGTGAATGAGTGGCCCAAGCAGGATGAATATTAAGGCTCCTGCATCCTTCTAATTGTTGCCTACCACACTCAGACATGAGGGCTGGCTCTGGTGGGGGGAAACTGGGGCTGCTGGGTCCTCATGGTTAACAGCTTTGCCCAAAGGCATGAAAAAAAATCCTGCCTCCCAAGCCTAGGATTTGGCGTTCTGAACAGGGTTGTGAACTTTAGGGTATGGACCAAAAAATGCCACCCGTTCCCAAATACACATCTGGTCTAAGTTAAACCCCATAAGTAGCAAATGGACCATCTCTGAACACAGTCAGAAAAGCTTGATGTAGGGCTTACGATTGGATTAATTTAAATAGAAGCTTTCATTACATCCTAAAATAGTGAACGTGGGGAGATAAAGCTAATATGTGAGCCACTGTCCTTTGACTCGAAGAATGTTTAAAGTGAGTTTCACTCCTCATAAATTCATTGTTGAATAAAATGATTTTTAAATGTGCTTTATTGCTTCTTTACTTTGACTTTTTAAATTTCATGAAAGTTTCAAGTTTCAGTTAGGGATAGTTGAGGCCGATGTTCTTGGCTTTACAGATCAGGAAACTGAGTTCCAGAGCCTAAATAATCTGACCAAAGTCATGGAACCCGAGACTCACAGAATGTTGGACTGGGAAGGGACCTCTGAAAACTGCTAGCCCCCCCCTTTCCTTTTACAGATGAGGAAACTGAGGCCCAGTGGGTATCCTGCTTTGAGCTGGAAGGAAGCGTTAAGGCCATTCAGTTCAATTGCCTCATCTTCACCGTGGAGGAGGCAGCATCCCAAGGAGGTGATTTCCCCAAGCAGCAGAGCTAGATCGAAATTGAGGTCCTTGGTCCCCAAATCCAGTAACCTTTCCACGGAGTCCACTGTCTAAAGGCACACAGCGGGTTGGTGACCAATCTGGGATTCACTAAACCAAGCTTCCTTGGACGGTGGTCAAAGTTTGATTGCTTTTTTTTTTTTAACCAACTAGTCACAGTGTGGTTTTTAAAAACACCATGTCAAATTTTTCTCTGTGCTTGGGTGAATTCCATCTGCCGATGAGCATCCAGGCAAGCTCATTTGCCCCCAAGCCTGGCCTTCTAGAGACACACAAATCCTGAATCCTGCCATCTCTGACCTTTCCAGAAGGGTAGCTCCGCATAGTCTCTTGTGACTCCCAGGACGTAGCTGTTGTCTTTAACTTCCAACAGGGCCACTGCTGGGGAGGATCGTGGAGGGGGTTTGAGAAGGAAGCATGCGGCCACTTGCCCCCGGCACATTCCAGGATTCAGTACATGCTAAGGAGATGACGTCAGCAAACCATGTCCCAACACGGGGTTAAGGAATCTCTTGTGGAGGTGAACCCAGGAGAAGAAAAGGAAAGCCTGGCTAGCCAGGAAGGAGTGAAGAGCGGGACGGGACACCTGGAGATGAGAACAAGGCTGGGAAGAAGCTCTGGAAACCAAGAGGGCAAGTCGGAACCGAGCTGGGGTTGACAGAACGCCAGAGAAGGTGTTGAGATCAGAAAATCTGCTTCTGACCAAAAAGTCTTGTCTAAACCACAGCATTATGACTTCCTAGACATTAAAGGTGGGAGGTTGAGAGCTATTGAAAAAATGATTGCTTCCAGTCCCTCACCTTCAATTGCATGCATTTAATTTGTATTTTTCCTATGTTATCTCCTTTGAGCCACGAGAAACTTCATGGCACCCTTGGGTGTTTTCTCTTGCACGGTCCTGCAGGAGCACACCCAAAGATGGTCATAAACCTAAGGGCAGCTTAAATATTGTCATCTCTTGCAAAGGATGAAGAGGCAGAGAAATTGGGCAAAGGACATGGAGAATGGCAGCTGCATAACTGGACCAGCTCCATGGATTACCCAACTGTAGCCTTATGCCCATGCACAAGGATTTGAGTTTTACTTACTACCATTTCCCAGCTATTAGCTGCCCTTGTTTCCTCCAGCCCCCTCCCACAGGTAAGAGAAATCATGTCCTTTCTGCCACGAGGTCCTCCTAGACCCCTTCCTCTCTAGAGGTGCCCTGTGTCAGGGTGGTACCACCATTTTCTATCCAGCTGACCTTTGGGGTATAAAACTCCCTTTGCCCCAAAGGGTACTTGGTCATTTAGTTCATGAGGTCGTGTTCCAACTGCTACTGGGACATTTCCTGATCCTTTATCCATGAAGCCTACCACGCCCCCAGCCACGGGGATTCTGAGGACCGTAGACAATTGGCCTCCGTGGTCATGACCGTGGCTGCATCCATACTAGCTTCATGCTAAGGAAATCCATGCTAGTGGTGACACAATCTGAGTAGCACTGAGGTCATTTTACAGGGACTTGAAAGGAGGCTGAAATACTAAGAGGAGAGAGGATGCTATGGACCATAAAACTATCTTTTAAAAGCCGCGGAGAGGCTGTAAGTAACTACCAGCTCTCGGGCCAGCTTCCTCACTCTTGCAACACCTCTGGGGGAAGGGAAAGGGAACGAGCATTTAATAAGCACCTGCTGTGTGCCAGGCGCTGCGCTAAGGGTCTTTGTTTTCACAAATATCTCATGTGATCCTCACAACAACCCTGGGGATGGTCGCTGTTATCGTCCCCATTTTACGGAGGAGGAAACAGGCAGGCAGAAGTCGAGCGACTTGCCCAGGACACACGCCTAGTAAGTGTGTGAGGCCGGTCTTCTTGGCTCCCAGCCCAGAGCGCTATCCCTTGTCCCCACCGGTCAGTCATACGGCAGGATCAGGAGAGAAGAGATGGACAGCGCCCGGGGGAGGGGAGCCTGCAGTCACTGGAAGAATCTTCCACGGAGGGGCTACGGCCAAGAGGCCCCCAGGGTGAGACTGTTTGGGCGGATTCTCCACTATCTGTCTGCATGAATGAGATCCCGGGTTTTCTTCACTTCTTTCCCAGCTCCTTTCTCCGCCATCCTGTAGCATGCACTCAGCCTGGGAGATGCCTCCTCCCCACGATTCCTTCCTCGGACTGGTTGGTTGCTCCTAGACCCCCCTTCATTTCTCTCCCCACTCTGTTGCTCCTGACTCCAGGTTTTGTCCTCCCGATGCTCCCGGGAGGGCGTCTTTTCTCCTGTCCTCGCCCCTGACTTCAGCTTCCTTTTATGCGCGTCTTCCCCCATTCGAATGTAAGCTTCTTGAGGGCAGGAATCTTTGGCACACAATAAGCGCTTAAGAAGTGCTGGTGACTGAAATTGAAGTGCAGATATTTGGAGATGTTAGGTGACATGCCCAGAGTCACATGGCTACTAAGTGCTGGAACTGGGACCAGGTCTTTTGGAGGGAAAGTGGAATAAAATTATTTGGAGTCATGGGATTTGGGTTCAAATCCCAGCCCCATTACTTGCTAGCTGTGTGATCGTGGACAAGTCAGTTACCTTACCTGGGCCTCAGTTTCCTCATCTGTAAAATGAAGGAATTGAATTAGACGGTTTCGAACGTCCCTCTCAGCTCTGGAGTTATGAACCTGTGACTGACTGAAAGCTGTTTCCACTATGCTTCACTGATGGAAGGTAAGCTTCTCAAGGGCAGGGATTGTTTCCTATGTTTTTGTCTTTGTACCTCCAGCAACTAGCATAGAGTAGGTGCATAATAAATGCTTATTGATTGATTATCTGGTAGAAGCGCTGGTATTATTATTGTTGTTGTTAGACATTTATGAAGCACTTTAAAATTTGCAAAAGAGGCAGTTTGGCATAAACTATAGAGCACTGACCTTGGAGTCAGAAAGATCTGGGTTCAAATCCAGCCTGTTATGCTTGTTAGCCCTGAGGTTTCTGGAGAAATCATTCAACTCTTTTGTGCTTCAAGCAGCTCCCTCAGACTACTCTTTCTTCAGTGAAGGGAGTTTCCCATCCGGAAAAAATCAGAGAGTCTTTGCATGCTTGATAACAACCCTGTGAAATAGAAGATATTATCATTATTTTACAGTGGAGGAAAGTGGGTCTCAGAGACAGCCTCTGAGCCCAGGTCTTCCCTACTCCGGCCCCAGCACTTTGTACACACAGGCTTGCACATGCGCACACCCCGCATCCCCCACTGTGCTTCCTTGGCTTTGGAAGGTACCACAGACACAGTCTAATCCTCCCCTCTCCTCTCAGAGAGACCCAGGCAAGTAAATTGATTTGCCTTGTGCCATACAGGTAAGAAATAACGAAGCCAGGGTTCGAGACTAGGTCGTCTGGCTCCAAACATCGGGCTCTCGGATCTAGGTGACAGATCAGAACAAGTTACGGATTGTCCAGGTCTTAGCTGAAAACCCAGATTCAATTCTTAGGCCAAGGGAGAAAGTTATACAAGGTCTACTGTTAAATGGGAGAGAGAAACAGGTTTGGAAGAAGCTGAGGTCAGCCTTGACCCTGATCTCATGGTGAGCCGCTCATTTGCCATATGATCTTTGCTAAGTCCCCTCCCTTCTCTGGGACTCTGTTTCCCCTTTTATAAAACGAGGGGGCTCAGCCCAAACAATCCCTATGGCCCCAGTCTTAGGAGGAGGCCTAGGCGGTCTGGTCCATTTCCATTTCACCACCAGCCTTTTCTGGCCTGCAATTTTATGATCTGACGGCTCTCTGAATTTCGTTTCTTAGCCTTCAGCCCCTTTACCAGGTGGTCTTTCTAAGTCTGTGGCAGCCGGGGAGTTCCCCCCAACATTTGGAGAAGTTACTCATGGAGGAAGAAGGGCCTGCCTCCCCAGCCAGCGCCCTGAGAAACACTGAGGGCCAATAGCTTGGTGGTTTTTCAGACTAATCCAGGATTTATTGAAGCCCATAAACCAAACAGCAGAGAGGGCTTTTTATAATGATATGTTTTGTGAATGGAGTCATCAGTCCTGAGACAGAAGGAAAGTTTCTCTCAGTTGGGAGGTGACAGCAAGGCCCCCAAGGAGGTGGGGAGGAGAACCTGGTTCCATTGGGGAGGTCTGGGACTGCCTCCAGAGAGGGTCCCCTGGAGCAGTAGGAGGCTCATTCCTCTGGAGGCCCCCCATCCCCACCCGCAGGCTTAAAGTTTCCATTTTCAATGAAAAGGAATTGGAATCGGTGACCTAATTGGGCTCATTTTTTCCTCTCAGAGATGTTGTGAAGTAAAGTTTTACCTCCACTGGGTATGAGTATTCCTTGCTGCCCTAAGAAGCAGCTAAATTCAGGTAAACCTCACTTAGGCAATTGGCATGTTCCTGGAAAGCTGCATAAATCACCATTTTATACATTTATAATAGTTTAAAGGCATCGGGTAGTAAAGGAATCACTGTGCCATAGGAGAAGGTGCGCTCAATGTGGAATCAGATGACTGGCTTTGAATCACCAGTCCTTCCCCTTCCTACTTTTTTTTTTTCTTAGTATTTATTTAGCACTTTAAGGTTTGCAAAAGCTCTTTCCAATTATTGTCCCATCTGATCCTCACAATAAACCTGGGAGGAAGTGCTGTTATTATGCCCATTTTACATGTGAGGCAGGCTGAGATTAAATGATTTGTCCACGGTCACACAGCTAGTGAGTTCTGAGCCTGGACTTGAACTCGGGTCTTCCTGACTCCAGAACTCAGTCCTCTACCCAATGAGTCATCTACCTGCCAAAAAAGTGGTGGTGGCGGTGGTGGTTTTGCCTTTCTTTGTATCCCCGGTACTTAACCCAGTGCCTAGCATTCAGTAGGTTCCTAATAAATGTTTATTGTCCCTCCAAACTTAGTGGAGGACGTGGACTAGAGCTGCCCAGAAGAGGCAAGCATTCGCAGGACTGGGTGCTGCATCGCTGCAAGGAACGCCATTTACGTGGATGAGACCACACGCTCATTGAAGTACTCAAGTGTGGCTTCATAGGGAGTACTGGCCAACTGCAAACTGGCTTCCTATGGCATTGGGGCAGCTAGGTGGTGCAGTGGCTAGAGCTCTGAGCCGGGAGTCAGGAGGACCTGAGTTCAAATGGAGCCTCAGACATTTACTAGCTGTGTGACTCAACCTCCGAGTTTCCTCAACTGTAAAATGGGGCTAAGTCGTCCCTGTCAAATTTCACCTTGTTCATTTCATCCCATTGTTCCAACCTGTAGACATCTCAGAAAGACCTGAGTCTAAATCCTGCCTCAGACTTATTAGCAATGTGACCCTGGGCAAGTAACGTAACCTCTGTCTACCTTAGTTTTCTCATCTATAAAATGGGGATAATAACAACACCTACTTCTTAGGGTTGTGGTGGAGATTAAATAAGATAATTGTAAAATGCACAGTTCCTGGCACATACTGAGCACTGTATAAACATTAGTTACTGTTATTATTATTAATTAGTATTATTAGTCATCTGAATTCTCTTAACCAGCATGTAAATTATCCCTTTAGTTTTGTGTCCTACTGCATTCCAAGTTGATAAAACTATTGAATTGGGGGCAGCTAGGTGGTGCAGTGGATAGAGCACTGGCCCTGAAGTCTGGAGGACCTGAGTTCAAATCTGGCCTCAGACCAAACACCTGACGCTTACTAGCTGTGTGACCCTGGGCAAGTCACTTAACCCCAATTACCTAAAAAAAAACCAAACCAAAAAAACCCCCCAAAACTATTGAATTGAGCAGGGCCTAATACAGAGCCCTATGGCTGTTTCCAAAGACTTTCCTCAGGTTTGACATTGATGGTTTAATCAGTATGCTTTGTGTCTGGCTATCCTAACTGTTGTATCACATTTTTCCGCATTGGTTACAGAGATAGCATCAGAAACTTTGTCCAGTGGTTTGTTGGTATCAAGATCCATTATGTCTAGGACATTCCTTAGTCCAATTTTTTAAAAAAGGAAAGAAGTCATCTTGGTTTGAACCAGCCTTAGTGAATCCATGCATATTGTGGCGATCACTGTTTTCTCTTCTAAGTGTTTACCCATCACCAGTTTAGTAGCCCATTCTCATATTTTCTCAGAATCAGCCTTTTCCCTCTTTTGGAAAGTCAACCAAATTGGTCTTCCCACCACACTTCTTGCTCTCATCAATAATTTTGACACTCCTGCTCTGAAGGAAACCAGAAGAAAGAAGGTGGTGGCTAAATGGAAGGGGGTTTCACAGATACTCTTTGGAGAGGCAAAGAAAGGAGTTGGTAGAATGGGTTTCAATATCTACCCTGGAACCACAAGAAGTTGTATTTCATGGGACATTGGATCATCATGTACTAATTGGAGGTGACTGCAAAAAGATGACCACGAAAATAATGACGACTTACACACCATCTTCAGAAGCTAAGGATAAAGTGGTAGAGAAAGTCAATGAAGAACTTGATAAAAACCCTTGGAGTCAAATCAGCGTACCGTCTGGTGTTGGGTGACTTCATTTCAAAAGTAGGAAAAATGAGGGTGAGGAGAAATATATGGGAAAGTATGGTTCAGGAGAAAGAAATGAAAGGAGTTATAAAGACATAGATTAGACAGAAGCCTCATGCCCTTTTGTCATAAACACTTAAAAAAATTAGAAACCACTAGATAGAGTAATGTAAAGAATGAAACATTAATTAAATTTTGATGTGTGTAAAGTATACATTTAATATACATTAAAGGATGGACAGGAAAATGCTTTTGCTGGATGCGGATATTATTAATGAGTCAGCTATCTATATAGTATCAGGCCATCAACTCATTAGAGCAAATATCAGAAGTGCCTGGCACATAGCAGGTGCTTAACAAATGTTTATTGATTGATTGATGAATAGGTAAGAAAAAAGAATAGAAATGGGAAGAATATATGGCATAATTAAGAGATATGACATATAATCAAAACCCTTAAATTAATTAAGCAAATACTGAAATTCAAAACTGGGAAAGAGAGAACAGAGATGACATCAACACCGACTAGAATTTCACCTAGAAGTTAAAGCAATAGAAATGAATTGTTACAACAAGGAGAACAAAAGAGCCCAGAAATCGCTTTAGCCAGCAAACATCTGACTTCCTTCCCATAAGGGGAAAGGTGGGCACCAAAGGCAATACTGAGTTAGGATGTAAACTCTTCTGTAAAGTCGAAAAACAATATTTCTCATAAAGCAGAGAGAAGTAGTGATGGATAAATCCAGCCTAAAGAAAGCTTGGTAAGGTGTCCAACTAAGCAGTTATCCCAAGGGTATTCAAGGATGGAGACCAGAGGATGCTTTCAAACAGAAAGGAAATTGGGGTAGCTGGGTGGCGCAGTGGATAGAGCTCCAGCCTTGAAGTCAGGAGGACCTGAATTCAATTCTGGCCTCAGATACATAACACTTACTCGCTGTGTGACCCTGGGCAAGTCACTAATCCCACTGCCTAGCCAAAAAACAAAGAAACAAACAAAAAGTAAAACCAAAACAAACAGAAAGGAAATTGAAAAGATTTGAAATAATTATAACAAACTTTTCTCCATCAAAGGTAGCGGAATCACCACACTTGAACCCTAACAACACAATCTCCAGGGTTCCTACAGATGAAGTAGAAATACTATAAAAGAGAGCAAAAATGGGAAAATTAACTGGATTTGGGTCAAGTGAATACTGTGAAGATCTGTGCTGAAGATAACACAATTGTGAGGGCATTAAGGGATCACTTTATAAAATATCTTTAAAAAATAAAATACCAGAGAGGTGGGAAAATCTTAGACTTTATTTTTTTTAATTATAAGAAAACAGTTGTTGATGAGAAAACATCAACAGCTACTGACCTATATACCCATTGTCTCTTCTAGACAGAATCTTTATGAGGGTCATTTAATATCAATCTTTAATGATGATCATAAAAAGGAAGAAGGATTCCATAAGTGATATTCAACAATGGGCCTGTATCTGTATCATCTCACAACTAACAAATATATCAAGAATATAAAATCCTGTCATTCTGAGTGTTTATTGATTGTATTATTATTCAAACCAGAAGAACAAAATGGCTCCTTCCGGGCTCTTTCGCATCCATATATCACGACCATTCAGGATTCCTTGGAAGATATAATAAGTAGCCATGCTAAGGGGCCATCTGATGATGGACATCAGGCGAGGCATAGAACAGGGAGATGTTGGCTCCCCAAAGGTATTTGCCGTGATGATGGAGGAGACGTAGTACAGAGTCCAAGTCTAGGAGGGATTCCTTGGGGAGGGGGAGGTTGTCCAGATTCTCCTGTTGGTGGATGACACTATACCGATTACATTGAGCCCCAAGAATTGAAGAGCCTCCTAGGAGAACTCTGTGGGCTGCCATCCACACAGGAAAGACCAAGCAGGGGCAGAATGTCTACTGCCCAGGCTGCACCACGAGCATCCTCAAGAGTTGATCAGTACAGAGGAAAAGTGAGCTGGATCCAGAGTGAAAGAAAAAAAAAAGGAATACCTCATTGCCTCTGTGGTCTGCTGTTTGCTTTCTGTCACTATATAAAGATATAATGTGGGAACCAGCTCCCATCTCCTTTACCCCGTGTTCCCCCTAAATATTCCCTTTTCCAATTGAACCATCTTCAGTTCCCTCAACCCATCCTTATGATCTGTGCTCTTGAGTCCCTTCACTGTCCTGGATAAGTACAACGGAACATTCTCCATCTTCATAAAGGGCCTACTACGTGCCAGGCACTGTGCTAAGTGCTTTGTAAACATTATCTCATTTGATCCTCAAAATAACCCTGGGAGAAAGGTGCTATTATTATCCCCAGCTTACAGATGTGGAAACTGAAGCTGAGAGAATGACTTGGCCAGGGTCACACAATGAGTGTGTGAGGTCAGATCTGAACTCAGGACAGTAGGATTGTTGAACCAAGTCTAATACTCTATCCACTGCTCTACCTGAAGTGATGCCTTTTCTCCATCACTTTTTCTTTTCCTTGCTGCACACTGGCAGCAGGTTAGAGGTTGGGTGGCCATTTACCAGAGATGTCGTAGAGGCAGTTGAGGAGGAGGGAGTCTTCAAACAGAGCCTGGCTGGGCTGTCAGGTACGTTGTGGTGGGGATTCCATTTAGGTAGAGATTGGGCCTTTGAACTCCCTTCCAACACTCATATTTAGTGATTGTAGGATTCATGCATCAAATAAAGTGTTGGATTCTATGATCTCCAAGAGTCTTCCAACTCTAAAGTTATGTAAGTTGATGGTGTGAATTTTTTTTTTTGGCGAGGCAATTGGGGTTAAGTGACTTGCCCAGGGTCACACAGCTAGTTAATGTCAAGTGTCTGGTTTGAGACCAGATTTAAACTCTGATGGTGTGAATCTTAACCGCTAATTAAATCCCAGCACAAACTATGTTCCAAAGGCTGGTGATGATGAAAGAGTTCAATTCAATTGAGCAGACTTCTATGAAGAACCTACTATGTGCTGGGCTTCATGCTTAGTGCTGGGGATACAAATGAAAGGGCTGCCCCAGACCCCCTATGCCAGTAGTTACAGAAGACCTGGACTTTTCAATTGACTCAACCAATTGGAGTTATGGACTAGGTGGGAATAATACGTTGACATCGTTACTGAATCAAGAGATCAAAGGCATTCTAATGAGATTTGGAAAAATAAGTTTGGAAGGAATGAAGCCCATTCCTGTGTGGGAAGTGTATTGGGATTGGCTGAGGAGACTTGGTCACACCCTGTGGCACTTTTCTATAAGAGCACACCAGTTTGGATACCACATTGCAGTGGGGAGCCAGAAGAGAAAATGCCCCAAAGAGGGGCTTCTGTCTCTGCCACCTTCCCTGTTTCTAGAGGAAGACCTTGAAAGGTCAGAGGACGTGGGCTTCTCAGTGGTGTGCTATCAGTGTCTCTGGAGCAGCAGAGACTGGGGGCAGCATCTACATTGGGAGCCAGGGACAAATTAGATCTCTGGAGGAAAGGTAACCCATGGAAGGAAGCCTAGAAGGAAGGAAGATAAGAAGGACCTATGTGGACAAAAGTATTCACGGCAGGTTTTATCATGGTTGCCTTGAAACTGGAATCTAAGAGGGGGCCCCTTATTAAGGAATAGCTAAAAACATTGTGGTCTATGAATATAATAGAATGTTACTGTGCTATAAGACAGGATGAAGTGGACAATTTCAAAGGAAATTTGGAAGACCTTTATGAACTGACTCATAGCAAAGTCAGTAGAGCTAGGAAAATAATTTACACAGTGATAACATCATGGAGGAAAGAAACCTTGAAAGACTTTTGAACTCTGATCAATGCAAAAGTAGGCCAAAAGTCAAAAAGAATGAAGATAAAACACCCCACTTGTCTCCAGAGTGTTTTTGAACAGGGTAAATTTTGTTGATCCTTCATTTTGGAAGAGCACCGATGATATCATGGGATGATGTCTTGACTTGCATGTGAATTGGATTTAAGTGAGACAGAGTTACACTGAGTCGTCAGCCTTGCTCCCTTCCCCAAAGAGATCTGAACTCAAGATGGTTTTGGTAACTAGATGAAGGATGGACTAGAAAGAAGAGACTGGGGAGAAAGAGAGACCAGTTAGAAGCTGTTGCAATAGGAAGAAATGAAAGGAGACCAAAGTAGAGCGGTGGCCATGAGGATGGAGAGGAGAGAGTGGCTGGCGCTGTAGAATCAATCGACGTGGGCAAGGGATTGGCTACAGGAAGATGCAGGAGAGAAAGGAATCCAGGAGGACCAAAGTTTCGAGTCTGGTGAGCAGGAGGATGGGGGTTCCCTCGACAGAAATAGGGACACTGGGAGATGAACAAGTTTCAGAAGGAAGATCCCCCAGAAGCACAAGATCCTGAGCTGGAAGGATCCTCACAGGCATCTCATTCAACTGGACCTGGCCAAGGCCCTGTGAAGAAGCCACCCATTACTCATCGGAAGGTCTGCAGTACTGGGTGAGCCACTGCCTCCAAAGGGCTCCTGAGACTCCTGCGTCACTCTCATTGTCAGGAAGGTGTCCAGCCCATTGAGCCCGAATCTGTCTCTGTGTCTTCCACCCCTTCCTCCATGTCCTGCCCTCTGGTGCCAGGCAGAACCTGACAGCTGCTCAATGCTTAGAGAGAGCTATCGTGTACCCCCTGCCAAGCCCTCTTTCTTCTAGACTCTAGGATGATAAATTTGGTTTTAGATGAATTGAGTTTGAAGGATACAACCCTAGTTCAGGACCTGGGTTCATTAACATCTTATGTGAGCTTGAGTAACTCATTTGTGGTTTGGAAAGGAGTAAAGTCTAAAAGGCAAAGAGGTGATGCAGCAGAGAGGACCAGGCTGGAGTCAGGAAGGCCAGAGTTCAAATCCAGCCTCAGATACTTACTAGCTGTGTGACCTTGGCAAATCATTTAACCCTGTTTGCCTCAGTCTCCTCATTTGTTGAAGGAAATGGCAAGCGACTCCAGTGTCTTTGCCAAGAAAACGCCAAATGGGTCACAGAGAGTTGGACGTGAAAGTAGGCTGGGGGTCTTGAATACCAAGCTGAAGAGTATGACAACGGTATGGAAACCTGAAATTTGGCGCTATTGAGAGCCAGTGAGAAGATCAGTTATGGAACAGGAAGAGCATTTTAGGAAAGTGTGAGAAATACTAATCAGTGGTATTCTCCAGTCTTGGTCGATGTCATTTCATGGACCAGTAGGCAATGTGCAAAAAATGTTCAAAAGTAAAGAATATGGGTTTTTCTTTCTTTTATTTTCTATTTAATCTAAAACACATTTGTTTCAGGGCAAGCAGATTTTGTACTTATGTGCTAGGATGAATGACCCCTTTCTTCTAAGCAGCTCTGAGTACTTTCTCCCCTGGCCTTGTTCTGGCTTCTCATCCTTGAGTCACATGGAGGGGGCAGGGCTGTCATCAAGCTTAAGCAGATAAGAAGAGGGGGGTTAGAGATGGGGGTTTGAGTAGTCCAAGGTCACAGTGAGTCAGTGGCTGGGCAGGGTCTGGAATCCAAGTCTCCCAGTTCCCATGCTTTGGTCCTGCCCACTAGACCATGCTTCTTAGGGTGGTCCCATCTAAGGAGGAATGTGGCTGAAACAAAAGGTTTAAACAGTCTCTCTCTCTCTCTCTCTCTCTCTCTCTCTCTCTCTCTCTCTCTCTCTCTCTCTCTCTCTCTCTCTCTCTCTCTCTCTCCTTTCTTCCCTCCCTCTCCCTCTCTCTCCTCCAGAAAGTTAACCCTTTTTCTCCCAGTCCCCTGGTGGACCCCAGCAGTTCTGAAAACCTCTGAGTTGAGCTCGGAACCTGGCCTGGAAAAAGGCGAGGAAACACCCTGTCCTCTTCCAAAGCCTTCCGGGGGCTGGAGGAAGGACTATTGCAGCCTTCTCCAGCAGAGCCAAGAGGGAAAACATGTGTTTCACATTTGTCTCAGGGATGGGAAAAGAGAAACTTTTCCTTTCACTTAATCTCTGTTTAAACAAAAGGAGGGCCTGCCCTTTATGTAAACCCACTGCACGTCAGTTACTGTGCCTTGGCATGACACCCAGCTTACTAAGCCCCTGCAGAGCCCCCTCTTCCTCACGTAGCCTCTCCCAGGGCTGAAGCCTGAGGGGGGTGGTAGCTTGGGGCAGATTTCCTTCCCCCCTCCCCCACTGGAGAGGAGGTCCCTCAGGGGTCTGTGTTACCAAATCTATAGCCTTTCCTCGGATCGAGCCAGGGGCCCCCGGGGCTCATGCAGCTTCTAGTCATGACTCAGGAGTTTGTGTCTATGAGTGAGCGCGGCCAGTGATGTAAGAAAATTCCCCCCATTCCCTTCGTCCCACAGGCTGGTGGAGTAAGCTGTCCCCTCCGGGGAGCCAGGCCCCACGGCATTCATGGGGGCTGTGGCCCTGGGTGCTGAGCTGCCAATGGGTGGCCGGGCCCTGCCTGGCCCTGCTGGGAGCAGGGGCCAACGTCAGCACCACTTGACAAAGGAAGTATTCAGTTACGATGATTTTTCCTGTTGGCCAGGGAAGCTTGGATAATTGCTTCTCAGTGTGTGTGTGTGTGTGTGTGTGTGTGTGTGTGTGTGTGTGTGTGTGTGTGCTTAATAAAGTAAACTGCAGACTTGAGGGCCGGCCCCCGTCTGAAGAGAAGTGTAGAGCGGGGGGAGCAAGCCGTGATGCAAGACCGTCTTTGAAGTCACTCTGTTTGTCAAGAGTCTGCTGTCCGATCTTCAGGAAACTCCTCGGGAGCGAGGTTTCTGCGGCCAGGGGCTCGGGGCTATTGTTGCTGGCGGCAGCTTTCCCCTGAGGCCCCAGCGAGGGCATGCATGAATCCCATCACAGCTGCCTGACATACCGTTGCTCACCATCTCATTACATCAGGGGACTTTTACTCAGACACAGCTGAATGCCTCATTGTTTCATAGGGCAGGAAGTTTACTCTCCATGTAAATGAGGAATTTTTATTACTCCTTGGAAGATTTTTCTGAAAGAGGCTGGCCATGCCCAGGTGCTGCCCCGATCTACAGTTTGCTGCCCTAGAATTCTGGAAGGTTTGAACCACTTCCTTCCAGAGAATCCCAGAGCTGGGTGGGACCTTGGAACATAGAACACAGAATGACTGCTCTGGCAGAGAACCTAGAACACTGAATGTCAGAGATGGAAGGGGCCTTAGATACAACACAGAATGTTCTGTAGAATATAGGATGTCAGAGCTTGGGGAGGGTTGGGGGATCTTAGAACAGAAAATGTCAGATCTGGAAGGGTCTTAGAAGATAGGATGTCAGAACTGGGCAGAACCTTGAATATGAGACATAGAATATCACAACTCATAGGAACCTTAGAACACAGAATATCAAAGTTTAATGCAAGTCAAACCAATAAGCATTTATTAAGTGCTTATTGTATGTGAAGCACTGGTGATACAAAGAAAGGCAAAAAAAAACCCCATCCCTGGTCTCAAGGAACTCATAGTCTAATGGGGGAATCTCAGAGTTTAATGTCAAGTTAGAAGGTACCTTAGACCAGAGAGCGTAGAATGTCAGAACAAAGAATGTTAATGGTGTAAGGGACCTTAAAACAGAAAATGCTGAGCACAATCTACAGTCTATATCACAGTCTATATCGTGTCAGAGTTGGAAGGGTATTCAGTACAGGGAGTATTAGAGTGTAGAGGGGCCTCAGGGCACAGGCTCCTAAAATGTTAGTGCTGAAACCCTTGTGGTCCAACCTCTGATTTTACAAGTGGCCCAGAGAGATGTCAGGCAAGGGCTGGTCCAGCCCAGGCTGCGGTCAGATTCCTTTCTCGGATCTGAACTGTCCCGTGGTTCTAGAGGATGGGTCCCAGCTGAGGGCATGGAATCTGAGGGTGGGACTGGCAAATAGTAAGGCCCTGAGGGATGCCACCAAACAGGAATAAAGCAGCACAGAAATGACTGCCCCAGTTGGCGTGGTGCTGACTCTGTCTGTGATTCAGGGAGGGGCTCTCGGTGCCTTCCTGGTCTACACATTGGGAGCAGTCACAGAAGCCCAAAAAGAGAGTCTTCCTTGGGTGACCCACCCCCTGGTGCCAAGCCTCTGAGAATTTACCTAGTCTGGTTCTTGGACAGTCCATCACTGGACTCATCCAGCCTGGCGTCCAGCAGAAAGAACTGTGCCTGTGGAGTCTTGGGACTCAGGTTCAAAGCCCGGCTCTGCCACCTAGGATATTTCTGTTTGACTGACCAAATCACTCCCTTCTCTACCAAATGAGAGGTTGGAGCAGAGGCCTGCCAGAGCCAGCTCTGTGATTATCCTTTCCTAACTGAGTAGGGAGCTTAGGCTAATAGAAGCTTCCTTCTCTTATAATAATGCCTGGGGGCTAGGGGAAACAAGAGCTCTGAGGCTGGAGAGAAACCTCTTCTCCCTCCCTCTTGGAGCCTAGCCAGGGGGGAGGGGGAGCTCCTCTCCATCTTCTGTTGACCCCCTCAGGGAAGGGGCTTGGCTGAAATCAGAACCAGAGGAGGATGGACCTGGAGTCAGAGGGCTCTGCTGCTTCCTGGCCTTCTGGCCTTGGTCAAGGTGCTTTGCTGCTCATTCCAAATGCTCCATTTCTTCATCTTTGTAACAAGATGGTTCCTTTTGGCTTTAAAAGCCCAGAGAAGGGGAGACTCAGAGACAACAGAGAAAAAGGGGACAATGAAGTGACCCATACAGAATAGGAAAGCCTTACATTTACTCAACAAACATCCATCCATCACCTACTGTGGGCATACACCTTGTGGGGGAGATGAAGAAATCAAAAAAAGGATCCCTTTCCTTATGAAACAAACCCACAGTGGAGTGGAAGGGGGCGTGTGAAGGCAGCCACAGAATGACTGGAACAAAGTCGGGCTGTGAAAGGGCATTAGGAAAGTGACAATGGTTAATACAGGGGATGGCAAGACCACTGTCAACGGGGACATCAGATGAGTCGTTTGAGCTGAACTTTAAAGGACGGGTCGACTGGTGAGTGAGTGAGGAAGGAGGGCATTTCAGCCAAACCATGAGCACAAGCATTGTGATGAATGAATGGTGAATGAATGAAGGCATGAATTATGAATGAATGAAATGATGAAGGCATGAAGGGTGAATGAATGAAGGAATGAGTGAAAAAGCTTTTACTAAGCCCTTGCTATGTGAGCTGTCCTAAGGACTGGAAATACAGACAGAAATATGAAGACAATGCCTGCCCTCAAAGAGCTTACATTCTATGTAAAGAGGAGTAATGACCAGCACAGAAAGCCCTACCATTCCTCACATCAGTGTAACCCCACTGTCCCTCTTCTCTGCCTTCCCTCTCCAAAACCCTCATTGGCCACCCTGCCCCCAGTGTGTTGTCCTCTCCGCTTTAGAATGGAAGCCTAGATTCTCAGGACTTAGCATGGTGCCAGACACGTGCTAAGTGCTTAATAAATGCATGTTCTTTTCTTTTGGTATGATGAAGGCCTCGGGCCTCTGAGCTCCCGGCCCCCTTTACGGGGGGGGGGGGGGGGGCACTGACGTGTTTTCTTACATCAGTGTATCCTGCAGAGAGACTGACCCTTCTGCAGACTGTGAACATTGACTGACAATCCTGAGGCAGATGTGATGGGTGATTAAATAACCAAGAGTGTGGCAAGTAGCAGAATGACTGGCTGAAAGGGAAATACTGAGTAATAATCAGAAGACTAGCACACCCAACGCTCCCCACCTGACTCCCGGCAACTGCTGCTGGCCCACAGGAAAATAGAACCCGTGACCTTCCACGGAACGGAAGAGCCGGCTCACTCAGTCAGTGGAAACAACAGCTGGGAGATGCCTGGATCAGAAAGGGAGCCATGGCTCGGCTGGAAGGGCTGGGAAGGACCCTACCTTTCCTTGCCAGGTGGGCCAATGAGGGCACCCTAGGTTGGGTTGGAATGGATGGGCCCAAGGAATTTAATTGTCAACTCAGAAGGAGGTCTCCTGTGGAGTTTCCCCAGGAACTGCGCAGATTTTTGACATCTTAATCGGTGAATTAGGTGAAAGCATAGATATTGAGTTTGTTGGCCTTGTAGGTGACACCAAGCTGGTTGGCATCGCCAATGTGCTGGTTGGCAGGGTCAGGATACAAAAGAATCTTAAGTGACTAGAACATTGAGCTGACTCTGAAAGTGGGGGGGGGAGAAACAAGCATTTATTAATTACCTACTGTGTGCCAGGCACTGTGCTAAGCACTTTATAAATATTATCTCATCAACGGTTGTATTTTTGTAGGGATAGACCCAAACATCTTGTGTTTGAGCACCTAGGTGGCACACTGGATCACGTACCCAGCCGGGAATGAAGAAGATCTGAGTTCAGATTCAGCCTCAGACATTTCCTAGCTGTGTGACCCTGGGCAAGTCACTTAACTTCTGTTTGCCTCAGGTTCCACATCTGTAAAATGGGGATGATAACAGTATCTGCCTCCTAGGATGGTGGTGAGGATCAAAGGCGATAATAATTCTGAAGTGCTCAGCCCAGTGCCTGGCATATATTAAGCACTAAATAAATACTAGCTATTATTATTACTGGGCTAAAAAATATCTCCACAAGTATGAGAGGAGGGAAGTGTCGCTAGACACCAGTTCACCTGGAAAAAATCCAACCTTTCTATCACGTATTAGGAAAGATGTGGATTAATTGGAATGCATCCAGACAGGGGTCGCCAGAATGTGAAGGTCCCAACCAATCAATCACAGAGGAAGAGCCAGTGAATGAAGCATTGAAAGGGCTGAACTGGACTGCAAACCCACATGAGTCAATGATATGGAAACCATGAAAACAAGTGTGTTTCTAGGCTACTTAATAGCCATGATGAGGACCAGGCAAGGGATGATAATTCTGCACTCTGTGTTGGTCCCTCAGTCAATCAACAAATATTTATTAAGAGGAGACAAGGTGGGAAGCTAGGTGGTGCAGTGGATGCAGCACTGGCCCTGGAAATCAGGAAGACCTGAGTTCAAATCCAGCCTCAGACACATGATACCCACTAGCTGTGTGACCCTGGGCAAGTCCCTTAACCCTGATTACCTCATGTAAAAAAAAAAAGGCAACAAGGTGAGGACACTGAGGTAGTTGGGGCAGTACTGCGGAGGTATTGAAGCCTAACATTAGAACAGCTGCTGGGCACCAGGTTCTGGGGCTCTGTGCCCTCTTGCTCCCCACTGAGGGCCTCTCTGCTTTGGACCCAGGGGAACATGCACTGACTGGTTCACTCCTGGATCACCTGGAATAAGAAGGCTCAGACTCCTTTTTTCAATTTCTTTGATTATGTCATACTTCCCCACCCCTCAGCAGTGCCTCAGGGGAAAAATGACTTAGAATTTAGGTTCTTACTCATGTCTAGGGTCTACCCAAATGAGGGAGTAGAAAGATACTAAGTGTGCAAAATTAATCAGGTGTGGGACTACCACTGATTTCCCATAGACAAAGGAATAAATGCTTAGCATGAAAGGCTCTCACAAGCATGCGTTGATAGAAAGACAGAAACAGGATTCTGTAACGTCTCACTACTGTTGTACTCAGCACACATTTCACAGAGATGAATGCACAGATGACTGTTACACTGTCCCGGGAGGGTGCAACTTCAGCTCTGGAACATGAAGAACTGAATGGGCTCTGTTACTGTTCACGTGGGTCCTAGGTATCGTCTGGTAAGGCAGACCAAGGCTTAGGATCATCTTCTTGGTGGTGGTCATCTCCTGTGCAGAAGCTCCCCTCATCACCAATCATCTAGCACTGATAGATAGACTCAGGATCTCCAACCTCTTAAACCCACAAGCTGTCCCCCAACACTGGACACAGCCATCTCAGGATTGCTGTTCCATCACCTACAGCCAGTAAAAGCAAAACAAAAACAACTTTGAAGTAGAAGAAGTAACCAACCAGTGGTCAAGGCTCAAGCCTATCTAACTGAATTCCTCCGGGAGCCAAATGGAATCCGTCACCTTGCAGCTAGGGCTGGGGAATGGTGGTTCTTTCTTCCATCCCTCGTGGTTTGAATACTCTTGGCATGATCCCCAGCCAGGAAGGGAAGAGATGGGGAGCACATCACTCTCAAAACTCCCCTGAGTCACAAACTCTTCCTAATGGGGGAGCATTACTTCTTCATACCTAAAGCACCCAAGTCCATTAGAGGCAAGCCAGTATTTATGGTCAGCTAGAAGCAGGTGGGAGCTGCTCTGCATGTTTTCGTGTGACTCTGGTAATGTGTATACACACACATATACATATATAATGTGTGTGTGTATATATATATATATATATATATATGTGTGTGTATGTATATATGTATATACATATATATGTGTGTATATATATACATATATGTGTGTGTATATACATACATACATACATACATTATATATATATATATATATAATACACATAAATACAGGGTAGTTGATAGATGGAGGACCCAACAGCTGTGGTATCAGGAAAGGTTTTATGGAAAAGGTAGAGATCTAGCTGAATCTTGAAGGAAATGAGAGAATTCTGTGAGGTGGAGGTGAGGAGGTAGTGCATTCCAGGAATGGAGATAACCTATGCAAAGTCAAAGAGATGGGAGATGGAAAGGTGGGTGTAAGGAATGGCAAGAAGGTTGGTGTTGGGGGGGCAGCTAGGTGGCCCAGTATATAGAGCACTGGCCCTGGAGTCAGGAGGACCTGAGTTCAAATTGGGCCTCAGACACTTACTAGCTGGGCAAGTCATTTAACCCCGATTGCCTGACCCCCCCCAAAAAGGTTTGTGTGACTGATCATAGACTATGAGAAAGGGAATGATATATAATGAAGAAGGAAGGTTAGGTAGAGGTAAGGTTGTGAAGGGCTTTTAATGCCAAGGTGTAGCAGTGTGGCGTGTATTAAAGTGATGACGGAGGACTGGCCTCTCATTGGCCAGTCTCTCAGGCATGTGGAAGCTTAAAGGATATTCCAGATTCCTGGAATATTGTGTTCAGTTCTGGCTGTCTTTCTTGGGAAAGACCTTGATAAGCTGACGTGCATCTAGAGGAGGGTCACGAGATGGTGAAGAAGATCAGCACCGATCAGTCCTGGAGGAGGATCCGTAGGAGGACTTGGGGATTTTTAGCTTGGAGAGAAGACTGAGTGGGGGAGGGGAGGTCACGGATGTTGTCTTCGGGTACTTGAAGGGCTGTCAGCTGGAAGAGAGATTCCTTTTTTTCTGCTTGACCCCAGAGGGCAAAGTGAGGAGCGACCAGTGTGAATAGAAGAGCCAGACTGGGGCAGCTAGGTGGCGCAGTGGATAGAGCTCCGGCCTTAGAGTCACAGGACCTGAGGTCGAATCTAGCTTCAGACACTTGGCACTAACTGTGTGACTCTGGGTGAGTCACTTAACCCCGATTGCCTCACCAAAAAAAAAAAAAGAAAAGAAAAGAAAAGAAAAGAGGCAGATATAAGCTCTGGGCTGGGGAATCTCTGAGCTCCCTGAGGAGGTGATGGGCTGGGTGCATCTCAGGAGGGGCTGGGTGCATCTCAGGAGAGGCTGGATGACCTCACTGGGGATGCTGCAAAGCGGCCTCTTCATCCCTCCGGGAGATGGGTTGGTCAAAATGGCCTCCAGGCTTTGTTCAGAATTTGGATTTTGTGATCCTGAGAAGGGACACTGCCTTGGGTCCTTTGTACCACCTCAGCTGAGACCTGGGGAGGCAGGACCAGGGCTCTAACAGCTGGCTTTCAGAACAAGGAAGGCAAAAGCCCTCTCCCCAGACCACATCCTACCCACGTCCTGTCTTGGGCCCTATTAGAGGAACATTGACCCACTGGAGCATTAAATTAAAAACTGGCATTTTTATAGCACATACATGTTGCAACGGGTCTTATAATGCACAGCTCCAGAACTTGGGCTCCCAGGATCAATGAGGGAAAGCTACAGGAAAACAATGAGATTTGTCTGAAAATGAAATGATTTGCTTTGCAAGGTAATGAGCTCCTTGTCACTGAAAGTATTAAAGTAGAGTCTAACAAGCTTTCTCTATCAAGGACATGAACGAGAAGTACAAGACAACAGTAGACTACTGGGAAAGAGCGCTGGTTCTGGAGTCAGAGATCCTGGGTTCAGATCATGCCTCTGATGCTTACTCTGTGTGCTCTTGGGCAAAACCTTCCTCTCCTTGGGCCTCAGTTTCCTTTTCTGTAAGATGAGGGGTTAGAGACATGATGATCTCTGAGGTCTCTTCCAGCTCCAGATCTATGGTCCTATGACCTGAGTTTGAATCCTGATGCCACTACTTACCAGCTGTGTGACCTTAGTCAAGGTACTTCAAATCACTGGGCCTCAGTTTCCTTTTCCGTAAAATGCTAAGGGTTAAACTAGATGGGCTCTGAGGTCCCTTCCAGCTCTGGCTCAAGCATCCTATGAAAAGGAAATTTCTGCTGGGGCCAAGAGGCAGACCTCTATGGTCCCTCCCCACTCTGACATTCTGGCTCTGAGGAGGGGTGGCTTGCTTGCTGGGAGGCCTAGCCTAACCATCAGACTCCCTCCGACCACCTCTGACGTCAAGCTGGGCTGTCTGAGGAGCCATCTGGAAGCCTCGACCGAAGCACAGCTCCCCTGACTCCCACTCCACGGCTCCATCTCCCCTAAATTGTAAGATCGCTGATTAGAAATGAGGAGAGACAAGGAGGCGCTAGCTCTGGACCCCCACCCTCCACACACACACATGCACACACAGCAGGGGTAGCCCCCAGGGGGCCGAGAACTCCCTCGGTAATCTGGCGTTTCCCCTTCGGCCAGGGTAGGGCGGAGCAGGGAAGGGATGGGGTGAGGCCGGTGGGTGGCCCAGGCTTTTCAGAGGCCAGGCCCACGCAGGTGGTGGGGAGAGGCTCTGGGCTTCTCAGAGGCCTCTCCTCCCAAGAGCCTACACAAAGCCGGAGCCCGAGCCAGGGAAGTTAATCTGCCCTCAGATATGGGAGAGCCACTCCCCAAGGTGGAGATGGCGGTGAGGGCCCGAAGCCCAGGGCCCAGCTTGGTTCCCGGGGCCTGGAGCATTGCTGAGTCAGAATGCCTGCCAGAGGAAGTCTGCATCCAGCTTACGTGCCTGCAAAGGAACGAGTACATTCCTGGGGGAAAGGGAAAAAAAGAAAGTTAAAAAAAAAAAACCCAAACCCTCCTGGCTTCAATGTTGCCCTTTCACTGTGTGAAAAGATAAAAGGACTTGTCTCTGGTGCTGGGAAATGCCTGGTACCTCGTACCAAGGAGCCAGCTTCAACAAAGGCTTCTGCCAGCCTCCGGCTGTGTCTCCTCCCCCTCCCCACCTGCCCCACGTCTTTCTTTTGCGGCTGCGCACCCAGGCTTAGTCACAGCCCATAGGATACAGAGAGATAGAAGGAAACCGGGTGGCCAGTTAGGTGGGGAAACTGAGGCTCAGGCAGGGGAAAGGACTTACCCCAGATGCCACAAGGCATAAAAACAGCAAAAGTACTGATCTGAACCCAGTATCCATCCACCCCAAAGCCAAAGGTCTTTCCAGAATTCGAAAAGGGAGTGTCGTGGTTATCTCCTGATATACCAGGAGTGTGCTATCTTGGAGCCTTAGGGCACAGAACATGACCAGGAGCTAATTAACCTATCGGACATTTAAGAATCAATCAAATGTCATTATTGTTCGCCTTCTCTATGAGTGAGGGAGGGAGTCGACAGAGGGAGACACATGGGGACTCAAAATCTTTTTTAAATGTTAAAAATAAATTAAAATTTTTTTAAATCGATCAACAAGCATTTATTAAGTACTTACTGTTCACCATGCACTGTGCTGGTGGCAGTCCCATGGATGATGACTGGAGTGGAGAGAGACAGAGGAAGCCATTGCGATAGGTCTGGGTGGGGAGAGACACCAGTGATGAGGCCATTGCGATAGGTCTAGGTATCCAGATCTGGGAGAAGTCTGTGTAGAGATGGGCACCCTCAAACCCAGGGCCAGCCCCTTTAGCCCCAAGTCTCATAGAAACTTTATTTCTGAGGATCAAATCTTACATTCCTCCATCTTCATTACCAGAAGAAAAATAGAGGCAGGCATCTCAGTAAAGCATTGCTGGGTGAAGAGTTGGACGGGCTTTTCTTCTAGTCTCCTGTCCACTTCTGATGGGCCCACGACGGGCCTCCTTGCAAGGCTCAGCTTTCCCACTGGTAAAAGGCCGGAGCAGGGCACGCCTGGTCTTACCTCTGGCAACCCACCTGAAAAAAGCCGATGTCACAGACTGAGGCGTGAGCTGATTGGGAGAAAGGGTCATTTGACACGATGCCTGGTCCTGGCTACCTGAAGAGGCAGGCACAGGACTGCCCAGCATGGTGGGCCCATATCAAAGAAGGCGCTGTGTTCTATGAGCAAAGCAGGATTGCAGTAGCCCAGAAGAGATGTGAGATGCACAAATGGACAAAACCCCAAGAACCTTTAGATACATCTCCACTCCAAAGGTTCACATGGGCTATTTGTATCTGACCTGTGGTAGAGCATTCCGAGCTTCTGTTGGTCTGATCAGCCACGGTCAGCCACACTGGACCCTGACCCCAACATAGTGGTGCCATTTTGATCCTCTTCGAGCGCAAAGGACAAGTAACAACCACCTGAAGACAGCCTCCTTCCCACCTGGTGCAAGCTCATCCATTAAAACATTTCCCGATATTGGGGAGGGAGATGGTGACCAGGAGAAGGGGGAGGAGGGAGGTCCTGGAGATGGTCTATGGTCATTTCTTCCTTCATTTATTGATCACCTTGAAGTACAAGGTGCTGTGTCAAACACCATGGGGGATACAAAGGAGAGGAAGCCAAGCCCTTGCCCTCAAGGAACTTACAGTCAATCAGGGAGCTGAGATGGCCAAGTCATGGATGAAGGTGCTAGGAAGAAAGTGAACGGGAACTGAGAGAAATGTGAGGTTCGTTCAGAAGCAGGAGGGAGAGAGTGCATCTACAGCAGTCCCCCACCCTCGAATCCTGAAGGCTTCATGGAGCTGGGCCTTGGGGGATGACCAGAGTGCAGGTGGACAACAGCCAGGCTTCAGGATTAGGGTTAGAACCTGGAGGCAAAGAGGGACTTAGGACAATAGTAACCCGCCTTCCTGTAGGACTTTAGTGTTGACGTGGAGCCTTCCTCCCTAACCCTAATCCTAACATACAGTCCCAGTGACTCCCTGGCCTTTTCTGTTCTTCCCCCACTGCTAGTACTGGAGGCACTTACTAGGTGTGTGACCCTGGGCCAATCATTTAATAACCTGTTTGCCTCAGTTTCCTCATTTGTAAAATGGGGATAATAATAGCACGTACCTCCCAGGGCTGTTGAAAGGAACAAATGAGAATTGTAAAATGCTCAGCCTATGTCTGGCACATAGAAAGTACTATGTAAATGTTAGCTATCATTATCATTACCATTATTATTACTGTTAGTGCCTTCCCTCTGAGAGTCCCTCCAATTTGCCCCATATGCATCTTTTCCCTGCTCCCATTGACGCTGGCCTCCGTGTGGTTCCCCCATC
Source organism: Phascolarctos cinereus (assembly GCF_003287225.1). Lineage (NCBI taxonomy): Eukaryota > Metazoa > Chordata > Mammalia > Diprotodontia > Phascolarctidae > Phascolarctos > Phascolarctos cinereus. Next base: position 718,601,764 of record NW_027555847.1, read on the forward strand.
TCCCACCTCCACCTCCCAGTTCTAGGCCTTTTCACTGACCGTCCCCCATGCCCAGAACCATTCCCTCCCCATCTCCCCCCTCCCGTCAGTCCCAGCTGAAATCCCATCATCCTGAGGGAGCCTTTCTCAGTCCCCTTTACTTCCTTCTGCTGACTGTCCCCAATTTCTCCCATGGCTGTCTGCAGCGGTTCCCCCCACCCCCACCCCATGAGACGGAGATCCTCTGGGGCAGGGATTGTCATCTGCCAGTTCTCAGGGCAGTACCTGCCACATAGTAGGTGCTCATTGACTGACTGTGAATTGTGACTAATATTTGCAAACACAATTGTGTGAGAAAGAACAGATTCATCTCCATAAAAACACTTTGGGTTTCTGGGAGGGATATAACACAGAAAAACAAGACTTTATTTGTCTTCACTGTCCTCCTATGAATCATAGGCAGCCTTAAGGATCATCTGGCCCAAGCATTTCATTTTCCAGATGAGGAAACTGAGGTTCAGGGACTTGCCCGGGGTCATATAGCTCATAAGCTGAGGTCTGAATCCCAGTTTTCTGATTCCAGATCCAGATATCTGCCCACTGCACCACACTGCCTTTTCCTCTTTTCTCCCCTTGGTCCTCATGGAGACCTTAGAGCTCATCACCGGAACACAGAATCTCAGAGTTGGAGACCTTAGCGGCCATCTAATCTAACCCAGACCAGAACAGGTCTTGCTTCTGCAATAGTGATGACAAGTGGGCATTGAGCCAACCAGCTGAAAGGCCTGGGTGTTGGGAAGGGCAGTCCCCCAGCTCCAGAGGCAGCTCAGCCCATCTTGGCATAGCCCTTTTTGAGAAGAAGACATCATGCCGTCGTGACACCATGCCACAGTAGGCCTGGCTGCGGCCGGGGGCCCCCATCCCTCCTGGCTGTGCTCTCTGAGACCAAGCAAACTGGGTATAGTCCCTCTTACCACCTTCCCTTTCCCAGTCCTAGTACCACTTGCGGTATCTGGCCGTGGTCTACATTTGGATTTTTTTTCCTTGGGAATCAGTATACCTGGACTAGGAGAGAGAAGACTGGGAAGGAGAGAAATGAAGGGAAGGGAAGGGAAGATCACATCTTTACCAAGGGCTCTTCCGCTCACTCCCTGTGTATTCCCTTTCTGAGCCTCAATTTCCCCCTCTGCAAATGAGGGGGTTGAACTGAGGGCCTCTGAGATCTCTTCCAGCTCCAGATCCCACAAAGGTCAGACTTCTTCCTGCAGCCCAGCCCTGCTTGACCAATCCCTCTCTCTCCTCCCACCCTCTGGTCCAGGTCATTGCTTAGGCTCAAGGGTAAGGGCCGGAAGGAAGGGAGTCACAGCCAAGATGCTGATGACGACGTCTGAGTCTGGGCCCTGCAGGAGCATCTGGGAGTGGGACAGGACTTGGGAGCCCCCCTCCTCTCACCCCCCCCCGCCGCCAACCCTAACCCCAAACACAATCTTGAGGGAGTTCAGCTGGAATGTGGGGCTGTGCCAGGAGACTCTTGTAACACACAATCTTGACGGTGAAAGGGACCACAATTTCCCCATTTTGAGAAACCCTCTGGCATCAGAGAAACCCCCCAGGGGAAATGAGGGGGATCTGGGGCAGGATTGGGGACGGATTTTCGGTTAGAGGCTGTCTGGAGGCTGGAGAGGGTCAGGGCCTGTCTGGACTTCATTTCCGGTCCCAGAATTACATTCTAAATGTATTCTAGCCGCTGTCTGTTGGTTCCCCCCCAGAGGAGTGACCCTGGGTCTGACCTGGGAAGGAGGCCAAGAGTTGGCATTCCAAACCTGGAATGAGGACCCTGGTGTTCCAGGCATTTTATCAGGTGGAGGGAAGCCTGGATCCTGGGGCAGATGTGGGAGGGGCTGCTCTGCTCACCAGGAAGCAGGCAGAGCGCCAGGACTAGGGTCAGGGATGTCCAAATCCACCTGTCAAATGGTTAGATCTGGAAAGTTTCTTAGAGCCTCCCTACCCCCCATTTACAGATGGGGAAACTGAGGCCCAGAGAAGTGACTTCTCCAGTGGCACACAGGTAATACGCAGCAAGGTGAGATTTGAGTCTGGGTCTTCTGATTCCAAATTCACCACTAATTTCTCTATACTACACTGTCTTCCAAAGTGGCAGGGCCAGTGTCCCCCAACTCCAAAGCCCTTTCCACCCCCCCCCCATGTTGCAGTCTTGTCTGGGGGGAGGGGCAGAAGAGAGAGGAGGAGCAGGTGCAATCATGGGTGCCCTCTGCCCTAGAAGTGCTGCTTTCACTGTGCCTGCCCCTTCTGACTGTACCGGGCAGCCCTGGCTGTGCCATAATGTCATCCAGAAAGAGATGCCAGCCCAGCCTAGTGCTGGCATCTCAACAGTCAGGAGTGAGTCACGCTGGGGTTTTTGGGGGGCTGTTTGTCAAGCTCAGCCATCCCAAAGTCCAGGAATGATGGTACCAGGAGCTGTCAGGACACAGGAATGAATGGAATTCAACCTCGAAGACTCCCACCTGCCCCCAGAATCCACATCCACAGTGGGTCTGGAGGGGGAAATGAGACAATGTTTGTCCAGTGACAGGTGCAAGTAGGAAGGAGGACAAAGAATGAGTCTCCCCACAGGGCTGCCCGCACAATTTCAGTCTCCTCCCACCAACATCCGCGTTCCAGTACTGGATACAGTGTCCCTGGGGCTGGGCTGAAGAGCAAGAAACCACTGATGAGGGATCCAGAAGGAGGGGAAAGGAGAAAAAAGGCATCGCAGGCTCTCGAGGGAGGAAGCACTTGACTTGCCTCTTGGCGTTAAGCCACCGTGCTGCTGGTGGCTGCCAGGTCCCCTTTCTCAAAGTGCCACTCTGATCACTGCCTGCCCCCATTCAAAAATCTCCGATGGCTCTTGTCGGGTGCCCTGCCTTCAAATCTAGTCTTCTTTATTCATCTTTATTATTTTTATTCATCTGAGGGAAGAATGGATGGATGGATGGCTAGATGAATGGATGGATTAAATGAATGAATGATTGAATGTATTGAATAAAAGAACCACTGACTGTAGCTCTCTGCCCCATCCTCCTCCCCCAAGCACGGGATACTCACTGGGGTAAAAGTTGCTCCAGTAGTTTGGCCCTGAAGACGTCGCCTTGACTGCCCTTCATCCCGAGTCAATGTGAGATCACTGAAGCCTTATGGTTAGTTGCCTTATCTATTCATGGTCACTGGTTTTATCTCCCAAGAGAAGAATACAGAATCATTGGGAGGCAGAGCCTGAAGGGAGCTCTGAGATGATCTAGTCTAGCCCTTCCATTTTACAGGTGAGAAAACCGAGGCTCAGAAGAGTAAAATGACTTAAGCCCGGTCTCGGTAGTGTTCTTCCTGCTATCCCAATCCAATGCAGCAAGCCTCTCAGTGGCATAGGGATTGAATCACTGAGCCTCAGGTCAGGAAGACGTGAGTTCAGATGTGACCTGAGACACTGAATAGCTCTGTGGTCTTGGATAATTCACAGCTTTTATACACCTCTGTTTCCTCATCTGTAAAATGGGGATAGTAACAGCACCTACTTCCCAGGGTCGTCGTGAGGATCAAACAAGATAATATTGGTAAAAAAAAAACCATTCTGCAAATCTCAAAGCACCATATGAAGCAACCCACGATATGCCATACCTGAACCAGCTAAGTGCTGGGGATACACAGACAAGATGTAAGGCTTGAGGGGGCATCTACTGCCCTGAAACAGTCTCCATTTTCCACCCTCCCTTCCTTTTCCTGAATTACATTTTTGCAGGCAGCTCCCCATAACTGAACGATGTACCCTGGTCTTCTGGGTGTTTGGGCTCCATGTCTGGGAGGTCCAGAGACCAGCGTCAGGAGTTATTCTACTTCATGAGAAGAAACCTCCAGGCCAAAGCTTGGAGGCCTCGTGGGGAGATGCAGGTGGCCCTGGGCTCTGGAAGGCTCTGCTGAGGAGAGGAATCCAAGTTTGGGCTGCTCTTGTCTGTCAGAAAGGGCTCCAGACATGTCAAGGCTCACAGCCCCCACCTCTGTGACATCTCTGCATCGTGGGCCACCTCCAGTCACCTTGACTTATGTCTTTCCACTGGACGCCGATGACTGGAGGAGAGAGTGAGACTGGTGACTATGCACAGCTCTGCCTGTCTTCAATCCACCTCACTTACAAGTCAAGACATCCCCCTCCTGACGTCCTCGGTCCTCTTAGAGAACAAAGATTGAACAACAACAGCCCGTTCTCTGCTCTGCGTCCCTTGTTCTAGGCCAGCCTCATCATCGTCCCCATGGATGACTGCGAAGGAGCTAGGGCTGGACCATCTTTCCTCTTTGCACTCTCCCTCCCTCCCTCCTAGAGCCTGGATCACAGCCTCCTAATTTGCCTCCTTGCCTCCTCTCTCCAATCCGTCCTCCACACAACCACCCAAGTGACATTCTAGTAAATTGTGAGCTCCTCCGTGACAGGGACTGTTTTTGGCTTCATTTATACCCCTAGCACTTAGCCCAATGCCCGGCACATAGCAGGCACTTAACAGCTGTTTCTTAGCTTGACTTGGCTTCCTCAACACAGATCTGACCATGTCACTCCCCTGCTCAAGAAGCCTCTGTGGCTAAAAGAAAATGCAAATTTAGCATTAAAACCCCCTCCTCACACACTCTGTATTCCAGAAAAACTCAGCCTTCTTGCTGTTTCCCACATACAACCTTTCGTCTTCTGCTTCCGTGCCTTTACCTGACCCGATGCCTGAAATGCTCTCTCTTCTGCCCACACCTCATGGCATCCCTGGTTCCTTTGTAAGGGTGCGAGGCAAAGTCCCTGCAGGCTGGGTTGCTGTTTGCTTGTGTCTGACCCTCCGTGGCCCCATTTGGGGTTTTCTTGGCAAAGATACGGGAGGGGTTTGTCATTTACTTCTTCAGCTCATTTTACAGGTGAGGAAACTGAGGCAAACAGGGCTAACTGACTTGCCCAGGGTCACACAGCTAGTAAGCGTCTGAGGCTGGATTTGAACTGGCACTCTAGCCATCAAGCCACCTAGCTCCCTTTAGACTTTATTCTTTTCCAACCTTTAGTAGCAGCGTTAGCCTGTGGAAAGGCCTGAATTCCCTGAGCAGTTGGCTGAGATGATGACCTTGCCCCCAGTGTAAATTTGCCTCTGAATATTTTCTGTTCCCACTAAGTAAAAACTGAGAGAACCCTAACCCCCAGACCCATTTAGTGGTTACTGGGGGAAAATTGAGAGCTGGAAGGGAGCTCAGAGGCCATGTTGTCCAATCTCCACTTTTTTTTGGTTAGGCAATGGGGTTAAGTGACTTGTGCAAGGTCACACAGCCAGTAAGTGTTATGTGTCTGAGGTCAGATTTGAACTCAGGTCCTGCTGAGTCCAGGGCTGGTGCCCTATCCACTGTGCCACCTTGCTGCCCCCGACCTCCACATTTTAAAGATGAGGAGGCTGAGGCCGGGGCAGCACAGTACCTTGCCTGAGATTACACAGGTAATAAATGTCAGCGGTGTTTTGCCTCCCTAACCGAGATGCACGCGTGTGATACAATCATGTACATGTGATACATACACATATTGATACATATTTTTGATACATTGTGTATTTTCACATGTATATATGTAAATACGTAGTGGTACACACGCATTTTGATACCCAGTGAGACATATATTTATTTATTTATATTCATATGCAGATACACAGTGGTCATTCACCATGGACTAGGGTGACAGCTTTAACCCGGGACCCTTACCCGCCTTCCTGATTTCCCTCATTTAGTCTGGTAAATGAATGGGCATGGGAAAAGGTCTGGAGGTATTCTATACCCAGGATGTGAGGCATTTGTCTCAGCTAAGTGCTCAGAGAACAGTTGGTCTACCCACAGGCAGACGTACCCCCTTAAGGTCTGAAAAGGGCAGAGCCAGAAAGGGGCTGGCCCAGGGCCTCCCATCTTTCAAGTTTAGCTCTGGGGCTCTCTCCTGCTAAGGAGAGGATGTTCCCACCTGCACCCCCAATTGTTACAGCCCCTATGCCCATCTATGAGCCGCTAGAGTCATTAGCTTCCTCCCTTGACCAGTGGACTCTGTTACCTCTGGTATTATTTTCACATCATAAATTACAAAGTCATTCTCTCTCTTTTTTTTTTTTGTGGCTAGGCAGTGGGGTTGAGTGGCTTGCCCAGGGTCACACAGCTAGTGAGTGTCAAAGTGTCAAGTATCTGAGGCCAGATTTGAACTCAGGTCCTCCTGACTGTCCTGGCTGGTGCTCCATCTACTGCGCCACCTAGCTGCGCCTACAAAATCATCCCGAGGCGGGCCACTCACCCCGGAGCCAAAATTGCTTGGTATGGCTCTGGTCACGACATCCTCATGCCTCTCACGTGGGCAACGCTCACATTTACGGAGGCTCTCTGTTGCCAGAGGGTGGCCCTCTCCTAAAGATTCCCGTGACTCAGTGGGAAGTAACAGGATTGGGGCTTGAACCCAGACTCATGGATTGTTAAGGCTGGAAGAGAGCTCAGAAATCACCGAACCCAATCCCACTGAATGAATGAATGAATGAGGATTAGAGTCAGAATTAGGGATGAAGGAATGAATTATGAGGCATGTATTGAGCACCTACCATCAGCCAGGCTGAGAATGAGAACACAAAAATGGGACAATCACTGCCCTCCAGGAGCGGGGACATTCTAAGGGTAGAGATGGTGCGGTGCGTGGAGGAAAGCAGGGGCCCCAAAGGGGGCCTGAGCCTGCGGTGTCAGGGAAATGGCTTGTCACGCCTTTCTAGTTACAGTCACAGTATTTATTTGATTCTTCTTCCCGGTCAAATGAGGGAATGTGTTTGGTGGCAGGGCACATGGCAAGATGCCCAGGGAGGCCTGGCATTCCTTGTGAATGGTGCTATTTCATTTGACAAATTAGGAAAGTGAGGCTTATAGACTTGGAAAGACTTGCCCAGGGCAGCTTACAAGTAGCAAAGGCACGACGGGAGCCGTCTTCTGACTCGATCAGAGCAGCCCTCAGACCCACTGAGCTCGTGTTTCCATGGAGGAGCCAGCAGCCCTAAGCCTCCCCATGTGACCCCAAAATACTTCCTGCTTCCACCTGTCCTCCAGGCCCAGCAATGCCCCCATTGCTCAATCATTCCTTTAGGCTAAAGTATTGCATGCCTGTCCAGGAATCTCCTGCCAGTGAGAAGCAGTCTGGCCAGGGCCGGGAGGCTTTGGACCTGGCGTCACAGGCTGGAGCAGGGATTTGGGGGAAAGGGCCCCAGAAAGGGAAGTTTGGATCCTGGGGAAAAAACAAGACGGGTCCAGAGCGTGGCGCTCCCTGCTGAGTCCCAGCAGGAAGTCAGGTCAGGGCCTAGCCTGGCCGGCTATTCAGTGGAGACAGCAGGGTCTTACAATTGAAGGGCAGGGGTTCAAAGCGGGGCTCTGATTCTAGCTCTTTATGTGACCGTGGACCAGCCACTGACCTCTGTGGGCCTTAGTTTCCTCGGCTGTAAACTGACAGAGCTGGAGTCAGGGGCCTCTTGGTGCAACGGTCTGCATAAAGCAAACGCTGAATAGATGTTTTTCATTCATTCATTCATTCATTGGTTCCCTCCAGCTCTAAATCTGGGGATCCTCCAAGGGTGGGAGGCACTGGGGGATGAGAGGAGCAGGGGATAGAGGGATTGTTCCCTCACCATCTTGTCTGGAACCATCCCCAGCTGGAATGAATGGATTTCAGTCTGGAAGGTGGGAGGTCTCAAGCATGCCTGTGAGGTGTTACTCACCACCAGGGGCTCATGAAAGGCTAGATTGTCTGGCCCGCTGCCTTACTTACCAGTAGGGTGCTCAGGGGTCAGCCCCCAGGGCCTGGCATGAGAAGGGTTCCAGGAACTGAATGGCACTTGGAGGGCAGGAGAGGATGGAGCGAGAGGTGGCCTTGGGGTCATGCCCAGCTCCAGTAACAGGTGAATCAGTCGTCTGGGCCTGGAAAAGGACCGGAGGGGATTCTGGGCCAACTGCCTTGGAACAGATTTCCTCCACAACCCCAGGGCAGACCTCCACCAGAGCCCCTAGTGGTGTCCTGGGCTCCAGGCCTCTCCCTTCCTGGACATTCCATTCACCTGGCAGAATCAGCGTGGTAAGGTTCGGGTCTGACCATCTCCCTCCCATACTCCTTCGTTCTCAGAGGCTGCTAGAGAGTTTGGGTACATGGTGACCAACAGACTGTCAGCAAGCCCCTCCCTCCCCATTTCTCCTCACCCCCCTCCCCACCCCCTTCACAGCCAGCTTTCATTAGATTCAATATAATGATGGGAACATAGATTTAGTGCTGGAAAGGACTTTGGAGGTCATTAATTCCAATCCCTGTATTTTATAGATGAGGAAACTGAGGCCTGGAGAAGGTAAATGACTTACCAAGAGTCACACAGCTAGTAAATGTCTGTGGCATGATTTGAACCCAGATCTTCCTGATTCAAGGCAGCTAGGTGGCTCAGAGGAGAGTGCCAGGCCTGGAACTCAGGAAGACCTGAGTTCAAATCCAGATACTTATTAGCTGTGTGACCCTGGGCAAGTCATTTCACCCTGTTTGCCTCAGTTTCCTCAACTACGAAATGAGCTAGAGAAGGAAATGGCAAACCACTCCAGTATCTCTGCCAAGAAAACCCTAAATCGGGTCACGGAGAGGCAGACATGACTGAACAACAAAGCTCCCTGACTCTAATTCAAGTATTTAAATAAATACTTATAATGAATAAATAATAAATATTAAGTATTTGCTATGTACCAGAAGCATGCAGAGATTTAGAGCTAGAGAAACCTTAGAGGTGCAGCCCTCTTCCTTTTACAGATGAGGATGTTGGACCTTAGAGAGGGGAAGGAACCTGACTATGGTTGCACAACTTGTAAGTGTCTGAGGCAGGACTCCAGCCCCAGTCCTCTTGTCCTTTGGTGAGATGGGACCCCTGGAGGCGGGACGAAGGCAGAGTGGCTCAGCCTGCCACTGGTTACACCCTTCTGGATCTGCCTCTGACCTGCCTGCCCGCGCTGATTTCACACGATTCACGCTCTGCCTCCCAGCTCCCCAGGGCCGCCAACTGCTCCCCAGACATTCTCCAGCCCCCTGTCATGTCCAGGCTTTGAACTGAACGTTGGAAAAACCACTGACTGGAGTCAAAGGAGCTGGGTTCAGATCTCACCTGTGATACTTGCTACCTGGGTAACTTTAGGCAAGTCACCTCAACTTCCTAGGCCTCAATTTACCGCTCTGTAAAAGGGGGGGACACTAAATGGGCTCTGAGGTCTCTCCAGCACCAGATCTGATGACTCGCCCAAGGTTACCCAGGAATTAGTGGCAGGGGTGGGAAGAGGACTCAGGTCGTTTCCCTGCCTTGGGCCCAGTCAGTGGGATAAGTAGTTTGCTGGTTGCAGTGGGGGAGCTACTGATGACCAGCCTTCAAGCTGGAGGTCCCTTAGAGTTCAGCTAGGCAAAGTTCTCATTTTACAAAGAAGGAAACCGAGGCCCAGACAGGGCAAATGATTTCCTCAATCTCACCCAGGAAGTTAGTGGCAGATGCAGGATTAGAGTCCGGGTTTCCTGACCAGTGCCCATCCACACTGCCCACCCACACTGCCCGTCCACACTGCCCACCCACACTGCCCATCCACACTGCCCATCCACACTGCCCGTCCACACTACCCACCCACACTGCCCATCCATACTACCCGTGCATGTGGCATGGTGGGAGGGCTGCCTTCCAGAATACTTCTTAGAATGGTAAGCTGCAAGGGAATTCAGAGATCAGTTCCTTTTAGAGAGAAGGAAACTGAGGACCGGAGACAGCAAGGGAATCCCTTGGTCTCCACAGCAAGTTAATGGGAGCCTTGAGACAAGACCCCAGATCTCCCAGCTCTTAATCCTGTGCAGAGACACAACTAGGAATTCCCATACTGGGGGTGATCCACACGATGTTACAGAGCACACCCTCAGCTGAGGTGGGGGAGGGAGTACATAGGGGAGGCAGCACTCGTTGAATCCGACATCTGGTGCCTTCTGCCGTCAATAGCTCATTCTTACTAAGCAGGTGCCAAGCTCTGACATCCAGGCCGGGAAGTGCTTCTAGTACCCTTTAGATGTGTTTCCCTGAGGCAAAGGCCTAGTTGGCCTACCCTAGTTACATCTTCCTACATCCTGTGATGCCTTCCTGCAGGATTAAGGAGTGAGAGCAGTCTCCTAGGCTGCCTAGAAGGAAGGGCCATCTGACGTGGGCTGTTCTGAAACACATTCAAGTAAAGGAGTAAATGCATCAGGGTGGGCTGGGGGATGCTTAGGATGGGAGAGGGAGAATTTTCACTCCTTGGGGGTGTTTATAGGAGGAAAAGCAGAGGGGTAGACTTTTAGTTGCTGGCTCTAGTCCAGACATGTCAGTTTTGATGTTAAGGTGCCCCCAATGTCTTATCTCTACAAACAGAATAGGTGTATATGTATATGTATATATGAGAGAGAAAGAGGTTATAAATATGACCTTTGGAAGGGGAAGCCTGCTAACCATTATTAGCCATTAACAGCTCAGCACAAATTAGTTTATCAGCTGAATTAGCCAGTCACAAGATCCTGAGAGGATGGGACATGGGCACCTAAATTCTGGAGAAATGTGAGAAAGGGGAAACCCAGATGTTCTACAGGATTTTGGGATTAGCCAGGAAGTAGCGGAAAGACTTTGGGAGCACTCTGTCATATTGTCAAGAGCAAGGGCTTCTGAGGCAGAGAAGTCTGGGTTCAAATCCTGCCTTGGCCACTTTTTACCTGGGTGACCTTGGGCAAGTTAATTCTCTTTTGGGGACCTCAGTTTCCTTCTCTCTAAAATGAGGAATTTGGATTAGGTGACCTCTGAGGCCCCTTCTGGCTCTTAGACCTATGAGTCTAGGACTAGCTAGGTAATGCAGTGAATAATAAATTGGGCCTGGAGTCCAGGGGACCTGAGTTCAAATCCAGCCTCAGACACTAGCTATGTGACCCTGGGCAAGTCACTTCACCCTGTTTGCCTCAGTTTTCTCATCTATAAAATGAGCTGGAGAAGGAAATGGCAAACCACTCCAGTATCTTTGCCGAGAAACCTCCAAATGGGGTCAAGAAGAGTCGGACATGACTGAAAAATGGTCGAATGACATTACCAAAAAATAGAGCTGATGTCTCCCAGAACTAGAGATTTGGAGGTGGAAGCTTTGACCCCAAATCCTCTTTTCATGCTAAAGTCAAGAGGCAGCTTAATAATTATGCCCCAAATGTTCTCATTTAGTAGATTGATTCAATTCCATTAAACAAACCCCAGCTAAGGCCCCCATTGGTGGTGCACCCACAAAGATGAACAGGACCACAGTCCATCTTCCCAGAGCTGACAGGGTACCACATGTACCAAGATATGTGAGATACAAGGCAGCGTGTGATGGGGCAAAGATTCTTAATGCCTTCCCTCTGAGGTTATCTCCAATTTCTCCTGCCAATAGCTCATCTGTATATGACCATCTAAGTGTTGTCTCCCCCATTAGATCGTGAGTTCCTCGAGGACAGAGACCGTTTTAGGGTTTTGCCTTTCTCTGTATTCCAGAGATTAGCACAATGTCTGGCACACAGTAGGTGCTTAATACATGTTTACTGCCTGCCTGCCTGCCTGACAAATTGCTTAAGGGGAATTCAGGGAGGGAGAGAACTCAATCAGCTCCAAGAGTCAGGGAAGGCTCTCTGGAAGAGGTGGTTTTGAGTTGAGCCTTGAAGGAAGACAAGAATTCTCTAAGGAGGAGGGGTTGAAGGAGAGCATCCACGCCATCCCAAGTGCTGCTCCCCACCCCCCACTCAATATCCCAGTAAAAACTGGAAACTGACTGTGCCTCCATGTGTTTGCAGGCCATCCCCCTGCCTGATGTGCCCTCTCTCCTTGATCCTCCCAGTGTTTTTGTGTTCTTTCTCCTCAAGTTACTTATTCAGATAAGTCTAGCTGTAGGGATACTATATCACCACCTCACGCCCACAATAGAATGGGAGCTGTCTGAGGGCAGATGCCATCTTGGTTTGGTCTTTAAATCCCCACGCTTTACGAAGGGTCTTGCAAACACTAAAGGTTTAATAAATGTTTGTTAATTTGAATTTTCTCCTCAATCCCTTGGCTTCCAAGCCCGCAATTCTACTGAAAGAGTTCTCTTCAAAGCTATCAACGACTCTTAATTCCGAACCGTGATGGCCTGTCCTCAGCCTCCATTGCCTCCTTTACAGCTTTGGATACAGTTGGCCACCTCTTCCTCCTATTCTCTCTCTGTCTCTCTTCCTTTGTCTCTGTCTCCTTCTCTCTGTCTCTCCCTCTCTCCCTTTGTCTCTCTCTCCCTCAGTCTCTCTGTCCCACTCTGTGTCTCTCTCCCTCTGCTTCTCTCTCCCTCTGCTTCTCTCTCTCCCTGTCTCTCCTTTCTCTCTCTCTCTCTCTCTCTCTCTCTCTCTCTCTCTCTCTCTCTCTCTCTCTCTCTCTCTCTCTCTTTCTCACTCTCTGTCCTTGATCTGACCCCCATCTTCTTCCCAGGCTCCTTTGCTGGATCACCATCAGTCCCTCACTCCCTGTTGTCTGGGTAACAAACTCTTCTCCGTACATCCAGTATTTCATGCCTCCTTTCCAACCAGTTCTTCACATGGCCAACAAAATAATCTTCACATGGCACATATCTGCCTACATCACTCACCTTCTCAAAAATCCTCAATGGCTCCCTGTTACCTTGAGGACATAATATTAGCTTCCACAGTCTGGTTCTAACTTCAGCCCCAATGGCCTACTCCCCAGATATGGTCAGTCCTCTCACATCTCCTGGCTCCCCCTCCCCCAGAGTATAATCTCTGACCATGTCTGTCTTTCAGAATCATTTTCCTTCCTAGATTCTCCCTGAATGCTCTCTCCTCTGGCACCATCACCCACATCTTGCCTATCTGTGAATGGGGGGGATCTCTGCCTAGCACCCACCCCTGGAATGTAAGCTCCCTGAGGGTAGATCAGTTTTATTTTTGTTTCATATCGCTAATTTGTAGCATGGTGTCTGGGACATAGTAAGCACTTAACAAATACAGACGGATGTCATCCAGCCCTGACATCCCCTGTTCTAAGGCCCCTCCCAGCCCTGACATTCCCTGTTCTAAGGTCCCTCCCAGCTCTAACATCCCCTGTTCTAAGGCCCCTTCTAGCTCTATGGGTCAGCAGTTAAGATTTCTACATAATTAACTATAGCCTTAAAGGGGGATGGGGAGCAGGGAAGGAATTCAGAAAACACTGTTTCTGAGAAGCTGGGTCTTATCAATCTGAGGAGGGGTTGGTGGCATGATGGGGTAGAATTCAGTCCTGCTCCCCCTTCAGCCCCCATCCTCACCAGTCCACTATTTTATCAGCCTCCCCAGGCCCTGCTAATCAGTATCCCCTATCCATCAGCCCTGAGAGGAGCTTGGAACAGGCCTTATCATTTCTCTTGCTTAGGGAGATTAGATGGCCCTCTCTGATCACGGGGCTGCTACTGTTGGTGACTGGGCAGAAAACAGATTAGATGTGGAGCCGGAGATGGAGTTCAGTCCCTCCCTGAGGCCTGGATCCTACACTCTCTTCTGTCACAAATTACCAGCTCTCCTTGGTCACACCACCTCCTGGCTATGGACCCTGGTTTTTACCTCTATCAGTGGAGGAAGTGAACCCTAATTCTGAGATCAGACCTTTCCAGTTCTAAGGCCCCTCCTAGCCCTGACATCCCCTGTTCTAAGCCTCTCCCAGCTCTGACATACCCTGTTCTTTTTAAAAAAAATTTATTAATTTATTTTGATTTATCGACAATCACTTCCATACGCTTTTGAGTTTAAAATTTTTCTCCCCCTTCCTCCCCACCACTCTCCCCAAGACAGTGCACAATCTGATATAGGCTATACATTTACATTCCTATTAAACATATTTTCACATTAGTGAAGTTGTAAGTAAAAATTAAAACCAATAGGAGCAACCATCGGAAAGAGGAAACAAAACTCAACAGAAGAGAAAAAAATAGCAATTCAACTTCCATAGCTCTGTCTTTGGATGTGGACAGCATTTTCCATCATGAGGCCTCTGGAGATGTCTTAGATCCTTGTAATGCTGAGAAGGGTTAAGTTTATCAATATTAGTCATGACACAACATGGCTGTTATTGTGTACAAAGTCCTCTTGGTTCTACTCACTTCACTCAGCATCAGACCGTACAAATCTTTCCAGGTTTTTCTGAAGTCCTCCTGTTCATCATTTCTTATAGCACAATAGTATTCCATTACATTCATATACCACACCTTGCTCAGCCATTCCCCAGTTGATGGGCATCCTCTCAATTTCCAATTCTTTGCTGCTATAAATATTTTTGCACACGTGGGTCCTTTTCCCATTTGTTTGATCTCTTTGGGATATAGCCCTAGAAGTGCTATTGCTGGGTCAAAGGCTATGCACATTTTTATAGCCCTTTGGCATAGTTCCAAATTGTTCTCCAAAATGGTTGGATCATTTCACAACTCCACCAACAATGCATTAGTGTTCCAATTTTCCCACATCTTCTCCAACATTTATCATTTTCCTGTTTTGTCATGTTGGCCAATCTGATAGGTGTGATGTGACCTCAGAGTTGTTTTGATTTGCATGTCTCTAATAAATAGTGATTTAGAGCATTTTTTCATATGACTATAGATGGCTTTAATTTATTCATCTGAGAACTGTCTGTTCATATCCTTTGGCCATTTATCAATTGGGTAATGGCTTGTGTTCTTATAAATTTGTCTTAATTCTCTATATATTTTAGAAATGAGGCCTTTATCAGAGAGACTGGTTGTAAAAATTCTTTCCCAATTTTCTACCTTCCTTCTAATCTTAGTTGCATTGGCTTTGTTTGTACAAAAACTTTTCAATTTAATGTAATCAAAATTATCCATTTTGCTTTTCATAATGTTCTCTATCTATCTCCTTGGTCATGAATTCTTCTGTTCTCCATAGATCTGATAGGTAAACTATTCCTTGTTCTCCCAGTTTACTTATGGTATCAGCCTTTATATCTAAGTCATGAACCCATTTTGACTTTATTTTGGTATATGGTGTGAGATTTGGGTCTATGCCTAGTTTCTGCCATACTCTTTTCCAGTTTTCCCAGCAGTTTTTTTCAAAGAGTGGGTTCTTATCCCAGAAGCTGGGGTCTTTGGGTTTATCAAATAATAGATTACTATAGTCATTGACTACTGTGTCTTGCATATTTAACCTATTCCACTGATCCACCTCTATTTCTTAGCCAGTTCCAAGCAGTTTTGATGATTGCTGCTTTATAATACAATTTAAGATCTGGAATGGCTAAACACCTTCCCCTGCATTTCTTTTCATCAGTTCCCTTGATAATCTGGACCTTTTGTTCTTCTGAATGAATCTTGTTATCATTTTTTCTAACTCTATAAAATAATTTTTGGTAGTTTGATTGGTATGGTACTAAATAAGTAAATTAGATTAGGTAGAATTGTCATTTTTATTATATTAGCTCGGCCTACCCATGAGCAACTGATGACATCCCCTGTTCCAAGGCCCCTCCAGCCCTGACATCCCCTATTCTAAGGCCCTCCAGCCCTGACATCCTCTGTTCTAAGGCCCCTCCCAGCTCTGACATCCTTTGTTCTAAGGCCCCTCCCAGCTCTGACATCCCCTGTTCTAAGGCCCTCCAGCTCGGACATTCCCTGCTCTTAGATCCTTTTTTCAGCTGGTTGGGCAGCTGGTTACTGCCTTTCATAAAACCATTGCCCACATTTCGATCATGCTTTCCAGTTTACAAAAAAGCTTTACTCCACATGCCCCTCGAGGCAGGTTCAGCAATGACTATTGTTCCAATTTACACTTAAGGAAATGGAGTGTGACCTTGTGAGTCACGGGCTGTGTGAGTCACAACCAAAGAAGCGACATTTAGTCCTAGAAGAAACCTTAAGGATCTTGGCATTGCAGCCCCTTGTTTTACAGATGAGGAAACTGAAGCCCACAGAGGGAGGCAATTTGCTCAGATCCATCCAGATCTGGGATCCAAGCAGAACTCCTCTGAGACTCGAAACCCAGCAGTGTCCTCGTGCTACCCCTGGCCTGTGATGAAGAATCACAGAATATTCGAGGTAGAAGAGACCTTGGGAGTTATCACAAGCTTGTATGTTTAGGTTCCTGGGACCTCAGATGTCACCTAGTCCAACCCCCTCATTTTACAGGGGAGGAAACTGAGGCCCAGAGAGGAAGAAGGGTGTATGCAAGGTCACACAGCTAGGAAGGTGCTCTCTTCAGTAGACCAAGCCTTGAAAGCGAGGCAGCCTCTGGTTGCATAGAGAAAGGGTGCGGAGCCAGGGAGAGACACACCTTCTCTGGGAGGCCCTCTTTCTGACCAGAGCCTGAGACTTAGGGTCCGACCATGGTTCCAATTTAAGAAGTGTGCGAGCATGGCCAAGTTACTGAACCACTCCATCCAAGGACAGAGAGATTATTCAGAGGAAAGGGGATGAACTGGGCCCTTGACCATCCATCCATCCCTGGGCCTCTAAGAAGGCCTCTGCTCAAGCCACTGCAGACCAACGGGTGTGTCTGGCTTATAACAGCTACACTTTAGGGTCTGCAGAGCACTTTACGATGAATTCTACCTCAGAACAACCTTGGGAGGGAGGTGCTATTATCCCCATTTTATACTGGAGGAAATTGAGGCAGACAGGAGTTATGTGATTTGCCCAGGGTCACAGCTGAAAATCCCAAAGGCCGAATTTGAATCCAGGCCCTCCTGGGTCTAAGTCCAACATTCTCCATTACACCAACCACCCACCTGCGGTGAAGATGAGGCTAAGACCTTCCTCGGGGACTCAGCAGTTTTAGTCAACCAATGGTTTTTTTCAAACCATTATTTATTTATTTTTAACATTCCTTTAAAATTTTTTTTTAGTCCCGAATTCTCTTCTTCCCTTTAATCTGTCTCCCCCATTGAGAGGGCATGCAATGTATCAAAATATGCAAAACATGCTTCTGTATTAGCTATTCAGCCTGTTCCATATCAGGTGCTCTGCTGGGTCCTGGAGGCAGAGAAAGCAAACACGAAACGGCCCCTGCCCTCTCGCAGCTTACATTCTGCTGAAAGAAGCTGTACATGCAAGTCAATACAAATGGGTGCAAAGTGATTTTGGTGGGGTGCCTTGGGACACTGAGGGGTTCAAGCTTGGCTTTGTGTGGGAGCTGAGCCTTTGAAAGCTGGGGGTAAGCGGGGAGGCGTTCCAGGGAGGAGGTGCAGCCTAGCATGGTAACCAAAAATGTGGGAGTAGACCAGCCTGGTTAGAATGCAGAACAGTTGAGGGGGAGTTGGGAAAAGGAAGTTGGAACCAGGTTATGACAGGCTTTAAAGCTGCCCAGAAGGGTTTGCCTGTGATTCTGGAGTAATAATAATAATAATAATAATAATAATAATAGGCGGTGTGGTAACATGAGAGATGTGGGCTTTGGGATGCTATGCAGACGATGGGTTTGGGAAGGGGAGAGAGGGGAGGCAGGGAGACATCACTTAGGAGCTGCAATGGTCCAGGGCCTGAGTGTCGGAGACGAAAGCCTGGGAAGTCTCTGTCTGCCTCCCCGTTGCCCACTTTCCCTTCAGGTTCCTGCCTCTGGCCTCCTCCTGCTCCTGGGACCTTTCCCATTCCTGCCCCCCTTTCCAGAGCGGAGGCCACCTCAGCCCAGCCCAGCACCTGGGCCCCTGTGCTGACCAGCACACATCTGGGCAAGCGGGAGTCACTGCCAAGTCTGGGCAGCCTCTTGCCCCGGAGCCGGCATTGTTAGTGCCCGGCTCGCGGGGAGGTGGGCCCTTGGGGAGGCAGATGGTTAACCTCGTGCCTGCCTGACATGTGGGCCCAGCACTGGGAAGGCAGGGAGGGGGCCAGTCGGTCCAGAGGGCTCCGATTCTGCCTGCGAATGGCTTTTGTGCTCCGGAATACCAGACCGGGGAAGTGGTCTCTGCCAGCCTGGGAACAGCCTCCAACAATAATGTTTTCCCTCATGATGTCCAGAGGCATCAGCTGAACGCTAATTCAAACCAGCCCCCGCCTGGAGGCTCAGGCAGGGAGAACTCCCAGCCTGCCTCCTAATGCCAAGGGAAGGAGCCAGCCAACGGGACAGATGTGCTGAGTCTTCTTAATGGGATCCATTCTGCCCCAAGGACGCCACTCCCTGAGGTGAGCCACCCCAGCCCCCAGCCTGGGTCAGCCTTCAAGGACCCTTTGAGAGGGAAGGCAGGATGTGGTCGCCCTTGTCCAGTGTGGCCCCTGGTAGGAGTGCCCTCACCAAGCAAGCTGAAATGATGCCCATCAGGCCAGGCCACTGGGCTGGCTGCCAGGGGCTCTGATGATGCAACCAGAGCCATCCTCATCCCCTCAATACATGTGGAGCCAGTTGGGAGGTATAGGAGGTAGAATGCTGGATTTGGAATCTAGAAGACCTGGGTTCAAATCCTTCCTCCAACTCTTACTCGCCATGTGCCCTTGGGAAAGTCATGAAACTCTCTGAGACCATTTCCTCATCTGTAAAATTGGAACAATCCCAGGACTGAAATGAGGATAAAGTGAGATAATGTTTGCAAACCTTAAAGTGCTACAGAAATGTTCATTGTAACAATATTTGCTTTTTTTTTTTATCCTCATGACCACCTTGGGAAGTAGGTGCTGTTATCATCCTCATTTTATAGATGAGGAAACTGAGGCAGGGGAAAGTTAAATGACTTGCTCAGGGTCACCTAGCTAGTATCTGAAATGGGATTCAAACCCTGATCTGCCTGACTCTATTTCCCCAGGTCCCATCGCCCTCTGTAGATCTCCCCTTTCTGCTGATAGATTAATGGAGATCCTGCTGGTAGTAATGCCATTTATAACTGGGTCAAGCTTCCATGTGACAAAGGCAGTTTACAAAGCATGCCAATAAGCCAGAGTCCAGAGGAGGGCAGCCAGCATGGGAAGCACCTGGCATCCAGCTCATGTCATGATCAAACTAGGAGTGGTTAGCCTGGTGGAGAGGCAGGCCTATGAGCTGCGTTCAGCTCTTTGTGGGGCCCTCACATCAGCACAAGCTTCCCAAAGGGGAATGGGCTGCCTGGAAAGGTAGTGAATTCCCTGTCACCAGAGGGCTTCATGTGGAGAATGGATGACCATTTGTCTAGAGTGTGATAATGTGGGTTGGGCTAAGTGGCTTCTGGGGTCAGTCAGGCAATCAATAAGAATATTTTAAGCGCCTACTGTTTGCCAGGCACTGTGCTAAGCCCTGAGGATACAAAGAAGGGAAAAAACATGGTCCCTGCCCTCAAGGAGCTTCCAATCTAATGGCAGAGCCCCCACACAAACAACTATACATACAAGATATAGACAAGGTGAAGAGAAGGTACAAATCCCAGAAGGAGGAAGGCAATAGGGAGGGAGGGGAGTCCAGGAAAGGCCTCTTGCACCAAGTGGGATTTGAGAAGAGGCTTGAAGGAAGCCAAAAGGGGTGGGGAGGAGGGAGAAGCCTCGCCAACGTGGCAGACGCCCAGTGCTGGCGTGAGGAGTGGAGAGAGGGAGTGTCGCCCGTGAGGGCAGCAAGGTGTCCAGCTTAGTGGGATTGGAGAGTTCATAGAGGGCCCTTCTGAGATTCTGTCCCTGAGAGGCAGGGCTCCTACAATCAGACAGATCCCAGAACACGATCGCCTTTCATCCCATTCCCACACCGTGATTTGGTCAGCCGTTCCCCGATTGATGGACGCCACCTACAGTTCCTTGTTGCCACAAGAGGAGGTGCTCCCATAGTCTTGTTCACACAGATCCTTGTCCTCTTTGGTCACTAGGCCAAGGCCTAGGTGCAATATTGCCGGGTCAAAGGGCATGCGCCGTTTAGTGACTTTTGGGGGACGACTCCAAATTCCTTCTCAGAAAGGCCGGGTCACTTCTCTTGAACATCGCCTTCCCTGCAAGGCCTCTTCTCATCCTGGTCAGCTCCTTCTAGACGAGCGCCATCTTGTCCCTCGTGGCTCCCGGAAGAGAATCCCACCGACAGAGGACATAGGGGCTTTTCGTCTTCCTCAGGCCTGGAAGCTTCTGAGCATAGTGAGACCCTGAACGAGTCACCCACATTCTCGGGGCCCAGGGGATTCTCTGAGATAATAAAAAGGTGCCAACCTTCTCCGGCCAAGGGAGTTTCCTCATTGGAGAAGACTCATATCAACAAAAGCAGTCCCAATCCCCATCACTCCCACAGTGTATTACATGTCTTTTGTACGTACAGATAGACACACATGCAATGTATGTAAATATAAAAAAGATGTGTATGTATATAAAGAAGATTTGGGAGCTTTTATATGAGTTTCCCTATAGCTGGACAATATATAGGATATAGATAATATTATATACAATATTAACACTTTAACATTATATACAATATTAATACTTCAGTGTTCATATATAGCTTCACAATGAGTTTGCAACTCACTAAAGCTCCTAAATCTATTTCCATCTATCTATATCTTTATATCTATATATACACACACACACATAAAGCATATATTACTATGTACAGTACACATATATTGTATATAGCTATATATAACATGTTACTATGCATTGATATAGATAAATAAAATATATATAGTTTCACAATGTTTGTAGTTCACTAAAGCTCCTAAATCTTTTTCATATATGTGTGCGTATGTGTATATGCATATATGTATATGTATATGTATACACACATACATATTATATATCATATATTACTCTATACAGCTATGAATAGCATATATAACTCTATAGCTAAAAATAACAGAACTATGCAGCCCTATATAACACATAGCTATATAGATATAGCTATATTATCATGTATAACCTATTATTATATATGACACGTATTCCTTTACATAGCTATACATAATATATATTACTCTTTATATAGCTATATATGGCATAGATTATTACATTCAACACATATTTATATGTAGATACGTATAACATATATTACTATGTATAGCCAATCTTTTGAAAATCAGTTCTTGTACTTGTGAAATTTATTCTTTGAAACTGAGTGTAAGATTTTCCATTTACTCCTATTGAATTCCACGCGACCAGATTCAGTTCAGTGATCCCTCCCAGCATGGGGTCAATGGCACATTGGATAACTCCATTATTTATGCTCTTATGACAAACATTAATAAAAGGATATAATTGAGTAGGCCAAGTAGAGATCTCTGGGCCACTGGTGATCTCTTTCCAGTTGACGTTAAATGGTTAATGACTATGCTTTGGGGCTGCCTGTTCAATCATTTCCGATTCGATCTAAATGTACTATCTTTGAAGCTGCATTTCTGTATCTTTTTCATGTGAAAAGCACGAGAACTTTATTGAATATTTTGCTATCCTCTATGTGCAGCATTGTCTTAACGTGCCAACTTAGTAATCTCATCAAAAACAGAGACGGAATTAGCCTGATGTGACCTGTCTTTATGTTACAGTTATATCTGGAAGGGGAAACAATCCCTCTCTCCTCCTCCTCCCACAGATGTACATATTTTATGGATTGAGTAAATAAAAGCGAGTAAAAACACCTGAAAACCAATGAGCATGTCTGGCAATGTATATACCATTCTGCCCCAGTAGACCACTGCCTCTCAAAGCAGGACTTGATCTTAATGAAGCCAAGCTCTCTCTGTGTCGTCCCCATCCCCTTTTCTAGGTGTTCACTAACCATTTCTTTCATAATCCTTCCTTCCTAGGACTTTGCCAGGAATTGAAATGAAGCTCACTGGCCTATAGTTTGAGAAAATGGGGTTATTTCTAAGACTTATTCCTCAATGAATACATGGTCCAAGAATATGAACATACTGTTCTCAAAAGAGGCATTGTGAGCTATGAATGCTAGGAAATGATCATATCATATGAAAGATTGCTGAAATCACTAATAATAAGAGAAATGTAGATCAAAACAACTTTGAAGTTCCAGCTC
This sequence comes from Phascolarctos cinereus, assembly GCF_003287225.1. Lineage (NCBI taxonomy): Eukaryota > Metazoa > Chordata > Mammalia > Diprotodontia > Phascolarctidae > Phascolarctos > Phascolarctos cinereus. Next base: position 718,623,773 of record NW_027555847.1, read on the forward strand.
ACACTCAGCTAATTGGCAAAGATGACAAAAAACAGGAATAGTCAATGTTGGAGGGGCTGTGGAAAGACAGGCACATTAATGGCATTCATTGTGGTAGAGTTAATTAATTTGGCCCTGATTGGAGACTCCAATCCCTGTACCTAGGATAGAAAAGAGTGAATGAAAAGGCCAAAGGCCCAAGCCTAGGGGATCTCCTTGGGGTCCACATGGATGAGAAAGAGAAGAAGGTCCTAAGACCTCCCCCTTACAAAATCTCACCAGCTACGAGTCATCTCCCTCCCCCAGACATGAATGCCACCAAAAACATGGCTAGTACCAACTCAGGCCCTTTTGAAGATTCAGACAATTCTGGCAACACAGTGTGAGAAGGAAGACTCCTCCCAAGTATGTGGCAGGCCATCTGGAACCAGTTGCAGAATGCCCATGCATGTTCTAGGCCTCCCAGTTTTCCCAGAAGCAACTCCCTATCATCCTCCATGGGAATGGTGACATCTTAGTGAACTGAAGGGGGCAGTGTATGCACCAGATGCCACCATGACCTAAAGAAGCATAGAGAGATTTACATGAACTGATGCAAAGAGACACTACTGAAGCAGTCTAACACGGAAAAAACAAAAACCACAAAATACTTGAAACTGAATGTTGCAAAATTATAAGCAATAAACTAAAATAAAATAAGAGAGAAGATGCTTCCCCAGACTCCTTTGCAGAGGTCAAAGTTCACAGGTGTGGAACATTGCATGTAATGTCAGATCTGTTTTGCTGAAACTTATTTATCTTCTTTTTAAAATAATTCCTTGTTATAAGGTATGGCTTTTAGGGAGGGAGGGGGGAAGAATTTTAGGAGAAGGAGAAATTTAAGCAACATGAAAAAGACATCAACAAAAATGATTTTTTTAAAAAAGTAATATTCCCTCAAAAAAATGGAGGTGATGTAAAAGCAAAAGAGCTCAATATTTTAGGAACAAAATGAAAGAAAATGGAATCCTTTGCAATCTGATGCAATCCTGTAAAACTATCTTCTTTCCTTGGAGGTTTTTCAGAGATGATTAGAGGGGGTGCAGTGGATAAAGACTGGACTTGGAATCGGGAAGACTCATCTTCATGAGTTCAAATCCAGGCTCAGATACACTTAGTAGCTGGGCAAATCACTTAACCCCATTTGCCTCAGTTTCCTCACCTGTAAAAAGAGCTTGAGAAGGACATGGAAAGCTGTGTGTTACAGATAGTTGAACACAACTGAAATGATTAAACAGCCGAACAGTAATCCCCTCTGCCAGGGCTTGCCACCTCTGTGGATGTGGTTTATCCAGTCTTGGCAGTGTGAGAAGAGGCAGAGCTTCCAGGAATAAGGAGGCACTGGTCCCTCTGTCCTCTATTCCAGCCAGATCCCACCCAGGGCATAATGCTCAGTCCTGAGAGTCCCAAGTTTGAGAAGCCATGCAGAGAAGATGGAGCGTGTCCAGAGAAGGCAACCAGGATGATGAAGGGTCTCAGAGGGACAATGGCGCTTGAGCTGAGCTCTGAAAGAAGCTGGGGATTTTAAGAGGCAGAGGTGAGGACGGAGAGTCTTGTGCCTTGGGGGACTGGCAATACAAGGACCCAAAGATGGAGGCAGGGCAGTTTTGTGGGAACACAGAGCACATGAAGATGAGTAAGGAGACTGGAAAGTAGGAAGGGCCCAGGTTGGGAAGGGCTTTAAATGCCAAATGGGGGACTCCATATGTGAGCCTAGAGGTAGTAAATAGCCACTGACCAATTGGTTGGTGACATGGTCAGACCTAGGTTTTAGGAAAAGGCAGCTGAGTGGAGGATGGTCTGAAGTGGGGAGAGACTTAAGGCAGGGACCCCTATCAGAAGGCTGTTATGAAAGTAGAGCAACCTTAAGCTATCAAATTGGCAAAGATGTCAAAAAGGGGGAAATGACAATCGTTGGAGGGGCTGTGGTAAATAGGCACATTAGGGCACTGTTAAGGGGCTTCTGTAAATTGGTCCACCATTTTGGAAAGAAGTTTGGAGCCATGACTGAAAAGTAAAAAAAGGTATATCCTCTGACCCAATGCTACCATGACAAGGTCTACATACCCAAAGAGATCAAAGAAAGAGGAAAAGGACCCACATGGACAAAAATATTCAGAGCAGCTTTTTTTGTGGTGGCAAAAAAACCAAGAGGGTGGTCATTGACTGGTGAATGGCTGAGCGAATGATATCATATGAATGTAATGGAATATTAGCACACTATAAGAAAGGATGAAGGGGATGGCTTCAGAGAAACCAGAGAAGACTTGTATGAAGCAACACAGAGTGAAGTGGCAGAACCAGGAGAACAATTTATGCAATAATAATGATATTGTAAAGACAATGGCTTTTGAAGACTTGAGAATTCTCATTCAAAGCAAGTACCAAGTGTGATTCCAGGGAACTGAAAGGACCTGCTTTCTAGCAGAGAAGTGGTGGGCTCAGGGTGCAGAGTGAGACAAACATTTTTGGACATGGCCAACATGAGAATTTATTTTGCATGATTGCGTATTTGTTACATGAGTTGGGTCTTCAAAAAAAGAAAAGAACTGTGTTTTTTCCCATTGGTTGGGGGATAGGCGAGTGGAAGGAAGAAGGGGGTGAGGAATAGTGTTTTCCCATTCTAAAGTCCAAACAAATGGGAGTCTTGAGAGAAGAAAAAGTTTGGAGCAGCCACAGTGGTCAATGATATTATTGTTCAGTCACGTCCAACTCTCCATGACTCCATTTGAAGTTTTCTCGGCAAAGATGCTGGAGTGGTTTGCCATTTCCTTCTCCAGCCCATTTTACAGATGAGAAAATGGAGTTAAGTGACTTGCCCAGGGTCACACAGCTAGTAAGTGTTTGAGGCCAAATTTGAACTCAGGTCTTTCTGATTCCAGGCTCAGCACTCTATCTGCTGCACTACCTAGCTGCTCTGGTCAAGGATGTAGAGAGTTGATTAAAGGCAGAGCAGAAAGATGGCCTTGCTGCAGTGAAGGCCTAGTTGAGGTAAGGTAACATAAATGTGTAATGGACTCAATCACAGGGTCCCATAAATTCCTCCAGCTCTCTTCAATGGCAAGAGAGAAGGAGGGAAAGAAGTGGATTGGGCAGGGAGTGATCAGTGTTGTTTCGTCCAGAAGGCCAGCCTTGCAGCACTGGAGCCTACAGGAGCCTGGGGTGAGGGTGAGGGATGAGGAAGTACAGCAGGTATTTCAGAGGGTCAGGAAGCTGAACTCAGCAGCAGGCTTGAGCAGAGTCTGGCCACGCTGTAAAAACCTGCGCCCCCCAGAGCCGTGTCAAGGGGCTTCCTCCTCCTTCTTGCTCACAAGTTCAGACATGGAGGGGTCACTTCCCTCCACAAGGTTCCCATCATTTTTGGCCCCAGTGACCACTTCCTTTTTTGTTGGTTGGTGAGAATTAGGTCGACAATGACGGTTCCCCTTAGAGATAGCCATGTTTCTCTATACCTGCATGACTGTAATGGAAAGAGAATGTGCAATGGCCAGGAGCTGCCTAGAAAGGGTTTGGGGATCGGAGGTCACAGCTTCCCTATGTTTTCCATGAAACATACTGGGTGACTACCCCCCCATGTAAAAACCTCCATGGTGTGGAGGGGGAGAGTTCTGAAGACTCTTGCTCTATCCTTATGTATGTCTTTCCCAAAGGGCTCACAGCTGGGTTTTAGGTCCATCCACTGGGGGTGAAATTAACTCAAACTGCCCCATGTCTGTTTCTTTGTCCTTTTTTTTGTAGCCTCAGCACTTAGCATAGTGCCTGACCCACAGCAGGCACTAAATGAATGCTTGCTGCCTCACTGGTTCACAGTTGGGGGAGCAAGAATCAACATCCTGGCCCCAAACCCCGTACAAATTCTTCATCGCCGTTCTCACTCTCACATTCTTCTTCACCCTTGCCAGCAGACTGACTCAACGCACTTCGCTTTTCTTCCCACCCCAACACCCAGAGGCCATACTTTTCCCCTATCCATAAGCATATTCAGATATGTCAATGGACCTGTGATCTCACTGAATTAGGCGTTCCCTTCAGCGATGCTGATTGTAACTCATTCGTACCTGCCCAGCTTGGGTGACTCTTGCCCAGGTCCTCCCATAAATGCCCCACAGAGGGTCCACTTACTATGCCAATAGCCTTCCTTCCTTTTTCCTGACATTACGAACTGCTTCTAAATCTGCCTATTGGTATTTCCATTTAATACATCTCCGTCCATCCTGTCAATAAAAATAACATGAGAAACTATTAAATGCTTGATGGAAATCTAAGTACACCGTGTCCATTGAATCTAACTTACCAATCTATCAGCAGGATTTTTTAAAACATTTGACGAATTACTTTTATTTATCTATTGTTGACATTCATTTTTTAAAATTTTGAGTTCCACATTCTCTCCCTCCCTCCAGCTCCTCCCCCACCTATTGAGAAGGCAAACAATGTGATGTCAATTGTGCATGTAGAGTCATGCAAACCGTATTTCCATGTTAGCCGTGTTGCAACAACAACCAGAAAAGGTCTGTTTCATTCTGCACTCAGAGTTCATCAGTCCTTTCTCTGGAGGTGGAGAGCAGGCCAGGAGTCTGAAGTGACCCATTCTTGAGGAAGCTACGCTGGCTCTTCACAAGACCGACATTCTGCTCGTGTTGGCCACGGAATGGTCGCAAGACATGAAGTGAAACCTTCGAAAAACTGAAAACGAATATTTCAGTAAGTGATATTGACTAAGCAGATATTTATTTATTATTTGAATATAGCTGGGTGAAAAGGTGGTGAGGTTGGGTGGGGGTGGGAGTGCAGATCCAGAAGTGCAATGCAATTTTCTCCGTTAAAATGAGTGGAAATGGAAGTTTGATTATATGTATTTTTGCTTTATGGCTAGTTACCACAGAATAGATTTTGTCCCTACGATGAGGGATTGGCATACATACCTCCCTGGACTGTTGGAAAGGCGTGGCAAGATGATAAATGCCAGCTATTGTCTTGGGGACAGGGATTACTATCCCCATTTGACAGATGAGGAAACTGAAGCTCAGAGTGATGTGATCCCAGAAGCCAAGCGTTAGAAGGGATTTCAGAGGCCGTCTAGTCCAACCCATCCCTGACCGAGACTCTTTTCTTCATTGCCCACAAGTAGCAACAGAGGTTTTACTCAAAGACTTCTGATGAGGGGAATCCAAGTAATATAACAATAATAATGACAATGGTGATAACAACAGCTAGCATTTATATGGCACTTTATGGCTTGCAAAGCGCTTTATAAACAATCTCATTTGATCCTCACAACAATGCTAGAAGGTCAGTGCTGTCATCATCCCCATTTTACAGATGAGGAAACTGAGGTAGGCACAAGTTGGGTGGCTTGCTTGGAAGTATCTGAAGGTGGGTTATCCTCTCCAGTTTTCCTGACTCCAGGTTCAGCGCACTAACCACTGAACCACCAACTTCTTCCGCTTGTGGACGGCTTTCGTTGTTAGGAAGCTGTTCCTCACCTCAAGCCTTAGTCTGTCTCTCTGTGATTCCTACCCGCACTGCTCCTCATTCTGCCTTCTTGGACCAAACAGAACAGGCCTAATGCTCTTCCAAGGGAGTGTCTTTCGAACAGCGATGGCAGCTAGTGTGGGCCCCTCCCCCCAGCTCTGAGTCTTCTCTCCTCTGGGCTACCCATCCCCAGTGTCTTTAAGCCCTCTTCATACAACATGGACTCAAAGCCTTTTGCCACCCTGGTCACCTCCTTCTGGATACACTCCACCTGGTCTCTGTCATTCCTAAAAACGTGGGGCCTGGAACTGAGTTCTATATTTGAGATTTGGTAGAACCAAGGCAGAGGGGAGGGTGAAACTAATACCACCCTAGTCCTAGCACTATCATCTCCTAATGTTATCCAAGATCGTATCAAGATCATTCTTATCTCACCAACGATGCATGTGGGCATTGGGGGCCCCTAAGACTTCTAGATCTTTGTCACTGTTGCTGTTCTCTAGTCACATGTTCCTGTGCCCCCAAGTTCAGATTTGGATCCTGGGGTAGGAATTTACATCGTGCTCTGCCCAATACTCTTGCTCATCAATTCCTTTTTAGACCCTGGCATCAGCTCCTCCTTCTACCCTGGAGCTATCTGAACATGTGGTCATTGTGATATGATAATATGTGATATGATAATACCAGCATGCATTTCTGGGGCATTTTAAGGCTTTCAAAGCACTTTACACATGCTCTAGTTTGAACTTCACAACAATCCTGGGCAGTAGATACTATTAGTATACCCATTTTACAGCAGAGGCAACTGAGGCTGAGAAAAATGGAGTGACTGCTAGTGAGTATCTCAAGCTGGATTTGAACTCATTTACTGCCTCTCCATCATTGTTTATAAAAATTGCTGTCAGATGCTTTGTAGACATTTTGTCACAGCATCTCCTTTATCTGCCTCTGTTGGTAAAGGACATGAGATGAGTCTGGCACAATCTGTTCTTGATAAAGCAATGATGGCTCTTTGTGATTACTGCTTCCCTTTCTGGATTTTCACTTACCATCCCTTTACTAACATGTTCCAGAATTTTGTCAAGAATGAAATCTAGCAGGGGCAGCTAGGTGTTGCAGTGGATAGAGCACCGGCCTGGAGTCAGGAGGACCTGAGTTCAAATGTGGCCTCAGACACATGATACTCAATAGCTGTGTGACCCTGGGCAAGTCACTTAACCCCAACTCCCTCACAAAAAAAAAAAAAAGACTCTCCTCTCTTTCCATCTTTGCCCTTTGTCATCTTTTGGGTGGTTCTCTCCCTGTGATGATGAAAAACTGCCTGTTTGACAAGAAATAAGTCTAATGATCCTCCTGCCTTGTTTCACCATGCTGCCAAGCTCTTGGTATTTCCTTCCATTTCCCTGGCCCTACTTGGGGACCAGGTAGACAGAAGCAGCCATGAGTATACAGGAATTAACTCCAGTTATCTAATGGGATGCAGACTCATTGCACGTGGCCAACATTCTCTAATTTCTTCCCTCAACCTCCTCGGCTCTCTGAAGTTTTTGTCTTGGATCCTTAGGTTCTAACCTAGTTTCTGGCACAGGGTAAGTATTTAGTGTTCATTGATTGATGGAACAATGATTTGGAGCTAGAGGAGACCTTAAAAGCCCCTGAGGCCAACCCCTTCCTTTTGTAAATAAGGAAATGGAGATACAAAGGTCATATCCGTTTTCCAGCCTTCCATAAATCTCTCCTCGGTCCTTCATGCAACTGCTCGAGAACTTAACTCTGTGCCCCCAAAGAGACAAAAGAATGAAAAGGACCCACATGCACAAAAATATGTGGAGCAGCTCTTTTTGTAGTGGCAAAGAACTGGAAAGCAAAAGGATGCCCATGAGTTGGGGAATGACTGAAGAAGTTGTAGCCTAAGAATGAAGAGCAGAATGGTTCCAGAAAAACCTGAACGGATGCAAAGTGAAGTGAGCAGAACCAGGAAAACAATATATACACTAACAACATTGTAAAGACAAACCACCCGAAAAGACTTCAGAAATGATCACTGCAATGAGCAACCATGATTTCAGAATATCCATGACCAAAAGCCTACTATCGGTTTCCTAGGCCTCAGGGTGCAGAGTGAAACACACATGTTTGGGGCACAGCCAATGTCAAGAATTTCTTTTGTCTGACTATACCTGTTTGTCATAAGGGTTTTGTTTTTCTTTTGTTCCAAAATGGGAGAGAATGAGGTAAAAGGGAGAGAGAATAGATTTTTGTTTTTTATAAAAAGTTTTTAATTTAATTTTTACAAAAGAAATTGGCTGCATGCTTCTCTGGAGTCCAAAGACCAGAGTTTGAATCTTAGCCCTGCCATTTACAGGGTCATCTGTTTGACCCAAGGCAGTGTATTCAGCATGGGGAATAAGCATTGCTTCTAGGCTGTTGGTTGACTGGAAGAGGAAGAGAGATGTGAATGAGCCTGTGCACATTCTCAGCTGTGACTAGCTGAAAAGGGGAGGGGTGCAAAGAAGAAGGCCCCCCTCCCCAGATGCCGGGTGGAACCTCTGATGTGAACTAAAGCCAACCTGTGGGAAACAAACTCTGCAGGATGTGTGACCCTCAAGAAACAGAAACTGAAAGACCTATCACTTTCCCTCAGAGGATTCTAGGAAAGAGAAGAAAGCAGTTTCAGGGGTACAGAGTGAGACTTTGAATTAGGAGGAAATGGCAGAGGCACCAGGGAGAAATGAAAGCTACTGAGGGGGCTGCTCTCAGCTCCGTGACTGACCCAGGGCATGAAGCGAAGACAGGGAGCCTCCAAGTGTCCTCCTCCCCCAGTCAGAGCAGGCTCAAATGACCCCCAGAAAGGTCTGGGAGGGGAGAAGGATGTCAGAACTGGGAGATGCCTTAGAACAGGGGATGTCAGAGCTGGGAGGGACCTTAGAACGGGGGATGTCAGAACCAGGAGGGGCCTTGGAACAGGGGATGTCAGAGCTGGGAGGGACCTTAGAACAGGGGATGTCAGAACCAGGAGGGGCCTTAGAGCAGAGGATGTCAGACCTGGGAGGGACTTAGAACAGAGGATGTCAGGGCTGGGAGGGACCTTAGAACAGGGAATGTCAGAACTAGGAGGGGCCTTAGAACCTAGAACCTAGAATGTCAGGACTAGGAGGGATCTTAGAACAGGGAATGTCAGAGCTTGACAGTCTTTATGGAGTGGGTAGAGAACAAGGAAGAAAACCAGGAAGACCTGGTTTTAAATCCCTCCTCAGACATTTACTGGCTGTGTGATCTTGGGCTAGTCATCTAACCTCTTTTGGTCTGTTTCCTCATTTGTAGAATGAGGGAGGCAATGATCCCTTTAACGTCCACCAAGCACAGTTTTTATGAGCTCATCTGTGCAAATCTGTTTGGCAAACCTTAAAAGGTTGCATAAATGTGAGCTGTTGCTATCAAATAAACACATGTAATAGTTGTCCATATTAAGAGAGTGGTAGCTGCCAGGAGTGAGGAGGGACTCATCTCCCTGGTCAAAGTAGGGGAGGTGAAATCCTCCTTACTCCCCTTGGTCCCTTCCTCTGTTATTCAGTAATCTCTCCTCCTTTAAGGTCCATACAATCCGCATCTCCCAGCCAATCTAAATCGTGGCGCCTGTTGCCCACCCTCTCCTTCCTTCCTCTGTACCTGGCTCACAATTTTCCTCTCGTCCTGATTCCTCCCCTCATACTCGAGGACTTTGATACACATTTTAACTCTTCCTCAAACATATAACCGCTCAGCTCCCACAAACCCTCACCGCTCTGTTCCTCATTCTACTTACCTCCCATGAACTCTTCCTCCACCTCCCTCAGCCATACACAAAGATGGTCAAACCCTCCATTTTGCCTTCACCTGCAAACGCACCACCTCCACATTCAAGAATTCTGAAATACCCACATGACCTATTTGCTTTCCAAGTACTCCTCTTCCTCCCCTCACCAAACCCTATTCTTCATCTATACTGTGACCTCTGACCTTCTGGCCCTTCAGTTCTCTCTCCCCTGCATGAAACATTCTCTTTGCTTTCCCCCATTTTGACTCCTTGGTGAACCAATTCAACTTTACCCTGTTGTCCCTTCTTGAGTCCCTAGCCCCCTTATCACAGATTATGCCCAGCCAAGCCTCTGCCTTGGATCGCTCCCATCATCTTCCACTTTTTCTCCTCTGCATGTGCTACTAAACTGGAGAAAACCATGCGTCATTCTGGTTGGGTCTACTACAGATTTATGTTATACAACTTCAACTGGGCCCTCACCACTGCTAGGCACTCCTGCTCCCTTATTGACCTACTATCCCTTTCTTCACAGAGGCTTTTCCAAACCCTATCATCCCTCCTCAAACCTCCTTTGGTTCCTCCTCCCCTCACCCTCTCAGCTGAGGACCTTGAGAACCTTGTATTTTATAGGAAAAAATGAGACCATTCACCAAAAGCCCCCTCTTTGTCCCCTCTTCCTCATCTCCTATCACTCAGGTTTCTTCTGCCACCCTCTCCTCCTTCACCCCTGTCTCCCACGAGGAGGTGGCCCTTCTCCTTACCAAGGCTCACCCTTTCACCGGCACAAGTGATCTCATTCCATCCTATCTACTCTAACAGATTTCTCCCTCTATCATCCCCATTCTATCATTTATCTTCAATGTCCCTCTGTCCAAAACAGAACTCATTATCTTCCTCCCTAAACCCTCCCCCACCTCCTACCCTCTCTATTACTGTTGAGGGAACCACCATCCTCCCACCCTGCAGGCTCCCGACCTGGGAGTCATCCTGGACTGTTCACTGCCTCTCCCTCCCCCATCACTAAGCTGTTGTCAAGACCTGTTGATGTCAGCTTTTCAGCATCTCCCAAATACACCCCCTTCTCTCCTCTGATATTTATACCCCCCTTGTGCAGGCTCTCCTCACCTCACACTGGGACTATTGCAATCGGCTTGCTTCATCTTTTCCTCTCACATTCATCCTCCATTCAGCCACTCAAGTGTTTTTCCTAAAATTTGAGTCTGATCATGTCACCTCCCCCCACTCAGTAATCTCCAGTGGCTCCCTGTCACCCCCAAGGTCAAATACAAAATGCTCTGTGTGGCTTTCAAAGCCCTTCCTAACCTACCTCTTCAGTCTTCTTACACCTTACTCCCTCACCGGTCTCTTAGCCATTACACAAACAAGAGCCTCCATCCCTTGGCTCTGGGCATTTTCTCCAGGCACCCCTCCCCAAGCCTGGAACACTCCCCCTCCTCCGTTCTGACCACAGACCTCCCCAGCTTTCTTTAAGTCCCATCTAAAATCCCTTCTGTAGGAAGGGTTCTTTTTTTTTTAAATTTTATTAATTTATTTTGATTTATCAACCATCACTTCCATATACTTTTGAGTTGAAAATTTTTCTCCCCTTTCCTCCCTACCACCCTCCCCCAAGACAGCACACAATCTGATATAGGCTATACATATACATTCCTATTAAACATATTTTCACATTAGTGAAGTTGTAAGTAAAAATTAAAACCAATAGGAGGAACCATCAGAAAGAGGAAACAAAACTCAACAGAAGGTAAAAATAAGTGATAGCGATTCAACTTCCATAGTTCTTTCTTTGGATGTGGACAGCATTTTCCATCACGGGGCCTCTGGAGGTGTCTTAGATCCTTGTATTGCTGGGAAGGGTTAAGTGTATCAATATTAGTCATTGTATAACATGGCTGTTATTGTGTACGATGTTCTCTTGGTTCTGCTCACTTCGCTCAGCATCAGACCATACAAGTCTTTCCAGGTTTTTCTGAAGTTGGCCTGTTCATCATTTCTCATAGCACAATAGTATTCCATTACATTCACGTACCACAACTTCCACAGCCATTCCCCAATGGATGGGCATCCTCTCAATGTCCAATTCTTTGCCACCACAGAAAGAGCTGCTATGAATATTTCTGTACATGTGGGTCCTTTTCCCATTTGTTTGATCTCTTTGGGATATAGCCCTAGAAGTGCTATTGCTGGGTCAAAGGGTATACACATTTTGGTAGCCCTTTGGGCATAGAGGAAGGGTTCTTCAACCCCTCAGTTCCAGTGCCTTCACTCTGCTAATTATTTCTTACTTATCCTACTTATTTATTTGCACACATCTGTTTGCTTGTTAACTCTTCTGGGAGCTTGTGAGTACCTCAGGGGCAGAAGCTATCTCCTACCTCTTTCTGAATCCCCAGCACTTAGCATAGATACTGGAATATAGTAGGTGCTTAATTAATTTATTGACTAGTGATTGGTCAGACCACATGCAAAATGTTGTGTTCAGTTCAAAGAGCCTCATTTCAGGAAGGACATTGATAAGATGAAGAAAAAAAGAACTGGGAGGGACAGGTACCTGAAGGGCTGTCCAGCAGAAGGATCACATGTTTGGTTAGCCCCAGCGGGCAGAACTAGGAGAAATGGGCAGAAATTGCAGAGTGGTGGACTTTGGTGAGACCCAGAACACTTTCTCAGGATAAGAGCCACTGAAAATGGTCTGGGCTGTGTTGGGGGTGAGGGGGAACGGATGCCCTGTCCCTGGCAGTCTCTAAGCAGTCTCTAGTCTTCAGACGCTCCTCCGATGGGGGCTCCTCCGATGAGCAGTGCCCACTGGCGGCCCTTCCAGCTGCAACCATCTGTGCTTCTCCATCCATCCTCATCATTGAGTCTTGAGAACGAAATCATTGGTCATTTGAGCTTCTTGTTTATTTGTGTGGCTTCTGGATAAACTGGAAATGACGGTATATGGAGAGAGGAAACGTATGGAAGTCATTAGCCAAAGAAGGGGCCCAGGCCAAAAGCAGGGACGGAGTTGAGAAGGGTTTAAATGAATGCACAGATGGCAGATGTCTAACAGGTCGTTAAGGGAGACCAAGAGGTTGGGATGATCTCTAACCTCTGATGTCAATTATATCCTTCCTGAAAAAAAAAAAACCCTGTTGCTCCTCTCCAAGACAGAAACTGAACAGTGCAGTACCAAGACTATGGGATTTTCCATCCATGGCTAGAAGGCTGCACTTCAGAGTTAAGAAGACCTGGGTTCAAATCCTTCCACTTACTAGCTTTGTGACCCAGGAAAGTCACTTGACCTCTCTGGACCTCAGTTTCCCCATCATTAAAGGGTAGATAATCCCACCCAGTGCCTCTACCTCACAGGGCTGCTTTCGGAATAAATGAGAAAATGTGTGCAAATTACTTTGCAAATCCCCCATGGTGGGATTAAGCCCGCCATGATCATTGGTTGTTCAGTCATTTTTCAGCTGTGTCTGACTCTCTGTGACCCCATTTGGGGTTTTCTTGGCAAAGATACTGGGATGGTTTGCCATTTCCTGCTCCAGCTCATTTTACAGATGAGAAAACTGAGGCAAACAGGGTGAAGTGACTTGCCCAGGGTCACACAGCTAGTAAATGTGTGAGGCTGGATTTGAACTCAGGTCTTCTTGACTCCAGATGGAACCCTCTAACTGCTTTGCCACCTAGCTGCCTCTATGCTAATGTCTGTTAGTTATTATCATCCCAGTTCAGCTATTTATTGTACTGTGTGTGAACTCAGGCCAATCAGGTGAAGTCTCTGGACCTCAATTTCCTCTTCAGTAAAACGAGGGGGTGAGCAAGATGAACTCTGAAGTCCTCTCTAATTCTAAATCTTTGGTTGAGATTCCTAAAATGTGGAGGAGTTGACTTCGAAGAGTTGATTTCAGTGAGTGTTACTGGTGTTTCCTGATGCAGCCAGAGAAAGACTGGCTATGAATGAATGAATGAATGAATGAATGAATGAATGAATGAATGAATGAGTGAATGAGTGAATGAATGAATGAATGAGTGAATGAATGATAAAGCATTTATTACACACTTATTATGTCTCAGGCACTGTGCTAAGTGCTGGAACGAAAAGGTAGCAAGGCAGCCCCTGCCCTCAAGTAGCTTACATTCTAATAATGGAAGACAATTCACAGAGGGAGTGGTATCCAGGGAAGAATGTTTGGTCTGGGAAGTCACAGTGATGGATGGTGAATGGAGCCACAGGGCAAATGATTGATTCATTTCTTTCCAGGAATGGTAGTTAATTTGATTTCCTTTTTTGAAAACTACTATTATTTTAAAATTTGTATTGATCTCTTTCATTTTTACATCACTTTCATTTCCAAGAGAGGTAGCATAGAATAGTGGCTATGGAGTTAGCCTTGGAGCCAAGAAGAGCTGGGTTCAAGTCTTACCTCTGATGCATCCTGGCTGTGTGACTCTGGGCAAGTCACGACCTCTCTGTGTTCTAGGCTACTCTTTAACGCTTTGAGTTGCAAAGAAGGCACCAACCTGCATTGATAGAGGGAGTATCCTCATTTGAGAATTCCCTATATCAGTGAAGTAATATCAGTGAAAATCCCAGCTCCAGTTCCTATTCATATTTGGATGTGTCTATGTCCATGTCCATGTCCATGTCCATGTCCATGTCTATGTCTATATCCATATATGTGTGTATGTGTATATTACAAATATATACATATACATACACATGTATCCATATATACAATATATTTCATTTCTATGTGAATATATACTATTACATTAAATGTATAAATAATATATTGTTTAATATGTAATATATCTTCTACTGATATATACATATATTGATATAACCACACATATGTACATGTATGTATGCATTGATAGATACACGTGTTGATGTATACATGTATGTGTGTATACACTTGTGTGCATTTATATTGGCACCCCTCCTTCCCAAATAGCCCTCCCCAGTAACAAAGAATGCAAAAAGAGAAAGAGGTAGAAAAGCACTTTAGCAAAACTGGCCAAGACATCGGCCAGGTCTGACAGGGTGTGCAGTGTTCCATATCCATAGCTTCTCACCTTGGTTAAGGAGGCTCTTTTGATATCCTTGGATTAGAAGTGACTTCCAATCCCTTGGTCTTCTCCATAGACCAGACAGCGGTGACTGTAGCTCTGGCTTTGGGCCATGGCGGTCCATGTGCCCTATGCCACCAGCCAAGGGATGGAGAGGGGAGTCTTCATCTCTACGGCTTCCGCCTTCATGATGCTACTTCACCTGCTTCTCGTAGGGGGCCAGGGGAGGGGAAAGAATGCTGAGTAATACAATGGGAAAAGGAATCGATTCAGAGTCAGGGGACCTGGGCTGAAATCCCAGCTCTGTGTGACTTTGGGCAGATCACGTCACCTCTGGGACTCAGTTTCTCTACCTGTAAAATGAGGCAGGTGAGATGGCCTCTCAGGTCCTTCCACCCATGAGCCCAATCTTGTTGGCCACAGGCCTCGGATGTCTGGGGAGTAATGGAGTCAGGAAAGAGAGGTTCAATTGCAGCTCAGACATTTGTTGGGTGACTTTGGGGGATTCCCCTGACTTCTCTGAGGTTCTTCTGTGACTGAGAAAGTGTTCTAGCAGAGAGTCTGGAGAGGTGTGTGTGTGTGTGTGTTGTGGTAAGGTCAAGTATGTGTTGGAGGAGAGGGCTTCAGAGGTCCCTCCCAGCTCTGGGATTCTGGGATCCCTTCCCTGCCTCCCTCCCAGGGCTGTCTGTGGTCAGGGTCCAGTGAGATAATGGATACAAAGCACTTTGGAAATAAGTGGGAAAATATACACATGGTCCTTTGTGAAGGCTTTGGTCCTTTAGCAAAGAAAATGCTCCAGACCCAGAACCCAGAAAGCTGTCGGACCCTATCAAAGTCACTTCCCCCCTCGGTTTCCTCATTCGCAGAATGGGGCTGTCATACAAATGCTTCTTTCCCCCCAGGGTTTTTGTGAGGAAAGCTCTTTAGGAACCTTAACATGCTTTGGAAGAAGGGGCTTTGGCCTGGGTTTGGACCCTGGTTCTGACACTTACTAGCTGTGTGACTCCCAGGCAAGTGGCCAAGTCGCTGTCTTTCTTGGTTTCCCACCTGCACTGCGTAAACAAGAGTATTGGCAGCTCACTCCTCTGTCAAAGGAGGGAAAGGGCAGCTCCATGTCTAGGACCCTGCTTCCCTCACAGGAAAAGCTCTTGGTCAGCTGTAGAGGTAATAGGGAGCCCTTTGAGTTTCTTGAGCAGGGGAGTGACAGGGTCAGAACAGCACTTTAGGAAAGTAACTCTGCCATATCTGTGTAGGTGATGGGCTAGTGTGGGGAGACTGGCAGCAGGGCATCTCTTAGTAAGCCACTGCAAGCATCCCCACAAAGAGGGACGGGGCCTGAGTGAGGGGAGAAGGGAACAGAGGTGAGGGGTGTCGGGGAGGCAGATGCCATAGGATCTGGTAACTGATGATGAGAAAGAGGAGAGGGAAGAGCCGGAAGAACTCCGGAAGAACTCTGAGGTTGGGGATGTGGGTGCTTAGAGGAAGGGATGGAAGGGATGGTGGTGCTCTCAGCAGAAATGGAAAAACAGGAGAGTTTGGGGTTACTTTTCCCCTCAGGGCCTCAGTTTCCTCATCTGTAGAGTGGGGTAGTCTGACTGGGGGTCTCTGAGGTCCCTCTTAGCTCTAAATCCTACAATCCAATAAAGGGCCATGTTCACGACAGCCTGGGAGGTTGAGAGTGCAAAATTGGCTACTGATGTTTTATAGACGAGGAGAGTAAAAGTCAGAGGTCAAATGACTGGCTCAAGGTCACACAACTAGTAAGTGGCAGGTGTTGTAACCTGGCTCTCCATGCAATCCTGTGCTCCATTGCCTGCACTGAGCTCTCGCTCTGAAGGCCAAGCCTGTCAGTGTGTCAGTAACACCCTCCCTGCCCCCGCACTTTTCCTGCACCCGGCTCCTGTCAGATAAGTTAAGTAGAAGATGTGGGCTCCCAGGACTTGGGAAAGGTTTCTTCCTGGGAGTATGAAGGCCCAGCAAATTAGAGGGTGATGAGCTGATCTGCTGCCTGGGGCCCTGAGAGCCTCCACAGGCGGGATCCCAGCTTATGGTCATTTGTGTTCAGGCTGGACTGGCGCCTCCTCTGTCTTTGAGAGCCAGATGGTTGGAGAAATGAAGAGTCAGGACCCTGGGGCCTTGTGCAAAGCCAGCCGGCGGGCCAGGGAAAGTCGGACAGCCCCTTGGCTATCCCTGCACATTCCTCTCCAGCTCTGGCATGGATCCACCCTCCAGGTCAGCTCGGTCCTCCTTGCTTCAGCTGGGGGAGGCAAAAGGGGGACCACCTGTACCGATGGGCAAATGGTGGCCCTGGGTCACAGAAGAGCTCAGTCTTAATCTTTGTAAATGTGTTAGCAGCTGACGCATCAGCCCTCCCAGGGAACAGAACGCCTCAGCCTAGCTAGAACGCTTCCAGGGTCTCCCCCCTCCAGACCGATCTCCATCCAGCTGCCAAGGGGCTCTTCCCAAAGCACAATTCTAGGGGCAGCTAGGTGGTGCTGTGAATAGAGCTTTGGCCTTCAAGTCAGGAGGACCTGAGTTCACATCCAGCCTCAGACACTTAACACTTACTAGCTGTGTGACTCTGAGCAAGTCATTTAACCCCATTGCCTCACCAAAAAGCAAAATAAAAAAACAAAAACAAAAACAAAAACCAAAGCATAGTTCTGACCATATTCCTCAATTCAGCTGCTCAAGAAACTTCCATGGCTCCCTCTTACCCTTAGGATCAAATACAAGTCCTCTGTTGGGCATTTAGAGCCCTTCCCAGTCTGATTCTTGCACGTCTTTCCAGACTAATCTCATCTCACTACCACATTCTATGTTCTAGCCCAACTATCTTACTTCCTCTTGTCTGCGCACATCTCTCACCTCCGAGTCTTTGTGCAAGCTGTGCCCCCTGCCTGGAACGCACTCTCCCTGCTCATTTCTGCCTCTTAGAACTTCTGGCTTTTTTCTAAGGCTCACCCCAAGTGCCCCCTCTCACATGAGGTCTTTCTTGGGCCCTCTAATCCCCTGGGCTTCTCACTACCCACTGAAATCACTTCATGTTTACTATGTGCATATTTATCTGAGCATATTTTTCTCCTCCTGGTAGAATTCTTGTCTTTGTGCTCCCAGGGCCTAATGCAATACCTGACAATTGATTTGCTTCTTTTTCGTTCTGGACCTATCATTTCAAGGGTGAAAAGAGGTCCCAGACCAATTCAGGCTGTCATCTCTTCCACAACATAACCTTAGACGACTTTACTGAGAGGCTAGGTGACTTTTCCAGAGTCACACAGCTCAGATGTTTCACAGGTGGGACTTTGGCTTTGAGACTGGCTCGCTGCCCATTTCACCACACTGCCATGTTTGCATAGTAGGACCGTGGTGGGCAAGAGAGGCGTGTATCACCTCTTCATTTGATCAGATTCTCCCCTCATTAGTGAATGGTGGAGACAGTATTTCGTAAACTGCAAAGTGCTGAAGGATTGTGAGAGCATAGATTTAGAGGGGGAAGAAAGCCCAGAGGCAATTTTTGTCTAGCCCCCTCAAGTTCCATATCAACCGAGCAAGCCATGAGCATTTACTAAGCACCTACTATGTGCTGGGGATACTCTGCTAAGCTGGGGCTACATAGACAAGGATGAAACGGTCCCAGCCCTCAAGAAGCTTACATTCTAACGGGGGAGCACGTCGACAGAAGAACATGCACAACAGACGCAAAATGAACAGCAGGGAGTCTGGGGAGGGAGTACGCCAGCCAGAACAGGGAGAGATGGGAGCAGGCTTCATGGAGAAAGTGTTGCTCACACTGAGACTTAAAAGAAACCAGGGGTTTGGGGAGGCAGCAGTGAGAAGGGAGTGCATTCCTGTCAGGGGGGACAGCCAGGGAAAAGGTGTGGAGGTGGGAAATGGCTGAACCATGGCATTTGTGAAAGGGAGCTAAGGTCCGGCAAGGAGACCAGAAGTGTAGGAAGGAGATCTCAGGGGCAATAGAAAGGCAGTGGAGTTATGGGTGTGGGGGCGTTGCTTTAGGAAAACCCCTGCAGAGAAGATAGATTAATGTGGTGAAAGACTTGAGGCAGGCGGCCCGAACGGGAGGCTGCTGTAATAGTCCAGGTGAGAGGCAGTGGAGAAAAGATGAGAGATCTAAATATCAAAGATTGGCGACTTTGTGGGCAGCTAGGTGGCGCAGTGGATAGAGCACCGGCCTTGGAGTCAGGAGGACCCGAGTTCAAATTTGGCCTCAGACACCTAACACTTACTAGCTGTGTGACCCTGGGCAAGTCACTCAACCCCACTGCGTAACTAAAAAACAAAAAAGATTGGCAAATGACTGGATCTGGAAGATAAGGATGAGGAGTCCAGGGTAACCTTGGGGGGTGCAAACCTGTAAAATTGAAGAACGTGGAAACTGAGGCACAGATAATCATGATGGTGGTCGTTAGAATTTATAAAGTGCTTGAAGGTTTGCAAAAGGCTTTCATTTTACCCTCACAACAACCCTGGGTGTGTGTGTGTAAGCTATGATTCTCCCCATTTTACAGATGAGGAAACTGATGCCCAGAGAGACCTGGGCAAAGCTGACCTGGCTAGTAAGTGTGGGAGCCAAGATTCAGCCCCAGGTGCTTCGGCTTCAAATCCGGGAACAGAGATGAAAGAAACAAAATTCTGATTACCTGGGGGATCCAGGAAAGGCGTCCCAGAGGGTCTCCAAAGCCAGCTGGTCTAAGCTTTCTACATCAGGAAGCAGAGGCCGGAGGAGCCTCAGGGACCCACCCAGGCTCAAAGCTGGAGGAAGCGTCATAGGAGGGATTTGAACCCCGGGCCGCTGACTGCAGAGCCAGGGCTGTTTCCACCACACCAGCCCCCAGGACTGTCTGGAATCTGGGCTGGGGGCGGGTGGGGTCTCAAGCGCCAGACAGTGGGGAGCTTAGGGGCTGAGAACCCCCAGGGCCTGGCCCGGCCTCCATTTCAGCTGCCTGTGGTTTGGCCAGGGATCTCCGGGCCTGTGGGAAGGATGGGGCTTAGACCTCCTCCAGGCCTGGCCCTGGCTCAGCCGTCTCTTCCCAGTCCTGCTTCAGCCGCAGCAGGGAAATCGGGAGGCTGACGTGAAGAGCTGACCTCACCGGGTAGCTCTCCCTCTTCCTGGGAACCTGGGGTCACCAGCTGCTGCTGCCGGGAAGGAAGTGAGAGGTTCTGCCGTGAAGAAATGGGATCCCTTGAGGATATGGTGTTCCACTGGCCCATACCACGTGGAAGAGGCAGCTCAGCTTAGTGGGACAGAGAAAGAAAGCTGCCCCTGATGGGAGAAGCCCTGCTCCACTGACCCTGGCCAGGTCATCAGCTGTCTCTGAGCCTGACTTTCCTCACCTTTAAATTGGGGCAAATCGTACTTGCCCTGACCCACCTCAGAGAGTTGTGAGGAAAGAACCTGAGAGTGACAAAGCGATGTGGCCCATGTGAACCAAGTGTTATTAGTACAAAGACTAAAGTGAGAGTCCTTGCCCTCAAGGTGATTACATTCTAGCGGGGGGGGGGGGGGGGGGGGGGGGGGGGGGGGGAGAAAGTACATAGGCAGGAGAGAGGTGACCAGGGAAGGGAGTAGCTGGGAAGTTATATGGAGATGAGAGAGAGAGAGAGAGAGAGAGAGAGAGAGAGAGAGAGAGAGAGAGAGAGAGACAGAGACAGAGAGACAGAGACAGAGAGAGAGAAAAGAGAGAGAGAGAGAGAGAGGGAGAGAGAGAGAGAGAGAGAGAGAGAGAGAGAGAGAGAGAGAGAGAGAGAGAGAAGAGAGAGAGAGAAGAGAGAGAGAGAGAGACAGAGACAGAGAGAGAGAGAAGAAAGAGAGAGAGAGAGGAGAGAGGGAGAGAGAAAGAGAGAGAGAGAGAGAGAGAGAGAGAGAGAGAGAGAGAGGAGAGAGAGAGAGAGAGAGAGAGAGAGAGAGAGAGAGAGAGAGAGGAGAGAGATGATGGATAGATAGATAAATTAGATAGAAAGATGGATAGATAGGTGGGTAAATGGATAGATTGATAGATGACTAGATAGAAAGATGGATGGATGGATGCATAGATGAGAGAAAGAGAGAGAAATGTGGACCTAATAGTTAGCATTTCTATATTGCGCTACAAGGCTTGAGAAGCATTTCACACATATCACCTCATTTGAGCCTCACAACAACCTTGGGAGGCAGGTGTTATTATTATACCCATTTTTACAGTTAAAGAAACCGAGGCTGACAGCTGTTAAGCCCAGGGTCACCCAGCTAGTGTCTGGAGCAGAATTCAAACTCAGGTCTTCCTGATCCCAAGTTCTTGGTTCCCTCCATTCCACCACCCATCTGCCCTAAAATACACCTCGATGGAGGTATAGACATTGATACTGATGATATGGAAATGCATATAGAGACGAGATCAAAGGTGCAGAGCAAAGATGCCCTCAGAAGCCATCTAGCCCAGCCCCTTCCTTTTACAGGGGAAGAAACTGAGACCCAGGGCAAGTAAGTGACTTGTCCAAAGTCACAGGTCCAATAAGTGGCAGAGCCAAGATTTGAACTCACTTCCTCTAATACAAGAGCCAGCGCTCTCCCATCCCTGAGACACTGTGAATAAAACTGTCTGCCCCCATAGGGAAGGAGCCCTGGGTTCAAGTCCCTCCTCTGACATGCCGGCTTCATGACCTTGGGCAAGCCTCAGTTTCCTCATCTGTATAATGGAGATTATAACAGCCCCAGGGGTTGTGGTGAGGATCACAGGAGATGAATTTGTGAAGTTCTTAGCACAGAGTAGGTGCTATATGAGCCGGGGGGGGGCACATAGTAGGGGCTACATACAAATGCCTGTGATTGTTATTAGTATTTAACTTTTCAGGGCCCTAGGCCCCAACTCTCTAAGACTAGACGTTGCAGAGAAAATACAGTTCTGTATTGGTAGAGGATGTTTTCTCCCTGGGAAACTCCCGATGTTCATGAGATCACAGACTGGGTCCAAAAAGAGTTATTGGCTGTAAGAGGGATACCTTTAATGGAGCCGGGCACGTGGGCACTGGCTCTGTGGGAGCGCCAGACAGTGCAAAAGATCAGGGAGTTCCTCTGTTCGATATTATGTGTGAGAACGTGTGCATGTATATGTATATATACATATATATATGTGTGTGTGTGCGTATACACACACACACACACACATACACACACACACACACACACACAACACACACACACAGAGTGTCCCAAAAGTCTTAGTGCACTTTAAGCTTCAATAGCTTTAGATAGCTTGAAGCCGCATTGAGACTTTTGGGACACTCTGTGTGTGTGTGTGTGTGTGTGTGTGTGTGTGTGTGTGTGTGTGTGCACGCACACGCATGAGCGTGCTCACCTGCACATATATACATATTAAACCAATGAATCAACAAACCTTATTAAATGACACCATGCTAGGTGCAGGTGTTACACAAAGACACCAATTGTGACTGCCCTGAAGGAACTCACATTTGATTAATCACCAATATGGTGTAGTATGAGGAGTGCTGGGTTTGGAGTCAGAGGTCCTGGATTCAAATCCCAGCTCTGCCATGTATTCTTGGCCAAGTCACCTAACTTCTTGTATCTCAGTTTCCCCATCTGTAAAATGTTGGGCTAGATGACCCCTAAGGTCCCTTCCAACTTCACGTCTATGATTCCAAGTGTTGGGCTGCACTGAGTTATAAGATGTTCAGGCCAGGGATATGGGGAGGGTGATAAACCTACCAGCCTTTGAGAGAAGACTCACTGGAATGGAGGTGAAGCTTGAGGATTAGCTAGGCATCTCGGGGAGATTGATTCTACGCTGTGTTGGGCCCCACAGGAGTGGAATATAGGATTAGCCAATAGCTCTTGCCATGATTCCACAAGGATTCTCTGTGTGACCTCTAGCTAGCCCTTGTGCCCCAGTTTCCC
Source organism: Phascolarctos cinereus (assembly GCF_003287225.1). Taxonomy (NCBI): domain Eukaryota; kingdom Metazoa; phylum Chordata; class Mammalia; order Diprotodontia; family Phascolarctidae; genus Phascolarctos; species Phascolarctos cinereus. Next base: position 718,646,059 of record NW_027555847.1, read on the forward strand.
CCTCTGTACAGTAGAGTTGGCCTTGTTGACTTCAAAGGTCCCATCCAGCTCTGACCACCTACGATTCTATGAAATCCAAGATTCTCCTCCAGGAAGAAATGAATGAATTTAGAGTTATCCAGTGGTGATGTTGGCTCAGTTGACTTTTCAGCCCTCTGAGAATTCTGGTGCATGCAAGCCTCACTGGTGTCATTGGTTCTGAACAAAAACATGAAGGGAAAACAGTGTTTCTTTCTGGGAGCCTGTTCTAAGCACCCTCCCCTCAGCCCTGACATCCCCTGTTCTAAGGGCCCTCCCAGCTCTGGCATTCCCTGTTCTACATTCCCTGTTCTATGGTCCCTCCCAGCCCTGACATCCCCTGCTCTAAGGTCCCTCCCAGCCCTGACATTCCCTGTTCTACATTCCCTGTTCTAAGGGCCCTCCCAGCTCTGGCATTCCCTGTTCTACATTCCCTGTTCTATGGTCCTTCCCAGCCCTGACATCCCCTGCTCTGAGGTCCCTCCCAGCCCTGACATTCCCTGTTCTACATTCCCTGTTCTAAGGGCCCTTCCAGCCCTGACATTCCCTGTTCTAAGGGCCCTCTCAGCTCTGGCATTCCCTGTTCTACATTCCCTGTTCTATGGTCCCTCCCAGCCCTGACATCCCCTGCTCTAAGGTCCCTCCCAGCCCTGACATTCCCTGTTCTACATTCCCTGTTCTAAGGGCCCTTCCAGCCCTGACATTCCCTGTTCTACATTCCCTGTTCTAAGGGCCATCCCAGCCCTGACATCCCCTGCTCTAAGGTCCCTCCCAGCCCTGACATTCCCTGTTCTAAGTGCCCTCTGAGCGCCTATAGTCAGAGGTCTCTAGAATCGTGTGCTCTGGGCTGAGCTGGATCACCGATCCTCCACGTACCAGAAGGCTGGCCAGGGGTTAATTGGACAGTTTGTGAGCTAAGGACAGTGTGTGAGCTAAGTGCAAAACCATCGGTCAAGAGAAAAGAATGTGAGGCATTTTTCTAATTCCAATCGGCTCGTTCCCAGCTCCTCCTCAGACAGGCAGGACATCAAAGACACAGGGAGCCGGCTGCTTCTCTTATTCCCTGTTGTCCTGCGCTGCTGCTTCAGCTCCCCGTTTAGCTGGCCTCTCTCTTCCTCCTCCTCTTCAGGGGACCCTGCGGAACGTGGCTCAGCCCGCAAGGAACCAGGACATTCTGGGTTTTGCCTTCTTTATGGCTTCTACCAGAGCTGAAGAGAACCCAAAACCATCGGGATTATTGAGTCCACAGGATGTCAGCTTGCAAAGAAAACCTGGGAATGTCAGAGCTGGGGGATCCTTAGAACAAGGAATGTCAGAGCTGGGGTGTGGGTGGAGAAGGGAGCTTAGAACAGAGAATGTCATGGGATGGGGCGGTGTGCAACCCTTAGAACAGGGAATGTCAGAGGTGGGGGGAGAGCATTAGAGCAGAGAATGTCAGAGCTCAGAGGGGACTTAGAAGGGAGACCCTAGAATATGTGCACTGAAAGGACCTTTGAGATCCCATCCCTTCACCTCAAGGGGGAGACCCTCACGTGGGCTTCCTGGTTTTCCACCCTCCTGGTCACTCTTCTGTTCCCTAATCCGGGCCCAGGGATGGTTTAACTAGAATCAGCTGACTTGATTTCTTGTCATCAAAATCTGTGGCCTGTTACATGAGGCCATGAGGTGTGAGGGTGGAGGGAGCAGGGACAGCATTTCCACTCCCCTGATTCCAGGTGTGAATGTAGCCTCAGCCCTTAGGAAAGGCGGAGCCTAGGCATGGGAGGAGGGAGGGCATCACTGACCCGAGGAATTCTACATGCCTCTAGTCCAGAAGGATGATCCAAAGACATCCTAGCATGGTGGCCCCTTCCCCTTCCCAGATGTTTGATGCCTAAAATCAGAGAATGTCAGAATCAGAAGCAACCTTAGGGACATTATGACATTTGACAGATAAGGAAACTGAGGCACCGAGAGGGGGGCAATGCATTGTCTAAGGCCACACAGGCAGCAGCAGAGCTGCAATAGGAGCCCAGACCATCTGGTCCCCAACCTGAGGCTCTTTTCCACTGACCCAGACTAGACTGAAGCTCCCAGGCTTGTTTGGGGGGCGAAGCCATATTTACACGTGAAACTCAACACAGGACGAGCAGGAAATGATGACCGACACTGAGGACATAATCTAGAAGAGGGGAAAGTGGAGAGAGGCCAGCTGTGGGGTTGTAAGCAGCCCCTGGGCCTGGAAGATGAAGGAGCCAGGATGCTGAGCTCCAACCTTCCTCCCCAATGTGTTCAGAGCAGACCAGCCCTGCCTCCCCGCCTCCCTGTGCCTCCCGGGATGAAAACATTCAAACTCAGGCTGGTGTGCCAATAGGGAAGAGCTGGGGGAGGACCCAGGAGCCTCTGTTCCTCCCCCTTCCCCTCCTCCTTTTCTTTCTTCTCTTTAGCCTCCTCCTCCTCTCTTCTCTCATCTCCTCCCCTCCTCCCTCCCCCTCCTCTCCTCTCTCATCTCCTCCTCTTCTCCTTCCTCTTCTTCCTCCTCTTCTTTAGCCTCCTCTTCTCAGCATTCCCTTTCTCCTAGGGAATATTTGTAAGAGGTATCCACTCAGAGTGATGCTATTAGGGGAAATGTGCGATCTGGAAGTAAGTTCTGTGGGGAGAGTCTAAGACTTTAAGAGCCGGGTGGGACCCTAGAGACAGATTATCATTTCCAGCCCCTACATTTTTCAGAGGAGGAAGCTGAAAGGTGGCAGGGAATAGTGACCAGGGTGCTGGAGTCAGGAAGATCTGGACTGGAATCCCCTCTCAGACACTCACCAGGGTCACCTGGTCAAATCACTTAATTTCTTCCGGGCTCAGTTTCTTCATCTGTAAGTTGGTTTCATGGCTTGGAAGATTGCTTCCAGCTCCCAGTCTATGACCCCCTCCCTCCCCCGTGGCACCCCATCCGAGGACACTCCTCCTTGCATTGTCAGACTAGGGTGTCCTCAGGGTTAGTCTAGAGTTAAGCCTGAAGGTATGTGTTTCCTGATTTTGTCACTCACGAGCCCCTACCAGTAAATTTCCCATTGGTTTTCATACGGGCTTAATTTGCTTTTAGGTAAGGTATTGGCTAAACAGGAGAAGCAAGAACAGGTAGGAAACAAACAAACAAACAAAAAACAATCTTCCCTCGAAAAAAACCTGAGGGTGCACTCTCCCCCTGTATATACAGGGATCAGTGAATTGACAAGCGATTATTAAGCACCTCCTATGTGCCAGGCACTGTATTAGATACTGGGGATACAAAGACAAAAACAGAACGATCCCGCACATCGAGGAGCTTCCATTCCAATGAGGGAGGTGACATGAACATATATAAATATATGCCTTTTGTCCGGTGATAGCCACCACCTCAAGCTGGTAAGGAGACCTGAATTCAAGTCTTACCTCTCTCCTCATATCAGAAGACTGGTAGGCACAGGACCAAACCCCTCCCAATGCCTTCCTTCACAGAGGGCAGGAGCTGGACTTCCAGATCACCCCACTTTGCATCTGCAGCTCAGCCTGGAACAAGATGCCCCCCATATGCCACCCCTGAATTCTCTCTTTCCAATTCTTTTTGTGTGCTCTCTCCCTAATTAGTTTGTGAAGTCTTGGAGGGCAGAGACTGTCTCTCCAGCACTCAGCATAGTGCCTGGCACATAGTAGGTGCTTTATAAAGCTTATTGAATTGAATTGGATTGAAAATGTAACTCCAGGGGGCAGCTAAGTGGAGCAGTGGATAGAGCACCGGCCTTGGATTCAGCAGGACCTGAGTTCAAATCCGGCCTCAGACACATAACACTTACTAGCTGTGTGACCCTGGGCAAGTCACTTGACCCCATTGCCTAGCCCCTCCCCCAAAAAAATGTAACTCCAGATGACTCACTAACCCACTCAGAACCCTAAACAACTCTCTAAGCCTACACGTTCCATAGGAGTTGCCAATCTGTACCAGCGGAGGAAGGTTCCATGCTGGAAGTGCCCTATCCAATGACATCACAGGTCCATGCCTAATAATAATCATAAGGTTAGTTCATATTTCTATAGCATTTGAGGCTTACAAACTGTTTTCCTTCGAACAAGCCTGTCAAGATGTGTGTACATTACATGCCCAGGACTTCTTGACACACAAGAAATTAGCTGGCTACAGTCTGACACTTCTCTGGCTTTGTGCTGGATAAACAGTATTGAATCAAACCCAGTGCCCTAATTATGGTGCCTCAAAGCTAAATGAAGTATATGAGAGGCAGGGAATGCTGAAAGTCACATCATAGAGTCATATATAGCAAGAGCTGGAAAGACCTTAGATCACAGACTGTTAGAACAGGGAGGTGTCAGAGCTGGGAGGGGCCTGAGAGCAGGGGATGTCAGAGCTGGGAGGGGCCTGAGAACAGGGGATGTCAGAGCTGGGGGAACCTGCTTGGATTGGAAAGAACCTTTGACATCATCTAGTTCAGTTTCCTCATTTATAGATGAAGACCTTGGAGCCCAGGGAAATTAGATGATGTGTTGAAGGCCACACAGATGAGGTCAGAGCTGCTGACCTCATGCCAGGCTGCATGCCCAGGGCTAGATTTGGGGGTTGGGAGCAATGTGATGACTTCAAACAAGAAACTTGGCAGTGATTCCCTTTGTCACTTTCAGTAAGACTGTTAAGCAATATGTGTTCCTGTATCTAAAAATTGAAGTCCCATACACTTGTCCCCTGCATATGTCCTATGCTTTGGTTGTCCCATAAATAGATGTGTATGCATCCTTAGCCTCAAGAGGGTGGGTGGGGAGAGGAAGTCTATACCCCACATACACTCACTTGGACAGCAGGGTGCCCATTTTCCTGATGGGTGAGGATGTATTCTAGGCTCTGGATCACCTGACCCTCTCCATCACCATTGTTGATTCCATATTAGTGAATCCCTCCTGAATCTCTACAATCAAGGCCAACTCAAGAATATGTTCCTTTGCCCTTGCTATCTTAGGATCTAGATACAGTTCTCAGCCTGCCTCAGTTGCCTCATCTGTCAGGTGGGAAAAATAGCTGTCCTCACAGGGGGGTTACATAAATCAAGTGAGATAATCTAGGAGAAGGTACTTTGAAAGGTGTAAAGGAGGAATAGGTATAGCCTAGTAGCTCTATTGCTCTACTGTAGGCAGATGACTCTCCAACCCCTAAATCTAGCTCTTCAGTCCTTCAGCACCCACTTTCAATTGGGCAGCTCCATTTGCACGTCTCCTTGGCATCTCAGAATCAACGCCTTCCAAACAGAAATCATTGCATGTTTCGTGCCTGGTGAGGCACAACCATCCTTCTAGGCTCCCAGGTATGAAATCCTTAGAGGCCCAGAAGTGTCGGAATTTGGCCTCGAACTCAAGTTCTCCAGATCCAAATCTAGAACTGTTTCCATTCTACAGCATTGTTCAGTGATGGTGACCATAAGGACATTTTTTGGTAAAAGGGTGAAGTAGACATCTGAGGGTCTCTCCATCTCTTGTTTTTGAGGTCCTCAGGACCCTTATTTGCTTATTCATTCATTCAACAAACATTTATCAAGCACCCACTAGGTACGAAGCACAATGCTAGGAGCTGTCCATCCCCCATTTGGCATGACTCAAAGCTTTACGCCTCTTTGACCTCCCCTTCCCAAACAAACACACCCATCCTGTGTCCCACACACGGCTAATTTCTCCCCGCCCCCCAACTTACTGCTTCTTTGGCTCTAGAGAGACCCTTTGGCAACCTTTGAAACTAAGAGTATAAAAAGAACTTAATTCAACTTCAATATGCATTTATTAAGCACCTGCTATATACAGGGCCTTATGCTCAGCCCTGAAAACATAAAGATGACAAATTATATTCACTGCACTCAAGAAACTCTAACACAGGATCTTAGAGGTTAAGAGGAGCTTAGTGGTTAACTGTTTCAATCCCCCACTTCAACTACGGCCCCTTCATAGGGGCAGGGAACAAGCATTTATTAAGCACCTACAGTGTGCCAGGCACTGTGTGAAGTGCTTTACAAATATCACATCAATTGAACCTCACAACAACGCTGTGAGGTGCCCTGGCAGGGGGCCATTCACTTACTGCTTGAGCATGTCTATGGAGATGGAACTTGTACCCTCTTGAGGCCACCCGTTCCATTTTTCCAACCACTCTGATTCTAGAAGACCTTCCTTATATTCAGCTATAACTGGCCTCCCCTAGTTTCTGCCTATAGTTCTGTCCTTCAGAACAATACTGAGTACCTGCTCCTCCTTTCCACCAGCAAGCCCTTCAAATATTTGAAGGCAGTGATTATGTCTAGACTAAACCATTTTCTCAAAGTAATGGGCATTCTATTATTTAATATTCAAAGAATTCCAACAATGAAGATTTTAAGAAAGATACTTTTCTTCCTCTCCTCTCTCTTGTCATCTTCTTCCCTACCCTCCTCTTCCCTCTCATTCTCCAGGCTGAACATCCTCAGATTTCTTGGAGGATAGGGTTTCCAGCCCTCTCACTACCCTAGTCATCCTTCTTCTCCAGGCTGTTGATTTCCCCTCTGTGGCTGCCAAGTTCAGGATATCAAGTAATAGAGATGCACCACATTTGCCTGGAGAAAACTATGGCGTTCACTAAATAGCATATATAGGAAATTTGGTCTTTCAGCAGTCCTCCAGACAAGAAAGCCCAGAATGTAACCATAAGATCAGTCTGACAAGAGGGAGACGTTCCATTCAGCATTTAAGGAGTTCATCAATTTAGGAGGGTTTAGGGTACAGCTGAGGGCATAGAGTCACACACTCCAAACAGACACGGATACAGAAAGGCAGGCATTTGAGGGAGGGAGCAGCTTCAAGGAATGGGACCCTTGGCAGCAGATATGAGAGCTGACTTAAGAGAGTCAGGCCTGGCAAGCAGAAATCATTGTAGAGAAAAGCAGACTCTGGGAGCTCATCTGAGCAACCTAATTAGCAAAGATGCTGCACCCAAGGATAAGCTTTTGGGGGACTGGAAGAAAAGAGAAACTGCTGGCCCTTCAGTACCATTAGTACCAGTTAGTTGCCCTAGCCACATAGAATTATGTGTACCCTATCGCTACTGACTTCTAAATTTGTACTCATTCCTCATGTGGACACTGAGGGTATTTGTGGGAGAGTAGACCCCAGTTTTATATGGAGGGAGTATTTTGTAGATACTATTTTTCAATTGTGCCACCTAAGTAAATACCTTTTTTAAAGAGCTAATTATGTCTACTTAAAGAGCTAATTGTATCTACAGACTGATTGCTAATGGGGATCACACTGATGGGGGCTCACAAGCCACACTATTAGAAATGTATCACACTGTAGAAGCTGAAGTAGCAGCCACCCTTCAGGGACCCAATTCTTAAGAGTGAGGAAGAGTATCCCACATAATGCTCCATAAACAAACCATGTGGACATATTCATAGAAGAAAGATAAAAGAAGATGTGTGTCTGTTTCCCTATCAATCCCTGGTTCCTCTTTCTTTGTCTAGCCCAGAGAAATAAAGCCCTACATGTGACTGCTCTCAGAAGATGGACAATACAGACAGCCAAATTGCTGGCTAGCCCACAGGTGTTTGGACCACGAACTTTTAGACTGAGGCAGATGAAGGGAGCTAGATGCCCTGGCCTGAGGTGAGCAAATCCCAGATAACCTTTGAGAACGCCAATCACGAGCAGATCAGCTCCTCCTAAACACAAGGATTGGCAAGATTCCTTTGGAGTCAGGACCTGTACACATCAACTTTCATCAGCCACTCTGACCGGTCTCCCTTTACTCTCTGGGGGGAAGTGTCTGCATCACCTCCTTCCAAAGGACCCATGGAACGAAGCCTGATACATGAGATGTAAGTGGGACCAGGGCAGAGAACCAAGGGACTAGCATTTCCCTACCTAACACAAGCCAAGTTCCTCTCAGTTTCTGACTGCTGGGCCACACTGTTGGTGAACGTTGAGCTCAGCTAACACCAACGTCAACATCAGCTATGGAGCCATATAGAGCCAATGATTTCTGTCTCCGTTTCCCCCCTTCCCCTCTTCTTTTATCCTCTCCCCTCCTCCTCTTCTCTTCCTTTTTCTCTTTTCATCTCTTGTCTCCTCCCTTCTCCTCTCCTCTCTTCTCCTTTCCTCTTTTCTCTCCTTCTCATCTCTCCTCTCCCCTCATTTCTTCTCTTCTCCTCTCCTCTACCTCCCAAGGACCCAGAACATGCTCCGCCTCTCTGAAGTTTGCAAAGACACCAAGCCCATGCCCATTTTTCTCGGAATCACAGCATTTAAGGGCTGAAAGGAACCTTTGAGGTCATTAGTCGAGCCCACATCTGAGCAAGAGTCCTCTCTTGTCTCTACTGCAGACCTAGCACCCATGGCCCTCCAGCCTTGGCTTAAAGGTCCCCAGCAAAGGGGAACCAGAAGACAGTGGAGCCAGTGTGAACATAAAGAGCTGATGGTTCAGTTTTCAGTGTGAGCACTGACTCCGCTGAAATGTACAAATGTCACAGATCAGGATTTGATTTATTGGAGCATTGATTGTTTAGACTTTAAAAAGTGATGGAGAAAATGTTAATAATGCAAATTAAATTTAAAAGTGGCTCATGGGTATTTTTTTGAGAGAGAGAAATGTTTTGTACATTTGACAAATTTTAAATGTCTTATACCCTTACCAGGGCACTCAACTCTTTCCCGAGACAGCCCATTCCACTTTGAGATCACTCTAAATATTGGGATGGTTTTCCTAGCATCAACTTAAATTTGCATCTTTGTGACTCCTCCTGCCTCAGTGACCCTTTGGCCCAGTGAGGCCAGAGGGCTGACACCCAATCTCCTTTCCACGGGATGACCCTACACATGCAATCGGACAGCAATCATAGACCTTTGATTTAGAGCTGGCAGAGACCTCCCAGGCCATCTTATCCAACTCCTTCATTTTACGGAAGAGGACACTGAGGCTCAGTCAGGGAAGGGAAGTCACTTGCTCAAGGTTACCTAGACAGCAAACTGCCAAACTGAGTCTAAGCCAGTCCTCCAAACTCATCAGCATCCCATGTGGTCTGCCTCTCAGACACATTCTTCCGGGGTTCTCTCTCCTCTAGGCAATCATCTCCCCCTTAAATCCAAAGCCACCCCCAACCCTTCCCAATCACACCAATTCACAAGGGACAGAAGAGAGATTTTTGTGAGCAATCTCCTTTTATTAATTTGTTCTTTTTTTCTTTCTTTTTTTAAAAAAAAGAAGTATTCATTTTGGTATAAAAAAATAAATATTTTAAATATAAGACTAAATAAATAAAAAATAATTTGTCAATATGAAACATTTCCACAGGGTACATTCATCAAACAGGAGTTTCTCCAAGGTCAAGATCATTCTGGTAGAAATAGGTGGATGGAAAAGACTTTAAAAAGATGACTTTGTGGTAAGTGCTATGGGCAAGCCTCTTCCAGGCACAAGACATAAGACTAGGACCCTGTCAGGGTAGGGGAGTGGGTGTGCGGCTATAAAGGATAGGCATTGGTACCAATGGGGAGAGGGGAATGGTAGGCTGATCCCCACTTCCAGAAATCCATCTGCCACCCTGTCTAAGCCCCTGGGCTACAATGGGGGAATGGTCAAGAGTCCAGCTGGGTGGGGGTAAAGGTTGATGCAAATGGGGGCAGATGGGTTGGGAGGGGGAACAGGAAAACATAGAAAGCTGTGGAAGCTGCAAGCACTAGGGCTAACAGATTCAGCATGAGGACTTCTGGCCTTAAAGAGTTCATGTCTCTTATGATTGCCTAGCTGGGAGAAGCTAGCCCCTGTCCCATCTGAGCCTGGGCTGGGGTGGGAGATGGATGGGGGAGCAGGGTCTGGGAAAAGGCACTTTCATTGGATTCAAGAATATAGAAAATGTCACCATACAAAGAATGAGTGGGGCCCAGGAAGGCTCAGAAGACAGAGGTGGGACAAAGTCCTGGGGTTTCCCTAAGCCTTGGTTCTACCATTAGAGCTAGAAATCTCCAGCTCTCCAATATTCTGTGCCCCACCCCCCACTTCCCACCACCAGCCATGGAACCTGCCACATGGGTGGGGGCTGGTAAAGTGCTTAGAGATATTCAGAGGAAGGTACAAGTAAGTGCAAAATTATCACAACCATTTTTCATACAGGCAACTCATTCCCCACCGTCCCCCCCTCCCCCCCAGTTCAGGAGAAAATTTTTAAAAAAATCCTCATAGCAGCTGCTCCCACTCTGCTTCCTCCTCACCTCATGGGTCTCAACTCCTCCTCCCCCAGTGCCTAGCACAGGATTCTGTACACAGTAGGTGCCTAATATATGCTTTCTGAATTGAGCTGAATCCGAATCCAGGCATGGTGTAGGCTGGGAAGACGACATAACATCTTTATCAGTGCTGAGGCCCTGGGGTAGGACAGAAGGGCCTTCCTTCCGCCCCACCCCACCACTCCTTTCCTCCACCCCCAAATGGGGAGAAAGCTCAGTCCTCTTTTTGCTGCCACAGAAGGGACAGATATCTCTCAGTCTGGGAGGCCAGGAAAAAGAGGGGCTGGCATGGATGACCTAGGGAGAGCCCGGCTGCTCTGACCTTGGGGCTCTCAGGCTTGCTCAGGGCCCAGATAATGAAAGGTCTCAGAGGGGGGATTCTTAACAGAAAAGGGCCTGGGGCAGGCAGTGACCCCGAAGTTGCCCTCCACATCATGGAAGGTCAGCTTCAATCTAGGGGGGGCCTAGGAAGTTCCAGAGGTGCCCTCAAGTTCCACATTTGTTCTGGGTGTCTCCCAACGCCCTCTGTGTAACTTGGACCTCTGGCCAGAGTCACAACAACCAAATTTCAGATAAGGCTTAAAGAGACCAAGGGCCCGCCCTAGGCCCTTCATCCTCACTATCTTTTGGATAGCCTAGAAGTTGGGCCAAAAGCACCTGCAGTGGCAGTGGTCTAGAACAAATGCTCAGAGCCGTTCACCAAGGCCTTCGGTCCCAGCCACGCGGCGCCTTCTCAGATACCAAACTTGATTCACAAGCAGTTCTCAGGTCCAAATCTTGCCTCCTCTTCAGCCCAGAATAATATATATATATATATATATATTATATATATATATATATATATATATATATATATATATATATATATATATTGTTGCTGCTAGGGGAAGGGCATTAACTTTGACAGGAAAAAGCACCAATAAATTAATATAAATAGAAAAAACACAAATAAATAGACAATCACCTCGGGGTAGACACTGGGGGTGTTGGGCCTGGCTAGATCTCAGATCCAGCCGGGCCAAATGTCGTCCAGTGACCTCATGGTCCTCTCCCGTGCCCTGCCGACTCTAGAACGCAGTTCTTTCTAGCCCTGGTCCCCGCCCCCTCCCCAGCCCTTCCCCCCACCCCACTCCTGCTCTCTCTGCAGTCCTTGTATGACGTGGTGTGGGCTCAGGCAGGCCAACCTGAAACCACACGGCGTCTTCTCTCTCTCTCCTGGCTCCAGCGCCCTGTCCAGGCCTGGGCCTGTGAGCTCTCTGGGCTACTTCTCCTGGCCTGTCAATCCTTAGGATCCCAGACACTCCTCAGAGACCAGCCAGTCCAACCAGCTAGTTCATCTTACAGCTGAGGAAACTGAGCCCCAGAGAGGTGAAGGTGTTAAGGTTAGGGTCTTCTCCAGAGAGAAGAAGACACAGCTTGGTAATCAGCAGAGGTGAATTTGAACCCAGACCACTGAACCCTTCAAATCTCCTGCTCTATCCACCGTACCACACTCCCTTAGGCCCCCACACCTCTCAACCATCACTGAGAACCCCCTGACCCCTATCACTTCACACTGAAAGAGCTGGAAAGGCAGGGATGGGGGATGGGCTGGCTCATCCCCCCTCCCTGACCCTCCCGAGCTCTAGGTAAGAGGCAGGGCTGAGGGGCTGAGGGGAAAGGCAGTGAATCCACAGGGCTTTCCTTCATCAAAAGCTTCCTTCACCTCTATTCCTCAAAGTACCTTTTGCCAGTACTTACTTCTCCCTCCCTAGAGGGGCGCTGCCTCTCTCAAAGGAGCGGAGCCCTCCTCTGGCACCAAGAATGTCCCCAGATCATCAGAGATTCTGACAACCGTGCCAGCCACCAGGGCCTTCCACTGAGCTGCCTGGATCCTTTCCCATAGAGATTCCTTTCCCAACGTGCACTGACCAGAAGCCCCAGCCCACCTGACACCAGCTTTACCACCCATCACTCCAGATCCAGGGACGGAAATTCTGCCTCTCTTCTTACTACCCGCTGGAGACAGACTCCCACCCCTTGAGAATGGCACAGGCTAACTGGGCATGATGATCTGACCTGCAGACCACCAAAGGGACCTGGAGGACCCCCAGAGAGTGCCCCAGACCAAGCTTTGGGAGCTGTGCTTTCCCAGGTCTGAGTCACTCTTGGGAATCCTTAGGCCTAGACCCCTGTTTGGAGATCTCTCTTAAGTCCAGTCGAGAGCCCCCCCCAAGTCAAGGCACCCCTCGAGATTCCCAGGATGCCTAGAAGGCCTGGGCCACCAGAGAAATGACCTGCTTGTATTTCCCTAACAAATGGCAGCCCAGCTTCTTCTTCTGGAAGGTGTCCTTGGTGGAGGTATCAGGACCGTAGGAGACAGAGACGTGGGCCACGTGGTACTTCTTGCACAGACGACAGGTCAGGTTGTTAAGCAGCCCCCTCATCACGGCCGTGGTTATGTTCAGCTGGCTGAGGAGGGGCAGGGCGCCGGGGTTGAGGGCCCTCTGGTCCCGGGTGATGTTACCCAATGAGGCGTTGAGGTAGGCTATGATCCGGTATAGCTCCACCAGCTTCTCCTTGTCCGTGCCATTAGCGTGGAAGGGCGGGAAGTCCGTCACATTGGGATTACACAGTTTGTCTAGGTTGGTCTGGAACGGATCCCCCTGAGCCTTGTACTGGGGCACAGAGAAAAACACAAGGGTTAGCCAACAGTGGGGATGGAGGGGCATGGCAATTACTTGGAGCGGGGAGGCTGGTGAATAAGGTCTTTGCTGATTCTGGAACGCTTCAACCAAAGAGTGATGTGGAAAAGGCTCATGGCCAGAGAGGGCCCGGCTAGAGAGAGCGGAGGGTCCCCCTGGCGCCGGAGGCTACACTTCTGGGACAAGGACAGAGACCGGGGCCACTGGGCTACAGGGGAAAGTATTCAGCCGTTCCTAGACTCAGGGAATGTCAGAGCTGGGAGGAACCTTTGAAGAGAGAAAGACAGAGGAGGGAAGGAGCTTAGAACGGAGAATGTCAGAGCTGGAAGAAGAGTCTAGAACAAAGAATGCCAGAGCTAGAAGGGACCTTAGAGACAGGATCTTCAGCAAGGTCCATGAACTTCTTTTTTTAATTTTAGTTGCTGTGTTTTACTAGAACTTTCTTCCTTTGAATGCCTCTCTATTTCATGCACTTAAAAACATTCTTCTTAGAAAGGGTCTTTATTAGGCTTCACTAAACAGCCAGAGGGACCATTACACACAAAAAGGTGAAGAGCCCCTGATCTCCCCCAGCTCCCTCCCTGTGCAGAGGAAGAAACTGAGGCACGTGACCGGGAAGTGACTTGATCAGCCAGTGAGTTCCTGGCAGAGGAAGGAGGGAGCCTGCACCTCCCGCCTCTTCCCCCCCCCCCTTGAGGCTGCCTTCCCTGACCTGCCTGCGTCATAAGGGGGTTTGGAGGATCAAATCGCACCCTGGCCGTGCAAGTGCTCTGGAAAGTCTCTGAAGGTTACCCAGATGTGAGGGCCCTTCAGTGCAGCCTTTGTACCCTGGAGGAGACAAAGGAAGGGGGAGATTCAAAAGCAGCACAGTCCAAGCCTCTGCACTGGGAAGAAAGGGTTCTAGGTCTCCAGCCCAACTCTCCAATGGCCAGCTGTGTGACCTCTCACTTCTGCGCCTCAGTTTCCCCATCAGTAATATGAAGAATTTGGACAAGCTGTTGTCCAAGGGCTCTTGGAAGCCTAGCATTCACACTTGGCCTGAGTGTGCGCGCGCGCGCGCACACACACACACACACACACACACACACACACACACACACACACATAAGCACTCACTTTCCCTTTTACACGGCTCCTAGCTGTGTCTCTCCTACATACAGCCACCCACAGAATGTTATCCATCTCACACACTGCCTCATTATCTAGTCCAGATCTCTGTTTCCCTTTGCCTCTCCGTTACTGTCCATCTCTCTGTATCTCTCAGCCTTTCTCCATCTCTCTGTTACTCTCCCTCCCTCTTGGTAGAACAGGAAGTAGACCAGGAACACAGGGGCACAGAATCTGAGCCCTCAAAGGGACTTCAGAGGCCCCTGAGTCCAATACCTCCAACCACTGGGCATCCAGCCTCTACTTGGAGACTTCCAGGATGGCAGCCAGCTTTCAGAGGAGAGAGCCATAGGCTAGGCTCCATACCTAGTCTGGCCGCTGACTTGTTCTTGCCATAGGACAGAAGCAAGAGGTGGAAGGTGCGGTAATAACTTCAGCTCCATGTCAGGAAAACCTTCCTAGCAACAGGAGCTGTCTCAAAGTGGGCTGGGCTTGGTAAAGTAGTGAGCTCCCCATCACTGGAGGTCTTCAAGCAGAGGCTGGAGCAATCCTTATAATGTTAGTCGGTCAGGTCTGGGTTGGACTGGGTAGCCATTGAGGTCTCTGTCAACCCGTGATTTTATGGCTTTGGGCAAATCCCTTCAGTCTTGGTCTCAGTTTCTTCATATGTAAAATGACCTAAATTTGACCTAAATTTCTCAAGTCTATTCCAGCTCTGAGGGTCAAGGATTCTGTCTCTGCTGCTTTCTGGCTGCCTCTGTCTTTGTCTCTGTCTCTTTCCCTCTCCCTCTCCCTCTCTCCCTTCTTGTTGGATTCAGCTCCAACCATCAGGAAGCCTCCCCTTACACAAGTCTCCCCTGTGCCCCTCAGGGCAGTCCCTCTAACATCCTCTCTAGCTGCCAGGTTGAGCCTTTTCCTACCACATTCCAGTCTCATGTGCTAAGGCATGTACATGAGAGTGGGGGAGGGGGGCAGCAACGTGCCCTGGTCTAGACCCGGGCTGTTGTTTCTGTTTTCCCTGAAGCTCCCCCCTCCCAGGTATCTAGGTCACCACCCTCAATGGGGACTTGCTGGCAGACAGACCAACTTCCTGGCCTGGCCAGCTGGTTTTGAAGGAAGCCCCAGGTCGGGGCTGAAGGCAGGGAGTGTGGATGGGGTCACTCACATAATAGGTGAAGAGTTCCGGGGCGCTGTTATTGAGCTGATTCAGCTGGTTCCGGATCTGGAACGTGAGGTTGCCTTGGCACTGATGGCGCATTTCGCATTTGGGATCATCGGGGGTGATGGGCAGGGGGCTCCCGGCCCCATGTTTCCAGTGCAGAACCAGCAGCAGGGGCATAACTCCTGGAAACAGGTGGGGAGGGGTCTGTGAGTGGGAGGGCTTGCAAGGATCTGTGGCTTAATCTCCAGGTCAGCTGGGATGGGGAAGGGAGGGCTACGGCAGGGATGGAGGCTCACTGATGATAATAGTCCCAGGAATGACCTTCACTCATGCTCCAGAGGGAGACGAAGTTCCCTATGACAGCCCTATTAGGTCAGCAGGGCAAGAATTCTCATCCTCATTTTCAGATCTGAAAACCGAGGCTCAGACGAGGAAGCTGCTCACCGAGCTCATAGAGCCGGGGTAGGATGGGGGTGTGCCTCGACTCTCTCCACCTCTTTGCTGCTCCCTCCAGCTGTTTCACTGCCTCTGTCTCTATCCTACTCCATCATTCTCTCTCCAGCTCTCTTTCCCTTTCTGATACTGCATACTTCTTTCCCTCCTCTCTTTATTCCTGGGATCCCAGGTTAAGAAAAGAAAAGAAGGGTGCTTAGAAGCCATCAAGTTCTAGGATACCAGACCTAGGATAGAAGGGACCTCAGAGGTCATCTAGTCCATGCACTCTCATTTTACAGATGAGTAAACTGAGGTCAGAGAATAAGGTGATTGCTCAAAGTCACATATTGTCAGAGGGAGGATTTAAACCCAGGACCTCTGACTCCAAACCCAGTACTCAGGGGACTGTGCCACACTGCTCTGTCCCTCTCTGTCTCTGGATCATCTCAGAAACTGACTAGCTGTGTGATCTAAGCATCTGTAAAATGGGTGTAACATGCCTTACAGAGTTATGGTGAGGGTTAAATGAGATAGGTAACTAAGTATCTTGCAAACCTCAAGACCGTATGGATATATCAATGGTGTTACCATTGCTTTTGATTTCGTCCTAGGACCAGGGAAACTGAGGAGGGAAGGCAGAGACAAGAAAGGGGAGTGGCACCTGTCAGAGGCTGGCCCTGGGAAGAAGGCAGAGGGCTGCCTGACTCTACCAAATCCCAACCTCTGGCCACAGGGCTTTAAAGTAAAAGAAAAGTCCCCAGATTCATTGCCTCCAGCCAGTGCCAGCCCTTGAACTCCTCAATGTCTCCTGAGGTCATCTGCCCATCAAACACTTGCTCCAGACCCTCCCTCCATCTCTCTAACCCCACCCTGCTTCCACATGGGCAGACGATCACGTGGTAGATAGAGCTGAGAGTCAAGAAGAGTTGAGTTCAAATCCTGTTTCAGAATTCCTAGCTGTGTGACCCCAGGCAAATGGCTTAACCTCAGTTCCCTCATCTGTAGAAATGGGATAATAAGAATGCTTGCTTCCTAGGGTTGGTATAAGGATACAATGAAATCATATTTGTAAAATGTTTACACACCTTAAGGTGCAATACAAATGCTGGCTATTATCATCATGTCATTATAATTATTATAGTTACTATGTAACTCAAGCCTATTTCTCTAACTCTGTCCCCAGCCAAGCCAGCATGGTGTGGAGAAAAGGGCTCTGGGTTTGAAGTTAGATGAGCTGGCTTGGAATCCCAGCTCTGTCACTTACAACCTGTGTGATCTCAGACAAGTCATTAAGCTTTTCTATGCCTTCATCTGTAAATGGGGGGGGGGTGTTTAAACTCAGTGGCTCTCCAATTCTGTGTCTATGATTCATGTTCCCCTAAACATCCACCTTACTTTGCTGCCCCAGTCCTGTCTCTTAATCAATCAATCAATCAATCAAATAGCATTGATTAAGTGCCTACTATGTGACAGGCTAATCCCAATTCTCAGAGTTTATACTCTCTCTTACCCATTTCCTCACAGCTCTGCCCACAATCCCACACACCTATCCTGTCCCTTTCAGCTTCATCTCTTCACCCTATCTCTCCAAAGAGAGTCCCCCAAGTCTAGGATTCCCTTCTCCCCCTAATCTATAGTTATAGTTATAGGTTTAGAGCTAATTGAGACCCTAACTCCCTCCTTTTACAGAGGAGGGAACTGAGACTCTCAAGAAGTAAAAAGACTTGTCCAGGGCCACACAGCTAGGAAGTAAATTTACAAAGCAAGTTTCCTCTGATTCAAAATCCAGAGTTCTTTCCTCTGTACCACATTCCCTCCTCCCCCTCCCCCGACAGGGGCCCTGGCACCAAATAATCCTAGGCTAGTCCCTTCCTTGGGGATGGGAGGATGGAGTTCAACAAGGAGGTTTTTATCCTCTGAGTCAAGGCTGGGAGGGTCTGAGGGGGTCCTACTTGCCCTGGGGGGGGGAGGGGAGGGCATCAGGGAGGAGGTAGAGGAAATGTTGCAATAATGAAAGGGAAAGGTTGCAGGAAGTAGATCTGTGGGGGAGGCAGAACAGAGAAAGGTAACCATGAGGGCTGTTGGGACCTGTCCACGGAAGCTCTGGGCCTGTGGCTGTCCAGCAGCTGGAGGGCTGGACCACATCATTCCCCGCCCCCATGCAGCCCTGGGCCTGGGGGATTGCTGCTCTGCTCTGTTCCATCCTCCCTGGATGGCCACCCCCAGCCCCTCTGAGTCACCCAGACCTGCCCCCACTGCTTCCCGGACCCCTTCCCCTGAGGCCTTCCAGATTAGCTAAGCTTCATTCAGCCCAGAGAGTGAGACAAGTGCAAAGGGAGGGAGGTGAGCCCACAGTCATCCCAGGCTTGGGTATTATTAAACCCTGAGATAGGGACAGAGCGGTGACCCGCCCATCTGCCTGCTAGAGGAATAAGAGTTTCTTAGTGAAAATCTGAATTTATGCCGCCCCTCTTCCCACCCCCTAGGAGTTAGGAGAGCATCTCAGAGTGTCAGAGTTGCAAAGGACCTCCGAGACAGTGACTAGAGAGAAACTGAGGCCCAGAAAGGTAAAAAAGATGGCAGAGCTGGCATGTCACCCCAAGTCTTCAGATTTTTCATCACAGAGCCAGCCTGGGATTCCCACCCTTCATCATCCCATCCCTGCCTCCCCGCAAAGCATTTGGGGCAGGAAGAGAGTCCAGGATTATGATATGGGTGTTTGCGTTATTTCTGGTCTCAGCATGGCACAGTGGACAGAGGACTAACTTCTAAGCTAAGTAGACCTGGGTTCAAGTCCTGACTCTGACACATACTGGCTATGTGACCCTGACAAAGTCATTCATCCCTTCACTACTCTGGGCTCAACACTCCAAACTGCAGAGAAACTCCAGTCTGCATTGGTATGTTTTCTCACCAGGGAACTCCCTACACCAGTGAAATCACATGTGCAGTCTCCATCCTAACCACCCTTATCTTCTCTCCCCACTCCCACCTGCTTAGATTTTCCTCCTACCCCCAGGCAGAGTGGAGGAGGCTTGTAAAGTACTCCCCCCCACACCCCAAACACACACTTGTTCCCCAAGCACTCAGCACAAACCACTGGCTCTCTGCCCTCTGCCAACCAACTCACCCCTGCCAGCGTCCTGCAAACACTCTCAGTCGGGGAGAAGGAAGCGGGGAATCAGAAAAACTGCCCATTGGACTCCAGAGTCCTTACAGGGGTACAGCTTCCCAGAGGGAGAGCAAAGTGGAGTTAGAGGAAGCTGAGGGGACGGGACAGAGGCAAACAGCACCAGAGAGAGACAGTGAATAGAGGGATGGATGAATGAGTGAGTGAATGAATGAATGAATGAAATGAGAGAAAGTGATTGAAGGGAGAAGAAAATAAATTACAGATATGGAAGGGGAAAAAAGTGAGAAGAAATAGGAAGTGGGAAAGAAAGATGAAGAAAAAGAAAAGTAAGAAGGTTTAAAAAAAGGAGAGAGAGATAGAAGAGACAGAGAGATATGAGAGAGAGAGAGAGAGAGAGAGAGATTGAGAGAGAGAGAGAGAGAGAGAGAGAGAGAGAGAAAGAGAGAGAGAGAGAGAGATTGAGGCGGGCGCACGAAGAGCCGGGTGGGTGGGAGGCATAGAGTGAGGAAGCGCTGGAGAAGGAAGGAAGAGCGAAGGCAGGAAAGGAGCCGGAGCGCTGGTCGGGACTCTCCCGGCGCTGGCAAACCTGCTTTCAGTGGCCGCTCAGTCCTGGAAAGCCCAGGCGCGCCGCTCTCTGCCGCCTCCTCCTCCTCGTCCTCCGGATGCTGGAGTGGCGGGCGCCAGGGAGCCATGTGCAGGGCCAGGGGAGCTCCCTGCAGCGGCTCACTCTCCCCGCTCTCCTCCTCCCCGCCACCAGCGCCCAGCCCCGCAGGTTGGCTCCGCGAGCTTCTCCTGGCCGGCAGATTGGGCGGGCGAGCTGCCTGTCTGTCTGTCTGCAGGGGTGGGTGGGTTCTCTCTCTCTCTCTCTCTCTCTCTCTCTCTCTCTCTCTCTCTCTTCTCTCTCTCTCTCTCTCTCTCTCTCTCTCCCCCCCCCCTCCACCGCACCCCCACCCAAGCACCAAGTCAGGAGAAGCCCCACGGAGTTGGGGACGGGACGGGCGGGGTGTTGCATTTACCTGCGGCCAAGACCTTCATTGTGGGCCGGACTTGAAGTCGGGAGGGACCTAGTGGAGACTGAGTTTATGTTGACAGGGGTGTTTGCAGAAATTCATGCTCGAACGGGACTTGGCCTGGTTTATATACGGGAGCCTATGTTGTAAGACAGAGAAAAAGCTATATTTAGCCACTCAAAAGGATACCCAATTCAGGAAGTTGTTTGAGGTGCATCATAGTTGTGGAAATTATGAATGGGACTAGAGTGAAAGTGAGGGGGGGGGCCTCGAGAAGGGGGCGGGGGGGCGGGGAAAGGAGCCTTTTTTTCTTTCTCTCTTCTAAGAATTTTTTTGTGATCGAATTATAATGGTCTTCCAAAAAAACCAACAGCCAGCCTGTGGCTCATTTTTCTGAATTGTTTGAAATTGAGGTAGGGGGTGGGAAGATATCCCTCCCCACAAAGCAGGGTCCTAAGACCCATTTCCCTGAAAAAGGACTGTGAAACTCAGAGAAACTTCCTGACTCACCTGGAAGGGAGGGAAGTAGAGCAAAGGGACCGGCAAGGCTGGTGGGTGGCAGGCGGTGAGGGTAGGAGACTGACCCTTGACTTCCCTGGGACCCTGCGGGATGGGGCAGTCTTGGAGTGTGCTAGCTGGTACAGGAGGCAGTAGGACCCCTGGCACCCCCCCCCCATTCACCGAGGATTACTACAGTGGGGAATCTGACACTTGACTGTCACCCGGTGCCAGCCCTTGGCAAAAGGGTGTTGTCAAGTGGAGAGACTGTTGATGGCTGGGATAGGTGTGGAGAGCTGGTTAGAGGGTGGCAGCTAAGAAAGCCAGCATGCCACCAGGAAGAACCCTAGGCTTGCAAGAGGTTCGAATCCTGGCATCTACCGTCTGTGGAACCTTGGGCAAGTCTGGGCTTCAGGTTTCTTGAAAATGAGGGTATTGGACTGGATTACACCTGAGAGCCCTTCCAGCTTGAAATGTGTGCTCCTAAGAAGGATATTGTTAAATTGGGGTCTTCATTAACAGCAATAAAGGGATGGTGAATGGAAGGGACCCTAAAGACCACCTAGTCCAATCCCATCATTTTACAGATGAGGAAGCTGAGGCTTAGAGAGGGGAAGAGGCTTGCCCACAGTCACACAGCAAAGTTAGTTGTAGAGAATGGCTAGACCGAGTATAGGAATTCTCAGCTAGACTGTAAACTCATCGAGGGCAGGTACACTTTGATTGTGTGTCTTTGTATCCCCAGCACCTGGCATACAATAAGTGCTTAATACGTGCTTGTGGATTGATTGAATGGATGTTGGAAGACACCTTGGAGCTCGGTTAGTCTCATCATATAAATGAGGAAACTGAGGCCCAGAGAAGGGAGGGGAATTGCTCAAAATCCTACCCTACTTCAAGAGTTGTTGGGAGAATCTAATGAAAGTCTGCATGGCCTAAAGGGTACCATGCAATAGAAATAGCGCTAATGGGGAATGAAGGAGGCAGGCTCACTCCAACTCTGGCCATAGGCTGAGTCATCCAACAGGCATTTAGTACAGTAAGGATACAATGACAGAAATGAGACAGCCCCTGCCCTCAAGGAGCTTGCACTCTGCTCAGAGACATGGTCTACAATTCAACTCAATTCAATTTAAAAAACATTTATCTAGCACCCCCTAGGTGCCCACAACTGTGCTGGGGATAGAAACACAAAAGTGAGACAGTCGCTGCCCTCAGGGGACTTATTTGTCTACGGGATCATAGACTTGAAGATGGAAGGGCCCATAGAGACCACCCAGTGCAACCTCTTTATTTTACAGAGAAGGAAACTGAGGCTCAGAAAAAAGAAAGGAGTAAGACCACCCAAGGAGTAGAACTGGAATTTGAACCCTCAGGCTCAAAATCCGTCACATCTTCCCTGCATCCCACTGCCCTGACACTGTCCTGCTCCTGGCCTCAGTTTCCCCATCTGTGAAACAGGAGAGGAAAAGACCAGCATGGTTGGGAGAACCTGGCAGAGTTCTTTGCTGTCCTCGGAAGTGAGCACCACAACCCACCAGGGCGTGGGCACTGACAAGTCTCGTGCAGCTCCGATTCCACGTCCTGGCCCCCGAAGGGGAGATGGATGGGAACCAGTTTCCAAAAGGCAAACTCCTAACCAGGCGAGCTCCAGTTTCCACCGAGTGACGGGGGTGGTCCTTCCCCAATGCTGCCACGGGGAGGTCTGTGGCTTTGGCAGCCGGGCCCAGGTCAGGAGCTCTCCTCTTTCCCCACCACCCCATCTGACAAGTTGCCACATCCCACCCGCTTTTAGGCCTGCCTGGCCATGTGCTCCTTCCTGGTCTTGCCAGGACCAGTCTCCCCCTCTAGGACTGGATGGAGGTGGGGGAGCCCTGGGGCCTGGGACTGAGGGCCTGATAACAAGCTGCTGGCTATTCCTAACCGACTGCAGGGGTAAACACAGCTGGACCTAGCTACCCCGCCCAGCCCCTGCCCCTCCCAGCCTCACCTCCTGCTTGCTTCCTCTGGCCTGCCAAAGACTCTGCCTGGCATCTTTTCTCCCACCCCACCCTATCCTGGGTTTGGGGTAATCAAAGGATGTCGAGGTCACCCACAGAGGCGATCTGACTCGGGCCCTCTAGATGATGGGCTTCCCAGCTTCCCCCACCCCCAAGAGCCCAGCCAGAGCCAGGGCTGCAGGATCCATCACTTGAAGACCTCACCCACCCCAGGCTGGTCCAAGAAGCCTCACCATGTCCTGCTCAGTCTTCCCAGCCCACCCCCTGCCTCAAATAGGTCAATTCTATCCAATTCACTTTCCACTTTTTCCAACTTGGAACGTACTGCCCCCCTCATCCCACTCAGTCTCCATGTCCCCTAAGCCAGGACCCCAGCTTCACAGCCTCCCCTGAATTCAGGTTTGATTTACCCTGATCCAGCCTCCCACCCCAGCTCCTGCATTTCCCCAACTTGGCCCTCAAAGGTGCATGACTCAGCCCCTCAATCCTTCCTACTTGGCCCCCTGAACCCCTGGCTCAGTCCCTGTCTCCCCTCTACCTTGCTAGCTTGGTCTCTGTGTGCCCCAGATTAAGGCCTGGACGAGGCCCACTTGCCATCCTGAATCAGCCTCCCCTTCTCCCTCCCCCACCTCCATCCCCTCTTTGTCTGTGCTCCCCTATCTTCTTTCCCCTCAGTCCTCAGAATCTTCCCTAAGTAGGCGTCTCCTTCCCTGAGCTCTGATTAAATTCCTCCCCCACCCCCCACCCTTGGACTGTCTTATCTTGTCTTCTTCGTCCCCGGAATCTACCCTTCCCCATGCCTCCTGATCGCCATCTACAGAAAACTGAAAGTGGGGGTGGGGAGTGGGAGGTGCAGGGGATCCAGGCCCCAGCTTATATCATCGGATGTTATCGCTGGAGAGGGCCCTTAGTCAGCATCTCTTCCTTACTTTATCAATGAGGAGACTGAGGCCTAGGGGGAAGCCAGTGACGTCCCCATGGTCACACCGAGAGTAAGAGGCAGAGCTGGGGTCTGAGCCCTCCTCCTCTGCTTCCGATCCAGCCTTCCTGCCAGCCCTTCCACTGCCCTTCTGTGCCTCAGTTTCCTCCGTCCCTGCTCCCTCCCCCCACATCCGCCCCGGTACCTGACATAGCGCTCTGAGATCCGTGCTGGCCCAACCCTGGCCTCCCCCAACACCCCTCCACGTGCTCGGCTCCACAGGGAAGCTAGCCTTGGTCCGGGCCCCCAGGGTGGGGCAGTTGGGGCCGGGTCCCAGCTCCGTCCTCAGCCTCAGCCGGTCAGCCCGGCACTGGGCTGCGTGTCTCGGGCCTGGGCCCCTGCTCCCAGGGTAGGGAGCAGCGCTGGGGTGGGGTCGGGTGGGGTGGGGTGGCCGCGGGCCCTCCCTACTCAGGGCCCGGTTCCAGGCCCAGTTTGGGTGTTTGTGTTTGTCCTCTCCCCCTGGTTCTCTCACTGGCCGGTTCCCAGGGTCACAGCTCCCCCCTTTCGCACTCCCCCCAGCACCCCACCCTGGAGTGGCAGCCCCAGCCGGGCCCCTTCCAGCTGTGACTTCATCTGCATCCACTCCAGCCCCTGCGAAGGAAGCCGGGCTGGAGGCTGGAGTGCTCACAAGCAGGGCTGGGGGAACTCACACGTGGTCTGAGTTGGGGCTGGGGCTGGGGGGATCCTGGCCAGCCTGGCCTCTCCCCAGGCACTGAGCCCTCGGGATCAAGGGCTGCTGCAGATGGCTGGCCCCATTCCCTCACTTTACAGAGGAATGGAAGGGACCCGCCCAAGGTCACTCGGCAAGTAGGAAACTTTGAACCGGGGACTCCACAGACAGGGCTCTTGCTGCTGTTCTAGATTGTGCACTAGGAGAACTGAAAGGGGATTTCAATTATCTACTGTAATCACTTCATTTTACAGGTGAGGAAACTGAGGCCCAGAGAGGTCACAGGGGATCAATAACCCAGCATTTTATATACATCCTCTAGTTTGAGCTTTGCCACAGCCCTGTGGGGAAGTGCCAACAGGCGTTATCACCCCCATTTTATGGTTGATGGCATGAATACACGAAAAAGTGCCCAGGATACAGATGAGAAAACTTCGGCTCAATTAAGCCTAAGTGACTTGCCCAGGGTCTCATACACTAGGATTTGAATCCAGGTCTTCTGGATTCCAAGTCCGTCATTCTCTCCCTTCTACATAAGTGCAGGTTGGTGGGGACCAGAGCTGCTGAATTCTCCCAGGAAAACTACCCACCAGGCATGACCCACCCTAGACTATGTCCCATATGCCCCCTCTTAGTAGCCTGAGCTCATCCCACCACCACACCTTTGCCTGGGCAGTTCCCCTCCCTTGGAATGCTTTCCCCTCTACTCTGCCTTTCTAAATTCCATCCATCCTTCTACCCATCCTTCAAGTGCTTCAGGGTATAATGGATTTGGAAGTCAAAGGACCTGAGTTCAAGTCCTTGCTTTGGCACTTACCGCAAGAGTGTCTTGGGTAAGCCACTTCCCCTCTGTAGAGGGAGGCTCTTGGATAGAATGAGCTCCAAGTTCCCTCCTCCACCACGCTATGAGCCCACAAAAATTCTACTTCCTCCGGGAAGACTTCCCTGATCACCACAGTCCGACACATCTTCCCTTAGTGGTCCTTGCACTCCCCCTCCCACATAATCTCTCACGCGATATTACCTGCCTCACACAGATAGCTCTAGACTGTTTCAAGTGAGTTAATTTTAGGACCATAGAGGCAGTGCCACATAATGGTTTGAATGCCAGGTTTGGGGTCAGGAAGACCCGGATTCGGATCCTGCCTCTGACACTAACTAGCTATTGGACCCTTGGTGGGTGGCCTCTCCTTCTCTGAGCCTCAGGCAGCTCTGCTGTTCTCTCTGGTAGGGGGCATGCTCACACCTAGAGTTCCCCCACACGGATGAAATCACAGATAAAGTCCTAAATTCCAAAAGAATTAGAATTCAGAGCAGTCAGGGGCAGGTTTGGTCTCCCTTAGGAGAAAGGGCAAGGGGAGGTATCATAAACCAAAGATTTAAAGCTTCAGAGGGAATCTTGTCTAACCCTTTCATTTTACAGATGGGGAAACTGAGGTCTTAACTCCCTGCCAGGTGATAGGTTCCCTGAGGGCAAGAGCTACGAGCTATTCATCTGTACTCTGTGCATAGGGTTGAGTTCAGTTTAACCCTGGGTGTCCAGGGACTCCCCTCAGAGACCCCTGGTGGACCCCAAGAGGTCACACAGTCCTCTCTTGGTCCTCCCTCCCCATGCCAGTGCTCAAGGGGGCTGGGTTGGGTTCGGTTGGTCAGGACACGCTGCTGTTGCTGATGGAGGGAGGGGGCCAGGTTGGGGTCCCCCTCCTGCCTCCCCTAGGGTGGCAGAATGGGCCGGGATCATCTGCCTCAATGACCCCAGCAAGTTACAGGGGCAGTGTGGTATGATGAAAAGAGCCAATAGCTTTAAGCTTCAAATCACAGCTCTGGGTGACCTTGGACAAGTGTTCCAGCTGACTAGGCACCTCCTGCCATCCCTTTCTGACTTGGTCTAGGGTTCTACAGTACCCTGGCCTTTCTCTTCCTCCAAGAGAACCCAGACCTGGGGCTCTGCAGCAGGGGAACACCTGCATTGGGTCCTTCTGGGCAGGACCATCTCCAGCATTCTGGGAATGCCCCTGACCTTAACCCCTGGCTGCCCTCGAAGCTGATTCACCCCCGGGGACCCTTGGCCCCTGGGGCATTGTTGCTCCTGGGGCTTTGAATCACCAGCCGCCCCCTGCAGAGGGTGGGTGGGGGTGGTGAGCAGTCCCTTTGTCTCCCCATGGGTCACCAGGCAAAATGGGGAGCCAGTTGGTATGAGTGGCTGTTGGAGGGGAATGGGGGGTGGGGTGGGGAGGACCTGGTCGTCCTGTGTGGGCAGTGAATGCCAATGACTCACCAGGTAGACAGGCTGGCTGGGGGAATTCCCCATAACTAGCCATCCAGAAACTGCCACTTTCCCCATCCCCACCCCCCACTAGGGCCCCGAGGGGCCAAGCTATCTTAGCCCTGCTCCCCCTTCCTTCCCTTCTGCCTCATCGCAGCCCAAATGACTCTTCCCCCCAGGTTAGGCTCAGGATCTCTGGGACCATGGAATGCTTGGTGGGGGGGAGGGCGGGGAGCTGAGTTATCTCTAAAATCCTTTCCAAGTAGAAATTCTAGGAACTTATGAAAGAGACTTCAGACACCCAATCCCCATTATTTGACAGATGAGGAAACTGAGGAACTGAGAGAGAAGTCATTGGCCCAAGGTCACACATCAGTGACTTCTAGTCCAGGGCTTTCTGTAAGTTCAGGTCCTCTTCTGGGATGCCCAAGCACCAGATAACACCTCGACCCCTGCCCCTATGAAATGGGCTCCAGGAGTCAGGGGCCAGAGTCCAGCATACTGGCCTCTGTAGAGGGTGGAGGATACTGCTCTGGCTAGGATGGGAAGCGTGGGTGTTACTGGACTCAGGAAGGTGTCTTTTCAGGGGCTGGGGGAGGTGGGATGGAGGTATCCATCCTGGGTTGGAGTAGCAGGGGGCATCTGGGCCTCTGCCCGGCCATGTCTCTCCTTGCTATCCTTGCTCTCCAGAGATGGGGATGGGCTGCAGACACAGGTCTCGGTCTGGCATGTGACAGGCATCCAGAAGAGCCACTCCCTGAGTGGCCCCCTTGTGGCCAAGGACTCATTGGTAAGGCTGGGCTCAGGCTGTAGAGGGGAGCTGGGTCTCCAACTTAGGGTCACTGGGGACCTGAGAGACAGTCCAGATGAGCCAACCCCCTCATCTTACAGAGGAAGAAACTGAGACCCATAGAGGTGAAATGACTCACCTAAAGTCATGTCCCCAGGTCTAGGGCCAAGTCAGAGCTCAAGCTTTAGCGGGGGGTGGTAGGGCTCACTCCACAGAGCTTCAGGATTCAATCTGAGTTTTGACAAGGGGTCAAGGCTCAGTCCCTAGACACGGTCAGGGCTCAGTCCATGGACAAGGTCAGAGCTCAGTCCATGGACAAGGTCAGAGCTCAGTGCCCAGAGAAGGTCAGGGCAGTCCATGGACAAGGTCAGGGCTCAGTCCCTAGACAAGGTCATCGCAGTCCATGGACAAGGTCAGGGTCAGGGTTCAGTCTGGGACCAGGCTCAGGGCTCAGACTCCAGATAGGCTCAGGGCTCAGCCCGTAGCCAGTAATAAAGTGAAGCACACAGCCGGTCTTGGATGAACACAGACAGGGTAGGCAGTGCCATCCAGTGGACTCTGGCAGTTTCCAGGTAGTGAGGATGCCTGGGTGCTTCTAGCTTCACTGCTGCTGTGCTATGTGTTTCTCGGGGCAGGCAGCCTCTCTGCCCCGGGGACAATGGGTCTTAGGCAATGCCAGCAGTGAGGGGGCCGGCCCAGACCCAGCTGGTCAGGTGGGACAGATGGGGACAGATCTCCAGCCTTTGGGGCTAGCTCTAAGTGTCAGCCCCTCAAGGGGAGGCAGAGACCCTAGGATGGGCTGGAAAGGGAGCCCAGGGCTGGCTCTGGAGGGGGCCTCCTCTCCCCCCCCACTACCCCCAGGAGGCCCAGCTGCAATCCTGGCATTTCCCAGCTGCTTTCTAAGTCAGGAATTGACCTCCTGGGAATTGCATCAGGGAGAAAGTTTTTTATTTTCTTTCTTCCGGTTTGTGTGTATGTGTGTTTGTTTTTAAAATCCAGATGGAAATGGAATGGCCCTGGAGTCATGTGTGAGCTACCTTCCCCCCATTTTCTCTCTCGGACCCAGAGGTAGGGAGCTGAGGGGCTCAACCCCAGAGCAGTGCTGCCCAGTGGAGAGGATGCTTCTCCAAGGCCAAAGAACAGAGCTCCAGAGCTGGAAGGGGCCTCAAAGGTCACCAAGTCCAGTCCCTTCATTTTACAGATGAGGAAACTGAGGCCCAGTGAGGCTGTGACTTTCCGAGGTCACACAGATAGCAAATGTCTAAAGCAGGATTTGAATGGGGGACTTCCTGATTCCGGGTTAAGCACGTCAAAGCATCTCTTAATAAAAGGATTTGTTCTGTAAAACTTGGACTCAGTCAATAGACTGCACCTGAGGACCTAGAGGGCCACATGTGGCCTAGAGGCTACAGATTCCCCACCCCTGCTAGACTCTCACCTTCCAATGATGCTGTTCATGCCTCAAAGCTGCTTCTCAGCATAGGGAGGTAGGACAGGGGGTTATGACCCCCATTTGACAGATGGGGAGACTGAGGCTCAGAGAGAACCTTGAATCCTAGGCTTCTGAGCCAGAGGGGGAGCTCAGAGAGACTGTTGAAGACAAGTCTTACAGATGGGGAAACTGAGGCCCAGAAACGAGAAGGGGTTTGCTCAAAGTCACACAGCAAGTTAGTGACGAGGCTGCATTTAGGACCCTGGCTCAGTGCTTTAACTCACTGCTCCCTCAGCCCAGAGATGAGGGAGGCCAAGCAGGAGGTGATAGGGGGAGGCAGAGATCATGATTGAGGATACACTTAAGTCTCCCCCTCCTGAAGTCCTTAGGGCTGTGGATGGTACAATCTTGGCAGAATAGCACATAGAAGGCACTTAATTAGTGCTTGTGGAACTGAATCGACCTCTTCCTGGGCCCTTCCCCCACCCCAGTTCTCACCCCCTGACATGAGGTGATCTCCTGACCCAGGACCCAAGCCCCATCCAAGGTTAAGGGCTAAGAAGGTGGAGGAGGGAGAAGGAGGAGGAGGCAGGGAGGAAGGAAGTGGTCTTCACCACCCTCCCACAGCACAGCCCCATCCGTGGCTAGTCCAAGAGTCTGGCTGGACGGTCAGTGTCTCTGTCTGGGCATCTAGTTCAGGGCTCCGTGTGTGCGTGTGGTGTGTGTGTGTGTGTGTGTGTGTGTGTGTGTTGTGTGTAATGGCTCTGATGGTTTGTGCAGGATCCTATCTGTGTCTTCACATATATTTCATAGAGAGACAAAGAGATGTTACATATAATTTTGCTGTTCAGTCTTTTCATTCATGTCTGACTCTTCGTGACCCCATCTGGGATTTTCTTGGCAGAAATACTGAAGCAGTTTGCCATTTCCTTCTCCAGCTCATTTTACAGGCGAGGAAACTGAGGCAAACAGGGTTACGTGACTGGCCCAGGATCACAGAACTAGTAAGTGTCTGACTTGAATTCAGGAAGATGAGTCTTCCTGAATCCAGGGCTGATGCTCTACTTGCTGAGCCACCCCGCTGGCCCTCCATTACACACAGTATATAATGTTATATAGAATATGCTTTTCTGTTGCTGCGGGAATCTGTGTATGTTTGTGTGTCTGTAGACTCCTAGGTCTAGGGCCGGAAGGGACCCCAGAGGCCGAGTCCCTTCCCTTTTCAGATGAGGAAGCTGAGGCCAAGGAGTCAAAGCCACTTGCCCAAGGTCCAGTGGCAGGAAGCATCAGAGGTAGGATTTGAACCCAGGTCCTCCAACTGCCAAGCCAGGGCTCTTTCCCTTGGATCATCCACGTAGATCCATGTGCGTATCATCTGTGGACATGTGAGTGCGTCTGCGTCTGCATCGCCCGTGGGTGGTCCACCTCTCACCCCAGCGACTTTGTCCTGATTTAGCAAAGATTCTATGTCACCTTAGACAGTTATCTCTCCCATTAGATTGTAAGCTCACTGAGGGCAGGGATTGTTTCGTTTTTGTCTGGCACCAGGACACTGGTTGGCACGCAGTAGGTGCTTAACAAATGTTTGTTGATATCTGTATCTGAATGGACAGAGCCTTGACTTGGGAGGCAGGGGACCTGGATTCGAATCCTAACGCTGACCTCAGATAACTTAACCTCCCTAGCCTCAGTTTCTTCCTCTTTAAAATAGGGGGTTGTAATACATGGCCTCTGAGGTCCCTTCCAGCTCTTGATCTGTGTATGTGTGAGGGAAGAGGGAGGTATCTGTCTGTATTTCTTTGCGTATTTGGGTGCATGTGGATATACATACATACATACACACATATCTATCTGTATATGTCTAGATCTTGACATCTGCATGTACATCTCTCGAAATCTCTGTCTGACTGTGTGTGCGCTCACATGCGTGTGTGTGTGTGTGTGTTGTGTGTGTGTGTGTGTGTGTGTAATTTCCTTCGCAGGCCTCCTCCCTCCTGCTCCCCACCCGGCCCCCGGGAATGGCCGTGGGCCCCGGAATGTGGCAGTGGCTCCCATCCCATCCCGTCCTGTCCCATCCCATCCTGGGGCCTCTGCAGGCCAGGTTTCCTCTCTCCTCTCTCTGTCTCTCTCCCGGCCAGCTTCCCCCAGGCCCGCCCAGCCCAGGCCGGCCACCCTGACTCTTGGCTCAGGGACAGCGCTGATGTCAGAGGCGAGCTGACAGTTTCTCCCGCTGGATTTTCCGAAAAGGGAGAGACTGCATCACGGCTCCTATGAAAGAATCACGGGAGGAGGGGGCGGTGGCGGCGGCGGGAGGAAGGATGTTTCACTCAAATGGTTTCCTGACCTCAGAGGCAATAAACATGACAGGAAGAGGCTGCTGGGATCCACTCCAGCAGGAGCGGGCCGGGTGGCAAAGGTGTGGGGAACGTCCCTCCTCCCCTCTGGCCATCCCACCCCGCAGGCCCTGGCCCTGGCCCGCTGATCCTCCTGACTCCTGCACCTGGTGGGGAGGCCCAGCCCTCACCTGGGAGGTGGCTGCGTGCTGGTCACCCATGCCCTCCTCCCCAAGCTAGGCCTCCCTCAGGTCCCGGCCCACCACCCAACAGCAGCCAGCCTCTAGAGGCCCCATCCTGATGGGGGTGGCGGCAGCTGGGGTGGGGACCTCGAGCCTAATCCTGACTTGGGTGGGGATGGTGATAGTGAGCATGAGATCATACATAGATGAACCAGAGCCTGGAGGGCCCTTGGGGGCCATCCCTAACTGAGACCCAGAGACAGGAAGGGACTTGCCCAGGGTCACACGGCCCGGAAGTTTCAGCAGAGCTTGGATACAAAGTCCTGACTCCAAAGCCAGGTGCCCTTCCCACTGCACCATCCTGCCTTTGATCCCTACCTGCTCGAAGGCTTCTAAAGAGAGAGAAATTCTAGATTCATAGAATACAGGCTCATAGAACATCAGAGTTCTCTGTTTGGCTTTTAAGGTTCTTCCTAACCTGGCCCTCCTCCTACCTTTGTAGCTGTTTCAGGGACTCTTCAATCTAAGGACATTGGCCTCCTGGCTGTTCCTCATCCAAGATGCTCCATCTCCAGACTCCAGGCATTTTCTCAGGCTGTGCCCCCTGCCAGGAAGGTCCTCCCTCCTCATCTCTGCCTCCTGGCTTCCCTGACTTCCTTCAGTCCCAGCTGAAATCCCACCCTTTACAGGAAGCCTTTCCTAATCGCCCTTAATGCTAGTTTGCAATTTATCCCGTCTGTAGGTTGTTTGTACATAAATGCTTATGTATTGTCTCCCATGCTAGACTCTGAGCTCCTTGAGGTCAGGAACTGTTTTTGCCTTTCTCCATGTCCCCAGCACCTAGCACAGTGTCTGGCACATATGAAGCGTTTAAAAAATGTTTGTTCATTTGATTTGAATTAGAGCTTGGAGAAGAATCAGAGCAGAGAATGTCAGGACTGGAAGGAGTTCTAAAACAGAGGATGGCGGAGCTGGGAGGGGCCTTAAGACAGGGGATGGCAGAGCTGGGAGGGGCCTTAGAACAGGGGATGTCAGGCTTGGGGTGGACCTTAGAATAGGGGATAGCAGAGCTGGATAGGGTGTTAGAGACCACGTAGGCCAGCTTCTTTTTGTAAAGATGAGGAAACTGAGACCCAAAGTGGCCAGAACTTAAGCTCCCAGTGGTAGGAAGTTCCAGAGCCATGATTTGCACTCAGATTCTTTGACTCCACCGGGCCTTTTGCTTCTCATGATGGGGATGATAAAGATTGCTGTGGAGATGGGCATGAGTGTGGGGGGATGATGACAGTAGATAACGGGATTTTGAGGAAGAGAAGTATGATGATGATGAAGGGAGGGAAATGATGGGGCCAGTCATGGAGGTGACAGTGACGGCCTCTATCTGCCTGTGGGACCCATGGATTACTTCCCTGGGATGGGCTAAGAACAAGTCAGCTCTGGGAGAGAACCCTCAGATGCCCTCCTCCAATCAGAATCACAGGTTTTAGAGCTGGAAGGAATCTTCAAGATCATTCCACAAATGAGGAAACTGAGGCCCAGAGAGCTCATGGCAGGTAGCAAGTACGAAAACTGGGGTTCAAATCCAGGCCACAGAATTACAGGGTTAGATCTGGGAGGGAGCCTACAGCTGGCCAGGCTAAGCCTCTGCTCTCCCATTTAACAGATGAGGAAACTAAAGCCCAATCATATTCATCAGTTTGCCCATGGTCACACAGGTGGCAAGTGACAGATATTGGATTTGAACCCAGGACCCCTGACACTAAATCCAAAGCTGTCATTCATTGGAATGTCCAATGGCCGCTAGAATCCTTCCAATCCCTGGCCCCCCGGGGTGACTGTCCCTGCCAATCAGCCTCTGCGCTCTCCCTTACTGGCCAAAGGCACCTCTCCTCTTCCCTCTCCTTCCCATCACTGGCTAGTCCTCTTCTCTCCATGAGGACACCCCCCCCCACTGAATTCCCAGAGCTGGACAGGCCCCGTGTGGGAGGGAGACAGGCAGGCAGCCCCCCAGACACATCAGTACCAGAGCAGTGTCTGGGACGTTCCCAGCAGAGGCGGAGGACTGCCAGCTCATGGTGACCGTCCACTCCCCGGCATCCCCAGCTCTCTCAAACCTCTCATGGGACCCTTCCCCTGGGACCAAAGAATTAACCTCTCAAAGGGGTGAGCTTGAGAGGAGGGCGAGATGGGGCTGCTCCCCGATCCCAGAGAGATTTGCTCCCCTTTCTCCAGTGACCCTGATGACTCCCAGTCCTGGCACTATCCACCCCACAATGGCATCATACCTTTGCCATCCTGTTGAACTGATTTGACTTGACTTTGCCCAAGAGCCAGGAACCTGCCCCATAATTCCGGGAGGCTCATAGCTCTGACCTTAGAGATCTCCTGGGCCAACCCTCTTCTCTTACGTCACCCAAGTCCTTCTTGGGAGCCCATAGAGGGCTTGTTAACCTGGCTGCGGGCCTGGAGACTGGGAAGTTTCATTTCCTGGCTGGCCATTCCTCCTTCCACAGATCAGAGGCGGGGCAGCGACTAGTGGCCAGGAGTGGGAGTCTGGGAAGCAGGCTGGGTGTCTGAGGCCCAGAGCAGCTCCCCACCAGCCTTGTTAGTCCCTTCGGGCCCACCTGCCCTGCTGTTCTCCCCTCGCCTTGGGCTGGGCTGCTCCAGCTGCTTATCAGCTCAGCAGGACCCCATGAGGTAATCAATCATGTCTCTGATCTCCTGCCGAGGTCTCCTCCTCTCCTCTCCTCTCCTCTCTTCTTCCCGACCTGCCACATTTCCACTTCCCCTTCCATGTTCCGTGGTTCTCAGCTGCCAGCCAACCCCCACCCTCCCCCCAGGTCCGCCTGGCCATAACAGCTACTCCAGAGGCCAGAACACTCTCTCACATACCAAGGCAAGAAGGCAGATCCCTGCAGCCTGAGGCCAAGGACTGCACATCCCATAGAACTCAGGAGGACGTTCTGGGCATTTCACCAATTGGGGAAAAATCGTTCTAGAACCACAGAACGTCATAAGGGTCAGTTAGTCCAATACGTGCATTGGACAGACAAGAAAGCTGCCCCAAGTCCCATGGGAGAGGCAGTATGGAATGCCAGGAGACAGCCAGGTTCAAATCACCCCTCTGACACACACTGCCTGTGTGACCCTGGACAAGTCATTTAACTACCTGAGGCTAGAAGTGGCAGACAGCTGGTGCCCCAGTCTGCACTGGTAAAAGGAATTCCCTAAAACAAGATCAGGGGTCCAAGAGAAAACACCCCTGTCTGGGAGAGGTGGTGTCACTGGCATGAAGGGTGTCATTGGAAGAAGGAAGCTGTCACTGGCCTGAATGCCCCGAGGACACATCCCCCTTCCAATTACAAGTAGCTTCAGGACTTTGGGAAAGCCTCAGGTTCCCTACCTATGAAATGGGTGCCTTGGGTGAGTTGGCCTCGGAAGTCCCTGACATTCTTCTGTGGGTTGCAGGCTAGGTCTGAAGCAGGGAAGCCCCAGAAAATATTAGGGCCCACATAGCTGGGAGGGTCCTGCCCTGCCTGTCAAAGCCTTCCCCAAGGGGGAAGGGAGCATGGCTAGGCTGAACCTTCCTCCCCTGCCTCCTGACTGGTATTATGGGCCAGCCTAGAGGAACATGACAGAAGAGAGAGAAGTCAAGAGCCCCGGGTTCTAATCCTGCTTCAGCCACTTGCTGGCACCTTTGACTGATCACTCTTTTTCCCAGCCTCGGTTACCTTGCTCTAGCCAAGACTCACTGGGCCTCAGTTTCCCCCCCTGTAAATTGGAGGATTTCACCAAGTGATCAAAGTTAGGGTGGACAATCCTTGCCGGTCTTTGAGCACCAGGGAATAGAGCCCCGGAGCCACGGCACTGGCAGCAGCCTTTCTCAGGTAGTGGCAAGAATGTTGGTCCTAGAGTCCTTGGGTAAGTCACTGCCCATCTCTTTTTTGTCTCTGCATTGCTAGTGCCCATGTGAAGTAGGTGATTAATAAATGCTTATTGAATGGTGAATGAATAAATGAACGTCTCTTCCAGTTCCAAACCCCAAGTCCAGCGGGAAGAAAAGAGGATAGGAGTCGCCAGACCTGGATTCAGGAGACTGTACAGTTCCCTAGCTGTGTTACCTTGGACAAGTCACTTCCTTGCCCCGGGCCAGAGCCAGGCTCCGGGATGCTAGGACTCCTCAGATTTCCATCTAGGGATCAGACAAGATCATCCACTCTCACGCACTTAGAACTACCCGCTGCAGCTCAGAGATTATTGCTGCCCGCCCACGAAGCCCCCTTTCTGGCTGGGTACGGGCAACCAGAGGCAGCTGTCCCTCCTGCCAGGCCAGGCATCGCGGAGGTACGCATTGCAGGATGGTGGCCTGTTTGGGGCTGTCAGACTGGCCAGTTCAATTTTTGGACAACAGTGCCCCCCACCGCCCACTGGGCACATGGAAACCTGGTCCCTGGCTGCTACCCTAGCCAACTGGACCCGTGCCAGAGACTCCTTTAAGGGAAGCAGATTAGGGGCGACATCTGAAGAAATGGGCTGGTAGGGTCCAGGGTTAGGGGAATGGAAGGAGTCAGGCTTGGCCGAGGGGCTAAGCCAGGAGCTGGTCAGGGCTCTCCACTCACTCCAGGGTGACTCCAAACCCAGTCTGTGGAGGGCTGTGGGAATCAGAGCCTGTGGCCAGTGGGGAGGATGCTGAATTTGGAGATGGAAAGACCCGGGTTTGAATCCCACCTGGGCAGATGACCGTACTCTAGGCAACTCTGTCATTTACAGAGGTGTCAGTCCGCTTTAGTGGGAGGGTGTTTCCTCGTGGGGAAGCCAATGAGCATTTATTAAGCACACCGGTGTGCCAGGCACTGTTGGAATGCCCTACTGAGGTCCAGTCCCTATCCCTAGGGCCTCCTTTGGGCCTTGAGATGACCCAGTGAGACAGTCTGTGGAGCTATTGCCCTCCCCGCCCCATCTGACAGATGAGGAAACTGAGGCTGAGGGGAGGTGACAAGGCTTTTATAGCTAGCATGTGGCCAAACTGGGATGAAAAGCCAGGCCTTCCTAGTGGAAACTTGAGGCTTAAACAGAGAGGAGGGAAGGGACCAGGAGAGGGAGCCACTGACCAGAGGGAGAGGGGAAGGAAGGGGAAGGAACTCGATCAAAGCCGGGGTGGGGGAAGAGCCCCAAAATTCTGTGTCTCAGCCCCGGGGCCTCCCCTCCAGACTGGCCAGCAGAGACAGCGCCTGAGGGGCTGGAAGGACTGAAAGGTGGCCGAGAAGTCTAAGGTCCTCTAACCCAAAGCTCTCGTTAGACGGGGGAGGAAACTGAGACTCAGAGCTCGGATTCGAACCCAGAACCTCTTACTTCAAATCCAATATTCTTTCTACTCGATCCACAGGTCAAGTTTATCCTGACCGAGGAAGGAAGCCGCCTGCCCAAGGTCATGCTGGGAGTTGATGGTACAACTCTTGCTGAAACCCCGGGGCGCTTCTGGGGTGTCCCACAACCCTCAGAGCCCTGGCTCCCTTCTTCCCCTCTGTCTTTAATGAAGTAACCATTTATGAGGCCCTTTTGAGGTGCCAGGCGCTGTCCGAATTCTCTCCTGCCCTCGGGGAGCTTACAGTCTGGGGAGTTCAGCATGCAAAGCAGACACAAGCAATCCTTGAGGGGAGCTGAGGCCTCCGGAGGAGGGAGTGCACTGGGGCGGGGGACACCCCCATCGCAGAGGCCCAGTCAGGTTGCCTGGCCCCGGGCTGTGAAGGGCTTGCATAACCATAAGGACAGGTAGCATTGACGTGGGGCTTTCCAAAGCACAAAGCACAGTGCTTCTGCCTTCTCCTTCCATCCTCACACAGCCCAGGGAGGAAGGGCTATCAGGAGCCCCATTTTACAGAGGAGCAAACTGAGGCAAACAGAGGTTTAAGTCTCACAGCTAGTAGGTGCCTGAGGCTGGAGTTTGAGCCGGCTCTTCCTGACTGCAGGGGGCTCTCCTAAAGGCCATCAGAAGACTTCATATTTGGTCTGGGGGCCGGAGGAAGCCCCCGGAGCTCTGATGAGGGAAGCTAAGATCAGGCATTTGCTTTAGGAAAATCTCTTGGACTGCTTCACGGAAGACTGACAGAGAGGGGACAGGCTTTTATTATGTTGTGCCCCCCCCCTTCCCGTGAGTCAGGACCAAAGCACCGCCTTCTGGGAGGTATCACATTGGAATGGAAAGAGTGCTGGGTTGAGGACTGGGTTCAAATTCTAACATTATTCCCTGTGAGACCTTGGGCAAGTCACTCCCCACCTCTGGGCCTCAGTTTCCTCCATTGTCAGATGAGGGGGCTGGACTGGATGAACCCCCAGCTCCCTTCAGCTCTAAGTTTGTGACCGTTTCTCAGGGGGATCCCCCAGCCTGCTCATCTAGGGAGGCTGAGGGAGTAGCAAAGGGGTTAGGTGGAGGATAGCTCAGTGGATAGAGCTCTGGCCCTGGAAGTCAGGAGGACCTGAGTTCAAATGTGACCGTAGACATTTACTAGCTGTGTGATCCTGGACAAGTCACTTAACCTCGATGTCCTCCCCCCAAGGGGGGTGGTTCAGGTAGGTGCAAAGGGGTCAGGCCTTCCAAAGCACTCAGCTGGCTCAGCTCAGGCCATGCTGGACCCAGAACAAGGCCAGCCCTGGGAACACTGAGGAGGGGATTACCCTGAAGTCTCCCTGCCCAGCCCCAACATCGACCCCATCTGCCTCTGTGTGCCCTCCCCCCCCACCGAGGGGCACCAGGAAAGGTCTTCGTTCTGATAATGCACCAGGGGCTGAGGCCAGATCATTTGGGCAGGGGCTGCTTACCTGCCTCCAACCCTTACCTGCTCTGGTCATGAGACTAAATCAGGACTGAAGTGAAGGGTCCTGCTCAGCAGGAAGGTAGACCCAGAAGGCATTGGAGCTTCGTCCCCCCCCCACGGCTTCTCCCCTATGCCATGTGCTCCTTGTCTCTCTCCTCAGTCAACTCCTGCTAGCCCTAAGGCTCCCTGGGAGATCATGAAATGTCAAAGCGGGGAGAGGCCCTAGAACAGGGAATGTCAGAGCTGGGAGCTTAGAACAGGGAATGTCAGATCCGGGAGGGAGCTTAGAACAGGGAATGTCAGAGCTGGGAGGAAGCTTAGAACAGGGAATGTCAGAGCTGGGAGGGGCCTTAGAACAGGGAATGTCAGGGCTGGGAGGAAGCTTAGAACAGGGAATGTCAGAGCTGGGAGGAAGCTTAGAACAGGGAATGTCAGAGCTGGGAGGGGCCTTAGAACAGGGAATGTCAGGGCTGGGAGGGAGCTTAGAACAGGGAATGTCAGATCTGGGAGGGAGCTTAGAACAGGGAATGTCAGATCCGGGAGGGAGCTTAGAACAGGGAATATCAGAGTAGGGAGGGGCCTTAGAATAGGCAATGTCAAAGCTAGGAGAGGCTTTAAAACAGGGAATGTGAGGGCTGGGAGGGGCCTTAGAACAAAGAATTTCCAGAGAAGGAGGGAGCTTCACCTAGTCCAACGTTATTTTGCGTAGGAGGTTTACCGACTTCCCAAAGGTCACACAGCTAGTATCAAAGTGAGACCCTGACCCCAGCTGGGTCTTCAGACTCCAGACCCAGCCCTCATTAATAATAATAATAGTTCACACTTATACAGTGCCTACTGTATGCCAGGCACTGTGCTAAGCACTTTACAATTATTATCTTATTCTTACAACAACCCATGGAGGGAGGTGCTATTATTATCCCCATTTTATAGATGAGGAAACTGAGGCAGACAGAGGACTTGCTCAGGGTCAATAGCCAGTAAGTGTCTGAGCACCGTGCCACCCATTATTCTCCCTCAGGCTGATTCTCTGAGCCTGCCAGCTGCCAGGAGAAGCCCAGGACACAGACCTGCTGCCCACGGATCAAGGAGGAGGGTCCACAGGTCACCAGTCAGGGCTTCATCCCTTCCCAAACCCCACAGAATTCAGGCCCTCTCGCCCCAAGCCTCCTTGACTCTGTGCAGGGGTCCACAGTTCCAGGAAGGAGATGCCCGGGAAATATCCAAACTCCGATGAACAGAGAAAGGTGACTCAGTTTCACTGTCCGCCTCTTCCCTCTCCCCACTGGAATAACTTCCAAAATGTCCCTGAAGGTCAGTGACCCACTGCTGTCCGCTCACTGGCCCTCGGATACCATGTAGTCTAATTCCCTTAATTGACTAACAGGGAAACGGAGTCCCAGGGGAGTACAAGGCCTCACTCAAGGTCACAAAGCTAGTGAATTCACAGGAGGAAAGTTGTAGGGCTGGACACCAGCTCAGAGGTCATCAAATTTGCTGTCCCTCGCTTTTCAGAAGAGGAAACTGAGGCCCAGAGATCGTCAGAGCCCCATGATTCTTGGGTCCCCTGGCAGCTTGCATGTTCACCCTCCACGAACTCACTCCACTAAGGCCCAGGAGCTGCTGACCAGCTGGAGATGGGAGAGATTCCTGCACCACAGGGTGTGGGGCAAGGAGGAGGGGAATCAGCTCCTTTTCACCCTCTGTAGTCCCACCTTGTCCCCCCCTTCAGGACCCTGGGAGGACCCCAGTATCCTACCTGAGTCTCCACGTGGGCGCTGACTTCTTCCAGGAGGGGCTGGGTTTTGGACGGCGCTGTGCCTTCTTGGGTCACTGGGCTCTCCCACACTGGACCCCTAGGCCCCAGGGCTCCCTCCTGAGCTGTGGCCCTCTCTCAGATGAGCCCTCTCTGCAGCTGCTGCTTCTCACCCCTCCCCCCCACCCTCCCACTTGACTTCCCTTCCAGGATAGCCCAGCTGCTCCCCCCTTCTCCCCCACTGCCACCTCCCCCCCAGTTAAAGGGCCAGTTGGGGGGGCTGAGTGGCAATGATAGACTGGATCCCCCCCCCCCAGGCCCTGGCTCTGACCCTGTCCAGCCAGTGTCTGCCCAGCAGTCTTGTCTACAGAGGGTCTTGAGAGGCAGGGCTGAGGGGGGGGTGAGGGAGGGGGACTGGCCACGGTGGCCACCGTCGGGGCCTGAGTCACCGATGACTCCCCTGCACCTGGGGCTGGGCCTGCCTGAGCTGGGTGACCGGGGCTGGGCATAAGGCAATGACTGGCCGAGCTCTTCCTCATGACCGGCTACAGGCTTGCCTAGCAGGTTTGACTCACACCTCCCATCGGCCCTCGTGCACTAGGGCTCCTAGAGGCCAGGCTGGGCGCCCACCCCCCCCAAAAAAGGAAAGCCAAACGGGCAAGGCCTTGTCTACCATGCACCCAGATGCCAGAGCAGGCCATTACCAGGGTCCTCTGGGTGAGGGGGGTGACAGATACTCCCTACTGCTGTGCTCTCTCCCTTACCACGGGGCAGCTGTTCCTACCAAGACCGCAGCTCAGGGGCAGGGCCATTGTGCCCTCTTTGACCACCCCCAAGCCCCTCCCCCACATGGACAGAGGCCCCAGCTGCCTCTACAGCCTGGGGCTGCCCCAGGGAGGGGCCCCTGCCCCTTTGGAACCAACCCTTAACCACCTGCTTGCCCCTCCCTACCCCTCCCTTTCCTTCCTCCCCCCAGACCTAGACCTTCGATCCCAGCAGGGTTGCCTAGCCTCCAGAGGAAAGGAGAGGGGTGGGGCACCTCCCAGAGGCTCCATCCCTCCTCCCAACTCCCCCTCCACGGCCAAGGACTGTGACCTTTCCCCTACAACTCTGTCCCAGTGGGCACACCTGGATCTGAGGCCTAGGGAGATGAGAGAGAGAGGGAATCTGAGACAGAGATCGTTCCTAAAGGGTTGGGGTGAGGGAGGGGAAGATAGGGCCAAAGGAGTGAAAGAGAAGATAGGGACAGAGGAGAGGCCGGGCAGAGGCTGAATGGAGATGGAAAAGCCCTAGAGCAAGAGAGAAAGAGAGAGACAGAGACAGAGATAGAGAGACAGAGACAGA
Source organism: Phascolarctos cinereus (assembly GCF_003287225.1). Taxonomy (NCBI): domain Eukaryota; kingdom Metazoa; phylum Chordata; class Mammalia; order Diprotodontia; family Phascolarctidae; genus Phascolarctos; species Phascolarctos cinereus. The sequence goes on from NW_027555847.1 coordinate 718,686,930, forward strand.
GAGATAGAGAGACAGAGATGGAGAGACAGAGAGACAGAGACAGAGAGAAAGAGCAGAAGGAAATAGAGAAAGAAAAGAGGTTTTGAGGGAAAAAGGAAGGGAGACAGAAGGAAAGAAAGGAAGGAAGAGGGGAAGAAAGCCAGGGAAAGTGGGAATAAGAAAAAAATACTAGAACTAGACTAGAAGGGCAAGACGCTCTGTCTTCCTGGGCCACACTCAGGCCTGGAAGGCCCTTGCTCCACATACCCGGCTTCCAGCTTCCCTGACTCCCTTTCCATCCCAGCTAAAATCCTACCTTCCATCAGAAGCCTTCTCCAGTAGCTCTTCATTCTAGAGCCCTCCCTCTGTGAATTATCACCAAATTACTGCCTGTAGCTTGTTTGTAAAGAATTGTTCGCATGTTGTCTCCTGTTTAGAGGTAAGCTACTTAAAGGCAGGGGCTGTCTTTTGCCTTTCTTTGTACCCTCAGTACTTAGCACAGTGCCTGGCACATAGTAGGTGCTTAATAAATGCTTATTGGTTGACTGACTGACTGAGTGGTCCAGCCTTCCATCTGCTCTGATGACATCCAGGTGTGGGACTTGAGAATGGTGAACTCAGCAATCTGCTCTGGGAAGCTCGCTACCAGGACATTCTAACTCCTGAGCTCCTGAACTCCTGGCCCAGACCCACTGCTGGTCAGCCCACAGGGGAGGAGGCAAACAACCGGATTTAAGGCTCAGCCACACCCAGACCCAGAAGCTAGAAAACAGGCTATCTCCAGGAGACTTTACCGCTTGTTCTCCGACCCTGGCAGGTAATGCTGGGAAGGAAAATTGGAGCCAGGTTTGGGGGCAGCTTGAACGCTGGGCTGAGTGGGAACTTCATCCTGATCTTGGGATCAATCAGTCGACAAGCATTTATTAAGTGTTTGCTGTATGTGAGACATAGGGCCAAGGGCAGGGGATAGAATGGCTACAATAAAGCAGTAAAATGATCCCAGGGACCTCAGAGATCATCTAGCCCAACCCCCTCATTGTACAGAGGAGGAAACTGAGGCAAGCATTCACATTCATTCACCAAACAAGTAGTGAGCCCTTATTGCGTGCAAAGGTCTTGCAGAGACAAAGACTTTCAAAATGGCATCCTCTCTGCCCTCAAAAGCTTCTCCTCTATTAAAAGTGACACATTCACATATAATGTGATCTAAATATGACAAAAGGTAGCAAAGATGGGGGCAAAGGAGAGATTGAAAGAAAATGTTCTAGGAAGATCTATAGAGAGAGGGAACCCTTTTCAGTTGAAGAAGTGACTTGGCCACCCAGGTAATACGTAGCCAAGCCAGGATTCCAACCCAGGCTGTAGGAGTATGAAAGTAGTCCTCTTTCCCCTAGCTGCCCCCGTATTACTTTGGTTTGGGAGAGGTTGGGGGAGCCTCAAGATGGAGACTTCCATCAGGCAAGCTGGGGGGAAAGCAGTGTGGAGGGAGAGAGCAATGAGTTGTTCTGGAGTTGAAAATAACCTGTTCCAAACCAACTGTGGTATCCCAAGGTACTGAAAGAACTGGCTGATGCGTTTGCTGAACCTCTGCTAGCTCATAGTGAATGGGAGCAAGGCACCCCAGGACTGGAGAAGGGCAAAGATCACCCCAATTATCAAAAACAGGGAAGGGTGTGGTGTCTTCAAACTATCTTCCAGGGACCTTGACTTGGATTCCTGGCAAAAATGTTACCACATAATATCAAAGGGATGGTTAGTGAATCCCCAGAAACAGAAATAATGATCACAAAGAACTACCTCAGCTTTATCCAGAACAGATCATGCCAGGCTGGCCTCATCTCTTTTTCTGGACATGCTTCCACATAGGATCCTAGAGCTAGAAGGGACCTTAAAGGCTATCAACTGCAACCCTTTCACTTTACAGATGAGGAAACTGAGGCACAGAGATGTAATGTGATTTGGACTCTCCAGAATCACAAAGCTAGGAAGTGACTGAGTCAGGATTTGAACTTAGGTCTCCTTGACTTGAAAGGAGGAGGAGGAAAAGAAGAAGGAGGAGGAGGAGGAGGAGAAGGAGGAGGAGAAGGAGGAGGAGGAGGAGAGGAGGAGGAGGAGAAGGAGGAGGAGGAGGAGGGGAGAGAGAGAGAGAGAGAGAGAGAGAGAGAGAGAGAGAGAGAGAGAGAGAGAGAGAGAGAGAGAAACTCAGATTTTAGCGAAACATTTGACTAATATTCTAGAAAAGATCTTGACGGCCTAGAACGTTACATGGAATTTGACCAGATAAAATGTGGTAGGAATAAATGCAAAGTCTTCAACAGGTTTAAAAAATCAGCCTCATGAATACAAGGTGGGGAAGGATTGGTTAAATGCCAGTTTTTCTGAAAAAGACCAATAGTGTGGTACAGTGGCCAAAAGAGTAAATGTAATCTCAGTCTGTAGTATCCAAGACTATGGTGGCTCTGCTCCACTGTCCTGGCCTGACTCCACGTGAAGAGTGTTGTTCTGGTCTGGATTCCTCATTTTAAGAAAGACCTGGATAGAGGCAGTTAGGTGGCACAGTGGATAGAGCACCGGCCCTGGAGTCAGGAGACCTGAGTTCAAATCCAACACATAACACTCACTAGCTCTATGACCCTGGGCAAGTCACTTAACCCCAATTGCCCTCACCAAAAAACAAACAAACATAAGAAAGACCTGGATAAACTTAAGCATCTACAAGACAGGCTAGGATCGCTAGTGGTTGCTACGTAAGCATGGTTTGAAAGGACTAGGGAGGTTTGGCGTGGAGGAGAGAAGACTCTGGGGCACATACCAGCTATCTTTGAAGCTCTACAGAGCTGCCATGTGGAAAGGAAATTAGTAGGGCAGAAAGAGGTAGTCACAAAGAGGCTGGTTTAGGCTGGATACAAGAGGAAGCCTTCCCACCAAGGAAAACCATCCGAAAAATAGGCTGCCACTGCAGGTAATGAGTTCCCCAGCACTGGCAGCCTTCTGGCTGACCACTCGGGGCTGCTCTACGTGGGATTCTTGGCCAGGCACAGGCTGGCCTAAAGGACCTCTGAGGTCCCTTCTGGCTCTGAGATTCGGCGATTCCCTCCCTCCCCAACCTCTGATGCCTTTTGGTGTCTACCACTCCCCAGCCCCTCCACCCCACTGGTAACATCCCGAACCTCCCACCCACGACTTCCCAGCAGAGCCAGCCAAGAAAACCCCTCCACCATAGCCCCAGGCAGAAATGATTGAGCAGGGGTTGGGAGAAGGAAGGCAAGGCTGGGGCAGGCTGGTGGGATTTTCCATCCTGGGCATTAGCCACACCCTGACTCTTATCTCCCCCCCAACCCTGACCTGGGAGGCAGCAGCTCTGGAACTGTCACGAATTCCCCAAGTGACCCTGGGCAAGTCATTTCTCTTAGCTAAGGCCTTGTAGAATACAGTGGAACTGGAGTCAGAGGAGCTGGCCTAGAATTCTGACCTTAACAAGATGATCCTGTCTCTTAGAATGCTAGATCTGGAAGCCATCTAGCACAATGTCCTCATCTTACAGATGAAGAAACTGAGGCAGGCAGAGGTGAAATGTGACCTAGGGTCACATAGCTTGTAAGTGGCAGAGCCAGGATTTGAACCCAAGGTCTAGGTGTCCAAGCTCTGCCTTATTTCCATGCTCTCACTTTCCTTCTCTTATCAACTAAGGGGTTTGAGCTGGACCTCCCAGACTTATGTATAAATGCTACAGTTGGCAATGCCCCAGCCAGCTCTATGCACTATAGGGGTAAGGGCTTTCTGAGTCCTAACAGCCTGGCATTCTGTGCTTAGGTGGGATTCGGCAGGGAGCGATCATCCCGGCTTTGAAGAAGTTATTTGTCTGATATCACGGGGCCTTTCGTCAGGTTTTTCTCTTCAGTCACTCTCCTGGTTTCTCTCCTCCATTCTGGGTGCATGACCCTAGGGAGGTATTTTCACTTTTTTAAGCCTCAGTTTCCTCATCTGTAAAATGGAGATTTCAAACCTTTACTTATTTAGCAAATTCCTTTTAGAGAAGGTATTCGGTGGACTTTCAAGGCTGCTATGTACGATATAGGAGAGTGCTAGCCCGGGAATCCAGAGAAAGTTTGAATTCTGCCTCAGGCACTTAGCTAAGCTGTCAGACCCTGACTAATCACGGAGCCTCTCTGGGCCTCAGTTTCCTCATCTGTAAAATCAGTATCATAAGATTATCTTCCTCACAGGGTTACTATGGGCATCAGATCAAATACTTTTCAAACATTAAAGAACCAGAAAAAATGTGGTTATTATCGTTAATTACCCTCACTCACTCCCCAGCCCTTTATTGCCACCAATACCAACCAGGGCTGTTTGCATTATAAAAGAGGAATCTGAAGGGGCTCATGCTTAAGTCAAAGAAGCAAAGCTCTAATGGTGGAATCTCAGGCATCCTGGCAGAGATTCCCAGATAACAGAGTCTTCCCGGGTTCCTTGAGTCAATCTTCACACAGTCAATCACACGTGATCACCCACTTTTCAAGAGGCCAGTCCTGATTCTTCCATTGGCTGCAACTGAAAATGCTCCCCACTCACTGCTGTTCTATGTAGGGTCCCGCTATATAATAGCAGCAGGGGAGGAAATGGTAACTTCTCCTGAGGTGGTGATGTTATTAAGGAATACTCTGTCTGTGGTCTCTGGGAAACAGGGCAGGTGCTAATTCCGTTCACCTATCACAGTGCTGGGCCTGGAGTCAGGAAGACCTGAGTTCAAATCCGGCCTCAGACACTTACTAGCTAGGTGATCCTGGGCAAGACTCTTAACCCTGTCGGCCTTGGTTGCCTCATCTGTAAAATGAGCTGGAGAAGGAAATGACAAACCACTTCCTTATCTTTGCCAAGAAAACCCCAACAGGGTCATAAAGAGTTGGACACTTCTGAAAAGACCCAGTAACAACAGCAGCATGGTTACCAGGTACCTACTTCCAGCAAGGCATTCAACTGGAGACAAAGACAAATATGGAAGGCCCCTGCCCTCAAGAAGCTTGCTTTCCAAAGTCTAGGGGCAGTGGCATGGAAACGTGCTGGTAAGTGTTTAACACGTGACTTTCCAAGTATTTACATTTAATCGGAATATTAACACTTTCTCCATCACTTTCCTGTCTAGAAATCAACACAACAGTAAATCTGGCCCTGATCTGTTTGCTCACCCATTTCTGAGGTGTGAATGCTCACCCTGAAGTTTCAGTTATGGCCTCTTTCCAGCTTCTCTGACAAACCCCTACAGATACAAGATCTCAGCATTTTCCAAAGGGTAAAAAATAACCCAGTAGTTCTGGGAAGTATGGATAGTCATTTGGCTGGATGTTCATCCATTGCAGAATCCCAGAATGGATTGTTCAACCACTGATCTCAAAAGACCTTAAGCATGATAATAATAGCTAGCCTCTCTGGAGTGCATGACACGTCCCTCAAAACCACCCTAGGAGGCAGAAATCAGTGAGAACATCATGCCAGATGCTGTTTCCTTTTCCGAAAGAAACTGTTGCAATTTTTGTCTGTATCCCTAGCATGTTGCTTCATGTCTTCTACATAGTAAGAGCAGCTTACTTATTTGGGGCACTGCAGTGGATAAAACACTGGGCCTGGAATCTGAGTTTAAACCTGGCCTCAGACACTTACTAGCTAGGTGACTGGGCAAGGCACTTCACCCTGTTTGCCTCAGTTTCCTCATCTGTAAAATGAGCTGAAGAAGGAAATGGAAAACCACTCCAGCATCTTTGCAAGGAAACCCCCGATGGGGTCATGAAGAGTCAGATACGACTGAAAGGACTGAAAAATAATATAGCAGGTGCTCAATAAACATATTTTGGATTGAATTGGCTTTTGAGTCTTCTAAACCGGACATGATTCATTTCGATTTCAACAGACTTCAAGAAGACATAGGAAGGAGAAAGTTTCTCCTTACGATAACTTTGGAAAGAAGGGGGAAGGATGTCCTTTGGACACTGGCACAGTTAGGTCATTCAAGGACAAACTCGACTCCATCATCAGATAAATTCTGCTTCTCTACAGCATGCTGGCTCTGCCACTTACTGCCTGTGTGACCATAGACCCACAATTCCCCCTTCTTCATCCCTTGGGTTCTCAACTCCGAAGTGAGGTGGGGTGCACGAATGATTTCTAGAATTGCTATTTTACACCTGTTGAAGAGTAGGGAGCTGGGGTAGAATTAATGACATTATCCCAACCTAGTAGAAGTGGTCTCTAGTGGGATGCCACAGGGCCCTGTCCCTAGCAACCTTTTTTGTCAGTGACTTAGATGGAGATACTTTCAGATGATGCAAAGCTGGAAGGGATAACTGACATCCTAGATGATAGATCTTGGCAGGCTGAAACAATGGGCCAAGTCTGGCATGATGAAATGCAATGTCTTACCCTTAGGTTGTGTAAAAAAATAAATCTCTTGCACAAGCACAGGATGGGGAAGATGTAAGATGAGGCAGCAGTTTGTGCAAAACTGGATGACCATTGTGAACTTGTTATGACTCAGCCATGTGTGTGACAGTGGAGCCAGCCACCGGCTCAAGCAACTTGGGCTTCAGGGATGGAAGCCAGGAATGAGGAGATGGAAGTCACTCTAGGCAGAGCCTGCAGCTGGCCCCCATCTAGAGCACCAGGCTCAGGGCAGGTGGAGACCACAGTTGAGGACCCTCAGCACCAAGTGGGAGAGTATTCAGAGGGCAACCCGGACAGTGAGGGGCCGTGGGATATGGGAAGGGGCTGTAGGAACTCAGAATGTTTAGTTTGGACAAGACTCAGGAAGGGGCACAGTGGCTGGTTTTGAGTCCTTAGAAGACTGCTAAGGGGATGAGGGATTAGCTTCATTCCACTTGGAAGAGAGAGTGAGGCTGACACCTTTGCGCAATCCTGCCTCACTTAAATCCAATTCACACGCAAGTCAAGGCATTACCCATGACGTCATTGGTCCTCTTCAAAGAGGAAGAAGGATCAACAGCTTGGCCCCAGAAGGCAGATCCAGGGAGGGGGTGGGGCTGAGGCAGTTGTGAAATGGAAATCTAGGGAAATTTTTCGAATTAGAATTATTTCCAAGTGGAATGAGCCTCCTCTTGGAAGGTAGTGACTTCCCCCCTGTTGGAAGCCTTCTGGAAGAGGCTGGATTGGAATCCAAGCCAAAATGAGAAAAAATTGAAGGGGCTATTTAGCCTGGAGAAAAGAAGATTGAGAATCTGGCCTTAGACCAAACACTTGACAGTTACTAGCTGTGTGACCCTGGGCAAGTCACTTAACCCCAATTGCCTAAAAGTTAAAAAAGAAAAAAAGAAGAAGAAGACTGGGGAGGGGAGGGAGGGTGCAATAAGCTATCTCCAAGTGTTTGTAGGGCTGGCGTGGGGAAGACGGATCACACTTTTCTGCTTGGCCCCAGTGGGCAGTGGGTGCGAGTTATGCTGGGGGAGATTGAGGCTTGATGGCAGGATGAACTTTCTAATAACTTGTCCTTGTTCAATGGTTTTCCAGTCCTGCCTGACTCTTGGTGACCTCATTGGGGTTCTCTTGGCAAAGAGATTAGGCTGGTTTGCCATTTCCTCCTCCAGCTTATTTTACAGATGAGGAAACTGAGGCAAACAGGGTGAAGTGACTTGCCGAGAGTCACACAGCTGGTAAGTGTCTGCAGCCAGATTTGAACTCAAGTCTTCCGAGCTCTATCCACTGAGTCACCTGTCTTCCTAATAATGGAAGCCAACCAAAAATAGGAATGAATGTGGATTCTCCTGGTGGAATTTCTTCTCTGGAAGGCTGGAGGCCAGTTTATCACCAGAATGAGAAGGCTCCTTGAGGGCATCCTGTCTTTGTATGCCCAACAGCGACCAAGGCGCTCCTTCCTTGTGCTGCTTGTCCCATTGAAGCTGTGGAAGAGATCCTTACACAGTCACGGCCTCAGAGACCCCTTCCAGCTCCGAACATCTGAGCCAGAGATTGTGACCCGTGGTGGCTAGCTCACCACCCAGACTGGGTGAATTCCTCTTTCCAGGAAGCTTCCCTGTCAGCCTTTTCTCAGGAGCGATGTTTTCTGAAAGCCATCTTTGTGGAATGGCTCTAGTTAGCCCTCAGTTAGTGAACATGCCAAGAAGGCTGAAAGGCTGCTGTGGAAAGAGTCTGCCCCCTGGAGAAGTGGCACCCTCCGCCTCCCCATGTCAGTACTTTCGGGCAAAGCCCCATTGGCCTTGCGCTAGTTACACTTCTGGCCCCATCGTTTCTCTGGCAGACTAGGAGCTCTGCTCACAGCAGCTTTGACAGGGAGCTAGGGGTGTGTTTCGTTCCCACTTAGTGTCAGAACCAAAGGAGCCCTGTGCCTGAGGGATGTTCTGCTGTATGACCTTGGCGTGCTAGTCTCCTCCGGGGCTCAGCTTCCACCCTTCGTATGATGGAGGGGTTGGGTTCGCTGGCCTCCAAGGGCCCTCCAGCTCTACATCTGGCTCTCTCTGATTGGACAGCTCCTCCTAGTACCTTCTCTAGCACCTGCTCCCATCAGACTCAGGACTTCTCCAACATTGCCTGCATTGGGCACCTTCCTTATCCATGCCCACCCACTCCTTCAGCTTCCTTCTCTGTATTGTCTCCCTCGTGAGCGGGAAAGCTCCTTAGGGGCAGGGACTGTCTTCCTTTCTGCTTTTGTTTATGTTCCCAGCCCAGTGCCTGGCACACAGTAGGTGCATCATAAGTGCTGGGTGGCTGACTAAATAAAGGCACACATGTAATGGCCATTGGGCCATTGAGCTTACAGAGCCCCTCATGAGTTTGCACCGTCCGGGACCGAGAGGCTGCTCAGGGACCCAGGCCAGCAGGACGTGAGACAAGGACTCATCCTCCAGCAGTCAGGCTGGAGTTCTATGTGAACCTGGTGGGACCAACGCTAGGTAGAAGCCAGGCTAAGTCTGAGCCCACATTCCTTGGTGTTTGAGGCATTATAGGGGAGAATGCGCATGCAAAGTACTGGGGGGAATTGGTTTCATATTTGCTCTTGAACATCTTTATAATAACTCTTCATGTTAAATAGAACTGGAGTATTAGTCCCTTTGGGCCACTAGGTGGCACAGGGGATAGATCACTGGGCTTGGAGTCAGGAAGACCTGAGTTCAAATCCAGCCACAGACACTTACTAGCTGTGTGACCCTGGGCAAGTCACTTCATCCTGTCTGCCTCAGTTTCCTCATCTGTAAAAAGAGCTAGAAAAGGAAATGGCAAAGCATTCCAGTATCTCCCAAGAAAGCCCCAAATGGAGTCATAGGGTTGGATGCAGCTGAGAAACAATTAATCTCATTGGTGGCTAACAGTGGGAGAAATACCACCAGTGTGGGCTTGAGTGACAGCATTAGAGAAGATACCCCAATTGCTCAGGGCATCCCCAGACCCTTGAGGGAGAACGGAGCCTCATTCTGGAATAGTGAACTAGAGTATACTTGTTACACACACACACACACACACACACACACACACACACACACACACACACACACATGCACACACATTCACACCTACTCATTCAGATACTATAGATACAAGCTGTCACTGACTTAAGGCAAATTGCTGAACATCTCTGGGCTTCTGTATGGTATCAATGACCTCCGAGGGCACTTCTGTTACTAAGTCGGTGCCTCTGTGATCGACCATAGGTCCTCTGCATCAAGTCCCCAGCCTCCCCCCAGTTCCCAAAGCCTAGCACCCAAGACCTCACCCCAAGAGCCCATTCTGACTCTGTGGGCCTTAATCACAATCCCTCCCCTTCCCTCCTGCCAATAGACAGACACACACAACAGCTTTAGAAAAATAAGTGAGTTTTAAATACATCAGATATCAATACCATACTGTTAAATACATGTCTAATAAATAAATATAAATAGAAACTTGATAAATTATTCTCTGTGCCCTCAGGGATGGGCAGGAATGGGAGGGGGTCTTGGATCCCAGGGAATCATCCCTGGGGGACACTTGCTGTCCAGCAGCAGTTTCTCCCCAAGTGGCAAAATTTCTGTCTCAGTGAGTCATTGTTGTAGGGGGCAAACCATTGGCACAGAATAAGGTTGGCCCACGTCACCAGGGGAGGTGACCCCTTTGTTGCCCTGGGAGTCGTCTCCAGTATCTGTTGGGAGGTAAGGGAGTGAGAGGCGGGAAGACTAGCTCCTTAGCACAAGGCTCCTACTGGCCATATACTTTCCTGACTCCCCCCATGCCCAAACCATCCACCCCAGCCCTCAAAAAAGGAAAACTCTTAGGGGCCAGGGGGAGGTGGGAAAGGCAAAGTCAGGGAAGAAGGAATGGAGCTAAGGCCCCCAGAAGAGAGGGTAAGGGGGTGGGGGTGGGAACAAGTCAGGCACTGGGCCCTGAGTCAATCCTTGTCATCAGACCCCTGAATCAATGGAAAGTCGGCCTCTGATTCACGAAGAGTCACAGGGCATTGAGCTCTGCTGGCCCCATGACCTGAATGGACAGCCCCGAAGGAGTAGAGAAGGCCTGGGGGAGGGCATTCAGCCCAATAATAGCACTATATCAATCAGTCTTTGGGGAGATGTCAGGAATCCCCCCTCCTGTTAAAGTGCACCATTTCTAAGCCCAGAGTGGAAACCGGCAGAAAGGCGGATAAGCAGGTGAGCCCTTGGGCCCACGCCTCCATCTCCCTCATTCTTCAGGCGGCCCAGCAGAGATCTCTGGTGCCACTTCCTGCAGGCTGACGTAGTACCATGCCCCTGGGGTTGAGTCAGCCTGCCCTGACCTTCCTCCTTTGGCCAAGCAGGACATTGAGAAGGGAACGTCTATTCCTATTTCTCTGCCCAGGGCTAGGACCCCACGTTTCTAGCACCTTTCCCACAGCCTCCATGAAGCGCTGGTAGCTCTGTATGACCTTACATCTCTCTAGTTTCCATGAGAAACTTCCCACGGTTGGAGTTGGGGACAGGGTCCTTTTGCTTCCAGGAGCAGGACAGGCAGTCGGAGCCGGGGGCAGTTTCTGAAGCATGCAGCAGACGTTGTTATCGATGCCTTGAAGGTAGATGTTCATTGCCTCGAAGACGGGTTCCTTGAGTATCTGTACAACGTGGCGCAGGTTCTGACTCACAGTCTGAAGGAAGGTGACTGGAGGTAAGTCCTTAAGGGTTTCCGTCACGAGGAAGTCCGAGCTCCTTTTGCAGGTATCATTGAGATGTGGTAAGTTAAGGCCTTGGTCAGTCATCTGAGGAAGAAAGAGATGGGCGTTGGGGACCTCTAGAAGCAAGACCTCCCAGCTCTGTTCAACCTAGGGTAGAGGTTCCCCGAATGATGGGGGGTCCAGTCCTAGACAGATGGAACGGGGACATCTGAGAGAGATTTGAGGGATCAGCTGGGCCAAATTTCCTTGTGGGACAGGGCAGGAAATTGAGGCCCAGAATCACGGAATGTCAGAGTGAGCAGAGGCCATTAGGGTAGCCAGGAGCTGATCCAAAATTCCTTCTCCAATGCTTTCCAGACTTTTCCTGAAGTCTTCCATTTATGGGGAGCTCTCTGCCTTCTAAGGCAGCCCATCTCCCTATGGGACAGTTTCACTGAGCCCTCGTCTCCCTGCAGACAGACAGCTCGGGTCCCCAGAGGAAACTTCCCAAGCTCTTGGGGAATTGTAAGCTTCCCCACAGGAATCATCTAGGCTTATAATCCTGGAGGTGGGAAAGAGCCCAGAGGCATCTACTCTGATGCTTCCATTTTATGAATGAGGAGGATTTCATGGGATCATAGATCTGGATTGGGAAGGGACCTCAGAGGAGGAACCACGGGCCAGGAGATGAAGAGGTAGGGAGGAAGGGCCAGAGGTGGGATTTGAACCTGGCTCCTCTGGCTCCAGAGGCAGGATGAGCCATATCCAGAAGGAGGAGGTGGAGGAAGTGGGAATATTTAGGCTGGAGAATGGAAGCCTGGGAGGGCTTGGAAGCAGGACTGACTTGCTTCTGCTTGGCCCAAGAGGGCAGAGCTTGGGTAAGAAAGAGGTAGATCTCTGCTTGATGTAAGCATTTATTAAGGCCTTATTGAGGACAGCTGGGTGGCACAGTGTATACAGCACAGGCCCTGGAGTCAGGAGGCCCTGAGTTCAAACCCAGCCTCAGACACTTACTAGCTATTTGACCCTGGGCAAGTCACTTAACCCCGATTGCCCCCCCCCCAAAACAGCTTTACTGTATGCCAAGCTTTGTACTAAGTGCTGGGTATACAAAGTAGGCCCTGCCCTGAAAGAGCTGGCATTCCAATGGGAAGATAGCATGCAAACAGCTAGGTACAGACGAGATAGAGAAGAAGGAAAATAGTGGAGAGAGTGTGCCAGGCCTGGAGTCAGGAAGACTCCTAATCCTGAATTCAAATCTGGCCTCAGACACTGACTGGCTGGGTGACCCTGGGCAAGTCACTTCACCTTTTGGCCTCAGTTTGCTTATCTGTAAAATGGAGAAGGAAATGGCAAACCACTGCAGGATCTGTGCCAAGAAAACCCCAAATGGGGTCATGAAGAGTCAGATGCGGATGAAAGTGATTGAAGGCACTGCACCGGAGAGAAAGGTGTGTGAAGACTGGAAAGGTAGGAAGGAGCCGGCTTGGGAAGGGCTTTGAGTGAATGCCAAGCAGAAGACTTTGCATTGGGTCCTGCAGGTGGTCACTTAGGGCTTTAAAGAAAATTGCTTTGATGACGGATGGAAGACAGACTAGAGCAGGGAGAGAGGCGTGCTGAAGGGAGACCGCGCAGGTTATCGCAATCATCCTGCAGAAGGAGGATGAGTGAAGACAAGAGGAAGGCTAGGAGAGGCGCAGAGAGGGTAGAAACATTCTTCAGTGACAGTTCAGCTGAGGATAAGGATGTCACCGAGGGTTGAGCCTGGGTCACTAGGAGGAGGGCGGTGCCCTCTACTGTGAAGAAAGCCGGGAAGAGGGGGGAAGATGAGCCCTAGTTTGCACGGGTTGAGTTAGAGGTGCCTGAGATGTCCACCAGACAGGCAGTGACGGGAGACCGCAGTTCAGGAGGAAGAGAAGAATCCATCGGAACCAATAAGTCACCGTGTTATAGGTGGAGAAGAGCGGAGAGCCCATGGTAGAGCCTTGGGGGACATCCCTAGGTAGTGGGTGGGAAGTGTCCTACTCCAGACATTTCCTTAACTGTATGACCCTGGGTGCATCATGTAACTCCCCTCAACCTCAGTTTGCTCATCTGTAAAATGGGAATAAGAGCAGAACCTGTCTTCTAGAGTTGTGTGTGTGTGTGTGTGTGTGTGTGTGTATGTAGCTAGCTATGATGATGACAGACAAGGGTAATGATGTCACACACTATAAATTTGGTATTGTTACAGCTAGCAGAGATCTCAGAGGGCATTAAGTCCAATTTCTTCATTTGACAGATAAAGAAACTGAGGCTAAGAAAAGAGGAGGGATTCCACAGAATCCATCGTGTCTATGATGTCCCCGCCAAAGGGTCAATCAGCCTCTGCTTGAAGCCACCTAGATACAGGGAGCTCACTACCTCCCCAGGTAGCCCATCCCACTTCAAAGTTCTTGTTAGGAGGTTTTTCCAAACCCACGGAGGCTGGCCTCTGACCTCATCATTGCACTGACAGCAGTGCTTTCTTAACTGCCCAGTCCAAGGGCCTCTCCTCACTCCGCGTCCTCCCTGACCTCTCTGCTGCTGTCGGCACAGCCAGTCACCCTCCTCTCCTGGGCATTCTCTCTTCTGCTACTTCATGGCCCTGCTATCTGGTTCTCCTCCTCCCCCTCTGACCACTTCTGCTCAGTCTCCCTTGCTAGGTCTTTATTCAATGAGCCACATTTTTATACTGGTGAGACAAGGACTTCATGGGCATCAAAATCAACCTTATGGAGGAAATAAAAGGAGGAAAGAAGACCCAAGTGCAGGCAAAAATGTGTGGGGAAGTGCCTCAGTTTCCTCATCTGTAAAGTGAAGGGGTTGGGGCACAATAGGGGCCTGGAGTCAGGAAGACTCATTTTCCTGAGTTCAAATCTAGCCTCAGCCACCTCCTAGCTGTGTGACCCTGGGCAAGTCACGTCACCCTGTCTGCCTCAGTTTCCTCACTTGTAAAAGGAGCTGGAGAAGGAAATGGCAAACCACTGCAGTATGTTTACTGAGAAAACCCTACAACGGGGTCACAGAGAGTCAGACTTGATTGAAAAATGATTCAACAATAAGAAAAAAAATTAAGGGGTCTGGTCTTGAAGGATGCTTCCATCTACAAATTTATGATCCTTTGATATCCCCTCCCTTGTTCCTTGCACTGATTGGGAGCCATGCCTAAAGCCATCATCCTCACTCAGCATTATCATAGCTAATGTTTAAATGACCGCGTTAGCATCTCCAAAGCAATATATGTGCACGTGCGTATGTATACAGACGTATCTATGTTACATGTGCATCAAATATTACTTGATTCTCACAACTTTGGGAAGTAGGTGTTGTCATCCTCATGTTACAGATGAGGAAAGTGAGGCTAAGAGAGGTTAAGTGACTCGCCCAGGGTCACATACAGCTAAGGACCTGTCAGAGGCAGGATTTGAATTCAGGACCTCCTAACTTCAAGGCCAATGTTCTACCCACTACACCCAGCTGACCATCCCTCAGCACAACAGGGGAGCCTTAATAGACTAAAATGGTGAAGGTCATTTGGGGACAGGGATGGGGCAGGCACTTACGAAGGAATTCAAGAAATCTCTCTTTGCCATGTTCTTCAGTTGAGAGAGGAGGATCTCGTAGGCAGGGCAAGTGATTCCGGCCGCTGGGCACAGCCACAAAAGACCACAGGTCAAGCCTGGAGCAGGAGAGAGCGGGGGACACCATGGTTGGGGGGAGGAGGAGGACCTGAGGGGACCAGCTTGGTCCTGGGATGGAAGGGTCCCAGTCACGGAATGGAAATAAATCAGTGCTGGAAGGAAATTGCCTCATTTTGGAGAGGGAGAAACCAAGGCCCATAGAAAGGAGGTGACTTACCCAGGGTCACCTGGGTTTCAATCAGTGGGCCCAGGGCTACATCTCAGCTTTGCCACTTTCTAGCTGCATGACTCCCAAGTGAAGGGATCGGGCTAGATGTTCTTTGGAGCCTGTCAGGGTTGGGGGGGGGCAGGATTCTCACTCAGGTCCTCAGGCTGTAAGGCAGGGCTCTGGCCCTTATTTCCAGGGGGGATTTCTAGCTTGTCTTCTGCCCATCCCCATGACCTCCGGGTGTCTGTCCCTTTCTCCCAGCTGGATTAGGAGAGAGGCGGCATCCTCCAGGTAATCTCGGAGGGGGGGAGGAGAGCAGAGGCAGGGTCCCGGAAGGGCTGCCGAGGTTAGTTGCTGGTGGGACCAGCCCAAAGCAGTTTCAATTTACTTCTACAGTACAGAACTAGTAATTAGGGGGACTGGATTCAAATCTTGCCTCAGACTCATCACCTAACCACTCTGTGCCTCAGTTTCCCCATCTGTAAAATGAGGGGCAGGGATCTGACCTCTAAGGTTCCTTTCAGCTCTGTCTATGACAAATGGGAAGCAGGTCCAGTAGAAGCCCCATGAGGTCTGGCATCAGAAGACCTAGGGTCAAGTATGGCTTCTGCTACTTTCTAGCTGTGTGACCTCAGGCAGGTCACTTCCCTGCTGTGTCTGGGCCTCAGTTTTCTTCTCCGCCACAGACAACACGACTTCGGAGCTTTTCAGATCTTATCACTTGGGTTCCCACCTACCCACCCAGGAGGAGATGGGGTCTGGGGCCCAGCAGGGGAGGCTGGAGCCAAGCCCAGGGCTGAGCCAGCAGGGGGAGGGGAGCAGTTACCGCTCCTAGCCCGGGTGCCAAGCACTGGGCAACCACATGGTCGGAAGGGACTGGTTTCGCAACGAGAGGAAAGTGGCGACAGCTGCTTCTTCATTTCCTAAGAACTCGCTGGGTCCCAATGCGCTGCAGCCGCAGCCAGGGCGGGCGCCGGGGAGCCCAGCCTCCCAAGCGCATCCCTGACCTGGGCCTGGCCGGTGCCTCGCCTGCCCTGGGCATCCGCCACAGGGGGGCTGAGACCATGGGCACGCGTGTAAGTCTGAGTACACGGTGTGTGCGCACCTGCTCTGCCGTCACGTATGAACTTCGGGGCCTGGGGGGAGGAGGGGCGCAGCGGACGGGGCAGGGGCGGGGTAGGAGCCTTGCCCTCCTTTGTTCAAAGAGAAGGGGAGAGCTAGCTCCTCCGGAGGGCTGCCCTGAATCGTGCTCAGCTGTGTGTCTTTGGGTCTGCCCGAGAAGAGAGACCCTGTGTGAGGCAGGGCCCGAGAACGTGTGGTCACCTGTGTCTGTCTCTTGCAGCTTCTGGGCAGGTGCTCATGTGTGTCTGGCTGTGGACTTGGATCTGGAGGGCCTGGATGGGAATCCAGCCTTGGAAACTAACTGACTGTGCGACCCTGGGTGAATCATTTCATTTCTCTGGGGCTCAAAGTAATAGGCCCTTTGTGACATGCCCACACCGATGAAATCACAGGTCCTAGATCCAGGGACACGAGAATTAGATGAGGTAATGTGCAATATAGGTGAGAGCAGGGTATTCCCACTAAGTGGGCAGAGTTGTGTAAAACCTAAAACCCTTTACAAGTAGCAGCAAATATGACTATGCGATTGTGCTGTTGGGTTGTGCATGTGGGGTTGGGTCATGCATGGAATTATGCATGTGTTGGTGCAGTTGGGTATGTGACAAGCCGTCAGGGGCCAGGACCCCGGCTTCCTGCAGTTTCCACCCACCCCAGCACCAACAGGAGAGGCCCTCAGCCAGCCAGAGAGGGTTCAGTAGCTGCCTAAGCCCCGGCCCCCACCTTCCTCCTTCCCAGGGCCATGTCCATGCCTCAGCCACACATCTGGACCAGTCCAGTGGAGAATCCTTCCCTCCCTCCTGCTGCCCTGCTCCCTTAGATACCCCCCACATCTCTTCACCCAGCCCTGCCCCATCCCTCGGTCCAAACCTGCCTTCACCATGAGCCTTTTACAAATCAGCCTCACCCTACCAGGGCATCCCCTTGGGCCTTCAGCTGATGCCTCTGTATCGTAGGACTCGGGGATCGCTTGTCCCATTCAATCAGCTGGCCCACAGGATGCCTTCTAAGCGGCTTCTTGAACAAAGTGTCTGAGTCTGAGGGGTGCCTGCGGCTTCTCATCTCCGCCCCCCCCCAGTCCCCGCAGTCTGGCTGCCTGCCTGAGTGAATGGGGTATGGGAGGAAGTACATACCGAAAAGAGAGCTCAGTCTGAGCCGTGCCCACATACTGGGTGCCGGCAGCTGGAGCGGGGCCTCCCTCGTCAGAGCCACCTCTACACTGAAGGCCTTGTGGACCGAGGGCCACTTTATCCTCCCCCGACCGGCCAGCACCTCCCAGGATGGGGGTGGGGGCAGCTCTTCTGGGAACACGACCCCGAAAACTAGTGGGTCCGGGCGGAGTCAATGGGCGGTCGCTTCTCTGACCCTGGGCGCCTCCTAGAATTCTTCGAATTCAACCATCTTTGAGGTTAAGCCGTCTTCCCCCCAGGGTGTCACGGCACCCACACCCACGGGGGACAGGGAGGGGGTGTCCCTCCCTCCAGAAGGGGGAGATGCTGGGTCAGGCCCCCCACTTCCCCACCCTGGAGTCTGTGGTCACCCAGACCATCAGCTGTTTTGCCAGGACATCCTAGGAGGGGGGGCCCAAGGTTGTGGTTTGTGGGGAGAGGGAAGGGGCCCCGAGGTGGGGTGGGGGTTGGGGTAGGGGGTGGAGAGGAAGCCATCGCTCTACTCTGGCTCCCAACCCGCCACCACTCTTGGGACATCTGTATGTGGAAACCACCAGCCTTCTGGGCACAGAGCCAGGTGCTAGACAAGTCCCCTCCACTTGGCGCTAGGGTCCTAAGGTCTTGGCCCTCAGCACTTAGCATTCCCCAGCGGTACCCGCTGGTCATATTCCTCCTTCTGCCTTTCTATCCCCCCTGCTTGGGTCCCTTCCTTCCATCCACCTCCTTCTCTAGACCCTCTTGGGACAGAACATCTTCACAGCCAAACCGCTAAGCCAGCAGCCAGAAGCCAGAAGCCCTGCCTACCTTCCAGTCATGACACCAGGGTCTTGGGTGACCTTGAGGAAGTGGTTTACCTTCTTTCTGCCTCTTCTTTATCCATGAAAAGCAAAATAGCAACCCTTGCCTGGTAGCCTTTATGGGTGCTTGGGAGGATGTAGAGTCGCCCTTTAATAACTCATTAACAAGCTTAAAACGGGGGTCGTAGGGGGAGCTGGGCACAGCGGGGAGAAGGCTGGCTCAGTCCTCCCAGGAGGGAGGCCGTGACTCACAGGGCCTTGGTTTCACTTTCTCCGAATGAGAATCCTTGAGCGCATGGAGTTCCATCACACTTTTCAAAGAATCTTCCTGTCATATCTTAACCGAAAACCGCCCGAGAATGAAGGCAGCTTCCTTCCCTCCACTCAGAAATCAGGGGGCTGGACTAGGTAAGCTCTACAGCCCTGGCCCCTCCTGGTGTTCTACGTTATTGCACTCAGCTCAACTCAAATATTTCTCTGGCGTGCCTCCTGTGGGCCAAGCACTGTGCTAGGCACTGAGGGGATGACAAAGGGAAACCCCCCTGTCCTCAGGGAGCTCACATTTGAGGGGAGCTCAGGAGTCAATATGAAGAGAGAGCAGGCGTCTTCAATCCAGGCCTGTGATTCTATCCATATGAGGAACTCCCAGTATGGAAAACTTTATCCAATGGTGCACAGCAGAAAATCATTTGCAGTATAAGGTCGGAAAGAGTTTGCTAGAGCACTGAGAGATTGATCTGACCAGGTCACCCAGGCAGCTGGTGGGCAACCTGGATGCCGATGGCATCAGACCAGTCCTATGTTTACAGTGCCCTCTCACTTACAAAGTAAATACAGGATTCTTTGAGGGGCTGAGAAAAAACACTAAAATTCTAGGTTCCGAGGTACCTCCCAGCTCTGACATTCCCTGTTCTACAGCCCCTCCCAATCCTAAGATTCTCTGTTCTAAGGCCCCTTATAGCTCTGACATTCCTATTCTAAGGCCCTCCCAGCTCTGACATTTCCTGTTCTAAGGCCCTCCCAGCTCTGACATTCCCTGTTCTATGGCCCCTCCCAGCTGTGACATTCCCTGTTCTATGGCCCCTCCCAGCTCTGACATTCCTATTCTAAGGCCCTCCCAGCTCTGACATTTCCTGTTCTAAGGCCCTCCCAGCTCTGACATTCCCTGTTCTATGGCCCCTCCCAGTTGTGACATTCCCGGTTCTAAGGCCCCTCCCAGCTGTGACATTTCCCTGTTCTATGGCCCCTCCCAGCTCTGACATTCCCTGTTCTATGGCCCCTCCCAGCTCTGACATTCCCTGTTCTATGGCCCCTCCCAGCTCTGACATTCCCTGTTCTATGGCCCCTCTCAGCTGTGACATTCCCTGTTCTCAGGCCCCTCCCAGATGTGACATTCCCTGTTCTATGGCCCCTCCCAGCTGTGACATTCCCTGTTCTATGGCCCCTCCCAATCCTAAGATTCTCTGTTCTAAGGCCCCTTATAGCTCTGACATTCCTATTCTAAGGCCCCTCCCAGCCCTGACATCCTGTCCTATAGACTATGTCCTCTTCCCCTTTGTCTGGCCATGGTTCCTACCTTCCAACTTCTCTGTCATCTCAGAGTAGAATTCGCAAGTCCTAAAATCAGACTATCAGAGTGGGAAGGGATCAATAATCATAAATTCACAATTACTTGTTGCTCGATGGACCACAGGGGTAGGCTAATCCCACCTTCCTCCCACGCCCAGAGTTGTTGCAGTGGGTGTCAGGGAGCTGAGGGGTTTCCTCAGCTATTCCCCGGGGCCTCGGGGGGCTGTGAGGGAGGGTCAGGGCTCTGTGGTGTTGGTTTGGGAGGCTTGGGGGAGGGCACCATTGACTCCAGACGCGAGGAAAGATGAAGATGGCCACTGAGGATGTCCCCCTACCCTCCTGCTGAGGTGCGGAGCCAGAGAAGGCCAGGCCAGATGGGAGCATATTCCAAGGCCAAAGACTGATGCAGTCCCCAGGTCCCCCACCAAAGATGCCAACTAAACAGTGATGGGGGGTCCTGTGAACAGCGTGGGATCCTCGCCAAGCACCCCATGCATCATGCAGGGGATGCATCAGCACTTCCAGTGAGGTCAAAGGCCCGGTGACGTCCTCCCAATAGCAGCCGCAATTAAAGGAACAGGTTGCAACACAGGCCTGGTCCCTGGTATAAATAGAGCCCCAAGTGACCGCAATGCCCCAGCCTTTCTCCATCTTCCTGGACAACGTCAGCTGGGCCCTCGTGACTTGGGGAGAGGAACTGAGGTGAGGGAGGGACTTCGGAGCCATCCGGGTTTCTTAGAACCGCCCTTCTTGGGCCCGTGCCTCATGGACTTCCAAGGGTGGCATCCCGCTAAGCCCAGTCATAGGCAGGATGGTGAGGTCATTGGTGCGGTCAGTATCTGCAGGCATCGGCAAGATGCCAGAGGGTCCTCCTTTCCTTCGTAAAGATGAGTGAAAATGACTTATGTGCAGGAGCTTACCCGCGAAAATAGGCAAACCGGATCCACATGTAGACCGATTATAAAACACAATCTGGCAAAAGGGGCACTCAGAGAGACTGCCAGTGCCCAGCAGAGGCATTGCATGGGTGGGGCCAGTCACCAGACCTCACCAGGGTTTGTTCTTCTGCCTCTAAAAGAGGTTCACGGCTCACCTACCTACCCCCCAGAGTCATTCTGTGGACCAGGAAAACATTAGGTAATGTCAGCTTCCTCTATGGGGTAGACAGGATGAGTTTGCAGAAAACCGGTCAGTGCCAAAGGCCAAAAGAACTCGCGATGGGGCTGGTACGTTCATTGATGTGAAGAGGACTGCAAGTCACTTGTCCTTTGCCTCGTCTCCATCTCTGAAGAGGCAAGGAACCTGTCTCTGGAGCCAGAAGACCAGGACTTGAGTCTCAGCTTTGTACCAATTCACCAGGCACCCTTGGACAAATGACCTCTCTGTACCTTTAATATCTTCATCTATAAAATGGGAATATGAGAGGGAAACAGCTTTTGATGAGACTACATTGCAAAAGATGAGGACTTTTTTCTGAAAGATATGAATATAAATGTAATAGACAGGCATACCTCATTTTATTGTACTTTGCAGATATGGCATTTTTTTAAAAAACAAACTGAAGATTTATGGCAATCATGCATTGAACAAGTCTATTGGTGCCATTTCCCCAACAACATGTGCTCATATAGTGTCTCTGTGTCATATTTTGGTAATTCTCACAATATTTCAAACTTTTTCACTACTATTGTATCTGTTACGGTGATCTGTGATCAGTGATCAGTGATCTTTGATGTTACTATCAGAAATGTTTTGGAGTACCATGAACCTCACCTATATAAGGAAGCAAACTTAATTGATAAATACTGTGTGTGTTCTGATTGGCTGTTCCCCCATCTCTCTCTCTCTCTCTCTCTCTCTCTCTCTCTCTCTCTCTCTCTCTCTCTCTCTCTCTCTCTCTCTCTCTCTCTCCCTCCCTCCCTCTCCACCCACTTTGGGCCTCCCTATTCCCCGAGACACACCAATCTTGAAGAATATCACATAAAGTTAGTTGATAAAGCAGTAGCAGGTTTTGCAAGGATTGACTCTGATTTTGAAAGTTCTGCTGTGAGTAAAATGCTATCAAACAACATCGCATGCTACCGAGAAATCCCTTATAAAAGGAGGAGCCAATCAATGCAGTAAACTTCACACCACAGTCCCCCCAACCTTCAGCAACCACCCTCTTGATCAGTCACAGCAGCCATTCCAGCACTGACACAAGAGTCTCCTTCAGTGAAAAGCTTACAACTCACTGAAGGCTCAGATGATGGGTAGCTTTATTTCCAGCAATAAATTATTTTTTAATTTAGGCATGTACTTTCTTTTAGACACAACACTATTGCACACTCAGACTATAGTATAGTGTAAACATAGCTTTTATGTGTACTGGGAAACCTAAACATTTCTGCGACTTGTGTTGTTGCGATATTCAGTTGATTGCAACAGCCTGGAACCAAATTGTGATATCTCCAAGATATGCCTGTATATAATAACATTGTTGCTGTTGTTTCTCATCCTTTGTTTTGGAAGAGGACCAGTGGCATCATGGATGATGTCTTGACTTACTCATGAAATTGGACTTAAGTGAGGCAGAGTTGTTCAGTCTCAGCCTCATTCTCTCTTCCTGAATCATCAAAGTCCAGGGACAGAATAAAAGTCAAGACAACTAGAGAGGGCCCAAGATGCAGCAGATGACCTTGGCGTCTTTGATGGCTGGCCAAGTTTTAAGCACTCCCCAGCGCCTGCTTCAGCCGCCTTCATGGCTACTGGAGCAAATTGTTCTCCTCTGCCCATTTCACCCAGGGAAGTCTTCACAAGCTTGGGGTAGACACCCCCTCAACTCAGCAATGGGTGTGAGATCTCTCAGTTCCCCTCACCCCGG
Source organism: Phascolarctos cinereus (assembly GCF_003287225.1). NCBI lineage: Eukaryota > Metazoa > Chordata > Mammalia > Diprotodontia > Phascolarctidae > Phascolarctos > Phascolarctos cinereus. Next base: position 718,709,418 of record NW_027555847.1, read on the forward strand.
TTGAGGACGTCTGCTGAGACTGTTTACTGGGGTGTGGTCTCTGCACATGCTACAGATTCTTGGAGCCACAGGGGACAGTTAGGTGACAAGTGGAAGAGCAGCACTGAAAAGGCTCAGCAGCCCTCATACCAGAGGTATTAGCCCTCTCTGAATACCCCATATAATATACATCTATAACATACGACATATGTTTTTGTATATTTGTGTATGTGTGTGCATGTGTGTGTGTGTATACACATACACACAGGATAAAGGTGGGAATATGAACTAGGAAGGTGAAAGGCAACAATCTTCCCTTCTTTGCTTAGTTCTGATGTGCAACTTTATCACTTCACCAACTAGAGAGAATTTTAAGTTAGCCTTATGGTCTCAGCCTCTGCACAGCTCCTGGAGAGGGGGGGGAGGAGATTGGACAGAATCCCTGATTTGAATTTGTGGAACCTGGGATCCCCATTAGAGTTTAATGAACCACAAGGAATTTCTAATCCTGAGTCACACAGTTGTCTGGGACCATGGACTTTTAATCAGGATCAGATACAAGAAGTCCTAAGAACCGACTTAATCTTAGCCTTTATGTCAGCTGCCCTTAGCTGATATGGGATGATGGCTCATAGCCTCAGCAACTCATTAAAGAGCTGACAGCTTGAATTTGTTAGAAATGGCTTTCTAGTGACTGCACCTTACCAAATGCAAGCTGAGAGGAAGCAGGGGGAAGGGAAGGGCAAACATTTATTAAGTTCCTACGATGTGCCAGGCATCATGCTTTTACAAACAGCATGTCATTTGATCATTTAATGGCTGAGAGCTTAGAAGATGACACTGAATGAATGAATGAAAAAGGTTTTGTTTTCTGCATATGAAAGCACCAGAGATACAAATAGAAAAGCGAGACATTTTCTGCTCACAAGGAGCTCCCATTCTAATGAGACAGACAACATGTAAATGCATAAATATATACAGGATACATACAACATGATGCCACATCCAGAAACGGGCCAGCCAGCAGAGATGATAAGCTTACCAGAGAACAAAGATGGCACCCATCACAGACCAGCAGGGATCAATATAATCACATTTGACAATGTGAGACGTGTGCATAGTCAATATGTGGGTGCCTTCCGCGTGTATTCCTTGGTCACATGGGCTCCTGGAATGTGTCCCTTCATGAATTTCTCTGTGTAACGTGTGTTTTCTCTATGCGGCCTCTATGAATGTTTTCTGTGGGTCCTCCTTTACTATTATTATAGTAGACACGAGGATAATATATCCCACGTGTTTATGGAGTGATCTTCTCATGCCACTTTATTTGCCATTCTATTGGATTAAATGCCTTTCACTTGGAATGAAGGTGTCCTCTAGCTGGCTTTTCAAAATAAATATGTCAATGGGGGGAAGGGAGAGGGGTTTTGAGTGAGTGCTAATGTTAAAATGCTCCAAACAGAGAAGAGTTCTTCTTAGAAGTCAGCACAAGAGAAGTGACGGTACGAGAATATGAACGCCTGCCAGCTTTACTCAGCTGGTGTACGGATCATGTGATATAATGGACATGAAAGAACTCTAGTGTGCTTACTGCCCAAGAACTAAAAAAGAAAAGTGCAATATTGTGGCTGGGGGTGGGGGGTGGGGGTGGAGTGGGGGCAGAAAACCTCAAGTGTTCACCCAGCAAAGAGGATAAATGCATACACCTGAGAGGACCCAGATGAAACCCTGGTGGAGAATACCCCAGAGTGATCTGGCTGGGGCAGTGAGAAATTCTACCCCCTTCCATGATACCAAAGCCACAGAATTATAGAACATCAGAACTAGACGAAACTATGGAAAAGAGAGTATCAGAGCTGGGAGGGGCCTTAGAACAGGGAATGTCAGAGGGAAGAGGGGCCTTAGAATAGAGAAAGTCAGAGGGGAAAGACTTTAGAAATAGACTGCTGACAGAACTTCAGAGTCTGAAGGGACTCAAAAACCACTGAGTCCACCTAAAAATAATTTCATCTATAATATGCCTAACATAATGCCCAATAATATGGCCAATATGTCCAAAATCATACAGGCTTTGCTTAAATACTTCCAAGGAGGGGGGAGTTACTGCCTCTTACTTCCAGAGGAATCTTATTCCACTTTCAAACTATTCTAATTATTAGGAAATTTTTCTGAAAACAATATGGGTTTGAGAACTGACTGGCATCCTGGGATTCCCATCTCAACCCTGAAAGTGATTCAAGGACCAAGAGAAGTTAAAAAACAAAAGGTCTGCTTTTTTCCCAACTTCCCCTCCTTTGCCTTTACAGTAACAGACTCTCAGATACACTTCTTGCTTCCCTTGTCTAAACATTTTCTGCATCCTGATTTTTGCATCAGACATGAAGAAGCTAGGATTTATCTAAAGATAGACATAAATTTACATTAGGGCAAAAATCTGAACCTCTGCCTGAATGCTAGGAATTTACCTAACTGGGGGCTTTGAGCTATTGTTATTGAACTATTGACTTTCTGCTTATTATATAAACTCCATAAAGCATCAGAAGAAGGGACTATATTAACACGAGAGGAAACAGGTTATTATACTGCTACTAAGCTAAAAAAAATGAACTAATTGCTGTAACAGTAGGTGGCTGATTAAATCTCCGGAGATAAAGAAAGCAGGGAGGAGGAGACTGTGGTGATGAGTTTTGGTCATGTCCAACTCTTCATGACCCCATTTGGGGTTTTCTTGGCAGAGATATTAGAGTGGTTTGTCATTTCTTTTTCCAGCTCATTTTACAAATAAGGAAACTGAGGCAAACAGGATTAACTGACTTGTTCAGGGTCACACAGCTAGTAAGTATAAATTTAAGGCTGGATTTGAACTCAGGTCTTCCTGACTGCAGGCACAGTGCTCTATCTACTGCATTACCTACTTGCTCTGTGATGATAAGTACTGTTTGGGCAATTGTACCCTCCACAGTTTCATCCCCAAACACCACAACTAATATTATACACACAAGGGCTGAAATCTACTTCTCTGTAATTTCCATCCATTGTTTCTGGTTCCAACTTCTAGGCCAAGTAGAATAAAGTCAATTTCTCTTCCATGTGCCAACCTTTCAAATACTTAAGGACAGATATTATATTTCACCCTTCTGCCACCAGCCCCAGTGTTTTCTTCTCCAGGCTAGACATCACTAGCTTGTTCTATGGATGAATCAATCAATGAGCACTTATTAAGGGCCTGTCATGTTCTAGGCCCTCCTTTATACAGAGAGATGCCATAAGAGGCAGGCAGCTAATCTCCACTGAAAAGATGAAGAATAAATACAAAATAAACATAAGGCTTTGAATAAAAGATAGGAAAGACCTAGAAGTTGGATGGATTAAACCCCAGTAGGCACTAGAGGATCTACCCAGAGCTCTTCTATTGCCCTTCCTCTCCCTAACCTGTCCACTATCCAGACCCCAGGAGTAGAAGGGACACTGAGAGTCTTGTCCCCCAGGACATATCCTTAGAGAGCAGCCCCAGTTAGGAGCCATGGTCCAGATAACAATCTATCAAAGGAGACTGAGAAGGAGTGGTCAGAGAGGTAGGAGAAACAGGAGAGAGCACTGTCGTGAGAACTGAGGAAGGTGGGAGTGTCTAGAAGCAGAAGGTGGTCAGCAGAGTCAAATGCAACAAAGAGGTCAAGGAGGGTGAGGGATGAATAGTTGGTAACTATAGAGAGAGCGCTTCAGTCCAGCCATGAGTTCTGATCTTCAAATGGGATCAACAGATGCTGGACCCCCTTCAGAAGCAAACTAAGCAATTTGGCCTCTAACTTGGAATCTTTCCCCCTCCAGCTCCCCCTCCAGAGGCACTGCTTCCTCCCCCTACTCTCTTTCTTTCCCTACCCCATTTACGGTTTGTCTTCCTCTATTTGGATGGATGGAGAAGGAAATGGTGAACCACTCCAGTATCTTTGCCAAGAAAACCACATGGACAGCGGTGCACGGGATCACAAAACATCGGATGTGACGGAAACAACTGACCAACGATAGTTTGGATATAAGCTCTTTAAGAGAAGGAACCATTTAACGAGTAGAGACTGACTTGGTTTTGTATCCTCAGGATTTAACATAGTGCCTGACATGTAGTAAGTGCTTAACAATTCTCTGTCTGTCTGTCTATCTATTTATCTATGTGTCTCTATTTCTGTCTATCTATCACCTATCTATGTATGTATCTGTTGGTCACAACAATTATCTCTGATAAAGACTCATTTCTCAAATATGTAGAGAACTGAGTCAAATTTATAAGAATACAAGTCATTTCCTAATTGATGAATGGTCCAAGGATATGAACAAGCAGTTTTTAGACAAAGAAATCAAAGCTATCTATAGTCACGTGAGAAAAATGCTCTAAATCACCATTGATTAGAGAAATGCAAACCAAGACAATGCTGAGGCACTACCTCACACCTACCAGATTGGCTAATATGATGAAAAAAGGGAAATGATGAATGTTGGAGGGGATGTGGGAAACTGGGACACTAATGCAGTATTAGTGGAGTTGTGAACTGATCCAATCATTCTGGAGAGCAATTTGGAGCTATACCCAAAGGCTATAAAACTGTATATACCCTTTGACCCAGCAATACTACTACTGGGTCTATATCCTAAAGACATAAAAAAAGGGAAAAGAACCTATTTGTGCAAAAATATTTATAGCAGCTCTTTTTGTGGCATCTAAGAATTGGAAATCGAAGGGATACCCATCAATTGGGGAATGGTTGAACAAGCTGTGGTATATGAGTTTAATGGAATATGATTGTGCTATAAGAAAGGGTAAGCAGGATGATTTCAGAAAAACCTGGAAAGACTTACATGAACTGATGCATAGTGAAGTGACCAGAACCAAGAGAACATTGCACACAGTAACAGTAATACTGTTCAATGAAGAGCTGTGAATGACTTAGACGTCCTCAGCAATACAACGATCTAAGACAATCCCAAAAGACTAATGAAGCATGTTGTCTGCTTCCAGAGAAAGAACTGATATTGATTGAATACAGACTGAAGCATGCTTTTTTTCACTTTCTTTCATTCTTTTTATTTTATTTGAGTCTTCTCATACAAAATGACCTATATGGAAATGTTTTACGTGATTGCATATGTATAACCTCTGGGATAGGGGAAGGGAGGGAGGGATAGAATTTGGAACTCAAAATTAAAAAAAAAACCCAAATGTTCAAAAATTGTTTTAACATGTAATTGGGGGAAAAAATAAAATACATCATCTATTTATCTATCATCTATTGATCTGTTTATCATCTGTCTATACAATACGAGGTCATGGAACTTTTTTGAGCAGGAAAGTCACATGGTCAAAACTGCAGAAGATAAATCTGGTAGTTTGTGCACCAGAGAGAAGGCAGAACTCTTCAGCTTTTTATTACAGAAGCAATAAATACTGCAGGCAGGGACACCCACTAACTGGTTATTGCCATTGTTCAAGCCAAGGGTGAGGGAGGCACAGCAATGCATTGTTGGCAGAACTGAAGACTGGCCCACCTGTTCTTGAAAATCATGTGGAACTATGTGAAAGTTTGAAATTATGTTTAAAAAGTCACTAACATGCTTATACTTTGACCTAACAATCCTACTATTGAGCACAACCCTCAAGGAGGTTAAAGACATAGACAAGATCTCAAATATTCTAAAATGTTCATGGCAGCACTTTTTGGTGGTAACCAAAAATCTGGAGACACAGTAGGTACCCATCAATAATTAAATTTATTTCGGTTCAGACCTGGGATTTCATCAGTACAGGAAGAACCCCAGGGGGGAAATTCCCTTTACCAAAGCAGAGTAATAACTCTTCTGCAACTTAGCCTTAGAGGTCTTGGGGAGTTAGCAGGGTCATTGAGAAGTGAAGTCACTTGTCTGGGGTCACATAGCCAGTGGGTGTCAGAGACAGGACGTGAACCCAGGTCATGCTGAATCACAGGTTGGCTTTCCCTTTGCTACGCCATGCTGTCTCTAATCGAGCAGAGTGTAAGGGGAAATAGTGGTGTGGGAAACAGCTGAACCAATTGCAGTGAACATCATTGCACCATAAGAAATGACAAATATGATTAATTCAGAGAAGCCAAAGACTGATGACGTCAAGTGAAGTAAGCAGAGCCAGGCAATTGAGATAAACAATGACTACAGTAGTGTAAACAAAACCAGTGCAAAATGGCAACCGGAGTCAGATAAATTGCAGTGTCCATTCTCTGGCCTGATGAACAGATATTGAAGCACTTCCCTTCTCTCCAAAGATGGGGGTGAGGGGAGATAGGGATGCAGAATGCGTTAGATGAGGTTACAGCATTGGTTACTTATGCTGATCTGTTTTTCTTTATTACAAAGGATGGTTTGATGTATGGGAGGACATAATATATCAGGATATGACCACAGCATGAAAAAGGCTTGAATAAAAATAAATAAAAATAAAAGTATTTATAAATTTTATAAATTTTTTAAATTTTTTAAATTATAAAAAATAGTTACATTAGACTAAGAAATTTAAAATTTTCTCTCTCTTTTTTTAGAGATAGTAGGATGAAAAATACATACATACACACACACATGATATAGTAGAAGTGTCCATGGTTAGCACCATCTTAGCCCCCCTTCTCTTCTCCCTTTATATTATCTCACTCCATAGTGGATCCACTCATCCATCAGTCCAACGATTATCTCCAAGCGGATGACTCCTAGATCTATAAATCCTGCCCTCCCCTGGCTCCTGAGTTCCAGTCCCACATCACCAACTGCTTTTAGTATTTCTCAAGCTGTGTGTCCCATAGGCATCTCAAACTCAGCATGTCCAAAGAAGAACTCATTATCGTTCTCCCTAAACCCTCCCGTCTTCCGAACTTTCTTATTACTTGTGAAGGGCACCACCATGCTCTCAGCCACACAGGCTCAAACTTTGATATCATCTTTGATTCCTCTCTCAACCAGTCATCAAATCTCACAGCTTCTTCCTCTATAACTTCTCTCCCATACATTCCCTTTTCTCCACTCACAAAATCACCACCATAATTCAAGCCCTCGTCACCTCATGTCTGGACTGCTACAATGGACTTCTGGCTGATCTCCCTGCGTCTGGTATCTCCCCACTCATCCATACTCTGAATGGCTTTCCAAGTAGTTTTTGTAAAGCACACATATGACCATGTCATCCTCACTCCCTGCTCAGGAAATTCCAGTAACTCCTTATATCCTCCAGGATCAAATCTAAAATCCTCCATTTGGCTTTTAAAGCCCTTCCCAACTTGGCCGTTCTCTCTACCTCCTATCTTCTTACACGTCCCTCCCTCCACATACTCTACAGTCCAGCTGTACCAGCCTATTTGATTTGTCTCACACACAAAACTACATCTCCCACCTCCATGTTTTTCTACTGGGCTTTGGCTGACACGTGCAATGTTCTTCCTCCTTGTCGCCACCTCTTAGAAGTCCTGGTTCCCTTTAAGACCTAGATTCCTCCAAGAGCTCTTTCCCTGTCTGCCTCAATGCTGGTGCCTTCCCCTCTAGGCACCTCCCATAGGCCCTACATTCCTCTTGTACAGGTGGTCTTTCTTATTAGAATGGGAGCTCCTTGAGAGCAGTGCTCGGTTTTGCCCTTGTTTATAGCCCCAGCACCAGGCACAGTACGAGCACTTCACTGATTGGTTGATTGATTGGAGGGAGAAGCAAGAGACACAGAGGCATTAGGCTGTGTTTATCCAGGGCAGGAAAAATGACTGAGTCTGGGTTTGGGTTTCTACAGAAGGAAACAAGGGATGGACCTGTTGACCAGCAAAAATTCCTGGGCTTAATGAAGACACTAGCTGGCAGGGGAGAGAGCTAAGTTGGAAATGTTAAGAACCATTTGACGAAATTTAATTCAACATTGCTTCCTCTTTCTGGGTCTCAGTTTCCCCATTTGTAAAATGAGGGTAGACAGCTAAATAATCTCTAAGGTCACTTTCAGCTCCAACATTCTTTAATTCTGTGATTGGGGTCAAGTTGCTAATGTCATTGAGCCTCAGTTTCATCATCTATAAACTAAGGATGTTCTTTTCACACAGGCAGGATGGCAAATGGAAAGAGCATTAGAAATGCCACATGTTTTGGGACACCACCAATGTACAGATTTGTTTTGCTGGACTGGGTTCATTTGTTATAGCAGAGGGCTTCTATTGGGGAAGTGATGGTGATATAAGAAAGAAAAAGAAGGAAGGAAGGAAGGAAGGAAGGAAGGAAGGAAGGAAGGAAGGAAGGAAGGAAGGAAGGAAGGAAGGAAGGAAGGAAGGAAGGAAGGAAGGAAAGAAAATAGAGAGAAAGGGGGAAAGAGGGAAAGAAAGAAGGAAGGAAGGAAGGAAGGAAGGAAGGAAGGAAGGAAGGAAGGAAGGAAGGAAGGAAGGAACTTTTATCACATAAATATATAAAAGAAGAGACCATCGGACTTGGAATCAAGAAAAGCTTGGATTTCAGTCCCATTTCTAATACTTATTAGCTATGTGACTATGAAAAAATTACTTAAGTTCTTTGAGCTTCAGTCTCCTCACCCATAAAATAAGGATAATAACCAGCGTGCTTCCTCCCTCATAAGATTACTGGGAAGATGAAATGAAATGATGAGTACACATTACCACCAGTGTCAGAGAATTACTACGGAGACTCGGGTACCATTTGGCCGGTGATTCTCACAAAATCTCTCAACTCGGTGGGTGGGAGTGGGTAGGGAACCTGGGAACTTCAGAATCTGGATCATTTTGCTCAGCCAAAACGATCCTCAACTCCCCTTGCAAGCACTCAGGCTGACGTGAACACTGAGCATACACAAAATACAAGCATATATTAAGTGCATACTATGACCTAGGCATTATGCCGGCTAGTAGGAATACAAACACAAAAGTGAAATCATCCCTGCTTACTGTAAGTAAGTCACTTAACTGATGCCTGCCTCAGTTTTCTCATCTGTAAAGTGGTAATAACAATAGCATCTATGTCATATGCAAGGACAAAGTGAGATAATGCATTCGGTACATTTTGCAAACCTTAAAATGTTATAGAAATGTTAGCTATTAACATCACCTACCATCTTGTCAAGGAAAAGACCTTGCCAGTAGGAAATGTTGATGGCAAAGGGAAGAAGTAGCTAGATAGGCCTTAGCTCCTTGAGACTGAGAGGATTCAGCAAGAGATGAGTGTGTGTCCATGGGGTGATAGAGGCATATTGTGCCCTTATTTCAACTTTCTACATAAGAAAGCCGGACCCCAAACCTCTGGCCCTTCATTTGTACAAGACCAGGGGAAGGAGCTCCTTTAGACATCTGGACAATACAGAGGGCCAGGGAATCTCAGCTCCCCAGCAAATGCTCCTTTGGAAGGCCCCCTCAGCCACTCAAATGCCCATATCTGGAGCCCTTTTCCAGGAGTGCTATTAGAGGGCTGGGGAGGCCCTCCAAGGGGCCACTTCCCCCCATGCTTCCCTTCCCCCACATTTCCTTCTCACTATGTACTGTTCTACTCATGCAGGCAGGCAGACCCAGACTGACCCAACTCCTACAGGTTCCCAGGAAGCCTAGCAAACAAAGGCAGAGATGTCCTTCCTCCCCCAGGGGAGGTGCTGGTACCTCCTGCACAAAATGATCTTTTATTTACTTTTTCTGTATTTTGTATGTGATTACGTGTGCATGTTCTCTCTCCCTTTCAAACATAAAGTCTCTGAGAGTGGAAACTGTTTCATTCCTATGTATCCTCAGTGGGGAGCATAGTGTCTAGCTTGTAATGGGTACCTAACAAATGTTTGTTGACTGAGTCTAAAGTCTCTTACACATCTAACACTCTATTTTCCTAATTTTAAGATCATTTTTATCTTCTATTTTTACACCATCGATTTTCTTGTGTCCGTCCCTCATCCTAGAAAGCCAGGCCATAGAACAAAGTATTTTTAAAAAGAAAAATAGAGAGAAAAAACAGCAAAAATGATCAATATGTTAAAAAATTGACAATATATGCACTGTCCTGTACCTGTGGATGCCCACTTCTACAAAGGAATGGAAGGAGGGGTCTTCCATCTCGTCTTTCGGATTGTATTTGTTCTTTATGATTTTGCAAAATCCATTTTCAATGATTTTGTTGTTTCTCCTGTGCATTTACAACGGCATAGTCATCATGTGTACTATCATTTTGTTTGTGCTCACTTCACTCTGCATCAATTCACATAACTCTTCCTATACTTCTCTGAATTCCTCTTATTTATTGGTTTCCTACAACACAGTAATAGTCCGTTGCCTTCATCTATCAGAGTATATTCAGCCATTCTTCAATCAATGGGCACCACCTCTGTTTCCAGTTCTTCGCTACCACAAAAAAATGACTGCCTTGAACTTTTTTTTTTGTAGCAGCAAACCACTGGAAACTGAAAAGTCCCCAATTAATGGAGAACTGGTGAACAAACTGTACTATATAAATATGCAAAGTCTGTGTAGCTTGAGAAATAATGAAAAGAACCGTTTCAGAGAAACCTAGGAAGATTTGTATAAAATGATGCAGAGGGAAGTGAGCAGGACCAGGACAATTTATAGAGAGATGATAATATTGTAAAGTCAAAAAACTTTGAAAAAGTTAAAACTTTTGGTCATTGTAATAGCCAATTATTGTTATTTGTTTGTAAACAGTATTTTATTTTTTCCAATTACATATAAAGATGTTTTCAACATTTTTATAAGATTTTGAGTTTCAATTTTTTTCTCCTTCTCTCTCTCCCATCCCCCCCTCCCTAAAATAGCAAGCAATCTGATATAAGCTATATATGTGTAATCATGTAAATGTATTCCTGTATTAGCCATGTTGTGAAAGAAGAAACAGAACAAAAGGGAAAAGCCACACACAAACAAAGTGAAAATAGGTTGCTTTGATCTGCATTCAGATTCCATAGCTCTTTCTCTGGATGTGGTTAGCACTTTCTATCATGAGTCTTTTGGAATTGTATTGCTGAGAAGAACTAAGTCAATCACAGTTGATCATTACACAATGTTGCTATTACTGTGTACAATGTTCTTCTGTTTCTGCTCATTTCACTCTGCATCAGTTCATGAAAGTCTTTTCAGGTTTTTGTGAAATCCACCTGGTCAATCATTTCTTATAGCACAATAGTATTCCATTACATTCATATACAACAACTTGTTCACCCATTCCCCAATTGATGGGCATCCCCTCAATTTCCAATTCTTTGACACCACAAAAAGAGCTACTGTAAATATTTTTGTACATGTGGCTCCTTTCCCTTTTTTTAATGATCTCTTTGGGATACAGACCTAACAGTAGTATTGTTAGATTAAAGGGTATGCACAGTTTGATTGCCCTTTGAGCATAGTTCCAAATTCCTCTGGATTGGTTCACAACTACTTCAACAATGCATTAGCATCCCAATTTTCTCACCTCTTCTTCAGCATTTAGCATGTTCCTTTTCTGTCATATTAGCCAGTCTGATAGGCATGAGGCGATGCCTCAGAGTTGTTTTAATGTGCATTTCTCTAATCAAAAATGATTTGAACATTTTTTCATATGACTACAGATAGCTTTAATTTCTTCATCTGAAAACTGCCTGTTCATATCCTTTGACCATTTATAAATTGGGGAATAACTTGTATTCTTATAAATTTGACTCAGTTCTTTAGATATTTGAGAAATGAGGCCTTTATCAGAAACATTTGCTATAAAGATTGTTTCCCATCTTTCTACTTTCCTTCTGTCAGTTGCATTTGGTTTCATTTGTGGAAAACCTTTTTAATTTAATGTGATCAAAAGTATCCATTTTGCATTTCAAGATGTTCTCTATCTCTTATTTGGTCATAAATTCTTCCCTTTTCTGTAGATTTGACAGGTAAATGATTCCTTGCTCTCCTAATTTGCTTATAGTATCACCCTTTATGTCTGTATCATGTACCCATTTTGACCTTATCTTGGCATACAGTGTAAGATGTTGGTCTATGCCTCGTTTCTACCATACTATTTTCCAGTTTTCACAGCAGTTTTTGTCAAATAGTGAGTTCTTATCCTAGAAGCTGGAGACTTTGGGTTTATCAAACAGTGAATTACTATAATCATTGATTACCGTGTCTTTTGTACCTAACCTATTCCACTGATCCACCACTCTATTTCTTAGCCAGTATCAAATAGTTTTTGATGATTGCTGCTTTATAACATAGTTTTATATCTGATACAGCTAGGCCACCTTTCTTTGCATTTTTTTTTCATTAATTCCCTTGATATTCTTGACCTTTTGTTTTTCCAGATGAATTTTGTTATTTTTTCTAGCAGTTTGACTTTTCTAGCAGAAGGCAATTAATTTAGGTAGAATTATCATATTTATTATATTAGCTCAACCTACCCATGATCAATTGATATTTTTCCAATTATTTAGGTATGATTTTATTTGTGTGAAAAGTGTTTTGTAATTGTGTTCATATAATTCCTGGGTTTGTCTTGACAGATAGACTCCCAAGAATTTTATATTGTCTACAGTTATTTTAAATAGAATTTCTCTTTCTATCTCTTCCTGCTGAGTCTTGTTGGTAATATATAGAAATGTTGATGATTTATGTCGGTTTATTTTATATCCTGCAACTTTGCTAAAACTGTTAATTATTTCAAATAGTTTTTTAGTTGATTCTCTAAGTATACCATCATATCATCTGCAAAGAGTGATAGATTTGTTTCTTCTTTGCCTATTCTAATTCCTTCAATTTCTTTCTTCTCTTATTGCTAAAGCTAACATTTCTAGTACAATATTGAATAACAGTGGTGATAATGGGAATCCTTGTTTTACCCCTGATCTTATTGGGAAGGCTTCTAGCTTATCCCCATTACAGATAATGCTTGCTGATGATTTTAGATAGATACTACTTATTTTAAGGAAAGCTCCATTTATTCCTGTACTCTCTAGTGTTTTTAATAGGAATGTATTTTGCCAAAAGCTTTTTCTGCATCTATTGAGATAATCATGTTGGATTTGTTATTGATGTGGTCAATTATGCTAATAGTGTTCCTAATATTGAGCCAACTCTGCATTCTTTGTATAAATCCCTCCTAGTCTTAGTGTATCATCCTCATGATAAAGTTGCTGTAATCTCTTTGCTAATATTTTATTTAAAATTTGTACATCGATATTCATTAGAACAACTGATCTATAATTTTCTTTCTCTGTTTTGGCTCTTGCTGGTTTAGGTATCAGCACATATTTGTGTCATAAAAGGAATTTGGTAGAACTCCTTCTTCAACTATTTTTCCACATAGTTTATATAGTTTTGGGATTAACTATTCTTTAAACGTTTGGTAGAATTTACTTGTAAATCCATCTGGTCCTGGAGATTTTTTCTTAGGAAGTTCATTGGTGGCTTTTTCAATTTCTTTTTCTAAAATAGGATTATTTAAATATTTTATTCCCTCTTCTGTTGATATGGGCAATTTATATTTTTTAAATATTCATTCATTTCACTTAGATTGTCAGATTTATTATACAGTTTGGCAAAATAGCTCCTAATTGTTGCTTTAATTTCATCTTCATCGGTGGTGAATTCACCCTTTTCATTTTTGTTCCTGATAATTTGGTTTTCTTCTTACTTTTTAAAAATCAAATTAACCAAATAGATAAACATCTATTTTATTGTTTTTTTTCCATAAAACCAGATCTTAATTTTACTATTAGTTCAATAGTTTTCTTACTTTCAATTTTATTAATCTCTCCTTTGACTTTCAGAATTTCTACTTTGGTATTTAATTGGGTGGGGGGTGTTAATTTATTCTTTTTCCAGCTTTTTTAATTGCATGTCCAAATCACTGATCTGCTCTTTCTCTATTTTATTCATGTAAGCATTTAGATATAAAATTTCCCCTACATAGCGCTTTGGCTGCATCCCATAAGTTTTTGTATGTTGGCTCATCATTGTCATTCTCTTAGATGAAAATTATTGTTTCTATTCTTTAGGATTAGATTCTTTAGTTTCCAATTAATTTTTAATCTATCTTTCCGTGGTACTTGATTACATGTAATTTTTGTTGTATCGTGATCTGAAAAGGATTCATTTAATATCTCTGCTTTTTTGCATTGGATTGTGAGGTTTTTGTGCCCTAGAACATGGTCAGTTTTTGTATAGATGCTATGCACTGCAGAGAAAAAGGTATTTTCCTTTCTATCCCCATTCATTTTTCTCCAGAGGTCTACCATAATTAACTTTTCTAAAATTCTATTCACCTCCCTAGCTTCTTTCTTGTTTATTTTGTGGTTAGATTTATCTAGTTCTGAAAGGGGGAGGTTGAGGTCCCCCACTAGTATAGTTTTGTTATCTATTTCTTCCTGTAACTCCCTTAACTTCTTCTCTAAGAATTTGGATGCCATACCACTTGGTGCATAAATGTTTAGTAATGATAGTATTCCGTTGTCTATGGTATGGCAGGATGTATCTCCTAATTAGATTTATTTTTGCTTTTGCTTTGTCTGAGATCAGGATTTTTACCTCTGCTTTTTTTTTTAACATCAGCTGAAGCAACATATATTCTGCTTCAGCCTTTTACCTTTACTGTGTGTGTGTGTGTGAGTGAGTGCGAGTGTGTGTGTGTGTCTGCTTCACATTTGTTTCTTGTAAACAACACATTGTAGGATTCTGTTTTTTAATCCACTCTGCTATTTGCTTTTGTTTTATGGGAGAGGTCATCCCAGTCACAGTTATGAATACTAAGTGTGCATTTCCTTCCATCCTATTTATACTTTTTATACTTTTCTCTCTTCTTTCACCCTGTCCCCCTTCACCAGTGTTTTGCTTCTGACCACTGCTTCCTCCTCGTATCAGCCCTCCTACCTTTTCTTTCTCCTTTCCCCTTCTACTTTTGTCCTCCCTTTCCCCCCCTCCACTTTTCTTTCCTCTTTTCCCTCCTACTTCCCTATCCCTATAAGATAGATTTCTCTATCCAACTGAGTGTGTGTATTATTCCCTCTCTGAGCCAAATCTGATGAGAGTAAGGTTCAAATAATGTAAACCCCCTCCCTTCTTTCCCTCTATCGTAATAGAGCTTTCATATCTCTTCATGTGATATAATTTACCCCATTCTGCCTCTCCCTTTCCTCTTCTTTCAGTACAATCCTTTGTTTCACCCCTTCATTAATTTTTTTTATCACCATATCAAAGTCAACTTATACCCACATCCTCTAAGTATACTTTTTCTAACTGCCCTAATAGAGATACAGTTCTTCAGAGTTATAAGTATCATCTTCCCATGTAGGGATATAAACAATTTAACCTTATTGAATGTCATGTTTTTTTCTTTCACATTTACCTTTTTATGCTTCTCTTGAGTCTTGTATTTGAAGATAAATTTTCTGTTAAGCTCTGGTCTTTTCATCAGGAAAGTTTGAAAGTCCTTATCTCATTGAACATCCATCTTTTCCCCTGAAAGATTATGTTCAATTTTTCTGAGTAGTTGATTCTTGGTTGTAACCCAAGCTCTTTTGCTTCCTGGAATATCATATTCCAAGCCCTCCAATCCTTTGATGCAGAAGCTGCTAAGTCCTGTGTAACCTTGACTGTGGCTCCTTGATATTTGAATTGTTTCTCTCTGGCTGCTTGCAGTATTTTCTCCTTGACCTGAGTTCTGGAATTTGAATATTCCTTGGAGTTTTCATTTTGAGATCTCTTTCAGGAGGTGATTGGTGGGTCCTTTCAATGACTATTTTATCCACTGGCTCTAAAATGTCAGGGCAATTTTCTTTGATAATTTCTTGAAAGATCTTCCCAGGCTCCTTTTTTTTTTTTTTTTAAATCATGGCTTTCAGGTAGGGCAATAATGCTTAAATTATCTGTCCTGGATCTATTTTCCAGGTCAGTTACTTTTCCAATGAGGTATTTTACATTTTTCTTCTATTTTTTTCACTCTTTTGATTTTGTTTGACTGATTCTTGATGTCTCATAGAGTCATTAGCTTCCACTTGCCCGATTCTAATTTTTAAGGAATTACTTTCTTCAGTTAGCCCTTGTACCTCTTTTTCCATTTGGCCAATTTTACTTTTAAAGGAGCTATTTTCTTCAGTGGATTTTTTTCCATTTGGCCAATTTTATTTTTTAAGGAACTATTTTCTTCAGTCAATTTTTGTGCTTCCTTTTCCAGGCTGTTGACTTTTTTTTTTCATAATTCTCTTGCATAACTCTCATTTCTTTTCCCAATTTTTCTTCTACCTCTCTTACTTGATTTTTAAAATCCTTTTTGAGCTCTTCCAAAAGGACTTTTGGGGCTTAAGACCAATTCATACTCCCCTTTGAGGCTTCACATATAAGCATTTTGACATTGTTGTCCTCTTCTGAGTTTGTGTTTTGATCTTCCCTGTCTCCATAGTAGCTTTCTATGGTCAGGACTCTTTTGTTTTTTGCTCATTTTAAAAGTTGAGCTCTGCTCCTCGGGTGCAAGGGGCACTGTGCCAAGCTTCTTGCACTGGGTTCAGGGGGCTGGTCACTGGCTTTCTGCACTGGGGCTGGTGGCTTACCCACTGTGCTCGGGTGGCCTGGCCTAGTCACACCTGTTACACTGGGATTCCAGCATTGGCAGTTTGCCTGCTGCACTAAGCCTGGAAGTCTCACAGCTGGCCTACTGTCCCAGTAGCCTGCTGAGCCAGAACTGAGGGCCTCAGTTGCTGCTCTGTGCTGAGGCTAAGAGCTTCCCACTAGCTTGCCTGGACAGCACCTCCATTAGGCTGTGCTCCCCTTTTACCCAAGGGAGACAGACCTTTCCTGAAGTCCTTCTAAGTTACCTTGGGCTAGAAAATTCTTTCACTCTGTCTTTTTGTGCATTCTGTCATTCCAGAATTCTTTCAGAGTCTTGATTTAATGTTGTTTCTGAGGGAAACTGGGGAGAGCTCAGGCAACTTCCTGGCTTCTCTCCACATTTTGGCTCCATCCCCACCAACATTATTACTGACAAAGCACCCACCTCCTGATATAGATAATGATGATGATGACAGCATGCACAAATTCTTTCATTTGATCTCATTTGATAGATGATAGAGTCAGAGTACAGAATAGAACATATTTTTTAGACATAAACAATGTGGAAATTTGTTTTGCTTGAAGATACATATTTGTTGCAAGAATTTTGCTTTTTCCTTTTTATCCCAGGGGTGAGGGAGGAAGGATGTGTGAGAGAGAAATCGGGCCAGGGTCGTAAGTGTATATGTGGGTACTTATCTGGAAAAAAATTGGGCCCTTCACATTCACAAGGACCCGTTAAGAAATTCTCTGCTTGGGACTTTTGATTTAAATACTCTAAATTTTGAGACTCTGGAGAAATTAAGGGGGGGAAACTAGGTTATAAATGTACAGCCAGTGATTTTTCTCAATGTTATTCCCTCACAAGTCAATTCCATTGATGTTACTTTGCACACTTTTCACTTGTTAATTGCTTGACTATTTAAATATTAATATGTTCTTTATTACTGAGTCCTGTATAAGTACTGATATTAAGTTTAAGATGAGAAATCTGGAATTGCTAGATTGCTGCTGCCTAATCATAATGCTCATATTTTTCTTTTTTCATTGAACCAGACCTAGACTCCTTCCTGTTGTGAATGCAAAATGCCCAGCACCTTCTTAGGGGGAGAAAGCCTGTGCCTAAAATCCACAGGTAGTTCACATTCTTTGCTGCTTGTCTGACCAAGCTTACTTGTTTTCTTGTCCTGGTGGGTGAGTTAGCAATTCCATTTGATTTACCCTGACAGTGGCAAAGATCTATGGGGTAATTTTGGGTGCCCTTTGGAATAAGGACCCAAAAGAAATTACTTGAGCCCCTATAAAGATCACCTATGCCCCAAGCACCCCCAGAGAATGTGCATGTGCCTTATGTAGAAAAGGGCACTGTTTGTCCATATCCTAGTTTGATGGCCTTGTGCACAGAGAGAATCACAAAAGATTTTCTATTCAGCAGTTTTCTCATCTGAGAAAGCGGTAACACCTAGTTGACCCAATTACCATATTCTTGTGGGGAAACCTCTATGCAGTTTGGAAAGCTCAGAGTGGACCTGGTTTCTATCTGAAATGGTTAATCATTTTTCTTTGCCTTTATTGTGGGCTGAGAAAGGTCTTATAAGACTAAGGCTATGCAAGCAAAAATATTTGGCAAACTTTGTGGAATGTTCCCTACTTTGTTGAATCTGCAAAACTTTGATGTTCATCTGTACATGTGAGATTGTATATGATTGTGTAACACTGGCTGTTTTGAGATTTACTGCACAATTCTGGGGAAGCTGGTGGCATTGCTTACACCTACCCAGGGACCACAAAGAGCTGTTCTGAATTTGGGACAAGGACTGTGTTCATAAGTGCATCCCTGACTATTTGCCAGGACAGCAAATTTTTGACAGAGAGAATGTGTAATGGGTGCTTTTATAGCATGACCAAATCACCTAACATGGAGGCACCTTGCTTCTGGGAAGAGACATATTGTTTTATACTGTATGGGTAGGAGCAGCCTCTTTTGAAGGACTATATAGCTGGACAGACAAGGCTGCATCTTTAAAACTGCCAGACTGAAACAGTCTTTCTTTCCTGCCTACCATCCAGAGAGGGTGAAAAACCCTCAGTGCAGGTGCCATGAACTGAACTGGTGAGGGGGAAGGGTTTCCTTCCTCCTATTCTCTTCTTTTAATACCCATGGCTCCAAGAAATGGGCTTGAGGTGTTTGTCTTATTCTCCTTTTTTGTCCCCAGTTTCAGGTGCTGAAGATAGAATCCCCACCAGACTCAGAATTGAGTCACAGCAACCTCAGAGCCAAGATTCTAGGTAGGATGTTGTAGTCTGCCAGCCTGCCAGGGAAAGCCCAGAGAAGCCAGGGTGCTTGGAATTTAAGCTAAGGGAAACTTTGGACTTGGAAATGGGGACTCTATTATGACAATAATAATAATTATTATTATTATTTATATGGCACTTAATGTGTGCCAGGCACTGTGCTAGGTACTTTACAAACATTATCTCATTTGACCCTCACAAAAACCCTGGGAGCTAGGTGCTACTATTATTCCCACTTTATAGACGAGGAAACTGAAGCAAATAGAACTTAATTAATTTGCCCAGGGTCATACAGCTAGTAAGTGTCTGAGGCTGAATTTGAACTTAGGTCTTCCTGACTCCAAGCCAAGCACTCTATCCACTGCATCACATAGATGTCCAATATATCAATATATGTCAATATACACATATACATATATATTTATATATAGTAAAGAGAGAACAAGAAGAGAGTGGAGGGAGTATAGCTGAGCTCATCTCCTTTTCTTTCAGCGATTATGCCTGTATGGGAGTACTTTTGTATAATTGTCATTATTCTTTGAAGTAAATATTCCTTTGTAAGGGTTAATGCTACTATTAAGTCGTGAAGTGAAATGTAACATACCTGGCCTTCATGCAGTGGAGGCAAAGTAGTCAGTGTCACAGATAATTTTAAAAATGTATTCATTTATTTTTTTCAAGTGCTGCTATTAATATTTTGATGTGTATAAAAGCTTCCTTTTTATCCTTGGGGCATATGCCTAGTAGTACAAGATCTGGTTCAATGGGTATGGAGAATCACTTTACATAATTCCAAATTTCTTTCCAAAATGGTTGTACTAATTCACAGATCCACCAATAATGTGTTAGTGTGCCTGTCTTTTCACACTAACAGTCCACTTTTACAGAATCACTGAATTTGAAAATTGGAAGGTACCTCTAAGGCCATCTGGCCCAATGCATAGCCAAAAGAAATCCCCACTGTAACACACCCAAAAAGTGACTGTCCAGACTCTTCTTTGAAGACCTCCAAGGCAAACAGATTTGCTGCTATGAGGCAGCCCAGTCCACTTTTTGACAGCTTCCTTTGGTAGGAAATTTTCCTGACCTCCAGACTAAATTGGTCTCTCCTAGTTCTGTCCCTGGGGACAAATAAAATAGGTCTAATCTCTCCTCCACCTAACAGCCCTTCAAATGCTTTAAGACAGCTCTGTGTCCATTTGAGTCTTCCCTTCTCCAAGCCTAGCTCCTTTAACTGATCCACATTGGACATGGACTCGAGGCCCTTCACATCCTAGTCATCCTCCTCTGGATTCTTTCCAGCTTATCAATGTCCTTCTCAAACTGCACTTCCCAGAACTAAGCCCCATGCCCCAGATGAGATCTGACAAGGGCAATCACCTCCCTATTCCTGGAAGCTCTAAGATAGCCCAAAAGCCTTCAGCTTTCTTGCCTGCCACATCTCCCTGCTGACTCATATGGAGTCTGTAGACTACATAACTCCCCAGAGCTATTTCAGAATAACTGCTGTCTATCCAAGTCTCCACCATCTTATACTTGTGAAGTTGATTTTTTACACCTAAGGGCAAGACTTGACATTTATTCCTATTGAATTTCATCTTATTTGACCCAGCCCAGTTCTTTGACCTGCCAAGATCCACCCGTCATCCTTCGTAGTAACTATCCCTCCCAACTCAGACATCTGAGAATTTGATGATCATGGCACCTATGTCATATCAAAGTCATAAGTAAAATTGCTAAACCTTCAAGGCCAAGCACAGATCTCTGTGGTACTCCTCTGGAAACTACCTGCCATGCTGACACTCGATCGTTAATAACTAATCTTTGAATCCAGCCATCCAACTAGGTCTGAATCCATCTGATTAGACAATAGGACTAATCCCAACCACTCCATCTTCTCCACAACAATAGTATGAGACACTTTATCAAAAGCCTTGCTGGAATCTAGGTGCACTATATCTGTAGATTCCTTTCATTTAATTTAATAATCCTACCATGAAAGGAAATGAGGCTTGACTGCCATGACTTATTCTCAGTGAATCCCTGCAGGTTCTTTCTAATCATTGCTTCACTTTCTAGATGTTCTCCAAACATCTCTTTAGTGATCAACTCTAGAATTTTCTCATGAATCAAAGTCAGGCTCATAGGACTATAGTTTGCCGCCTCTATTTCCTTCCCTTTTTTTGAAAATCAGGATGTTTTTCCTTGTCCAATCCTGTGGAACCTCTCCATTCTCCATGATCTCTCAAATATCATTGATGGTAGCTCAGTAATCACAGCAGCCGCTTCATTCAGGAGCCAGGGATGTAGTTCATCTGAGTCAGGGCCCTTGAATTCATCAGTGTCAGATAGAGTCTCTCTGCCTATTTGTCATTTACAGTACTTAATCTCCTTAGTAGAGAAAACAGCAACAAAACCAGATTGGAGCAGCTCTGCCTTCTCTCTGCTGTCAGTTATCATTGTCCCACCCACCCCAAGCAAAGGTCCTTTCCCTTCTCTGATTTTCCCTTTGCTGACAATAGATAGCTTTTAAAACCCCATTTTGGTGGGTTGCTGACTTTCCAGCTTCACTTCATTGGGAGCTCTAGTCTTCCTGACACTATTTTTACAAGGCTAAGCTGAGCTCTCAGATCCATTCTCTGTTACCTGGTCTTGCTTTCATCTTCTATACATTTCTTTTTATAATCTAAGTTAGTTGGTAAGTTCCCCACGTGCCCACATTGGTCTCTTCAAGCAATCCCAGTTTCCCTCTTACTAGAATTTGTGGCCTTTTGTACCTTTGGCATCTCCCATAGCTCCTGGGCTGACTCCTCTGCAGTGCTTGACTCCTTGGAAGCTTACTTATTTTTCCTCTGAACCCTCTGAAATCTGCTCTCCCCGAATCTCCTCATCTATTTCTTTTTTCTGTCCAGGTGGTCTGAAGTATATTCCACTGACAGAGTCAATTTCTTGTTTCTTTCTTGAACATTTGCCCAAATATTTCCCACCTCACTTCCCTTTCGGGTTCCTGGATTTCCTCACATGGGATGCTTTCTTAAAGTCTGGTTCTCTTTCATCCTCTCTTCCACCTGCACTGTTTCTTTTTAATAAAGCAGACCCATCCAGAATAACAGGCCAGTCATTGGTTTCATCACACCAAGTCTTGGTGATACCTATGAAGTCAATCTCAGCCCCAAATTTTCTATGTTCGTATTCACCATCAGATTTACAGCTGATATTTACATAATACTGGCAAGTTTGAAAAGGACTTCACATATTTCATCTCATTTGAGCCTAACACTCCCATGAGATAGATATTCCAGGTGCTGTTTTGGGGAGGGGGGAGAGAAATGGAAACTGAGGCTCTGAAAAGTTACCTCGCCCAGGCTCACACAGCTAGTGAAAATCCAAAGCAGGATTTGAGCCTTGGTTTTCCTTTCTCTGAGTGCAGTGCTCTATCTACCACACTACCACAAGTCACTTAACATCTGTGGACCTTCATTTCCCCAATTATAAAATGAGGAAGTTAGAGCAGTTGACAGCTAAGGTCCCTTTAAGCTCCCAAGGTATGATCTTGTCTTTTCTACAACAGCCAATGTCAGTTCAGCATAGCTCTGAGGATGATAGGATCACAAATATGGAGCTGGAAGGAGGTTTAGAGACCATCTAGGCCCACTCCTTAATTTACAGATGAAGAAACTGAGCCTCAGAGAAGCAAAAATAACTTGTTGAGGGTCACCCAGGAAGTGAGCATCAGAGCCAGCATTGAAACTCAAGGCCTATAATTCCAGAAATACAATGTTCTTTACCCTAATCTACTGAAGTTTTTAGTTGTAGTACCCTTGGCCCTTTTCACATTCGGGGCCAGGGTATATCCTGACCACCACCCCTCCCCCATATAGACATTAGCGGAATCAGATGAGGAAATGTGTAGGAAGACACCAGTAGAAAGTTAAGATGCAAATTCTGGCTACTGGCACTGTGAACACCCACGCCTCCATGAGTCTCCCCTAGCCCCTAGGGATTTCACCTCTTTACGGGAAACCCAGCCAAGCTCAGAAGCCAAGATGAGAAAGGTGCCTCCCATCTGTAGCCTGTTGTGTTCTAAGTTCTGAAAGCCATGCTTTATTCCGAGGAGTTCGTTTCTCTGATGAACCTATTAGCCTCTGTTCCCCCTTGGAAGGTAGAAGGAAAGATGGGGGCATCCTGGACTCCTAGAGATAGCTAGAAGGCACAGAAAGAAGTTAGGTGTCTGCCATGTATTCACTTTCACAATGGTAGTCTTGAGTACACTTCTGCATTTGTGCACTTATAATTATGTTTCCCACTCAGAGCTTCTAACCTGGGTCCATGAACAGGAACTTTGATGCTGCAGAGAGCTTTGTGGAGCAAGTCCCAAAGCCTGACATGCCCCAACATCTGACCCAGACTAAGATCTCTGTATTCTCTCCCACCCCAGGGCCTGACTCTCTCCCAATCTGGGTCCCCTGCCTGCATCTCTTGATGACAGGAACTCTTGTCTCTGTCCTATTCTTCTCCCTGTCTTTTCTTCAGACCTCTCTACTCCCACAGACTTCAGCCCCTTACTGTCCCAGATCCCCTTCCCCCATCGTTCTGCTGGAAGCGAGTTGAGGAAAGACCTCCAAGGCCTACCTTAGCCTAAGGAATGGCAACCAGCCAAAGGCATAACTAAGGCATGGCAGCTAGAGCTCTTTCCCAAGGTAAGAAATTTCGAGAGTGCCCACAATACTTTCTAGGAGATGCTTTCTCCCCTGCCCATACCATTGCCAGCCTCATCTACAGAATCCTCAGTGTGTCACAGGAGTGTACTTCCTTTCCCTAAAGCTATGCCTCAAGGGAGCCTCTCTCTGTCCACCTCTCCACCATATAAAACCCATGGCTCAAAAATGAAGCTCTTTAACACAGACCAATGTCAAATGTTGAGGTTTTTCAATATTGATCTCTTTCTTTTCATCTGTGCCCCCACCCAAAGCTTCCCTGCGGAATATCATATCAGTATTTGACTGAGGTCTTGGTTTCATGAAAAGGCCCTCAGCTCATTGCAAGCAGGCAGGCTAACAATATATCAGATTCAGAACAGATTTTATTGAACTCAACAGAAAATGCAGAGTAACGCATGAGCCCATCCATGGCTAAGGCAACCTTTCTTCTTTCTAGTGAGCCTCCACCTCTCTCAGAGACCTAGACAATCCTCCATACTACCAATGTTGAGCACTTCCCACAAGGGGAAAAAGCTTGGCGTCGCTGGAAAGATGTTCCCTTCCACTAGACCTATATAACCCCGTATAACTCATAGTACGAGGAAAAGGCAAGGTCTGGGTTTGCTCCTCCACACATTGGTGCTCACTCTCTTAGACTGCTTAATCTCAGATCTGCTCCTCTTACTTCCCTGAAGCCTCCATTTGCTGCCATCCCTGTGGCCCCATGCTTCCTTCTGTACTGGAGCCCTATGGTTCCCTGGAGGGTTAAATCTGCTATCTGGGTGGAGACCTTCTACTCTCAGCATTTCTCTGGTTTTCCATCCCTTTTCCCCTCTGTCTATCTGTGTCTACTCTCCATTTTAAAGGTCATGTCCAAAGATGTAGCCTAGGTTATGAATGGCTTCATGCTTCCATCATCAACAGGGTTACATTCAGGGACAAAAACAAGTTAAGTTCTTACCTTTTCAAAGGGATAGCCCAGTCAAGGGACTATGTCATTCCCTTAACAAGATGCTGAGGGATTTGGTGGGGTTTGCTGTGCTCTTCTGGGCATGCTCTCTACATACATAGTCTTCTGTTTTTTATCCACGTGTCAATGAAACCCTTTGAAGTCACTGGGCCATATCTGGGGTGTTGGACGAATCCATCCCACTACTTCTCCAGCCCTGGCCCATCTTGGCTGCCCAGGTCACCTCTTTTCCTCTCTCCATGGTATCCAGGGTCCCGACCAACCCATAGCCCAGGAATCTAAGTTAAATAAAGGCTCCGTGACTTACTCTATACCCAAAAGGCCTCAGTTTCCTCATCTCTAAAATAGGGTTTGGACGAGATGGTTTGAAAGGTCCTCTCCAGTCCTAACGCTCAAGGTTCTATTTAACTATCCATATACATACAAGATCAGTAAAAAGGCAACTAAAACAATTCTCACAGAAATGAAGCAGATATTAAATAATTGGAGATATATTCAATATATAGCAACATAGCAAGGCTGAGTCAAAATAGTGACCCTGACATTTTGAAAGGGGCAATGTAGTATTGAAGGAATGGTGCAGAAGATCACAGAAGATCAGAGTTGGGAGGAACCTCAGAGACTGTCTGGTCCAACAGCTACCTGAAAAAGGACCCCATCTATATCATGCCTGACAAGTAGTCACCCAGCCTTTGCCTGAAAACCACCAGTGACAGGGAGCTCACTACCTTTCAAGACAACCTGTCCTGGATTTGACCTAAGCTCTTCCTGACTCCAGGTCCAACACTCTGTCCACTGCACTGCCTACCTGCCTAAATACCTGAAGCTTGCTCTCATGTCTCCCTGGAGCCTTCTGTTCTCTGGACTAAACATCTTCAGTTCCCTCAACCTATCTTGATATGGCATGAACTCAAGGCCTATATTTAGAAGAGATCTGGGTTCAGATTCAATCTCTGACGCTCACTGCCCATATGCACAGCACAGTTTCCTGAATTTGAATTTCTTCCTCTGAAGGTAGGAATAATGATTACTGGAGGATCCTTATTCTAAGAATCTTTTGAAAGAGCCAATGAGGTGAGATTTATATTCCGCTTTGAGAAAACTTAAAATGCTGTAAAAATGTTAGCTCTTATTATTATCTGGATCTATGATTCCATCAATTTAGGCAAATTCCTGGGGTAGCTAAGTGGTGCAGTGGATACAGCACCAGACCTGAAGTCAGGAGGACCTGAGTTCAAATCCAGCCTCTGACCAAATACTTGGCACTTACTAGCTCTGTGACCCTGGGCAAGTCACTTAACTCCAATTAACTAAAAACAAACAAAAAACATTTAGAGAAATTCCTCCACTAATAAAGAACAGTAACAACACACGTGTGACCTACAGTATTAGGGAGCTGTCTGATGGACAGAGAAACCAAGTCACTAGCCTAGAACCACAACCGGCTGACTCAAAAGCAGGCCTTCTATACTTGAAGCCACACTTCTCTTTTGTTGAGAGGTGAGATCTGAGCTTGGCAACAAACAGGAGGAATAATCCAAGACAAAAGAGATGAATTTAATTATATAACAACAAAAAAGTTTTAGTACAACAAAAACCAATGCAACCAGAATACAGAAGAAAGAAAAGGATTGGATCTCTGCAGTAACACTTCTATATTTCTATGGATAGAAATCCACCTGTGCCCCCTCATCCACCCAGATAAAGTGAAGGCGATCCTCTAGTTTTCTCAGTGTTATGTGACTGCCATTGGAACACACAGGCTGTCTGAGCACGTGATGGAGCCATTTTCTTTTCTCATTGTCCTGATGACACTCTTCATGCCACTGCTCTTATGTAATTCTTGGTTGATTATAAATGGATTGCAGCCAATTTCCATCCACCAGTCGACTCTCCAATGCCTGATGGGCAACCTAAGACAGTGATTCTTTACGGACTGTGACATACAATGTCTCAAAGTCACACAGCACCAACAGAAGAATTGGTAAAAATTGGTAAATGGGCAGACCTTTGTTTCAGGGAGAAGCTTGGGACCATTCAGAGCATTACTCAGTTTCCCAAAGGTAACCCAGCCTATTCATGACATATGCATTTGCAATAAAATTCTGACCTCCAAAATCTATGAGGAACTGATAGAAATTAATATAATGATCAATAAGCATTGACTACTGGATTAGGTGCTAGAGATACAAGGACAAACATGAAACCATCCCTGCTTTTGAGCACCTTACATTCTATCAAACAGGTTTGGCTAATTTCTTTAAATGGAATCCATTAGCCGATGGTTAAGTGACCAAATTACATGAACAAGTAGTTCTTGACAGAAGAAAGGAAATTATTAATAAGCACTTGAACATGTGTTCAAACTCTAATAATCAGAGAAATGCATGTCAAAACAATTCTTTACATATGTCACACTGGCAAAGATAGTAAAAATGGTAAAATTCCATGCTGGTGCTGCTGTAGGAAAACAGGCATATTATGGGAAAAAATCTGGAGCTGGAGCTAGGGATTGTGGCAGGATTTTCAGAAATCGAAATGGCTCTATATAGTAAGAACTACAAATTGTGCCCTCTGACTGATTCTGCTGCTGCAACTATGACCACCACAATGTTATCAACAGGAAAAAAAAAAAGACTTATCTGTAAAGTGATTCAGTCCCTCCCCAGCTGATGTCAATGATGTAGTGGTTGGAAAAAAAAAAAAGGAAACAGTCCCAATTACATAGATAACACCTTTTATTCCTCCATCTGTCCCAGAAAAGGGGAAGGGGTTCCCATATGCATCTGACCAGGCAGATGCATGTCCAAAGGGTCTAGATCCCCTAGTTTCTCCACAGTTCTCCCATTTGGAGACCCCCATCAACAGCCTATCCTGGGATCTCCCACCAAGTCATCTGTCTCTGAAGTCAATTTCCTAGGGTTCTCTGGGGTAAGTAGGGAGGTCCTACTCTTATCCTGGACTTCCCTAATTATCCCAGTTCTTGCCACAGCTGCAGGCTTAGCTTCCAGTCTTACTCATATAGGCTGACAGACACACAGACAGAACCAGCTCCCACTGGGTAAAGTTGAAGACACAGATTCGGGGCCCATCCCTGATAGTTCCCTAATCCTTGATGGAACCCTTCTTTCTGTTGAGGACATCACCATGAATTAGTCAATTAGCATTTAAGTGCCTCCTATGTGCCAGGGGTCAGAGAAGACTAATACCTCTGGTGAGAGGGCTGCCGAGCCCTTTTCAGGGCTGCATCCACCGCTGGTGTCCACCTTCATCCAACTCTCACCCGTGGCTCCAAGAAGCTGTAGCATGCACAGCAGCCACACCCCGGTAAAGCTATCTTGACAGATGGGTTAAAATGGGCCTCAAACCCATTGGTGAGTTAGGGGGATGTCTACCCCTAGTATGTGAAGACTTCCCCTGACAGAATGGGCCGATGTGAACAATTTGTTCTAATGGCCATGAAGGTGGCTGAAGAAGGTGCTCTGGGGCGCTCAGAGCTTGCTTAGGCCTCAAAGACACCAAGATCATCCTCTGCATCCCAGGCCATCACCACCTGTCTTGATGTTGTCCTGCCACTGGACTCCAACAACTCTGGAAGATGCCGACAACCTAGCGCAACTCTGCCTCACCTAAATCCCATTTATGCATGAGTCAGAAGACATCACCCATACCATCTTACCATTTTCATCTACTTCAAAGTCCTGTGGCAACTGCTGATGAAGCAGCAGGTGCAGATACACTGGGAGCTGTAGTCACAATCCTGCACACAGGAGCCCCAGGCCATAGGGTTGTCTTCTCCCCGGACTGAAGTAGCAGTGGGATTCAGCAGCCCTCTGTCTAAGTAGTTTTTTTTTTTTTAAGAACTAACCTGCTCACTTCTTGGCATGAGAAAAGGACTAGAAAAGGTGCCCTAAAAATCGTCTGCTTCACCCAACCCTGGCCTGCTTGCCACAGCAGGCAGGGAGCCTACTTTGCAGTCAAAACACACAAAAATGTACAATAACTTTTGCAAAGATAATTCTACAGAAACAAAACAGAACAAACAAAACAAATGTCATTCCACTCAGCACTGGCACATGGAATGTATGTGTACTTATAGACAACACAAAACCCAGTAATGAAAGAAAAGCACTCTGTTGTAGGTATCACATCCAAATAGCAGCTGTGAGTGAAACGAGCCTGGCAAATGAAGACCAGCTTACAAAAGTCAGAGCTGGAGACATGTTTTTCTAGAGTGGCCACAGAGATGGGGAGGTCTGTGAAGCTGGCATAGATTTTGCAATCAAAATTAATTTAGTCAACAAGCTTATATGCCTCCCAAAAGGAATGATTGACAGGCACATGACAAAGTGATTGCCACTTGAAGGAAAGTGCCATGCCACCAGCATCAGTGCCTATGCTCCTGCCATGATGGACTCTGATGAGGTCAAAGAAAAATTTTATGAACAGCTGGAGACACTTATCATCAATGTGCCAAAAGAGGACAAGCTTATAATTCTGGATGACTTTAATGCCAGACTAGGCACAGACTACCAGACGTGGCAGGGGGCCCTTGGGAGGAATGGAGTCAGAAACAGCATCAGCAACAATCACTTACTACTGAAGACTTGTGTGTCTTATGACCTCATTACCAATGCCATCTTCCATTTACCTAAATGCAAAGAAAATTTGAGGATGCATTTTCGCAACAAAACTTGGCTTTTAATAGACTGTCATTGTAAGGAGAAGAGACAGACAGGATGTAAGGGTAAAGAAGGCAATATTTGGCACAGAGTGCTGGACTGATCATAGACTTATCCTCTTCAAGCTAAACTTTCACATTCAGCAAAAGCTGTAGCCCCAAGGCAAGATGACTACCAGAAGACTTATTGTCTTGTTTTGGCTAGGCAATGGGGTTAAGTGACTTGCCCAGGGTCACACAGCTAGTAAATGTCAAGTGTCTGAGGCCAGATTTGAACTCAGGTCCTCCTGGCTCCAGGGCCAGTGCTCTATCCACTGTGCCACTTAGCTGCCCCTGAAAAGAGTTATTGTCAACAGACTCGAGTGCTTCTCCAAGAATGAACAGTTTATTGCTAATTTGGGGAAAGCTGAGCCAACACACAGTTGGCAACAGTGGAGTAGGAAAGGAGTGGGCAGCTTTCAGAGATTTGGTGTACGATACCACATTACTCATCTGGGTCAGAACATTTACAAACATCAAGATTGGCTTGATTGAAAACGATGGGGAAATTCAGAAGCAGCTAAGTGAAAAATGAGAACTCCGCAGGGTTTACCAATAGGATAGTTTGTCTATCTCTCCACCAGCTAGTACCACACCCTTCATATGTGGAACCATCAGTTACAGCAAATGGAGAAATTTTGAATACTGCAGATAGGTCCACTTACCTTGGCAACATACTTTCCAGGGATGACGAGGCTGATGCGCACATTGCCAGAGCTGGCTCAGTGTTTGGGAGCTTCAAAGAAAAGTGTGGAAGAGAAGAGGTATAGCTGCCTACCGAACTGAAGGTCTATAGAGCCACTGTGCTGACCTCATCGTATGCCTGTGAAACCTGGACAGTCTACCAGTGCCATGCCAGAAAACAGAATCACTTGCATTTGAATTGTCTTAGAAAGATTCTGAAGATCATCTGGCAAGGTAAAGTACAGATATCGAAGTCCTTTCCTGACTAAACTACCACACACTCAAATTCTACTTCAAAGAGCACAACTCCAATGGCTGGTGATGTTGTTCAAATGCCAAACATACATTTGCCTAAAAGCTGTTTTACAGAGGGCTTGCACAAGGCATGTGCTCACGTGGTGGTCAGAAGAAGCAATACAAGGACGCTCTCAAGGTCTCTCTGAAGAACTTTGGAATCGATTGCGTGACATAGGAGACACTGGCAAAGGACCACTCAACATGGTGTGCCCACATCAAAGAAGGCACTGTGCTCTATGAGTGAAATAGAACTGCAGTAGCTCAAAAGAAATGTGGGATGTGCAAATTTAGAGACATCTCCACCTTATACGTTCACATGGACTATTTGTGCCAGACCTGAGATAGAGCCTTCCAAGCTCATATTGGCTTGATTACCCAATCATAGTACCTTGACCCCAACACAGTAATGCCATTTTGGTCCTCTTTGAGAGTGAAGGATACCAGCCAATCAACCAGCCAACCTAGGTACCAGACATTGCGCTAAGTGCTAAGGATTTGAGAAAGGCAAAAACAGTCCTGCCCTCAAAGAGCTTACAGTCTAATGGGGAAGAAAGCATGCAAAGCACAAGCTTCCATCTCCCCTGGCTAGACTGTAAGCTTCTAGAGGGCAGGTATTGTTTCACTTTTGTCCTTTAGTCTCCAAAGTCTCAGTTCTAAGGTCCCTCCCAGCTCTGACATCCTGTGTTATGTTATAAAAGGCATGGCTTGCTTATCAAATTTGCCAATAACACAACGCTCCAAATATTTTGACAGACTGGATCACTGGGTCACATTTGATAAGACGTAATTTAATAGGGATAAATGCAAAATCAATTTCACAAGCCTGGGGTAGGGGGTAGGGGGCATGGCTAGACAGTCATTCATCTGGAAGAGGTCTAAGCTTTTTTTTTTTTTGGTTAGACAATGGAGTTAAGTGACTTGCCCAGGGTCACACAGCTAGTAAGCATTATGTGTCTGAGGCTGGATTTGAACTCAGGTGCTCCTGAATCCAGGGCCAGTGCTCTATCCACTGCGCCATCTAGCTGCCCCAAAGAGGTCTAAGTTTTTTAATGGCCTGCCAGCTCTGTGAGATTTCACAGTGATGGGAACAAAGAAAGATCATGGTGTCTTGGGTTGCTTTAAGAAAAATAAGAGTGGGGCAGCTAGGTGGTACAGTGGACAGAACACCAGCCCTGGATTCAGGAGGACCTGAGTTCAAATCCAGCCTCAGACACTTGACACTTACTAGCTGTGCGACCCTGGGCAAGTCACTTAACCCCAATTGCCTAACCAAAAAGTTAAAAGGAAAGAAAGAAAAGAAAAGTAGAGTGTCCAGAATCAAGAATGTGATCGCCCCTCAGGACATTGTCCTGGTTAGAACTCATCTAGTCAGCTATGCTCACCCCATTTTAAGAAGGCCACTGGGGGCAACCAAAATGATGAGGTTCCTCAAACACACATGTGCATCAACTGTCAGAACTCACATCCATCCTCTTCTTTCCCCGCACAAAACCACCACCCTAGTTCCAGCCCTCATCCCCTCTTCCCTGGACTTTTACAAGAGCCTCCTCATTGGTCCCCCTGCTTCCACTCTCTCTCCTCTCCACCCATCCTCCACCTAGCTGCCAAAACAATATTCTTGAGCCACAGTTCCGATCATGTCACTTCCTTGCTCAAAGACCTTCATTGTCTCCCAATTGACTACCATGTTCAAATACAAATGTGTTAGCCTGGCATTACAAGTTCTTCAAAGTCAGTCTTGCACTCAACTTTCCAAGTTTATTTGATGCAGCTTCCCTCCATGTACTTTGCCTTCTGGCTGAACTGGACGAGGACCATTTTCTGAAATTCATATTCCATCTCCTGGCTCAATGTGCTCCCCTTTCCCTCAACCTGGAAAGCAATCCTTCATCTCTACATCTCAGAATCCTTTATTATTCCCATTTTGCAGATGAGGAATGTGAGGCATAGGTGATAAGTGGCTTTCCCAGGGTCACACATTTAGTAAGTGTCAAAAGCTAGATTTGAACTCAGATCTTCATGAACCCAGGCCCAGCACTCTGTGCACTGTGCCACCTAGCTGACCTATTTTCCTTGGAGACTGTCACATAGAGAAAAACTAGCCAGGGTCTACTTGGCACTAGAGGACAGAAGGAGGGATCTTAAGCATCCGTAGGAGGAAGTTACAAGGAGGCAGATTTGAGGTTGGTGCAAAGAAAAGCTTCCTTATAAAGAGGGTGCTGTCCAAAAGTAGAATTAGCTGCCTCAGGGATGACTGGCTCCCCCTCCTTTGGGGCCTCAAAAAAAATCTGCGTGGGCTCTGGTCTAGCATGTTGTAATGAGGTTAGGGTCTTGTTCAGAACCAGGTCTCCTTAAAGATCTCTAGGGAGCTACAACTTATTACTTTTGGAGTTGCCCAACTCTAATTGCCCTTGCCCTAGGCCTCTCTTAAAATAGCTTAAGATCACATTTTATTGGTTTGGGGAATTTTTTTGTTTGGGTTTTTGGTTTTGTTTTGATTTTCGTGAGTGTGTGTGGGTTTTTTGTTTTGGCTTCCACAACACTTTGAGCTTGCAGTCTACTCAAACCACCAGCTCTTTTTCAGATGAATGACTCTCTAGCCATGCTATTTCCATCTTATAAAGTTGACTTTTTTAACCCAAGTCTAAGACTCCATTTGATCCATTTGAAAGGTTTTGTGTATCTCTTTCCATTTCCCACCATCCTGTTATTCAATTTTCTTAAGTGTCTTTCTGAATTTTTTACGGTAGCAAAGAACTAGAAACAAGGTCAAAATCCATCTATTGGGCCAGTGACTAAACAAATTGTGTACATGAATGTAGTGGAATATTACTGAGATGTATGTGTGAATATGGAGATGCATGGAAAGATCTAAATAAACTAATGCAGAGTGAAGTCAGCAAAGCCAAGAAAACAATATACATAATGACTACAATAATGCAAATAGAAAGAATAGTAACACACCAAAAACATCAAATAAGGAAGTAACAAAATTATAACAAAATGTAACAAAATGATAAAAATCAAGCAGGCCTCAAAAAAAGAGACGGGAGACGACACCGCAACCAATGGAAGGGTCCATCATGGAGGTGGGAGGTTCACAGGTGTTACGTACTGCACAGGTTTGAGGACTTGGATTGGGACCAATGGATTGATTTCTTTTTTCTCCTTTCCTTTTTCTTTAAAAATACTGTTTGTTATATGGAATGTCTCTCTGAGAGGGAAGAAAGAGGAGAAGAAAGAAAACTATGAGGATGTAAAAAACAAAAGACATTGATAAAAACTTTAAAAGAGTCTTGTTGAATAATAAATTCTTTCCCCACTGCTTTGTGGCCTTGAGTTTATCAAATACCAATCTGCTGTGTATGTTTGGTTCTACATCACGACTGTTTCATCTGTCCCACACATCTATTTTTCTATTTTTAAGAAGTACGCAGTACTACAGAATGAGTAACATGGAAATGTTTTACATGATTGCACATGCAGAGCCCATATCAGCTTGCTTACCATCTCAGGGAGGGGAAGGAAGGGAGGGATAGAATTTGGAACTCAGAACTTTAAAAAAAAGTTGAAATTGTTTTAATATGCAATTGGGGAAAATGAACTATTATTTGAAAGTATCTATTACTAGATAGTTTTGATAATTACTGCTTTCTAGCATACTTTGAGACATGGTTCTACAAATGCCACTTTGTAATTTTTTTCCATAATTTTCCTCCATAGCCTTAACTTTCTATACTTCCAGAATAATTTTTATCATTTTAATAATTCTATGAGATTCATAGAGGAAAGAGTAACAGACAGACTGCTGACCTGCTCTATCAGTATCCATACAATGTCAAAAGAATTAGAAGCAGGCCTCCACCACATTGAATGAACTTCTTATAGAGAATTTATGTGAGGGCATAGACAAATCCAGCTGAGGATGAGAGCATATAGATGGATTGCAAACTGCATCTTTGGTTTTTTGTTTGTTTGTTTGGGGGGGGTAATCATGCTTTATTTTTTAATTAATTTATTTTTAGTTTCCAACATTCACTTCCACAAGATTTTGAGTTCCTAATTTTCTCCCCATCTCTTCCCTCCCCCCACTCCAAGATGGCGTGCATTTTGAATACACCTTCCCCCAATCTGTCCTCTCTTCTATCACCACCACCCCCTTCTCTCATCCCCTTCTCCTTCTATTTTCCTGTAGGGCAGGATAGATTTCTGTACCCCATTGCCTATATACCTTATTTCCCAGTTGCATGTAGAAACAATTTTTAACATTTGTTTTTAAAACTTTGGGTTCCAAATTCTCTCCCTTCCTCCCTCCCCACCCACCTTCATTGAGAAGGTAAGCAACTTGATATAGGTTATACATGTGTAGTCATGCAAAACACTTCCATAATAGTCATGTTGTGGAAAACTAACTATATTTCCCTCCATCCCATCCTGGCCTCTGTTTATTCTCTCCTTTGACCCTGTCCCTCCTCAAAAAGTCTAACTGCATCTTTGAAAGAAGTATCTACATCAGTCATTAAATCTATAGGTTAATTTGGGAGGTGTTGTCATCTTTATCGTATTGGCTTGACCTAACCACTTACAGTGAAAACCTCTCTGATTATGATTCAATCAATCAACAGGCATTTTTAAAGTGCCAGCTGTGTTGCAGGCACTCTAAGAGGTCCTGAGGAGAGAAAAACAAAACAAAAAAATGAAACAGACCTACCCTCAAAGAACTTACATTCTATCTGGGAAATAGCATGTACATGTAAAGCATTGCACTTTATTATGTGGACATTTATTTTACTGAAAGGGGCAAAAAAAAAAAAGGACATTGGTGTAGGAAATACAAAGAAAAGCAGCTTGATAAGAAACACAGACTGTGCTGACAGCAAACCCCTCAGATAAAAGTTCTGAGAAGACTGGAGAGAGAACAGATCCTCAGAGAGAAAAGGTAATGAATGATACTGAATGATAATGGTAAAGAAGCCTGCAATGCGTTGTTGCCCAACAGCTAATTTGAATATGGCTGCTAAGATAAAAAATTATCCAAGGGCCCACTGATTGAGTCCTGCTGTCAATCACTGAATCAATGACACAGAGATGTTATCACAACTTTGTTAAACTCAGAGCAAGGGCTTAACTGTATACAAAAGTCAATGAGCCCAGAGCATCAGTTTCAGCAACCTTATATAGAATGTGCAGCTAAAGTTTTATGTCCCAGTTCCAGCAACAATGTCTGGATGTCCGCATTAGAGACTAGGCAATGTTTTCTTAGCACAGTGGTGGCCAGAAGCCTAAGCCAGAAATTTCTCTTGTCGCACTGATTTTGGAACTTTGGAGTTTATTGCTGGGAAATTCTGCATCAGAGAACTATTTGGGTACAATGGAACTGTTGCATAAATAAATATTTGGGTCGTATCTGGAAGAAATGTGGTTTGGGGGTTTCCTCAGTCCCAGAGCTGGGTCACTACATATGAAGAGGTCTTGACTTAAGACATTAGAAGTCAGATTGAGTCAGTGATTAAAGGAGCCAAGTGCAGACTGACATCAGAGAAACTGACAACAGAAGCCAATGAAGACAGGAGTCTATAGAGCTTAGAAGCTAAGCTACTGATAAAGGCTAGGATCAGCTTTGCTGTTGATGCAGGGAGCTGATCTGATTGGAAGGGAAGGAAAGGGAAAGAGGGAAGGCAAGGCAAGGCAAGGAAAGGCAAGGGAAGGGAAGGCAAGGCAAGGGGAGGCAAAGGAAGGGAAAGGAAGGGAAGGGAAGGGAAGGAAAGAAGGGAAGGGAAGGGAAGGGAAGGGAAGGGAAGGAAGGGAAGGAAGGGAAGGGAAGGGAAGGGAAGGGAAGGAAGGGAAGGGAAGGGAAGGGAAGGGAAGGGAAGGGAAGGAAAGAGATTTTTTTTTAAAAAAGGGAAAAGGACCTACTTTAATCAAAAAATATTTATAGCAGCTCTTTTTGTGGTGACCAAGAATTGGAAAATGAGGGGATGCCCATCCATTGGGGAATGGTTGAACAAGCTATGATATGTGAATGTAATGGCATACTATTGTGCTATAAGAAACGATGAGCAGGCAGACTTCAGAAAAACCTGGAAAGGCTCACATGAACTCATGTAAAGTGAAGGGAGCAGAACAGAACAATATTGTACACAATAACAGCAACATTGTAACAATAATTACCTATGAAAAACTTAGCTCTTCTCAGCAATACAATGATCCAAGACAATCCCAGAGGACTCATGCTGTCTGCCGCCAGAGACAGAACTGATGTTGTCTGAATACAGACTGAAGCAGGCTGTTTTTGCTCCTTCTTTCTTTTTTGTTTGTCTTCTCGCACAAAATGACTAATATGGAAATGCTTTACATGACTGCACATGTACAACCTATATCAGATTGCTTACCATTGCAAGAAGGGGGAAAGGGAGGGAAGGAGACACAGAATCTGGAACTCAAAACTTTTTTTAATGTTAAAAATTGCTTTTACATGTCCTTGAGGAAAAATAAGATATAATTTTAAAAAGAAAGGGAGGAGGAGAGAGAAGGAAGAAGGAAGGAAGGAAGGAAGGAAGGAAGGAAGGAAGGAAGGAAGGAAGGAAGGAAGGAAGGAAGGAAGGAAGGAAGGAAGAAAGGAAGGAAGGAAGGAAAGAAAGAAGGAAATAAACATTTATTAAGAACCTACTACATAGGTTCTGTGCTAAGCACTTATAATTATTATCTCATATGACCTTCACAACCCTGAAAGGTAGGTAATACTATCATCCCCATTTTATAGTTGAAGAAACTGAGGCAGAAAGAAGTGTAGTAACTTGCCCAGGAACCCACAGCTAGTAAATGTCTGAAGCTGGGTTGAACTCAGGTCTTCCTGATTCCAAGCCCAAAGTTTTATCCACTGCTACCCTCCAAGACTTGCCTCTGCGGCTCTTTACTTCCCTCTACGGCTTAGGAGGAAAAAAATCTACTGTAGCGCCTAGCCAAGGGAGCAGATTTGGGAATCTCTGCAGGATTAAGACTAACGTCAGCTAAAAGAGTTTAACACTGTCTCAGTGACCCAAGAGTAGCAGAGAAATAGCTTCGTCCCCCAACCAACCAAAGAGGAGCAGAAGATCAGTCTTGACTATCTGCAATGAGTGGTACAGACTACTCCCTGTACAGACCAAAGGCACTCAAGCCAGCAGTCCAAAATTGTGTCCCAGGCGCATGGGTCGCTCTACTGATGTACCTGACTGCTAGGTTTCTGTAAGTATGTGCTCGCTCCCCAGCCATAGAAACTGTGTGTACCTGTGGGGGATTGGGACCTAGGTTTACGTTTTGTTTATTTCTGGCCTTGCCTTCTAACGAGTAACTGCTATGATTACTCCTATTTTCACCTTCTAGACAGTAAATGTTTTATATTTGAGAGTTAATGGTGCCATGGTGACTGATCTGTATAAATGGGAAGCACACCAGAGGGGGTTTGGTAGTAACAGTAGTGATCATAGACCTGTATTTCCTTCACACCAAGGTTATCCCTAGGATGCTGACAGTAAGTTGTAGGATGGCCATCCTTTGAAAAACAATCTCCTCCTGCCATCATGGCAACTAAGTGGCAACGTGGATAATTTTAAAATTTTTAAATAAAATTTAAATTTGTGAATTCAACTCATTAATCCTGTCCTTTTCTCTCCTTGTTAACACCAATTTAGCAGTTTTGTGGGCTGGTTACTTGCCCCCATGCTCAGGTAAGCCACTCCTAGCTGTTCCCTGTGATTTCCCATTGGGTGTGACTTGTTATCTAGTCATTCCCCTGGCTCCACCCCTTGGGGAAGGGTTTTCCTCTCAAACCACCCTGAGGGAAAAACAATAGGAAGAGGAAGGTGTCTGAGATAGATGGTCTCAGAAAGCACACCTCCAAGCTTGATCCCCTCCTATATTGCTAAACTGTTTGGCCTGGGATGCCATCTAAATCCATGTTTTCTTAAACAACTACAACTCTCAACTTCCAGCCAAGAAATGCCCTAATAAACACACACATGCAGACATATATATGTGTGTGTGTAAAGAGGTACGCACATGCATTTATGTGTACTTGTATGTATATAAATATCTACTTGTGTATACACGTATGTGCACGTGTGTATTATGACTATATAGACATTTGTGTGCATGTCTGTATACAAATCACAGTTTAAAATCTCCTCATTTTCTCTCTCTCTGGCATCCTCTACTTCCTTTCCTAGGTCTCATTCGAACAATGAAAAACGTGAAACAATAACTCAGTGGTTAACCACTTTATCTTGGAAAAATAGCCAAGCAAGAAGTAAACTCCTTAAGAAATACGGATAGATGCTCATTTTTTTCCCAACAAAGACCAAGATTCACCATTGTGAAATGAAGGATGGGAAAATGTAGATTCTCAGGGCTGTGCTGGAGTCTGCTCAACGGGGTTCTGGAAGGGTGACTGTTCAACTTTCAGCACAGCCTTGCGCTGTGCCTTGGAAATCGGCAACGGCTGCCTACCAGGGCTCCACGGATTGCTTTGTTGACTGGCCAGACTTAAGAAAGTGATGGGAAAAAATGTTAATTTGCTGCTGTTGAGCCGTTTCAGCTACATCCAACTTCCCATGACTGCATTTGGGGTTTTCTTGGCAAAGATACTGGAGTGGTTTGCCTCTTCCTTCTCCAGCTCATTTTACAGATGAGGAAATGGAGGCCAATAGGGTTAAGTGACTTACCCTGGGTCACCCAGCTAAGTGTCTGAGGCTGGATTTGAATTCTGGTCCTTCTGACTCCAGGGCCAGTGCTCTATCCTCTGTACCACCTAGCAGCCCCCAAAAATGTTAATAATGTGCATTAAACTTTAAAATGTGTTTTTCCCCCATAGAGCTGATTGTTAAATAGTTACCAACACAACCCTGAGATTCACATGTTATATTCTAAACAACGTGAATGGGTGTGGCTGCTCTGGGTCTGTTCCATGCAGCCTCTCCTTAGCTCAACTACAGTTGTTTTCTTAGAATCTGAGCAGTGGTTGGTGCAGTGGATAGAGGACTGGGCAAGTTGGAATCCTGCCTCAGACATTTACTAGCTTGTGACCCTGAGCTGGTCATGTAACCTCTGTCTGCCTCAGTTTCCTCATCTGAAATGAGGATGCTAAAACACCCACCTCCCAGGTTTGTTGTGAGGATCAAATAAAATAATAATTACAAAGTCCTTAGCACATTGTAAGAGCTTTACCAATATTAGCTATTATTATTATTATAGCACCTTGCAAACCTGCAAGCATGATGTAAATGCTAGCTATTATCATCAGACTCCCTGCCAGTTGTCTTATCAAAGCTGCTTTAAGTATGGAAACGGTGCGATGTCAGTTTGGGATGCTGGCACCCTCCTGCTGCATCTCCCAGCTGTGCTCCCTCCATCTTTTCCTCGTCTGTCGTACAGTCAGTCAATCATCCTCTGACATACTCCACTCCAGGTCTCACACTGACCCCAGCTCTGCCCAGGGGTGTTGCTCCTCTTGTGAATAGAAGCTCACCTTTCATTCAGTGCCTCAGAGATCTCCAGGGGCTGGGTGAGTGACCACTGGAGAATCTCTTTCCACTAGTGAGCGCAGGCCTCCGACCTCCCATCCCACAAGTGATCAAGGTCATTAGTTTCCTCTCAGAACTGCTTTAGCTGCATCGCATGCATCCTAATGTGTCATATGTATATTGTTATTATCTTTAGTGCAGAGTTTATCGTTTCTATAAGTTAGTCTCCAATGGAAGCTTTATTCGATCATTTATTGTTAGGCTTAACCTAGGCTTGACTCTTTTATTCTATGCCACTTATTACTGATTTTTTATTACATTATCGGCTTTTAAAATAGTATTCTATTTTAAATTGGCTGAGCCAAAGACTCACTTTAGAAATTTCCTCCACTTCATCATCCTGAAACATCCATCTACCCTTTGGCCATCTCACCCTAGAACAGGCTGAGATTGGTCCCCTTCTCCCTGTGCTTCGATTTCCAAGGAGGAGGAGGAGGAGGAGAGGCCCAGGCCAGCCAATCTTTATTCATCGTTGGGCTGGCCTTCTGCCTTTCTGGACTTCTCCCCCCACCTCCAGCGGCCACCCCCATCCCCTTCAGAGCAGAAAAGCTCTCTTCTGTGCTCTTCCCCCATTAGAATGTAAATTCCAAGAGGGCAGGAGTGCTTTCTTTTTTCTTGCATTTGTACCAGCACTCACCACGGTGTCTCATACATAGCAAATGCTTAATAAATGCACATATTACCTTGCAGGGACAGCTAAGTGGTGAAATGGATGGAGCACTGGGTTTGGAATCAGGAAGACTCATCTTCCTGAATTCACATCTGGCCTCAGACACTTACTAGCTGTGTGACCCTGAGCAAGTCACTTAACCTTGTCTGCCTCAGTTTCTTCATCTGTAAAATGTATTGGAGAAGGAAATGGCAAACCGCTGCAGCATCTCTGCCAAGAAAATCCCCAATGGAATCATGAAGAGTCAGACATGACTGAACAACAACAACATTGCCTTGCCTTGTATGCCTTAGAGTCTAATCAGTTTTTGTGAATGTCGGATGAGTAATCCAGTAGAAAAGTCAGGCCCCTCCTTTTCCTGTTTATTTTCCAGCAGATGGCTATCAAATCCATTTTGCTTAGCATTCTAATCAATTTGTGGTCTCTTTCCTCTTTATCTTTTTGTTTGACTTGTCAGAGGCCATTGGTGGTGTTGAAATCTCGCGCTATTGTTTCTCTGTACAATGCTTTTGGTAATTCTGTTCATTTTTCTCTTTAAATTTTGTGTTGCCATGCCAATTATTGTTCTAAAATTGAATACTGATATTTTTCACTGTCAATGCCACCTTTATGCATAATCCAGTTCTTGGTTTTATCTCGCAGTACTTTCTAATTGGAATTCAGCTCTCTCTGACATCCTGACTACAATGCTTATTCTTCTGGAGAGAGCTGGAGCCTTCTATCTCTGAATCCATACTCTCATTTTAAATCAGGATGGGCCTTTCTAAAATGTCCTGAAGATGGAAGCGAGGTCACATAACAGATCATGAATACAAATGTACGTTATAAGAATAGCGTCAGGAATGCTAAAGGTAGGATGAGCCGAAGCTATCAGAGGAAGCTAAGGACAGGGAAAATGGAGGGAGGGGGTGGTTTATATCAGGGAAAAGGGACAATTTTTAAAAAGAGAGAACTCCTGTTCAAGGCAGATGGAACAATCATGAGCAATGATGGTTGACTGGAGAGGCACAGAACAAGGCTAACAAAGTGGGGTGCAAAGAGATAAATGGGACCATATAGTTATTCATCAGATTTAGTGGGGTGAGACCCAAGGCTGGATTACAACTCTGGAAGGCTAGACCATATTCAAAAGAAACAAGATATGTGAAAGGGGTCAAGACAGCACTGAGTACCACCTTCTATAGGAAGCCTTTCCTAATTCCCCCAGCTGCTAGTACTGCCTTCTTCTAAAAAATTACCTTATAAGTTTTTCAGATAGAAGACAGAT
The DNA here is from genome assembly GCF_003287225.1 of Phascolarctos cinereus. Taxonomy (NCBI): domain Eukaryota; kingdom Metazoa; phylum Chordata; class Mammalia; order Diprotodontia; family Phascolarctidae; genus Phascolarctos; species Phascolarctos cinereus. Next base: position 718,751,101 of record NW_027555847.1, read on the forward strand.
GGATGGATGGATAGATACATATATAAATACATAGACATATAGGTAGATAGATACACAAATGCATAGATAGATGGATAGATAGATAAATAGATACATGGATACATATGTAGATTCATAGACATGTAGATGCATAAATAGATGGATTGATAAATGGGTAGATAGCTAGATACATAGATGCATAGATAGATAGATAGATAGGTAGATAGATAGATAGACAGACAGACAGACAGATAGATAGGTAGATAGATAGACAGACAGATATGTACATGTTGTCTTCCTCAATAGAATGCCAACTCCTTTGAGTCAGAGACTATTTCATTTTTTAATTTGGTCGTTGTATATCCCATCCCCAAGTAGAGTGGCTGGTGTATAGCAAGCACTAAATAAATGTTTCTGGATTGATTGATGTGAGAATAACCAGAAAGCAAAGTTGGGAAGCAAAGAGCATGGAGAAGAATGAACAGGAGTCCATTGGTGGGACCTTTGTTGCTGACAAAGTGTAAGCTAGGAAAGTAAGATGGCGACCCATTCCTCCATCCCTTTCTCCCTCTAGGGAGAGGCCAAGTTTTCTCATTTGCCAGTAAATACCTTCACTTCCCATTTTTCCATTGGCCCTTCCTGGCTGCTTCAGTCAGCACTGAGAGTTTCAATTCCTCCATTTAATTTTATGCTTATGTTATTTAACTGGTTGTTATTTAAAAAAAAAAAAAACAACCTCATTGGCCAACAAAACTAAACTATTTGCCCTGGTTATTGAATTATTCAGACAGATAGAGAGGGAAGACTCCTTTCCTTTAAAATAGGAGTAGGAGGAATTGGAAAGAGACTATTTTCCCCTTAGTGCAAGCTGGGGGTAAGGGGAAAATTGGAAGAGAAAATCTGATATCTTCATAATCCTTCAGGACTACAGGAGTCCCAATATGAACCCTAAACTTCTTTTCCTTTTTTTTTTAAAAAAAAAACCTTACGTCACAAAAGTATGCAGTGAAGCTGAGCAGGCTTCCCACGTGGCTCCTGAAAAATATAGCCAAACCCAGAGTGGAAAGGGCAAGGACTCAGAGCAGATGTTATAATCGGTCTGAGATGGAGACTCAATCTCCAAGCATTGGCTTTATTGAAGCTGGCAGTACCTGGAGGCAGGGGAGGCCCTGACCTCTCATACAAGCTCCCCCTGGATATATTTCGTATACATTTCCACATGTACATTTTGTCTATCCCTATAGAATGTAAGCTCTTTGAGGACAGAGACTGTTCCATTTATATCTTTTTGTCCTCAGTACTTATCATAGTGCCTGGTACAGAGAAGGCACTGAATGAATGAGTGGGTGAATGAATGAATGAATGAATGAATGAATGAATGAATGAAAAAGTGCCTACATTGTGACTCAACAGTGAGCTAAGTGCTGAGGATATAAATTCAAAAGCAAAACACCGCAGACTTAGAATTAGGTAGAAAAGTGCTTACCTAGAACTTTACATTCTAACAGAACACAGCACATTTAGGGGAGTGGTAACCAGGGAAGGTGTTCTGACATGAGAAGAAATAGGAATGGTGAGTTGAATGATAAAGCCATCAATTGATTGCCCCTATCTGAGGCAATGGGCAGCTAGCTGGCACATTGGATACAGTGCCTGACTTGGAGTCAGGAAGACTCTTCCTGAGTTCATATCTGACCAGAGACACTTGTTAGCTGTGTGACCCTGGGCAAGTCACTTAACCCTGCTTGCCTCAGTTTCCTCATCTGTAAAATAAGCTGGAGATACTTCAGTCTCTCTGATAAGAAAACCTCAAATGGAGTTGTGAAGAGTTGGACATAACTGAAAATGACTGAACAATGACAACAGCGTCCAAGGCAATGATGGTGTTGATTTGATTATAATGTGCCAAGCAAGATGCCGAAAGAAGGAGAGGGACGTGGCAGCAGTGGGGGATATGAGGAGTTCCTGTGCAAAGGCATATAGGATATGACTAAAATGAAAAATGGCTTGCTGTCGATTGACTGATTAACTTGCCTTAATATAATTCCATCTCCAAGCATGCTACCTCCCTCCTGATAACGAGGTGATGAAATCATCGTAAAGATTGAGACACTTTTTTCCCCCCAGATGTGGCCAGCATAGGGATTTGTTTTGCTTGACTATACATGTTTGTAATGGGTTTTATTTTTCTTGCTTTCCCAATAGAGGGAGGGAAAGAAGAGAGAGGAAAAGAATGAAGACCTGGAAATAAAATAAAAGGGAATTTTTTTAAAAAAAGATAATTTAAAACAATAATTCTATCCTTCAAATAATAGAGGAACATGGGAAAGACTTGATTTCTGCCAGCAAAGAGGAATCAATCGCAAGGGTGCAAGGGATGGAAATCTTGTGGGGAACTGCTCACTCTTTGTTAGAGTTTGTGATCAAAGAAAGGAAAGCTGACAATTATCTGACAAATTTCAAATAATTCAGAGAAAAAAATAAATAGAATCCCAAGATGAACATTCTCCCCATCACTCACCAAATAAAATTCTACAAAAGAGCTCAGCCCAGGAGGAATGGAAAGTTCTCAAAAATTAATTTCTAAAGACCCGAGAGAAACAATTCTAATGAGAAAGACAAGAGTGAGGGGCCCAAGGACAGTGAAGTAGATGCATAGGGAACTATCTATCAATCAACTTGTGTCTTTTTCCCCCAAATATTTGTATATATTTTTTTCCGATTATACGTAAGAACAAATTTTAACGATTTTTTTTTTAATTTTTTGAGTTCCAAATTCTCTCCCTCCCTTTCCTTCCCCCTCATTGGGAAAGCAAGCAATTTGATATATCTTATATATGTATAGTCACATAAAACATATTTCCACATTAGCCATGTTGTGAAAGAAAACACAGACAAAAAGAAACCCAAGGCAAATAAAGTAGAAATCTTTAAAAGGATGCTGCATTCAGACTCCATCAGTTCTTTTGCAGAAGGTGGATTTTTCATCATAAGGCTTTTGGCATTGTCTTGGATCCCCTCAATTTCCAGTTCTTTGCCATCACAAAAAGAACTGCTACAAATATTTTTGTACATATTAAGTCCTTTCTCTTTTTCTTTGATCTCTTTGGGATACAGACCTAGTGGTGATATTTCTGGGTCAAAGGGTGTGCACAGTTTTATAGCCCTTTGGGCATAGTTCCAAATTGCTCTCCAGAATGGTTGGATCAGTTCACAACTCCACCAACAATGCATTAGTGTTTCGATTTTCCCACATCTTCTCCAACATTTATCATTTTCCTGTTTTGTCATGTTGGCCAATCTGATAGGTGTGAGGTGGTACCTCAGAGTTGTTTTGATTTGCATTTCTCTAATCAATAGTGATTTAGAGCTTTTTTCATATGACTATAGATGGCTTAATCAGGTTATGTCTTTAAAAGACATATACAGAAAATGGAAGCATGGACAAAGGCAAAGGAAAAGAAAGGCAAAGGAAAAGAGTGTCAATGTCCTGAAGAAAAGATTCACTGGGGGGGAAATCTTTCTATCAAGTATATCTGATAAGGAAATAGTTGGATCTCTGAGATCCAAGACAATTGACAAAAATATAGCAAACCAAAAGTCAATTCTCCCATTGAGAAGTTATTGAAGGATATGAATAAACAATTCTCAAAGGAAGAATTACATCTTGAAAACCATACGTGGAGGGTGGTGGTGATATGTGTGGGTGCTGTTGTGTTTTTACCTATAGAGGTTATGTGTGCCCACACAAGGAGGCAAGAACAGACATCTCTAGTGTATCTTTCCCCTACCCTTCTCCAAGGAAGACATTGATTTCTGGCAGGAGGGAAAGCAAGAGGTTGGGGTCAGTGGTTGGCCAGTCTGCTGTCCTCAGAGGGAGGGGATATCACACTAGAATTATATCTTTCTACTCCCTTAAATACTGTTAATCTAGGGGAAATAATTTTAGGTTCAAGTAACATTCCTGTTCTCTATCCCTTAATGGGAAAGGAGGATACCCAAGTTATAAATCCAAGGCTTAACTGGTCAACCCTTCCCACAGATGCCAGTTCCATAATGAACTCACATAACAAATAGCAAGCCAGCCCATTTACCCAAACAGAGATAGGAAAATAGAAATTAGAGAAAGTAAACATAGGAAACTATATACCAAACAATACTGAGTGAATGAGCTCTCCCACTGAAAGCAAGATAATTCAGCTCAACCAAGCGCCTCAGATCTTACCCAAGGGAAATTCCCCAGAGTTGGGGAAAGAGACGTGATATCCAGCTCCTCCAGAGTCTTTCTCTCCCTTCAGGGACCTGAAGAGAGGTTGGAATGATAGATCTTTCTCAGTGCTGGAAGGCTCACAAGAAGGATCATTCTCTCCATCACTCACCAATTTCATCACTCATGTAGGCATGGGGCATCAAGTAACCAATTTTAACAGGAAAAGAATCTCACACGATTGGCCCTCTGAGCCAAAGGTTACACCTATAAAATAATGTTTCCAATCACTAATAAGAAAAATGCACATCAAAAGAACTTAGGTTTCATCTCACATCCAAGAAATTGGCAAAGTTGACAAAAGATAGGAATAGTTAGTGATGGAGGGATTGTGAAAAGACTGACATATTAACGAATTACTGCTAGAGCTTAGAATTGGTCCGTTCAGCCTACAAAGCAATTTGAAATTATTTGGAGAGAGCGACTAAAATGCTGATACTCTTTGACCTAGAGATTCCACTGCTAAGCATGTGCTCCCAATGAGGTCTGTAACAGAAAGGAAGCCTTGGTAGATATCAAAATATTTATAGTAGTATTTTTAACAGCAAAGAACTAGAAACAAAGAAGATTCCCGCTTTGTTATGGCTAAACAAATTGTTGTATGTGAAGATACTGGAATATTATTGCACCATAGGAAAATTAATATGATTAATGTAGATAAGCATGGGAAGAAATATGAATTGATGCAAAGTAAAGTAAGCAAAACTAGAATAATATATAAGGTGATTTCAACAAAATAAATGGAAATAACCACAAAACAATTTAAAAAATACTTTGAAATGATAATGACCAAGCTTTGTCCCAAAGAAGAGTCATGAAAAGACACCAGCCCTCATTTTTTTTATATGAGGGGGAGTGGGAACATGGCATTAGACATTTTTTTTCATATATTGGGCAATCTTGCTAAATTTTTTATATCACTTTAAAAATTTCTACATTACAAAGTATGTCTCCCTGGGGGAAGGGCGATACATTAGGAAATACAGGTGATGCAAAAATAAAAAACATCCATAAAAATTTATGTAATGAAAAGACTGGCCAATGAGCACCCAGTCCTTAATGCACAATACTCAAGCGAAGACTTCCTAAGTCTACTTTTGCATTCAAACATGCATAGGTATCCTCTGACTCTTTCCTGATGGCCTACAGTGTGGTGACAAAAAGGCTTTTAATTAGCTGCTGTGTTCATGCAAATTGTTCAGAGGAACACACTATATTTCTTTGTCTCTGTCTCTCCATCTGTCTTCTCTGTCTCTGTTTTTCTTTGTGTATCTGTCTCTCTGTGTTCCTGTCTCTCTCTCTGTTTCTCTCCCTGTCTCTGTCTCTCTGTCTCTGTCTCTCTGTCTCTGTCTCTCTCTCTCTCTCTCTCTCTCTCTCTCTCTCTCTCTGTTTTCCCTGACAGTTTTTAAGTGGGATGGAAGAAATTTTGAGAGCATCTAGGTGGGAGCAGAGGGAGTATTCCAGTTAGCCAGTCTCCTTTACATCCCCATCTGGCCATCATGCAGCTGTGAACATATATCTCCTCTGTTTCTTTTGTCTCGTGTTTGTTCTTTCCTGATCTTAGATGAATTAGTGATAGAGATAGAATAGACCTGGCTATGACTTTGTAAACTTCAGTAAGTTTCAAGACTCATCTCAGCAGCCTCAGCCAGTGAGTAACAACCTACTTGACTCAGCCCAACAGAGTATTGACCTGTCAGATCTGCCATGCTATGAACTGTAGGGTGTGTAGGGTGTTCAAGGAGGACTGGTACCTATCCATCCACCCATCCATCATCTATCCACATATCTATCCATCTATTAAGTTCTCCATCCATTCATCTATCTATCTACTTCTATATGCATTCATCTACCTATCTATTAATCTATTGGGTATATGGGTATTCAGGGAGGAGGAGCACCTCTGGTGTGAGAACTTGCCCAGTCCTTTCCAAGGCTGTTCACCTACCTTTGGTGTCTACCTGCCACCCAACTCTCCCTCGGGGCTCCAAGAAGCTGTAGCATGTGCAGTGGCCACACCCCAGTAAAACCATTTTGGCAGATGAGCTAAACTAGGTTGAGGGTAACTGATGAGCTTCAGACCCATTGATGAGTTAAGGAGATGTCTACCCCAGGCATGTCAAGACTTCCCCCAGCTGACTGGGAAGATGAGAACAATTTGTTCCAATGGGCTGTGAAGGCAGCTGAAGCAGGCTCTATGGAGCGCTTAGAGCTTAGGCAGACATCAAAGATGCCAAGGTCAATCACTACATCCCAGGTCATTGCCAATCATCTTGATTTTTGTCCTGCCCCTGGACTTCAATGACTCTGGAAAAGAGAGTGAGGCTGACAACTTTGTGCAGCTCTGCTTCACTTAAATCCAATTCACACACAAGTCAAGACATCACCTGTGATGTCATTGGTCCTCTTTAAAGACAAAGGATGAATAACAATTCCATGTCCTACTAACTAGGGAGTAATATACCCATCAGCTCTGCCACACCCCAAAGTGACCTAAGTTTGAGTCTACTCCACCCTGGGACCAAATGGGTGTGTAGAAGAGAAAGCAGACTTCCAGTTTGGAATATTTTTGCACTGTAAGAAATTGTGAAATGGACAGTTTCAATGACACCTGGGAAGACTTGAATGAGCTTATGTGAAGTAACATGAGCAGAACTAGGAAAACAACGTCTGCAATAACAGTAACACTATAAAGCAGAATGAGACGTGTACTTTCGGACATGGCTGATGCAAAGTCTGTTTGTGGTTTTTTGTTTGGTTTTGGTTTTGCTGAACTAAATTTTAAAAAATTTTTCTTTTTCTTCAGTAGGGAAAAGGGGAGAATTTTAAAAGTCAAGTCAACTATAATTTGTTAAGTAGTTATGCATGCTAAATACTAGGGATACAAAGAAAGGCAAAATAATAATGATAATAATAGTACCTTTTCTCAAGGTGCTTATGGTCTAAGGGGGGGTGGAGGTGATAACATGCAAAAGACATGCAACTATGTACAAAGAAGATATATACAAGACAAATCAGAGATAACCACAGAGGAAAGGCACCAGCTTTAAGGAAGAGTGGGAAGCTTCCTGCAGAAGGTAGGACGATAGCCAAGATCTGAAGGAAGACAGGGAAGGGACCACAGAAGAAAGAACTGGTAGCAATGGGTGGCACATTCACGGAGGCCAGTTTAGACCTGATGTCAGGAAATTCTCCCTAACATTGGGGAGCTGTCCCAACGTGGAATGGGCTGCCTTAGGAGGTAGAGGCTTCCCTTCATTGGGGGTGTGCAAGTGGAAACTGGATGTTCACTCATCAGGAGCATTGTAGACAGAAGAGATTGGAGGCAAGAAGAGGCAATGAGGCTTGGACCAGGCGTGGTAGCTGCACAAATGAAGGGAAAGGGGTGGATGTGAGGTGCAGTGGAGGCAGAAACTGACAAGATTTGGCAACTGATCCACTATGGAATATGCAAGAGAGTGAGGATGGAAGGCAACCCCAAAATGGTGATGCTGATGGCAGGAAGGATGGCAAGTGGTATCATCACCAGAAATGTGGAAGCATAGAGAACGGGTAGGTCTGGCGGGAAGATGGTGACCCAAAAGTCCACCCATCACTTGTACCAGCACAGTTTCTAATTTTTTTGATAACTGTGTCATTTCCTGTGCTTGTTTTCTTTCTATGTCTGTTATCTCCGAGGCTGTGGTTGTAGCTTCTGCTGATTGCTTGAGGTTTTTATTCAGCAGTTAATGATGCTTCTTTCTCTCTACTTATAGAATCACCCCCTCTCCAGTGCATCCTCTACAGAACCACCAAAATAATCTTCCTAAAGCACAGGTCTCACCTCGGCACTCCCTTGCCTAAGAGGCTTCCTATCACCTCTTAGTTAAGATAAGAACTTCTCAGCCTGACTTTTAAAGCCTTCCATAATATGGCTGCCACTAACTGGTTTGCCTATCACCCTCTTTTGTATACTCTCTGTTTCAAACTGGCCTACCCCATTGGTCCCTGTACAACACATCTCATCTCTCATCTCCTTCATTTCTCTCCTGGCCCTGCTCCAGCTTTCTGGACCTCTTTCTCTCATCCTGGAAGCTGCCGTGGCTACCATTCTTCAGCATCTTCTCACCCTAGATTACAGGAGTAAGGAACCCGTGGCCTTGGACTGAATCCAAACTCAATGTTCTGTGAAGCTTGGACTCGGTCAAAGGGCTGCACTTGAGGACCTAGAGGGCCACATGTGGCCTCAAGGCCCAGGTTCTTCTGGTCCTCCTAGGACCTCCATTTTAAGGAAGGACCCGAGAGAGTTATATTCCCTCCATTTCTCTATCATCCTGGCTTTTCAGCTCCCTTTTCTGTATTGTCTTAGAATATAAGCTCCTTGAGGGCAGAGACTATCTTTTATTTTCCTTCTATATGTATTCCAAACACTTTGCATAATGCCTGGCACGTAAGGGCTTTAAAAAATGCTTGTTGACTTGATTCCATTTCTTTACACAAATGGTCCCACATAAAGGGAATTTGCTCCTTCTGTGACTCTACCCAATAGAATCTCTACCATCCTGTAAAACATAGCTCAGCTACTGCCTTCTACCCAAGGCCTTTCTTGATCCTTCTAGCTCCTAGCACCCCCTCCCTCAGGAAGTTGGGCAGCTACTTGGCACAGTAGATAGAGCACTGGGCTTGGAATCAGGAAGACTCTTCTCCATGAGTTCAAATCTGGCTTCAGACACATACTAGCTATGCGACCCTGAGAAAGTCACTTAACCCTGTTTGCCTCAGTTTCCTTATCTGTAAAATGAGCTGGAGGAGGAAATGGCAAACTGCTCCAGTATCTCTGCCAAGAAAAACCAAAAATGGGGTCACGAAGAGTCAGATATGACTGAAACAACTCGACAACAACAACCCACAAAATGACTTTGTACTACCTCCTGTATATTTTGTATTTATTTGCTCACAACTCTCCGCCAGAATGTAAGTTCACTGAGGCCAGAGACTGTTCCATTTTGGTACTCATAACCCCAGTGTCTAGCATGGTGCCTGGCCCATAGTGGGTACAGAATAAATGCTTCTTGTCTTACTGATGGATCTAGTCCAACTTCACCCAGTAGAATTTTAGCTCTTTGGGAGCAGGGACTGCTTTTCCTTTTTGTCTTTGTATCGGCCACACGTAGTACCTGCAGCACAATGCCAAACATATAGTGGGTATTCAGTAAATGCTCACAGAATTGGATTGAATTAGTGTGCTATTATATTCTCCTATTTGCTTAGTCTTTCACATTATTTCTTACCCAATTTTATTTGCTGGTGTTGAGTTATATCGGTCATGTCTGACTCTTTATGACCCCATCTGGGGTTTCCTTGGTACTGGAGTGTTTTGCCATTTCCTTGTCCAGCTTATTTTACAGATGAGGAAACTGAGGTAAACAGGGTTAGGTGACTTGCCTGGGGTCTGAGTGTCTGAGTGTCTGAGGCCGTATTTGAACTCAGGAAGATGAGTCTTCCTGACTCCAGGACCTGTGCTCTATCCACTGCTCTACGTCCCTGCCCCCAAACTTTATTTAGTAACACTTAATTCTAGCTTGAGTTGCTCCCACTGATTTTTGTTTGTTTTTTAATTTACTACAAGCTTTTCTTCGGTTGGTTCCTGTGATTTTTCTTATTGCGTAAATTCCTGCCTTAATTCTTTCAATGTGTCATTAAATGTTTTTAATGTATGTGAAGTATTTTGTAAAACTTCACACCTTTTATGAACATCAGCTAGTGTTCTGTTGTTCAGAGAACCATTTCATAAATCTGTTCTCTTGAACTGAATTAAAATTAGTACCCACAATTAATACAATACCAATAAAAAATATTACTGGGATACTTCATAGAATTAGGTAAAATAACAATGAAAGTTATGTAGCAGAATGTCCAGGGATATCAAGGGAGACTATAAAGGAAAAAAAAAGAGGAAGTAGGACTTCCATTACCAGCTTCCCAATTACACTACAAAGCAGAACTTGTTAAAACTCTAGGCACTGGATAGAAAACAGATAAGTGAAGCAGCCTGGATAATACCAGAGCAGTGTTCAATGAATCCAAGATCACACACACACACACACACACACACACACACACACAGAGGAAATCATTATCCAATAAAAATTGTTGGGAAATTTAAATCACAGAATGGCAGAAAAAGATGTTTGACCAACATCTCACGCTGTTCACTACAATCAATTCCAAATGGCTCAGTGATCTCATTGTAAAACCAATGCCTTGATACTCTCATGGATCTGGCATCCCATTGATGAAGATGTGCCCCTTTAATGATTCAGATCCCAACCTGTCATTGACATGGTCCCTAAGGAGAATTCCTGGGATTTCCTAGGCATGATGGTTCTGGAGTCTAGACTTCTAAACAGAGTAGAAAGATATCCTGGACAGCATTAGCCTAAGGACTGCCTCATAGAAAACCCCAAGTTCATAAGTTCAGAGATCTGTCTTATGTACATAAAAAGGGAATTTCCTTATTAGCATGCCTCTTGGAGAAAGAAGAGGATGGTGTGCAAAGTCCACGATACTGAGAAGAGCAACAGCAACAGATTAAAGCCATGACATGGGAGAACAAGGGATACGAACCTTGATAATTCCCCCTGTTATTACAGTGAATTATTCAAACACAGGTACAACAGGAAAGAGAGTCTGTCTAGCAGCCGCAAAGCGGATTTTCCTTTTGAGGAGAATCCAAACCATATGGTGGTTCTATGAATCTGAGAGAAATTGTTTAGGAACCTGTAGGAAAAAAGAGATTCATCAGAATGTCAGGGTATTGCCCTGTTTGCAACTCCAAATTCAATTCCCTTCTGTGGAGTGATCTTGAGTCAGAAGGAGTTTAGTACCCTGGCAGGAAAGTAAGACTTACCAAAAAGGGAAGAAAGTTGTGTTGATTGTTTATGCGTAATTGTGAAACCTTTTAAGTGTTTCTGCATTTTATGTGGGTTTAAAGGCTGTTCTATAACCAATAAATGGATTTGTTACCTTGAATGCTTGTACAGGACCTAGGGACTCTGTCACCCACGTTTGTGGAAGCTTAAAACAGGAACTAAATATAAACTGTGTTCAGTGATTTCCTAGTATAAACTCTGGGTGGGAACACGAGCCAGAAAATGAGCGGTCTTTTGCAGTGGTCACCAAACCCAGACCCCATCTGTGTAAGCCCAAAGCTGGGGGGGGATGAGGGAAATGGACAACAATGCACAATGAAAAATGAAAATGTTTTATGCAACAAAAAACAATATATCCAGAATAAAGGGGAAAATGCAGATTGGGAGGAAAAAACTTTACAATAAACTTCTCAAATAAAAGCCTCAAACCTTAATCTACAAGAAATTCACACAAATTTACAAGAGGAATAACTATTATTCACTGATAAACACATAATATTATTAGCAATCTGAAAGGGCTTGAACTTTCTAATAGAAAAACATTAGTTAAAAACAATTCTGAAATATTTCCTTTAAGCCCACCAAATTGGCAACTTAATAAAATGATAAAATCCAATGATGATGAAATTTTCAAAAAAAAAAGACCACCAATACTTTGCCGACAGAACTAGGAACTGAGGCAAACTTTTTAAAAAGAAATATGACATCTTACAGTAAGAGCTAAAAAAAAAAATTACTGATGTCTTCTCATGCAGTGATTCCATTACAAAAACTATACCTGAAAGGATGTTACTGATAGGACAAAAAGACTTATCTGTGAGTTAATTTAGGCCTATGCTCCCCAGTTGATACCACTGATAGAGGGTGGTTGGAAAAAAATAAAGAAGGAAATGGCCCACACAATGCATATTTGGCTTTAGGGAGGGACAAGACAAAAACCAGACAGTGGCCTAACCTTGTAGCACAGACTGGCCTAGCCTCTTAGGGGCTGAGTTAGGGAGTAAGCAGCTGACCCTTGACCTCACCGTCTGTCCAGAGTAAGAGAAAGGTCTCCTATTGTAGTCTGGACTGTCAGGCAGTTGACCAAAGGGTCTGAACTCTCCAGCATCCCCAGCAAATGCCCTTTTGAATAACCCCCTGACTGCCCTGAGACCTGCCAGTCCCAGAAAGGACCATCTCTGAAAACCATTTCCCCAGGAGCTCCTCACATGTATATAGGCCTGAGTTCAAATGTGGCCTCAAACACTTGCTAGTGCCTGTGACCCTGGGCAAGTCACTCAACTCCTGTCTGCCTTAGTTTCCTTAACTGTAAAATAGTAATAATACCTACCTCCCAAGATTGTTTTGAGGATCAAAAGAGATCATATTTGTAAAGTGCTTAGGACAGTGTCTGACACATAGTAGACACTATTAAGTTAAATTAAATTAAAATAAAGGGATGGTTCATGAATGTTTAGAAAAGTTAAGCAGTAATCACACAGAGCCAGCAAGGCTTCACCATGTACAGGTCCTGCTTTCTAGACTAACCTCATTTCCCTTTTGGATATAGTTACTAAACTAGGAGTTCTGGGAAATGTGATAGACTCAGCTCACCTCACTAAGTATTTGGCAAGATCTCTCATGCCCATCTTGTGGATGAGGTGAAGCATGGACTCAGTTGTCACTGCCAGCTGAGCGGGTGGTGACATTCTAGAATATGCCAGGAGCCAAAATCGAGCTCACTGCTCTCCAATTGGCATATTTCAACCCCTTTCCTTTTTTAAAAACTGAGAAATATTTGATCTTCTCCAATCCTGTAGAACCTCTCTCTTTTCCATAATCTTCCAAAGATCCCATCCATCAATTCCCTCAGTACCTTAAGATGTAGGTCCACGGGACGAGGGGACATGGTCCAGTAAGAAGCATGTCTGGGCCTTGTTACTTACAGAGAGTCTGAATCGCTTATTGATCCAAAAAATTCCTGTTCACCCTGCAGGTGAGTTGTGGGACATCAACTCACCCATCAAGGGTATGGAAATCTTGTTACTCTGGAATGATGGACTCATTTTTGTCTAAATGAAGGCTTTGCCTCCTGAATTGGGCAGCTCAGTGGCTCAGTGGATAGAGTGATGGGCCTGAAGTCAAGAAGTTTCTTCTTCCTGAGGTCAAATCTGGCCTCAGACACTTACTAGCTGTGTGACCCTGGGTTAGTCACTTTACTCTGTTTGCCTCAGTTTCCTAATCTATAAAATGAGCTGGAGAAGGAAATGACAAAACACTCCATTATCCTGGCCAAGAAATGCAGTCACAGAGAGTTGGATGTGACAAAATCCTCTTGAATAAAGTATCTGTGCACAGACCACTGCTTCCCAGAATATGAGATCTGGACTCACTTTGCTTCTGCTGATTGTATAGGAGCCCAAGAGCTTGATGCCTTCAATAATAGTGATCCTGTTGAAGTCAGTGTGGGCCATCCTGCCCAAGTTGATGAGATGAAAGGAGCATGTGTCATCAGAATGTTGCGTGACTACATTGGGGATAAGTGAACTTTAAGAAAAGAATGAATACACTCAACTAAGTTCCAGTGGAACAACGCAGCCACAGAGGACCTTTGGGAAAGTTTAGAAAATTCCAGAGGCCAACCTTCTACAGTTGTGTTGAGGACATAAATCCAAAAAATGGGGCTTCCACTCATTTCTGTGGAAGCAGATCTGGTAGAAGATGCCAGAGTCCTGAAGTTGTCCCAATGTGAAATTCTATGCCCGTGGCCCATAGGGTGGAGAGATTATCCCCAGCAGTCGGCTCCTATAACAATTTCTATAAGTGAAGAACCTAATGAAGACAGTGAAGTCCATTTTGATGGACAAACCGGAGATCGTGTGGTTTGAGAAAATATTGGACTGCACCAGCGGGTAAAGTTAAATCTGGAAACAGATGGATTTTTATCAGATTCAATACCACTTTGAGAGCCCACTGAGCTCATTGAGAGCCAGTCATATGAGACCTTTCTTTACCTCCTGTGGCCCGACTTGGGCTACAGAATGATCTTTTTTCTTTGGGTCAGGCTGGAATCATGAGCACTGTAAATGTTCTAAAAGTCATGAAGGCTTTTGTGTGATCCCAGGGATTCTCTCAACTTTCTTGTCCCACCCAAACTTTTAGGAGAAAATCCAGCATTTTGTGAAAGATCTCTTTACCCAGAGCAGGGAAGAGATTGGGCTGGGCTGGTCCACCCGGAGAGCCCTCTAGAAGCACTTCTAGGGGACATTGTTCTAGGCAAACTAGGAAAGTCAGGACATAGTATGCAGTTAGAAGAAGCTGGTCATCATCATCATCACTGTGGTCATCGGGTTTGAGGACAGTGTGGTTTGGAAACAGATTCTTTCTGCTGATCTGAAGAGTCTTGTATATCTGATTGCTTTGAAACATTGTACTAAAGCTTCACAATGAAACAGATATGCAAGAAGGAAGAAAAGAACAAAATTGGATGAGTTTTGGGGACCACTTCACCAAAAGTTCTCACCTTTACCCTTTCAGAAGAGGTAATAGACACTATATCTGTTACTGGTGGGTAGCTAGGGGCAGCAAGCAGGGGAAATTTATGAAAGGTAACTGGGAAGAACTTTATAATCACTGCCGGGGAGAATTCTTAATATCAAGACTAAGAGAGCTAGACAGAGGGATTTGCTTTCTTCAAGGGCCATCCAGCTCTCTCAGCAGAATGTCTCATCCAGGAGGGCTGTGAACACATGCTGCTGAACACTGCTTAGCTAAAGCGAGATGCCAAGAGTATCCATCGGGACTCCTGCAGCACAAGACCTCACAAGCCACAGTGTGAACCTCCAAGCGTGCAGTCACTTTTGTCCTACTGCCTCATAGCAGGGAGAAGGTGCAGCTACTTTACAGCTGATTCATATGCCAAGAATCTGGAGTCTTTTCTCAAACCAATGGAGAGTGGACAATCAAAGTACTTAACTGATTCCTGCTCACACCCCAGAATTAAATTCTATTTTTAGAAAGGGAAATATCAATTCAGCCCCCCAAAAAAGGTAAATACAATAGTGATAAAATAAAACAATGAAACTGAAACAAAAAAAAGTGCATCAGGAACATTAATTTTCAGAATGAGCTGAAACTGATAAGGAAAACTAAGGAAAAAGAAGTGTTTGGGGGCAGAATAGTCAGTCAGTAAATAATCATCTATTAAATACCTCCTATGTGCTGGGCACTGTGCTAAGTGGTGGGGATACAAAAAAAAAAGGGCAAAAGATAGTACCTTACCTCGAGGAACTTATAATCTAATGAGGGAGACAAAGCACAAACTATGTAGAAACAAGTTAAAAACAGGATAAATAGGAAATCATTCAGAGATGGAAGACACTAGAATTAAGAGAGGTTGAGAGAAGAGAATAAAAGAAGGCATAGGACCAATGCTTGGGACAGATAGGACAATAGCAATGGAGAACACAGTAAAGCCGACCTCAACTCATTTTTCTTGTTTTCAATGATCTTTGGGTTAGAAAGGGCAAAATGGAAATGGATATGTTACAGGACACCAAACTTCTATTGATAAGTTCAAGCTACTAGATCCAAATGGACTTTGTCCCAAGGTCCCAAAAGAACTAATGGGTGTGACTGTTGAGCCCCCACCAGCGATATATGAAAGGCCATGGAAAAGGTAGGAGAAGTACCATAAGAATAGAGAAGGCCTATCGTTGTCTTGATTTTCAAGAGGAAAAATGGAGCCAAAAAATTACATGCCAATAAATTTGACTTAGATTCTTGGTATAATTCTAGATTATAATATTAAAGGGATGCATTGTGAATAGCTAGAAAAGAGCCAATATGCTCTACTGCCAAACTGGCAGGTTTGTAGACTGGTATATGAGCAGAATATCATAAATACTTTTTGTAGATAGATTTCAGAATTTAACAAAATATTTCATGCTAGTTTTGTGGAAAATATGGAGGAATATGGGCTAGATGATGATACAGTTAGGTGGATTTGAAACTAGTTGAATGACTGATTCCAAAGAGTGATTAGTTTGATGTCAGCTTAGAATGAGGTACCCAGTGAAGGGGCCCATGAGTCACCATGGTTTCACCTTTTCATTAGTGGTTTAGATGGAGGCACTGCTGGCAGGTTTATCAAATTTGCAAATGACTTAACGTTCAGAGGATTCTAACAAACTAGATAAGGGACAGAACCCAAAGAGATCTTAACGGGGCAGAATATTGGGCCAGAACTAAGATGACACTTAATGAAGGAAAACTCTTACACTTGAGTTCAAAAGATCATCTTTACAAGATTGGGAGGAGGAATATAGCTAGCAAGCTGTTCATCTGAGAAAGAGCTGTGAGTTTTAACAGCTTACTATCTTGATATAAGCCAAAAGTGCAATATGGCATCCCAAAATAAGTAATGAAATCTTAGGTCTCATTAAGAGAGACATAGCTTTGAGGAATAGGGTGGTGATTGTCCCACTGTGCTGTGCCATGGTCAGACCACATCTGGAGGATGGTGTTGCCTCTCCCCCCACTCCCCATCCTGCCTCCCCGCTACCATTAGATTATAAGCTCCTCAAGGGTAAGAATTGTCTTTGTTTTTCTTATTCTCAATGCTTAACACAGAGCCTGGCACAAAGTAGGCACTTAATTAATTTTTTTTGACTGACTGCCTGGGTTCAGTTCTAGGCATCACAGTTTGGAAAAGATTGATTAAGCCGGAGAGTGTCCAGAGGAGGACAATTAGAGTAGTGAAGTATTGAGTCCACATCATATTAGGCTTAATTGGAAGAACTCAGGATGTTTAAGCTGATGAGTAGAAGACTGGCAGAGGTAGGCGAGCATTCACTGTCTTCACGTATGTGAAGGGCTGTCCTGGTGGAGTGGGGAACCTTGGTGGTCTTGTCTGCTTGAACCCTAAGGGCAGAACCAGAAGCATTGGTTGAAAATTGCAAAAAAGCCAATTTGGGCTTGAGTTACAGGACCAATTTCCCAAAGGGTAGAGCTGTCCCAGAGTAGGGAGCACTGCCTCAAGAGCAGAAAGGCACTCCTTCATTGGAGGTCCTATAGCACAAATTAGATGGGCCCATTGCAGGTCTACGGGGCTCCTGCTTAGGCACAGGCTTCACTCGATGGTCTCAGAATTTCAGAGATTCTTCAATTCTATGGCTCTATGACCTTGGCCAAGTCTCTGCCCCTCTCTGGTCCCCAGTTTCCTCCTCCAGAATAGGGTCAAGATTGGGTTTCATGATCTTTAAGATCCTTCCCTTATGAAAGCCATTAACATTTAAAGCCCTCAATGTTCCAACATTCTGTGCTCCATGCTCCCTTTCTGTCTCTCAGTTCCTCTATTTGGTGTTCTAACTTTCCAGTTCCGATAATGTCCATTTTCTAGGATGCTCCCAAGGCTGACTTTCTCTCAGGGACATGAAAATGGGGTAGGAATGACACTCCCTCTTCGCCTGGAGCATAGGGATGGGTGACGAAAGGAAACCAGTGTCATCTGTGAGGAGGGGAGAGATGGTCACTGCCCCCCCCAGTACATACACACACACACACACACACACACACACACCCTCTGATCAGACCTGAGGCTGCCCGCCAGGACAGAGTATACAAAGGAAGTGATTTCCTACCAGATGCAGTGACAGCATTTTGTGCCTGGGGCAGAGAGGAGGAGGGAAGGTGGAGGGGTGGGGGGGATGAAGACCACACCCAGGGAGCTGAGTCACCCTGGGATGTTTTGGTTTGAGGTAATGAAATCTTTCTTCTAAAAAAAATTTTCCATTGATGATTTAAACATCAGCAAAGGCTACTTTGCAAATATTTACATTTGACTTAATGAATTTCAGTCCATAAAGTGCCCACAACAGCAACTATTTCACCTCTCTCTGGGAATCTTAATCAGCTTTCTTTGCTTAGCTGTTCCCTGATTCCTGTTGATTTTTCCTTTCTGGTCAGTAGGATGGAGTTCACTACCTCAGCTTTTTCATGTTGAGTCATTACAAAAAGGACTTTCCAGATTTCTCTAAAGTCCTCATGCTATTATCAATCTTAATTGTGTTCCATTACATGAAGGCATGGCCAATGTGTTTCACCATTCCCCTACTGCTGTAGATTTCTGCTACCTTTCCCAATGCTTCCTGGTTACTGTACCACCCAGCTATAAATATCTTTGACCAGCTATAAATATCTCAGAACCAATGGCTCCTGCGTCCTGCTCCTTGACAACATTCTCAGGGTATATTCCCAGCAACAGAAGATTGGATCAAAGGGTACAATTATTTTTGTAAGTTTTGCATAGTGCTGCCAAATCATTTGCCCTAGTTTTTTGCAATTCCACCAGCAACGAATAAGTGTACCTGTTTCTCTATAAGCTCACCAGCTGAGTTTTGCTGCTTTCAGTTACTTTTGCTTTAAAATATATTTATCTTGTATTTATTCTGTATACACTCATAGAAATATATTCATTCCATTGTTTAAAAAGTAGCACCAGGGATGAGACTGGGAGGAAGCTAAGGTGCTGTTGCTCCCAGTTACTGAATTGAACACACACCTACACAAAATTAGTGTTTGACAGTCATAAAAAATATCAACTCAAGAAAGGATTCATTATCTAATAGTATTTATTTCTTTGTATCTACAGTACTTAGCACAGTGCCTGCTTAATAAATGTTTATTGACTATTGACTAATAACTATATATGGAAAAACTGGTTAGCAATATGGTGGGAAATAGATTCAGGATTACCTAAATCTCACACCATATACCAGAATGAATTTCCACTGTAACATACTTTTTTTTTTGGCAAGGCAATGGGGTGAAATGACTTGCCCAGGGTCACACAGCTAGTAAGTGGCATGTGTCTGAGGCTAGATTTGAACTCAGGTCTTCCTGAATCCAGGGCCGGTGCTCTATCCACTGCAACATCTAGCTGTCCCTGTAACATACATTTTTTAAATGGTTAAAAAAGATCATTTATTATATAATATATGTCAGTTGTGGAAGGGAGATAACTTTTTATCTATTAAACAAATAAATAATAGGACTAATAGAATGTAAGCTCCCTGAGGGCAGAGACTGTTTCATTTTTATCTTAGTAGTCCTAGTGCCAGGAACATAGTGGGTGCTTAATAAATTCTTTAGATTTGTATGAGATGGTACTCAATGTTATTCTAATTTTTGCCTCTTCGATTATCAGTGAAACTAAGCATTTTGCTAAGTGATTATTAACAATCCAAATTTCCTGTTACATAAATTCTAGGTTCTTCTATTTTGACTACTTATCTCTTAGGTGGCCTTTGGATATTTTCAACAGTTCCTTATGAGGGAAGGGGAAGGGAATTTTTACCTTCCTCAGCCTAGTTGATGTAATCACAGAAAGTCAGGAGCAGATAACAGAGAGAAAAGGGGTTAATATGTTTTGTTTTGTTTTTAAAGAGGTACAAACACATGTCTGAAAATGTGAGAAAGTTTCCCTGATGAAATTGGAAGGGCTGTTGGCCATTGGCCATACCCCTGGAGGCCTTTAAAAAGTTAAGCCTGCCAGCCTTGGAGACAGTTGAAGCATAGTTTGAAGCTGGGGGTCAACCTTGTCAGTGTTACCCAGGAGCCTCCAGCAAAGGACAGTGGGGAGGAGGGATTTTTTTCTTCCTAACCCGCATCAACCATGATATCTTATATAGTATGTAATATTATATATAGATACTAGTTTATTTACTCAGACAGTAAGCTTATAAGAAAGACAGGAGCCATAATTCATTGATTTGCCATTCATTAGTAAATGGTAAATGATATGTAGATTGTATATAAATGTAAGTAAATTGTAAATAAAATTTACCCTACCACAGTAGGGACTATAAAATGTCTTAGAACGTTAAGTTTTATGTATTTGGACTCGTCATGACATCTAAAATGTACAAGCATACCAAACTTTTTTTCTTTAATAAATTTATTAAAATGGAGGGTAGGGGTGGGGTAAGGAGACACCATTAAGAGACATCATTTCCTAAAGGGAGCAGAAGCATAGATACAGGAAGTCAGAGGTAAGAAGAATGAACATGAAAGAACCAAATAGAGATTCCAGAGAGGGTTAGGTCTAGCAGGTTAGAGTAAAGAGGAACCCAAGGTTCCCAGTTAAATGACCCAAACAGCAGAAATGCTGAGCCTAGGCAGCATGAGAACACCATAAGGAAAAAAAGGACATCAGGGTCCTACGGTCCCAGAGACATCCGTTGACTTGGCCACATGTTTCCTATGTGTGTATCTCACTACCAGTGCACTCTATTTGTACCCACTCTCCTTGTGGACATGGTATATTTATATTGCAAGTGTACCCCAGGTTTATGAGAAAGAATATTTTGTAGCCGCTGTTCTACTATGCCATCTTAGTAATGCCTTTAGTCTGAGCTAATTATGTCTACTGACTGACTATTAAAAGTAGGTTCACCAGTGGGGACACAGGAGTTACAGTTTTAGGAGTTGAGATGCACACAGTGTGTCTTGAACCTGTGAAAGCACTCACCCTCCAGGGATCAACCTGCAAATATGTGAGTGCTGAGTAGGGAAGATGGCCAAGAGGGAGTGGTATACTTGTACATTTTAGAAGTCGAGTTTTTATGCAACACATTTGCCATAAATATTTTCCTATCTGTTCTTTTCCTTTCTCTTTATCATAATGCTTTTGTTGTGTGGTGTTTTTTTTCTTGTGTAATCAAATACATCTGTCTTATTCCTAATGATTTCTTCTATTACCTAATAAATAAAAAGTTGTCTTCCTTTCATAATTGATATTCATTACGTAATAAACATCTTTTGAAACCATTTTGGCATATATTACAATGGAAATTCATTCTGGTATATGATGTGAGGTGCACCCCTAAATCTATTTCCCACCATATTGCTAGCCAGTTTTCCCATATATAGTTACTAGTCAATAGTCGATACCATTTATTAAGCAGGCACTGTGCTAAGTACTGGGGATACAAAGAAATAAATTATATTGGATAATGAACCCTTTCTTGAGTTGATATTTTCCGTGACTGTCAAACACTAACTTGTGTCTGCGTTTGATTCAACATCTGGGAGCAACAGCACCTTAGCTTCCTCCCAGGCTCATCTCAGGTGCTCCTTCTTAAAGAAGCCTTTCCTATCCCCCTCATTGTCAGTCTTCTCTCCCTTCCTTCAAATATTCTTGTTCTTACTGATCTACATAATCTTTATTTTTCCTAGTAGGATATAAGTTCATGGAGAACAAAGACTATTTTTTGCTTTATCTTTGCATTCGCAGTGCTCAGCATAGAATCTTACACATAGTAGGTGCTTAATAAATGCTTCTTCAGTTGAATAAAGCAGGAAGAAGTAGAGGTGGGATAGATGTTTCTGGAAAGCTTGATTAAAGATTAAATTAAGCAAAAGCTCCCTAGAGGCAATTACCATTGAAACTGGAAAAATATTTGATGAAGGGATGTAGGGAAGGACTCTATTCCAATTTGGAGCAGAGGCCCACTTGAATTTCC
Source organism: Phascolarctos cinereus (assembly GCF_003287225.1). NCBI lineage: Eukaryota > Metazoa > Chordata > Mammalia > Diprotodontia > Phascolarctidae > Phascolarctos > Phascolarctos cinereus. The sequence continues at coordinate 718,772,760 of NW_027555847.1, forward strand.
AAGCCCCTGATCTCTTAATTTCTCTATTTTCTCGTGCAAAACCAGATAATTTTGATGATAACCACTTCACCCTATGTTTTAAAGTCCACCTTCTACCCAATATGCCATTAATATTCTTCTCCCTTTGTTTTTCAGTATAAATCCTATTGAGATTTTATCTGGCTCAATGAACCAAGCCACTGGCATTCCAATTCATATTGTATGAAATATGTATATTCATTCAAATCAGTTTTTTTATATATTAATCCAATCCAATCCATGAACATGAATCCTACTAGTGATTTAAGTCTTCCTTTCATTTCATCATTAATGTTTTTAAGCTTTCCTTACGAAAGTTATGTGTATGTCTATTTAATACCCAAATATTTAATGAGTTTTCTTATCATAATGAGATTTATTTACGATGTCTTCTCTATTGCTAGGAAATAACACAAGTCACCTTTGTGGTTAATCTTTTATGCTGCAAATTTGCTGAATTCCTGTTTTCTCAAGTAATTTTTCGGTTGACAACAATTCCGTTTTCTAGGAACGCAATCTTGTTACGTACAAATAATGATATTTTCACCTCTTCCTTCCCAACGTTCATTCCTTGGATATCTTTTCCTGTGTTTTTGCAATTGCCAGCATCTCAGATACCACGTCAAATGGAACTGGTGGAAGTGGTCTGAGTCACCGTGCGGTCATTCATTCAAAAAGCATTGGCTTTTATATTCTGTTTTTTCCAATTACACGTAAAAACAATTTTTAGCATTCAATTTTCAATTTTGTTTTCCAAATCCTCTCCCTCCCTGTCCCTTCTTTGAGAAGCAAGCAAATTTGACATAGATTATACACATGCCACTATGCAAAACATTTCCATGTTAGCCGTGTTGTGAAAGAAAACACAGATCAAAAAAAAGAAAGAAAGAAAGAACATAAAAAAAGTCTGCTTTGATCTGCATTCAGACTCCATCAGTTCTTTCTCGGGAAGTAAGTAGCATTTTTCTCATCCTAAGTCCTTCGGGACTGTTTTAGGTCATTGTACTAGTGAGAATAGCTAAGTCATTCACATCAAGTATTTATCAAGCCCTCATAGTGTGCCAGGCACTACTGTTAAGAGAGACAAAAATGAAATAGACCCTGCCCTCAAGGGTTTACATTCTATTGGAAGGAAGCAATGCATATACAGATATAGGGAGGATTTTTGCTTGCCAAAATGAAACTCAAAAGTCATTTATTTTTGGTCCCAATAGATATACAAAGTTAGAACAGGAATGAGGACTTGGTAGGTAGAGGACAACGGCCTTACCTCCTTGCCTCACCTTTTGTTCTGGCTAAAATTCATTCACATGCTAAGCTAAAGAGGAAATATCTAAGAGTATCTAACCCAAAGTCAGAGAGCTACCAGTAATATAGTACTTTCATCTTCAACCAGACATAGAATTTTTTTTAAATGGCTTCATCTTAGCTTAGACACTTTTTTGTTAGCAGTGTCATGCCTATGACAAAAAACAAACAAATAAACAAAAAAACCTACCTGTCCTTACCAGGAAGATGTTATGACCACTATACCCTAGCAGACTGAGATTAAAATGACTTGGCTGGCCCTAGGAACTCAAGACACTATAGGAGCAATGAGCCCAGAGACACATGGAGCAGGCCCAGCATGATGGCATCACCAGAAACATCAAAGGTAGGAGTTGTCTTGGTCACATATATTTCCAACGTGCATGCCTCTTATACGTACTCAACTTTCTCTCAGTGGTGTGTGAACTTGTGGGAAAAGGTATTCTCAATTTATAAAAGAATCATTGTTCGTTTTCTTTCTGTGCTATTTCCTCAGATGCTTTTGCTTTGAATTAATGGCATCCTTTGACTATAGACATCTCAGTAAGGGTTCATGACCTGTGGTTTTGAAGACGTGTGCTTCCACTGAGTACTTTGAGGCTGAACTTGCTAGCTTATGTGAGAGGTGCTGCACAGAACACTTTCAATAGATTCAAGGTAAATACCAGGTCCTTTCCAATGGGGAGAAAACTAGCAGAACTGGTGCAGGAGAGGGGATCAGAAGAGATCTCATTTCAGAGGTGGCCCCTGAGCTGAAACTTGAAGGAAGCTAAGGGCTGTGCCAGGCAAAGGTGAGGAGGAAGTACATTGCAGGCTTGGGGGACAGCCTCCATGCAAAGTCAAGGAGATGAGAGCTAACCCTTAGATACATAGAACAGCGAGTCAGACAGATTAACTAGAATTTAGTGTGTAAAAGGGGATGATGAGAGAGGTATCCCGGGCATAGAATCAACAGGTACTTTGCAACTAAATGGACATGAGGGGTGAGGGAGAGGGGAGTCAGTCTCCAATGACTCTGAGGTGTTGAATCTAGCTGCTGGCTATAGGGATGTCGCTCAACCAGAAAAGAGAGATTGAGGAGAGGGGAAGGTGGGAAAGCTCTCGATCTTCTAACCCAGTACATGATGTTCACTCCTGATTTTAGGCAGATGTTGGAGGAAAATCCCTCTAAACACATTCTTTTAACTCTTTTCATAATAAAAGCCTAGACATCTGATGACATCATTATAGTTACCTCTGTAAGGTTGCTTCTCTAATTCCCAGCTTGCGCTGGCTGGTTGTGTCCCCACAAGGCGCTTTCTCCTCAGGGATTTAGGGATAACTGGGGGGGGGGGTTCTAATGCTGTCGCTTCTGAGCCTCCACCAGTGTGTTCCCCACTGATTATTCAGTGCGCTTCAATTAGGCAGCCACAATTAATTAGCTTTTAATTAGAAGTATTTACTAAAGTGGCATATGAGAATATTTAGTGCAAAACATCCCTTCCAAAGTCTGGGACACACTTTCTTACAAATACATACAGAGTCCAAGGGAAAGGGGGCTCAGGCTTAGAACATAGACAGGGCAAAGCGATTAATTATCACAGCTCCTGGCTGGTTGGAAGTCCTTCCTTCCCAGAGTCCTCATGAGGACCCTGAGAGGTGCCTAGCTATTGGGCCTAGAAGGCTTGGGCCTTGGTACAGAGGCTTGAAATCTCCAATGCTCTCGACCCCAAAGAAGTCATACTCTTTGAAGCCGCTTTCTTTGATGTCCGGCTCAGGGGTATGGAACCTGTGGCCTTGAGGCCACGTGTGGCCCTCAAGGGCCGCCCTTTCACTGTCCAAACTTCACAGAACAACTCCCCTTAATAAAAGGATTTGTTCTGTAAAACATGAACTAACACTAGGCTCTAGCTGGCCTTCTGTCAGCCCCCAGGTGGATATGTTTGTCACTGGTCCGATCCATCTAATGACGTGGTTGGTGGCGGGGATGGAAGGGGCGCAGATTGTGACCCTCCCTCTGGGCTCACTGTCCACCCCAACTCTTTTGCTGCTCTCTGGTATGACACAAAATATCTGTGTTCTCAAAGCTTTCCCCAAGCAGTTGCAAGAACCTCCACGGCGGATTCATAAGCCCAGAGTTGTGGCTAATTCTTTCAACAGATCCCAACACATTTGATCACCTGACTTCACCCAATGGCCTAATGTATTTCACACCATCCTAACCTAATTTTCTAGGTTGTTCTGCACCCAATTTATGCCTAGGTTGATTGAGGTTGATAGAGGTGTCTAGGAATTGTTCAAACGCCTGACATCCATATTCTACTGATTCTGTAAGTCAAAGGGATGTTCTTAACTAGTAAAGGCATCTTGTTAGTTATATTAATTGGGGATAGGGGTGAGAAACACTCCCTCTTAAATAACCACATAGAAGTTCAGATTGTCTTTTTTTCTCGTACATGTACAGCGTCACAGGCTTAGATCGAGCAGGGACAGTACACAGAAGTCACCTAATCTGACCTCCTCATTTCGAAGATGGGGAGATGAGGGCCCAGAAAAGGGAAGCAGCTTGTCTTAAATTAGTAAGCTGAAATGTTGCATTTTCTTGATAGTTTTTCTGATAATGCATATCTGGCACAAATCTTGCATGGTCATGATGAATAAATGTTGAAATGGGTTGCTCTGTTCATCCAGATAACTGTTTTCTTTAACACTTAAAATCTGCATTCATTAGGGAAATTTGTCTATAATTTACTTTTCTTAGTATTCCACTTACCAGGTTTTCAAATTTTACCATATTTGCACATAGAAGATAATGATAGCATTTCCCCTGGTTATTGCTTGGAGACCTACAGTGGAGAAGAACTTCCCATGTCCCCATGCAGCCCATTCTACTGTGGGGTTTTGGGGCTTTCATTCTAGAGAACTTTTTCGCTTATATTAAGACAACTAAATGGCACAGTGGATAGAGGGCTGGACCTGGGGTCAGGAAGACCTGAGTTCAAATCCAGCCTCAGATATTAACTTGTGTGACCTTGGGCAAGTTATTTATCTGCCTCAGTCTCCTCATCTACACAATGGGGTGTTAATAGCACTCAGGGTTATCATGAGGATAAAATGAGATCATATTTGTGAAGCTATTTGAAAACCTTAAAACAATGTATACATGATGCTTTTGAGTCATTTCAATTGCGTCTGAATCTTAGTGACCCCCTTTGGGGCTTTCTTGACAAAGATATTGGAGTGGTTTGCCATTTCCTTCTCCAGCTCACTAGCCTTTGTGTGAGATTACCCACCAGATTTATGGGGAAAATGTTTGTTTCTACTTTTCTTACTAATTCATTGAATACCTTTGTGTCCTCTGGATGATTAGTAAAGTGGATCCATCTCTAGGGGCTCACAATCCATATTTGAGTGGACTCATAGAGTACCTGGAATGTGTGGAGCTACCATTTCTGGGGCCCTTGCGTGTGAGTAGGAGAGGTGAGCCTTGGACCTTCGCTGTCAATTTTTTGCTCGTACGGGCTCTGAAAATATTAATTTATCCACTTTCCAGTAGTTATTAGCTACCAGCTCAACTCATTACTCTTCTCTTTTCTGCATTCATTAAATAAGCCTTCAGGAACAATAAATTTGCCTCTCAGAATTTCCGGGACTGCATCCCATATATTTTAACATGTTGCAATGATACTGTCATTATCTTTAATGTAACTTTTGATTAGTTCTGTAGTTTGGTATAAAAGCTTTTCGTCTTTCCCCACATGATTCCACAAGTTGTAATTGAATTTCCATCTGGGCCAGCTTATTTTGCTCCTACTTTGCCAATTGCTATTTTACTGAATCATTATAAATGTAGTGTTTAAAATTTTCATCTTTCTGAATTCCTAACTTAAAGGGTAGAGGTCAGTGAATTTTTTTTAGTATTTGATAACTATATTTCAGTATAATTGGTTTCCTTTGTGATTTCATATATTTTATTTTATGCATTTAAGAATATGATTCCAGGGCAGCTAGGTGGTACAGTGGATAGAGCACCGGCCCTGAAATCAGGAGGACCTGAGTTCAAATCCAGCCTCAGACCAAACACTTGACACTTACTAGCTGTGTGACCCTGGGCAAGTCACTTAATCCCAATTGCCTAAAAGCAAAAAAACCCAACCAAACAAACAAGAATATGATTCCAAGGAGAGGGTTATACACTTCCCCAGACTGGTGGCCCAAGGGGTCAGGACACACAAGAAGGTTAAGAACCCATGACTTAACGTCCTTTGACCCACCTCTGGTGGGGTGAGGAGTGGTCATGAGTGAGCTCCACATTCCCTGGAGATTAACAAGTTCTCGCTTTGTTAGTTGAGGTGGGCCATTGATGGAAGCCACCCTCACCAGCTTCTCCTCTTTGCCCAGGGTTGGATCAGACTCCCTCCGTCTGTGTAAACGGTCTGGCTTCTCTTCTGTCTACACATCCCTCCCAGTGAAGAGGAAAGAGCTCCTGTGAGGTGGGGGGGGACCATGGTCACACAATTCAGTTCAATTCAATATAACTACTATTTAAGTGACCCTTAGGCATTGGGCTAAGCACTGGACATACAAAGACAAAAGTAAAACCTGCCTTTCCCTAAAGGAGTTTACGTTATACAAAGAGAACAACACAGATACAAATAAGTACAACATATATAAATGTAATGAGAGAATTTTCTTGCCTTTTTGTTACTATGGATTTGCACCCACAGCCTATCCAGGGCCGCCCAGGGACTCTGGCTACACACCATCCAGATTCAGTTCTGAGGTCTCCAACCCCAAAGGGTCAGGATCTCCCTTTGGCTCATTGCCCCCCCCCCGGAGAGTCAAGGTAAATCTTTAGAAAGTTTACAGGGGTCTTAAGCAGGTCTCCCTAAATGTGGGTAATGGGATGCCCTCCCTCAGTGGTATTCAATGGGCAATCAATTAATCAACATTTATTATTAAGCACCTACTATGTGCCAGGCACTGTATTAAGTGCCAGGGATAGAAAAGGAGGCAAAAGCCAGTCCCTGCCCTCAAGGAGCTCATAGTCTAATGAGGGGGCCAACATGCCAACAATACAGGATAAATAGGAAATAATGAACAGAAGGAAGGCACTGGAATTTAGAGGGGATGGGGAAGGCTTCCTCATGTGGGAGGTGGGATTTCAATCGGAACTCAAAGGAAGCCAGGGAGGTCAGTAATCAGAGAAGAGGGGGCAGAGTGTTCCAGGCACGAGGGACACCAGAGAAAACGCCTAGAGCCGAGAGATAGAGGGGCTCGTTGATGGAACAGCCAGGACACCAATGTCACTGGATCAAAAAGAGGTATAAGAAGACTGGAAAAGTCAGAAGGGGCTAGGCTATAAAAGGATTTGAATGCCAGACAGAGTATTCTGTATTTGACTCTGATGCCCCTGGAGTTATTGAGTAGGGCCTGGCTGACACGGAAAATCCCTGTGGTGATTAAATGGAGGATGGACTAGAGTGGGGAGAGACTGGAGGCAGTAGACCCACCTGCAGCTACTGCAACGGTCCAGGTGTGAGAGACCACAGCCTACAACAGGGTGGGGGCAGTGTCAGAGGAGAGAAAAGGGCATCTCAAGAAATATAGCCAAGTAATATGAGAATATGTTTAATAGGAATGTATGTGTATAGCTTATATCAGATTGTGCACCATCTTGGGGAAGGTGGTGGGGAGGAAGGGAGAGAAAAATTTTAAACTCAAAAGCTTATGGAAGTGATTGTTGATAAATCAAAATAAATTGATAAAAAAAAAAAAGAAAGAAATATAGCCAAGGTGCAGTCAGCAGGCCTTGGGAGCAGATCAGTTATGGGGGAGGGGGAGGGGAGAGAGAGAGTGAGGAATCCAGGAGGACCCCTAGGCAGGAAGCCGGAGGGATGGGAGGAGAGTGTTACTCTCTACAATAATAGGGAAGGTGGGAGGTGGGGAGGGTTTGGGGGAAAGATAATGAGTTCTGTTTTAGACATGTTGAGTTTAATGTCTACTGGATGCCCAGTTCACAGTGTTGGAGAGACAGTTGGAGATGCAAGATGAGAGGTCAGCAGAGAGACTGGAACAGAAGAAGTAAATTTGAGAATTGTCAGCATAGAGACGGTCATTAAATCCTTGGCTGCTGATGAGATCACCAAGTGACGTTGTGTAGAGGGAAAAGAGAAGAGAGCCATGAGGGACGTCTGTGGATGGAGGCCATGATCTGGAGGAAGATCCAGCAAAGAAGACAGAGAAGCAGTGGTCAGAGAGGGAGAAGGAGAACCAGGAAAGACGTGCCAGGGAGGAGAAAGTGATCGATGGTGTCAAAGGCTGCAGAGAGGACAAGGTGAATGAGGATGGAGGAAAGGCCCTTGCCTCTGGCAACTAAGAGATCACTGGTAACTTTGGACAGAGCAGTGTTGGTGGAATGAGGAAGTGGGAAGCCAGACGGTGAGGGGTTAAGGAGACAGTGAGAGGAGAAAAAGTGGAGGCCCCCGTGGCAGGGTAGTATGAGGGCATGCCTAAGACACAAAGGACTCACAGGCAAGCATGAACACATTCAGGAACATGAGACGCTCCAAGGGCCCGTGAGACTCCTACCCCCTCCCCGCCTCACGCACATTCTGAAGCTAAAGATCCTTTGTGGAGCAGCTGAACAAATAGCTCCTATTCATCTTGGACCTGCCACTCATAGCACCCATCCCAGCAACTCCTAATAATGTCAAGGAGGGCTGGCAAGGTACAGATCTCCTGGCCCCTCCTGGCCCCTCATATCATGGCTTTAACCCTTGAGCTGCAGGCTGAGCCCCTGGGGAAGATTCTCTTTTCCTGTGAGAAGCATGCATTTATGGAAATGCTCTCACACTGCATAGCTGTGCCTGACTCTTGAACTCAGAACCTTGGGAACTCTGCGTCATGGGGGAATTGGACAAGTAAGTATGCTCAGATTTGCCCTTCCTGGTGGGTTATATGGCACATGCACTATATTCTCTGTTTGCTGCTAAGTTAATACAGAACTTTCAAAGTTAGTTCATAATAACTTAGAGTTGGCACAATGTAATGATAAAAAGTCTGGTTGCCTGAAGGGCCAGAACGACTGATTGGCGACTTAGCGGAGGCTGAGCTAGAATACATGAAAAGTTCAAGCAGACAATCCCTTTATCTCTTTCAAGAAGGTTTTCGAGTGAGTTGCGGGGTTAGGGAAGAGCCGTGAAGAACTACATTCACTCACCTGGCTGCCATGTGTCCATGAACACATGGTCCTTATAGGTCTTTTGTATTAGTTTTTCCTGATCTCAGATGAGTAAGTATCTTGAGATAGAAGAGCTGAAGCAATAGGTATCAAAGCCGGAGACCCATCAAAGCCATCAGAGGAGCCTCCCACCAGCAGCTGGACTCGGTATCCACAGCAGCGGAGTCCCTCAGGTGAAAAAACAGAACAAAAACCAAGGAATCTGCTTAACCCAGCCCAGTAGTGGAGTGACCTACCATCTGAGACATAGTGCCCAGCAAGGTGCCAACCACTTGAGCTCTTGTGTAGACACATTTGTTTGTATGTATTTCCCCCATTAGACTGTGAGCTCCTCGAGGTCAGGGACTATCTCTTGCCTTTCTTGGTATCCCAAAAGCTCAGCACAGTGCCTGGCACATAGCAGGCACTTAATAAATGCTTATTGGTTGACTTACTGAGTGAGGAAGTAACTTATTGATCACCAACGATGAGCCCCATAGCAAGACTGCTGGGAACTCCAAGAAGGGAGAAAAGGACTCCCAGGGCTAGGAGTCATGATGTACCCTCATCCTAATTGTACCCCTGACTGAGGGTCTCTTTACTTTTGTGCTTTAAGTGGGAGCCCACTCTCCCCAGAGACCAAGCGTGTGCAGAGGGGAGAAGGCACCCCTAGGCTGGGGGATATTTTTTGTAGCTTCCATCCTTGCTATACCCTCTCAGTAAATATCCCTTTATAAAAGCCAATCAGTATCGACTAGCTGATTGATATTGGGGTGTATGTAAGACAGAGATTCATGGGTGATAGCACCAGAGAGCCCAACCCCTCAGGGCTGCCCCCTAGGACTCTAAAGGGGAAAGCAGTCCTTACTCTGTGAGATACTACATTGCTAATCCAGCATGAGTAGGAACATGGTCCCAGAAGAGTTGCTGCATCAGGTTTACCCATGAAGAAACTCCTAAGACTGCAAACATCTGTTTTCTAGATCACTAGCGTCTGACTTCTACTCAGAAAAGGAAAAGGAAAAGCAGACAAGGGAATTAAGGAAGTGGAGAGCCAGAAACTTGCCCCTACCAATGAAGGCCACTTACCATATGCTTCTCCTACAAGTTTGGGGCAGGGATGGGGAAATCCCTTTCCCTGCCCCCTCTTGCTACACAGTAGTATAGAAATTCTAGTCCAGAGGCTAGTGTGGCAGGAAAAAAGGGAAGTAGATGTAAGGGATGAGCCATTTCATAGACTGACCTTATAGACGACAACTATGATGCTGATGGAGAGAGGACCTCCTCCGATGAATCCATCCTCCTCAGCCTCAGCCAACCAATCAGTCATCAGGAAACTCACCCAAAAAGATGTCAGTCTACAAACCCACCGATGTAGGAGAGACCCTTTAGGAAAAAAAAAAATAGTCCGTGTCCTATAAAATCAACAAGTTGGCTGGGGGTTGGGGTTGGGGGGAAACTCACCCATTGGATCAGTGGCTACTCTCACCACCCCCATTACAGTTATTTATTGTTTTCCCCTGGGCTCGGGGAAATAATTCACAGTAAGAGAGCCTGGCCAAGCATCTCTACATGTGAAATTCATTATGCATCATTCTGAGTTGTGGTCAGAAGCCATGCTCTATGACAGAAGCACGCTATCTGCCCACTTCCTGCTTCATCAGTGCTCCTCTGAAATCGCGCCTGGTCATTGATTGGTCAGAGCCCCTGAGTCTCTCCAGGTGGCTCTCTTCAGAGTGCCAGTGTCATTGTGTAAATTGTTCTCCTGGTTCTGCTTACTTTGGCGTGCTTTGCATCAGTTCAGGGGGGATCTTCCCACTTTCCTCTGATACTTTCCATTTGGTCATTTCTTATGGTGCAATAATAATTCGTTACATCCATCGAGCCATTTCCCAATAGGTGACTACCCACTACAAAAGGGCAGCTCTGATTATCTTTGTCCACATGGCTCCTTTTCCTCTTTTTTTGAGCTCTTTGGGGCATAGCTTAGTAGTGGTATCGCTGGGTCAGAGGGCATACACAGGTTAGTGATTTGGTATATTTCCAAATTGTTTTCTACAATAAACAAAAAAGAACATCTGTTTTCTCGTTTGACCCTTACAACAACCTTGTAGGGTAAGTACTATTATAAAATTATCTCCATTTTTTCAGATGAGAAAACTGAGGAAAGGAGAAGTTAAGCAATTCACCCAGGGTCACAAAAACAATAAGTATATCAAGTAGGGGATTTGAACTCAGGACTTATGTTCTATGCTAAGAGCCAACTAGATGCTGACCTAATCCCCACCAACAACACCCCTTTAGATACCCATCACAAAGTAATATTGACAGTTCTTTAGTTTTAATCTGAATGAAGAACCCTTGTCTTTAGCTACCAGTTTAAGCCTTTTTGCATTATTCTCAAATCACCACAGGAAGGGCTCCTCCCTCAAGTCATTAGGGTCTTGATCAGACTAAGAGAAGGAAGCCATCTTTGATTAACCAATTCACGATTAATACAAGTGTTATAAGTTCACTATTGATCAAGCTGAAAGAAGACTCCCTGGAGGGAATGGCCGAAGAAGAATGGAATGGGGGCACGTAGGTGGCTCAGTGGATAGAGTACCGGCCCTGAAGTCAGGAGGACCTGAGTTCAAATCCAGCCTCAGATCAAACACTTGACACTTACTAGCTGTGTGACCCTGGGGAAGTCACTTAACCCCAATTGCCTCACCAAAAAGAAAAGAAAAAGAAAATGCCCAGAGTGAGAAGGTGGAATGTCTTGTGTGGAGGTACACCAAGACAGCCAGCTGCCACTGGATTGTAGAGAGCATGGGGAAGAATAACATGTAAGAAGACTGGGAAAGTGTGAGTGTATATGGTGTCAGGGAGAGGGCAGATTACAAAGGACTCTAAACTCCAAATAGGGGATAGAGGTAATAGGGAGCCCTTGGAGTTTACTGATGCTTAAGAGTGAAGTTTGGAAATATGTCTCTGATAGAAGGGAGGGCAGACTAGGGGGAGGGATATTCATAATGCATACCATCTTGGGATGGGGGGAGGGGAAAATTTGAAACTCAAAATCTTGTGGAAGTAAATGTTGAAAACTAAAAATAGATAAATTTAAAAAATAAAATAAAATAAAATAAAGAAATCCATCTCTGGCAGGCTTGTGCCCAACGTACATTGCACAACCAGCACATTGCACACTTGCAAGAGAGAAATGAGAGTAGGCATCAGCAGCGGAATGCGTAGAAAGACACATTGGGCCAGGAAGAAGCTTAGAGACCCCAGCCATGACTGAAGGGAACCCGGGGAAGCCGGGCCCGCCAGAGATGCTCCAATCCTGGAGCAGAGACAGAGACCAGCAAAAGGAATCTCCAGCTTCTGAGACTGCCAAGCACTGGGAATCTCACTGGGTTGGCAAGCAGGGAAACAGATTTTCCTTTTAGTCCATGAGTCGGACTGGGAACAATGCTTCTCCGCCACTCCTTTTCCACAACCCTGGGGGGAAGGCTTCTGTCCAGCTGCCCCAACGTGCTGGGAGGGCAACAGGGAGGAGGGAGAAGAGATGGTTGGAAGGGACTGTCTCCAGGCACAAGCGTTTAACCGAGTCTTCCTTATTCTACCTATGATCACAGTCATGCCTGGCATATTATTTGGGTATATTGTTGTCGTTTAGTCATTTTGGCCATGGCTGACTCTTCGTGACCCCATTTGGGTTTCTTTGTTTTTTTATCCCATTTGGGATTTTCTTGACAAAGATATTGAAGTGGTTTACCATTTCCTTCTCCAGCTCATTTGACAGATGAGGATATTAAGGCAAACAAGGTTAAACGATCTGCCCACCATGGTCACACAGCTAGGAAGCATCTGAGGGCAGCTTTGAGCTCGTGTCTTCCTGATTCCAAACCCTGTGCTCTATCCACTGCGCCACCTAGCTACTCTTTTATTAGGGGGTGCACCCAGAGAATTTTATTTAAGGCCAACATTTACTGATTGAGTATTCACTCAGTCTTAATGTACATTTTTATTTGTCAAACCAAAGTATCCAAAACTTAACAAAACTAGTCTGATTTTTTTCAATGAACAACTAAGCTTTACATACAAAATACAAACTTTTAAAGTGAGGTGCAATTACAAAACTACAAAAAATAACAATTTTTAAAAAGATGTGCCCATGGGGATCATAGGCTGCTAAGTCTCTGAATTTATGAATACGGTGGGTAGTGAACGAAATAAAAAGAAATCCTCGGATAGCATGTGGGCTCCAACCAATTATTCAATCAACAGGTTTTTATTGGATACCTACCATGCATCCAGTACTGCGCTAGGGGCTGAATATACATGAATATAAAATGAAGCAGTATCTGTCCTCAAGAGGCTTACTTTTATCCAGGCCAGCAGATTTTATATCTCAAGATTGTGAGCAAATGCCATTTCCTCCCCCTGATTAATTTTGGACCTAGTCAGCAAGGTGTTATCAAAACATTAGCATCCCTGAAATACAGGCATGCTGGTGTATGCAGGGGACCAGCCTAGGTAGATTTCTTCTGAATGATCACCCTCTCGTGGCCAATAGAGAAACTGCAGCCTCCTAGGAAAGGGCTATCTCCCAAGTAGGTTAGAGAAACCCATTTACAAGGCTGGTGGCTCCGGTATAGCACCACCTAGTGGGGTAACTAGATATTGCAGTTCTTCCTATTAGTAATAATAGCTAGCTTTTAAATTTGCAAAACACAATAATGATAAAATTAACATTTATATAGTGCTTACTATGTGGCAGGCACCATGCTAAGCGCTTTACAGTTATTGTCTCATTTTTATCTTTGCAACAATCCTGGGACGTAGGTGCAATTATTATCCTCCTTTTACAAATAAGGAAACTGAGGCAATCAGAGGTTAAGTGACTTGCCAAGGGTTTCACAGCTAATAAATGTCTGAGGCCAGAGCTGAACTCATGTCTCCCTGACTCCAAGTCCAGTCCCCTATCCATTTCACCTCCTAGCTTCCAGTCACTCTTGGTTTTCTGAGGGCTTAAAGGAAAGCAATACTCAGGTCACACAAACCAAGGGTCCCACTGTATAGACACGTAAACCCAAAATAATTTGATGGGGATGGGGGAAAATATCAGAAATCACTGGGGGTATCAGAGAAGATTTCCTAAAGAAGGTAGTGCTTGAGCTTTGAAGGTAGGTTTTATTTTGTGTTACTGTTTAGTCATTTTTCAATCACATCCAACTCTTCATGACCTCACTTGGGATTTTCTTGGCAAAGATATTGGAGTGGTTTGCCATTTCTATCTCATTTTACAGAAGAAGAAATTGAGGCAAACAGGGTTAAGCTACTTGCCCAGGATCACACAGCTGCACCTACATGAGGCTGGATTTGAACTCATAAAGATGAGTCTTCCTGACTCCAGGCCCAGGACTCTATCCACTCCAGTGCCACCCAGCTGCCTTACAGGAAGGTAGAGATGCCATAAGGCAGAGCCAAGCGAAAAAGGCATTCAGGTATGGGGGCCGCCAGTGCAAAGGCACGAAAAGAGATGGAGTGAAACCTTTCCAGGTAGGTTGGGGCAAGATTGGCCAGGGTGTTAAATATGAAACTCATCCTGGGGTTATAGAGAGCTAAGTTTCTTGATGGACGTGGCTGGACAAAAACAGTGTCAAAGGTGAGACTTGAACCTGACTCGAAGTCCCTCACTCAGAATCATGGAATTTGAGAGGCAGAAGGGACTTCAGTAACCCTGATTCCAGGCTACTCCCAAAAGGAATCCCAGCTACAACAAATCTGCTGAATGCTCGGTCATCCAGCCCCCCCCCCCCCCCCCCCCGTGGAAGGCAGCTCTCATGACTTCAAGTCTAAATTTGCATTTTTGTGATGTATAGCCATCGACTCCTGTTCTTTCCTATGGGGCCAAGCAGAGCAAGGCTGATCTTTCACAAATGCTTGAAAAAAGAGCTATCATGCACCACCCCCATTCCCCTACCTCCCAGTATTCTCTCAGCCTGAGGACCTCCTCTGGACACTCTCCAGCTCATGAACACCCTTCTTAAACTGTACCACCCAGAAATGAGCACAGTACTAGAAATGTGTTCTGTCTAGAGCAGAGGACAGAGAGCCTGGAAGCTTTGCCCTTCTCCATACAGCCAAGATCACAATAGCTCTCCTGGCTTCCAACCTGTGGATTTCTATTGAGCTTGCAGTCCCCTCAGAACCTCAGCTCTTTTTCTGACAAACTGCTTTCTAGCCCTATTTCCAGCATTCTGTTTGTGAAGTTGATTTTTTGAACCCAGTTGTAAGACTTTCCATTAACCCCTAGTGATGAGATTCTTTTTGGAGTCTAACTCTATCATCCAGGGCACTGAGTTGGCAATCACTGCCAGCTTCATGTCATTTGCAAATCTGACGCACAAATTTTATCAAGTCGTTGATAAGAATGTCAGATAGCACTGGGCCAAGCCTAGACTGGAGAGACCTCCTCACCCACTCAAGACAGTTTATCTATCTAATATCTATCTAGTGGTATAATTGTCTTATCTCATCTCCCCATCTTCTCCACAATACTAGTATGAGCTACTTTATCAAGAGCTTCGCTAGAATTGAAGCAAATTCTCCCGACAGCATTCTCCTCATCTACTCATTTCATCATCCTGCCAAAAAAAGGAAATGAGATTAGTCTGGCATGAGCTGTTTTTGATGAGCCATGCTAATTCTTGGTAACCCTCACTTCCCATTCTAGGTATGCACTAACCATCCCTTTAATGATCTGCTTTAGAATTTTCCCAGGAATAAAAAGCAAGCTCTCACAGGCTCAGTTCTCTTCCTGCTCTGCCCCACTCTTTCATGGGTATGCTTCAGAGAGCTGCAAAGCAAGGATCTCATGAAAGCGAACTGAGAGCTGACATTTATAGGATGGGCTCTTGTTTTTACTCTGCAAAGCAGGTTATGAAAGAATTGTTTTTCTATTTTACAGATGATGGAACTGAGGTCGAAGAAGCAAAGCAGGTTGCCTGAAGTAAGGATCAAAGGCAGGATTTAAATTGAAGAAGCCAGACTGAACAGAGGATAGAGCATGGGGCCTGGAGTCAGGAAGTTTGTCATTGGTCAGTCATTTTTCATCTGTACCTGACTCTTCATGATCCCATTTGGGGTTTTTTGACAAAGATATTAGAGTGGTTTGTTATTTCCTTTTCCAGCTCATTTGATAGATGAGGAAACTGAGGCAAACAGAGTTAAGTGACTTGCCCAGGATCACACAGCTTTTAATTATCTGAGGCCAGATTTGAACTTACAAACTCGAGTGATCCTGACTCCTAGTCCAGCACTCTATCCACTGAATCACCCAACTGCCCTGGATACTTACTAATTGAATTTTGTTGTGAGTGACGCATCTCTCTACCAGATCCTTGCATTATCTGTTCTTTAGGTGGCCTCTTGAGTGGCTAGCCAGGTGCTAGGAAGCTGAGGCCACAGGGGCTGACAACCTTCACCAATCCCTATCCTTTACCTGCCCTCCCACTTTGTCCTGGGTTCACTGCTCTGGGATTGCCTGTGTCTCATTAGAAGAACTAGGATCCATAGTGCTTCACTTCTACACACGCACACACCCCTTCACGTGCCCAGGAAGCAATTCTAGTTTTGGCTCACAAATGCTTTGGGTGGCAAACAAAAAGGCACTTTAACTACGAACGTCAATTAAGGAGGGGACAGACAGGTTTATTCCCGCACAGAAAAGAGAAGGCTGCAACAAAGACACATGGAAAGATTAGAACAGAATTCAGTAACTTATCAGTATTGCTGCAATCATTTGAGAGGCTAGTAATCAAACCTCACTGGAACAGTCACAGTTTCTTTTTTGAAGGCTACTAATTAGCCATTTTACACAAAGCTCACCATGTCTATCTCTTCTCTCTGTCTCTGTTTCTCTGTCTCGTGTCTGCTCGCTCTCTCTCTCTCTCTCTCTCTCTCTCTCTCTCTCTCTCTGTCTCTGTCCCTGTCTCTCTGTCTCTCTCTCTCTGTCTCTCTCTCTCTGTCTCTCTCTCTGTCTCTCTCTCTCTGTCTCTCTCTCTGTCTCTCTCTGTCTCTCTCTCTCTCTCTCTCTCTCTCTCTCTCTCTCTCTCTCTCTCTCTCTCACTCTATCCCTCTTCCTTCCAGCAGGTCTGCTTCTGATACTATCACCACCCCAGTGGCTCCAGGAGCCTGGCTATTTGTGTTCCTAGAAAGGAAAAGTGCTAGCTGCCTTTCGAGATCTCTTTTACCAAAGGACAGAAGACATAAACGCACACAGGTGATGGTCCCATCCTAGATGTAAGCTTGCCTAGCAGGTCATGAGCTTCATAGCTTGAGGCCAGGCAAGGAGATGCAATTCCAGTCTTGGGGACCCTCAACACTCCAGAGCTCAGTGGCATCCTCATACCTCCAGGCCAACAGAAAGAAGAGACCTGAGCAGCTAAGATTGCCTCTTTAGCATATTCACGAAGTTCTGGCTCAGAAACCCTTACAGGGTGTCACTCAGGGCAGGCAATGGAGCCCAGCTGAAGCAGCTGGTAGCCTGAGGGAGAGGCAGGAGGTAGCATTTGCCAGGTAGGTCAAACCCCTACCACCACCTAGACAACCATCTCCCCTCAAGAGCCTGATGGAGATGGCCCAGGACCTTAAACCTAAGACCCTTGGCAATAGTCACATTAAAGAATGACGTTAAAGAAGAGGTATGACTATGGGCAGCTAAGTGGCACTGCAGTGGATAGAATGCAGGGCCTGGAATCAGGAAGGCTCATCTTCTTGAGTTCAAATTTGGCCTCAGACACTTAGTAAATGTGTGCCCCTGGGCAAGTCACTTAACTTTATTTGCCTCAGTTTCCTCTTCTGTGGAATAAGTTGGAGAAGAAAAAGGCAAACCACTCCAGCATCTCTGTCAAGAAAGCCCCAAACAGAGTCACGAAGAGTTGGACACGACTGAAAATGCCTGAACAACATTACCACTACCCTAAGGACCATGAGACTTTTCCATGTGACTCACGGTTGATATCTTTCATTTTTTTCTTTTTTTTTCCTTTTCTTTTCTTTTTTTTTTTAGGCAATTGGGGTTAAGTGACTTGCCCAGGGTCACACAGCTAGTAAGTGTCAAGTGTTTGGTCTGAGGCTGGATTTGAACTTAGGTCCTCCTGACTTCAGGGCCGGTGCTCTATCCACTGCACCACCTAGCTGCCCCCAGTTGATATCTTTCAGATGAGTTTTTCTCCTTGTTAGATGGGAGTTCCTTGGGAGCAGGGGCTGTCTCTGCTTTTCTATTTGTACCCCCAGGAATCTGCACATAGTCAGCGTTCAACAAATGCTTTATGTATCGGTCCATCTCATGACTCCTAAATCTGCACTCTGGGATGCAGAAGTCAGGATACCGGCCCTCGTTCCAAAGTGGGCATGCCTGAAAGCTGTCCCACCCCAGCACCCACGTACTTGACAGGAATGCCAACTGGCCATTCTCCAAGACGGAGAAAGGAGAAGAGGCCCAAGGGTGCTCTGCCTGAGACAGGGACCTGCTGGGAGCTGTCCGCCCTTCATTCTGCATTAATCTGACTGCATTTGATTGCCAAGAATCCTTGACAGCCTCAGCCCATACTCCTGGCCCTAATTCCCAGCGCGTTCTGTTCTTCCTAGAATAACAGCTGGCATTCCTGTAGAGCTCTCAGGTATGTGACTTTAGAAGTCCTCTCATTTCAGCCTTACAACATCTCTGTAGGATGTTTTTTACTTTTTACAGATGGAGAAACTGAGGCACAGTTAATGACTTTCCCAGGGTCACACAGCTAGTGAGTACCTGAGACAGGATTAGAACCCAGCTCTTCCAGATCCTAAGCCTCTAGATCAATAGCCTCCAAATATTTGAGTCAGTCCAAAAGCATTTATTAAGCACTTACTATATGCCAGGCACTGGGGATATAAAGAAAGGCCAAAAAAAAAAGCCATCTCTCTGCCTTCAAGGAGGTCATATTCTGATAGGGGAGACAATAGGGAAATCCCTAAGGACATATGAGATGTGTACAGAGAGACAGAGACAGTTCAAATCCCACCAAGGAGGTGAGAGGCTGTTGTAGTCCCGAGGAATGTTTCAGCACAGGAGGCGGTGCCCTGGAGGAGGGGTTCTGCCTGTGCAGCTGCTGCTGTGGGTGCCCAGGTTGCAGTTAGGTTACGAGGGGAGAGGTTGGTAACTTGCCCAGCCGTGGGATGCCAGCGATAGGAGGGGCGTGGAGGACTGTTGGGCAATATTGGGTGAAATAGGACAGAAGCCTCCAGATTGGCTGGTGCAGTGGGGTGAGACACACGACCCGTCTTCCTGCTCTCCAATTGGGCAGCCTTGGGGGTCATGCCAAGGCGCTGCAGGCCTGCGGATGGGGCCCCTGCTCTGGGGGATGGTGAGTCTCGGGGTGGGAACAGAATAGGAGCCATTTCTAGGACAGTCTAGTTTCCAAAGGGCATCCGCTGGTGTCTCAGTGCCCAAGCGTGTAAGATAAGCACCAGACGAATGATTTCCTCCGCCTTACAGAGGAGGAAACTGAGGGTCAGAGGGGACAAGGTCACACAGCCGGCAGCCCAGTGTCTCTATCAGTGTGCAGTTGCCTCTCCTCACGTTTGTACCTGAACATCATGACCCAGTCAAGCTGCCTTCCTTGAAGCCTTGTCTGGAGTGCTTCAGGAAGCTAGCCGTCAGTGTTCCTGCTGGCTTCGAGCACCCCCCTCCTACAGGAAGCCTTCCATGATCTCCCTCTACTCCTACGCCTCCATAACACTGTTTGAGGTAATCGGTGACTTGCCCAGGGTCACACAGCTAATAAGTGTCTGAGGCTGGATCCGAACTCAGGTCCTCCTGACTTCAGAACCAGTGCTTTCTCCACTGCACCACCCCCTCCCCAAATACTGTGTTGCATTTATCCCCAATAGAGACTGAGAGGATACATGGCAAGTAGACAGGGAGCCAAGTTCGAGACCCACATTGGCTGGGTCACACGGGAGAGTGACTTTACTTCTCAGGCCACACCTACACTCTTAAACAGCATTAAAAGTGTTGCCATTCCTCACCAAAGCAGCCTATACTAATGCGGTCACAAAGCCGGCCTGAACGCAAAATCTAGTGTTTTCTCATTTGTGAATCTTTTGTATCCCCTGGTAGAATGGAAGCCCCTTGAGGGCAGGGACTGTCTCAATTTTGCCTTGGACCTCCCCACACTGGGCCTGGCATACAACAGGCACTTACTAACTGCTTGTAGGCGCTACACTGATTGATTTCTATTTGGCTCCCAAAGCCCTCATCTGATGCCTCTCTGTGCTGTGACTTCCACCCTGGGTTTCCTAAGTCCCAGCAGGCAGGCCCTCTTCCCATCTGGGGCCAGCGGCTGACTGTGACGGTCAGTCATTGCGTCTGCTGCCTGGGCACGAAGGTCAGGACCCCAGCCACTTTCAGAGTCAGCTGCGTATGCCTCTGCGGCCAGGGTGAAAGTGCAGGACTGAAGGATTGTGTAACCCGTCGGTGCGGGCTGAATGAGCCAAACTTGGAGATCCCTCGGAGCCTGGAGGCTTCGTTCCATGATTCTAACGTCTAAATCTAGGGATTCTAGGACTTCTGTAATTGGCCATCCAACAACCATTGAGGCAGTCTTGGGTGCAGGGAATGCAAAAGCAAAGAGGTCTTAGCTCCTGCCCTCAAGGAGGTTACATTTGAATGGGAGAGACAAAATATACACTGTACATACCACACCCAGAAAGAAAATGCCAAGGGAGCTGGCCAAGTCGGAACTCAGATCAAAGCCGTACATAGCAGGGCTGCAGGGGATCCTGACCTGCCCAGACTCAGGGACAGAAGTGAACCACAGACCACAGGGTTGCCACACTCCTCTGGTCCCTGACGTGGCCTGTGATCAAGGCGAGGCCAGCCTACTCCCCAGGCCGAAGGGACCCAAAGGGCCCGTGTTTACAGCCCCAAACATTCAGTGATCACCAAGACACCAGGAAGGCAGTTTCCATGTCAAGGAAAAAGAAGGTCCTATCATCCCACACAAGCAGATGCTGCCCAAAGACACACACACACACACAGAGACACCCCCAAACCCACTTGAAGAGACACACACAGATGGATGTCATATGGGGCTAGAGATTAGAGTCCACCAATAAGCATCTATTAAGCTCCCACAGCGTCTAAGCACCAGAGATACAGAGAAGCCAGAACAGTCCTTGCTCTCAGGGCTCAAGATCTAAAACAGGAAACATGAAAGAACAGCTATACAGGATCAAGATCAGAACAAGTAAACCAGAAGGCATTTTGGAGGGAAGGCAGGCCTGGCGGAAGACCCAAGAAAGGCTTCTTGCAGGAGGTGGGGTTTTATCCGAGACTTGAAGGAAGTGAGCAGGGTGGCAAGCACCCTCAGCACCAGGGACGGAGACGCTGAGGCCCAGAGAAAGGAAGCCAGTGTCAAGGATCACACAGTTGTGTGGGGCAGACTGACCATCCACAAGCTGTCGGTGTGCCCACTCCCATCATCTGTCCTAGGGCCATTTTGGCTTTTATTGTTCGGCCATTCTCAGTCATGTCTGACTCTCCAGGACCCCAACTGGGGTTCTCTTGGCACAGATACTGGAGCGGTTTGCCATTTCCTTCTCCAGCTCATTTTCTAGATGAAGAAACTTGAGGCAAACAGGGTGAAGTGACTTGCCCAGGGTCACACAGCTAGTAAATGTCTGCAGCCAGATCTGAACTCAGGAAGATGAACCTTCCTGACTCTAGGTGCAGCCCTCTCTCCACTGCACACCAGCATTTAAAGCCCTTCAAATCTGGCCCCAGCCTACCTTTCCAGACTTATTCTACATTCCTGGGGCCACACAGTGTGTAGGGGTGTGTGTGGGGGTGGGGGGGTGGGGGGGTGTTATTGGGTTCTGTTGTAGCTGTGACAAAGAAGCCAATTTAGACTGTCCGTGAGATGGCCCCAAGGTAGACAGGGCGGACCCAAAAGGCAGCTGGCTCCCCCTCTCACAAGCAGAGGCCAGACATCCTCTTTTCGTTCAGGTGTGAGTTGGACTGGACATTGCTGAGATCCTTTCTAGCTCTGAGGTTCTGGGATTCCTGCCTGAGACTCAGCAAAGCCAGAGACCAAAACCAAGGATGAGGCGAGAGGATAATGTCACCTCATACCTGGACTGTTGCAGTGGCTGCTGGGGAGGGGGGGGCTCTGCCTGCCTCAAGGATCTCCCCACTCCAATCCCTCCTCCATTCAGCCCCTAATTTGATTTTTCTGAAGTGCAGATCTGACTACATCGCCCCTACTCAACCATCAGGGCGAGAGGATGATGTCACCCACTTCCCTCCCATCTCCCATTGGGAGGGCCAGGGAAATACCCCCAGGACAGAGTCTGTGACTGCAGCTGCCTTCCTGAGGGCTCCCCCGCAGTCCTTCCCTCTCCCAGTGACAGAACAGCACTATGTCAAGCTCTGGGGCTGAGGAGCTGGCTTTGGGACAACCTCAGCTGTGAGGGAAGGAATTTGAGTTTACCCTCCCCGTGGCTGCCCCAGCCTCACTGCCTGGCCCCAAACTTCCCATGGCTCCCCACCCTCTCACTTGAGAACTTTGTCTCATCCTTTACAGCAGAAGTTTAGGCCGTTGGCTGTGAGCTCCCTCTTCTCCCCTCTTCCGCATCTCCTATCACTGTCTCTTCCACCCCTGCCTCACATGAAGAGGCAGCCTTGCTCCACACCAGTGCCCACCCGCTCCCCTTGCACAGGAGATCCCATTGCATCCCATCTGACGGACTACCCATCTTCCCCATCTCTCTGCCTATTGGCTCACTCCCTTCTGCCTACAAATATGCCCACGTCTCTCCCATCCTCAAAAAACCTTCACTTGATCCTTCTGTCCTCGATAACTATTGTCCTGTATCTCTGCTGCCTTTTGCAGCTAAATGCCTTGAAAGAGCCATCTGCCATAGGTGCCGCTAAGATCTCACCTCTTAACTCTTGACACTCTCCTCCCACCAGCACTCTCTCCGAACTTACCACTTACTCTCCACACATCTCTTGCCAAATCCAATGGCTTTTCCTCAATCCTCATTCTTCTTGACCTCTCTGCAGCCTTTGACCCTGCTGATCATTCTCTTCTCCTTGATCCTCTCTAGGTTTCTAGGACATCCCATCCCTCCCCTCCCCTCCCCTCCCCTCTCCTCCTCTCCTGGTTCTCCTTCTCTTTGCCTGCTCCTTCTGTCTGCTTCTCCAAATCACACCCTCTAACTATTGGAGTCCCTCAGCAGTTCTGTCCTGGCCTCTCTTCTCCTCTCTCCAAGCTACTTCACTTGCCAATCTCATCAGTTTCCATGGATTTAATGACCATCTCTATGCTGACAATTCTCAAATGTAGCTATTCTGCCCCATTCTCTGCTGACCTCCAACTGTTTCTCAGACATCTCCAACTGGACATCCAGTAGGCACCTTCAGCTCAGTGAGTCCAAAACAGAACTCAGATGTCTATGTCCCTAAACCCTCCCCCCGTCCTACCTTCCCTGTTACTGCAGAGAGCAACATCCTCCTCCCTCAGGCTCCCACCCTTGGAGTCATCCTACACGCCCATCTCTCAGCCCCCATGGCCTGCCGATATCACCTTTACAGCCCTTCTCCTATACACCTCCTTCTGTCTTGATGCGTAGGCCCTGCTCACCTCATACCTGAATTATTGCAATAGCTGCTGGTGGGTTTGCTGCCTCAAGGATCTCCCCACTCCAATCCCTCCTCCATTCAGCCACTAAAGTGATTATCCTAAAGTGCAGATCTGACCACATCACCCCTCCTCAGTAAACTGCAGTGGCTCCCTATTACCTCCAGGAGCAAATACAAAATGCTATTTGGCATTCAAAGCCCTTCCTAACCTGGCCCCCTTCTCCCTTTCCAGTCTACTTTTTTTTTTCCCCGAGGCAATCGGAGTTAAGTGACTTGCCCAGGGTTACACAGTTAGTGTCAAGTGTCTTTGGCCAGATTTGAACTCAGGTCTCCCTGAATCCAAGGCCGGTGATCTATCCACTGCCCCATCTAGCTGCCCCCCTTTCTGGTCTTCTTATGCCTTAAATGTCTTGACACATATCCTTGAATCCTGTCTCTTCCTCACACATGACACCCCATCTCTCGGCTGTAGACCGGCTCTGCCTCATGCCTGGAATGCTCTGCCTCCTGGCTTCCAGCAAGTCCCAGTGAAAATCCCATCCTCTACAAGAAGCCTTTCCCAATGCCTCTTCATTCCTGCGCTTTGCCTCTCAGTTTTCCCTATGGATCCTCTCTAGAGCTTTCTTTGTCTGTCTATATATTTGCTTGTGGTCTCTCCCATTAGACTGTGAACTCCCTGAGGGCAGGGCCCATCTTTTGCCTTTCTTTGGTACAGTGCCTGGCTTACAGTAGGTGCTTAATAAATGCTTACTGACTGATTTGAACCTAGAGGGCCAAACTAGGAGCATACAGTGGGTGCTGAAAGAGGGAGAGTTGGGCTTGATGAAAGGAAAAACCTCCTAATCATTGGAGCCATCCCAAGGTGAAGCGGGCTGCATCATCAGGTAGTAAATGAGCTTCCCATCACTAGAGGTCTTCAAATTGACAACCACTTGTCAGAAATGCCACAGAGGGAGATTCCGGTTTGGGTAGACTGGACAAGATGGGCTCAGGGGTCTAGCCCAGCCCAAGACTGTCTTTCTCCATGGTATCCTGGACCTCAATCTGGAATCCACACCAAAGGGTGGGCTCTGAAGATGCCCGTGGGTAGAGGGGAGGGGGAAAGGACAAGGTGGGAGGCAGGGCCAGGTACTCTAAGCCCTTAAGGAAGATGGCCCCATCCTAGGTGCTGCAGGGCATTGTGCTGGCCCAGTTCTAGTGTTTTCAGACTGGAACCTTCAGCCCTCATTTCCAATTTTCTATTCCCTCTGTTTTTCCCCACTTTACAGGAATAAATCATTGTAAGGTTAGTGAATTAAGAGCTGGAGAGACCTTTGGGAGTGATTTTAGTCTACCCCAAGCCCTCAGTTTACAGAGGAGAACAGTGAGGCCTGGGGAGGTTATGACTTCCTGGTGGTCCCCTGGCTAGTCAATGGCAGAGCTGAGACTCAAGCCCAGAACCTGCAGCTTGAAATCCCATTCTTTTTCTGCAACAGTCTTCTTTAGAGAGCAGAGATGGAGGCTTGGTGCCAAGTAGACCATCAGAGCTTGAAGGGATGCAGCCCAGCTGTCCCTCCTCATTTTGCATATGGGGACGAGGCCCAAAGAGGGAAGTGACTTCCCCAAGGTCATACAGTAAATAACAAAGGCAGAACTCAAACCCAGGTTCTCCACTTCTAAAGCCCATGTGCTTTCTGCTGCTCCACCCTGCCCTGCCAGACCCCGGGTTTGGGAGAATATGCCCTGAATTCCCCTAGGGAGGGCAGGCCGACTGAGAAGGGGGCCCGGACACACCACCAATGTCTTAGACATAGTCCAGGATTGCAAAGTGCTTTATTGGCAAGGAGATTTCTTAAAAACAGGAGGTTCCTCCCCAAAGATGGGACAGTGATCATGGGCTGTCCCCTAGGAGAGGAAGGGTGTGAGGACCAGCCCTCTGCAGAGGAAGCTTCCTCCCAGGACCATGGAGAGGGGCAGGAGAGAGG
Organism: Phascolarctos cinereus; assembly: GCF_003287225.1. NCBI lineage: Eukaryota > Metazoa > Chordata > Mammalia > Diprotodontia > Phascolarctidae > Phascolarctos > Phascolarctos cinereus. The sequence goes on from NW_027555847.1 coordinate 718,797,928, forward strand.
GCTGCTGAAAGCGGGGAAGGAAAGAGAGAGGGATCTCCCTCCCAGAGAGCCCCCAGCCCCACACGGAAGGAGTATGTGCAAAGACATTTACCAAGGGCTGGGGCAGGGGAGTGTCAAGGCTTGAGGCTTCCTAAGTGAAGCCTTCTACAGCACCATGATTCCACTTTGTGGGCACACAGTGAGCCCACAAAGCTTCACGGATAAGGCACACATGAGTGTTTTGTGCAGTAGAGGCCAGGCCTCTTAGCTTTCCTGCCCTCCAGGGGAGGACATGGGGAACAAGGACTGAAGGAAGCCAGCTCTGGCCTAGAGTGAGGGCCCTCCCTAATCCCCACCCACTGGGGGCTGGGCCTTAGAGCAGGGCCTGCTCCAAGAGGAGGTCAAGAAAATGACCCAGGTTCCAAAGGATGGGAGGGAAGGCTTGAGATCATCTCTCCTCCTACCCCTAGTCCCTGGGGTGTCCAGTCCCCTACCCCAGGCACCTGCTCACACAACAGGACCAGAAAACCAACTACTTAAAATTAGAGTGAAAGGTGGTCCCAGGGGATGTCCCCCTCATGCATACCTAACAGAGGGGGCACCAGACCAGCCCCCACTGCCATGGGGCAAAGCTTTGGTTTAGCCTTTGGAGACACCAGAACCCCACCAAAGAAGAGGACAGTGGCAGGGGAGTGTCCACCAGCCTGAGCCACAGGGACATAGGTTCCCGATCCAGTCACTAACAGCGGCTCTCCTGGCGATTCTGGAGGACCTCAATGACACTGTCGATGCCATCCTCAGGTACCTGTGGGCACAGGAGGAAGAAGGAAAGAGCACCACAGGCCCTGCTTAAAGGGGCAGGGACATGGGGAGAGCTGGGCTTCCCGAGACCAGTGACCTTCTAGAGGGAAGTGCTGAAGAGCAAATCCTGGGGCACTGCCAGGCTGGGTGACATGAGCAAATCTCTTCATTTCTCTGGGCCCATCTCCACCGCTCTAAAACAAGAGGGTAGGATGAGATGGACTCTGAGATCCCTTCTAGCTCCGTCTGTGACGTGCATGCCCTGCACTGGTCCTGGGGCCGAGGGGTAACTTAGGCCCAGGAGGGCCTGGCTTTTGGGAAGGGGTAGACACTCACCAGGGCATGGTCAAAGTTGAAGGTACTAATGTAGTAGGCAGAGATGTCCGCAGCGGCCAGGGGTCCCGCGATCTGGGCCACAATCCCACACTCATCTGGGACAAGGAGAGAAGGGGAAGGAAGGAGGTAAAAGGAAGGCAGTGGGAGCTGGCTTCTCCTTAGGTCTCCTAGGCGGACCGGATGGAAGTGGACGGGAAGCCCACGACACTCCCTAGCTTTGTCAGGGGAGGACGGCCCCCGAGCCACTCTGAGACCTGCAGGCGGTGGGAGCCTAGACAAGTCTCTGCGACTCAGTTTTCTGCTCTGTAGAATGCGGCGGGAGCACTGCTTCAGCCAATGAACCTATGAAGGCTGACGGTTCCTCCACTCCTCAGCACCTCTCAAGTGCACCTTCAGAATGCAAGCTCCCGGAGGGTAGGGGCTGATGCATTTGGATCAGCCAAGCACCGTGTAGGTAGTGTTTCATAAATGCTTACTGAACTGAACTCAAAGCATCTGAATTCGACTTCTTCCACATCCTTGCTGAGTGACCCTGGGCCAGTCACATTCCTCCTCTGGAAAAATGAGACAGCTAGCTTTGACAACCTCCGTTTGCCTGGCCCTCGTCCCCCTTTCCCGACTGATACCCAGCAGTCCCCTCCCCCTATATTCCGACCAAATGGTCTGCGTTCCCCAAGCCTCATATCTCTCCCTGCCCCAGCTTTGCCTTTCAGAAATCTCGCCTTTCAGGGCAGCTGGGTGGCGCAGTGGATAGAGCACCGGCCCTGAAGTCAGGAGGACCTGAGTTCAAATCTGGCCTCAGACCAAAGACTAGCTGTGTGTTTACCCCAATTGCCAAAAAAGAAAAAAGAAATCTTTCCTTTCTCTGATGTTTCTTTAGCCCCATTGTCACCTCCTCCCCACATGTTAGAACCCCCACAACCTTGAAATCACTTTGGATTTCGTACATCTCTGGTGTTTAGCAGCTATTCCCCAGCAGAATGTAAGCTCCCTGAGGGCAGGAACGGGATCATTTGTGTGGCTGTAGTCTCAGGGCCTGGCACATAGTAGGCACTTAATGTGTGCCAAGTTGAATTGCCCAGGGCCATTTACCATGCTGTCTCTGGTCCCACCTGCTCCCACTCCACCCCCAAATGGACCGAGCTGGCCAGGGACCTCAACCCAGACCCAGGGCTGCCAAAGATGAAAGCCTCAGGACCTTTGCCCACCCCTATTATGGTCCCAGGGAGCTCCCTGGCCAGCCAGGACTAACCGAAGCCCAGGGGCTGGCCCCCGATTCGAACCATTCTCCAGAGTTCTCCGCAGGAGCTAGTGAGCAGCAGGTCACTGGGAAACCTAGGGGCGAGAAGGCAGAGTCGGCACCTCCCCTTGCCCCCTAACTCATCCTCCCTCCCTCCCCAGTGCTGGCGGTGGGAGCCTGGACAAGTCTCTGTGACTCAATTTTCTGCTCTGTAGAATGCGGCGGGAGCACTGCTTCAGTGCTGGGCCAGGTCTCAGGCAGGGAATCGAGAACCATGGCTTCTGGCCCCAACCCTGCCCCTACCTCACTGGGTGACCATAGGTAAGTGACTTCCCCTCTCTGAAAAAGCTTTGTCCTCTGTAGAATGTGGGGGTTAGACTGGGTCATCCTGAAGGCCCTCCCAGCTCTGCTCCTCCAGGTCCTAAGGCCCCATTCCATTCTGTGACTACCACAGGTATGTGTCTCTCTCAAGAGGCCCTGGGATCTCACTGTCACCAGAGAAGCGAAGGACATGGCCTCCCCCCAACCTAGGGTCACAGGGTGGGTTACCTACTTCTTCTGTGTTTCTGCATCCATCACAATAGAGATGTAGCCCTCGATCAGGGAGAAGGCAAAGAAGGGGATGGAGTCAAGGTCCGGGTCATCAGAAGACCCCTCCTTTGAAGCACTGGGGAGGTGAGAAGAGAGAAGGAGGGAGGACAGTCAGCTCTGCCCCCCCCACCATAGCTCCCTCTCCCCTCCGAAAGGGCTGGGAAGCAACCAGGAGCTCAACTCAGTGTGGGGGTGTGCAATAGGTGAGAAAAGGGAGGGGTGATGCTAGGACTGCCTTAGTGACCTTGGGAAAGTCCCTTCCTGCCTTTGTGCCTCAGTTTCCCTATATATAAAATGATCTAAAAGGTCCTTTGCAACTCTGACATTCTATGCTCTAAGGTCCCTCCCTAGCTCTTGACATTTCCTGTTCTAATGTCCCTCCCAGCCCTGATAGTCCCTGTTCTGAGGCTCCTCCCACCTCCAATCTTCCCTATTCTAAGGACCCTACCTGACCTCACTTTCCATGATAATTGCTCTATAACCTTTCCCCACACTGGACCTCAGTTTCCCCCTCTGTAAAATAAAGGAATGGGACCTAAACTTTGTATTTTATGGGACCTAAACTTTGTATTTTATGCCATAAGGTCCCTTCCAGTTCTGAAGTTCTATGATTCTAGAGGTTTGGCTTTCCTTTCCCCAATCTGGGCCTCAGTTTCCCCATCTGGAAGGCAGGGGGAAGGGATGGGAGAGAAGAGAAGGGCAGAAGAGTGGCTTCCAGGTCCCTACCTGTGGGAGTAGAAGAGGACATCCATGAGCGTGGTGGCAATGGCAGGGAGGGTGTCAGGGTCCAGCGTGAGAATGCAGAATCTGTTCTGGGGGCTCTGGATGGGGTGCACAGTGGGGCTGGGGCCTGACTCAGGGAAGGGAGAAGAGACCTGTAAATGTCACCCAGGGCTCAGCCCGGCAGCCTGCTAGGGCTGGGGAGGCGGCTCCCCCTGGTGGCCACACAGAAGGAGCCCTCTAGACAGAGCTCAGGGCATCTCACAGGAAAGGTAAGGGCTTGCTAATCCCCTGGGCCAATCAGCCATTAACTGCAGGATCTTGGAGAAGTCCCGCTTTGCTCAGGACCAAGGCCATCTCCCCTGAAAAGCCAGGCTCACTGTCCCTGCCCCCCCCCGCCTTCTCCAAAGGGTATTTATACCCTCCCCATTAATAATGCCACAGGCGTCATTATGAAAAATAGCATGACTAAAGACCCACCTCCCTCCCTTCCAGAGGTGGGGGGCTATGGGCACAGAACACAGAATCTACTGTTAGACTGGGTGGAGATTGGACTGGCTGGGCTGGACTGGCTCCCCACTCCCCTCCTTGTTACAAGGGCTGGCTCTCCAAAAAAATGTTAAAAATTTAATTAAAAAGAAAAATACCCAAGGGGTTGGCTGAGGTGGGCGGGGGGGGGGAGATGAGTGATAGCAATCATTTTTTAAAGAGGATAACAACGTCACAAGCCTTTGGGAACAGAGTCCAGCCAAACCAGAGCCAGGAGGGGCGAGGGGAGGGCATGGGAAGGAATGGCGTTTCAGCGGCCGTCCCAGGCAGGCGCGGCCCTCCCCCTCTGCCCCTACCCTGGTGGCCCCTCACCCAGTCTGGCTTTGTGGAAGCCGTTGCTGGCATCATCGCAGGCCACCGGCACGGGCTCTCCATCGACCTCCCGGTAGATGGCAAATTCCTGGGACAGAGTATGGATCACCACAGGCAGGTCCTGCTCCCGGACCTGCAGCCCAGAGCGAAGGCTAAGGAGCCACTCAGTTACATGACACCCCCCAAGTCCCCAGCAGACCCACATGGACATACACCATCATACATGTGCTAAACACGGTACACACTCCTCAGCTTGTTCATGCATAGAGTATGTGAGCAGCGACCCTCGAATTCATTCCTTCGTTCTCTCCCCCCTCCCTGTGTCTCTCTATCTCTCTCCCCCTCCCTGTGTCTGTGTCTCTGTATCTCTCCCCCTCTCCCTGTGTCTCTATCTCTCTCCCCCTCTCCCTGTCTATCTCTCTCCCCTTCTCCCTGTGTCTCTCTCTCCTTCTCCCTGTGTCTCTATCTCTCTCTCCCTTTCCATGTTTCTGTGTGTCTCTCTCTCCCCCTCTCCCTGTGTCTCTATCTCTCTCCCCCTCTCTGTCTCTCTATCTCTCTCCCCCTCTCCCTGTGTCTCTCTGTGTCTCTCTATCTCTCTCCTTCTCCCTGTGTCTCTATCTCTCTCTCCCTTTCCATGTTTCTGTGTCTCTCTCTCCCCCTCTCCCTGTGTCTCTGTGTCTATCTCTGTCCCCCTCTCCCCTGTCTATCTCTCTCCTCCTCTCCCTGTCTATCTCTCTCCCCCTCTCCCTGTGTCTATCTCTCTCCCCGTCTCCCTGTGTCTCCCTGTATCTCTCTATCTCTCTCCCCATCTCCCTGAGTCTCTCTGTATCTCTCATCCCCTCTCTGTCTCCCCCTCTCTGTATCTCTCTCCCCATCTCCTTCTCCTTCTTCTGTAAGCACGGGGACCCCACTTGGACTTGTCCAGGAGGTCCCTGGGAAAAGGGCATGAACAGACACGTGCCTGGGGCACGTCTTCTCCCCTCTTGCTTCTCGCACTCCTGCCCCCCAAAGCCTGGCAGAATCGGGCAGACACGAGGCCCTCTTTCTCACCAAGGCTTCGGGGGAGAAGATGCCCCCCACCTCATCTGACCAAAGGACCCAGGATGGGCCCCCCTCCCCCATCCCTGCCAGTCTCACCAGGATGAAGTCTGTCTGGTACGTGGACAACATGAGCACCGAGACGTGGTGCTCAGCCAGGGGAGCTATGACTGACCGCGCGATCTTGGTGACGCCGACGGCCTGAAAATCGGTGGCTGAGCTGCTGTTAGATAGGACGTTGAGCACCAGCCACGTGGCCTCGGCCACCTGCAAGAACTCGGACGGGGGCAGCTCTGCAGGAAAGAGAGCAGGTCAGTACATGAGGGCCAGGGCCTTCCTTCCTTCCTCCTCCTCAGCCCAGACCACAGCGCCACCCTCTAAGGGCAGAATCCCCGCAGTCGGTGTCAGGAGACCTGACTCTAGGCCCAGCCTGCCGCTGATCTCCGTAGGGTCTTAGCCAAGTCACTTCCCTGCTGTGGGCCTCCGGCTCCTCGAGGGCCATAACAATCCCTCTGGGGATATCACAAGGACCCAGCAGTGTAGTACGTGGCATCGGCCAGGGAGTGGCACAGACATGTGAGTCATCAGGGTCCTAGACCAGACAGCTGAAAGGAGCCTCCCCTTTGCTGTCTCCAAGAAGGACGAACTGCTTGGGAAATAGAGGGTCCCCTTCCCGGAGCCTCGGGCCCTGGAGACCAGCTGGTCCAATGCTTCCTTTTTACAGAAAAGGAGATAAGGCCCAGACAGGTCTAGTGACTGGTCCACAGTCACACAGAGAGTTGGTTACAAAGCCAGGATTGGAACCCAGCACCTATGTCTGCAAAGCAAGCAGGTGGCCATCTTGGCAGGGATTTCTGCTCTGGCACCAGTTGGAGTAGACGGTCCTTTCCAGCTCAGTGATCCTAAGATCCAAGCAGTCCCAGCCCATCTCCCCATCCCAGGGTATAAACTGAGGCTGATCCTTTCCAGGAACTGGATCCTGACTCTGTCCCAGGCCTCCGCCTGCTTCCAAGACGGACCCCACGGTTGGGGGCCCAGATGACCCCAGAGAATCCTTTCCACCTCTTCCAGTTCCACGCATCCCAAAGCGAGGACGACACCCTCCTACCCAGGGAAGGGCTAGCCTTCTGTGAAAGGGCTGAGAGAATAGCAGGCCGTGGGAGGAAAGTTCCCAGGCCTGGGTGCCGGCAGGGGTGGCCAGGCCAATCAGCCCGCAGATGGGGCAGAGGGTGGAACCTTGTTAGCGACGTGACACCGCTGACCACAAGAGGGAGCCAGTGAACAAGAGAGGGGAGGCTGCAGCCGCCAGGGGCAGAGGCCACCAATCAAGCTATTTCCCACCCCAGCACTGCCCGCGGCTCTGATGGCACCCTGCCCGACCTTCCTGGTGGAAATGGGAGGGATGGGCCTGAGAGCTGAGGGAGCCAGCCCTGGAGTCAAAGGCCGGCTTGACTTCCCATAGGCTGGGTGACCTTGGACAAGTCACAGCTTTCCAGAACATTTTGTCTTTCGCAAAAGCAGGTGAAGGGAGATGAAAGACCCTTCAAGCTCTAAATCTATGGCCTCACGATCCCCCTAGGAACTAGGCATTGGGCAGGGGGGTGGCCCGGAGGAAAGGAGCCCTGACCCTGCATGGAGGGAAGGGCTCGTGGTAGACGGCCTGAATGCCAGAGCTTGGAGGCACCTCCAAGCCAGAACCAAAAACCCTCTGCAGAAGGTCCAACAAGCAGTCACCCAGACTGTTCTTGAAGACCTCCAGTGACGGGGGGCTCACTACCTCCTGAGGCAGCCCATCCTACTTTGGGACAGCTCTGATGGGAGGAAGTTTTCTTATCTTGAGCTAAATTCGCCCCTCTGCAAATCCCACTCCCGAACTGGGAAATGAGAGATGCACTGAACGCCAGGGAACTGCATGGACTGGAAAGGCTGGGCCAGGGATGGGCTGAGGTCAGAGGTTTCATCCTGAGCTGGGGGAAGGGCCTGAGCCTTCCCTCAGGGTGCCAAGGCACACACAAAAGCTGCCTTTGTTGGCATCAAGGCTGCCCAGGCTGGCTTCCTTCCTCTCAGCCCGAATGGACAGGCCCTGACCGCTCCATGACCGTAGCACGCACACCCCACCCGCCTCAGCATCCCAGGCAGGACAGAGGAGGGCCTGAGCCTAGACACAGCTGGGGCCAAACGAGGAGCCAGCCTGAGCAGCCAGAGCTCGGTGGAAAGAGCCCTCAGTTTGAGTCACAAGCCCTGTGTTCAGATCCTGCTCTGATATTTTATTTACTAGCTATGTGGTCTTAGGAAAGTCCCTTCCCTGGGACTCACTTTGCTCCTCCATAAAATGAGCTTAGAATAGATGACACCTAAATCCCTTCTAGGGGGCACTGCAATGAATACAGCCTCAGATACTGACCAGCTGTGTGACCCTGGGCAAGTCACTTTGCTCTGTTTGCCTCAATTTCCTCATTTGTAAAATGATCTGGAGAGGTAATGAAAACCAGTCCAGAATCTTCACCAAGAAAACCCCAAATGGGGTCATGAAAAATGACTGAGCAACAACAAAGATCCCTTCTATGGCTGACGTCATTGTTCTGAGCTCAGGGAAGAGCTGCCTCTCTCTGCCTCTGGACCCAGAGCCAAGCACCAGCTGAGTGAGTCTGGGCAGCTTGATTTGAACAGAAGCCCCTAGCTTTGATGCTCCAGCTTCCTAGGCCTGGGGCAGCAGGCAGCAGCTGAGAGGCAGCTGGAAGGCGGGCACTGATGGGCACCTCTAGAGGCAGAGGAAAGAAAGTCAAGGAGGAGGAGGAGCCAGAGAGGAAGGGGAAAGCTCAAGGGAAGAGTAGGAGCAGAGCTGAGCTTGGGTTCCCCCTAGCCCCAGCCCCAGGCCCAGGCCAAGGCCCACCTGGACCCCAAGGTTAGGAGGCTTCCCCTTCCCTACAGTTAGAGAACCAGAGGTCTAGCGCTGCACAAGTCCAACCCCCTCATTACACAACTAAGGAAACTGAGGTTCAAGGAGATTATTATTAATAATAACAGTAAAGGCCTGCATTGTTATATAGCACTTTACAGTCTGCAAAACACTTCCTATGTTAAGCTCTTGGATCCTCAAATGACTTACCCAAGGTCACAAAGGTTAATAAATAGTAAGATTTGGGTTGCTGGTTTTTGTTTTTAGTGAGGCAATCGAGGTTAAGTGACTTGCCCAGGGTCACATAGCTAGTGTCAAGTGTCTGAGGCCACATTTGAACTCAGGTCCTCCCGGTTCTAAGGCAGGAGCTCTATCCACTGAGCCACCTTGCTGCACCAGCGGTAGAGCGAGATTTGAACCTAGGACCCTGGGGTTTAGAGTTAGCGGCCTCTTCATGACCACCTAGTCCCAGGGTGGGGAACTTGTGGCCTCAAGGCCACGTATGGACCTCTAGGTCCTCAAGTGCACGGCCCTTTCACTGAATCCCAACTTCATTGCTCGGTTCCGAAGGAACCCCACCCCTGACCTAGTCCAAGCTCCGGGAAAGACACCATGGCTTGGAGAGGTTGGCTGCCCAGGCTGAGCTATGGGTTGGGTTAGATCCAAGGCCTCAATACGCCACCCACCAAGTTGCAGCCTATGGCACCGAATCAGATTCAAATGGAATTGGCAATTACTTCACAAAAGAAATAAAAATACAGCAGAATGGAATCTGCAGCTCTCAAGGATCTTTGTGTTCATTTTGGTGGCCCCGGCTCTATTTGAGTTGGCCACCTCAAGAGGACCCCTGAAAATGACTCTCAGTGACACTGGGAGTGCCTTACTCTCTCCAGGTCCCATAGCCAGTGAATGGCGGTACGATTCCAACCCAGATCCCCAGGCTGCCTCCAAAGCATGCATGTGGCTGGGCAACCTGGGGTTTCTTAGAAGATTCGCCAGCTCTGGCCAGGCCTTGGGGGTGAGAGGGACCAAGCTGGGGAAGACAGGAAAGGCAACCAAGGTATCTCTCACCCAAGGTCAGCGAGCTGGTATGCCAGAGGAGACCTGTGGTTCATTACTCCCCTCTTAGCTCACAACATCCTCCCTGGGCCCTTCCCAGAATGGCCCAGAAACCCTCCCCCCCTTCCTAGACTCAGTCCCATTCACTCACCAAACAATCCCCATTTATTAAGCATTATGCTAAACACAGGAAAGGAAAAGAAAGGCTCCTGCCCTCGGGGAGCTTACATTCCCAGGAAAGGAGACATCAGGTAAATAATCAAGCAAAGTATTCACCCCACCTCCTCTCACCCTCAACTCTCCCAAAAGAAAGGGCCTTCCCTACCCCTCCATACATGGGAGGCATAACCTAGCCAGGTGCTTCCGCTGTAGCCCCAGGCCCAGCATGGGCCCATCCTTCCAGCTCACAAAAGCAGCCCAGGAAGCCTTCCTAGATGAAGGAGGCCAACTGGTAACTGAGATGGGGAGGAAGGACAGGGCAGGAGACTGTGGTCAGGAAGGAAGACAGCTAACGGGGGGGGGGGGGGGGGGGGGGGGAGGGGCGGAGTGTGAATTCTCTCTTTCCTCCTTTCCCTCAGTGGGCTCTGGACCAGGCCTCCCCACTAGCTTCGGAGCAGGGCCCCAGGGACCCCAGTCTTTACACTGCAGAAGGCTAGAAGACAATTCACAAGAATGATAAAATGGACCAGACCAAACATTTAGATCCTCCCCTAGCAAGGCAAACATCAGATGCAGAAAAAGTCAACTATACTAGTTTTTACAGTAACTGGAAAGAGAGTCAATGCCCATGGCTAGGTGAAGCTAATATAGTAAAAACGGCAATAGTAACAAAATTGACTTGCACTGTCGAAGTAGCAATGGATACAATACATTTCCATGGCTGGTAGTTCTACCTCTTGAAATAACTTTGTTTTGCTTTGCATTTACTTGTCTGTGTACATCAAATGAGATATAAAAAAATACTTTGTGGGGCAGCTAGGTGACAGTTATGGAGAACCAGCCCTGGAATTAGGAGGACCTAAGTTCAAATCTGTCTTCGGACACTCACTAGCTGTGGTACCCTGGGCAATTCCCTTAACCTCAATTGCCTCCCCCCCCCAAAAAAAAAGGAAAAAGAAAAAAAGAAAAACACTTTGCCAACCTTAAAGAGATATACAAACACTAATTATCATTATTATTATTGTTAATCCCCCACAGTAGAATATAAGCTCCTTAGAGGACAGATATTTTATTTTTGTCTTGGCAACCCCAGTGCCTTGAATACAGTAGGTGCTTAATAAGTTTAACGAATTACTACTACTTTGCAACAAGTATATAGAAAAGATCAAGAGGACCTGGGTTCAGATCTCAGCTCAGCCACGAGGTCTCATGCCCTATGAGACCTTAGGCATGTCACTTTTCACGTTAGGGTGTCTGTTTCCTCATTTGTACACAGAAAGGTTGGTACCAGATGCTTCTGAAGTTCTTCCTAACTCTAGATCTTATCAGTCTCCTCTGGCTCGTTTGTGGCCAGTGCCAGGGACTGAGAGCCTGGGCACCTCAGGCCTGTTCCTGGATGAGCTCCTTGTGGAGAAGCCTGGCAGAACCCCAGGGCAAGCAGCATCCCCAAGCACCAGGCCCTGTCTCTGAGGCCACAACAGGAAATAGAAAGAGGTGTGAAGGCAGGCAGCTTCTAGCCCTGGGACCCAGCTCATCAACATATATACAGCCCATGCGTTGGGTCCAGATTTGGAAAATCTTCCACTTCATCTGCCTTGATCACCAGCTAGCTCCCATCTACCTACCCCCCAGAGCTCCTAGACCCTCAGCTGATACTAGACCCTGATTTCAAGAAATGCCACTGTCACCCTGGGAGGTGGCGGTCAGCTATTCTGCTCTCTTCCAGAGGGGGAGGGGGAGTGGGGGGGGGCTCTGAGGACAGCATCAGGAAACAGCAATTATCAGAACCCTCCTGTGCCAATGTGGCTCCTTCCCTCTCCCCACCCCACCCTGGGGGGCACAGGACATGGAGTCCAGGGGGCAACTCTTCTGGTCCAAAGTGCTTTGCACTCCTTAAAGCTATCTATAAATGTGCACTATTATTACTATTTTACCAAGAAGGAAACCACGATCTTGGAAAAGGGAAGTGACTTGGCCAATATCACTCAGCCACAGCAGAGCAGCAGAGCTGGGATCCTAAGGAAATAGGTACAGAGATGAAACAGCCATCACAAGCCTGTCCCAGAATGTCCTGGGCAGTGTCCTGAATGAACATTCGAACATCCAGCCTCGATGGGAGGCTCACCACCTATCCAAGGTGCTTCCAGGGGCAGCTAGGTGGTGCAATGCATAGAGCTCCAGCCTTGGAGCCAGGAGGACCTGAGTTCAAATCCAGCCTCAAACACTTGACACTTACTAGCTGTGTGACCTTGGGCAAGTCACTTAAACCCGACTGCCTGGCCAAAAAAGCCAAAAGAAAACAAAGAAACCAACCTGGTGCTGCCACTCCCCTCTGGAACAGCCGGGGCAGGAACCCAGGTGCTGCCCATTTCACTGGGCTCTGCAGCCTCCATCCTTCTCTCCTGTCCCAGGCCCTGACCACCTGTCTTAAGCATACTGATAAGGGTGTCTGCCTGGCACATACAGGCAGTCAAGGGGTGCCCCTTGGCAGGGTCTGGAGGAAGAGGGACTGAGGAGACCAGGGGAGAAGCCAGAACCCAATACCTTTGTATCCTTCTTCATCCAGCATCAGAGTGTAATCTTCTGGGGTTTCTGTAAGGCTGAAAAACTTGCACCTAAGGAGAAGGGACTCCCATGAGCCAAGGCAAGGCACTCCCTCATCCCCCTGATCCCAAAGTCCAGAGGCAGAGTGGAAGGAGGGATAGGAAAGGATGGGCCAGACTCAAGGAAAGTGAGTGGACTTTGCCCAGGCACCATTCAAGCAGAACAAATTGGGTCCCCTGGAAACCCTTGCCCATGGGGAGGAGGGGAAGAAGGGGAATGATGGGTACAGGGGGTATCGGCTGTTCCCTAAGCTCCCCCCCCCACCCCGTATCTCCATCCACAAAACCCAGTCCCTTTCCTACTGGCCCGGGGGAAGGAACCACCTAGTAACCAATTTCCCAAGGGCTGGCCAGGGTGACCCCTGCTGGTACTCATCCCTCTGACCCACTGACCCAAAGAATGCTGGAGCTGGGAGGTCCCTTAGACATTAGAATAGCTCACAGGGCCCGACTCCCTCGTTTGACAGTAGAGCAAAGTGAGGTCCGGGGCGGGGGGAGTAAGCTGTCCAGGGCCCCACAGCCACTAAGCTGCCCAGCTGGCGCGTGAACTCGAGCTTCACGGAATGCCCGAAGTCTGCTAGAAAACCACCATTAGGGCTGGAACGTTCAACACCTCCCCCCGTGTATATGTCAAGGCTTGGAACGAGGACAAGTCCAAGCACGCTGGGGGTGGGGGCAGGGGCAGCTTCGGGGCCGCCACCGTTCGCTTTCTGGGCGTCTCTGGGCAAGTCACTACAATCCCTCGGAATCTCAGTGGCCCCTTCTGTAAAGTGGGGATAATAAGGGCCTGCGGAGCTGGCTCGAGGATTAAATGAGGCAGAGGAACGCGGTTATCATCATTCTTATCCCAGAGCCCGGGCTAGGGTGGGAGAGCAGGAAGGGGCTTAGCAGCCGGCCTCAGGGGAGCCCAGCGCTGCCAGGGGGCAGGCAGGGCCCCCACCTCTGGCCTCAGCCTTACCGGCTCCGCTGCCGCAGAAAGAGCAGCTTGACAAGCGGGTGCGTATAGAGCCAGAGTCCCGGGCGCGCGATGCTCAGCACCCGGACCCGGTGCTCCAGAATGTGCAGCTCCATCGGGCCAAGCTCGCCGATCCGCCGAGCCCGGGAGGCCCGGGGGCTGGGAGGTGGCCGCTCGGAGGAGGAGGAGGAGGAGGAGGAGGAGCGAGGGGCCGCCGAGGCGGCTGCGGCTGCGGCTGCGGCTGCTGCTGCCGGGCCCCACAGCCGCCCAGCCAGCCCCAAGGCCCGGTTCCTCCTCCTCCTCCTGCAGCTGTGGCTTCTGCTTCTCTCCGCCCCGCCCCCCCCGGAGCGCTGCGGCCCGCGCCACGCCCCCTCGAAACTCCCCGGGCCATGCCACGCCCCTTCCGAACGCTCGGGTCCAGCCAATACCCAAGCCGAAGTCTCCGGGCCACGCCCCCACTGGCTGGCCCATCTGGAATGGAAGGTGGGGGGAGGTACAAGGGTGAGGAGGCGGGTCCCACGCGTGTGCTGGATGCCCGAGTCCCAGCCACGCAAAGCCACGTCCGGAAACCCCAGGAGGCTAGCCGGGAGGCTGCCGCGGAGTGGAGGGGCCCCGCGAGGGTCTGTCTGGGCAGGTTGGTCCAGGCCACACCCAGGCTGGGGAGATCCAGACTGCAGACGGTGTGGCCGGGAGGGGGGCTCCCGCGCCGGCTCCTTCAGACCCTAAGAACAGTCCCAGAACAGAACCTCAGCTCCTGTTCTCCCAACTTATTGACCCCCGAAAGGCCACTTGGATACAGGATCAATGCGCCCCCCCACCCCGTCTCAATCAGGAGCAGCTATCGAGGTCAGGGGAGGGCTAGGGCCCGCCAGGCACAGGATTCCTCTCGAGAACACAGGCCCACCGCCTCCGCCTCCACCTCCCCCCAACCCTGACTGTGGAACCTCCCTCCCATCCAGAAGCAGAGGTCAAAAGCCCAGCGTCCTTATTTTAGGTGAGGAAACTGAGGCCCAGAATGGGAGAAGGGTCTAAGATCCAAAAAGTACTTCAGCCTTCAAAGGCAAAAGTTGTATCCAGGTCCCCAGGGGCTCTTTCCAGTGTTAATCTCCCTACCCCCTTTTACCATCCTGTAGCTGGTAGGTCTTCCCCATTTTTCCCAGAGCTCAATCCACAGCTGATTCTAAGCGAACTGTGTCAGTGTCATTTATAATGTAAAATCCAGTGGAAGAACCATAAATAAGGCAGTTTGGGGGAGAAAATATGAAATACAAGTTTGTGTTTAGAGACGGACCAGAGGTGGCACGTGGGTTGAGCCTTCCAAGACAAGGGTCCTCCTATTTCCTGGTTAGAGGGAAGGCATTCCAGGGTCTCCCCATCCGTCCAAGGGCAAGGCCAGGAGTATTGAATTCTAGCTCTTTTCACACACAGGGCCACACAGGCCCTCCTTCCCCCAAGAATCTCCCTCTTGCCTACCCACCTCCCAGATCCCTTCCATCAGACCCCAAACTAGGGACCTGGAGCCTAAATGTGATAGAGCCAAGGGAAAACTCTTGACTCCCAGGCCTGGGATCAAATTAATGTTATCTAATCTCCATTAAGCTCCCTCTGCTGGCATCTGATCCCTCTATTCGGCCTTCTCTTGTCAAGCCTCCCAGGATGCAAGGACCTCTTTTCCTGCCCACCCCCACTCGGCAGAGGGCCTTGTCTTTGTACAAAAATGAGATCTTCCTTTCTTGCTCCTTTACGCTCCCAAACCCAGTACTTCATCCTCCCCTGCCCCTCCTCTCCCTGGCCTTCTTCCATTCTACTCAGGGTTTTTATCAGATCCCATCTTCCCCTCCTAAGGACCCAACCTGGCCCCTCTCCAGGCTCCTCCCTCCCTGCCACCAACAAATTCTCCAGTCCCCTCAGCTTCCACTTGACTCAGCTCCACTCCCTCAAGCTATCAGTCTCCAATCTCTCCTCCCTCCTTTCACAGCCAAACTCCTAAAAACACTGCCCTCTCCGTGCCTCCACTTTCTCCACTCCCACTGGCTGATCAGTCCTTTGCAGACAATTTGGCTTCTGCCAGCGCCAGCAATGTGAAACTGCTCCCTCCAACTCTACCCCAGATCACCGTAGCTGGTGTGACAATGCTCTACTCCTGCCCAGCATCTCTGCCTTGCCTTGCCTGGCCTGGCCTCAGGCTTGGGCTGCTATCATCCAATTCCCCTGAGGTTTCCTAGGATCCAGACCCAGAAGAAATCTCAGGGGCCATCTCATTTGATAGAGAATTTTAGTGGCATCTCCAGAGAAGTAACAGAAGTCCAGGGCCTCTGACCCAACCTCTAGGGTTCTTTCCAGGGAATTACCTCTGTTTCACAGACTATGAGGCATCATATGTTGCGTGCACCCAAAGATGTCTACTACCAAGTTTGCCCAGAGTAGGGGGTTGTCTCAGTGGATCTCCTACTTGTTGAAAATCTCATCTTTCTTTCCCTGAATCCAGTTCAGTCCATTGTCTTCCAGTTTCCCAGGCTCCAAGTCCTCCATAAATCCGCCACGTCTTCCCACCCACTGGTTGCCCCACATCTGATCAGTTGCCGAGCGCCCATGGTACCTCTCCATCTCTCAGGGGCAGCCCTCTTCACCCAATGAACACCAGTTCAAGCCTACGTGAAGTCTGCAGTGTCCAAAGAGGACATCACCTCGGGTATGGGGACTTGCAGAGTCCTTTCAGGCCTGCTCATCCATCCACCTGCCACCCAGCTGTCCCTTGTGACTCCAAGAAGCGGTGGAATGCACAGGGGCCACATCTCAGTCAAACTATCTCAGCAGACAGGCTAAGCCAAGTCGGGGGTCAGAGCCAGATTTCCAACTTATCAGGGAGTTAGGAGAATGTCCACCCCAAGCACGGATAAAGCAGGCGCTGTGAAGCTGTGGGAAGTAAGACTTCCTCTGGCAGAATGACCTTGGTCCTGCCACTGGACCCTGATGGCTGCAGGAGTGAGGCTGGCCACTTTGTGTGTGTCTGTCTCACTTAAATCCAACCCACGTGGGGAGTCCTCATCCTATGATATCACTGGTCTTCTTTAAAAAGGACAAACCATATTGTCTTGCTAGGACTGTCCTGCTTGCACAGGGGCCACATCTCAGTCAAACTATCTCAGCAGACAGGCTAAGCCAAGTCGGGGGTCAGAGCCAGATTTCCAACTTATCAGGGAGTTAGGAGAATGTCCACCCCAAGCACGGATAAAGCAGGCGCTGTGAAGCTGTGGGAAGTAAGACTTCCTCTGGCAGAATGACCTTGGTCCTGCCACTGGACCCTGATGGCTGCAGGAGTGAGGCTGGCCACTTTGTGTGTGTCTGTCTCACTTAAATCCAACCCACGTGGGGAGTCCTCATCCTATGATATCACTGGTCTTCTTTAAAAAGGACAAACCATATTGTCTTGCTAGGACGATTACAGTAGCCTTCTCATTGGCCTGCCTGCCTCCAACCTCTAAACTTTTCTCCACATGTCTTAAAGATAATTACTAGGACTCCGCTGCTCCCCTAATTCCAAATTCTGGGATGCAATATACATGCCTCAGGTTGAATGGCTTTCCCATCTGGCCCCAACCCATCTAAGCTGTTTTTGCATCCTCTGCCCAAACCTTCCATTCCAGCCAAACTGACCTGCTCTGCACTTCTCCCTGGATTGGAAGATCTCGCTCCAGTTTTTGCAGAGGCTCTATCTATCCTGCATGCTTAGAACTTATCTCCAATTCGCCTTCACCTCATAAGAAGCCTTTGTGAAGATAAAAATGAGGTGGAAGACATAAAACATTTAGCACATTTAGCATGTAGTCAGCACTTAATAGATCTCCTATAGGAGAGCTTTCCTGATCCCAATTATTTATCAGAGTAGCTGCTATTACTCCAGCAACTTCCATGGCTCCCAATTACCCCAGAAATCTCAAACTCTTTTACAACCTGGATCTAACCTACATTTCCATCCCCAAACTGGCTTTTGTGTGGGTCCAGACATAACCCCCAGCTCCAGCTCCAGCTCCCAAGTCTTTGCCCAGGCTGTTTTCCCAGCCTAGAAAACTCTACCTCCGCACCTGCCATATTCTCCCAGATGTCTGTTAGTCACCCTGACTTGTGCTTTCTGCCTCATCCCATCCCCCACACCCAACTACCCTGGTATTGATTACCTGCTGTATAAGGTATCCCAAAAGTCTTAGTGACATTTTAAAGTTTTAATAGGTTAAAACTGCACTAAGACTTTTGGGACACCTGTCTATCTGTACATGTCTCCCCAATAATTTGAGGACAGGGCTTGCCTCACTTCTGGCCTCTGTATCTCCAGTGTCTAGAACATAAAAGATGAGTAATAAATCTTTGTTGATTGATGGAATAATGTATTAACCCCATTGTCCCCAGTAGAATGTAAGTTCATTGAGGACAGAGGCTTTCTTGTTTTTGTCATTGTGTCCCCAATTGCTGGCACACAGTAGGAACTTCACAAATGAATTGAAGGATGGGGCCACAGGGGTAACAATATCCAAGAGTCTGGAGGTCCTAATTCACAGCCCCATTCTCATCCCCAGAGCCAGAGTCACATGGACGGGAGGATTATGGTCCATTCCCAAGACCAGTTTCTATACCCCCCCACCCCCCACCCGCATGGATTGGGCATCTAATTGGACTTAAGGATAGAAGTGTAAAAAATATATATATATAAGAAAGGGGCAGCGAGGTGGCGCAGTGGATAGAGCACCTGCCCTGGAGTCAGGAGGACCCGAGTTCAAATGCGGTCTCAGACTTGACACTTACTAGCTATGTGACCCTGAGCAAGTCACTTAACCCCAATCACCTTGCCAAAAGAATAAAAAAGATACGGGATGGAAGTGTGCTGCTTCACTTCTCCCACTAGTTGCCAGGCTCCCTCCACTGGGTCCAATAGGCTCCTCCACCAGGCTCCCACTTTTCCCAGGGAGCATCCAGGCTGGGGGTTGTTCCTTGGCCCCAGCCGCTCACAACAGGGCATTCTGTCAGCCTCGGCATGGGTAGATGCATAGGTTCTGCCATGATGGCCTGCTGCATAGACTGGGTCATGGGCTGCTGGATAGACTGGTGCATCGGCTGCTGCATAGACTGGTGCATCGGCTGCTGCATAGACTGGGTCACGGGCTGATGCACAGACTGGTGCATTGATGGCTGCATAGACTGAGTCAGGGGCTGAAGCATAGGCTGGTGCATCGGCTGATATGTAGACTGGATCATGGGCTGATACGCAGACTGAGTCATGGGCTGATATGTAGACTGAGTCATGGGCTGATATGCAGACGGGGTCATGGGCTGCTGCACAGGCTGGGTCACGGGCTGCTGCATAGACTGGTGGATGGGCTGTGGAATGGGCCGGTAAATGGGCTGGTGGGTAGACTGAGTCAGGGACTGCTGAATAGACTGGAGCACAGGTTGGTGAATGGGCCCCAGGACGGGCTGCCACATATGATTTATGGGCTCCGGCACAGGCTGATGCATGAGTTGCCCCGTGGTTTCTGGCCTGGATGTTTGCCTGGGCTCCGGTTGCATGGGTTGCTGCCTGGGCTCTGGGATGGGCTCTTGCCCGGTTGGCCGTGAGGGCTCCCACGTGGCTTCTTCCTCCGGCTGCCCTACGGGTTCTGAAACAGGAGCTGTCACAGGGCCCTTCATGGTTTCAGCTGTCTCCGTGGGCTCCTTATCATCATGGGTGTCACCCACACTGTCACCGACAGTGTCTGCCGCAACCACCTGGCGGCACATGGAGAAAAGGAAGAGAGTCACAGGATAGAGCAGAGCCCATGGGCTAAGGGAAGAGGGGGTCAGGGAAACTTGGGACCACCACTGCTCAGGAGTTCTACAGAGGAAACATCACTTGAGAACCCAGGCATCCAAACTGCCAGTCCAATGCCCCTTTTGTTAACCCTCCACTGCTGGACTGAAGTCTAAAGGGAAGATTCAGAAGGGGTGCTGGAGGCAGGGAGGCCCCTCCGCAGATGGACCCCTAATGGGGCTTACAGTCACCTCACAGGGATCGTGGGTCCAGAGATTTAAAACCAGAAGGGGGCTGAGAGGTCAAGTCCAACCCCGTCACTTCAACAGCGAAGAAACAGAAGCTAAGTGACATAAGACCCCAAGACAAGGTAGGAATGCAGGCCATGGCGCGGCCCCTGGCCCTCAGAGGGCACAGGGGCAGCCTGAGGTCTCAGGTCCCATTCTCCTGGTCCTGGACCCTCAAAGTCTAATGCCCTGGGTTTGAATCCTTTCTTTGGGCTCAGAGTTGGGGGGCAGGGTGGGCAGGCAAGGAGAGGAAGCAGGCCGGAGTCGCAGTGGGACCTGGGAAACACAGCCAAGAGAGGCAGCCTGCGGAGAGGGCAGGGAGGCCCCAGAGCCCACACTCACATCAAAGTGGGAGGGGACGTCTTGGGGGGCCCGGGGCTTGCGGCCATAAAGGAGCTGGAAGGGGCTTCTCCTTTTGTTCTTTGTCACTGCCGTTCTCAGGGAGAAGAGGGCTTTGTCTAAGAAGAGGTCCCACTTCTCCAGGTCCCCCTTCACCAGGCTCCACAGGGTCCTGAAAGCAAGCAGCGGTCTTTCGGCCAGCGCCGCGGGGCACAGATCCAGGGGGAATGACCCTCCCACCCGCTACGTCCTTGAAGCTTTAAGTCATCCCAACGCAGGAAACCTTCAGCTCGATACGCTCCTCTCCCTCCACCCCAGTTTTACAAATAAAGAAACTGAGACCCCAAAGGCTTACTAATGAATACTTCCCTCCCTTCCCCGGTTTTACAAATGAAGAAACTGAGGTCCCCAAAAAGGAGTGCTGTTACTTGTCCCTAATTACACACTGGTGGAGAGCCTTCTGGCCCTCAGGCCAGGACTCTCTCCATCAACCCCCGCCCCAGTCTCCATGAGTGACATCCGTCCCCTCCAGGCACCATACCCCTAAAGCCCAGGACAGGATTGGTCAAGCTGAGCCCTGGTCACGATCAGGCCAGCCCCCATCTTCTCAGAGTCCTCTTCTCTTACAAACATACCGCCACCCCAGCTCCTCTAATTGTGAGGGGGCAGCAGGGAACCTGGGGCCCTGGGTTCCAGTCCCAGCTCTGCCCCTTGGGACTCAGTTTCCCCCTATAGCTGATAAGGACAATCTCTAATTCTCTATTCCTCCCTCCCTGGCTTCTCTGCTGGCAGCAAGTCTGCTAGGACCAGAGGACAGGGCCAGCTAGTTCTCACCTCCTGATAGAGCTGGAGGTCAAGGACAAGATGCTATTAATCTTTGGCTGGAATGCCGACATAACGATGTCTAGTTTGCCAAGGGGCACCCCCAAGCCCTGGAGCTGGCGCCGGAGACTCCGATTCACCTGCAGGGGAGAGGGGTCATTGCAGAGGAGCCACAAGGACCTGGAAAGGAGGCCTTGAAAGGAGGGGGCCGTGGATGCTGGGGAAGAGGAAGCTGGAGGGCTAAGGGGAAATGCCAGAGGGGCTCTAGGGAGCCTGCTAGGTTTCAGAAGGCAAGGATAGACTTCCAACAGAAGGGGGAGGAGGGAGGAGCCCACCCCTAGCCCTCCCCACCCTGATCTGTAAGGGGGGAGTTGTCCTTACCTGGCTCACAAATGGAACCCTAAGAGTGGTGACCAGGAGTTGGGGGCGGCCAAATCGGAGAAGGAAGGGAATCAGGGCCTGGGCCACTTCCACGGGATTTTGTTCCTTCAGCGGCGAGGCCTCCACCCACCGGGAGTAAGCGTCCACGGACAAAAGGATGAAGCGGAAGCCATTGGAGGTCTCCACCAGGGGCCCCACCAGGCCCAGGCCCACCTGCTCAAAAGCCTGTGTGACCTGAGGGGCAGAATCCCAGGACACCATCAGGAAAGGGCCTCAAAGGCTCTGGGAGCCAGGGATGGGGGCAGGGGAGCATTGAAGGAAGACACCAGAGGATGGCTACCATCTACTCTGCCCAGCCCCAAGCTTTCCAGGATTTCCAAAGCCCCTTCCTGGAGGAAATGCTAGAACTTGCTGTCTTGGCTCATTCGGTACAAGGACAGATCTAACTGTCAACCAGTTGAGCCACTGGGTGGCCCACCGGGCCAGGAGTCAAGAAGTCCCAAGTTCAAATCCAGACTGACACTTACTAGCTATGTGACTCTGGGCCAGTCACTTAACCTTGTCTGCCTAAATTTCTTTAACTCTAAATTGGGGATCATAACAACACCTACCTCCCAGCGTTCTTGTGAAGCTCAAATGAGATAATATTTGTAAAGTGCAAAGCACCATGTAGAAGGTGCTTTATTAATGCTTATGTCCTCCCATTTCCCCTTGCCCTCCTCCCCAGCTGTTACCATCCTCTCTACTCACCTCTTCCACCTGAAGCACAGGCAGAGGGTCCTTACTCCGGTGACTCTTGGGGACACCCTGTGGAGAGAAGGACTGACCACCTGCCTATCCATCCCAGAGCCCGTCCCGGCAAGCCCCACAGGAAGCAGAGACATCATGCTACCAACTCTTGGGACTTGAGCTGGTCCACCCTCCTACTTCCATGGATGGAGAAACTGAGGACCAGAGAAGGCAAAGAATGTGTCTAAGGTCACAGAGCTAAAAAGTGGCAGAACAAGACCGTCCAAGCCAGAGCCTGACTCTAAATTCAAGGTTCTCTTGATCACTTTGGAGGGTAAGGAAGTCCAGAGAGGACCGACTGGACCCCCGCCCAAGCTGGCAATACAGCTGCCCTTCCTTCTCATTCCCCAGCCCAGCCCACCTGGCCCCCCCAGGGACTGTTACCTGAATGGGCAGAGACTTCTCTGGGCGGGGCTTCTGACAAGAGTTACATTGCTTCACCTGTGGGGGAGGGGGATGAAAACCACTGAGGATTGGCCAAGCTCAGACCCTTCCCATATGCCACCCACTACCAGCTTCCCCTGGCCTGGGAATGCCAACCAGATGGGACTCTGGGATTCCTTACCAGGCTGAAAGAGGGAAAACCTCATGATAGAATCCCCCTAAGGTCTTACCTCGCTTAAGGACAAAGAGAACCCCCCACCCCCCACCCTCTCCCTCAATCCCTTGAGGTGATGCTAGCCAGGGGTCCCAAGGTAGAAGACCCGCCTATGAAGCTGCATGGAAGGATAGAGTGAAGCCCCCTCCTTGAGTGGGGAACCTGGACCCCAATGAGTGTGAGGAAGTCTCTTCTCCAGGACCTCAGTTTTCCTTTTCTGTAAAGTGGATTTCTTGCATGAATCTCAAGGAGGTCAAAAAAAGAAAGACCCCATGTCAACCAAAATATTCATAGCAGCACTTTTTGTGATCGCCAAGGCCTGGAAATAAAGCGGGGGTGCCCATTGTTTGGGGAATTAGCTAAGCAAGTCATGTAACTAACAAATACCCACAAAGAACCTTGGGTAGACTTCTGTGAAGGGATATAGATGACATGTAGGGTGAAGGAAGCAGAATCCGGAACTATTATTTGCAATGATTACAAGGGAAGAGATAGAGCATTTCTTAAGTGCCTACTGTATGCTGGGCACTGTGCTAAGCCTTTTACAAATACGATCTCATTCAATTTTCACTGGGAAACAGGGAGTGCCCAGTTTAAATGGACAGAACAGTGAGTGACTCCCATGGAATGATAATGAGTGAGTGTGGCCCCAGCAGGGATGAGGAAAACAAACCACCTCCCTCCTGGATTCTGTTCTTATCTCCATCACAAGGGAAAGCTTACAGGCTAAGAGATGAATGCCATGCAAAAGCAAAAATCCAGAGAAGGAGAAGGCTGGAAAGTTCCACAGTTAGAGCTGAAAGACTTATACCCCCTCATTTTAAAGGTGAGGAAACTGAGGCTTAGATGGATGAAGTGACTTTCCCAGGATCATACAGGAAAAACACGCTGCAGGAGCAGGACAGGAGCCCATGTCTGTTGAGATCTCTCTTTCCTGGGAGCGTGCCCCCCTCCCCTGCCTCAGGGCCCATCCTCAACTGACCCACTTGGAGACATCTTGGTCAAGGGTGGGCCAGTAGTAGCTAAAGGAAACCTTCTTTCTGGTTTCCTGCAATGTGCAATGTAGGCCTGAGGAGGTGACGTGGGCCTGCTTCACAAGCTCCAGACGGTCCTTCCGGTCAAACACCACCAGGGACTTCTTGCCCATTCGAATGAACATCAGATTCTGGCCTGGAGATGAGATACCCTCACTTGGTTACTGAAGGAGCCCAGCCCAGCACAGTTCTCCAAGAGCTACGCCCCCCCATCTAAGAGGGTGACCCAGACCCCTCCCCTGGGGAGGGAGCCTCCAGTCTGAGAGGAGAAGCAAGCAGCCAGCTCCAGCCTTCAGGGTGACCCCTCCCATATTCATCCAGACAGAGGGGTAGATAATGACTCCGCCCACGTGCTGGAAAGAATGCTGGGTTTGGAACCAGTGTGTCTAAGTTCAAATACAGCCCCTGCTCAGCTAACCTTGGACAAGTTCATTAGCTTGGCTTGGCTTGCCTTCACTTTCCTTATGGATAAAAATGAACAGGCTTGGTAACGTCCACGAAAAGTTCCTTCTACCTCTAGATCTATGCAGCTGTGGTCATTCAGGGAGTACCAGAGCTCCTGATACTACAAGTCCTCAGTCTGGTGGGAAGAGAGCCCCAGAAAGCATGTAAAATCATTAGACTGGTAAAAGATGGTTGTCGAACTGTGCCTGACCCTCTGTGACCCCATTTGAGGTTTTCTTGGTAGAGACACTGCTGTTTCCTTCTTCAGCTCATTTTACAGATGAGGAAATTGAGGCACACAATGTGAAGCTGGGTCACACAGCTAGGAGTGTCTGAGATCAGACTTGAATTTAGGAAGATGAGTTTTCCTGATTCCCAGCCCCGTGCTCCATGCACTATGGCGCCCCCTAGCTGCCATAAGTCAGAAGGGGAGATGGGGTGTTCAAATCCAGCCTCTGGTGTTTATTACTTGTGTTACCCCTGGAAAAGTGACTTCATTTCCCTGGGCCTCGGTTTCCTAATCTGTAAAATAGGTTGAAGATGGCCCCTTTAGCACTCGATCTACGTTCCTTATTATACAGCAAATAAGAGGCTGTTGGTGCCCAGGTTAAGAAGTGAGCCCCGGGGTGGTTGAATGGTAGACCAGAAAGCCAGATTGCCAGAATGGGGAGAGGAGTAGGTTTTCCTAAGAGTTTGCTTGTGTGAGGAAGGAGAGCTAAAGGAAGAAGGCTTACATGGATGACAGGGTTTCAAGTGAAGGTTTCCTAAGAAAAGATCTAGGCATAGAGGCAGCAGGTAAGGATTCAGTGAGATTGAACAATGAGAAGGGGGGAATGATGGAAGGGACCAACTCCCAGAGAAAATGGAAAGGGAAAGAATTGCCTTGGCAAGCTTCCTTGGCAGCTATGGATAACGGGCTGATTTGGAGGGTCAGTAAGCCCCGGATTCAAATCCTGCCTCCTCATGCACTTGCTCTGTGACCTTGGCCAAGTCCCTTTACCACCTCTCTGAGCCTCAGTTTCCTTAGATGGGGAAATGTGAAGCCCCTACCACCTCGAAGGATTGCTGCAAGGCTCAAACGTCTGAGACGCTAGTACCCTAGAGAGAATTGTTTCTTCTTCATTCATCTGGCTCAGACGCAGGAACAGAGGGGGATGGTGCTGGCCTCCAGCTTGTACTTGGAGAATCCAAGTCTCAGGCTTATGCCAGAAGATGCAAAGGTTGGCGGAGCAGCACCCGGGGGAGGGAGGAGAGAAGAATAACAACTAACATTTCCTAAATGCTTTCCACAAGCCCTTTACATATGTTAACTCATTCCATCTTCACAACAACGGTAAGTAAGGTGCTATTATTATGCCTATTTTGCAGATGGGGAAACTGAAGCCAAGAGGTTTATTAAGTGTGCAGCCAGTAATAGTGGGAGGCAGCATTCCCCCTCTGGCCTTGCTGCCTCCTAATGAGGCACAATACACAGAAGTGGACCCCAATGAGGGATTTTCTCCCATCTTCGGTGGGTGGGCAGTGGGAAGGAGAGGAGCAATGATGGGGGAGAGGAAAGATGAGGGATCCCGACAAGGCGAGAGCACAAAATTGAAGTGATTCTAATTATTAGGTGAAAGACTTCCAAGAGAAGAAAATAGGGGGAAAGGAGGGAAGGGACAGAAAAAACACCAGTGGGGGGAAGGAGACAAGTGAACAGAGGTTTGAGAGGGCTGAAGTAGATGGGGAGAGATGGATTGAGAGGCGTCTGTGGTCTTCAGAGAGGCAGTTTCAGCATTCTGGATCATAGAAGTCCCAACAACTGTGATGAGGATGAGGTCAAAGTCAAGGGGAGCTGAGGGGCACTACATCACTTCCTACCTGGTCTATTACAATAGCCTGCTGGTAGGTCTCCCTGCCTCAAGCTTCTCCCCCTCCAGCTCATCCTTCAGTCAGCTCGGTTCAGGTCTGATCAGGCCATGCCCCACCCCACTCCACCCCCCCACAGTGGTCAAACTCCAGCCATTCTCCAGGAAGACCTATCCTAATATCTCCAGATCAAATATCACTCCACCATGTCCCCTTATCCAGATTACAGAATTGAGAGTTGGAGGGGACGCCACTGACATGGAGGCCAAGGAGCCTGACCTTTTTTGTATTGAGCTAGATGGAGCCCTTTGGAGGCACTCAGGGACCCCTTCTCAGAATAATAAATACAGTTGTCAAAACATTTTAAAAACCTAGTTCATCCCTGATCTAATCCATATTGTACATGGAAGGAATTCTATGTCACAGGCCCATTGGTGTCCATCGTCGGCTTAGGAGACCTCCAAGGTGGAGGGACCCACTAACCTGCCCGGGAATAGTTTCAGATACTAGTGGTGGCCTCAAAGACCCCGCCAGATCGAAAGCTACGCCCCACGGAGCCCTAAGATTGAAGGACAGGGTCCAGGCCTCAGGGAAGCCAGCACGGAGGGAAAAGGTGGATCTACTTTTTAAAAGGACCAGGCCTGCCACCTAACACCTGGAAAGATTCGGTTAAACGAGAGGGTGGGGAGGAGGGTGTACAAGGCGGGGGAGGGTGGGGGGAAGGCTGTTCAAGGAGACGGCGGAGGTCATTCCCAGCTCTGAACATAAATGAAATAATCCGGATCCTCCCCCGATCCTCCAGGAGGAAGGGCAGACCCGGCCCTCACTCAGTCCCAGAAATTGGTATTTGAAATTAGAGGAGCTGAATCCTGGCTCTGCCACTTCCAATGTCTGGGTTTGCTGGGTTCCTGCCGCCACCTCTTAGCAGAGTCACCCTCTTCTAGGCTTTCATCACACCGCACACCCCCCTTCCAGTTTGTTATGAAACTCTCCCCTCCTCACTGATTCCTCCACACAGAAAACCTTTTGTTATTTCTAAAGCCCAGACCGTGCCCCTCACTTACTGTAGAATCTCCCGTAGCTCCCCAGTGTTCTTAGGCTAAAAGAGCTCGTTTGGCATCTAGAACCCTTCCCCAGCCGCCTCCGGGCTAGGTTTGCAGGCGGATTACACATGGCCTCCGTTCACACATTGCACTTTGGAGTCAGGTCAGCCCAGCTGCAGCTGCTGCTCCCAAAACCACTCGCATGTCCTCCCTCGATCGCCTGCTCGGGTTCGGCTGCCTAGAAGACCGTCCAGGTCTCAAACTACTATCCTACGCCCCCGCAGGAAGCCCTGAGGCCCAAGAGATTTAACCCTGTGGGCTGGGCTCCCCGGGCGGATAATCCGCAGCCTCCCGACTCACCTTCCAGTGCGAATTTCTGGGCCCGCCTGCGAAAGTCGCGCTTCTGCGTCGGAGTCACCAGGTGGTCCGGCAGGGACCCGTCTTCCAGGAACTTTTGAACTTCGAGGATCTTGTGGTCCATGGGTGGGGTTCCGGTTTGTCTGTGAAGATGGATGCGTGCAATCCTGGGCCTCCGCCCTTCGGCCCCGGGCCAGGGGTATGGATTCGAGTTCAGACTCGGCCACTAAGGTACTGCGTGATCTGGGCTTTAGGGGCTACATGGGGAGAAATGGGAGGGCCGAGTGGCATCCGACGACCTTCCCTAGGCAAGAGACCTCCAGCTCTGCCCGGTGGACCAATGGAACCCAGAGTTCCAGATGCCTAGGAGAGGGGCAAGGTGTGTAGGGGGGGGTGAGAGGAGGGGCTAGAAATTCAAAGAGGCACGCCCCTCCCCCTTCCCACTCCCAAGGCCTGCTCAGCCCGAAAGGATGGAGGTGGGGGGCTGAGGGGTAAGAGAGCTGGGCAGCTTATACCGACGCTCCCCCTCCCCACTTGGGAAGGCCAAAGACGCTCTCATTGGCCCAGGCATACGCGGGACCCTCGAGGCTGGGAAAGACCCTCCCCCACTATTTACACCCTCTTTGAGCATCCTGGCTGGACAGGGGAGTGGGGGGAGGGGAGAGGTCTCTGGATCTTTGACCGTCTCTTCCCTCCCCCTCCTCTGGGTGGGCAGCTGTCCCTTCCCCAGTAAATACATCAGTCACCATTTATTAAGTGTCTGCTATGTGCTAGGCACTGTGTTAAGCGCTGGGCATACAAATAAAAGCAAAGGGAAAGACAGTCTGTCTTCAAGGAGTTTACAAACTGAAGGGGGGAGGGGGAAAGGGGAAGGTGGGGGGGGCGGCTAAGTGAAAAAGTCAAAAGAAGCCCCCAGAGCAGGGCAGCAGCCAGGCTCCCCCCTTAAATGGAAGCTCTGGAGTTCAATGCAGGACAGAAGGGTGTAATGAGGTCGGGTCCCAAGGCTGATGGGATCTCGGGATCCCCGAGGTAATAGGGAGCCGCTGGGGTTTACTGAGTAGGATTTGAATTCAGGCCAGCCCAGTGCTCTCAACACTGGCCGCTAGCCCTGTTCTGAATCCTAGATCTGACTGAATGTGTGGGCCATAGGCCAGTAAGTCCCTTCCAGGATCCCACTCCTTCGGTTTTCTCGTCCGTAAAATGGACTTTCACAAACACTGACTCTACCTCTCAGTATTTCCTCAAAACATAGTGGTTAGGGGGATGAGCGCCAGGTTTTGAGGGAAGGAATTTGCAAATTTGGCGTTTTTAGACTTCCTAGATTTCAGAAACTCACTTTATCTATGCAAATCAGCTGTTGGCTTTAAAGAATTACTTGGAGCTGCTAGGTGGGGCAGTGGATAGAGCCCTGGGCCAGGAGTCAGGAAGACCTGAATTCAAATCCAGACTCAAATACTAGCTGTGTGACCCTTGTCGACCTGAAAGATGGTTAGAGAGGCTACAAGCTAGGTGATAAGCAAATCCATATTGTTTATTCCCTGAAATTATCGACAACTCTGAATCAAGCACTTTTAGGAGGACATTCAAGCCCCGACTCA
The DNA here is from genome assembly GCF_003287225.1 of Phascolarctos cinereus. Lineage (NCBI taxonomy): Eukaryota > Metazoa > Chordata > Mammalia > Diprotodontia > Phascolarctidae > Phascolarctos > Phascolarctos cinereus. Next base: position 718,826,491 of record NW_027555847.1, read on the forward strand.
GGATGTCTGTGTTACTCAGATTTAAACATAAACTCCATATATGTTTAACCATTGCATGAGAAAGGAATTTTCTTAATTGAATAGGTTGGAAATACAATAAAATAGGAGAATGTCAAGGTGTAAATTGTAGATCCAGGATATCTGTGTTTCCTTTACCATTAACATGACACAACATAGCCTATGTCCACAAAATACCAAGATAAGAAAAGTCCCCTTATTCAGGTAGTGTCTGGATTAAATGTAGGTGCCTTGGTGGTCATAAACAGAAGAATGCTCTTGGCCAGCTTCAGCTGTTGACACAGGAAGGAGCATTCTCAGTTTACTCAGAGAAAAGATTAATTCAGGTTTTTGGTCCTTATTTGGGCTCAGTTGATCTTAAATGACTATCATTTCTTCTTTTTGGTCAAAGGTGAGCCGAAGGCTTCACCAGTAGACCAAGGAAGGTGTGGGGAAAAACCTTCTTCTTCCTCAGGGGATGGAGGAGATGTCCAATTGGAACAGGCATCCTCAGATTATCCCAGAGTCCACATCCATAAATTAGCAGTATGGGAGTAGTCACATAGACCTGCTAGGGGCTCTTAGAAGAGGTATGAGTTGATAATTGAGAGAAAACAGCATAACATAAGTCCTTAGTTAAAGGCATATAGAGATGGTTCAGTTTCCCAGCCATGCAGGGCTAGGTCCAAACGATACAACAAAGTTTTCTCATAATTCACAAAATTGCATTAAGTAGAGGTACAGATTAAACTATTTACAGGGTTCATAACGGACTAGTTTTGAGAAGGGAGATTTACATGTCACCAAGATACCAAGAAAACCTTAATCATGAACGATACAAATCAATGCAATCATTATTACCAATGTTAACTAACATTAAGTTCCTTGTTTCCCAGCAACCTCTTCCCAATGTCTATTTTAACTGTACCTTTTGAATCCCAGATGTCCCATGTACAATAGGTTTTATTCTCAGGCAGTTCAAAAAGGGAGTTCTGCTTCTCTGGTTTAGATCTAGAAGTTCCCAGATAATTCTGACTTAGTATAAATTAGTACAATCACTTAAATTTGGTTGTCCATTTCTGCTGCTTCTGTTCTTACCTAAATCCTGTATCTGGTATAAGAATCTTTTAAAATGTGAGGGTCCAACCATAAAATGAGCTCTCCTGCCTTTTAAAATTACCAGACAGATACTTTAATAAAGGAGAAATAATTTCACTTACTTTTACCACTATCCTATACAATTTTTGGTGTAAAAATCCAAATTTGAGATCTTATTACCAAAACATGCTTGAATTCCCATGATAGATAAATTTTGGAAGTCAATCATATACATCTGTATATAATTCTTAGAACAATCAGTCTAATCCTGTTGCTTTTCTCAAAACTCCTATCCTTTTTACTTAGACATCTATCACACTACATCTGTGTCTTCTTACTTTGTCTAAATATTTCCTCCTTAGGAGGATGTTATCCCTATATTATTATTCGTTGGCCATGAATGTAAGTTAAAATTACATGCTATTCATACTTGCATCCTATTATGGCAACTCAGAGATGTTCCAGTATCCATCTATTATTTAATAAATTCAGTATTGTACTTACAGAACTTCTTGATTATAGAAATTTGCTATAAAAGAAAAAGAGGGACAATGTCATATATCATATCAGAAAGAAAGAGCTTCCTTAGCTCTGTTTGATTCCAGGCATGAGTCACATCTGATAGCCAATCCTGTAGTCACTGGATGTTAAAGGCAGGGCTCAGGATTAACCAAGTGGGGAATTTTCCTTTTCAGAAAGGAAACAGCACAATTGGGAAATAGAGTCAGGAAGATCCTACCTAGGCTGTGTCCAAGGTCGTACTCAAAACTCTTCCCAGGCACAGACATCCACCTTTATCAGTTCTCAGCCTGTATCACATGCCATTCTACTGTTGGCTTCATGACTATTCAGACAATTATCCCTGTAATCAAAGCTCAAAACAATAGTAAATTGCTGTCCCATAAAGTCACATATCCTAGATAATAAGAATTTAATCTCACATTGGTAACAGTAAGAGATTGGTCACTGAAAAATGCTACTGCTCTCATAATTCCTTTAAACAATGGGAACATCTTATGGTGAGTCTTGAGCACTTTGCATAGATTTCTTCACATGTCCTAATGCCAGGTTAAAAATAATATTAGATTTCCCATTAAGTCAACACAAAAGAGTTCATAAGTTACTACTCTTTACTGACATGACTGTCTGTACTGGAATCCTATTCCTTAAATAAAACAAAGAGGTTCCTAACTTTAACCTCACAAGTTGATGGATTTATGTCCTTGTTCACAAGCTTGTTTATTCTTCTCTAATTATACTCACTGGAAGAATGAGACACTTCAGGATTTGAATCTTATACATATAAGTTCAAATACTAATTTAACTCTTGCTTAGGCCATGAAATGACTACAGATTCAGATCAAAACAGCAAGATCTCTTCTGCTTTACAGCTCATTACAGTAATTTAGCAGGAAATTATCTTGCAAATAAAAATTTAGTAGGCCTTCAAAAAAATAATCAAACAAGACATTTCTTCTAAAAGCATTTCCCTTCTTTAAAAACAGTTTAAAATTTCTCCTGATGTTAAGAAGGATAATCATTGAACTTTTATGAAGAACATTGGTTGGAAACTTTTAAACAGATATCTCTCTTTTCCACCTTAGAGTAAAAATATACCTTTAAAATTGCAATTCTTAAAACGAAGTTGATGTAAGAGGTCCTTACATAACACAAATAAATTCCCAAAGTATTGTAACAGACTAAATTCCTAGTTATTACAGAATTCCTAAATATCACAAAGTTCCTTAGTCAAAAAGGTGTTTGAAATGGAGAAGAAAATCAGTTTTTATAAGCCATGAAAAACACACCCAATTAAATTAGTCTTATCACAATAACAAATATTACCAAGCCTTTTAAAAACTTACTCAGTGTATTTTCTTTCCTTAGTCTTTAAATATATCACTGGAAAATAATTACATTCTGGAATCTCACATAGATAGTAAATGTGGTAGTCCATAAATCTCCAAATTAACATAGATAAATATATCTTTAGATGAAGCAGGCTTGAAAATCACACCCCTGTATTTTCCCCAAGGATTCTCATTTACTCAGTAGGAAATACACAACATAGAAAACTTTTGCACACAGTGGACAATAATTTTAGGTGAAACTTCCTCTTAAAGGTATATAAAACTTGGAAGTTTATTCTAACCCCCCTATGGGGGAGGGGTAACAATTCTTATCTAACATCTCTAGATCATAAGAGAAATTGCTTTTTCAACAACAGAGTTGATACAATTTGTTTATCAGATTATACCATATAAGAAAATTCAGAATTACAACTATACCATAAGTCACTATCATATATTTAAAACTTGAAACAGAACCAATTCATAATCACTAATGGTAGCTTAATTTCTAAGGCCCAATACTTTTAGCACTTTAAAGGAAAAGATTATTACCCATAAATTCACACTTTTTTTTTCTAATCGAGGCCCGGATATATGGGAGAATACCTAATGAACTCCAAAACAGTGCATATCAATAAGCTGTTCACAATAAAATATGTTTGTACCACAGGACACACAGTATAAACAGGTATTACTTCCACAAAAGTAATAAATTTTGAAACAACCCATCAGATGAATGCACTTCCAAATCACTTTGCACAGAGAATCATTCATCTCATCATTAATATGTTTGACACTATAACTTTAAACCACCATATATTTTTGTTATAGTCAAGATTTCAAATGAAAAATCTGCTATCATAGTAAATATCAGTAATATTACCTGCTTATAACCAGATGTACCCCATTAAATGTTAACAATTTTTAAATTATCAAATTTTATCACATCCTTTTAAAAACCAATCCATATACACCATTTCTACCTCACAATGGTCTCTCAAATTTTATAATCTAAGAGAGTTTTAGAGATACAATACAATTTAGAAACATAGTAATAACATAAACAACAAACTTCAGATGACATCAGTTGCATTTCCATATTATCACATATAGAAGTTATTGATCTTATTACTCATGGTATTTAAAAACCACTTCAAGGTTATCAGGTATGGAACAATTACATTAAATTAGAGACAGAATAATAATGTCGTCTAACATATGCCATTGTTTGAAGCACTTTACAGTTGTTATATCATTTTGATCCCATAACAACAACCATTATTATTTTTCCCTTTACAAATCAGGAAACAGGGTAGAGAGAAAATAACTTGCCATAAATTCCAAAACTGGAACAGAAAAGTATGAGAGTAGAAGTTGGCTTCTCACCTCATAATGCTATTGCCAGAGGCTCGGGTAGCTGATGCCAGGGCCTTCCCAGTGGTGATAATTCTTGATGGCAGGACTTAGGGAATCTCATCATAGTGCTGACCCGTCCACCTGTCCCCTCCCCACAGCTGTAGAATTTACTGAGGCTGATGCTGTTTGCTGCTGCTGGGGCAGGGTGGGCAGAATGTATTGAATCTGAATGTTACTCCCAGGCCTTGCCTAGAGGGCAAGGTGCCCAGGGGCACAGAGCTGTTAGGGCTACTGTTAGTCGGTGATAGCTGCCCCTCTCCTCTTTTTGTCAGATAGGGAAGGCTGATTTAAGTTTTCCCTACAATTCTCCAGCATTCTCTTTTCTTTTACAATCCCCTTGTTGAGATACTTATCTCTGGGGAGGGAGTGAGGGACGCTGAGGAATCAGGATTGGGAGGAGGTGTTTTAGCAGAGGGTGAACTCCTAGTCTCAGGAATGTTCTCCAACAATCCCAAAATGATCAATTTCCCAACTTCTTAATGATTAATCCCAAAACCTCCAGAATCTGCTAAGATGTCTTTAGCTGTGTCTGACTTTTCACTGTATGTCCAGGCTGGCCAGGCCTGGACCCACAAGAAAGGAGCTTTACAAATTTGTCATTTTGCTAGCTGCAGCCCTTAGAAGTCTCTGCCTGCACTTTAAATCTTACAAGGTATAGACACAGAGACACACACCCACAGACAAACTGACAGGACAAATACAATACAAACATAGTGAGCACTTAATGACTAGGGAGAGGGAATTGGAGGCTTGTTAGAAAACCCTCAACACAAATTGGCTATTTGTTATTATTCTGAGGAAGAGGGGCTGGGGAATTTGCAAGGATCCAAGACCTGGTAGTGTAACTGGATCCTGTGAGCCTTCCTCAAAATGCCCCTGAGATTGCAGATTTAAAGGGGCAAGTGCCAACGAAGTTAATTCTGGGGAGCTGAGTTCCAGTCAGGACCACAGTTTTTAAGGGAAAGGGGAGGGAGAAAGGGATTATTTGGAGCCTGGGAAAGAGTGCTAAAGTGACTTTGCTAGCCTTAAGGGAAGAGGTTTCTTCTGCCTTGCCTTCTCCCTCAGCCATCTCAGCAACCCAGTGATGAAAACATTCCTACTCCTGGCTAGATGTTTTGTTGGCCTTTAAACTTAATTTGGTTTTAAGATTAAGTAACTTTGACTGGTCAAAAAAAACCTATTGTGGCCAACACAATTTAGGGCTGTCTTTAGTTAACTGACATCAGCGCTGGCGATGCTTGTGATGGCCAAATTGACAATGGCTTGACATATAAGAGGCATCGGTCTTGTTAGCCGGATTTCTAGTTTTAGTCTCTGATTGACCCATAGCCAATTTCCCTAGATCGATCCTTACCAGAGGGGACCTAAATGGTACAGTAGCTGGAGTTTCTGAACCTCAACTTGGTCCCCAACCCCAGAGCTAGCTTAAAGGGAATTTTCTTTCAAACTTCAACCAAACTAGTGGGAGGTCTATGGAAGCTGGGAATAGGGGAAACTTACCTGACCCGATAAAGGTTGGAACTTCAGGAAAAAAATGGATGGGCTGGTGTTTTCACCTTCAGTTCCGTCCAAAGTCACCACACCATTACTGTCAACCTGAAAGTTGGTTAAAGAGGCCACAAGCTAGGTGATAAGTAAATCCGTATTGTTTATTTCCTTGAGTTAGCGACATGTACAAGGAACTAGAGCTTTAACTCTGACTGAATCAAGCACTTTTGGGAGGACTTTTAAATCCTGACTCAGGATGTCTGTGTTACTCAGATTTATGGTCTCCATATATGTTTAACCATTGCATGAGAAAGGAATTTTCTTAATTGAATAGGTTGGAAATACAATAAAATAGGAGAATGTCAAGGTGTAAATTGTAGATCCAGGATATCTGTGTTTCCTTTACCATTAACATGACACAACATAGCCTATGTCCATAAAATACCAAGATAAGAAAAGTCCCCTTATTCAGGTAGTGTCTGGATTAAATTAGGTGCCTTGGTGGTCATAAACAGAAGAATGCTCTTGGCCAGCTTCAGCTGTTGACACAGGAAGGGGCATTCTCAGTTCACTCAGCAGGAAAGATTCATTCAGGTTTTTGGTCCTTATTTGGGCTCAGTTGATCTTAAATGATTATCACCCTAGACAAGTCTTTTAATCCAGTTTGCCTCAGTTCCTCCTCTGTTAAAAAGCTGGAGAAGACGAGATGGGAAGAAAATTTGGAACTCAAAATCTTGTGGAAGTGAATGTTGAAAACTAAAAATAAATTAATTTTTAAAAAAAGCTGGAGAGAGAAATGGCAAACCACTCCAGTATCTTTGCCAAGAAAACCCTAAATGAAATCATGAAGAGCCAGATATGACTGAACACGACTGAACAGGGATGGGAGGAGGTTAAAACCACTTAGCCAGTAAGTGTTAGAGAATGGATTTGAACCCACATCTTTCTGCCTTTCCATCTGTGTCTGTGCCTATATTCCTATGTGGTTCTTAGCCTCACAACTAGATTGTAAGGTCCTGGGGAACATGGCCTGAGCCCCTATTTTGAGAGGCTGTAAATCGGCCACATAAACACACACACACACATACACACACACACTTCAGCCCTGCTGTAAAGGGATGTCCTGGCCTTGGACAGAGAACCAGGGGAGCTGGCCAGCTTGTTAGCTTGCTGTGCTGGTCTCTGGGCCTCCAGGAATTGGGGGCCAGAGGCCTTCTCCCCCCCCTCTCCCCAGGATGGCAGTACACATTATGTGAATGTCAGCCATTAACGGTATTGTACCAATGACTTGGCTGGCTGGCCCTCCCTCCCCCTTCCTTCCCTCTCTCCCTCCCCCTTCCTTCTTTCCCTCCTTCTCTCCCAGTAGCTTTTCCCCTACTTGGAATGGGCCGCAGGCCTGCCTGCCCTGGCCTGCCCCACCCCCTCCCTGCCAGTTCTGAGGAGGGGACCCAGCTTGGCCGGGCTTCACCTTTTGGGGATCCCGGCTGCCAGTTTCTCCTCCCCCTGCCCTCCCCACTCCTTCCCTCCCAGTAAACAGGGCCAAACGCTGGCTGGGCCCCGGCCCCAGCTCCAGACAGTTCCTGTGAAACATTGTATTGGCCGAGTCTCTCATCCCGGCCCCTGCTTGCCCCTGTACTAGGGAAGACTTTGGGAAAGAGATGGGGGACCACCTGGACCCTGAAGGCCCGCCTGAGGGAGTGGGAATCCTTAGAATGTAGCCGTGTGATGATGACAATGTTACTTCTACTTCCTAAGCCTCAGCCTCTTTATCTATAAAATGGGGCTAAGCACGCAGGTACTCCATGCCTGCCTTTGAGGGTCTCTGTGGGAGGAAAAGTGTTTGGTCAACCTTTCAGCCCCAAGGAAAGGGAGGGGCACAGAGAACACAAGTGAGAGGAGGCTTGAGGAAAGGGGAGCAGGCCTTCCCAATGCTAAAGTTGGGGTACTGCAGAGACCATCAAATCCAACCCCCTTATTTGATAGATGGGGAAACTGAGGAACAGAAAAGAGTGACAGTCGGGTCTCCATCCTCTCAGGCCATGGGGGTCTTTCCCATACTTCCCAGCTGGGGTGGGCCTGAAGCCACTGTTCTGGGGGCATGGGTGTAGGACACATAGATTTTAAGGGAGGGGGATGGAAGAAGCTTCAGCAGAATCCCGGCTTGCTTCCCAGCCTCCCGGAGACTGGCCTGCCCTCCGTCTCCACTAGGGTCGCAGCCATAGGGGAGGACGCAGTGGGCCCAGACTGGGTGGCATCTGGCATCTCCCAAGGCGGCATCTGCCCAGGGCCTATATTAAAAGGGGATTGGGGGATGGTGGTGGTATTGCTTTTCCAAAGAGCTGGGACGAAAGACTGATCAGGAGGATAGAGGTAGGAGGGAAAGCTGGCCAGCCAGGGCCCCTGGACACTCTGCCCCTCCCTGGTCCCGGCATTCCTCAGCCTCCTTCAGCCTTCCCTTCTAGGATGAAAGGTGGGCAGGCACAAGCGCTCCCCCCTCCCTGCCCCCCTCTTTCCCAGGGCCCAGGCCTGTGGCTCCGATCCAGGAACCACTATTGTTTGGCTGGAAGCTGCTTCCTCCAAGGGAAGGCCGGTTCCAGGGACACCGTGTCCTAGCCAGGCCCTGCCCTCCTTCCCGCTCCCAGTCCGCAGGAAAATTACCTGATCTGCTCTCTGGGTGGGGAAAAGGGAAGCCAAGCAAACTCCCAAACTGCCAGGGTTAGGGTACCCAGCACACCACTCCTCACCACCCCCAGCTCCCCACCAGCTTGTGGCATGAGTGCCTGGGATGCCAGCCCACCCACCGAGCCTCCAGGAGGTTAGTGAATTCCAAGGAACCCTCTGGACTCTGGCCCCATCATTCCAGCAGGCAGGCTGATCCCCACCCCTACACACACACTCCAACCCACAGAGAAACTGAGGCACAGGCAAGGGAAATGACTGCTTTTTCCAGGAGAGGAAGGAAGGAAGCCTGGCTCTTTAAGGATCTAATTCTTAGGAATGCTAGTGAGTGGGTCAGGTGGGGTGGGGGGTGGGCCTGGAGAAGTAGGAGTCTGACTCCTACCCTCAGGGTCTCGTTCCTTCTAATGAGTGTGATTAGATCTGGGTGGAGGGAGGGGAGAGGAAATAACTGAATAAAAGAGAGCTCTTTGAAAAACTGGGTGGGGAGAAGAGATTGATGCCTGTGGTCTAAACAGGTAAATCAACTCAGGAGATAGAAGAGCCCACTCCCTGCTTCACTGAATTAAGCCCGAGACTGGGCACTGCCCCTCGGGCCCCGGCCCCCCCCTCCAGGCCAGGCTCCGGGTAATAATGTAAGGTTTCAGGAAGAGATGTGAGTTCAAATCTTACCTCAGAAACTCCTTAGGACCTCGGGCTAGGTGCTTGGAAAAATGAGAAGGCAAAGAATTCAAATATGACCTCCCTGGGCTACTCCCTTAACCTTGACTGAGTTGTTTCTTCATCTGTAAAATGGGGATGATAATGGCACTTCCCTCATAGAAGTATTGCAAAGATAAAAAAGGAGACCATATTTGAAAGGTGCTGTGAAAACCTCCAAGCACCCTCTTAGGGCTGGAGGGAATACCTATTCAGCCTGCAGGAGCTCCCAGATCGTTGGGTAAGGCCCCCAGAAGATTGGGGGTGGGGTGGGGAACCAACCCTCCCCCCCACATCTGATGGGCTCTTCCCCTGGAAATTAATTCTCCAAAGTTTTTTAATAGACCTTGCATTTGCTTATCTATATTGGAGTTGAATGGAAGCTCCCAGAAGGCAGAGGCCAATCCCTGTGTTCTATTAGTTTTTTTTATCCCTGGGGCCTGGGTAACTTGTGAGCTCCTATGATGCCTGGCACTGTTTCTACCTTTTCTTGGTAAAGTAAGCACTTAAATGCTTCTTGATTGACAAGTAAATGGTGAATGGACTGGAGCTAAGCATGGTAAGCACTTAATAAATCCTTGTTAACTGATGGACTGACAAATAGTAAATGGATAGACCCTGAGGTCCCAGACTGGTGAAATTCCCTGCTTGATCTCCTTCACTCAATTAGAGTTTTCAGCTCTAGGGCTTTGGGAGACAACCCTAAATTTGGAGGGGGGGGTGGGGCGGAAGGACATCCATTCACTCTACAAACCAAGCATTCATTCATTCATTGTACTCTGACGTCTTTGGTGTCAGGAAAAAGTGAATTTTTAAAGTAATTTACATGCAGGCTGTGGGGTGAAGGGGTGTAGTGCAGGGGCGAGTTAAGATTTCTGTCTCTGAAATCCCCTGGGTCAGATCTGGCAGACTGTGTTTTATTTTTGTTTGCAGAGGAAGGGTGGGGAGTGTGGAGATCTTACTGCAGAGCACTAAAACTTTTTCTAGCTTTTGAAATTTAGGGACACACATCAGAACCCTTCTGGAGTAAAGATACAGGAATCACCGTAAAATCCACCTTGGAATTTGCAGGATCTTGGATTATTATTAATAACAATAACTAGCATTTCTATAGTACCTTAAGGTTTACAAAGTGCTTTTTGTATGTAATCAATATGCATTTATTAATCACCTACTATGTGTTAAGCACTGGGGATACCAAAAAAACAAATGTTTTCTTTACAGAAAGGCAAAAACAGCCCATGCTGTCTCAGAGCTCCTGGTCTGATGGCAGAGGCTACTGCAAAAAATGTATAGGACAAACTAGGGGGTAATAATAGGAAGAAGGCACTAATATTTAGAGAAATTCTTGTGGAAGGTGAGGTTTTAGCTGGGATTTAAAGGAAGGCAGCAAAGTGCATTGAGCCTCGGGGCTTGGAATCAGGAAGACTCCTCTTCTTGAGTTCAAATCCAGCCTCAGACACTGACTAGCTGTGTGACCCAGGACAAGTCATTTCACCCTGTTTGCCTCGGTTTCCTCATCTGTAAAATGAGCTAGAGAAGGAAATGGCAAACCACTCCAGTATCTCTGCTGAGAAAACCCCAAATGGGGTTATGGAGAGTGGGACAAAGGAAGCCAAGAGCACATGGTCTACCCCATTAGACTGTAAGCTTCTTGAGGGCAGGGACTGTCTTTTGCCTCTTTTTGTATCTCCAGTGTTTAGCACAGTCCTGGTACATAGTAGGTACTTTACCAATTTTTATTGATTGAAGAGGAGGAGGAGGAGGGAAAGAATTCTAGCCACTGGGGACAGCCAATGAAATAAATGCCCAGAGTCAAGACACAGCACTTTCTGTTCAGGGAGTGGCAAGAAGGGTGTGGGGTATTATACAGAATAAAGAAGGAAACAAGTATTTATGAAGCACTCATTACATATGAGGCACTTGGCTAAGCACTTCACAGGTAGAATCTCATTTGATCCTCACAACAGGGGTAGGTGCCATTATTATATCCCACTTACAGATAAGGAAACTGAGGCAGACAGAGGTGAATGACTTGCCCAGGGTTGCCCAACTTCCGTTAGGAAGTATGTGAGGCTGGATTTGAACTCAGGTCTTTCTGACTTCAGTGCTCTATCCACTGGACCACCTAGCTGTAAGAAGGCTGGAAAGGCAGGAAAGGCTTTGAATGTCAAACAGAGGATTTGATATTTGAGACTGGAGGTGATAGGAAGCCACTGGAGTTTGATGCATGAGGGAGAGGGGGTGTCAGATCTGCACTTTAGAAAGATGTTTGACTTCTGAGTGGTGAGTGGACAAGTGGGGAAAGAGGTCAACCAGCAAACTATTTCAATAATCCAGCTATGAAGAGATGATGGTGCAAAGTCAGGAGAGAAGGGTAAGGAAAGAAAACAGGCATTTATTAAGTGCCTACTGTGTGCCAAGGTCTTTATAAATTTAATTTCATCCTCACAATCCCAGTGGAAAGGAGGTACCATCATCCCCATTTTATAGTTGAGGAAACAGAGGCAGAGGCTGAAGTAGGTACACAGGAGAGAAGTCATATCGGAAAATGGATGGGACTTGGTAACATTGGATTTGGGGGGGGAAGAGTGAGGAGTGGAGGTAGACAGCTAGGTTTCAAGTGCGGGGGAGTGGGAGGATGGTGGTGGTGGTGGTGATGATACCCTCAATGGAAAAAAAGGGAAGTTAGAAAGAAGGGAGTGGCTTGGGAAGAGGGACGTGTTGAGTTTATGGGACATCTGGATTGATCAAGATGGCAGCTGGAGCTTTCCAGGTTAGGGCTGGGGATGCTAGATCTGAGAATCAGCATGGAAATGATCCTTGAATCCACAGTGGATGGAGCACTGGGTCTGGACTCAAAGACCTGGGTTCAAATCCAGCCTCATATACTTAGTAGCTGTGTGACCCTGGGCAAGTCATATAACTGCCGCCTGCCTCAGTTTCTCCAACCATAAAATGGGGAGCATGAAAGCACCTACCTCCCAGGGTTGTGAGGATCAAGGAAACATTTATAAAGTGCTTACTTAGCACAGTGCCTGGCATACAGTAGGTGTTAACGTAAACTCTATGTTACTGGGTGGCTAGATGGCACGGGGCCTGGAGTCAGGAAGATTCATTTTTGTGAGTTCAAATCTGGCCTCAGACACGGACTAGCTGTGTGACCCTGGGCAAGTCACTTTACCCTGTTTGCCTCAATTTCCCCATTTGTAAAATGGAGAAAATGGTGAACCACTCCAGTATCTTTGCCAAGAAAACCCCAAATGGGGTCACAGTTGGACACGACTGAAAAATGATCGGGCATTATTATTTTACGATTAGTGTCACTTTGAGCTAGTCTCCTCTCCTTGGGCTTCACTGTCCTCCTCCATAAAACACAGCCCCTTTCTCATCTGTAAACACGTGTGAGTTGTCTACAGGGGTCCTGAGACCAAAAGTTAAACATCCCCTAAAGCGCAGAATTGTGGTGTCCGAGCTAGGAGGGGCTTTGGGGATCAGATGAGCCCCACGCCCTCACTTTGGCATTGCTAGACCCTCCCTCTGTCAACCTGGCTCACACTGTCTCACACACTTTCTGCAGATTCATCACCCTATCCAGACCCTAGTGGCCTCTATCTCCACGTCGCCCCTGGTCATTCTCTCTGCTTTGGTGCCTGGCTGGGTGTCCCCTTTGGCCCTAACTCCTGCCCTCACACTGGAGACGTTAGCACACACGTGGATTCCCCATATAAGCCCACTTCATTCAGTCTCCTCAGCTCCCATAACCTTGCTCCATAGGGATGTTCATAACCTTCACCCTGCTCTACAGATGCTCCACTTCTGGGTTTAGGAACTCTGAATTTCCTTTATCCAATAATAACTCTTTTTACCCTCTCTCCTTAGGCCTCACTATCTCTGACCATGGCTTTGGTCCTCATCAGAAAGTGAGACCATTTCCTCCACCCCAAACCCCAAAGCAACCTTCAGAAGGCCTCTAGGCTGACACGTTATTTTTTTTAATAAGCTGGGATGACCGAATGGGCTGAGGCCTGATTCTGAACCACTGAAATAGGAGCTGCCCCCATTCAGCCATGAACTGGCTTAGGGGACCCCGAACAAGTTGCTGCCCTCACTGGGCCTGAGGGCTGCTGGGACTGGAAGCCAAGGAAGGGCTCTTCCAGATATTAGCTAGCTCCTGAGGCCCTACCTACCTTGAGGAAATAGGTCACCATCCCCTCCTGAGATACAGAAACATCCAAGGGGAGGAAGAAGCCATAGCTTCAGACTCTGCATTTGGGTGGGCCCCTTGGTGCCAGGGTGACCTGGCACGGGAGCCCCCCTCCCCTCCCACCCAAACAAACCCGACCCCAGGGAACAGTGAATATGTTAAATTGGCTCAGTCAGCCCCATCCAGGAGCAGGAAATGCAGGCGTGCAAGTTCCAGGAAGCATGGTGGGGTTATGGATGTGGAGGGTGGGAGGAGCTCTGATGTGCCCCCCCTCTTTGCAGGCTGGGGGGCTTAGTTTCCTCCTCTATAAAATGGACAGCCTATACTGGGGCGATCTCATCCCACCCCAACCTGAATTGTGAATCCCCACATGCAGCCTCCTGGTTAGGGCCCAGCCAGTCAGCCTCTGCGCTGAGGACTCCAGCTCAGTGTCCTGAGAGGGAAGAAAGGGAGCAAGACCATGCAGGCCACTCAGCAGCAGAAGGCCCTCAGAGGCTATCTGATCTGACCCTCTCTCTCCTTTTACAGCTGGGGAAATTGAGGCCAAGAAGGTCCCCCAGGTAATAAGCTTCAGGGGCAGGATCTGAACCCGGCTTCTCTGGCCACAAAGGCCTTAGGATGTGGACCTGAGAAATGAATGGGCATCCACAGTGGGGGGCCACCCCCAAGGGAGCGGTCCCAAAGCTCTTTCTATAACCCAGTTTATTTCTGTACAAAACCAGTACTTTACACAAAGAGAACCTACACCTATTCCTCCAGGAATGGATGCCCTGTGCCCACCCCACCCCGGGCAGTCATGCCCCAGTCCAGCGCAGACCCTTCCCTTGGGCGCCGGGGGCTGTCCAGCAGGTGGGGCCCAACCCCAGGACAGCAGTAGCTGATGGCCAGTTCTGAGGGTCTGAGCCCAATAGGCTGAAAAGGGCCGGAGGCTGAGGGGGAGGGAGGCCTGGTCCCCCATCCCTGGGCAGGGGCGAGTTGGGAGGAGCCCCATGGGGCAACAGGAAGCACGTGATTTCACTGTGACCAAGAGGGGCCTGGGAGCCTGAGAACACAGACAGGGCCAGGACCTTCAGGCTAGACAGTGGATGCTTGGCCACCTGCTGGGCCACGTGGGCAGCCCAAGGCCCAATACCAGAGAAAATAAATAGTCACTGAGGCTGAGGAGCGATCCGCTGACCCCCCAGGACCCTCCCCTTACTGCTGCTGGGCAGAGGGTAAGGGTCACACTGATGGGAGGATGCAGTCTGCCCACAGCCTCGAATCGGGGGTTACAGGAACCGTGCCCTGCAGAGAAGGGAGAGAGGCCAGTGCCCAGTAGGCAGAAGAGGACACACAATCCCCTGAGGCCAGCCACTGTCCAGGGCCCCACATTCTGGCCACACAAGATGTCCTCTGCTACTGGCCTAGCAGGACATCGAGCCTGCGGGAAGCTCCCTGTCCCCCACCCTCTGAATGTCCCCTCCCAGCCCTTCAGAAAAGGGAAACAGAGGAATCGGGGAGCCCTGGCTCTTTTACAAGTAAGTGTCTTCACTCTCCTGGGAAGTCAGGCTCTCCTTGGAATGATGAGGTGAGTCCTTGGTGTCTGTATCCTCTGCCCCCGGGGCAGCCTTGCAAGCCAGGTCAGCGGTGGGGCCTAGGCCCTGGGGAGGGGCCTCTGGACTGGGGCCACCCTCGCTGGGTGCCGATGGGGACGGCTGTGGCGGGGGCTGCTGTTGTCCCTTCTGCTTCTCGGCCTTCTCCTTCTCCTTCATCGCCTTCTGATGTGCCTTCTCTGCCTGTTTCTGCTGCCTGCTCTTGGTGCCCGGGGCTGGCAGCTGGGTCCCTGGGGGCAGGCGGATGGAGGGAGAGGGCTCCAGTGCCTTCCGGGGGGCCGGCTCTGCCTCGCTGATGGCTTTGGCCCCATGAAGCCTCGGTGGCGACTGGTACTGGAGCTCACCCCGCGTGTCCTTCCACTTACGAAGCTGAATCAGGTGCTCACGCTCAATCTGCCGCTCAGTTACAGGCAGCTCGATGACCTGGTGCCCAAGACCAGGACCGAGGGCCTAGTGAGGGTACCGCTCATGCCTGGGGTGCAGCCCCGCCACCTTCCAGGGGGCGCCCCCTTTCCTTGGCTCCCCAGCCCCCCCCTCTGCCTTCCAAGGGCCCCACCTTTCCCTGGCTCCCCATCCCCCCCCCACCTTCCAGGGGTCCCCCATACCTCCTGCACCAGGAAGGTCTCCTGCATGATCTTGGGGTTCAGACTCCGCAGCCGCTCCATAGTCTCGTACTGGCCCTGGCAGGCCTTAAGCTTCTCAGAGGAGCCCAGGCTGTGTTTCAGCAGCACCAGGCCCACCCGGAAGAGGATCTTCACCCCTGCAGGGGAGAGGAGAGGTCAGAGGCTAGCCACAACCCGCAGCGGGCTCCAGGCCTGCCTGGGCCACTTCTGGGTATCCCCAGGGCACGTGCTGGGCACTGGATAAATCATGACTGGCCACAGAGAAGGGCTGGCCGGCCCGCCAGAGCACAGGGAGCTTCCCCAGCCCTGTGACTCGCTTGGGTGACTGTAGGAAGCGACGAGCACAAGCGCCATTATCTTTGTTCTCCAATGAGGAAACTGAGGCATACAAAGTTGAAGCTGACCAGTTCAGTGTCACAAGCACTGACCGGCGTGGGAGGTAAAATTAGAACCCAGGACCAGGCACTCTCCCTTCACAACCCCCGCAGGAGGTGGTGCACCGCAGCTCTGGAGGAGCATTCCCCCACCCCTCCTCTGGCCAGTGACAGGCCTCCCAGCTTGGGGGAGGGAGAGGTGAGGGGCGCCAGCACAGGCGTCGGTCCTCCTAGGCTGCTTGCTCCCTGGGGGTCCCTCCGGGCTTCAGACCCCCACCCAATGGAGATGTTCCTGCCCAGGCTGCAGGCAGAAAGGAGGCCTCCATTAGCCCCTGAAATGAGTTCAGTGGGGTGGGGAGTCCATAATCATCCTGAGATTCTCACCTGGGAGGGACTTTAGGGGGCATCTAATCCACTCTGCTTCCCCTCACCTACATTACACCTCACTTTACAGAGGAGGAGATATGGGCCCAATGAGGGCCAGAAACTCCTCCAAGGTTACTCTCTGAGTAACTGAGTGGGATTTGAATCCAGGGTTTGTGACTTCAAATGCTCTTCAGCAGCTGCCTCTTCCTGTAAGCTTTAGACTTCCAGCCTAGACTGAGGAGGGAGCCTACATCCCCTCTGGACAGAAAGACAATCTGGCCTTTCCCCTAGGCCCAAGGGCAAAAGTGAGGGACTGCCTTCTGGAGCAAGGGATAGGGTGATGGCAGAGGCCCTCAAGTGCGCAGCCAGGGGCTCAGGGCCCAGGCGGGTCCACGCCACCATTCTGGGGCAAGCCTGCGCTGATCCCACTCGGCCTGGTGGGTGGAGCACCAAGCTGTTCCCAACGCTTTCCTTTCAAGAGGGCAGAGCCTGGACTTGGCCTGCTCCTTCCTGCATCTGTGCCCTGCCTGGCTTCACCTCCCTGTGTACCTTCTCATCTCCTTCCCCCTTGAGAACGGAAGCTCCTAGTGGATACAGATGGCCTTGCTCTCTTTTTTTTTTGGTGAGGCAATTAGGGTTAAGTGACTTGCCCAGGGTCACATAGCTAGTTGGGGTCACATGTCTAAGGCCGGATTTGAACTCGGGTCCTCCCGACGCTGCGCCACCTAGCTGCCCCGATGGCCTTGCTTTTTCTCAGTTGTATCCCCAGCACTTAGCAGAGAGCTTGGCACGTAGTACTAGCTTAATAAATGTTAGGGGAGATTGCATGGGACCCTTGGTTTCCTCATCTATAAATTGGGGGCAACTGGGTCACAGGGAAATTGCTTTGAAAACTCAGGCGCCACAGAAAAGGGGGCTGTTGGCCTCCCCAGCGCCTCCTGCTCTGCTGCTTACGTGCATGGCTCTGTGGGTCTGCAGGGTCAATACTGAGATGCTGTAATTTCTAATACACAAAGTGCTGCTGTGTGCCCACGTGAGCAAAGGCTCTTTGGGAGATGGGGGACTCAAGAACTTCCCAGGGTATAAAAAGGTCCTGGGAGAGGCTGCTCTGGCCAGAGTGGACTTGTGCCCCCTCCCATATCCTGCACAGACCTTTGCTCTGGCTGTGCCCTCTGGGTAGCCTGGCCTCCCTTCCCTCCTCTGACTGGTCTTCTACCTTCTCTCCAGGAGGTCTCCCCTGCCCCCAGTGGCTGGTAATGATTACCATTCTCTCAGAGCACCCTTTGAGCCTGGGCCTCTCTGAGAGGCTGAGTCTGAATTATCTGAGCTGGCACCTTGGCCATGCCCGCTCCCCCCCACGAAGGGGTAAGCTTGGGCCCTCTCAGCTTGTCTTCCCAACACCCAGGATGGCGCTGGCTCATGCTCTGACCAGGCAGGGCGCCCTCCATGGGTGGCCTGGGCACGCAGGGGCCCACAGTGGGGCGAGGCAGGTCCCGTACCTTCACAGAAAAACATGTCCCAGACGCGGAGCACGGAGCTCCAGGGCAGGGTGCGGGAGAAGGCACACATGAACCACTCCGTCATGTACAGGATGGGGTCAATCTTCTGCTTGCTCAGATGTTGTAGGCCACGGGGGACACTTTGTGCAGCAGAGAAAACAGGATCTCCCCGTCCAGCTGGATGGCCTCCTGCAGCGAGGAACAGGGCTGAGCGTACCAGCACACACACACACGTACGCAAACACATGGAGTGGGCACCCATCTCTCCCCCGCCCCGGGGTACTTCTCATAGGTCTCTGGCCAAGCTCAGCATTCTGATTCTGGAGGTGGGCAGCATGAAAATGGAAGAAGGCCCAGGGGTCCCAGGCCAGGCAAAGGCTGCTCAGGGGTCCCTGGGATGTGACCTGGACCCGGGTGCAGCATCCCGGGGCAGAGCTGCAGCTTACCAGCTTCTCACTGTAGTAGCCCGGCAGGTACTTCTCGCAGATCTGCACAAGGCACCAGAAAGCTTGCTGTGATAGGAAGAAGAAGAGTCAGGCTGGGCACTATGTCCGGGTGCCACAATCTTCTGACGCCTCTCCCTCCCTGCAGGGGATGGAGGCCCAGGGGCCCGGGCAGGCGGGGGATCCCCTGCAGTCCCCAGGAAGCCCCCAAGAGAAGGGGCAGGCGGGTACCTCCGCAGGCATGTGCATGAGCAGGACGGCAGCCACAGGGGCCTGGGCCTGGCAGTAGCCCTCCTCTGGCCTATAGAGGGTGTAGGCCTTCAGCACTCGGAACAAGTCCTGTTGGCTAGAGGAAAGAGACATAGCTGTGAACCAGGGTGCTGGGGGCCCAAGGGCTAGGCTGGACCAGCTGCTCCAAGCAGGAACCAATGCGGGTCCCCCGAGGGAAAGCTCGTGGCTGAGGGGAAGTACTGGCCATCACCCACATCCAAGGGCCTTTCAAGGTCAATTCGTCACCAGTGAGGAAAATGAGGCCACAGAGAAGAGACTTTCCCAAGATCACCTGGAAAGAGCTAGGATTCTGCCCCAGGGACTCCAGGCCCAATCCAGTCCTGGCATACTGCCCCACCCAGGGAGGGGAAGGACTTTCCCAGGGGCAGACTCAGAAAGGAAGAAGGGACAGGTCTACAACTGTTCCCACCCTACCCTAACAAGCTGGAGGTAGAACCAGGCCAAGAAGGCTGGGGTCCCCTTGGCCAGGGCTCAGGCCCCTCACCCAGGCCCTGGCAGACCTTCTTTCTCACACGCTTTGGCATCTCTTCCCTGGCTGGGTTCTCACAGACACCCACAGGTGCCACCAGGCCTCGGGACTCCAAACCTGTGTTCTCTTCCCTACACTCGGGCAGCCCGGAGCCCCGGGGCCCCCAGCCCCGCCAGAGCAGGCTCGGCCACAAGTCTGGTAAAAAGCCCAGCCCTGGCACTGGTGCAGCTTCAACGCACCCACCTATTTCCACAGAGCCCCAGCCTGGGGGCCAGGGGCAGAACTGCTAAGTGGTGGCTGACTCAGCTTGGGAGGCCTCTGTGTCTGGGCCCCGTAGGGTGTCATGCTCGAAGCAGGCTTGGGCTTGGAGTGGCCTTGGGCAAAGCTCACTGGGCACGGGCCTCCTCCTCCAAGCTGCTAGCCTTTTTCCCATCTCCTGCACCTGCAGCACACTGTGCTGCATATTCCAGCCTTCAAGCAAGACCCACAAGCTTCCCCTGTGCTTCACCAGGGCTTGGGCCCCAGGGCAGAAAGGCTTATGTTTCAAGGAGCTAATAAGTCACTTCCCCTCGGAGCTTCAGCTATGGGCCTAGAGGAGTGAGCGCCAGGCATCAGGGCAGGAGACCTGAGTTCGAATCCAGCCTCACACACTAACTGGCTGTGGGACCCTGGGCAAGTCACTTCATCGTCTTTGCCTCAGTTTCCTCATCTGCAAAATGAGCTGGAGAAGGAAGTGGCAAACCCCTCCCTTTTCTCTCCCAATTGGGGTCATGGAAAACCTGAAAAATGCCTCCAACAGCACTGTCAGAACTAGCCCTAATTCAGATCTCCAGAATGAGGCAGCCTGCCCTCTCTTCTTTCCTGCTCCTGTCCCAGCTCGCAGGAAAAGAGTCAATAAATTCATTCACATTGAATGAAGGCTAACTAATGAAGATGAATGTGCCAGGCTCCTCTGGGGAATTTACTGTTCAAATATTAAAGAAAAGAACCTCTTGTGGTGGGATTTACATCAGCAAACTGAAAGGACTCCATTTTTCTGGGTGGAAAGGGAAGGTCCTTTTGGGAACTCCCCAAATCTCAGTCTCCTTACACCCTCACTCCCTGGGCCTGGGAGCTCCCCAAGGGCAGGGCCTGTCTCTGTCCCCTGTGCCCCGCACACAGTCGGTGCTTACTTAATGCTGGCAGCTCACTTTGCTTACCCGTGGCCTCCACGGGACACAAACATCTCATGGAAGGGGAACTGTCGGTGCAGATCTCTCTCAATCACATCCAGCCACTTGGGGTCTCCTGGTGAGAGGTCCAGCTCCTGAAAGGAGAGGGGCTCCATGGGAGGGGACAAGCAGAGATTGGGGCTACCTGCCCCAGGCAGCCAAGGAGACTCTGACACCCCAGAGGCCCTGCAGGTGGGGCCTGCAAGTTCCTCCAGCCAGAGCCTCCAGCTCTGCGCTGAGCGAGCCCCTCCCTCCCTCAACATGGCCTTCCCCTTTCGGGCTTCAGTCTCCTCCCCTGTCCAGATGAGGGATGCGAGCCTCGGGCTCTAAGGCCCTAACTCTGCACCAGCTCTATCTCTGCTCTGGGCCTGAGCTTGGCACAGAGCCCCAGACCACACCTCCACACCGGCATTGCCCAGATCAGAGTGAGCCGCCCAGGCCCTCGCGGCCACACAATTATGTGCCCTTTTGGGTGGATGCAGGTCAGTTTTCATTGTTGGGTTTGCTTTGTGACAGAGGGAAGGGACACTCAAGAAAGGCACGGTCCCTGCACTCCAGCTCACAAAACAGGGACCCACGCAGCGATTCCCAGTGACTTACAGGTGAGCGCCCAATAGCTGTGGCTGCCGAAGCAGGGCACGGGGAAGGCTTTGTGGAGGAGAGGAGCAAGAGGACCCAACATCTTCCCCATCTGCACTGATGGGGCTTCCTGGCTGGAATGCCCTCCCTCTGCACCATCACTGGCTCCCAGAATCCCTGCTTTCCTCCAAAGTCACCTTCACCAGGAGGCTCCGACAGGACGGGTGTTTATACCTCCAGCTGGCAGGGATGGAATCAGGAGCTGGTGGACTGCCTGCTGGCCTCAGGGAGGCGCAACCCTGGGGCTGTGGAAAGCCTCCGTCCTTGCCCTTCCTGGGAACAGGCTTGGCAGGAGTGCCCAATGGTGCCCAGCCTTACAGGTTGCAGGCCCCTAGAGCTACCCCAGCTGCCCTCCCCTGGCCCCTGCAGAACTATAGCCCGCACCTAGCCTTGACCTGACCAGCTCTTTGTCCCCATCTCTCAACTGCCCACACATCCTCTGCTCCAGCCTAAGACACAGAATCCCAGTGGCTGGGCCTGGGCCTCCAAGGCCCTTCAGCCGGCTCTAGACACAAGGGGGTGGGGGTAAGAGGGGCATGCCTTACATCAAACTTCCCAGGGTTCTGCTGGAGCTTCACCTTCCCTCCCGATAGGTACTGCCAGGCCCGGCCCCGCAAAGATGGTGGAATCCCCTTCTGGCACCTCAGACGGATCTGGGGAAAGAGAGCAGCTGCTGAAGGCTGAGGGGGAGAAGAGGGAGGGGAGCAGAGAAGGGGGAGGTGTGCAGCCATGGGCACCCGGCCTGCCTTTAGAGGCCTCTGCATCCAAGGCTGTGAGGCCTGGCCTCTCTGTTCCATGTCCATGTGCTTGAAAATCCAGCTGGGAACCACTGAATACTTGTCTTAAGTAAAAAACACATCTCCAACTACAGGCTGGAACAGCTCCATGGGATGCCCAGTCCCATCTAAGCCTTCCCTGTAGCACGTTTTGAGAATGACCTCAGTGGGATTCTAGATTGATGCCACCCAGATGATCCTGGGGGAGGTCACTCAGCCTCTCTCTCCACATCTGTAGAATGAGGGGTCAGACCAGGCAGCCTGCTCCAGGCCAGCATACTCCCACCTTCCTTCCTCTTCTGCCACATCCATCCATCCCCTTCCTTCCCTCTTCCCTCTCTTCCTTTCTCTTTCCCTTCCTTCTTCCCTATTTTCCTTCCTCCTCTCCCTCCCTCCTTTTGTCTTTTCCCTTCTCTCTTCCTCTGTCCTCCCCTCTTTCCTTCCTTCCCTCCCTCCTCTCCCTTCCTCCATCCTTCCCTCTTTTCCTTCTTTCCCTCCTTCCTTGGACTGGGCTCACCAGGCCAGTGTCTTTTCCTCTGGCCAGCCAGGGCCTCCTGAGGTGGCCTGAGAAGGGCGTCCCACAGTAACTCACCCTGACACGGGCTTTCAAATTTACCTAGCACTATCCTCCTAAGAACCTGGGAGGCAGGAAAGGCAAGAATTCTTTGCAGGTGAGAACCTGCGGCCCAGAGTAGGCAAGCCATTTGTTGAAGGTCACACTACCATGAGGCTGACCACCGTCAGGGTCCTGAGCTCAAGGCCACATGTCTCTGCTACTCTCTGCCCCACTTCCCAAAGAGCCCACTGGAGCAGCTTTGTCTCAGGCGGGGAGCTCCCCAGGATGCATTCTGCCCTGGGCCCTACTCCCAAGGGGAGGGGAGGAGGGGATGCCTTGCCTATGTCAGCTTCAAAATGGGGATTCCCTGGCCAGTCATCAGTGATAAGATCAGGACGGAAGAAATGACCAAAGCCCTTCCCAGGTCTTGGGGGGGGGGTGTCCTGCACCCCTAAGGTGTGTCAACAGCAGGCCAGCCTCCCCGGGGCAGGAGCCTCAATGCTGGCGACTCTAAGCAGGCCTAGAGCCCAGGTCCCGGGCAGGCCTCGAAGCCCCACTCCCCCTCAGACCTGAGGTAGACAGCCTGGTTCCCCTGGGCCCTGTTTGGTAAACTGGCCTGCTTTCCTGCCTCTCAAGCAGCCTGGGTTTCCCCTGCAAATACTGCCCATCCCTGGATTCTCCTCTGCCACGTGACCCTCAGGGAATGAACATTTACAGGACAGGTGCCTGGCACTGTCACAGAGGTACGCTGCCAGGGACAGTACTGTAAGAGCTGGAGGCCTTTGGAGAATCCTGACAAACTACTGTCCAGGAAGATGAGGCAGAAGCTTCAGGGGCCAGCCCCTTTTCCTCCAGAGGCTTACCTCCTCAGATCCAATTGGACTCAGAGCCTAGGAGAGCACAGAGACAGCTTATCGGGGCCCGGGGAACCCCCCAAACCTTCTTCTGGCACTGAGCAGAGGCATTCCGCGGCCAGCACTCGCTCAGAAAGCTTCAGAAGCTTGGAAAGAAAATGGGCCAGCTGCAGAGGCCCCAGGGAGAGGCTGGGAATCCCCAGTTTTCCCCATCTCAGGTCTTGAGGGGGACAGAAGAACAAAGCTCCCCCAATGGAGAGCACAACCCAGACAGAAGTGACCCATCTCCTGCAATCGAGGGGCTGGCCTAGCTAATCTGAGGTGTCTTCGCCGTCTACATCTTTGGGGGGGTTTCTTTCTTTCTTTCTTTCTTTCTTTCTTTTTATTTCATTTCTTTTCTTTCTTTCTTTCTTTCTTTCTTTCTTTCTTTCTTTCTTTCTTTCTTTCTTTCTTTCTTTCTTTCTTTTCTTTCTCTCTCTCTCTTTCTTTCCTTCTTTCCTTCCTTCTCTTTCTCTCTCTCTCTCTCTTTCTTCGAGGCAGTTGGGGTTCAGTGCCTGGCCTGGGGCCACACAGCTAGTGAGTGGTATGTGTCTGAGGATGGATTTGAATTCAGATCCTCCCGACTCCAGGGCCGGGGCTCTATCCACTGTGCCACCTCCCTGCCTTGAGTTCTAGAGCTCTGATCCCAAACGCTCTCCCTATCCCCAGCTGTCCAAAAGAGGCCAGCCTCAGACAATCCTTCCCCCAAACGTTCCTCTTGAGGGGCCCAAGCACTAGCTGCGTGACTGGGAGAATAGTGATGACAAGGGGGGTGACACAGGGTGTAGAGGGGAGAGCCCAGCCTAGGTGTGCCCAAGGTGGGGTGAACTCTGCAGGACGAGGGCCAGGAAACTTCCCATCACATTACTAGGATGTCAAAGCCAGCAGGGACTGCTTCAGAGGTCACTGGGTCAGAGAAAGAGTCCCAGACCCAGAAGGGCAGTGGGAAGCCACAGGTACTGCCCATGGTGGCCCGTGGGGGATCCTTGTGGGCTCCCACCTGCCACAGCCAGTGGGAGCCAGTCCGCAGAGTTCTGCCATCCCTCAAAGCCAGGAAAAGTCCCTAAGGACTCCAGGAGCTGGGTTTCCCCTCTTTCTTTCAAAAGGCCTGGCTGACGTTGTGCAATGACTAATGCTGGTAAACTTAACCCTTCCCAGCAATACGAGGCTCTAAGACATCTCCAAAAGTCTCATGATGGAAAATGCTATCCACATCCAGAGAAAGAACTGTGGCGTTTGAATGCAGATTGAAGCAGACTATTTGCTATTTTTTTTCTTCTGTTGTGTTTTGTTTCCTCTTTCTGGTGGTTCCTTCTATTGGTTCTAATTCTTCCTTACAACATCACTAATGTGAAAATATGTTTAATAGGAATGTAAATGTATAGCCTATATCAGATTGCGTGCCATCTTGGGGAGGGAGGTGGGGAAGAAGGGGGGAAAAATTTTAAACTCAAAAGCATATGGAAGTGATTGTTAATAAATCAAAATAAATTAATAAAAAAAATAAATAAAAGGCCTGGCTGGGGTAGGGAAGGAAAGCACTGGACACTCAGAGAGCATATTCAGGGGAAGCTTGTAAGCCTTCAGACTCAGCCAGGGAGGAGTGGGATCAGGGATGGAGGGAAAGACAGAGACAGGGACAAATTGGGCAGTGAACATGAGCAGCTGAGGAGTGAAGCCGCTGGCTCGGAAGAAGAGGACACCAGCTGCTTCTCTGGCTCCATGGAGAGGGAGCTCAGAAGCCAAGAGGAATCATGGAGAGAAAGAAGAAAATCATACACTGGCCCGTGGGTCAGGCCTATGGAATGGCCCTCCTCTTCAGGGAGCTCAGCCCAGACCGAGGCTTCTGGTGTTGACTGACCGGGGGCCACAGGGAGAAGGCAGAGGATCGGTGGGTCAAATGGCCAAAATGCCCAGAGAATGCCTGAATCATCACACAGGAGAGCCCTGACGTCTGGCCC
Source organism: Phascolarctos cinereus (assembly GCF_003287225.1). Classification (NCBI taxonomy): domain Eukaryota; kingdom Metazoa; phylum Chordata; class Mammalia; order Diprotodontia; family Phascolarctidae; genus Phascolarctos; species Phascolarctos cinereus. The sequence continues at coordinate 718,851,615 of NW_027555847.1, forward strand.
TGTCATTGAGGCAGACACAGAGAATGCCTCCAACAAGTTTCTGCCTCTTGGGGCCTCTGTCTCCTCATTCACAAAAGAGAAACAAAGTTTTCCCTCCTTCTGTCCCCTTTCCAATGTCACTGCAAGGATCACTGGAGAGCTCTGGGAAAGTCTTCAGTGGGATGCCGAGTGAGGGATCCTGACCAAAGCCTCAGCATGCCGTGGGGGGAGCCACCGGCTCCATGCCTGCCCAGGCCACCCAGGCATCTTCCTCCAGGCACAAACACTCAGGGAAAAAGCACTCTCCAGGCCCCGCTGCTGCCTGGCCGTCCAAAGGAATACAATATCCCGATATGGGACAATTTTATGCTGGGCCTGCCTCAGGAGAGTCCTTGTCAGCTCAGGCCTCTCAGGAGTAGGGGGATGTGGCAGGGGAGGAGGCCGGCCCTGCTTCCAGAGGCGGGTGCTGCGTGCACCAGGCTGCACAAGCCAGGGCCACACGAAACACTCCCAAGGCAACCAGCATGAGTGGGCCCTCTCTGGCCAGGGCCTGCATGAGGAATGAGCTGGGCCGGGGCTGGAGCACTCCCTACTCCCCCCACCCCATCCCCAGGCAGCCCTGCCAGTGAGGAGGAAGCAGCGGGAGGCTTGGGAGATGGGAGGGCCAAGAGGACAGCCTAAGAGAAGGACCCGACAAAGACGCTTCCACAGGTGCAGTGCTGAGGAGACAAGGGCATGGAGAAGTCCTCACAGGCCACTGAGCTGAGGCCCCTCATTTTACATAGAAGGAAACTGAGGCCCACGACGGGGAAATGACATGCCCAAGGTTACTGAGGAAAGGGGCCTCGGCGGTCAGGGCTTCCCACTTGGAGGCTGGGCTCCTTGGCCTCCTCGTCACTGGTCCCAAGCTGGGACACTGGGATCGAGGTGGTCTGAGGAGCAGGGGACAAAGAAAGGCTGCCGAGGTCCTGGGGGGACACGGGCCAATGCTGGGAGCTTAAGCTGAGAGCCCGCTCCCCAGACCCCCAGCAGGCTTCCTCAAGGCAGCAAGAACAGAGCACGCTCCCCAGAGGGAAAGCCCAAAGCCCCCGGGCCCTCTGCCCCCGTGCAGATCCAGGGCCCCCCATCATCCACACCCTCTCCAAGGTCCCCCGGGCCCTCTGCCCCTGTGCAGATCCAGGGCCCCCCATCATCCACGCCCTCTCCAAGGTCCCCCGGGCCCTCTGCCCCCGTGCAGATCCAGGGCCCCCCATCATCCACGCCCTCTCCAAGGTCCCCCGGGCCCTCTGTCCCCGTGCAGATCCAGGGCCCTTCCCCTGAGCTGAGGGCCTGGGAAGCTCCAGGACCTCACCAAGGGAAGAGGTGTGGGGGTGCAGACATGGGAGAAGGATGCCAACAACCACTCTGGCCCCGGGCCCCCCAGGGCAGCAGTGGCCTGAGGCTCCCATACTCCTCTCTCTAACTGTAGCAGGAGGGGCACTCTAATGGGTGCCCTGGCCCCTGGGCCCAGCCAGGAGAAGGCCCCAGCAGTGCTTCTCCCAGCCGAGGGAAGACACCTGCTCCTGAAAGGCCTCGCCAGCCCCGGTCGTCAGCAAACTCACGGGGAGCCCCGCTCAGGAGCAGCAGCGGGGATCAGATCAGGGGCCGGGAAACAGAACCGTCACTTCCAAACCAGCCAGGTCTCCTACTCCCATCGGCCTCCCTGACCTTTCAGCTCTTCCTGGCACAAGAGTCTTCCTTCTGCCTCCCCTGCCCCTGGAACGTTCGCTCTCCTGCCCACTTGGCCTCCCGGCTTCCCTCATCCAGCACCTTCCCTCCTCCCTTATCCGTATTCCCCATCATCCACGGGGGGTGGCCTGGGAGCTCCCAGAGGGCTCAGCACAGGGCCTGGCACACAGCAGGAACCTGGTAACAACATGCTGACTTCAGCCACTGGAGAGGACGCCCCCCCCGGAAAGTGGCCGCGACGCCCCGGCTCACCCACCTTCTTGTGCTTCTTGGCCATCCACTTGTCCCAGCTGTTGAGCATGTCCAGCCACTTGGACTCCCTCTGTCTCAGCACTTCCAGGGGGACTTCCTCTAATCTATGAGAACAAAAGCAGAAGACATCAGAGTCGATCCTGGCAGAGTCAGGGCAGGGCCCTGGGCCCAGCCCACCCTGCAACCCGGCCCCTGCCTCTCCCCGCTCCCCTTCTGACCACCAAATCATCCTCTCTGGGCACCAGCCTCCAAAAAGCGGGAAAATGCTCCAGCCCAGCTTCTTCCAGAGAAAAAACCAAGCAGAAACCCCCAAGGAAATGCCCATTCATCACAGCCCAGCTCTGCCACCTCCTCCCTGTGTGACTCTCTGTTGACCTCAACTCATCTGTAAATGGAGGGAGCAGAGCCTATAACCTCGGGGGTCTCTGCCAGTTCTCAATCTAATCCAAGTCACAGTGACCCACGGTGGAGAGAATCCGAGCACAAACTGTACCCACCCTTTGACCTGGCAATGCTGGGACCAGGTACAGACCCCAAAGGGAAAGGTCCACATTTGCAAAAGTACTTGGGGAGTGGCAAAGAACTGGGGAAAAGCAGGTGTCCATCGGCCGAGGAGTTACTGAATGACAGCTGGAGGAATGTCACGGAAGCAAAAGCAACACACAGAAAGAATTCAGAGCCACTTGGAGATTGTAGGAAGGCAGAGCAGGACCAGATGGGAAGACAAGCCCGGAAGATTTCAGCATGCCCATCCGTGCCAAGAGTAACCGTGACTTGGGAAGGCAGAGGCCGGCCAAGCTTCCCCGCCCTCCCCAGGTGAGGGATCTAGCCACGGTCCCTACTGTGAAGCTGCCGGGCCCCACTGGCAGGAGGGAGGGAAGAAGCAGCAAACAGCAGCCCTCAAGGAGCCCAAGTGCTAACTCCAGCCGAGGAAACCAAGGTCCGTCTGTCCATTGTGCTGCCCTATCTCTGGCCTCCTTCCCAACACCACGGATCACACCTTCACTCCCTCCTTCCCGCACGGGCTGTGGCTCTGCTCCCCACTGTCCCATGAAGAATCTCTCTACCACCATGGCTTCTCAATCTCTCCTTTTTTGGGCTGCACACAATCCGACTACATCCCCTCCTCCAGATGCTGGCAGCTGTCACTGACCCACCCAAGCAAATGTTCTCCCCCTGACCTCCTTCGGCTTTTGAGAGTCCCGTGTGAGCTAGTGTGAAATATGCAAGCCAAATGTGAGGACCACGGCACAGAAAGGGACAGCGGGCGCCATCTTTGGCTGGAAGACTCCCCGCCACCACTCATCTGACGAGGGTCCTCCAGGGGCGGGGATCCCCTTCCACCCAGGCTCCCCGATGGACAAAGTGAAGTGAACTGGACTTGAACGTCAAGTATGGGAAGAAGAGATGTCGAGTTTCCTCCCATATGGCCTCACTGACAAGTGCTGGCCCCTTGTGGGCCTGGTCCTGGGCTCAAGAGGCTCAGAGGGACCCAGCAGCAGACACCGGGGGGAGCAGCCACTGACACACCAGAGCCCATCAGCTGTTCCATCCACATGATTGGACCTTATCTCCGTCCATACTTATCTCAGACTGGGATTTATGAGGTCAGTTCCCTTTCTCCTTTCTCCAGACATTGGGCCCAACCCCCAGAACTTAGGAAACTGGAGGTGGAACGGCGATAGAGTAGAAAGAAGGCTGGATTTGAAGTTGGAAAGTCTAGGCCCAAAGTCCAGGCTGTGCTGCCCGGGGGACATGCTGGCGAGGCATTCTCATCTGCAAAATGAAGGGGCTGGAGTCTCCTGACCATCTCTACGGGCCCTTCCAGCTCCGCAGAGACACAAGGCCCATCAGCTTCTGGGGACAGAGGGCACCAAGCCCTGGTGGCTCTGAGAGGCTGAGAACAGGACGTGTCTGAGGACTTGGCACCAGCTCTGACCTCTCTGCCAGAAACCTGCCATTATGACCTTCACTGGTTGGAAGAGCCAAGCCAGTGCCCAGGGACACGGACACCAGTAGGGAGGGGGCGCCCTCTATCCCTCCTCCTCCAGACTGAATCTGGGGAAAAGAAGGAAGGCCATAGGCCCTAAGGCAGCTCAGAACAGAGATCCCAGCTCCATCTTGGGCCCAGGCTTTCTCACTCTGGTGCTCCTTCCACCAGGGCTGAGCTACTTTCCCAGGGTCATGGCATGGGTAGGCAACCTCTCTCAAACAAGCTGAAGATGGTACATGAGGCTGGCCCCGGGGCGTAGGAAGATCACACTGTCTGGCCCTACCTCACACACTAGAAGAAGACCCATGGGGCCTTTGGCAAGCCATCTCTGAAAAGTGTGGAAAGGCCAGTGCGCAGGCTTACTGCTACCTCTTACAACTTGCAAAGGGGCCAGAAGCATTCAACAGCGGGAGCCCCTCATCCGAGGATATGGGCACTGGCGCTAACGGAGCAGAGAAGCCCCTGGAACCATATTTCCTAATTCACAGGAGCACAGCCTTTGTTTGCCACCAGGCCTGAGGAGTAATGTATCCAGGGAACGTGATACCCCACGGAGATAAGGTCCAACTTCAAAGGCAAATTGCTCCGATCACTCCCATGACGGTGTACAAAGCTCTTTCAGCGTTCATCTCTGTAAGGCATGATCCTGTAAGGCAGGTAGGGATGGCATTAATCCATTTAACAGGCGAAGTAACTGAGCCAGGCTCACCCGGGAGCTGACCGTCAGAGCCAGGAGAGAAGCACTGAATGCTACTGAGGGCCCAGGAGTCAACAGGCCGGACACAAATCATGCACAGGCAGGCAGAGGGGCCAGGAAGCTGGGGCTCCGTGTCTGGGTCATCCCTCAGACACTGGACCTGCCCCGGCCTGGGCCGGCCCCAGGGCTCCCCTATACCCGATGGACCCTTACCCAAGGAGTGGGGCTGGGGAGCAGTAAGGGGGTGGGCCACCAGGGCCTCCTCCAGGAAGGAACGAGGAGAGGCTGGCTAGCTGCACGTCATGCTTGACCAGCAAGGGCTTTCTCCTCCTCCCAGCAGCCTCCAAGCCCTATGGGCCTGCAGCCCTGATCGGGCCTGGAGAGTGGCCAGGCTTCACTTCCACCTCCCCTACCTGGCTCTGACGGGCAGCAGCACCAGCTACAGCTTGGCAAACCTGATCGACTGAGCTTTGTACTTACTTTTGCTGATGTGATGTTTTGTTTAATCACCCGGTAAAGTTTTATTTTTAACCCTACTGGACTTGTGAGTTTAAGAGGGAAAGTGTTCTCACTCCTTCCTGGCCTAGAGCAGCTCCAGCACAGGCCTGGTCACCCTACCCTCCCTAGACTAGAGCCAGACCCAGAGAGCTCGCCCTGGGGGGCAGCTCTAAGGGCTCCTCCCCTGACCTCATGAAACTTCCCACCTTCGGAGCAACAAGATGTCTGGAATACACCCAAAAGGAGAAGAAAGCCCCACTGTTCCATTGACGGAAAACAAGCTGTCGGCGTTCTGAGACCACGTGGACCCTGCTTTATGTGTCAGGCGTGTTCTCCCAGAAAAAAAGCGTAAATCAAATTTCCTTCAATAAAACTGGCCTCTACCATCCCTGTGTGTCTGAGCCCAAGGAAAGGGTTCAGGAGCCCCCAGTCCAGGCTGCCGGGCTCACCCGCTCCAGTTCCTCTGCCCCACACCTGCCCACTCCTCAGCACCTTGAGTGGCCCTCCCTAGCCTCCAGGAGGCTAGCATTTAAGGCCCTCCTCAACTGCCTACCTCCCTTTTCCAATCTTCAGGCAAAGGGGCCAGCTTGGGGCTTCCCACACAAGAATCCTAGTCAGGGTCCCCTGTTCGGGGCATGGCTGCCCTGCTCTGCTTCCACCATGATGGATGGTAGGACTGGCTCCCCAGGCACCCACATTAGCCTTGCTCCCCAGCTCTAGTGCAGTGGACATACCTGGCGCCTCTCTGGGAGCCTGATCCATTCCCTTTCCCCCCAGGGAGGTCAACGTGAATGAGTAGGCCTGGAAGGGCTGGGCAATGGCACCAGGCAGGCCCTGGTGGGTGGGTCAAGAACAGCTGCTTAATTAAATTTGTTGAATTCCAGTCCTAACACACCCCCTCCCCGGGTAAGCATTCCCATCTTCTCTGGGCCTCAGTTTACTCTGTCTGTAAAATGAAGGAACTTGATTACCCTCAACCCCTTCCCGGCTCTAAGACTGCTGGTTCTGTCACGAGCCCTTCTGTCTGGGTGCTCCCAGATTTGTCACAAATCCCCAGCTCTAGCCAGGCCCGTCTCCTCCGTGTGCAAAACACATACGTGTTCATTTCTGACTCCCTGGCTTCACATGTGACTGGGTCACTGTGACTCCACCTCCCCAAATCCTCTTAAAGCAGAGGCAGGCAGCTCTGCACAGCTCAGCACTTCGACTCTCTCTGTATTGTTCCCAGCTTCCTGTGGGTGTGCCTCTGTGTGTGTGTGTGTGTGTGTGTGTGTGTGTGTGTGTGTGTGTGTGTGCATGTAGGCACATGTGTGTGGGCCCCTGCCTTGCCTGTGTGTGTCTTACTTCCCTCCACCTCTAATTCCCCCAAAGACTGCAAGATCCCCATGTAGGAGACAGGGCCCATGTGCTACTAATAGTTCCCATCTCTGGACCCCACCCGTTTTAGTGAAGACTCCTGCCCAGGAAGGGCCTGAGCTGAGACTCAAGGCCAGCCCAGCCCTGTACAGTCCCCCAAGCCCAGGGAGGACTTCCATGCACCAGGCTGCCTAGGCAGGGGCCCTCCACCTCTTCTGTATCCCTGCCATGCTTAGCCCAGCATGCTGGGCATCCCAGGTACCCCCCCCAACACACTTAACTGATTCACTTTTCATCTCCGGAGGTGATCTCACCCCCATTCCCTGGCCTCTGCAGCGCTGTAGGCAGGGCCAGTGGTGTTCTCCACTCCCCCGACCTCCTCAAAGCATCTCTCCCAACCTGTCAGACTCCCTTCTAAGAGTCACGAAATCCTCATGGGGGAAGAAGAGACTCAGGAATCTGGTGACAGGCTGAGCTCTGGTCTGCCAGGTCCCCAGAGTGGAGATGATGGAGCCTGAGCTGGGGACCGGCCTTGCCCCCGAAGGGAGAAGATCCTGACTGGTGGGATAAGACCTTTGAGGGCCAGGGGGGCAGAACCACAGTCTCCTCCCCCGGAAGGCCAGAGATGACAGGTCACACCCACCCCAAGGCAGGTGGGGTTCCTACAAGTGACTGGCCATTGACCTCACCACTGCAGGCCTCCGACTTAGCAAGGAGGACCCAGGAGATGAGGGCATCTCCAGCCTTTTTGGCCTTTAGACTAAAGGATGGCGCTCTAAGCTTGCTTTCTCTGAAGAATCAAGGCTACAACAGGCAGAGCTGGGGCGGCCTTCACGCTCTTTCCTTTCCCCTAAAAACCTCAGACCCCAACTTGGCAGATCAAGGGGAATCTGCTATCGTCCCCAGGCAGGGCGACCTTTCCTCATTTCCCCTACCCCCCAGGAGTCTAAACAGCCCCTACCCCAGCGCTGAGATCACGCCCCACAGCCTGTATGTGCAGCCGCTGAGTTCTCCCCTCTGTAGGCCTTCCCTGGGCCAACTTCCTCCAACCTAAACTCCTCTGCCTGGCACTCGAGGCCTCCCTGCAGCCAATATGTGGATCCCTGTCTCCTCCTCATTCACATGCCCAGCTCCTGTAGGTAAGTAACTCAGGCACGCCTCCCCCACTTCCTAAGGGTGAGGGACCCATCCAAGGCTCCCCAGCTGGTCAGCAGCAGCTCCCCCACTCCCAGGCCAAGACTTTCCCATCATTTGCCGTGAAGCAAAAAAACAAACAAAAAAGGGGGAGCTAGGTGGCACAGTGGATAGAGCACGGGCCCTGGAGTCAGGAGGACCTGAGTTCAAATCCAGCCTCAAACACTTGATACTTACTAGCTATGTGACCCTGGGCAAGTCACTTAACCCCCCGATTGCCTCACCAAAAAAAAGCAAATAAACAAACAAACAAACAGAATAGCCTGCTGTGGTCAGCAGTCACCAACCACCATTTCTACAAAGGTCCAGTTACTAAGATGCAGAGATGTTCCTGCCCTTTGGTCTGGAGGTCTTCTGGCAGAGGCCAGTGGGGCTCCTGCTGACCGAAGGAAGCTTGTTCAGGCCCAGTTTGGACTGGATGGCCTTCAAGGTCAGTCCAAATCTGCCATTCCCCGCTGCTCTGGCTTGGCCGGCCTGGACTCCTCCAGACTTAGCCGGAGGCAGAGATAGATAGCTCTGCTCTCCCATGTAGGGTATACCTAGGAGGTTTAAAATTCAAGTGGGAGGGGCAGCTAGGTGGTGCAGAGGATAGAGCAGGGACTCCAGAGTCAGGAGGACCTGAGCTCAAATCCGGCCTCAGACGTTTGACACCTATTAGCTGTGTGACCCTGAGCAAGTCACTTAACCCTAACTGCCTCACCAAGAAGCAAAAACAAACCAAAAAAAGATTCGTGGGGGGGGGAGAGACATTATAATTAGAAAAGGTGATGTCAACAGCAGTCTGCCCTAGAATCATGGCCCCTGAGCTAGAAGGGGACTTCAAGCCCCACGTGGGAACAGAGGCCAGAGATACACAGTGACTTGCAGCTAAGGAGTGGCCAGGCCAAGGGCTCAAATCCAGGACCCTCTTGATCGTACCACGAATCACAGCTGACTCCCCACGAGACTTTGTATGCTGCTCCATGACCCTCGGCTCCGTCAGGAGCCCAAAATACCTGCTGGTATTTTGACCACACCTGCCGGCCAACTCTGCAGGCAAGGCCTGCCTGTGGCACGTCCCTGAGGGGCCCAGAGAGCAGTGGACACAGCCAAAGCTCCACTCATCTTTTTCATCCCCAAACAGCCCTTCCCTACTTCACTTATTCTTGTGCACAGTGCCCCCCTCCTCCCAGGCATGGAGCCTCAGAACCTGGATGCCAGGATGACAGGACTGGAAGGAACCTTAGAAGGGTCCTGAGAAAAATTCTCTCATTTTGTAGCTAAGAAATCTGAGACCCAGAAGTTAGGTGACTTATCCAAGGTCCCACAGCCATCTCTGCCTCATCTCTCCTTCACATCCAATCAGCTGCCATCATCTCTGGCATCCATTCCTCCTCCACTCCCACTGCAAGCCCTTGGTGAAGGCCTCCACTATTATAACAGCCACACCTGTCTTCTTGCTTCCAAGTCACCCCCTTCCAATCCCTCCTTAACACCACTCCCTGCAGGCCTACTGCCTACCAGTCCTGGCAGTCAAGATCATCCACACTGGGCTCTAACGGACCCTCCTACTGCTTCCCTTTACCTCCTCCTCTCCATGCCCCCCCCACCCTAGTCCCACCTGGAACGCCTCCTCCGTGAAGCCTCCCCCTCAGACTACACGGATGACATTAAACACTGCCCCCTTCTCCCTTTCCCTTGTAGGGCAGTTATTTGTGTCCACATCCTATGCTGCCCCTTGAGCTCGGTGCCCAGGTATTGTGTCCCTTCTTGTGCCAGAGTCCCCAGTGCCAAGGAGGCAGGCCCTTAATCAATGTCTGTGGAACGTATTTCTCGGCTTAGCTTTCCCAGGGGCAGTGGACACAGTGCTAGGCTGGGAACCAGGAAGACCTGAGCTCAACTCCAGCCTTAGACTCTGACTAGCTCTGTGACCCTGGGCAAGTCACTTCACATCTGCCTCAAGTTTTCTCATCAATAAAATGAGGATGATGAGAGCATCTGCTTTCTAAGACTGTGTGAGATCAGATGGGAGAACAATTGTAAGTGCTTTGCACCCCGTAAGGTGCTACATAAATGCTAGTTATGCTCATTTCAAGGGGGAAGGGAAGGTAAACGGGGAGGACCGAAGGATGACACCGCCTCCTGCGTGTTGTACACCCCAACACGAGATCCCTTGCGTCAGGCTACAGACCAGTGGCTCTTCTCTAGGTGGAAGAGATGAAGAGAGAAGGCCCCAGGAAGTAACACGTGTCTTCCAAGAGAGGCTCCACATGCCCAGTTCTCATTTCTGCTTTGCTTTCAAAGGCCAAGAAGAGGGTGGAGTCCTCTGAAAACAGGCTGACTCAGAGAGGCCTAGGAGGCAGGCCCAGCCCAGCCCGGTCTCTCAGAGAGGCAGTCAAACACAGAGGAAAGCCTCCTAGACCAATGACCAGGAAGTAGGAAAAGGTCCCAAGGAGTCCACGGGAATAGAGTTCACTCTCACCTCCAGGGCCACACACACAGCATCTGAATAAGGCCATCTATGGACAAAATCCCAGAAGGCTTACTCATGCCAACCCCTACCTAAACTCTCAACTCCAGCCCTCCACAGGCTCCCTGACAAGCAGCCAGCCAGCCTGCCTCCTCTGCTGACCACTTCCTCCTCCTTACAAACAATGGATTTTCATGAAAATGCTGGAGGGGAACCACTGGGGACAGCCAGGTGAATGTACCAAAAAAGGTCCAAAGGCCGCCGGCCGATGCAGAGGAAGAGAGCCCTGGATAGAGGAACTCAAAGACCTAGTTTCCAGCTCAGTTCTAACAGCCAAGTTCCTTCTTCCCTTCTCGAGGTTTCCATTTCATCTTCTGGAAAACAAGAGTTGGGCCAGACCAGGAATGTCTGCTTCTGTCTGGACTGTGAGCTAAGAACAGTTTTTATAGTGCTCGAGAAGGCTTCATTGTATTTTAAAATGTCAAGGCCATTCTTAGCCGGCAGTCCTGAACGGAAACTGGCCAGCGGGCACGTGCGGCCTTCAGGTCACGGTTCCTAGGTGACCCCCGGACCAGACAGCCTCTAAAGGGGTGTCTGGCTCTAACGCTCTTGACCCCCTGAAGTACCTCAAATCAAACTAGAGAAGGCGGGAGGGAGCACTGAGCCCTCTCTCCCTGACACAGAAGCGGGGGAGTCAGGAGGTGAAAATCCACATTGGCTTACGTGGAGGCTGAGCATAAAGCCCAGTCATAAGATTGCAGCCCCCTGGTGCTCCATGCTCAGGGGGATGTGACCTGATCTCAGTAGCACCCTTCTCCTCCTGGCAGGGCTGCGGGAGGGCCTGCATAGACCAGACACGCCAAGAAAGGTCAGCAGCACTCCACACATTCTCTGCAGCAACCAGTGAGGCCTTGCCCAAAGGGTGTGGAGGAGAAGGGGCAAAGGGAGAAAGGGATGGGTGCTTCCTAGGCCTTGGTAGGCAGAGTAAGAGAGGAGAACCCTGGACTCAGAGTCAGGCGACCTCACTGCAAATCTGGCCCCAGGCCTTTACTAGCCGGGGACTGTGAGCGAAGGACTTAACCTCTCCCAGATGTCAGTTTCCTCACTTGTAAAATGGGGAGGATGGTACTTGTACTATTTCCCTTCCTCACCTTTCCTATAAGGGATGTGCTTGCAAATCTTGGCACGCTTATTCATTCATTTACTATGAGGACAGGAGTTATTCTTGTCAGCTCTTCCAGCTCCATCCAACGCCTCTTTGCGACAGGGAGGTGAAGATGGTTCCCAAGGGCTGTGCCAGTACTGCACAAGCCCAGGCAGGCTGAACCTGGGTAGGTGTGGGTCTAGCAATGATGAGCCAGGCGCATGTCTGGCTGCTGTCTAAGGACCAAGCTGGCTGAGTTCCAAGAGATTGATCACCAGAGGGAAATGGGGGGGGGGGTTTGGCCACGGTAATTCACAGAGGCCATCCTCTGAGGTGGTGAAAGGTATATACAGAGAGCAATCCAATTACGGATTCTCAAAGTCCTAGGGCCAAGCCTTTTCTCAAATCACCGCAGTCGGGAAGAGGGGGGAATACCTGTGAAGGCTGTCAACAGCCCGTCTGGAGATAGGGAAGAACTGGGAGAAGAGGAAAACCAGCTGCATAAACTGTGGGGTGTGACTGCGAGAGAAGGCTCTGTAAGAAAGGACAACTCAGAAGAACTCAAGAGAAATTGGATTGGACTTCCTTTGGCTGAGATGGGGCGAAATGAGCAGAGCCAGGAGGAGGATTCGATTCCTATCATGAGCACAGTGCATAAAGGAAAATCACTGAAAGACTTCAAAGGTTTGATTAACACAGTGACCAAACGTGGCTTCGGAGAACTCGATGGTGAACGGTGCCTCCCGGCCAACGGCTACGGAATGTAACGCGCGCTTTCAGATGTGGCCAATGTGATCTGCTCCGAGCAACAACTGACTCCTGCAGGTGGGGGAGGATTCAAAGAAAAAAAGCATCGATAAAAAAGTGCTTACGAAGGGAAAAGCACAGCTGTTAGATCCGAAGTCACAAGACTGCAGGAGGCGGGGAGAACAAAGGCCATGGCACTACCACAGGCCAGGCCTGACTGTGAGGACAGAGGTGGGAACTGGAGCCTCCAGGGGCCAAGTGACTTGTCTAAGGCCAAGCAGTAAGTGCCTGGCGAGTCCAGGAGGAGGACAGGCCTCTCAAGGCTCACCCTCCTCCTCAGAGAAGCTGCTGGGCTCTGCCCTGAAAGCCCCCGAGGACCCTCTCCGAGGAGGCTGGAAATCACTGCCGAGCTGGGGTCCTGCCTGCTCTCATGGGCTGGATCTGTGGGCTTGCCTGGCCAAGTTCCACCCCCAGCTAGCAGCCGTCTTCCCCTCTTGTCAGCCTCAGCCAGACGCGGTGCAGCCTCCACCCAATCCCTCTCTCCCCACGCACTGGCCTCCTCCTTGGGCGTAGGCTCCTCACTCTGCTCCACTGGTTCTCTCCAGATCCCACCAGAGCGGGTACCTGTACCCCCCTTCGTAGGGTTCTCCCTCAGCCACGGCCACTAGATCTGCTGATGGGACGGGTACCAAAAAGCTTTGCCCAGCTCTCCTGGCCCTCCCTCCCAGCAGCTGGGCTAACCTGCTCCTGGAGGATGACAAAGAATCTCTTGTTCTTAAACCCAAGCTCCAGGGTCAGTCAGGGCTGCAGGAGCCACTGTGCGATGCCAGCATACCACAAGAAGCCCACTGACGTTGCCCAGCCCTTCTCGGCAAAGTGAGAAGAGAACCAGAGGGCTGGCAGAGCCCCTGGCATCCTCATGGTGACCAAGCCACTCTGGCACCAGGACGAACTTTAGGCTTTCAGAAAGGAGCTGTCTCATCATCCCTAGGCTAAACCCAAGCCCTGACTTCCTGCATTCTTAGAATGCAGAGGCAATTGCCAGGATGTGAGCTGGCTACTCGGGGGAAAGGGATGACCGGGCTAGCCAGGAATGGTGAACCAAGGCCAGGTATGCCTCTACGGCACTGAGGTGGAGGAGACCAGCAGAGGAAGGAAGCCAGCAGCTGCCCAGAGACCTGCCTGGCCTTAGGCCTCCTCCAGTGTCCCCGGCATTCCTCAGGGGGCCCCTTCTAATGCCATGCAGCCAAACATAAGCAGAGGCATTCCCTCAATACCTACTGGCTTCACAGTGAGCTGGAGGGATCCTCATCAGTCAGAACCCCGGCCCTTCTACCCCAGGTCTTGGGGTCTCCCAACGGATAGACTTCTCCGGAAGCCAGGACCGTCAGGCCACGAGGGAGAACCAAGGCAGCAATGCTTTCTCCAGACACACTGGAGCTCCCCAGGGAGAGCAGACATCGGGCCCGATGCTGTGGCTGCCGTCAAATCCAACCTAGAGCTGCTGGAAGCCAGGCTGGCATGCGGCTATATTAGCAGCACAAGGACCTGCAAACAGCCGAGGTTACCTAAGCTTCAACACACCGAGCCAGCTCTAGAATGGACACTGGTCAAGCGCCTTGTCAGAGGATAGAATCTACTTGGGAGTTAGAGCCAGGAAGGCCCCCTCCTTAGAGAAAAAGGCCCATTTGGCCCTCAAAAGGAGTAGCAAGGACAGCAACAGGGCCTGGGACAAAGGTCCACTGAAAGGCCAGCGCTTTCCCGAGCTGAGGGTCACCCCCGGCTGCCTGCTGCCCAGGAAGGTGATGGCATAGCACTGGTGGTCAGGGGGGTCCCAGGCTCAAATGATTAATGCACGGCATTAGTCTGCCAAGATCCCTTAGCAGACCCACCCCGTACACAGATTTCAGAGTCAAAACTGCCTGGGCAGTGAGGGAAAGCCACTCACCTTCATCTTTCCTCCTCACATTTGTCCTAACAACGGGCAGGCACTAGCTGGTTAGGGAACTTGCAGAAGCATCCTTAAGAGAAAGCAGTTCAGCAGAAATAAGGGAAAGGCAAAAAGCAAAGAAGCAGGATTTCAATAGCAGATCCGATCTCATCATAACAAAGGACAGTCTCAGTCTCTGGGCTACCTTGGAATCTTGCTGAAGCAAATACAGCCAAGCCTCAACCTTCATGGGGGAAACATTCATAGAAAACAAAAGCAAAACACGTGAACACTTATATATCAAACCTGTGGGAAACAGGGGTTCGGTTCCCACGACCACTAAAAACTGTAACTTTTCACTAGAGAGTGCTGAAAATACCCTTGGCTGCACCTTTATAACAAAACTAATTCTAAGATGTACTTTTTCTAACACAGTAACCATGAAATAGCCCATGTAATGGCAGTGCACAAAATAAAGCTGATGAAGCGCAAACCATTTTTTCTCACTAGTTAATTCCCTGGAATTCTGTGACCTTTCATGCTAACATCTCAATAAAAAAAAACCCATTATTTCAGACAATATTCCCTTTTTATAACACATGTATCACAAATGCTGTATATACAGCAAATAAAATCCTTGAAACTAAAATATGTTTTAATCTGAATATTACTTTCTACCGTGTCAGACGGCAGTGTGAAGGCACTGCATTGTAGACTAGGCTGCTGTAAACTCCAGTCACCCTCTGAAAACCAGGGGAGACGTTGCTGGGACTTCAGTCAGGGATGTCTTGGACATCGCCTCACAGCCCAGAGCCCAAAGGCTTTAGAGCAGGCTTGGGGGGCACAGCAACGCAAAAAGTGAATCTTAAAGACAAACAATGAAAATATGCAGCAAATGCAGAGGGGGCTCTTTCCTTGATAGCAGCAGGGGGACAAGACCAGTGAAGCACCTAGTAGGATACTGACTGTACACATCCCGCCTCATGCAAATGCTGAAGTCACAGAAGCTCAAAGCCCTTTAGGTCAAAGTATGAATGAATAGTGTATTTACAGCATCCAACACGGGGTCCTCCCGCCTGCCCTGGACACCACCCATGAGAAGACTCTACTACCTCCACAGGCAGCCCATTCCATATGGGGCCAGCACTCGTGGTTAGAAGGTGAACTCAAATCCACACCGTAGATGCTCCCCGCTCCCCGGCTCCCAGCCCCTCCTTCTGCCTCTCTGATACAATAACCCTTCAGGTGGTGAGAGTTGGCCCTCATGTCCCCTCCACCCCTCCCCCCAGCCTTCTCTTCTCCAGGCCAACCAGCCCCAGTTCCTTCCTCGCTGCTTCTGAGTAGGCCCTTCACCACCCTGCTCACAGGCCTCTGGATTTACTCAGCCCTAACCACAAGAACGCTGCTCTCAGGAGGCGGGGTGCAAAGGGAGGAGGGCAGGAAGCAGCACCGGGAGCTCCTTCCCCCACCCCCTCCCCAAACTCCTCCAAACAGCAAAGAAAACAGCCTGGTCGGAATCCTGATGGGGAAATCTAAGAAAAGTCACAGCCCAGGTTGTCTGGCTGAGAGTCTGTGGACACTGGGGCCAGGATTTGGCCAGGGTGCATTCCAGTAGAGGGAGAGGTTGCGTAGCAAGGCAAGAGGAAGTCCCAGACCCAAGCAGGGCAGCTCTGGGTCACAGACCCAGGATGGACTGAAGGGACCCTGCACTGAGAGGGAGCAGCAGGAGCAGACCTGGGTCTCACTTAGAGAACCAATCCTTTCATGAAGGGGATCTGTTCTGTGAAGTCTGGATTCAGTCAAAGGGCCGCACTTGAGGATCTAGAGGGCCATGTGTGGCCTCGAGGCTGCAGGTGCCCCACCCTCAAGGGCAAGAATGCCAGAGCAAAGGGAGCCTGCTGTTCTGTCCCTCGAAGTCAGCAGCACTTCCCAGCTGGCCTGCACAGGCCGAAGTCAGCAGACCCCAAACGGGGTCAGGGACAACGCAGAGTCCAGATGGGGGGAGGTGGGGTAGCAATTCACTTTGTCCCAGACCAGACCAAAAGCTTGCAGGCCCCTAGCCTACGCTGGTCCAGAGATCCTGGAAAAACACAACATGTCATGCCTGGAGAAAGCAGCTCACAGACCTTCCTCCCTTCAGCAGCGCACAGAGCCTGACCTTAACACCAAGCCCAAAGTCAAGAAACAGACTGGAAAAACACACGCCATCCCTCTATAGAAAGGTCTTGTGTGAACAGCAGTGTTCAAGACATAAACTTAGAAGAAAACGACGACTTCTAGATGTCTAAGGAAAATACACAAATTCAGTTACAGTTCCTAAAAGAGATGAAGAGTTTTTCATTTCGTTTTGTTTTGTTTTTTGGCTAGGCAATGGGGTTAAGTGACTTGCCCAGGGTCACACAGCTAGTAAGTGTCATGTGTCTGAGGCCGGATTTGAACTCAGGTCCTCCTGAATCCAGGGCCGGTGCTCTATCCACTGCGCCACCTAGCTGCCCCTGATGAAGAGTTTTTCAAAAAAAGTTTGAAATGTTTTTATAAATGAAATGAAAGCACTTGAGGAAAAAATTGGATAAGAAATGAGACTTATGGAAGAAAGAACTGGAAAGGGAATTAACAGCTTGGCAGAAGCAGTACAAAATATGGGCCAAGAAACAAACTCCTGAAAATTGGAATGCACTAAAGAGAAACCAATGACTCTATAAGATTGGAGAAATAGTAAAGCAAAGGCTGAAAAAAAGTTGAAGAAAATGTTACAGTAGCTTAGAGCAAAAACAAGTAACCTAGAAAACGAATCGAGGAGAAGAAATGTTAAGAGTCATTGGACTCCACGAACATCACGACCAAAACAAGATCCTAGACATCACATTTCAGGAAATCTCAAACGAAAACTGTCCAGATCTCTCAGAGCCAGAGAGCAAAGTGGAAACGGAAAGAATCTGTCCATTACCTCCTGAAAAAAACACCCAAATGAAAGTGTTATAGCCAAAATCCAGAGATTCCAGGTCAAAGAAAAAACACTGCAAACCTCTAGAAAGAAAGAATTCAAGTGCTGAGGAGTCACAATAAAAAATCACACAAGATTTAGCAGCCACAACTATAAAGGAATGGAGAACCTGGAATACGATATTCCAGAAAGCAAAGTTTATGGGCTTACAAGGAAGAATCACTTACCCAGAAAAATTAAGTATATTCCCTCTGTGGGGAAATGAACCTTTAATGAAACACAGGAATTCCAAGCATTCCTAGTGAAAAGACTAGAGCTGTGTAGAAATTCTGATGTTCAAACACAGGAGTTATAAGAAATATAAAAAGGTAAACACAAACAAGCATGGAAGACTAAACAAGGATTAATGCTTACATTCAAATATGAGATGACACGTGTCTCCTCTGAATCTTATCGTCATCAGGGGTCATAGAGGGAGTCTAATAAGACAAAGCCGGGGGGGGGGGAGGGAGAGGGAAGGTCCTCTTATGGCTTAATAATCTTAAGAGAAGAATGGAAAAAGAGAAGAAAAGGAATACACTAGAGGGGAAAAGGAAAGGAAGATTAAGGAAAATCATCTCACATAATCAAGGTGATCAAGTAGACACACAGAGAGGAAAGGCAGGGAGCAATTGACACTTGAATCTCACTCATTCTCATCTGAAGTGGTCAGAGGAGGGAAGAATACACACACACACACACACACACACACACACACACATACACAGAGTATATTTCACTCTATAGAGAAATAAGAAGAAAAGGCAGAAGAGAGGAGGAATTAGAGGGAGGGGTAGATTAAAGAAGGGATTAATATTAAACAAAACCAATTCTAGCTAAGAATGTACAAAACTATCTGTATCTCTTTTTGAGTTGGCAAATGGGAATTTAAGGGGATATCTATCTCCTGGGGTTATGCCTGAACAAGTTAAGACATATAAATGTGAAAGGATACCACTGTGTTATAACACATGATAAAGAGGATGACCTCAGAAAAATCTAGGAAGACTTGCATGAACTGATGCAGAACCAGGATTCACACAATGACAACGATGTGGTAAAGACAAGCTGTGAAGGAATGAGGGGCTCTGATCAGTGTGTGACCAAACACGATTCCAGAGGACTCATGATGACGCATGTTACCCACCTCCTGACAGGGAAGTGAAGTGCTCAGAGGCCAGAATGAGACAGACGTATATTTTTAGTTTGGGGACGTGGCCAATGCGGAAACTTGTTCCACTTGACTATACATGTTTGTGAGAGGGGTTTTGTTTTACTTTCATTTTCAGTTGGGGAAGAGGGCTGGGGGTAGAATCAATATTCCTGATTGGAAAAAATATATATAATTAGAAAAACAAAGAACACTAATCTTGGTTCTTTAGACTTAGACCCTCCCTTGAGTTTGGAAGTTCTTTGGTTTTCACATCAAAGGGTTCCCTGTCATCGAGACAAGGCACACAGAGAAGGTGACGAGGTCTCACGTAAGCCTTTCCCAATTCCTTTGACCGAGATGGGTTCTCCCCTGTGCGTACCCTAGGTCCTGGAGGCAAGCCCCCGGCTTCAGTTTGGTACAACGGAATAACATAATTGGTCTAGAACCTCAGCTCTGCCACCTATGTGACCTTACATCTTTTCACCTTCTGTGCCTCAGTTTCTTGATCTGCAAAGTGAAGAGGTTGAACCAGATGGTCTCGGAGGTCCTTTCCAGTTCTAATCTGCAATTCAGAGTCTGTATTCTAGCGGCCACCTTATCGCCTCTAGGATCAAAGAGAGACTCCTGTTTGGCCTTGAAACACTTCAGAGTTTGGCCTCTCCATATCTTTCCAGTCTTACATGAACTTTCTCCCCTCCACAAACTCGACAACAGGGCATATACTGGCCTATTTGCTGCTCCTCACATCTTGTGCTCCACTTCTTGTCTCCATCCCTTCCCACTACATTCCTCTCCATTATTCTCCCTCGGTTCTCAATCCTCCCTCGCCAAAGACCTATTGGGCATTTCCAACATAGGGGCGCCCTTTCAATCCCACCTTCTCCTCTTCTTGGGACCCAAGCCACACAGACTTCTTCTGGGCTGACTGCTCACACAGAGTGGATAAGACAGGAATGGCCCACTCTATTCCTTCTAGTGAGCTGGATCACCACCGCCTTCCCTCCAACTCAGCATGAGATCTTACCATTTCCAGACTCACCATCTCCACTGCCTCTGTGCCCTCCAGACCCCCAGTACTTTCATGTGAGCCACTGATGTAACCCAAGGATCAGTGGGCCCTGCCATCCAACCTATCACCGAAATCTTAGGACTTGGAGGCCTTTCCATCTGCCCTGCAGTTCAGCCCACCTTACAATGTGGAATCCTCAAATGTAGGGACCATCTCCCTTTCCTGAGTGAGGGTACCTCCAATGCTGGCAATATGCCAAGTGCTCAATATGCTTTTTAATTCATCACAATCCACGTATCCAATAGCCGCCTCAAACTCAACGTGTCCACTACTCTAGAATCCATTCTCTTTCCCCATTAAACCGCCCCAGCCCCAGCTGCTGCCAAGGTGCCACCATTTCTTCAGTCTCCCAGGTTTATAACCTCAGCCTCTTCCTCCTCACCCTTATCCACCCTACCTCTCCCAATCACTTGCCACATCTGGACATTTCTGCCTCTACCACCGTCCCCTCCCCATTATTCCCATGGCCAGCCATCCTGGTGCAGGCCCACTTCTCATACGGACTATTGCCACACCCTTTCAAGCCTCTCCCCTCTCCAATCTCTCCTCCACACCGCCACTAGACTGGTATTCATCTCATCAGCCTCCACGGGTCATTTGAGGGTCAAATGAGATAATATTTACAAAACACTTGGCACCATCTGGCAAACAGTAGGTAATTAATAAGCGATTTTCCTTGTTCCCTTCCTACTCAGACTCTAGTGACAGGCTCACCGCACAACGCTCCTCTTCCTGTGCTCTCTGCTCCAGACCACCCAGCCTTCTGTCTCTCCCACACGGCAATCCGCCCGCCATCTTGATCTGCTCCCTAGGCCTGTGCTGCTGTTCTTCAACTGTCACCTCACGGTTTCCCGAGCTTTCTTCCAGTCTTAGTCAGGCATCGCCTTCTCTTGGAGGCCCTTCCCAGTCCCCACCCCCAACCGGAAGGGTCTGCTTCTGAGGCAACCTTTTATCTCCCTCATCAGCATCTTGTATAGATCCAAATATGGACGGGCTGTGTCCTCCACGAGAATAGAGAATAGAGGCGTGTTGTTGTTGTAGCCTTAGCCATCAGCGAGGACCACCATGGCACAAAGTAGGCACTTCAATCCTTGCTGAGTAACTGGTTCCCTGGCCAATCCTCCCAATGTGACCAAGGGGTTTCAACTCAGAGCTCCCCCCTCAAAAAAAAGGCCAGAGAGTCAATGATGTCGAGAAAAATCCCATCCGTACAGCACAATATCCTGGTTCTCTTTGTGGTAACAAGCGGACAGATTTGAGGAATGGGTGAAGGAACATGACGGAATATTATTGAGTCGTGAATGGAGAATGAGGAATTCTGGGAAGATTTTTGTCAAGTGAGGCCAAAAGAATCTGTTTCTGAATCATGGAACAGACCCAGCCCTCAAAGGCCTGAAGTCCACTGAAATGCACCAACCAATCTTCACTGGACTACCAGAGAAGGAGGGGGCAGCCTGCACGGCAGAATGGCACACACTGTCTTATCAGTCATTAGTTTTTACTTGTTACAAGCCACAGTTCAAGTGCTGGCAGGAGGAGATGAGGGATTTTTTTTTTTAAGGCATCAATTCTACATGAGGTTATACAATGAGGGAGTAAATGAAGGCACCAATAATAGGGGGAGGCAGGAAGGGCCACTCATTCCCGAGCTCCTTCGTCTCTACCTGCTGAAATTCAAGCCCTTTGCCAAGGCTCAGATTTCACGTCCTAGAAGTGGCTGCTCTGATCCTCCTGCAGCCAAAGGCTCTCTCTCTTTCACTCCCCTGAACCCCGGCGCCCCATGACACTGGACCCCTCTCCTACACGTAGTTCTTTCTCCCCATTTTATTGGTTATTTGGCTACAGGTCTTATCTCCCTCACTAGACTGCACACAAGAGGCTGGCCTCTCATTCATCTCTGTGTGTCCCATAACCCAGACCACGGAACCCCATCTAGGACAGATGCTCCATAAACAGGTGTGAGATGAATGGCTAAATGCATAGCACTTCTTGAAGGCTCTCCCAGGCCTCAGGGAGGCTGTGCGGAGGCTTTGTCCTATCCAGTGGCTCTGGTCCCAAAGAGGCTTACCCTGGGCAGTTTCTCTCCCCTACTTGAGATCCTGGCCTTGAGCCAGGTGCCACTGACTGTCTGGATGGAGGCCCGGTATCCAGGAAGACAAAACCCCAAACAGGTCTGGCCGGCCTTATCTCATTCCCACAGCTCAAGACAGGCCAGCTGAGGCAGCCTATGAGGGCAACAGCTGGCAAGCCAGCCCCCTTCCCTACCAAGTGGGCTCTGTCAGAG
Organism: Phascolarctos cinereus; assembly: GCF_003287225.1. Lineage (NCBI taxonomy): Eukaryota > Metazoa > Chordata > Mammalia > Diprotodontia > Phascolarctidae > Phascolarctos > Phascolarctos cinereus. Next base: position 718,873,071 of record NW_027555847.1, read on the forward strand.
ACACAGCTTGGGACCGGCTCTTCCAGCATGCTGCGACAAAAGGAACTAGCTAACACCCACGTGGCTGCCAAACCTGCTTTTCTTCTAAGGCTGGAGAGGGGAGCAGAGGGAAGAGACAGGGGAAGCCCAGCAGCCTCACTTATCAGCGTCCCCCAATATCTCCCCTCATTGTCTGCAGCTGTCTCATTCCAGCCGTGCAGCCGAGACCTGAGCCTATCTCATGGGCATGACAGTGTGGGGGGGGCAGAAGAGGAAGGCGCTTTAGGCTGCTCTTCAGAGACCCTCCTTTCCCCCTCAATCATTATGGCCTTCGTAGGAAGTCTGCAAGACACTAACTGGGCCACCCCAAGGGGGTGGGGAGGAAATATGGGCCAACAATGCAGAAATAACCTCTGGCATCCACAGCTGCTCCAGATGTTCCCTGGGTCCCAGAAGCCCCAGTTGCCCTTGCAGGAAGCAGGCACCCAGGGGAATGAGGGAGAGCATAGCAATCTGATGCAGGGGAGGAAATGAGGCCTGGAGGTAATGAGAAGCCAACCCCATGGATGGAGAAAGGAGAGGCCAGGGAAGCTGGGGACCTCTTCTAGGTCCACACCCATGATCCTGGCCATGCATCAGCCCAGCTGGCCTGGCCCTTCACCCTCTGGCCAATCGCTATGCTCTCTGGTCCTTTCGGACAGCTCAGAGGGAGGACGTTTCCCCCTCCGCGGCATGGAGGCAGCGCTTGAAGAGCTGCAAGGTGGCATCCTGGGTTCCAGCCTGAGGCCTTTTCCACTGAAAGCCTCACTTCCTCACTTACAAAATGGGAATAACATCTGTGTTCCCAGCTCAGAGGGTTGGGAGGCAAGAAGCACTTTGTAAACCTCGAAATGCTATGGAGAGTGGAGGCCTTCTCATCCTGGGAGGGCCTTAGCCACGTGGTTCCTCCTTTCTAGCTGCCCACCACTCACTCCTCTCCAGCTTCAGCTAACCCACTCTCCCCACCACTCCCTAAGGCCCCGGGGTTATTCCTCTAACCAGGGAGCCCTGCCCAATGCCAACACTGATCACGTCTCTGCCACTCTAACTCCTGGGGCCTCACTGCCCACAGTTCTGGCCTGGCACTTAGCACACACTACCACCGACTGCTGGTCATGTCTCTTTCCGGTATGCTCAATCGGACTGGCAGCCCCCTGAGGGCAGAGCTCAGAGCCTTAACTCTTCAGGTAGCTCTAGCGCTAACCCCCAAGGACTGGCCAAAAGAGCTCTGCGGCTCCACTTGTGAGGTCTAGACGAAGTCCTGTTCTGGGCCTCAGTGTCCCCATCTGTAAAACAAGGCCATCAGGCTGCAAGAGTCCTACACTCCCTTCCAGACTCTTAGAAATGTTTATTTCTCAAACATTCACAGTGAGGTTGTGCAGTAGGGGGAGCACCATGCCTGGAGGCAGGGCGACCTGTATTCAAATATAGCCTGGGATACTGCTATCTGTGTGACCCTGGACAGGTAAGTCACTTAACCTTGTCCTGCCTCAGTTTCCTCATCGATAAAATAGGAATAAAAACAAAGTCTCCCTCAAAGGGCTGTTGTGAGGAACAGAGATGATATCTGTAACATGGCCAGCACACAATAGGTGCTGTGTGAGAGAGCTTCCCCTCACTACCACTGAGCACAGCCATCTCTAGCAAAGAGGTTTTCCCCTGAGAAGTCTGGGCAAACCTCAGTTCCTCCTGTCACATGGGAGCTGGCCAAGGTGACCTAGTTAACATCTTTCCACCTGTGACTGCTGCGACACCGTTCAGATGGAGGTCAGAGCTGGGAACGCTCCTGGCCCCTCTGGGGCCACCTCCATCTGACCGTCTCGGTGAGTAAGCCCGGCTCCCAGCTTTGGAGAGCCCACCCCCAAGGAACTTTGGCCTGGCAAGGGCCTCAGTGGACCTTTAGCCTGCCTTCCAGACAGCTTCTCTGCTGACTTCTCACTCCTCCAGGGTAGGAGGAGGGCCACAGGAGGTCAGCCACCCTGAAAGGACCTCTGGACGCCTGGAAGGACTCTCCTGGGGGTGTTTTCCAAAACAAAAGCAAAGTAGGCAACACCCAGATTACCAGTACGGGCCCAGAAAACCTGCTGGGGCGGGGAAAAGGCAAAATGAAGGGCCCTTCTAATAGAGGCCTCAAGTCAGGCCAAGCCCAAAGGAGCCACAGCATGGAAAGACCATGGATAGAAAAGCCAGGAAGCAGGCCCAAAGCCGGTTCCACTATGGTGCGCTCCCTGAGGCCCAGGGGCAGAGTCCCCTTTCCTCTGGCCTCCTGCTGTCTCTCCTGGGACTCTCAGAGCGGGGAGATGGGGGGGAGGGGACAACCAAAGGCCAAGCTGGCCGAGCCAGGCCTTCAGCCCTCCAGCCAAAGGGAGGTGTCTCTGGCTACAAATACCAGAAATAATAGCTCCCTTTTCTAACCTCTCAAAGGGCCAAAGCTCCTCAGCTCTACCCTGGGCCTATTTCACATACTCCTTCCCCCCAAGAGGTTTGTCTGAAGCTGTCATCTCCTGGAAAAAGCAGAAGAACCTGGGTTCTCCCCAACACTCAAACAATCGCTCCCCCATCTACCTTCTCCAACCACTCCAGCAGGGCTTCAATCTACATCCTCACTCCTTGCTAGCCTCAGGCCTCCGTTAGGCACAACAAACCACAGAGGGGTGTCGGGGTGTCACTGTAGGAACAAAAGCATGGCACAAGGAGGAAGTGGGGAGAAAGTTCAGCTGCGCTATCAGTCCATCAGCGAGGGGTTACCCTGGCCTGGTGCCAGCAGGGGAAGTTGGAGGGGGAGGGGGGACTTCCTGTCACCAGAAGCATCCCATGTGTGAGGAAGGTGAGAGGCCAGATCTCCCTTCTAAAGAATGAGATGAACTCGAAGGAAAGAGGTGCCTTCTGGGGCAGGTGGGCATCTTCTCTAAGACAGGAGAGACTTGGGGAGATAAACGCAGGACCCCAAAGTAGCCTCCATCGCCAGCCTGCCTGAAACGGCCTAAGGAACTAACAGCTTCTCGTTGGGGGCGTCAGGGGCTGGGGAAGGAGCAAGTGGCAGGTACAGAGGGGCATGTCCATGCAGGGCAAAGGGTGCTTGGCTCCCACATAGAATAACGTGTCTGTTGCTGCAGGGGGAGCACCGGCCTGCCTGCCTGGGGCTTCCTGGGAGGTCTGGAGCAGATGAGGGAAGTGGGAAGGAGAGGCACAGTCAGGGCGTGCCCACCACGTGTGGGGCAGTAACACTGGATGGGCTGGTCCAGGAGGGCACACATGCCTGCCTCTTCGTAGCTGGTATGTGAGGGGAGAGCTGGGGGGGAAAGGGCTACCTCTATTCAACCATACGAGTCTGAGAGCTCAGCTTTGCCTTTGAGGGGCTAGAGGCTGGGCAAGAGGTCAGGCGATAAGTCGGTATATGTGTCTGAGGCGTGTGTGTGTGTGTGTGTGTGTGTGTGTGTGTGTGTGTGTGCAGGGGATGAGGTTCTGGGGGGGGTGTAGGGGATGAGGTGCTGGGGGGGGTGTCTGTGCGTGTGTAAGGGATGATGTGCCGGGGACCCTCCGAAGGGAGGAGTGGGTATGTGGTCACTGATGACCTGTGCTGTGCAGCTGGACTGCTAGGGGAGGGAAGTTGGGCGGGCCACCGAATACTTGTGGGGGTTGGGTTTTCCACGGTTGTTCATCCACGTGCACATGTGGCTGTCCGTCCACCCAGCACAGGAGAGGTGGGAGCTTAGGGGGATCCCCCTTTGTTGGTAGCGCAGGGTGGTCCTAAGTTTACCTATCTCAAGAGCTGAGGGCATAGCTGGCCTAGGAGGGGGTGAAGGTAGCAAGTTAGCTCTCTCTCCCCTCCCTGGAAATGTATGTGGGGCACCCATCTCCTCCTTGGGGGGGTGAGGGGTAGTGTAGAATTAGATCTAGCACTTGGTGGGGGGGGGGGGAAGTGGTGCCCACCCCAGCTGGGTGTGAGACCCCTCACCTCTGTTTCCTGAACAGAGCTGACCCATGCCTCTGTGTGACTTTGGGAGGAAGGAGGGAGACAATCAGCTGGGAGAGCTGAGAGAGGGGGAAGAGAACAGGAGGGCAGAGAAAACGTCCCAGTGTGGGGGAGAATCTGGGGAAGGGCCTTGAGAAAGCTCCCTCCCTCCATCCCTCTGTAAGGTAGGGTCGTCCTGGAGAACGAGAGGGACCTGACAGGCAAAGGGGAGAGGGGGAGAATGAGAGAGAAAATGAGTGAGTGAGTGAGTGTGTGTGTGTGTGTGTGTGTGTGTGTGTGTGTGTGTGTGTGTGTGTGTGTGTTTGTGTGTGTGTGTGTGTCTGCCAAGCCTGATGCCTCTCTTAGAGGGGGAGATTTCCAGAGACCTCCAGGGAGGGAGCACGGCTGTGTCCTCCAAGACTCCTTGGGAGGGAAAGGGGTGGGAGCCTCTAAGAGCACAGGCAGGGTCTCTATCAGGAGAGGAGGGGACAGTCTCTGGGGGGGAGGGAGGCCACACTGGTGGAATTGGGACAAACCTCTAGGGAAGACAGATAATGGGACAAATCCCAGGTAAAGGGGTGAGGGTAGGGCCCTGGTGAGGGTGGGTGGGGCAATTGGAGGGGTCCTTAGAGGCTGGGTCTGGGACCTTACTCATTTGGGTCTTGGGAGAAATAGTGAAAGGGGGATTCCAGGGTGAGAGATTGGGGGAAACCCTGACCTGTCTCTGTAGTGATGGGGTAGGGGTAGGGGGCCCGGTGTCGTGTCCTGGGAGGGAGTTGGAGATGCTGAAGGAATGTCTTGCCCTTGGGGGACAGGATCAGTAGGTCCTGAGGAGAAACTCAGGCCTGGCCCTCTTGTGGGAAGGGGGTAGGAGGGGTCCCTGGGTGTCCCAGGAGGGGAAATGGGAGGAGGTGACCCACTCCTGAAGCCGCTGGGTGGAGGGGTGGAGGGGTGGGGCAGTGACGAGTGGACCGGGAAGCCTCACCTGGTAGAGCGCAGGGAGTGTGGGGGCGGGGAGGGAGGAGTGTCAAGTGTCAAGCTGTCCTTGCCCCAGGTGTGTGCGGAGGGGGGATCCCGAGGCAGGAGAGGGGGGAGGGGAGTGCCCAGGATGGGGGGATACCCTTGTCACATATGTGGAGTCACAGCCCCCCCCACCTGCGGGAGGGGTCACAGATGTCTGGGTGGGGGAGGGGGGTCCCAGCAGTCTCAGGTGGAGTCCCGTCGTCGGGGGGGGGGGTGTTAGGGAGGCAGAAGTCTCGGCGAAGGTAGAGGGGAATCCTACCAGTCTAGGGGGAAACAGTCACAGCGAGGGGGGGATCCCCGGCACTCCTATGGGGGGCGTATCCCGGTGGTCGGGGGGGGGGAATCACGGCAGGGGGTGGGGTCACAGCAGTCTTGGGGGGTGTCCCGACAGTGGGGGAGTCACGGGGGGAGGTTTTCCAGCAGTCGGGGAGGTCACAGCGCGGGGGGGGTCCCGACAGTGTCGGGGGGGATCATCGCGGGGGGGGTGTTCCAGCAGCCGGAGGGGAGGTCACGGGGGGAGGGTCCCGACAGCGTCGGGGGCCGCGGTACTCACGCGCCGGGGTCGCCCTGCGCGCCCACGAGGAAGCCGAACTTGTCGGTGCGGCGCTCCGCGAAGCCGTTGGCCTCCGAGTCGGAGCCCAGGGAGCTGAGCTCGTCGGCGGCCGAGGCCGCGTCCGGGCCCGGGACCAGGCTCTCCCGGGTCCCCGACAGGCTCCCGCCTGGCCCCGGCGAGCGCGGCCCGTTCTCCCCGCGGCTCTTCGCCATCGCCCGCCCGGCCCGGCCCGGCCCGGCCCCGCCCGCCGCCTCCGCTGTCTCCTCGGCCGCCGCAGCCGGGGCCGCCCGCCGCCACCGCAGCCGTCGCCGAGGCCCCGCCCCCGGAGCGCGTCCATTGGCCCGCCGCGCCTCCGGGCGGACCCGGAGCCGCGCCCCCGCGAGCGATCCCGGTCTGAACCAATCAGAGCCTGGGATGCCGGAAAAGCCCCGCCCCTCGCCGCTCTCCCCTCCTCTTCTCCCCCCAACCCCGCCCTGGCGGCCAGGCGGGCGGCCGAATCCTAGCCCTCCCGGACACGGGATTCCAGGGCCCGCCCACCTGGCTGTCAATCACCGCGACTCACCTGGACAGAGCCGAGGCCCTTTCCCGCCTCCTCGCCCCAACTTCCGGGCTCTGCCCGGCCCGCCCCCTCCCTGCCCAAAGAGCTCAAAGCCAGAATCCGCAGGGTCGCGAATGCGTCTCGGGTGTTAGACCCCTTCCCAGCGGGGCGCCCACCCAGCTGCCCAGCCGCGTTCTACATTAAGGGCTCGCCTTGCCTTGCTCTTAAGGGGGACATTCGTCTCCCACCTCCACACCTTTGCCCAGGCTGTACCCAGTGTCCACGATGGTCTTCATGCCTGCCTCTTAGAGTCCTTTGCTTCTTTCGAACCCCAGCAAGGTCACGCCCTGCATTAGGCCTTTTCCTCTTTCCCCCTGCCCCTGCTGGGGTCTCTTCCTGTCCCCCAATTCCCTGGCACTTACTCTGTGGTTAAGGGTGAGGAGCATCTCCCCCTTAAAACTGAGGGGGCTGTTCACGTGCCAGTAACCCCAGTGTGCCTGGCTCCTATTTGGGTGGCCGGGGTGGGAAGGCCCTGCGCTTGGGCTTCCTTCTCAGAGGGCTCCCTCTAGCAATGTCCACTAGACCTTAGAGGCACCAGGGATCCCTGCCCCTTCCTGGTGGTGCAGAGGGGTGACTTCCCTTCTCAGTCTCTGGACACAGGTGTGTGTGTGTGTCCCAGGTGTCTTCAGAGGCCTTCTCCAGCTCTTAGCCTAGGGTCCCAGGGTCTTGGGATGGGGGATGGGGAGGGGAGAGGATCTGTTTTAGCACCAAGTCAGGCATCTTCCTCATGCCTCTGGAAGGCGTTCTGCTGGAGCTTGGAGCCACAGAACCTGCTGCCTGTGTGACTTCAGGCACCTCGCCTCTCTGGGCCTCAGTTTCCCCATCTGTACGAAGGGGATCCAAGTTGCACTGCTACCTCCCTGACTATTGTGGGGAAAGCCTTTGGCATAGAATCCGTGTCTCCACCTAGGTACTCCCTTCTCTCTTGGCTTTCCTGACTCAGTGGGCTGGCTTTCTCCTCTCTCTCCCTCTGTCTGTCCCTCCCTCTCTCTCTGCCTCTCCCTCCCTCCCTCTCTTGCTTCCACCTAAGTGGTCTAACCGCTCCTCAGTGTCTCCGCTAGGTCTCCAGAGACCCACAAATCTAGCCCTAACCTCTCTCTTCTGGATAGCTGGCACCAGACATCTCCTGGACACCTCAAACCGCCTGCAACAGAACTCATTCTTTCTCCCCGAGTGGCTCAGGCTTGACCTGTCCGTTGAACCCCCAGCTGTTACCCCACAAAGCCAATCTCCAGCCAGACCTTGGCCTTTGTTCAATACCTCTGTTAGGGAGAGAACATGTTTCCCTCTCTCCACTCACCCAGCAACCAGCCTAGTCCTTGGCCTCGTTAGTCCCTCCTAGACTATTACAAGAGCCCACGAAATGGTCTTCTTGCCTCACCCGTCTCCCTGCTCCAATACATCCCCTACTCAGCCTCCAGAGCGATTTTCCTAAAGCACATGCCTGACGGTGCTCTATAATCTCCAGTGGCTCCCTATTCCCAGAAGAATCAAATGCTCCTATTTGTTAGTGAGAGCCCTTCACAACCTGGCCCCTTCCTCCCTGTTCATCCTTCTTACCTTACTCCCTTCAGTGTTCTCCACTATCCAGTCCACTGGCCTCCTGGCTGTTCTCCACCCACACTACCTCTCCCACCTCTGCACCTTTGCCTTGTTGCCGGTGCCTACCACGCTCTCCCTCCTCAGCTAGACCCCTTAGAAATTCTTGGCTTCCTTTAAGACTCAGTTCAACTCCCACCTTCTGCAGGCCTTTCCTGTCCTGTCCTCCCCCGCTGCCCTATCCCAGATCTTGGGGATCACCCCATCCAGACTTTATACATCCCTGGTTATTTGCACATGGCCTTCCCCTGTACTTCACACCAGGGACCTAATTTTCTGCCTTTCTTTGTATCTCCAGTGCTTAGCACAGGGCCTGGCACACAGTAGCACTTAATAAATGCTTGCTTGTTGACTGACAATTTCACACCTAAGACCTAATCACTTGTTTCACCTATCTCCATAATTATTTTTATTTTCAGTTCAAAATTCTCTTCCTTTCTCACCCACTGAAAAGGTATGAAATACATTGTACAGATGAAATCAGGCTGTAGTCCAAGGGTAGCCTTCCTTTACCTTTCTTTAGTGGGAAGGGACCTTTGAATTGCTGTCTCATTTGCAGATGAAGCCCAGGAGACCCAGAAAAGAGAAAGGACTTGCCTTGGACTCCTAAGGCCCCCCTTTATCAGTGAGGAAAGGGACACTGAAGGCCCAAGCTTCTGACTTCAAGACAGGCCTTCCAGTGGGCTCTGCGACTGGAAAGCTAGAGCAGCCCGTGGACAGGGGAGCCAGGCCTGGGGGATGATGGGAAGATCCCTGGTCGGGACGTCGAGACTCTCCTCTCTGGCTTGAGTGACCCATGGGCATCTCTCCCTTTCCGGGCCTCACTGGGGAAATGAGGGGGTTCAGTGAGAAGGTGTCTAAGGTCCCTCCCCAAAAGTCTCGGGGTCAGGGGGCCAGGAGCCCAAAGCTCTTAGTTTACCCTCAGCTGTTTCCCTGATCACAGGCCCAGCATTCTTGAAGGCTTCAGCGTGGCCTGAAAAAACTCCCTGGCACTTCTGGTTTTCCATGACTAGACGTGGAGACATCAAAAAGCAGATGTGGTATGGTCCCAAAACAGGCCCCGGGGGAGGGGAGCATGGGATATTTTAGGCCCCAGCAAAGGGTCCGGGCACAACATTCTTTCTTTCAAGCAGTTGGAGACAGAATGGCTCTGTCAAGGCTCTGGCCTGCCATCTCAGAATTCAAACGTGGATGGAGGGCACGGGGGGCCTGGGCAGAAGACCAACCTCTGCCATGCACCAGCTGGGTGGCCTTGAGCAAGTCACTGGAAACTGCTGGGTGGAGAAAGGGGCCCTCGCTGTCCGAGAGGTCTCTGTTTTCCAGCGTCGGCCAGCACTTAGCCAATGAGTGAGTGAGTGGGTGAATAAATAGGTTCATTCATTTGAACTTGCTTCCCCATTTGGAAAATGGGAATAATAAGATTTACCCTGACTCCTTATTCCCAACTGGAAAATAGGCATAGTAAGATCTGTCCTGACTAAAGGGCTTGTGGTAAATGAAATAAACAGGACAAGTGCTTTGTAAACTACTCAGCCCAAGACAAATAGAAACTACCTGGATTCTGGGGGGAGGAGGCGTGTGACTCCAGAAAAAGAGTGCTTATAGTCCTTGGAAGCCTGAGGCCCCCCACCCCCCAGTAGCCAGGTAGGGCAGCATCACATCACCCAGGGGCATCTGGCACCCACTGGGCAGGCAGGGGTGCCCTCTAATGGCCTCTTTAGACAAGAGATACGGAATGCCCACAGGTTCGACAAAGACACTATTCCTCCTCCAAAAAAATCACTCAACAGCCCTTAAAACAGGGGATGTCAGGACTGGGAGGGGCCTTAGACTAGGAGCTGGAGTAGACCTTTAGACCCTGGGATGTCAGAATTAAGAGGAACCTTAGAATAGAGAATGCTGGATGATGGAGCAGGAAAGACTTTAGAACAGAGAATGTTGGAGTACAAAGGAACCTTGGGAAACCCCCCCCACCAAGCTAATCCTCTCGTTTTCTAGATGGGGAAACTGAGGCCCAGAGAGGAGAAGAGTCATGCGGTGGCAGCCCCTTTCCTGGCTCTGGGCACACTCTATCCCTGGGCGGGGGGCCAACAGGCAGGTCCCTGGTTCCAGTCTCCCAGCCTCATCACATCCATTTTGGATTCATCCAGAACTGGCCCCGGGGCCCCACCCCAGTCTCCCCAAGCCTGGGGCTGATAATTCTGCAGGCTGCCCCAGTGAGGCATGTAGGACAATCTGGCCAGTTGCTGACAGCAGCTGTCACCCCAGCCAGTCTGGGAGGGATAGCCTGGCGTGCATATACGAAGAGTGGGGCTGGGATCTGGCCTGGGGCCTGGGATGGAGGGGATGGAGGGATGGGGAGACGTTCCTTACATGAGTCTGAGCCCAGCCTCAAGCTGCAGATGGGGTGGTACGTGTATGTGTGCTCACACTTGTGTGTGATCAGGGACAGAGGCCAACCAGCAGACAGGCCGGCAGGCAGACAGGCAGACCGACGAAATATGTGAACAATTCAGATGTTAGGTGCGGCGGATTTAGGGCACAGAATCAGGAATCAGGAAGGAGCTGAGTTCAAATCCGGCCTCAGACCCTTACTAGCTGTGTGACCATAGGTAGGTTACTTAACCAGTTTGCCTCAGTTTCCTCATCTGTCAAATGAGCTGGAGAAGGAAATGGCCAACCATTACAGTATCTCTGCCAAGAAAACCCCAAATGGGGTCATGGAGAGTATGCCTGAAACTAAAGGCATAACAACAGAAAAGGAGGAAATTAGACTCAGTTGGACTCAGGCCCCTCCCAGCCCTGCCATCCTCTGTTCCCAGGCCTCTCCCAGCCCTGCCATCCCCCGTTCTAAGAATCCCTATCTTAGCTCTGGTGCACAATGTTCTGTGGTGATGGGCCCAGGCTTGCCCCTCCCCCAGTCTGTACCCGGCCCTCTCCATGGCCAGCAGGCATCTCACAGATGCCATACTGGGAGCTCATGTTTGCCAAACCCCTGGCCCATATTCGGTTCCCTCCCCTGGGATCTTGCCTCTCAAAGGGGCCATTCACACGCATTCCATCAGACTGCATTCTTGGCCTTTTACCTCCTGGGCAATGAGTGCATTGGTCACGGCTCTCACCCACAGTGCGGGCCCTCTCTCCTGACCGATCAGTCTTGCAGAGGTGGCCTTGGTGCTGGCGTTTTTCCTCCCATCCCCCTGCCCCAAGCTGTCTCCCACTTTTCTCCCTCCTCCCCCCAAGTTGCTCAGCTTCAGGAAAGGATGGCTCTGCCCACCAAGGCTCAGGAGCGTTCACAGAGCCTTTGTCTTTGAGCTTATCTTCACAGCTTCACAGGGCACATCATTCTCTTTTTGACAGATGGAAAAGCTGAGGCTGGAAGGGGCAGAGCCACCAGCTTATTTTGCTGGGCTGGGGTAAGTAGGGTTCAGAGGCCATCCAAACTCTTCATTTTACAGATGAGGAAATCAAGGCCCACTGAGGGGATCATACAGGAAGTAAGTCACAAAGATGGGATTTGAACCCAGGACCCCTGAGTCTGTCCCACTGTAGAGGTCTGGTCCAGTGCCCTGGCCTCTCCTCCACCTCATGCATCATATCCCCTGCTGCCAGATGAAGGGATTGGCTTAAAGCTCACCCTCAGGAATAATCACAGCTGTTGGGGGTTGGCAAAACACTTAATAGGCATTGTGCCCTAAGAGCGCGCCCAGGTTCCCGTAGGCAGGAAGGAAGGAGGGCTAGAACCCAAGGCTTCCTGCCTCTGAGTCTGGAACCCAATCAACAACACTGCATCACGTCGCCCAGCTCCAAACCCTTTCAGTGGTGCCCAACATGAAACACGCTAGGGCAGGAAATGTGTGGCCACTGGAGCAGGGAGTCCCACCTCTGATCTGAGCTCTATCGATGATTTTACTCAGAGCCTCAAGTCTCTCCATCACTAAAATGGGGTTCATAGCATCTCTGGTATCTGCCTCCCAGGCTCAGCTGAGGTCATTAAAAATGAGAAATTGCTATATGAATGTCAACTAGTATTATTACTAAAGCCCACATTCCCTTTCTTGGCATTCAAGGCCCCTCACCCAGTCTGGTTCTTACCTCTTCTTAAACATGACTCCCACCACTCCCTTTCCTATGTCTTATGCCTTAGTCACAGTGAGCCACTCATTCCTTAAAAAGGCTTTCTGACTTCTGTACGTATTTCTCCCCTAATAGATGTGAGCGACTTGAGAGCAGGGATTGTCTTAACCTTTGTATCTAATCGCCAGCACCTAACACAAGCTTGGCATATAGCAGGTGCCCAAAACAAGCTTCGACACATAGTAGATGCCTAACACAAGCTTGGCACCTAGTAGGCACTCAACACACGTTTGGCCCATAGTAGGTGCCCAACACACGCTTGGCACTTAGTAGGTATTCAACACAAGTTTGGCACATAGTAGGTGTCCAACACATGCTTGGCACATAGTAGGTATTCAACACAAGCTTGGCACATAGTAGGTGCCTAACACAGCTCGATTACCCATGCATATCTATATCCCTGTTGTGTCCTCCTGTAGAATATGAGGTCCTTGAGATCAGGGTCTGCCTTCTTCTTTGGCTTTGGATGGAGGACCTGGGCCTCCATCAATGACCATTGATTGATGGAATTCCTGTCTGACCCACCCAATGGTTTATCAGACCCAGCCAGGCCTTAGGCAGTAAAGACAATGCTCAGCTCCCTGGATTATAATCCACTTTAACGCTTTGTAGGAATGCTCCTGAGAAGAGGGAACCACTGCCATTTTCTAACTCAGGAGAAGCAATGATGTGTCAGAAAGCTTATCTTACGGAGCTGTTTTTAAGCGTCCTGGAGAAGGCGGTCAGCTCCCTGTACTTGTCTGGGAGGCATTGCAGACATCAGGACAAGTGAGCTCTTTCTAGCAGGGTCGCCCTCTAAGACAATCCTATGCCCCAGACAACAGAGGACTCTTGGTGGCCGCACTTAACCTTGGATGCAAAGGGAATCCGAAGAAGGCTAATGAGATTAGCCCTTCAGCCCTGGCCTCTCCAAGCTGTCTTCTCTAAAGCTGCCAATGGGATTTCTTTCCTGTATGTGGGTCTGGGAGCGTGCCTCTGCAGATCCTTGGGTGGCTGTCCACTGCCCACATAGGAGCACCCAAATAAACTCTTTACCTGGCATCCCACGGCCTCTATGGCCTGGCTCCAAGCTCCTTCCTGGCCTGATGGTGCGTCTCCCTCGTCCCCATCCAGATGTCCCCAGGCTCTCCAGGCAGCTGGCTTCTCATGGCTAGGATGCCCTCCCTCCACTTCTGTTAAATAGCCTTCTCACTCCTCCAGGGCCCCACTGAGAAGCCTATTTCCCCCACATGGGGTCCCAACCTCCCCTCCAAAAGTCCTCTCTCCTTAATTGTCCAAGCACACTGCCTGCATTCTGCCCTGCAGGTTACTTACTTGTCTGACACCTTTCAGTGGACTGTGGGCTCCCTCTCACCTCCAGCGTAAGGAGTATCCTGCTTATACCATCCTGTTTATATCGCCGCTTAATTCAGATGTATATGTTTGCCAGCAGTTAGACCCTGGTCACACGGTGACCAGATACTAACTGCATCAGGGAAACTCTATGGAGTGGACAACACACAGCTGGAAAACAAGTTATGCTGCTCACCAAAGGTGGAAGGTTATTCCAGCTTAGATCCAGGCAGCAGCAGAGTTAAGTCTTTTTGTGGGGATGGTTTTCTGAAGGTCACAACCACAAACAATGAATAGTGAGGAAAGAGTGTTTCCTCTGCGGGAGGAAAGGGCTCTGAGGCGAAGGATGGGCCTCAGCCAGGCTTGCCCGAGGAGGCAGCCACACAAGACAATAGAGAACAGCTTCCATCATCTCAGCCCTTTGCCAACGGTACCTCAGTTGAGCCTTGGGACACCCCCAGGAGGTAGATGGTTCAACAGCAGGGAGGTGGCGCTAAATTTGAAACCAGATTCTGCCTCCTCAAGGCCGTGTAATGTCAGACAAATCCCTCCAACCCTGACAGGTCCATTTCCTTGGTGGTAAAATGGTGGGGGGGTGTACTGAATGTGCCCTCTGGTCCCCTCTGTGAGCTGGGAACTCCATGCCAGCCTCGCCTGTCCACACTCCCTGATGCAGAGTTCGGGGAACAAGGATGGAAGAAGGGCTGGGCGGTGAAGGCCAAGGCCTCAGGTCCAATCACAGGGGCCATTTACCCGGGGACTTTATAGAGCCAGTAAGTCCAGCCCCTTCCCTTTGCTGAGGAGAAAACAGAGGCCCAAGTTCACCCAAGTGCTAAGCGGAAGGCCTAGGTGTTCTGGCCCCAAGTCTGGACGATCTGGTTTGGTGGGTGCCTAGGCTGAATCGGGGATTCAGGGGATTCTGGCCAGTTCAACGGCAGATGGTAAAATGAGGAGTGATCCTCACGCAAGGTCACCAATAACCCCACCTGAAAAGAACGAACCAAACGACCTAACTCAGCTTTATTTCCAAAACCAGAACACCATTACTGATGAACCAAAGCGTCCAACACTGAAAAGGTGTGACTGAAGCAAGAGTTTAATCACAACAAAGTAACAAGAGAAGACAAATGACAACATGCCAGCTCCTCCTGCCCCACCCCTGCCAGGCTGCCTGAAGACCAGAGGAGGGGCATGGGGCCTCAGGGGCAGTGGGGTGGAGGCCAGAGGAGGGGCGTGGGGCTTCAGGGCCAGTCGGGTGGAGGCCAGAGGAGGGGCGTGGGGCGACCCGCTCCATCCAAGAGGACAAGCAGTGGCGCGTTCCACAGGCTCTCTGGCCAGAGCTGCCGGGTAGGGGCTGCCCAGACATTCCAAAGGGTGAACAAGTCTTCTTTTTTCACCAGGCCTGGGAAACAAGACCCACCCCGCCCCAACATCCCCCTCTGGGCAGCCTCTATTTCTTCCTCCCGCCTCTTTCCTTGAGTGCCAGGTGGATCATGGCACCGTTGGCCATGTTGTAGTACGCCAGGGAGTTGGAATCTTTGATGAAGATGCCCTGAAAGACACATGGTGCCGTGTGAGGATGGAGCAGCCAGCTGGCGGGGTGTGCCTGGTCCCGCCCCCACAGGCAGGCTCCGCATTCCGCCCCCACCTCAGCTCAGCCCGCCCCACGCACTCAGGGAAGGTGTTCTTCAGGCGCCTCCCAGGATCCCCCAATCAGAGAAGCAACAATGGGGGGAGGGGTGAGAGGAAGGAAGCCCCGGCTCACCTCGTACTGCAGCTTCTGCTTGCCAGCGGGCATGCCAGTGGCCTCATGGATCTTGACCTTGATGACAGAGACCTGCCGGACCAAGACGGAGCAGAGGTGACCCTCTCTGCAGGGCCCTGCAGGGTCCCGCCCCTTCCTGACCTAGGCGCCCCACTGGCACATACCTGGTCTGGCAGCGGGAGGGTGAAGACCAGCACCTGCCCATTCAGCTTCCATTCGGTCTTGTCCTGCATGTTAGGGACCTGAACCTTGATGGTGACCGGACCCTGTGACCGACAAAGGATGAGGAGACCCCAAACCTGTGTTTGAATGTGACCTTCTGCCCTGTTGAGGGTTAACTGATTCAATTTGCAAAGGAGAGAGGGCCAAGGTGAGGACTGACCTCCACTGGGTATTATTTCTCCTTGGTGTAAAGAAGCGATACTATTGACAACAGCTCCCATGTCTACAGCTCAGGGAGGTTTGCCAGGCACTCGATGTACATCAATGATCTCAGCTGACCCTCAGGACCACCCGGGGAGGGGGAAGCAGTCCTGTCCCTGCTCTGGTCTTCAGGTTTGTCTTCTGTGAAATGGGGCTGCTATACACCCCCTACAGGCAGCTGGCACCTCCCCCAGCCCCCATACTTCCATGGAGGCCTCCTGGGACAGCGGGTGCCTGGGACCTGGGCCTGGGGGCTTCCGGGGATCAAGAGCTAACAGGAGTGTCCGCTCCCATTCCTGGATCCCTTCCCCGCTTCCACCTCATCTGACTTGCTAACAGTTGGAAGGCCAGAGAAAGCCCGCATGCCCTCTGAACCCACCAGGTCAGTCAGTCTGGCTTCTGTCCCTCCGTCAGTTAAGACTCAAGAAAATCAGAGCCAGGCTCTCCCTGTGCTGCGGCTGGCTTTTGAGCTGTTCCCTCGCCTGGGAAAGCCCACCTGCTGCCCCCAGAGCTGAGCCCTGAGTCCATGACCAAAGGCTCCCAGGGTGAGCGGGGAGCCGAGCAGAAGCCTCGGGCCTGCTCCCCTGCTGACTGGTGCGAAGCCCCAAGAGCCCTCTTAGAGGGGGCCACACAGAGCCTCTCAAAGGATCCCCGCAGGAGAAGCAGGCACCAGGGCAGCCCCACCACCTCCTTCTCTAAGATAATCAACACTCTTCACAAACCAGAGGCCCCACAAGCAACCGGACGCCGTCCAGGCTGCACCACATGCCTTGTTCCTCCGGAGAAACTCTTCCTCGGGCATAAGGCTGTCTTCTGTCTTCAGTTTCTTAGAAGCAGGCTCATCCTCCATGGGTGGCGGGGGGTGGACAGGAGGCATGGGGGTCGGTGCTGGGACAGGTGCCACCGGGGGGGCCGGCACAAATGCTGGGGGCACAAAGACACACTTAGCCAGGAGCTTCCCGGGGGAGGTGACCATAGCCCTTAGCCTTATCCATGGGGAAAGCAGAGGCTCCCCAAGCCTAGGGAATGGCCCTCCTGGGGGCCTGCCCAGGACTCCAACAGCCAGAATGAAGGAAGGATGCGTGCCCGCGAGCCGTGCCCTGATCGATCAGGGGACCTGGACCTTCCCTCCATCTCCACCCCCCTGGGCCAAGCTCTCCCCGTGGCTTTTCAAGGGAACACGCCACGCTGCACTGAGAGGAAGACCACGAGGTACTGAGCCACACCTGCTTTCTAAACAAGGTTTTTCTAGAGGCAATAACAACTGAATCTCTACTATATTTAATTGGCTTATACAGATAAAATAAAATAAATATAAATGCAATAGACACGTGTAAGCCAGTACCGAAGAGACTGTGAATCCCTGCAGGAACCCAATGGGTCTTAGTGGTTAAGATGATGAGAGGGCACCCAGGCCAACCTGGGCTTCTCCATCAGGCCCCACCCACCCATCCCAGCTTCCTTTTGCAGACTGGAAGCTCCCCGAGGGCAGGAATCGGCTTTCTTTTCCATATCTGTGTTCCCAGCACTGAGCTTGGTGCCTGGCACCTAGTACACGCTATTAATAAATGACTAGTGACCGACTGAGACCAGAGCAGAAAGATGTCACACTCCTTTCCCAAGGCTTTAACTGGCACAGCTGCTAAGTGCCGTCTTCTGGTAGGATCTGGTAGGCCTGCCAGGATGGCGCCCTTCTACCACCAACCTGGCTGACCGATGGCTGCTCTCTGAGGAGGGGGCTGCCAGGCCAGTGTTACTGACAGGATGGCCAGGTAGGCAGCGACCCAGAAGGGGCAATCCCTGAGGGAGATGGAGGGAGGAGGAAGAAGGTTTTTTTTGGGCCCTGACTGCAAACACCAAGGCATCCGGCTAAGCCCTCAGGATATAAGACAAAAGCAAAGATAGTCCCTGCCCTCAAGAGAAGCTTCTGTTTTCAAGGGCAAGATGATAGAGGGGATGGCCTGGGAAGGGAGATTTGGTTGGGGAGTCCCAAGGATAGTGAGTGGAGCCATAAGAAGGTCAATCTGCTGACAGCAGGACCGTCGCTCCTGCCTTTTCCAGAAGTGATGGCCCGACCCACAGGGGCCCACAGGTGCCAAAGGCTGGCAGCCAGCTATGTGGATTTTGTTCTACGTCTGTCCACATCTCATCCATAAAGTGAGACGTGTGGACAAGGTCCCTTCCAGCTTGAAGCCTGTGATCCTGACGTGTGTAGGAGCTGAGTGCCATCAGACGCAAGGCACAGGAGGACGTGGAGAAGTGAACGTCTGTGTCTCCCCACAGCCTGTCTAATGCAGCCGCCCCCCCAAGCAGAGCACAGTCGTGCCACCCTTGACAGGTGGTCGTTCAGCTTTTCCTGGAAGAGCTGAGGACCAGGAACGGAGGCAGTTCTGGTGGTCAGACAAGTTCCTGGGGGCACCTGAGAGCTGCCCCACAGAGGCGGGGGATGATGAAGAAGGCACTGACCTGTTGGCACAATCATGGGAGGCGGACGCGGCGCCATGATGGGCGGAGCAGAGGGTGGCATGGGCACCACGTTGATGCGAGGAGCATGGATGATGGGCGGCATGGGAGCGATCACGGAGCCAGGAGGCAGGCGGACCACCGAGGCCATCGGGGGCCGCGGCATGACGGGACAGCAGACACAACTGTGGTTCGTACAGGTGGCGGCATCTAGAAAATCGAGGGGGCACGGGCACGGCGAGGGCCAGAGACCTCACACAGCCGACTGCCATCTGAGCCAGCAGGCCCTCCTGGGCCAACGGCCCACTGACTCCACACTCAAGCTGCTTGTCCGCCCCCTCATGAACCCCAAGATTGCTCGCTCTCCACCTAAAGGCTCGGACAAGCTGGGCCCCCTCCGAGGGAAGCTCAGCAGTCCAGCCCTGAGCCGGGTCCAACCCCGCGCCGGCCTCCTGCTGGAGAAAGCTGGAGCTTGGAAGCCTTCTCTTCCCTTTCCAGCCTTCCTCCCCTGGGCACCCCTGGAGCAGGCCCGCTAAGACTTCGATCCTCACTGAATGGTCCCTTCCCTACCCACAGCAGCCCAGGCCCCACTTGCTGCCTCTGAGCACCCTGACAGGAAAGGGAAGCTCTGGTAAAAGGGGCAGCAGCCCACACCCCTCCAGGGATCCGGCTTACCGAGGGAGGCCGGGGCACTGAGGTGATGGGCGGGGCTGAGGTGGGGATGCTGGGCGCTGAAGACGGCGGGGGCGCCTGAGGGATCTCGTTGGGCTTGCTGGGGCCGATCTTCTCCTTGCTATCATCCTCTGGCACGAGCCCCTTGGCCTTGTGGATGGCTTCGATCTGCTCCTGGAGAGTGATGTTGGCCTGGGCCGCCTGCTGGGTTCGGGCCATGCTGCCCGAGTGGCCATCCCAGGTGACCTGGAAAACAGGAAGCCCGGGGTCAGGGTCGGAGCTCCCTTGTCCCAGGAGGCACAAGCCTTGCCCGCTGAGGAGGGGAGAGGATGATGGGCACTGAGGCTGGCACACCTTTTCCTCCGGCTTCTGGATCTCCTCCTCGCCGATCTTCTTACCAATGGCCGTCTCCTCCACGCCAAAGATATCAGTACGCCGCTCGGCCAGCTGCTTCAGGCTGCTCTCGATGTCCAGACCTGGGGCACAGATGAGGAGAAAGGTTATCCATGGAGATGCCGGCCGTGGGGATGCGGTCTAACCATGTGCTATCTGAGCAGTGCTGTCAGGACCTGACTGGCCCCTGCTGCTGGTGCTTCTCCACCAGGCCGGCAGCCACCCAGACAGAAAGCAGCTGCCCAGGCATGATCAGGCCTTGCGCTACAACCGCCGTAGCGTGATACGAGCTAACGCTGATGGAGGCTTTAGGGTTTGCAAAGCACTTCACAAAGGTTTCATAGGATCCTCCTAACAACCTGCAAGGTGGGTGCTATTATGATCCCCATCTAATAGCTGAGGATACCAAAGCAGACAGAGGGGAAGTGACTTGCCCTAGGTCACTCAGGCGGTGTATGGATTTGGCTGGATTTGGACTCGGGCCTTCCTGACTCCCAATCCAGCGCTCCATCTGCTAAGCCACCAGCTGTCCCCAACAGGTAGACAGGACCTGGACCGATAACCCTCTCTTACCCCAATGGGTTTTTCTTAGAAGGCTGCCTGTAAACTGAAGCCCATGGTGAATGCCCACCTACTTCACCTATGCTTCACCTATGGTGAAGGCCCAAGCCTACTGTTCCCAGCAGAAACCATAGAGACTTAGAGTGTGACGCGACCACGATGGGCCCACCAGACCACTCGCCAGGGCAGTCAGGGCAGCAGTGGAGAGAGGCCTCACCTGGGGCATAGACCTCATCGTCACTCTGCTTCTCCCGGATCGAGCGGTCACGCTGCTCCAGCCAGCGTGGGTCCAGCAGGCCGATGCGCATGTGCTCCTGCATCTTGCTGGCTGGAATCTTCTCGCCGGTGATGGGGGACACGAGATACTCATCTGGAGCTGGGGCTGGGGGCAGGGGCTTGGAAGCTGAAAAGGAGGATAGAAGGTAAACCCTTTCAGGCAGGGACTCCCCCAAGCCCCAGAAACCTGCCAGGCCTAGGGCTGGCCAATGCGCAGCAGCCCATGACATCTATACCTTTGGGGTCGTAGTCTTTGCGGACGATGACCTGATCTGGAGTAGGTGGGAGTGGTGGAGGCATGGGGGTCTCTGGAGGAGGGGGAACTTTCTGGCCCTCCTCTTCATCATCAGAACCCTAGGGGAAAAAAAGACGGTTTACAATCTGCGTTTCCCCTGGAAAATCTGGCCCTCCTGCTGGGGCTGGGGCTGAGCTGAGGTCAGCAGCTGCCCTCCCACTCAGCCCTGGCTGCTCCCTGGGGCAGCGGGAGGTCCCGGCTCGAGGAGCGTTCATGAGCTGAGCTTCCCTCTCCAGGCAGAAGCCAATGGGGCGCCCGGCCAAGCAGCTTTCTCACTGAGTGAATGGAACAGTGGGCTCACGGTGCAAACGTTCTTGTGGGCATTTCCAGCAGCTGGCACTGGGCAGGCTTCAATGGGGCCTCTCACAGTGAGCTCTGGGCGGGGGGAGGGGCTGGGAGGCAGAGGAAAAGTCAGTTCCCACAGATACAGGGGCCCGTTGTCTTCTAGGGGCACGCACATTCCTTCCCCTGCATAGTTCAATTTAGGAGAGGGCAAAGGAGCAGAGCGCCATGTGGGAAAGCTCTGGGGCACTTGTAAAGGGGAGCGAGTCCCTGGGCCAGGCCAGGCGGGGAAGGAAGGCTCCAGCCCACCCCATCTCTGCAGGTCACCTCGTCCATGTCCTGCACTTGGGTGTCCTGGTCCAGCTGGGACGGGGGCTCCTCTGTCTTCTCCTGCTTCTCATCTTCGTCATCAGACTCCACCTCCATTTCCACTTCCTCGCTCTCCCCAAACTTCTCATAGCGCTCCTGGATCAGGATGCGGGCGCCCAGCTCCTCTGGGGTGGTGGGAGGTGTGGGAAGTTTCCTGGGGGAAGGAAGTCCTTGCGTTATCAAAGGCACTCCTTAAGGGACGAGGTCTAGAGCTCACCTGTCTACATTTCTCCGTTTGTCTTGAGCGCCCTGGCCCGTCATTCCTTAGAAGGAGAAAGAAAAGACACTGACCAAGCCAAGATGCCAGGGCTCCAAGCCAGGGGAAAGGAGGGAGATGTTTCCACCGTGCCCGTGGACATGGGGGGGTGGGGCAGAGGGCACCGTGTGCCCACCTTGTTCATTGGGCTGGAAGTCCACGGTCTCCACCACCACGAAGTCGTGCCAGTCAATCTGGGCATATGCCACCCGTTCCTTCTCTTTCTCCTCCTCTTCCTTCTTCCTCTCCCGTTCCTGGAACTTGGCCCACTCCACACGGTAGCACACCTGCAGCAGGGGCCACGAGACAAGAGTCAGGATGTCAGAGAGGGGAGGTGGCGGACACCAGGCTCGGTCACTGCCATCGTCCAGAGAAGCCCCAGAGATACTCGACCGGCTTCACCCAAGGCCACCCCCACAGATGAATCTCTGGCAGGGCCATGTTAACAGCTGGAGAGCCCCAGGCCACGGCAGTGACAGCTGCTTTACAACATCTCACACGTCTGAATCCACAAATAGAATGTGCCGCAGATGGCGGGAGAACCGAGTGCCTACAAGAGGTGCCAGACTGAGAGCTCCAGATGAGCTTCCTGCCCCGCCTGCCAGCCTGAGCCCTGAAGGAGAGGAGGCCCCGGGGCAGACCCTCGGGGGTGGGCATCGACTCCTGAATCTCGCCAGGCAGAGATCTCTGCTCCCCCCATGCAAAGGACAGAGTTGGGGGGGGGGTGAGAACACTCTCCAACCATCTGAAGGGCTGCCGTGTGGTAGGGGGTGGTGCGCTGAGGTCACTTCCAGCCTACAACCCCTCCCTCTCTGGCTCCCTATCGGAAGGAAGCTCCTTGAGGGCAGAAGCTGTGCCTGCTTTTGTACTTCTAAACCCACCACTGAGCACGACAGGTGGCACATCATGAATAAGCATTTAGTAAGCTCTAACTGTATGCAAAGCACACAGACAGCAAAGTCGGAGCCCCCGCTCTCAAGGAGCTCCCTCGAATGGGGGAGACGGCACCCGGAAAAGCCCCGGGTGTGCAAGGGTCGGCGGGGGGACGGCCACCTCCTCTCTGCCGTCACTTCCCCCGACAGAGTTAGACCGGCTGCGTCGAGCCGTGGACTTTGTGATCTGGCCGTCTGAGGACCGCGGCTCCAGCGGCTGCAGGGGCCGGGCCTGGAGGCTTCACCGATGCCCTTTCATTTGAGAGAAGTGGGGAAGCGAGGCAGAAGCTGGACTAGATTCAGTGACCTCGGGGTGACTGGACATCAAGTGGAGGGTGTCTGGAGGGGCGTACAGGCGAACCCCTGACTTTTTTTTTTTTGAGGCATTTGGGGTTAAGTGACTTGCCCAGGGTCACACAGCCAGTAAGTGTCAAGTGTTTGGTCTGAGATCGGATTTGAACTCAGGTCCTCCTGACTTCAGGGCCGGCGCTCTATTCACTGCACCACCCAGCTGCCCCCAACCCCTGACTTTCCAGAGGGGGAACATCCCTGGGCCAGGAGTGCCCTGGTCATTAGCTGAGACAAATGAGGCCAGAGGAATGACAAAACCCAAAGGCTTCTGGGCACTGCCTGTCCTTTCTCCCCCAAAACAAGTGAGACAGTGCAGCATGAGGGGCATCCAGCTTACAATAATTAAACGGACAAGCAATTTTTTGGGGGAAATCATTTCTAACTTACCTGATCCAAAACTTCTCTAGGGTTCTCTGCCTCCTTCTTGAGTTTTGTAAACAAGCCTTTTGGTGGAATCAAGATCTGAAACACAAGCAGGTTCAAACAGTCGTTCACAGAGAGCCCTCCCTCTGTGGTGAGGCAGGGCGTGGGCAGGAGCTGACTGCAGGTCCCGGGCAGAACAGCCTCGACGGCTTCTGCGGCCCCTCCTGGGATGTAGGAGCAGCGTGGAGGCATGGCGTCAAGGAGATACAAAGTGCCCAGTCGATAGTGGGGGTGCCCTGCTCACTGGAGATGTCTGCACAAGGACTGGGTCACCAAGTGTCAGGGATATCTGCAGAGGGGATTCTTGAGGAAGACTAGACAGCCTTTCAATGCAGACTTGAGGAGTTTTAAATATGGGCATCAAAAATACTTTGTAATCACAAAGAACATTCCACACAATGTCTTGTTCAATCCCTCAGACGTAGGCAATTGTGTTTCAGAGAGGTGAGCCTAGCAGAGCCTGGCCCAGCCCTTGGGTCATCAGGGGTATCAGGGGTCACATTCCCCCACGGGCAGGGATATAAGGCAAGATAGCGGTAAGGCTGGTCAGGAAGGGGCTGGGCCCAAGGGCCCTGACTTTGCTACACTCTGGATTACACCCATCCCTTCCATGAGCAGCTTAGATCAGGTCCTCCCAACCTCCTGCCACCATCTCTGTCCTCTACCAGCTCTGGGCCAGCTCCAGCCTTCCTGGCTCCCGACGAGAGAGTGAGCCTGGAGACCTTATGCAGGTCCCTCACTTAAATCAAATTCATCATCTTCCTGATGCCGTGGTCCTCTTCCAGAAAAAAGGACAAACAATTACTACTACCAGCTATAGGCTAAAAGCCAAACACCTTGGCTCGGCCTCAAGGCCTCAAGGACCCGCTCACTTGCTGTGTCCTGCGGCCTCACCTTCACACCCAGAGGCAGACTGGCCCTGAGGTGCAGATGAATTCCCTCCTTATATCTGGCTTCTGAAATCCTTCTCTCCATTTCTCAGGTTTTGTGACAGTCTCCCCAGGTTCTCCTCCCCAGCAGCGTCCTTTGCTGGCTTATCATCCCTTATCATGCCCCCAGCAGTGTGTGTTCTCTGTCCTGGCTCTGCTTCTCTGCTTCCCTGACACTCACTCACTGTCTCTCTCCTCGCCCCCTCTTGCAAACCCCCTCTTCCAGCACGGATTCTATCCCTTCTGTGCATTTCACTCTCAGTCTCTAGATACAGCCCTAGTCTCTCTCTCTCTCGGGCTCCCCCATCACCAAATGTTTCTTGTCATTCCATCTGGGCGTCCCAAAGACATCCCTATAGAGGACAGACCTCATCCACTTTGCCCCAAACCAACCTCTACCAAACTTCCCCTGGGTCTGTCGAGGACACTGGCACCCTTCCTTCTGCTTCTCACTTGCCCCCACATTCCCACTTCCCAGCATCCCTTGTATCCCTCTCTATACTTACTCGGCCACTAGCCCAACCAGGCTCATGACTTCGGCCCTGAATGCTAATCTTCCCACAAGCCTCCCCTCTGGCACACGGTGCCCTCCCCGTGCAGCCACACTGGCCTCTACCCTGGCCCTCCCACAAGAGGCTCGCTGCCTCTGCCTGACAGCCTCCTCCCAGAATCCCTCAGGGCTCCCAGGCACCTATGCCTTGCTCCCTCACACAACTAGCTAGTGTGTCTTTTGCTTCTGTCTGGACAGCTTCCCTTCAGCTATGCTAAAACATGGCGGTGGAGATGGATTCCTTTCTGTCTCTGCACCTAGGCCAGGGCCAGCCCCAGAGCTGAGGGAGGCCCTCCCCGAGATGAAGGGTTTCTCTCTTCCTTGTCACATTTTCCAAGGGTCTTCCCCCTGCCCATCCCCATCCATTGGCACCCCTCCCACCCGGCCCAGGTGAGTGGGTACCTTAGTATACTGTTCCACCAACTTGGTGAAGTAGTTGAAGAGACTATGCTGGGGACGCAGGAAATCAAACTGGTAATTCCGCTGCTCCTTCTGCATCAGCTGGGTCAGGAACTGGCGCCCGTTGCGGGCCACAAACTGTGCAGTCAACTTCACCACATCCAAATCGAAGGCCGAGATGGAGGGGGGGTCGGCGATGAACTCGAACTCTGGAGGGGGCTCCTTGGGCACGATGGTCTCCTGGATCACCTGGGCCTGTACCTGGGTCAAGGGGGAGGAGAAGAGCGTGTTGCCGGCCAGTCACTCACCACCGCACGGCAGCCACGGCCCCACCGAGGGGCCCTCTCATGATGACCACCCACCCCTCAAGAGGGCAGCAGTGTTCTGCATGTGAAGAGACTGAACTACAGAAAGGTGAAAAGACAGGGGCTTCGAATGTCAGAGCGGAGAGGGGCTTTTCCCGGCCCGCCCTGAAATTACTCAGCTTTACCTGGTGCAGAGTTTGCATTTATCTACGTACATGCTGTGCTCACAGTAGGTGCTCACCAAATATCTGTTAAAGAGGCAGCTGGTGGTGCAGTGGATAGAGCACCAGCCTTAGTGTCAGGAGGACCAGAGCTCAAATCCAGCCTCAACCACGAGCTAGCTGTGTGACCCTGGACAAGTCACTTAATCTCAACTGCCTCAAAAAAAGTTTCTTTTTGATTTTAAAAAACAAATACTTCTTGATGCTGAATCACATGGTTCCCAGATGTCTCATTTTGTAGAGAGAATTGGAAGCAGAGAGGTAAAGGACTTCCCACAGTCACCCAGGCGGTGACTGCAGCAGCGAGAGGCCACGCGTCTCCCTCTCTCCCGGGCTGTTTGTTACCCACAACTCTGCCACGTTCTGGCTCGGCGCTCCAAGGGTTAAGCTGAGGAGTTTGGGAGCCGCCCTCAGGGGGGGACAGGCCGTTTGGGCAAGGGCTCAGTGAGCCAGGCCATTTTCAGACGTGTTAACGGCTGCCTACGTGTTGACAGGGACAGCACAGATCTGGCCAGGCTGGAGGAGTGAGGCCAGTGCCTGGGTTCCGGTGGACTCAGGTTTGTCCGTCAGCTGAGAGCTGAGAGTTAATTACAGGATTCAGCCCCCCATCCTGGCAGTGTACCCAGAGTGGATGGATTGGGGAAAAGTTAACAGTGACTTAGCTTACTTAACAATCTAAGCTAAACGACCTAGAAGAGTCTAAGCTCAGAGGCCCAGCCTAGAAGGACATCTTCTAGGTGTGGACGTCACCCCAGTGCTGATACCTCTGTGAAAGCCACGTTCATGGCAGCGTGCACCAAAACCTTCCCCAGCCTCTGCCCAAATGCTAACGAGGGGCCTGAGAGCCTGGCAGGAACAGACCAGGCGAGCCCTGCCTTCCTCTGCTCCAGTTCTCACTGGCTGCTGGACTCCCTCTCTCACGGGAGGGAACTCAGGGTCCCAGCCTGGGCAGGGAGTTACCCCTATGAGCCTTCTACCACTGGCTGACCCCAAGGAGTGCCAGGATGTTCCTTGCACTCTGCATAAGCTCCCAGGAGGCCAGGAGGGCTCCCCATTCCTGGGTGCGTATTTCCCACGTCCCTGGCACCCAGTCAGCGCTTCATTCCCTCACGACAAAGGGTGCTCTAGAGCCAGAAAACCTGGGTGTGAATCCCACTCCTGACCCCACCACAATGGGGCGAGGCAGCAGGCTGCACCCTAGGCTCTAGCCTAGGGTTATATAGCATACAAGTGTTGGGGCTGGGTCTAGAATCCGGGTCTCCCAACGCCAACAGCAATGCTGCAGCCACATCAGCCAAGGTCCCCAAGTCACAGGCCTCTGGAGGTCACCTGGTCCCCCAGGGCACTTCCAGCTCTACATCCTAGGATCCAAGAAGCTGGCTGAGGACGACAGTCCAGCCTTGGGGTTTGCTCAAACTGAGGTTAACTGGCAGGAGTAATCCAGCCCTCCCCACCCTGACACACGCTCAGTTGTTCAAACGTCATTTCACCAGGGCTCAGTGGGCAGTGCGGGTGGGCGGCTCCTGCCAGAGCTCCCCCAGCCCAACCCAGGGGTAGAAGCACCAGAGGCAGAAGGGGGCTAGGGAGAAGACTGGCCTCGTTAATCCAAGGGCACACATCAGTCTGAACAAGGTGACCGCATGCTGAATTATGTGCCTGGGGATGGGCACGAGCAGCCCCGCAATGGCCTGACCCACGCTCATGCCTGTCTGGATGTGCTCTGCATGGCAGTGACGGGGGATGGGTTGGTCCTGCCTTCACCCTGGCAAACAGACAGTGGGTGGGTCTTTTTTAGCAAATGTTTAAGAAATGTTTGTTCTGCTGAAACCAGGGGGAACTGAGGCCAGAGAGGACAGAACAAACCATCGTCCCACTTAGCTGAGGTGGAAGGAGGCCTCCTGTGAGCCTGGGGTCTGCCCTCTTCCCAGAAGGCCGGTAGGGGGCGATGCCCTGTTCACGTGCACTCCTCTTCAGGGGGCCCCTCTTTTTGGTTTCCCCTGTGACGTAACAGGTTAAATGGAGTAGAGGAAGAGACAGAAGAGACCTGGAAGGCTTAGGCCTTGGGGGGGGGGAAGGGGAGCTCAGCAAAGGAGAGGGGTGTGATGTCTATCTGGAGGAGAGGGCCCAGGGGGCCCAGTAAAGAAAAGGAGGCCCTTTGGGGACCCCAGGCCCAGTGTGGGGCTCCCCCCCACTGGGTTCGAGGGGGGGGATGTACCTTCTGGGGTAGCTGCTGCTGCGTGGCCTGCTGCTGCTGCTGCATGACCTTGGGGATGGCGGCTGAGGGCTCCTGCGCCTTCCCCTCCTTGAACTCGCTGACTTTGTGCCGGTAGTAGGCATGGTACGGGTCATTTGGGTTGAGGAAGTTGAATTTCGGGTTGTTGATTTCATTCTGGCGGATACGAGCTTCAAATTCAGGACCGTTCCTGGAAAAGAAGGAGCAGGTCAGCAGCAGAGCAGCCTTTGGCTCTCTGCGCTCTAGTATGCATGGACAGGCCCGCTCATCACCCAAGCGTCCCAGGAAACCCTGCTGGAGGGCTCAGTGCGAGCCTAGCTGCCCCAGGTCAGCCCGCTGCAGCATCCATGGGGGTGGGGGCCACAGAGGCAGGGTCTGGGTGACACCTACCCCCCCCCAACCCCTGCCCTGCCCCAGGAAGAAAGACCAGGAGCCGACAGCCCTAAGGAGGGAGCGGACAAGGGATGAGGAGACCCAGGTGTGATTCCTGTGCCTGCCACAAACTGTCTGTCAGACCAGGGCCAGTCACTGCCACTGGACCCTTCTGAGCTTTGGTGCCTGCACTTTCATTAACTGCAGGGAACACCAGAGAGTGCACACCAAAGGTATGGTGGAAAAATACCACGGAACTGGACGGGGAGGTCCTGGGTTCCAGTGAAGGCTGCTAGGGAGCACCACTTGCACAATGCACTGGGCCTGGAGTAAGGCAGGCCACTGCCTCAAATTCAGCTTTCAGTCACTTCCTAGCTGGGGGACCCCAGGCAAGTCACAGAACCTCTGCCTGCCTCAGTTTCCTCATCTGTAAAACAGGGATAATAACAGTAGCTCCCACAGTTGTTAGGAGGATCAAATGAGACAAGTACAAAGTGCTCAGCACACAGTAGGTGCTATAGAAATGCTTATTTCTTACTTCCTGTGCCCCTTTGCCTAACCTTGGGTGACTCATTTCTCTGGGCCTCAGTGTCCTCATCTGTAAACCAGAGGGGCCGTCCCTTCCAGCTCCTGAGTTGTCGGAAGCTTAGGATGAGGGTGCTGAACAGCAAGAATGAGCCTTCAGACCCTGTCGGGCCACAGGGGCCTGGATTCAAATCCTGCTTTGCCACTTCCTTATTAGCTGTGCCTCCCTACAGCAAAGCCTGGTGGGGAGGAGTCCTCCTTCAAGGAGCACGGGGAGCCCGCCTCCTCCTCGGACCTCTGCTTCAGGGTAGGGATCCAGGCAGCTCGCCCCAGGGCAACAATTGGCTGCATTTCCCACAGGTTTCAAAACAGCTCACAGACCCCCGGGGTGGTCCAGAGGAACTAGTACTGGAGACCGTTCCCACAAGATGCACCTAGTGAGGGTGGAACTGACCTGACCTGGGGCGGCGGCTGGAGTGTGGCCTTGGGACTTGGGATGACCCGGGTTTGAATCCAGCCGCAGACCATGAGCGGCTCTGACAACGGGCGAGTCCCCTGCCCTCTGCCTCAGTTTCCTCAACTGTAAAATGGGGATAATCACAGCACCTGCTGGCCAAGGTTACTGTGAGGCTCAAACGAGAGATCTGTGACGTGTTTAATGCAGTGCCTGGCCCCAGCAGGCGCCACACAAACGCTAGTCATCATTAGGTTACATAGACAGAGTCTCCTGCTTAACGCCATCTACAGCCTTCCCAGGGAGAGGGAGGAGAAATGGCGGGAACGCCCTCTCCCTGCACTGAGGGGTGCCAAGGCTTCGGGGACACACAAATGAGCAGCTCTCCTAAGAGGCCCCTCTCTCCAGCTCTGCCCACAGCATGCACAGTCCGAAGGCGGGTCGATGCCTGGGTTTTGTGTTGGAAGGAGAAGTCAGAACGGTTTTAATGGACTTGCTGAGGCAGCACAGGGTTAAGATGACTGCCGTTCTCGTCAGCACGGTGTAGTCCAAAGAGCTGGGCCCAGAGTCAGGAGAGGCCACGAAGCAGCACCAGAGTGACCGTGGGCCCACCCCAGGAGGCTACAGGGATTCTCCACCTTCTTGGGGTCCCATGGCCCCCAGACCCACCCGTACGGAATCCACTCCTCACACAAAGTCAGTGAAAAGGCTACATCCTAACCCACAGCTTGAGTTCCCCGACTCGATCGACACGCTGAGCCGTGAGGCCCAATGGAGGCCATCCCTGGTGGGCAGGAAAGCTCAGTGCTGCCTGGCCAGGGGGCCCTGTCCTGCCACCCAAAGAGCAATTACAGGAAGGCCTTTAAGACCATCCCACCCCAGTGATCCCGCAATGGAAGTGTGGGGAGCTCTCCGTGAGCACATCGCCACATGTGGCCTCTGATCTTTGTGTGTGCGTGCACATGACCTACCTGGCCACAAAACTAGCGGTCTTGTCCACGATATTTCTAACCTCGGGAGGCGGGTAGATGATTCCCACAACAGGCTTGGAAGGGGTAGAATCCTCCTTGGAAACTTCTTCTTCTGGGGGCTGCAAGGACAGTAAAAGATGAGCAAGGAAAGACCGCCCACAGACCTCAAGGCCAAAGACCTACACCTCCAGAGGCCCCCATGCAGCCAAGAGGGAAAGAGTGAGGCCACAGGGCAGAGCCCAGCGGGGGTCACTAGGCTGCTTTGGTCACAGACTCTCAGGGTGGAAAGGGCCCTCTGAGGCCTCTGAACCAGAGCTCCCTCTACGAAGCTCTGCCCTCTCACTCTTGGAGGGCTCTGGTTAAGAAGTTCTTCCAGACACGAACCTAAATCCACCCCCACCCCCAAGTTCTGCCAAGTAGAACAAGGCTGAGCGGTCTTCCATGGGACACCCTTCAAGTACCTGGAAAACGTCTACCACATTCCCCGGAGCGTTTATCTTTTCCACATTAAATCCCTCTCCCCCCAATTCCAGCCCAGCCTCCTGGGCTCTGGTCTCCAGTGCCCTCCCCATCCTGGTGAATCTCCCCAAGATACCCTCTGCCCTAGCTATGACCAAGGCACCAGATAGTTCACTTTGTGGTGTTGTACAGTTGCTTCAGGCAGGTCTGACTCTCTGTGACCCATCTGGGGTTTTCTTGGCTGGAGGGGTTTGCCATTTCCTTCTCCAGATAAGGAACTGAGGCAAACAGGGATTAAGTGACTTGACCAGGAGTGCCTGGGGCCAGATTTGAACTCAAGTCTTCCTGACTCCAGAACCGGTGCTCTATTCACTGTGCCACCTCGCTGCCCCCAGATCGCTTTTAGGCCACTCATTCACCCTTTGTACTGGATACCACAGCACCCCATAAAGCCAAACTCCATGAGGTTTTCTGAGACTTCAACTCCACGATCTACTGTGCTCACTGCTACCATCAGTCTTGAGCACAGAGTCTGCTACACGTAAGCGGACACTTAATAAATGTTCTCTGAGAGATCAAACAAATGGGAAAAGGACCCACATGTATAAAAACATTCATAGCAGCTCTTTTTGTGGTGGCAAAGAATTGGAAATTGAGAGGATGCCCATCCATTGGGGAATGGCTGGGCAAGTTGTGGTATACGAATGTAATGGAATACTGTTGCGCTATAAGAAATGATGAACAGGCTGACTTCAGAAAAACCTGGAAAGATTTATATGGCCTAATGCTGAGTGAAGTGAGCAGAACCAAGAGGACTTTGTACACAGTAACAGCCACGTTATGCAATGACTACGATTGTAAAACTGAACCCTTCTCAGCATTGCAAGGATCTAAGACATCTCCAGAGGCCTCAGGATGGAAAATGCTGTCCACATCCAAAGAAAGAACTATGGAAGCTGAATCGCTCTCTTATTTTTACCTTCTGTTGAGTTTTGTTTCCTCTTTCTGATGGTTCCTCCTATTGGTTTTAATTTTTACTTACAACTTCACTAATGTGAAAATATGTTTAATGGGAATGTAAATGTAAAGCCTATATCAGATTGTGCGCCGTCTTGGGGAGGGTGGTGGGAAGGAAGGGGGAGAAAAATTTTCAACTCAAAAGCATATGGAAGTGCTTGTTGATAAATCAAAATAAATTAATAAAATTTTTAAAAAATGAAAAAAAACCAAAACCAAAACCAAAAATAAATAAATAAATAAAAAACAAATGTTCTTTGATTGACAAAACCAACCTTCTACTCTTCTGGCCAACATAAGGGGAACAAAACCCCCTTCTCCCATTAAAACAACAAAGATTCAAAAGCATTAAAACAAAGCTTTTATTAGAAAAGGGAAAAGGTAACATTCTGCAGAAATCTGCAGAAAGTTGAAACATGCTCCTCTTGCTTTCTCTTCCCACAGGCCAGAGAAGAGTAGGAGCAAACCCTACCCCTCTCATTCCTCCACCATAGGGACTCGCTGAGGGGGAACTGCAGAGCATACAGGGAACCTTGTTAAAACCCTTGGACCCTTGGTGTGATGGGACAAAAAAGGGAAGGAGCACACAACAACCCCTCCCCCATCACTTCCTGTATTTTCTGTCCTGGACATACTCTTCTTCACCCCCTGTTCTCTTCCCCATCTATGCCCTAGCAGACTTCCCCCCCCCCAACTGTGTGTTTCCCCCAACAAACTCTCCCTGTTTGGGGAGGGCTGAACTCCTGAGGCCGGAGTGCTCTAGCTAGGATGGTATCCAAAACCAAAGGTCAGGCCCCTTAAGGGAAGGGGACAAAAGGGGATGGCCAAGCATCTACACTGGTCCCCTGTGCTTCGGCCAGCCCCTGGCCCTGCTCCAGGCCCCCATTCTCAGAAGGCCCTTTTCTGTTTCCTCGCCAGTGTTCTCTAGCAGGTGGGAATGAGTGTCCTGGGGGTGGGGGTGACTGCTGAGTTCATGGAAAGAAGAAGAATTTACAGGTGAAGAGGCAAGGAGGTGAGACCTCAAGCTATTCAGGCTGTGGGGTGGGGTGGGGTGGGGGCAGAGTGGGCTGAGTGCTGAAAGACACCAGAGGACATCTTTCCAGCTCTGGAGTGGGCAAACAAGAGAGCAAAGAACCCTCAGATCCTTCCTTCCTTACTTTGGGATGAAAAGCCAAGATGTTGTTTTTTTGCTTTTTTTGGTGAGGCAATTGGGGTTAAGTTACTTGCCCAGGGTCACACGGCTAATAAGTGTCACGTGTCTGAGACCAGATTTGAACTCATGTCCTCCTGCCTTCAAGGCCAGAGCTCTATCCCCTGCACCACCTAGCTGCCCCTCAAAAAGCCAAGATGGGCGCTATCTTCATTTACCATCACAGAAGTATTGGGGGAGAGTGGGAGGAGGGAGCCTGACTCTCTCACTGGGGCTCTCTTACACCTGAGTCTTCAGGGAGGTGCCCCAATGAAGCTTCCAATGCATTAAACATTTGTAGTGGCCATGTCCCGGGGTGATAGAAAAAGCTTAGGTAAAACAAGGGTCTGTGCAAAGCAGACAGGTGAGGGGAGGCAGATGAAGCTGCCAAGGAAGGCAGGGGGAAGGTGGGGGGGGCCATTTCAGTCAGCAAAGATAAGGAGGGAGAAAGGGTCCCAGAGCAGCACGAGGTGCCTCTGCAAGGCTTCCTTTTCCTTTCATCCCTCACCCCAAGAGACTGAGTGTTTTTTGTTTTGACACGTAGTGTTAGCCTCACAAGATGTGTTCCCAAGCATTCTCGCCCCCAGGGACTCAACTACAGCATTCAATGAACATCTGGTGCCTGCTGGGCTGGGGTATGGAGGATGCCATGCTAAATAAGCAGGCCCTGGCAGACACAGAGCTGGGTTCAGACAGCTCCTCCAGTCCCCAAGGAACAGACATAAAGGACCACCAGGATATAAAGACAACATTAAGAGGCAGAATTCAGACCCCTGCAATGACTAAACTTGCCTCCAGAGGACTGATGGGGAAGCAGAATCCTTCCTGCTGGCTGAGAGGCAAGCTGGGGAGGAGGAGGATTAGAGGTGTGAATCAACAGGCCCACTTTGTCAGGCTTCATCACAGGCTGGGTCAGTTTGTGTGGCTTACTACAGTCATGAGATTAAAAGACGGCTGCCTGCTGGAAGGAAAGCTCTGGAGAATCTGGACAGCGGGCTGAAAAGCAGAGTCAGTACAGTCAGAGCTGTGGCTTTTCCAACAGCCATGGATGGCTCTGAGAGGGCCTAGAGGGAAAGCTGAGCGCCACAGAATCGATGCTTTGGAATTGTGGTGCTGGAGAAGACTTTCTGGAGTCCCTTGGACAGTAAGGATGTCCAATCAGTTAATACTTAAAGAAATTAATCCAGGTTGGAAGGTCAAACACTGAGGCTGAAGCCTAAATTCTTTGGCCACCTAATGAAAGGCCAGGACTCATGGGAAAAGATCCTGATGTTGGGAAAGACTGAAGCAAAAGGAAAAGGGGACAACAGAAGATGAAATGGATGGCATCATGGAAGCAACACACACGAGCCTGGACAGACTGAGAGTGGAGGACAGAAGAGCCTGACGTGCTATGATTCATGAGGTTACAAAGAATAGGACACGACCGAACAACCACAATGTAATTCAATTCAATAAACATTTCCTGGCTATTCTGTGCCCAGCATTAGTGCCATGAAGAGAAAAATCAAAGTTTCTGCCCTCAAGGAGCTTAGGGGATGGGTGTGGGACGACTCATGCAGTGATAACTAGATGCAAAAATATACACAAAGATCTAGTTAAACTGGGACACTTTGTTTTCCCTGACATAATCAAGTTCCTTGAGGAAAGGGGCTCTTCTGTATCTGTCTTTGTGTTTCTGGTGACTATGGAGTACTCAACAAATAGCAAGCATTTAATGGATGCTTGCTGATTACTACCTTTCTACAGAGAGAGAGAGGGAGGGAGAGGGAGAGAGAGAGAGAGAGAGAGAGAGAGAGAGAGAGGAGAGAGAGAGAGAGAGAGAGACAGAGAGAAACCAAAGGAGTGGGGTGAGGATTCCAGAAAGGCTTCTTGGAAGAGGTGGCATTCTATTTGGACCTTAAAGCCTTCAAGGGAGTTGGGTTATTCTGAACATGAGTGAGGAGGGGAATGCCCCAGGCATGGAGAACAACTTGTACTAAAGTCCATAAGGCAGGAAAGCAATGGCTTGGCTAGGAAACAGCAAAGAGGCCAGTTAGGGACGCAGGGAGGCAGAGGTCTGAGAAGAAGTAATGGGAAAATCTGGGGTGGGGGGGTGGAGAGGCTGAATGTGCTGACCTGTTTTGCTCTACTATGGAAGTTTCTTATGAAAGGGCTTTGAGGAGGGACGGTGGATTAGTGTACCAATAAAACATTTTTTTTACATGCACAGAAGGGTCGGAGGGGACCCAAAGACAGCAATTTTGTTACTACCTTGTTAAACTTTGCATACATCTTTTATAACCATGTGACAAAAGTACAATTTCTTGCGTAATCTTTCCCCTCCTTTTTTTTGTATCTGAACTGTTTATTGATAATACACAATTGAAAACTTAAAAAAAAAAAAGACAGGCTAGTGCCAGATTTTGTGAAAGGCCTTAAATGTCAGACAGATGGCCATTTTATTCTGGAAGCAATGAAACTTTTTGAGAAGGAGAATCGAGGGGCTAACACGGCTTTCTTAAACTCCATCTGGCAGCTGGGTGAATGAATGAACTGAAAAAATGATTACGCACTTACTACGTGCTAAGCTTTGGGGATACGAATGGGAGACAGTCTCTGCCCTCAAATAGCTTACATTCTTTAAAAAGTTTTTTTGAAAGTCTAAACTTAACACCAAAAAGGGTATATAAACATAAAATGGAACAGAAATATAAATATATATTCCAAATATAAAGTAGAACAGGAAAAGATAACTACATACTAAACCACAAATATCTATTATGTAGTTTTTGCTTTTTTTTTAAAGCATGTAATACATTCAACCAGCTGTCCTGAACTTTCTTCTGTTCTGTCAGTTTGCTTCAGTTTTCTCATCTGTAAAATTAAATAATAATGTCCACCGCCAAGTACATGGTAGGATCAAGTGAGATAATATTTGTACAGTTTTACATAAGTGCTAGCAATTATTAATCATTACTAAATGCTTCTTTTTCCGCACTGAGGGGCACTAGACCCTCTCTCCCCCTTTCCCCCAAATCCCATCCATCGTTGAAAAACAAGAATAAACCCTAAAAAAAGGCCCAGGAAAGCAAAAACAAACGGCACGTCACCCAGGTCTGAAAACATGGGATGTGTCCCATTTCTCATCCTGAGCTCCCCGGCTCTCAATCAATCACCTGTCCTCCGGAGCGGGGGCCGGCAGTTGCACTGACCGGCTCTCGGGCCTGTCGATACTCTGTTTCTTCACCATGTTGCTGCTACTGTAAGGGAGTTCACCTTGTGCGGGAGGGAGACCACACAAAGGGGGGGGGCGGTGGCCAGGGAGGGCGTTTTGGTCCCGGAGCCACAGGGCAGGTCAGTGAGATGCTTTTTCCAGAGCCAACGGGAGCAGGATGTGGAGGAAGAGTGACAGGGCGGGCACCCGCAGGGCAGGAAATGGGCAGGACGACGGGGAAGGGTCTATTCCATGCTGGAGCAGGGGGCAGTAACAGTGATATCAGGGCAGCTGGGTGACAGAGGTTAGAGTGCCAGGCCCGGAGTCAGGAAGACTCCTCCTGAGTGCAAATCCAGCCTCAGACACTCACTAGCGGGGTGACCGCGAGCTAATCACTTCACCCTGCTGCCCTCAGTTTCCTTATCTGTCAAATGAGCTAGAGAAGGAAATGGCAAACCACTCCAGCGTCTCTGCCAAGAAAACCCCACATGGGGCCACACAGAGTCGGACGCGACTGCGCAGCAACAAACGTGATCAATACAGATGGCGGGGGGCGCATGTACAACGAGCCGTGTCTGCTCCTCTCCCCGAGCCTGCCCAGGAGGGCAAGCGGGGACCGTGGGCGGTCCGCACACAGCAAGCGCTCTCTGGCGCCAATGGCGGGCGCTCCACACAATCCCACAGAGCAGCAGGCCTCCCCTGGCCTAGAGCGTCCTCGCCCGGCTCCCAGGGGGCCGCGCGGCGCGGGCGGCGCGATGCCTCCTGGGACCTGTAGTCCGTCTCCCTCCCTGCCACGGCGGCCCCAAAGCCTCCAGTTCCTCTCCCCTTCCCTCCCCTCCCACCAGCTGACAGGGCCCAGCGGGGCAGAGGGTGTTCCCCGCCCGCCAGCCGGCTACCTGCTTGGGCTCCGTGGCAACGGGCGGCGGCGGCGGCACCGCCTGCACCGGGCCTGCCGGCATGTCTGCGGCGCTGGGGGCTGCGGCTCCAACGGCGGTCTACGCGCGAGCGGCGCTGCGTCCGGGCCGAGCCGGGCGCCCACAAGATGGCGGCGGCCACGCTGGGGACCGCCTCGAAGGAGGCGGGGCGACGCGCTTCCGGTCCCGCCCCTCGCCTTCCGTTGGCCCTCTTCCCCGCCCCCCCGCGCACGCCGGACGTAGAGACGCCGTTGCCATGGAGACGGCCGGGCGGGTGGCCCCGGGTACTCGGCTAAGCGCTGCAGCGGAGGCCGGGACTCCCGGGGGGGTGGGGGGGGGAAGAAGCTGCGGGAACAGTTCCGAGAGCTGCGGCGGCGCTGCCGGGGGCGGGTGAGCTCGGAGTGACGGCTCGGGGTCCCCTCCACCCCTCTCCTGCCCCAGGTCCCCAGCCCACCTGGCCCCCTAACCCAGAAATCTCGCCCCCATCCCTGGGATCGCCCTTCGCACCTCAGGGAGCACCTGCCGTCACCTGGGGAGCCCATCCCATCCAAAGCCCGGCTCTTCCTGTAGGAACACCCACCCTAGAAATATTGTCCCCATCCCTAGGAGTGCCCTTCCCACCTCAGTGAGCACCTACCCTCACCTGGGGAGCCAGTCCCAACCAAAGCCTTGCCCTCCTGGAGGAGCCCCCCAGTATTGTCTATCCCTAGGCCCCTCCATCTCGGAGAGCACCCCTCCTTTCCCAAGAGTCCCACCCTCACCTCAGGAGCCCTGTTCTCCTAAAGGGAGACCCTCCCACCAGAAGCCTCCCCCACCCGGGAGCCCCTCTCAACTCAGATGCCACTCCACCATCACCCCATTCCACAGCCCTATTCCTACCTCTGGGAACCTCTCCTACCTCAGGCCCTGTCTCCTCACCCCAACAGCCTCCCTCTTTTCCCATCTAAGACTCCCTACCTTTCAGGGACCCACCTCAACCCCCATCCCCATCGGGTGGTTCCCCCCCCCCACATACTTCAGTTACTAGGCTAGAGACCCAGGTTGCAATTACCCAGATAAAACAAGTCCCTGCCCTGAATGAGCTTAGGTTCCATGGGGTCGACATGTTCACATACACATAAGACCAAGAGAGAGGAGGCTGGCTGAGCTCCATCAAGGAAATCTGAAATCACCCTTGGTTCTGCCGGGCTCTTCTTAGCCCTTCTTTTCATCACCCTTTCAACATAGAAGGCTAGGCTTAAGATGGAGAGATTGGGGCTCCAGGCTCCCTCTGTGAAGCTGGGCGGATCGGTGAGGAGCTCCCAGGAGATCCCTCCACCAGGGCCGATCCCTTTGACAATCTGATGAAACCTAGGGAAGCCTCAGAACAATATTTTTAAAAGTATAACGGCGAAGCAGGATTACAAAGGAAGCCAATTAAAGTTTGTTGGTCAACAGGCATTTATTAAACATTTACCCCAAATACAAGCCTCAAAGCAATCCCTCTCCCCTGGGAGCTTCTATTCCAAGGGGAATGGCCACCCAAGCTCAGCAATGTTGGGGGTGGTAGAAGGTTCCCATCCAGAAGAGCTCAGAGCTGGGGAGGTTCTGAATTAAAGTTTGAGGGGGCCTGAGAGTCACTCATGTTACTTACAGCTGAGGCCACTGAGGCCCAGAGAGGAGGGAGGCGGCCCCTGGAGCCAGCTCCTTCGCCTACCCCCCCCCAGAACATCTTCTGG
This sequence comes from Phascolarctos cinereus, assembly GCF_003287225.1. Taxonomy (NCBI): domain Eukaryota; kingdom Metazoa; phylum Chordata; class Mammalia; order Diprotodontia; family Phascolarctidae; genus Phascolarctos; species Phascolarctos cinereus. The sequence goes on from NW_027555847.1 coordinate 718,911,199, forward strand.
CCTGCAAGATGGCCCACCTGCTGGGGAACCAGAGCTGCATGGAGAGCCTGAGGAAGGACATCACGGACCTGCAAGGAGCCATCGTGGACGTGTTCTCCCGAGCGGGGGCAGTGCGTTTCCCTTCCTGGAAGTTCCCTGACAAGGTGTCCTGTGACCTGGACTTGGTGTCTCTCTTGGAGCACTATGACCATGAGGAAGGGAACCCTGAGTTCACTCAGCTTTCCCACGTGGTACTCCTAGAGCTGGTGATTGACAGGTGAGGGCCGAGCCATCACTGCCCTTGGCTGTCTGTTGTTTGGGGGGATGTGGGGGGTAGGCAGAGAGGCAGGTTTCAGCTGGACTTTCTAAGGATGGGAGCTGTCCAGAGCTGGAATGATAGGGGAGCCCCCATCAGTGGGGGTCTTTGGGTGAGAAGGCAGCAGCAACAACAGCATTTATGTAGCACTTTCAGGTTTGCGAATTGTTGTTCGTCCTTCGTTCGGGAAGAGGACCAATGACATTATGAGGGTGATGTCTGGACTCTCTTGAGAACTGGATGGAAGCGAGGCAGGGCCAGCAGACTCCTCCTGGGTCATGGGAAGTCCAGATGACTGGCCATGGCCTGGGGTGCAGTGGGCGACCTTGGCCTTTCTAAAGTAAGGTCTTGCCCGGGCCTCAGTTCATCTGAGGCCAGGGCTGGGTAAGAGCTGAGGCAAAAGATGGCCTGATTTAACATCACAAAAATATGGGTCTGAGAGGGGGAAGACCCTCCGAGTTTCTGGCCAGAACAGAAAATAAGTGCTATTTACACTCATTCTAAGGCATCAGAACCTGGGAGCCATTACTGGCCATTCAGTGAAAGCCAGAGGGATCTAGCTTTAAAGGCAAGCCAGCTAGCTCCATCTGAAACCCAAGGGCTTTTTAAAAGCCTGTTTTTCCAGGAATTTTCTCTCTCCTTACAATTATATTCCCTGAGGCTGAGGGAGGTTAAGTCCAGGGTCACACAGCCAGTAAGTGTCCCAGGCATGATTCTGGTCTTCCAGACTCCAAGTCTGGCAGCACGCATGGCACCACCACATGGCCTTTTAGGAGCTGGAAGACCACCCTCCAAGGATGTTATAGAGGCTGGTCAGATGCCTCTGGAGCCTCTGGCTTCTCTGCTTCTGCAAAGGGGAAGTGGGCTTGGAAGGTGCTGGGATGGCCTGGGTGAGCCTCCCCATTATAGTCCTGACTTTGCTGCTAATCAGTAGTGAGATTCTGGTCAAGTCACCGCCCCTCTGGGGGCCTCAGCTTAACTCTGTCAGGACACAGAAAAAGCCCAGAAGTTTAAAAGGCAAGAAAACTCAGATCCTAAGCCGTGGACAGGCTGGTGGTCACACAGAAAGCCTGTGGGCCTTGAATTTAGCAACAGAAAGCCTACTGAAGAGTAGGCCAACTGAGTGTCCTCTTTCATTCTGGGTTACTTCATTCATTCATTCATTTATTTATTTTTGGCAATTGGGGTTAAGTGACTTGCCCAGGGTCACATAGCTAGTAAGTGTCAAGTGTTTGCTCTGAGGCCAGATTTGAACTCAGGTCATCCTGACTTCAGGACCCGGTGCTCTATCCACTGTGCCACCTAGCTGCCCCCATTCTGGGTTTCTTTAAAGGCTTGGCAGTTAAGTGTTGTGGGGAGTCCACTGGGGAAAGGCTGGGGTGGGGGTTGGATAAATGCTTTCAACAAATATATAGGATAAATAAAATAAATCCAAGGTGTTTAGAAGGGGTTCTTGAAGGTTCCTTTTGCCTGAAAGCGGAGTGTAAGATTCTGGAGGGCAGGAAGCCCAGCTGGATTTAGGGGGGAACAGTCCATCCCAAATAAGACCCATAGCTCTAGGGGGTTCTATGGAGGATAGGAGACACCCCACATTCCTTATCTGAAGACCTGATCTAGTCCTGGCTTGGCTATTAACTCCCATGTGAATGTGAAAAAGTCATCTCCCCTGACTGGGCCCCATTTTCTCCAGCTGTTAAAAGAAAGAGGTTGGCAAGGTAATTTCTAAGGCCCTCCCAGCTCTGACATTTCCTGTTCTAGGGCTCCTCCTAGCTCTGACACCCCTTGTTCTCAGGCCCTTCCCAGCTCTGACATCCCCTGTCCTGAGGCTCCTCCCAGCTCTGACATTCCCTGTTCTAAGGCCCCTCCCAGCTCTGACATCCCCTGTCCTGAGGCCCCTCCCAGCTCTGACATCCCCTGTTTTAGGGCTCCTCCCAGCTCTGATGCTTGATGCTGACTCTAAGGATGCTTTTGAGCAGGTCCGTGTGTCCAGGTCCTTAGTGACCTGTTGGGGCCTGCCCTCCGTATCCTGGTAGCTTGTGGTCATGGCGGGTGGTGGTCCCAACGCTGGAGCTGATGGCTGAGTTTCCCCGTAGGGCACTGCCCAGCTGGTCACTGAATCCTGGTCAGAGTTTCCGTCGCACACTTTTTTCCTGGCATCTTCTGGGCCGGAATCTTCCCCCAAGTCTCTTGTCTGCACAGTGTCTTCCTCTTCCCCAATCTCAGGGTCCTGCTGTGATGCCCCTACTGTGTGCCACAGGCCATGCTAGACCCTTGGGGCCAGTCCTCAGGGAACTGACGCCCTGATGGTGGGGGGCTGACAGGGACATTCTAGGTCTATGCAGCACAGACACAGAAGGAGCACGCGGTGCTCTGGGAGGGAGAAGGTGGGGAGCGTGGCTGGCAGGCCTCTCTTAAACTTGTGGAGGGAGAGCGGGCCAGAGTTGTGGGACGGTTGTTGCAAACCTCAGAGACAGGCCCCAGGCTGGGCCACAGTGACTGCACCTCCAGTGGAAAAAAGGACAGGGCAGGAGGGATTAGTCCAATGAAAGCCACAGGCTGGCATCTGCCTTGGCCCTTAGAGGACTCTCCAGAAAATGGGGGAGCCCATTCCGTGGAGCCCACCCGCCTGCTGAGGGGGGTGACGGGCTCTGGGCCCTGGCCCACGAGGATTCTCTCGTGTTCCCGGACCCGAGTTTGGGGCCGGGGTGGTTTTTCTGGCTTTCTCGATGGGTTGGGGGTGGGGGGAGAATGTGGATCTGAAACAATAATAACACTGAATTTGAAAAAAAAGAAATATGTGAATTTGAGAGCCCTGAGCCCAATCTAGCCTCTTTGATCAGAATTCTCAGTGACTTGGATCTTTGAGCCAAGGGGTGAGGGTGGGGGTCAAGTGTTAGCGGTCAGGTGCTAGATTTTTGTCCTTCATGCATTTCCTCTTTTAATAGGGAGCAGAAGGAAGTTAACACTAATGCCTTTCCTCGGAGACCACCCCCTATTCACCCTGTCTCTGTCTTATTTGCACAGAGCTGTTTGAATGTCACCTCCCCCCTCCCCATCCCCTTAGACGGATTTTGGCATTTCCTTGTATCCCCAGTGCTTTACACATACTAGGTGCTTAGTAGGTTTTTGTGGCCTTCTTGGACACATGAAGAACACTGATGAAGAGATAGTCTCTGTCCACAGCACTCTGAAATCAGGAATCCTAACATGTCAGAGTTGGAAGTAACCTTAGAACACAGAACTCAGAATGTCAGAGCTGGGAGGGGCCTCAGAACAGGGGATGGCAGAGCTGGGAGGGGCCTCAGAACAGGGGATGGCAGAGCTGGGAGGGGCCTCAGAACAGGGGTGTCAGAGCTGGGAGGGGCCTCAGAACAGGGGATGTCAGAGCTGGGAGGGGCCTTAGAACAGGGATGTCGCCGCTGGGAGGGAGGTTAGAACAGGGGATGTCAGAGCTGGAAGGGGCCTTAGGACAGAGGATGTCACTCATTCTCCTTGGCCCCAGGCTAGAATTGGAGCAAGTCTACAGAGGAACCTATTAAGGCTTTCTGGACATCGAAGCTGCCAGCCCTGGGATGGCAGTGGGTGGCCTTGGGGATGCCCAGCGAGGCCGGCCAGGTAGTCCTCCAGCCTTCTCCTCCCAGGGCATTCTGGGCCCTCAGTCTGTGTCTCTCTCTCTTGGTCCCCCAGGCTCCTTTTGCTTCTGCAGAGCTTTACCAGCTACACGGACAACATTGCCAGCAACGAGCTGATCCCCGCCGCGCGCGAGGTGGGGCCCTGCATGTCCATTGGGCTCACCGTGCGCAGGTACTGGACCAGCATGTTGAGGCTGGGAGAGCTTTACCGGCAATCACTGACTCAGGTAGGGAGGATGGCGCTCCCAGCGCGGCTTCCAGGCAGCAGGCTGCACCCCCGTCCGGGGAGGGCTGGCGGCTTCCCGCCTAGGCCATAGCTGGGGGTCTTCTCTCGTTCCTTGCTTTGCAGCCAAGCTTGTTTCTTGTGTTTTGCAAAACTCACTTCCGATGTTTTGGTGTTTGGCTGTTATCTTCATTTCCATTGTAGTTATCGTGCGCGCTGTTTTCTTGGCTCAGCTGACCTCACTCTGCATCAATTCATGCGGATCATTCCATGCCTCTCTGCGTCGCTCGCTTACGTCATTTCTTGCGGCACAATATTATTCTATCATATTTATGTCCCACTGATGCCCCCATGCCGTGGGCATCTGCTTTGTTTCCAGTTCTTTGCTATCACAAAAAGCACTGCTATAAACACTCTGGTGTGTATGAGGTCTTTATTTGTATCGATAGCCTCCTTAGGGTATAAGCCCAGCAATAGAATCTTTTGTGTCAAGAGGTGTGGAAGTGTGGTTAGTTTATTCGCATGATTCCAGATGGCTTTCCAGAATGGTTGTATCATTTCACAGCTCCACCAACAGCGGATTAGTGTGCCTGTCTTCCCACAGCCCCTCCAGCATCGACTAGTCCCACCTCTTGTCATTTTGGCAGATTTGGAGTACGTGAGATGGATCCTCGGAGCTGTTTTGATCTGCATTCTTCTCATTATCAGTGATTTGGAGCATCCTTTATGTGGTCGTGAATAGTTGTCGGTTCTTCTTTGAGAATTCTTCTTTCATATCATTTGACCACTTATTGCAAAATGGCTTTGGTCTTACACACACACACACACTCTCATGTGCTTTTGTATGTAAACATATTTAAAATATTTACATAATATAACATTTACATACCTTGGTTAACGAAACCCTTTTCAGAGAAATTTGACACAAAGATTATTTTTTTCCCATTTGACCGCTTCCCTTCTTGGATGCGTCGGTGTTGTCTGTGCAGATGCTTTTCAGTTTCACATAATCAGTTATTTATTTTATCTTCTGCAGTTGCTTCTATCTCTCGTTTGGTTAAGAGTAGATCTCCTACTCAGAGCTGTGAGAGATACCAGCTGTTTCTCTTCTAGTTTCTTCATAGTATGATCTTTAATATTAAGGTTGCGTTTCCCTTTAGAGTGAATGGTAGAGTGTGGTGGAACGTGTTGGTCTGAGCCTAATTTCTGCCAGACTGCTTTCTAGTCTTACCAGCAGTTTTTATAAAATAAGGCATTGTTTCCTAGATGGTTTATGTTTTCTGCTTCATCAAACACCAGATTTTTGAGTTCCATTGTTTCTGATTCCCCCTTGTCTAGTCTGTTCCACTGATCTACTGATTTGTTTTGTTTTTTTAAGCAGTACCAGATAGTTTGATGATGGCTGCTTTATAACATAGTTTCAGGTCTGGAAGTAGTATTCCCCTTCATCCCTATTCCTTTTCATCATTTCCCTTGATATTCTAGCTCTTTTGTTTTCCCATTGTTACAATTTCATCAAGTTCCTTGAAGTACACCTTGATAATTTCATTGGTATAGCATTAAAAGTATCAATTAAGTTTGGTAGTACGTTCATTTTTCTTCTATTGGCATGGCCCAGCTATGAGTAAGGATGTTTATCCAAGTGTTTTTCTTTATGGTCATTGAATCCATCCAAGTCTTTTGTGTGCTTTGGTCAACTGATTCCCAGGTACTTTATGTGTTGTAGAGTTATTTGGAATGGGATTTCCCTTTCTATTATTGCCTCATGGCTTTTGTTATTACTTTACAGAAATGCAGTTTAATTTTTGAGGGTTTATTTTGGGGCTTGGAACTTTGCTTAATCTATTATTTCTATTAGTATCTTTGATAATTCTTAGGATTTTCCAAGTAAGCTATCATATCATCAGCAAATAGATATAGTTTTATCTCCTCTTTACCTATTAATGCCTTTAATTTCTTTTTGCAATTGCTAGTATTTCAGAATTGTATCAAATAATAGTGGGGAGAGTAGACATCCTTGCTTTACTCCCTTATTTATTGGAAAAGGTTCTAGTTTATCCCTATTGTCTATGATACTTGTTTTGGCTTTAGATAGATGCTTTTTCTGATATTTTAAAAATAAAATAGAAGCAAAGGGAACCTGGGGGACAGAGAGAGAGAGAGAGAGAGGAGAGAGAGAGAGATGCAGACTGAGGGCCCAGAGCCGGACAGACTGGAGAGGGCTGGCAAGACTCCACCTGGCGCTCTTGGACATCCAGCCTGGCCAACCTATAGAGGCACCCTTGCTGGGCATCCCCAAGACCACCACTGCCATATGCCAATACTTTGTAGGTTGGAGTTTTTTTGTACCCTCTCCTTCTTAGTCAGATTGGCTAAAGTTTTATCAATTTTACTAGTATTTTCAAAGAACTAATTTTTCATTTTATTTACTGTTCTTACAATTATTTTGGTTTATCTATTTCTCCTCTAATTTTTATTATCTTCTCCTTTGTGCTTATTTTAGGTTTGTTTGTTGACTAATTTTTTAAAAATGTATATTCAATTCACCAATCCTCTTTTTTCTATTTTATTAATATATGTTTGTAAGAACAAGATTTTTCACTTCACTTTGGTTGCATTCTAGAAATTTTGGTGTTTCATCATTATCATTTTATTTCACATAGTCATTAATTGTTCATATGATTTGTTCTTTGACCTACTCGTTATTTAGAACTTCATCGTTAAGTCTCCATTTGAGTCTGTGCTTTTTTATTTGTGCTCCCTGACTTGATGCCTGTCTTATTGTGTTATGGTCTATAAAAGATGTATTTATTATTTCTGCCTTTGTACACGTTTGTTTTTATTATCTGTGTCCATGGTCAGTTTTTGTAAAAGTTCTATATGGTGCTGAGAAATATGTATATTCTTTTGCAGTTCCATTAAGAAGACACCATAAATATTGTAGCTCTAGTTGAGCTCCAGCGGTTTGTTCAGTTCTGTATTTTCTGTTGTGTTTATCTTTCTGTTAGACTTACCCCAAGCTGGGAGACATTGAAACCCTCTGTCACTATTGTGTTGTTGTCTTTGTTTTCTTGTAGATCAGATAATATTTCCTTTATGAATTTAGTTGCTAAGGCATTTGGAGGCCTTCAGTTTAATAGTGATATTAACTTGTTGTCTATGATTCCTTTCAAAATAATGTAGTCTCCAACTCCTCCATTTTGGACTCACTTGATGGATAATAAATTTTTTCCCCCAGCCTTTCATTTTTATTCTATGTATGTCTTTATATTTTTAAAATGTTTCTTGTAAGCCACAGAGTGTGAGTTCTTTTCTAATACAACCTGTCATTCTGTTTTTCCATTTGTCTCTAAAATTTCCCCCCCCCATTAGGATTCCTCCCCCTTCTCTTGTAAAAGCAGTACTATATCATTTTATTAGTTTTAGCTTAATTTATTTTAAGGTAGCCCTATTTCTACCTGCTGTCTTCCCCTTACTCATAAGTCTGCCCTCCTCTTCCTGTTTGTTACCCCTTTCTCTATTTTTAGAGTTTTGCTTATTAGTTCCTTTTTCCTTCTTGCTTTTATCTAGTTTTAATTTTTTTTTTATCTTTGCAAATTGTTTTTTTCACTTTAGTCATGTTGTAAGAAAGAATTAGAACCAATAGGAGGAACCACCAGAAAGAGGAAACAAAACAAAACAGAAGAAAAAAAATAACAAATTGTATGCTTCCATCTGCATTCAGACTCCATAGTTCTTTCTGTGGATGTGGAGAACATTTTCTATCATGAGACCTTTGGAGATGTCTTAGATCCTTACGTTGCTGAGAAGGGCTAAGTCTGTTGAAGTTAGTCATCACACAGTGTGGCTGTTACTGTGTACAGCATTCTCCTGGTTCTGCTCAGTTCACTCAGCATCAGTACATACAAGTCTGTCCAGGTTTTTCTGAAGTCTGCCTGCTCATCATTTCTTATAGCACAATAGTATTACATTACATTCATATACCACAATTTGTTCAGCCATTCCCCAATGGATGGGCATCCCCTCAATGTCCAATTCTTGGCCACCACAGAAAAAGCTGCTGTAAATATTTTTGTATATGTGGATCCTTTTTTCATATTTATGATCTCTTTGGGATACAGCCCTAGAAGTGCTATTGCTGGGTCAAAAGGTATGCACATTTGTATAGCCCTTTGGACATAGTTCCAAATTGCTCTCCAGAATGGTTGATCATTTTACAACTCCACCAACAATGCATTAGTAGTCCAATTTTCCCACATCTTCTCCAGCATTTGTCATTTTCCTGTTTTCTCATGTTGGCCAATCTGATAGGTGTGATGTGGTACCTCAGAGTTGTTTTGATTTGTATTTCTCTAATCAGTAGTGGTTTAGAGCGTTTTTTCATATGACTACAGATGGCTTTAATTTCTTCATCTGAGAACTGCCTGTTCATATCCATTGACCATTGATAGTTTTAAATTTTTCTCCTCTTTTATTTTCCCTCTCAGTTAAGTAGCCAATGAAAATCCTCCTTCCTCTCTTCCCCTTTAATTTGTTTTGTTCATTAGTTTTTAAATTTTTATTTTCTGTACCTCTTTTTTCTGTTTAGAAAAAATCTTTTTAGCATTTCTTTCCTTTTTTTCATTATTTATCTTCCTTTCCTATATATTCTACAGTCTTATTCTTTGATCCATGGGCTTTGTATTTATTTAGTTCTTTATTCTCTATATTCCTCATGAAATTAAAACTTTTGAAGTACCTAGTTTGAGTTCCCTCTTCTGGAGAGTTTCTGTTATTGCCCCGTGGCCCCCTTTTTTCTGTTGTGCCTCATTCTCAGAAATGCCATTACCAGCAGATGATAGCATAGTTCTCCGGGGAAGGAATATTCCTACATCCTTGATTGTGTGGTTCATTATTGACCTTTGCCCGCCCTTTGGTCATTTCCCTCCCATTTGCCTTGTAATCTCTTCCCTGGATCTGTGCCCTCCCACATCTCTGGGTGTCGGTTGCCCCCCAAGAGCCCCAATTCCCCTTCCCCTGCAGCAGAATGTGTGGGTGGTTGCTAAGCACCAGATCCACTGCAGATCATGTCCATTGTAAGGTCCCCATCTCCCTTTATATGACATCTCTCTTCTCCCATAGGCACATTCATCAGCAGTACCCCCTCCCACCACAGGAACAAGGTTTTCCGCTTTCCCTCTTTTCTAATTCCACCCTTTACATTCTCACCCATTCTCCTGTGGGTTCTCTTCCTGAGAGACTTCAGGAGTTGTTTGCCCTTCAGTATTAGTCTTTGACTTGATTAGGAGCCATCACATACTTGCCTCTATCTTCTTCCTCCCCATCCCCCTGTTAGTCCCCTCCTCTTCTCTAATTTGGTCCCTTCCCCCCAAAAAACAAAACATAGCAGTGTGATGTGAAGTTGTGAGATTTAGCCCGTGACTGTTGCGGGCCTGTTTCTCCATCACTTGTGTTTAACCTTTGTTTTCGCCCTCATCTCCCGGTGTCTCCTCCAGAAGTCTCTGAATGGCTTTGCTGTTGCTGTTGGCCATTTATTTACCCTTTTTAAATTTCTGTTGTCTGGACTGTTTAAAAAAGCACATGCTTTCTTCAAGTTTAGTTTTCTTTTTAGGAATGTTTTGAATATTTCCTGTTCATTAATATCTTTTTAAATGTCATGTATGGTTAGGCTCACGTGTGCAGGGGAGGTCACCTAGGGCTTCATCTTGAGCTCCTTAGCTCTTCCGAATACATTATTCCATTCCCTCTTGTAGTTTCTGGTGGTTGCAGAATAGTCTTGTGTTGTTCCCATTTTCTCTCCCTTGTCTTTAAAGGTTTTTCTCCTGGTTTCTTGTAGCATTTGTTGTTAGTGGAATTGTTTAATTTAAATTGTAATTTGCGACCTAGAGTTTTTTTCCTCTCAAGGCAGTCTGTGGATCCTGTCAGTTGGCGTTTTGTCTTCTGTGTTCAGAAGTCCCAGGCGGTTTTCCTGTATTATTTCTCCGATCGTGGTGTTCAGGTGTTCTGATGTGTGCTGTCCTTGAGACCTTTAATCCCTGGCTTGTCTCTGCGTGCCCTTTCTTCAAGATCCATGTTTCACTTGTGTGGAGATTGTTCCTTCTTTCCATGTCATTGCTTTTTGCTTGTCTTCTTACAGATTGTCCTTTGCTTCTACGTGTCTGCATCCCCAAACAGTCTCTCTTTTGTTTCTGTGCTGAGACTTTTCCATTCTGCCAATTATTTCTTCTGTGCAGGCCATCGGTCTGCTCTCACAAGTCTGACCTTTCTTTTAAGCCATGTAGGAACTTTCTGCCGCGGTTCCATGTTCTCTTGGGAATCCACAGGGTCCTCAGCCTCATCCCTTTCCTTGCAAAACCTGCCTGCAGATGCCTGGATTCTCACCCCTGACCTAGAGGCCCTTTGCCCTTCTTTCCTATTGGCTGTCTGTGTTCAGTCATTGCCTGGATTTTCTTCCTCCTGAGAACTCTGGAATCTTCAGTCTTATTTCTGTATTTTTCTGTGTTTCTCCCTTTTGCTCGTCCTGTGGTGGTAGTTTGGGTTTGGGGCTGGAGCTCAGACTGATTTCGGCCTTTTCCCTCACTGGGCCGTTCTCGGCTCACCAGCGTAGGCGTCTCGCCCAGAGACTTCTGGAGGGACAGAGCTGGTCCCAGGCGGACGCTGAGCCCTTGCCTTTGGGTTTGGTGGTGTGACCCCCTCCCAGGATCCCCCCGGGGACTGTTCCCTCTGTTCCTCAGCTCTCTGGCTGTGCTGTGTTGCGATACAGGGCATGGCTTCTTTCTGCTGCAATGACAGCCTGCACGGCTTTCTGCTTCAGCTGGAAGAGCCAAAGGTGCCGGGGTGTGGTCAAGCCCATCTCGGGGAGGGTGGGGCACTGATGCCAACAGTGGTGGAAGGGGGGAGGGGATGTTAGGCCGGTGTTGTGGTTAACTCTTTGGGTTTTTACCTTGTTTGGGTTCTTGGTGTCCAAGACAGTGGAAACGGCCGAGCCTCCTCTCTTGGGTGCATAATTCCTCATTTGGAGAGGCTTGAGAGGCTGTGAGCATGAGACCAAATGTCTCCTCCTTCCTCTCGTCCTTCCCTTGTCCAAGGAGTCTGCTCAGCACCTTTCATTGGCTTCCTTTAACTCCTGAGTCAAGTCCAGACTGTTCATCTTGGCATTCAAGGCCCCCACAAGTTGGTGCCACCCATCCTTTTTGGATCCAAGTGTTTGATGGCCAGCACCCTTGGCCTAGAGCCAGAAAGGACTTAGGGACCACCGAGTCCATGACCACCACCTTTTCTAGAAGCGATGGGCCACTGGGATTTGGACCTGTCCTCTGCCTCCAAAGACAGTGCTCGTTCCATTAGGGATTGAAGTGAGGACCTTCCATAAATGAGGCCAAGCACACGAGATGTGCCTAAAGTGGTGGGAGAGAGGAGAGCAGAGATGATCCTCCCCATTCCCAGGTGGGGAAGCTGAGGCTCTAAGGGGAAGCGGCTTGTTCACAGTTACACAGTGGCCCAGCCAGACCCAATTCCTGATCCAGGGTCTCTCGGTGGCAGCCCCTGCCCAAGTCCTGGCAGGGGGTGATGTGCAGTGGGGGCTGGGGGAAGGGTGGGGTGGGTTACCCACTCTGCCAAAGCCAGAGAACCTGGACGGACGGAAGCATTGGCCCTTGGGGTCCCCAGATCCAGGCCTGCCGCCCCCCCCCCCGTCCAGCCCAGCCACTCCCAGGCAGCAGCAGCCACAGCCCCTCGAGGGCCAGGCCAGGACGCAGGAGCTGCCGCTTCAGCGGCACTGGCAGTTGGTCCATTAACAGACATTTACTAAGCACCTACCGTGTGCCAGGCGCTGTGCCAAGCATGAGGGACACAAAGAAAGGCCAAAGACAGTCCCTGCCCTCCGTGAGCTCAAGGTTGAATGGGGGGATTGCGTGCAGACAAATATATGCCCAGCAAGCTAGAGACAGGACGAATTAGAAGTGGTTAGCGGAGGAAGGGCACTAGCCCGGGGGCAGAGCTGAGTATTGGCTGAGCCCAGGGCAGGGCTCTGCCCCATTAGATGGTGCCCGGTCTCCATTTCTGAACATGGCTGAGGATCCTGGCCCTCCCACCATCATTTTCTCTGTCTCCATTTCCCCCTTAACAGAAGAAGACGAAGCAGGAAGATTCCCCCGTCCTCTCTGACCAGAGCGAAGCAGCCAACAACCATCACCCAGTCATCCACGAGTCCGAGGCCTGGGAAGGGGGGGAGAGTGAGACCGACAGGGCCCTGACCCCCGACCTCCCAGCTCTGACACCCGCCCCCCCCCTACCCTGCCAGCCTCAGGATGCCAGCCCCGCCGGGCCCCTCGTGCCCGCCGCCTCCACTGGCACCACCCGCAGCGTCCACGCCCAGACCATCGACACAGCCTCAATCCCCTGCGATGCCTGTGGCAGCGTCCAGAGGAGCTTGTGGGAGGTGAGCAGAGCCATCGTCAGCCTGTGCATCAGCCAGAACCTGCCCTCGTCATTGGACAAGTTTCAGCATCTGGTGCATGAGACCATGGGCCAGCAGCCCATGTCGGTCGTGGACCTGAGCTACTGGGCAGCTGAACAGAGCAAAGACCTGTCCCGGATCGGCAAGCACCTGTCAGCCCTGAGGCAGGTGGTCAGCCCCATCCGGATGCAGCTGGAGGAGGCCGAGCTGCTGAAGCAGCAGCTGGAGGACCAGGGGCATGAGCTGCAGAAGGAGTGGGCCGAGCAGCAGCAGCAGTGGCTGGACACCGAGAGGCACTGGGCTGACCAGGCACAGAGACAAGGGCATGCGCTGGCCCAGCTGGAGGAGGAGAATCAGGCGCTGCTCTCAGGTTCTCTGCCCCGCCCCCCCCAGCCCTCCCTTCGGCCCTCCTGCCCTTCTGCCCTCCCCCCTGGCCCTCCCCTCTGCCCTCCTGCCCTCCTGCCTTCCCCTCTGCCCTGCTGCCCTCATGCCCTCCCCTCTGGCTCTCTCTCTAGCCCCTGGCCCCTTTGGCCAGCTTGGAGGGGCCTCACAGGCCTCAAGCCAGCTGCCTGCCCAGGGCCAGGGAGACACATGGCCCCATTTGAACTTCCCTGGACCTCAGTTTTCTCATCTGTAAAATGAAGGAGAGCAGGGGAAAGGCATTGTGTCCACTGGCCTCTGAGCCACTTCCAGCTCAAGGTCAAGGCTCGTGGGCCCCCGAGGGCCATAAGAGAAGCTGCCAGGGGCCACGCGGAGAGGGGCTGGTTCAGAGCTGCCCCCGTGGCTGGGCTGCCCTTGGATGCCCCAGAATGGTGTCCCAGGAGGTTACCTGAGGGATCCTGCATCTGGATCCCACCTGGATGGGCCCCTCGCACATCCAGGAATGGCCTGGATCCCAGGCCTGTTGAGAGGCAGATGGTCCTTAGAGATGAACAAATCTGTCCCCAGCTGAAGCAGGGCACCTTTCTCTGTCCTTCCTGAAACAGAGGCCTGGCAGACTGCTTCCCGGGTGGGAAGTAGGAGGGCCGCCAGTTCGTCTGGGGTCCCCTTCACTGGCCATCCAAGCCAGGCCTGGGCAGCCCAGCCGCTCCCTGGGTTGTAGAGGACTTCCGACAAGCTGGGCATGTCATTAATGGGGGTTGGGGGTAGAGGAGGCCAGTAAGTCCTCAGGAGCACCCCCAGGCCCCCGGGCTGATGCCATGCCCAAGGGCAGCTGGTGGAGGACAGCTCAGCTAGTGGAGATTGGTGGGTGAAAAAGGCTGGTGAGCTCTGGGTCCCTGGGGCCATCTCTTGCAGCCTCCTTCCCCACCCCCACCATCACCTCGCCAGGCAGACAGGATGCGTGCCCAGTTCTGAGGGTAGAGGAGTTGTCGCGGGCCACCAGCCCCGCCCCCCCCCCTTACTGGACTCAGGACTGGTCCTTCACCTTTATTTGTGCATGATGAGAGCTCAGTGAGCCCCGAGCACAGACAAGGACAAAATAAGCATCACCTCAGGCATCTACAACACTGATTCTGCAGCCTTGCGCTGCTCCGTTGACTTTTATCACTGAACCTGCATCTGCCTAAAGCCCCCTTTCTCTGTCTTTGAGTTGAGCTCAGGAATTTGGCTTTCCCTGTGGGTTGGTTTAAAGTTAGAATTCATGGGACAAGCTGTCAGCTCCTGTCCCTTCAGCCCTGGGAGAATACCAAGACAGCTAGGGTTATCTCTGAGTCCTGATGGCAGCTCTAAGAGGTGTATTGTGCCTGGACGGTCCTTGCACCATTAGGAGCGATGCCGCTCTCTCCCTGACAAGCCTTTCTAGGTGCCGGCCGGTCTGCTCGCGCAGATCGCTGGCAAGGTCTGCACCAGCAGGGGGTTCCCATACAGCACTCAGCTTTCCTTCGGGACAAAGGGAGGTGTTCACTCGCGCCCAGGCCGCCGGACCTTTGTCTCTTAGTTTATCTTGACTTTCAGATGCTACGAGGCATTTGCGTTTTGGCCTTTTTCTATACACACGTGCTGGGGCCCACGCGTGTCTCTGCAGCCTTCTTGTAAGCTGCTCAGAGGAAGCGTGTGCATGCCTTGCCAGCCCTGAGGCTCTAGGGAAATGTCTTGGGGATGAAGAGGGACGCCAGGAAGGGAGAAGGCAATGATAACTCAGCTCTCTGTAACTCACGAAGGGCTTTCATTGCATGGAGCAGGTGCTGTGAGCATTGTACCCATTCTACAGAGGAGAACACTGAGCCTCAGAGAGGGGAAGTGACTTGTCAGAAGTCACACAGTGAGGAAGGTGCAGAGCTAGGATTTGAATTCAATTCTACTGACCCAAGATTGAGTGGTAGTGTTTTCTTCTATGTGGAGGCTTCAGAGCACAAAGCAAGGAAGCTTCCTGACCCAGCCATGACTCAATGTATCCAGCTTCTCGTCAGAGAGAGAGCTCGGGCTGTCCTGTCCTGGGCTATCCTGTCGCCCCTTTGACTGGGCCTATTCTACACCCCTTAGAAACTGTTCCAGAGCCCAAGGTAGGAGATTGGGCCTGAGCAAGGAAGCTCCTGGGAGGCTGGCAGGGGCCTCAGGACAGGGGATGTCAGGGCTGGCAGAGACCTGAAAACATCATCATTATAACCACGATCCCAGTAGCTCCACGTATCTCCCCTTGCTGTTCTGTAGACATTCCCGCACACTTACAATGTGTCTGACCATGAAATCTTGCTTGATCCTGGCGGCACCAGGAGAGATTTCTGAGATTATTTGTTGAACCTGCCCCCCATTTTACAGATGAGTAAACAGTCTGAGAGATGGCAAGAGCCGTGTCCAAGGTCATCCAGCATGGGACCTTGGCTAAGAAGTGTTTATTTTGGATTCCTTAGAAACAAGCCTCCTGAAGCAGACGGTGGAGACGCTGAGTGAGGAGCTGAAGCAGAAACAAAGCACCATCCAGGACCTAGGTAAGCCTCCTCCTTTGGGCCCCAGCCTGAGGCACAGCCGTGGCCCGAGCAGAGATGGGTCAGCAGCTGCTCCCTCCACCGGGCCTTTGCCTCTCTCCATCCCATTGGCCTCTGGCCCTCTCGATTTCTAGGGTCACTGTAGGGAATCCTACTAGGGTGCCTTGCAGTTTGCAAAGTGTTCAACCTGTCGGTCCACAAGTGCTTAAGAGCCCGTGTACGCTGGGCCCTGGAGAGAGAAAGACCGAAAGGAAACAGTCGCTAAACATAGGGTGGCTTGGGAGGGGAGGATGGCAGGGAGGGTGGGGAACGAGGGCATCGGGAGAGGTTTGAGCTGAAAGAAAAAGGGGCCTCTGGGGTGAGGGGGGTGCGCATCCCGGAGGGGCTAATGCTGCAGCCATTGGAAGGAAGGCTCCTGGAGGCTTAGAAACATCAACATAAGGAGGAAACAGATCTCTTTCTCCTGGTGGCACGTGCCTTTCCAAATGAGTGATTACAGGGGACTCTGTGTCCGTACTGGGGAGGAGAAAAGGAAACCCATGAGCTCCAAAAGAGGTTTCTCAAGTAGCACGTTCTCGACAGCTGGCAGGAGACGGGTGTGGGACAGCTTCCCAGATGGCATTGCAGCCTTCCCAGTCTTTGTGGGAAAAGATCCCTCTCTATGCTGGTTAGAGATGCCCTCTTTCCTGGGATCCCAGCATGCCGAGGAGGAGCTAGGAGCATTCTCTACTGCTTTGTGCCCAGGGCTAAACCTGGGGATCTGAGCACAGACGTTGTGGAGGGGACTGAGAGGAGGAGGAGGGGGAGGAGGAGGAGGAGGAGGGGGAGGAGGAGGAGGAGAGAATGTTCTCTGGCTGACCCAGGCTGGCTGGTGTGGTGTTTGTTGGGTAGGGGGGAGGGGAATGTAGTGTTTGTCTACTGGGATTCTATATGTGAACTTTGAACTTCAATTCCATGGGGAGGGAGAGGTTGCAGAGATCCTCCCAAGGCCATCCTTACCAGTAGAGCTATGGGTATATGGAGAGGTATGCATAGGTGGTGTATATGTAGTCTGCCCTGAGTGATGTGAGTCTGTCTACATCCTCAGAATTCTAAGAAGCACAATCAGACCCTATAGCCATAATGAGGGAGGGGCATGGAGGTGTAGAGACCAGGGCCCATGGGAAGCTTTGCTGCAGAGGTGAACTTGGTATGGGCACACTGCAGTGGATACTGCCATTGCAAAGGCGTGGCGATGGGAGAGGGGAACAGAGAGAAGGCCAGTGTGGTGCTGGCTTACTACAGAGGGTGGCAGGAAAGTTCGGTTGGGCCCTGCTGTGACGGGCTCTACAGACCCGTAGGGAGCTGCTGGAGTTTCCTGGGTAGTGGGTGACGTGATCGGAGCTGGCCTTCAGGAGAATCACTGGGGCGGCTCTGTGGAGGGTGGACTGGGGTGGGAAGCAGCCTACCTGGGTAAGGAGAGGAGGGGAGACGCAGGAGAGCTTGGGGAGGCAGACACTGATTGGACGTGTTTGGGGAGTGAGAAGGAGGCCCAAGGTTAATGCCGAGGTTTGAGCCTGGCAGACTCCAAGAAAGGCGGTGGCCCCAGCAGAAACAAGGGGAATGTGGCCATGACAGGAGGACTGGGGAAAAGAGAATGAGTGTTGTTTGGGGCAAGCGGAGTTGGAGCTGTTCAAGAAACAGTCAATGATTCAGACGTAGAGCCAAGAAGAGAGGTTAGGCCTGGGTGGATCCACCTGGGAGTCATCTGCACAGAGATGAGGACTGAGTGAGAGATGATAGAGGGAGAGAGGTGGCCTCAGCACCACACTCTGACCCATGTGGCCCCCAGTGGGAGGAAGATGGGGCATGAGCCCTCCTCACTGGAGGGAGAAAGAAAGGCAGATGTAGAATGAAGGCCTCTGGGAACCTCAGGAGGAAGGCCTCCGGGGAGCAGGCCTCCGGGGAGCAGGCCTCTGGGGAGCAGGCCTCTGGGGAGCAGGCCTCTGGGGAGCAGGCCAGGGACCTTTCTGAGGCCCCACACTGGGGAGTGAGCTTCAGCCGGGGCACAAGCTACTGCCTGCCCTTCCTTCCTGAAGCCACCACAGCTCCAGGTGCCTGCTGGGGGATGTCCAGGGAGGAGGGATGTCCATGAGAGGAAAGGGCCAGAGAGTTGCCTGAGGTCAGTCCCTGAGGAAACCAGCAGCTGACTGTGCCTCAGGCTAGTGTATTTGTACCCCTAGGCCCATAGGGTCAAAAGTCATCTGGTCCAACCCCCTCATTTGCCTCTGTTGTGCTCTCCCCAACCCTTGACTGGGGTAAACTGGACCTAACAATATGGGGGGGGGTATCTCCCAGAAGCAGAGAAACAGCAGATGCAGGAGGACATGAGCAACATGGTGAAAAAAAGCGAGGTGAAGCAGCTGGAGGCCCGGGTGCAGCTACTGACTGGGCGCCTGGAAAATGCCAGTCAGCAGTTCAGCTGGGCCAGCACGGAGCTGGACAAGGAGAAGGCAAAAGTAGACAGCATGATCCGGCACCAGGAGGTGAGGCCAGGCCCGATGGGAGCGGGTCCTTCACTGGACCTCGTTGGGGCCACCAGGGACCCACATTCTGCTCTGTCCAGCTCATGCCCACCCAGGAAGTACCAGCTAAAGGCCTCCTCTGTGCCTGGTGTGAGGCTAGGTTCTAGACAAAGACAGCTGCCGCCTCCAGGGGGCCAGCATTCTGTGGGCATAGGGTCAGGGGTAGGGAGGAGTGAGCGGAGGGGCCTGGGGCCCAGGGAAAGGCCAGAGCAGCCAGCCTGAGAGTTCTCAGCTCCTGGGCCAGCCCTGGGGCAGTGATGAGGCTGGACTGAGCTGGCAAGAGGCATTGGGGGCAATGAGGGGACTTGAGTCCAGGGGTTTGGGGACCTGGCTGAAGGGGCTGCTCTGACCAATTCAGGCCCAGCCAGGCACAGCCTGGTGAATGGGCCTGGGCAGCCTGCTTCAGCAAGGCCTCAGCCCATCTCCTCTGGGCCTGAGGGGGCTTTACGGGCTGGGGGGCTGGGAGTGGCTGCCTGAGCTGTCCATCCTGGGGACCGGGCCCTGGCTTCACCCACAAATCCTCCTTCCCATCTGGGCCCTGCTGCTAAATGCCCTCCTCCCTCTGGGCTGCAAATGAGCTGCAGAAAATGGGGCCCGCCTTGGCCAAGGCAGAGAGCGTGCCAGCTGGCCTCCGCCCTCGGTCCCCCTCAGTCCCTGCAGGCCAAGCAGAGGGCCCTGCTCCAGCAGCTGGACAGCCTGGACCAAGAGCGGGAGGAGCTCCGGACCAGTTTGGAGGAGGCTGAGGTACAGCAAGCTAACCTCGAAAGCCAGCTGCAGGCCGCAGGTGGAGACAAGGAGCACATGGAGGTCCAGCTGAAGGCTCAGCAGGTGGGCAGGGGTAGAGCCACGGCCTGCCCCCTGCTGTGGAGGAGCCTGGATGCCATGGTGCATTTCAGCAGTGAGGGGCGGAGGCAGGAAGGCTGGGCTTGGAGGTTGGAGGCCCAGCAGGTAACCCTGGGCAAGGGACTGCCCACCTCTGGGCCTCAGTTTATCCTTCTGCAGAAATGGGGCCAGTTCCAGCGCAGCTCCCCTAAACAGCTGCTGTGAGGAGAGTCCCTTAAGCACATAGACATGAGCTCCTTCCCAGCGGACCCAGGGTGGGGCAGGGCAAGAATGAAGGCACAGGGCTGCAGGTCAGGGACAAGGGAGCTGAAACCCAAGGCATCCTCCCCTTGGCAGGCCCCAGGTGAACTGCTGGGGTCAGCCTTATGTTGGCAGGGCTGAGAGAGGAGGACGGGACAGTCCTGGGGCAGAAAGATGGGGAACGGGCCCAAGGCTCAAGGGTCCTTGTTCTAAGGGAGAGTGGCTGCTCCTGGGACTTCACTGGCCCAGGGACTACGGGGGAGAAAACTGTGCCAATGCCCGTCAGCTCCTGGGCAGCTCCTTGAAGCCCCAGCTCCATCCCCCTCCTCTCTTTGCAGGACCTGCCTTCCCTGTGAGGGAGCCCCAGACTCTCCCATCTATCTCCAGTTGTGGGCCAGCAGTTTCTGCCATTAGACTAGAAACTCCTTGAGGGCAGGGACCATCTGTTGCCTTTCTTTGTAGCACAGGGCCTGGCATACAGTAGGTGCTTAATGCACACTAGTTGACTTAGTAGCTAGAGAGTTACCTGGCCCTCCCCCAGACTGGCACCCTGAAGCCAACTCTCCCCGTGGCTATTGTCCTTATTGTCATAGTTGTTTCACCTCCCCCTTCTCTAATTCTTCAAGGCGGGCCTGTCTTCTTCAGGACACCCCGAGGGAGGTGGGGGGGGGTCTCATTCTGTCCAGGGTCCATGGCACTGGGAGCCACGCTGGCACTCAGGCCGGAGCTCCTGCTGCCCCTGCAGCTGCGGGCTCACTGTTCCCCTGGTCCCCCGGCCCCAGGAGCTGCTGCAGAGCCTCCAGCAGGAGAAGCAGAGCCTAGAATGGGCCATGGAGGAGCTGCAGGTGACCGTCTACAGGCTGGACAAGTCGATCCTGGAGCTGAAGGAGCGGGAGCGGCTGTTGGTGGCCTTCCCTGACCTCCATGTCCCCAGCGAGGCCCAGTTTGAGAGTGAGCCGCGGCTTCAGGACAGAGGGTTGAGCTGGGGTGAGGGTGGGGGCTGGGGCCGGTGAACGAGTGAATGGGGGAGGGCTGCAGATGCCGGCAGGCCCATCCTAGGAGCAGGTGCTGGGGGGCCCAGGGGACCGAGGGTCCCAATGGTGCAGTGACTCCAAGGAAGGTGGAAAGCGAGCGGCCCGGGGGCCCGGCGTCACACGTGAGGGTCTTTGGGCTTCTCAGCTCGATTCCCCCTTCTGCAGGAAGCCTTTGCTGGCCTGCCTTCATTCTAGGGCTTTCCTCTGTGGATCACCTCTCATGTATCCTCTAATGAGCTTGTTTGTACATACGGAGCAGGCCCTGGATTTGTTCGGCCTCTCTGTGCATCCCCAGCGCTTAGCACTGCGCTGTTTGGAACACAGTAGGTGCTTAATACGTGCTTGTTGGCCTGACTTGGTAAAGGGCATCACCAAGGATGTTAGGGGAGGGCAGTGGGCCAGCCCTGATTGGAGGGGAAGGCCACCCTGAGGGTCCCCCTGGAGCTGCAGAGGAGGAAGGATTCTGGGGGAAGCTGGGGGTCAGCTCCCATAGGGGGAGTGAGCAGCGATCTCTGGTGGGTGGGGCCATTGGGGGAAACTGAGGTCCAGAGATGGGAAGGGACTTGTCCAAGGTCTCAGGGGCAGTAGTTATGGTCAGAGGTGGGTTTTTGAAGCCCAGTCACCAGACTCTAGATGCTGCCACACTGCCCGCTATGAGTCATGCAATGCCACTGAAGCCCCCTCCCCAGTTCCACACTGGGGCAGCACCCTCCCCCTCCATCCCCCTGGATGCCGAGCACAAGCAGAGAAAACTCTGGATGTGCAGCAGGGGAAGCTCAGGCCAGCCCTGCCTCCTGCTCCCTGGGGCCCCTGGAGACAGCCTCACTCTGGGGCCTCAGTTTCCTCATCCATAAAACATGGGCAAGAAGCACAGACTCCCACTTGGAAGGGACTTCAGGGGCACCTGCAGCTCAGGCCTGAGCAGGCATCTCTCTCTTGCCCCCTGACAAGTGCTCATCAGCCAGTCTCTGCCTGAGGCCTCCAGGGATGGGGAGCTCACTACTTCCCCAGGGGCACCTAGTTCTGCCCTTTGGGGTCAGGATTACAGCAGAGACAGTGGAGGGTTGTAGGTAGTTCTGCCCTGCCCCCTCCTGAGGCCTCCCTCGGGGCATTGAAGCTTTCCCTGTGCCCAGTGCTGCCTGAGATCAAATCCTGCCTCAGACTCTTCCCAGATGTGTGTGTGTCTGTGTGTGTGGATATATGTGTGTGAGTGTGTATGTGCGTGTATGAGTGGCTGTGGGTGTGCAAGGGGGCAGGTGAGTGTGTGTGTGAAGCTCTGATGTAATTCTGAGCTCAGAGGACGATTGGTGTGTGAGGGTGAGGTGAGTGTGTGTGGCCCCCAGGGCTGGTCCTGTGGTTTTTCTGGGCCCCAGGCTCCTCTTCAGTAAAAGGAGGAGGGGGACTCCGCCCTCAGAGCAGGCACCAGGGGCCACCTGTGCCCTTCTCCACAGGCTCTGGGAACGTGGCCGAGGACATGGAGAGGCAGATGCAGGCCAACGACATCCGCATCCACGTCCTGGAGGAGGACAACGCCCGGCTGCAGGCCACGCTGGCCAAGCTGAAGGAGGTGGCCCAGCAAGGCAGCCTCAAGGTGAGGGCCCCAGTGCCTCCTGGGGGCCGGGCCGAAGGCCCAGGGAGAGGAGGAACCTGGGCCAAGAAGGTGGGACTCGTCTGAGGTTGGAGAGGTGGAGAGGCCAGAGGAAGATTGGAACCCGGCTCTGCTGACTCCCGACCAGTTCTTTTCAGTGGAGGGCCCCGTGGGCAGGCCTCCAGCATTGGCACAGGAGAGCTTGGGACCCTGGAGGCTGGGAAGGAGGCTGGCCTGGGGGGCCAGACTGAGAGGCCCACCCTGTGGCCTCAGGCGCTGTCACTGCTGGCTTTGGGGCAGAGGGCCGAGGAGGCCTGGCCCAGCCACAGTCCTGTGGTGAGCAGAGAGCCCCTGGTCTTGATGGCCAGAGACCTCGAGGGCTGGCCACGTGGGGCCTGTGTGACCTCAGCACCCTGGGCAGATGACAGACTGGAGGAAATTAACACGAGGACAAGCTCTGTTATTCCCCCCCCCCCTACTGCCATTTGTGGGGAAACCCCTTAAGTTACACACACAGAGAATGAAGCAGGAGAGGATGGCTCCAGAGTTAGGAGGAGCTCAGAGGCTGCTAAACTGGGCCAACCCCCTTCACTCTACCGTTGGGAATACTGAGGCCCAGGGAGCCACCCAGGTAGTGTTGTCAGAGGCAGGATTTGAACCCTGGACCTCTGACTCTGAAGCTGCTTTCCACTGCCCTACCCCACCTCTAGCACCCTGGGATATTCTAGGAAGGATTATTTTAAAAGGACAGACAAGACGCATCTGCAGGAGGAGCGGAGCTCTGTGCTGCTGGGAGGATTATCTCCGGGGGATCAGGGGGTTTATTGGGTAGTCATGGATAAATATAGCACAGCTTCTTCTGAGACATGGAGGAGGCAAGACCCAGGTTCCAGTCCAGTCCTGCCATTGGCTCTCTGGGCCTCAGTTTGCTTCTTGAAAATGTGTGTGGACAGTTGGGGGCTGAAAAGGGGCAAGGGTGGAGTACGTCTCTCCCAGCTCTGACATTCCCTGTTCCTTTTTTCCCTTTTTTAAAAAATTAATTTATTTTTGACATCCCCTGTTCTAAGGCCCCTCCCAGCTTTGACATTCCCTGTTGTAAGGCCCCGCCTAGCCCTCACATCCCCTGTTCTCAGGCTCCTCCCAGCTCTGACCTTCTCTGCTTCTCTCCAGGCCCAGATCTGGTCTTCACCTTCTAAAGGGACCCAAACAGGGACCCTCAGCCATTTCCGAAGACCTTCTCCAGGGTGAGTGTCTACATGACAAGAACTGGGGCTGGCAAGAGGGCCGGGAGGGCAGCAGGGTAGGCCTCAGCCCTTGGTCACCAGTGGCCTCTGTTCCTCCTCTAGTCCCCAGACTGCGTCTGCCAACCGCCGGGACCGTCCCCCTAGCAGCCAACCCAGCAGTGACAGCAGCCTCTCTGGCCGGGCCTCCCGGCCCCAGCCCGGCCGCCCCAAGGCTCCTTCTGGCCAGAGGTCCCCCTGCTCCCCCTTAACCATTTCAGGCTCCTCAAAGGCCTCTGGCAGCACCAACATTGCCTACATGGAACTCCGAGGGAAGGGCAGCGGGAAGCATAACTTGGCGGGTTCTGCACACCAGCTGAGGTAGCAGGAGATGGCCCCAGGGACAAGAAGGTGGCCTGGCCAGCCTAGCCCACGAATCAATAAAGCCACCGGCCTCTTCCTTCCCACCACATCAGCTGCAGCAGCCTTGGGGCAGCGGGCCCTGGTGGGAGGGGGGTGGCAGGTGGGCCAGGCAAAGGGCACGGACCTCCCCAGGCTCTGTGCACCAAGTCCTGGCAAGGAGGGGGACATGGTGAGCATGGTGCCCTAGCTGGAGGAGGCCTCTGGGGTGGGGAGGAGCAGACACTCTGCCCAGGCTTTTCCCAGGGAGCTGGAGAAGGGAGGTGGGCGACAGGGAGCAGAAGCCCAGGGGACTGTGGGGGGAACAGAGATGACCCTTTAGCCTCTGGGCCTCAGGGCTCTACCCTTCACTCCTCCCACCAGCTCCCCAGTAAGTGCCTCTTTTAGGGTTTAGAGCTGAGACCTCTGAGCTCACCTTGCCCCACTTTATAGAGAAGCAAACTGAGCACAGAGGGGAGGGGGCTTGCCCAACAAGGTCACATGGAAAAGCTGGGCCTGGAAACCAGAGGTCCTGGCTGTCAGGACTGGCCTCACCATACCAGAGGTCAACTCTGTCTCTGGCCTGTGGTTCCCCCTGGAGCCCACGTGGACCCATAGCTCCCTCAGGCTGACTCCAGCCCTCCAGATCCCCTTACATGGACCCACAGCTCCCTCAGGCTGACTCCAGCCCTCCAGATCCCCCTACATGGACCCACAGCTCCCTCAGGTTGACTCTGGCCCCCCAGGTCTCCCCACATGGACCCACAGCTCCCTCAGGCTGACTCCGGCTCCCTAGGTCCCCCCACATTGACCCACAGCTCCCTCAGACTGACACTGGCCCCCAGGACCCACCACGTGGACCCACAGCTCCCTCAGGCTGACTCCGGCTCCCCAGGTCCCCCTACATGGACCCATAGCTCCCTCAGGCTGACTCCAGCCCTCCAGATCCCCCCACATGGACCCACAGCTCCCTCAGACTGACACTGGCCCCCAGGACCCACCACGTGGACCTACAGCTCCCTCAGGCTGACACTGGCCCCCAGGACCCACCACGTGGACCCACAGCTCCCTTAGGCTGACTCCAGCTCCTCAGGTTCCCCCACGTGGACCCACAGCTCCCTCAGGCTGACTCTGGCTCCCCAGGTCCCCCCACATGGACCCACAGCTCCCTCAGGCTGACACTGGCCCTCAGGTCCAAGGGAGGGGGGTATGAACCAGCATGTTCAGGCTTTAAAGTTGTCTGTGGTCCCTTCCAACTCCTTGCCTATGTGGCAGTATCAGGAGGGACCTGGCTGGCCAGGGAAGGAGGGAGGGAGGCCGGCCTGGGGCAAGCAGGCTCATGGGCCCCCAGGATGGAAACGCGGGACAGTGGCTGCAAGTGACTCTGATTTAATGTTATACACTGTACACAGATGTGCCCAGTGGGTCAGGCCCTCCCATCCAGCCCCTTCCAGGCAGTATTAACCCTAATAAATTAGTATGAAGTTAAGCCCCCAGGAAGAGCACAGGGGCTGCTCCCTGGTGGTCACTCACGATCCAGTCCCTGCCCAGGCGGCCTCCCCCACCAGGCTGGCCTAGCCTCGATGGAGCACCTGCAGGCCAGACCGTGCTCCCCCACAGGAGCCCTGGGTTCCACAGAGGCCCCCCCACAGCCCCACTGCTGTCACCATGGGCTCAGCCCAGAGGCCTCCCTCCCAGGGGAGGGGTGATGCAGCATGGGCCTTTTGCTCCTGGGTGGAGGCCTTCCCAGCCGAGATGATCTTGTTCTGAACGATCGAGGCACAATGTTCCTTGAGACCGCCGTGTGAGCCCAGACAGCCTGGGCACCTTTCAGATGGAGTTCTCTGCCCCTTGGTCCCCTGGGGCGGGGCTGGGGCTAGCTCTCAGCCCAAGAGCTCCCTGCAGGTACAAGGGGAGAGCAGGCGTCAGGAAGCCTCCCCCTCAGCCTCCCCTCCCCCCCGCCTGCTTCACCCCCTCCTCTGCTTTCCTGGGGCCCAAGGTGGCTCACGTGCCCTGTGAGGTGGGACTGACTGGGAGGGCCGGGGGGCGGGGCCCAGGGATGTCGGTTACCGAGGATGTTGTGTTTACACAGGGGGCAGGTCTGTTGAAGGAGCAGCCAGGGGTCTATGCATTCCCGGTGAAACTCATGGAGACAAGGCAGGACCCTGAGACACTGGACGAGAGGGCAGAGGGCAGAGGGGGAGGATGAAGCAGGCCCTGCCAAGCTCCTGAGTCAGAAGGCAGAAGCAAGCTCCCGGGGGGGGAGGAAACCCGTGTAACTTTGGCCAAGTCCCCAGCTCTCTCCAGAGACTCGGGGCACCCAGAGCCAAGTCTATCAGCCGGCTGTCTCTAAGGCCCCTTCCAGCCCAGCAGCATTTATACAGCACCCACTGTGTGCTAGGGAGGGCCAGGGACTGTGCCTAGTGCTCTGCAAATACCTTGCTTCAGCCTTACAACAATCCTGTGAGGGGAGTGCTGTTATTATCCCCATTTTACTGTTGAGGAAACTGAGGAAGTGCCTTGCCCGGGGTCACACAGCTAGTCAGTGTCTGAGACTGGATTTGAACTCGCATCTCCTTGACTCTAGGCCCAGCGCTATGTGCCACCACCCGGCTGCTGTAATTATGCTACTGTCCTTGTAGGGTATGTCACAGTTTAAAAAGCACATCCTATTAGCTCATCAAACCCTTCCTAAGAGCCTTTGTGAGGTCAGTGTCTCTAGGGCCACTACCCCCATTTTACAGAGGAGGAAACTGAGGCCTAGATAGGGGAAGTGAGTTGCCCAGGGTCTCATGGTAGCGTGCACTGGGAGTGGGCTAGGAACCTGTCATCTGACTCTCCACTGCATCAGGCGTGTGTGCGCGTGGGCATGTGTGTGCGAGCATACAAATGTGATCCAGGAAGGCTCTAAGACGCACATAGACTTTTGGGACACCCTCTGGCTCAAGGGTCCTCACCTGATTTCTGTGAAACTGGTCCAGGCAGATGGCACAGGTCTGGATGTCGGGCACATTTGCCCGGTGCTGGCGGCCTGGATGGTAGCGCCGGGTTTTTAGGGTTGACAGCGTCTGCAAGATGTGCTGCGTGGGGTCCAGCTGGGGAAAGAAGGCACCCAATACAGCAGGGAGGGGCAGCGGGCTGGGGGAGAGCAGGGAAGGGCCGGAGAGGGGCTCTCACCTGGGTGTCGGGCTCTGCCGGGCCCTGCCATGCCTGCCGCCGCACCTGGATGATGAGGCCCATACACAAGAGCAAGGCCACCAGCAGGATGGTATTCCACAGCTTCTGCAGGTACTTCTGGGGGGGAGGAGTGCTGGGGTCAGGAGATGAGCCAGACAGCTGGAAAGCCTACCTGGGCCTCCTGGGCCTAAGCCCCTGAGCATCAGGACCAGGGCTAAGAAGGAGCTCAGAACAGGGGGTGTCTGTCAGGGCTGGGAGGGGCCTCAGAAAGCACCTTCCTCTACCTCAACCTGGCTGTCTTTATTTCCTGTCTATATTTTATTTTACTGCTGTCCCCCATTTTGCTATCGCAATCATTTCTAGATACACAACCGGCCAGCCGTGGCTCTCCCCCCAGGGGACATCCCCCATCCCTGTAACAGACACATACATTACACAAAACCAACCCTACCCACAAACCTGGTGACCCTCCCCCCCCACGGCCCCAACGAAACCACTGCCCTCATTTCAGAGGAGCCTGATGTCAGCCCCAGGAGCGCTGACTTGCCCAAGGTCACTGGACACAGCCAGGCCCAGAGCCTCGACCTTTCTGGCCTTTCCCTGGCCCTCTCTGGTCACTCCACCCCAGAGAAACCAGTCTTGCTGTCCCCTGGAGGGAGCCCGCTTGCTCTAGAAGCCACCCCCAGTGGCCCAGCTGGATTATTCAGAGTAGGTCACGTTTCTAGAGGGCTTTATGGCTGAGAAAGTGCATTTTTAAAAATCTCACCACAGCCTTTGTGATGGGGCAGGTGACATAATTATCCTCATTTTAGAGATGGGGAAACTGAGGCTGAATGGTTCGAATCTCTTGTCCAGGGTCTCACAGCTAGCCTGCCACACCACTTACTGCCATCCTCTGCTCTTCACAGGTAACATTTGGTGTAACAATTGTGTGCAGGTATGGCAGCCTATACCCCCTTCCCACTTAGAGTATAAGCTTCTGGAGGACAGGGAGTGTTCCACCCATCCACCCATCCTTCCATCCACCCATCCGTCCATCCACCCGTCCACCTATCCATCCATCCATCCATCCATCCATTCTTCCATCCACCTATCCACCCATCCATCCATCCATCCTTCCATCCACCCACCTACCCATCCATCCGTCCACCCTTCCACCCATCCATCCATTCATCCGTTCACCCTTCTACCCATTCACCCGTCCATCCATTCACCCATCCATCCATCCATCCATTCATCCACCCATTCACCCGTCCATCCACCCATCCATCCATCCATTCATCCACCTATCCATCCACCCATCCATTCATCCACCCATCCATCTATCCATCCATCCATCCATCCATTTCTTACACCCCTACTGTGGCATATGGATTGGATGGTATCAAGTTTCTATGAGATGTAGCCCCTCCCTTCAGGGAGCTTCCAGTCTAGAAGAGGAGCTAAGACACAAACCGTGGTCACTGACAGTGAGTGTGCTTTCCCCCTGGGATACATAGATGCTCTCTGGGCCCTGGCCCACACATACCTGGACCCTGGAGCCACTTTCTCCAGGGCAGATCACGCCCTGCCACTCCCCGTAGAGGCCACCCCGGGACAGGCCGCAGGTGGACCACAGGGTCAGTGTCAGGCCCACGTTCTCCAGCAGCATGGCCTGAGAGGTGATCTTGGCTGTGGCCTGCAGGCCCCTGCCAAGGAAAAGCCACAGACGAGACCCGTGTTCAAACCCTGTCTTGGAGCCCTGGCTGGGTTACCCCGGGGAGTGGCAGAGCCAGGCCTTCCCCAAAGGGTGCTTTCCACCACACTCTTCATCATAACAGAGCAATCAGCCCCCTTTCCTCTCCCTGTGCCCATTTTACAGAAGAGAAGACTAAGGTCTTAAGTAAGAGAAAGGCCCCGAGACAGCCAAGCAAGGCCTGCATGTTAGGACCACAGACTCACGTGGCCGGGTCTGGGTCCCAGGTCCCCACTCACCCCAACAAGGCGCTCAGGAGTTTAGTGACGTTATCAGACATCTGGACCACAATGATCGGCTTGGAAAGGACTTGGGACACATCCAGCTTCTCGGTGAGCAGGAACACAGGGGTCAGTGTGTGGGCTGGGGCTCCTCCCCAGGCAGCCTCCCAGCCTCACCCATGCCCCGGCCAGCCCGGCCTACCTCTCGGACGGCATTCTGATTCAAGGCCAGGATGAGCAGGGCAGAAGCTCCTAGGACCAGAGCTCGCTTCATCTGTGGGAGCAGGACAGAGGCAGAGAAGTGGTGTCCCCGAGCCCCCCCCCCGGGGCTGGAAGCACTGGGGATCCCCCCCTCTCATCCCACTGGGCCTCCTGGGCAGGAAGCCCGCTTAGGCCCCTAGGCCTGCCTCCTCCGGGAAGTCCTCCCTGAGAGCAGCAGCTCTCTCCCCCGTCCATTGACCCAGGGCCCCTCTCTGGCCCTCCCTCCCAGCCTGGCCTTCCAGCAACATTACCTTGTTGACCACAGCGGAGGTGAAGGACTCCTCAGGGCCAGTTCCCTGGGCCTCCACCTGCTCCTCACCCACTGGGACCACTCCAATCCAGTCATCACCGGCTTGAAGCTGGGGCTCCTCATCCCCCACCTAGGGCCATGGAGGACTGTGAGAGGGGGAGGCATGGGAAGGGCTGGGGCTGAGCCAGGTGGGCCTGGGTCAGCCTGGGGAGGGGCTGGCATGCTGGCGGCTGCTGTGTGAGGGCCGGTGACTTCATCTGGAGTCCTGATGGGGTGGGAGTGGGTGCTACTTTCAAAATAGCAGGCTCATATATTTAGCCCTGGAAGGGCCTCCAAAGCCATCATTCCTCCGGCTCAGCCTCATACAGCTTGGAGGGAGCAGAGTGAGGAATCTAACCCAGGTCTGCAGGCTCAGTATTTTCCCCTCTAGAGCAGAGGCCTTTGGGGCCCAAATCTGGGGTGTCTGGGGTTGGGGAGATCGGGAGGATGGTCCTGGGACATAGAGCAGGTTCAAGGGTCTGAGAGTCTGGGCTTTGTTTGGGCTCTGGGTATCCAGGGGCAGAGGTCTGAAGATCAGGTTTGGGGATTGGGGTTGGGACCAGGGTCTTTAGTGTCTGAATCTGACAGGGACCCCAGGGGCTCGAGGGCGAGCCTTTGGAACCAGGGTCTGGGCTATGAAAGGAATAATCCAAGGCCAATCCCACAGTTTAGGGCAGGGGTAGCTGGGTCTGGGCTGGCAGCTGTTTGGGGCCAGGGGCAGGGCTCAGTGAAATGAATGCTAGATTATAGAAGGCCTGGGTTCAAAGCCTGCCTCTGCCACCTGGGGCCTCCATTTGCTCATCCATCAAAGGGGGTGCACTGATGGCAGGAGAGGGATATTTGGCTGGAGTGGGGGGACCTATCTGCGGCCTAGGGTCAGGTGGGGATTCTGGGCCAAGGCTTGGGAGGAGTGAATGGTTTAGGCAGGTCTGTGACCCCCTGGGGCTTAGGATAGAAAGTCCCTAGCCAGCCTTGGGGGTAGGGCCTAATGTTGTGGGGTGGGAGGATGGTTTAGGGAGGTCATAGTCCCCTGGGCTGGGCTCATTGTGGTAGACGTTGGTCAGGACTCAGTTAGCTCTGGTCCCAGCTGGGGACAATTGGTCCAGGAAGCTCGGAGTCCCTTGGGCTTGAGAAATGTGGGTGGGGCCTTGGAACTGAGAGGAGTCATCCTGGCCTCAGCAGGTACCCATTAGGAGTGGGGCGGAGGTCATGGCCTTTTGACCCGCACTCACACAGGTCTGGGGCCCTAGGGCTCAGGGTGGGAGGTCCTGGCTGGACTTGGTAGGGCAGTGCAAGTGCCTGGAGAAGTCTGGGCTTCAGGGGCTTGGGGTAGAGGGCTCCACTTAGGGTTAGGGAGCGTCGGTGGGGAGAGGGGCTTGGGGGTCCCTGGGCTCGCGGCTCCCGGGGCCAGGCTTAGGTACTACCTGGCGGGCCTTGGGGCAGGGGAGGATGGTCTGCCCCTCTCCACCCCCTTTGGGTAGTGTCCCAAGAAGGGATCAGGGATGGGGCCCATTAGGGGTCAGGGGCTCCCTGGGCTGGGAGGGGAGGAAGGGGGCAGTCTCGGGGAGGTCTGGCCCCATCACTCCTCCCTGCCCCCAGGGCGTCGGGTCCCCGGGTGGTGGGGGACGCGGGCTCACCAGCACCAGGCGGCCCTGCAGTCCGGCTCCGGCTCCGGCTCCGGGCGACGGCGGGGCGATGCGCGGGGGCCCGCCCAGCAGGGCGCCCTGCAGAGTGTAGCTGGCCTGCGGCCGCCGCAGCCACACGTCCACTCGCGCTCCGCACCCGGGGCTGCCCAGGCCCAGGCCCAGGCCGAGGGGCAGCAGCGCAGCCAGCAGCAGCAGAAGCGGCGGCGGCGGGGGCGGCCCGGGCCGCAGGAGCGCGGGGCCGGCCATGGGCGCACGGAACGTGGCGGCGCGGCCGCGGAGAGCGCACGGGGCGCAGCGCGCGAGGGGGGCACCCGGCCGGAGTTCCGAACGCTTAGCTCTGGACCCGCCCGGCCGGACAGCGACACAAACACCGGCCCGGCGCCGGCCCCGGCCCGGGGACGCCCTCTGCAGGCTGCGGAGGGCCGGGGGCGGGCCGGGGGGGCGGGGGCAGGGCCGGGAGGAGGGGCCGGAGGAGGGGCCGGGGCGGGGAGACCCAGGCCGAGAGTCGGAGATGCTGAAAACCTGGCAGCCGGAGATGGGAACAGAGGCAGAAGGAGGGGGAGAGGGGAGGGGAGGGGAGGAGACAAGACACACACACACAGAGACAGAGAGACAGAGACAGAAGGAGGGAGACAGAGGAGAGGAGAAAAGGAGGGGAGGGGAGAGGAGGGGAGGAGAGGAGGGGAGGGGAGACACACACAGAGACAGAGACAGAAGGAGGGAGACAGAGGAGAGGAGAAGAGGAGGGGAGAGGAGAGGAGGGGAAAGGAAGGAAGGGGAGGGGAGGGGAGGAGAGGAGACACGTATACACAGACAGAGAGAGAGACAGAGACAGAAAGAGGGAGAGAGAGGAGAGGAGAAGAGGAGGGGAGGGGAGAGGAGGGGAGGGGAGACACACACACAGAGACAGAGACAGAAGGAGGGAGAGAGAAGAGAGGAGAAGAGGAGGGGAGGAGAGGAGAGGAGGGGAGACACACACAGAGACAGAGAGAGAGAGACAGAGACAGAAGGAGGGAGAGAGAAGAGAGGAGGAAAGGAGGGGAGAGGAGAGGAGGGGAAGGGAGGGAAGGGGAGGGGAGGAGAGGAGACACGTATACACAGACAGATAGAGAGACAGAGACAGAAGGAGGGAGAGAGAGGAGAGGAGAAGAGGAGGGGAGGGGAGGAGAGGGGAGGAGAGGAGGGAGACACACACACAGAGACAGAAAGAGAGACAGAGACAGAAGGAGGGAGAGAGAGGAGAGGAGAAGAGGAGGGGAGGGGAGACACACACACGTGCAGAGAAGAGAGAGGGAGGAGACAGACACAGACAGGCAGGCAGGCAAGGCTTCCAAGAACTGGCCTTTGAATCACACTTTAAGAGGTGGGTAGGAATTCACCAGGTGAAGAGGGGAGGGGAAGCCATTCCAGGCACAGGGAGCCCCATGACTAAAGGCCAAGACATGGGAGGGAGGACATGGGGTATGTTTTGAGGAAGGAGAGTAGACTTGTCTGGCTGGAATGGTGAGTCCTGGCAAGGAGCGATGTGACATAGGGCTGAAGAGTCAGTCAATCAGAATTTATTAAGTATTTACCAAGGCTGAGGTAGGGCCAACCTGACTGCAAAAGGCTCCAAATGCTGGGCAAAGGAGTCTAAACTTTACTGGCAGGGCAGTAGGAGCCATTGAAAGTTTTTTGAGCTATGGAGAGATAGGACCAGGTCCGCACAAAAGAAGGTTTTGTCAGTGGGATGAAGGTGAGGCTGGAGGGAGGAGAGAACATCGGTGGAAGGCTGCTGCAGACGCCCAAGAGGGTAGCCAATGAGGACTGGACCCAGAGCGCAGGTGCTGGGCATGGAGAGAAGGGGGCTTGAGGAAGGGGTGGAATCCCCAGGCCTTGGTGACTGATTGGTTGTGAGAGTGAAGAGTCTGGGGTGCCACCAAGGTAATTAATGTAGAAGAGCCAGGAAGGCCAGGCCGGGGGGAGGGAAGGCTCACCTCGGAGAATGTTCTGGTAGGACCTCCGGCTGGCTGCAGATGGCAACGTGCTGCAGGCCTGACTAAGCATGGCTGAAATTGATAGAGGGCTCCCAGGTCTGGCCCTAGAATGCCACCCGCCTTCTCTCTGCCTCTGGCATCCCTGGTTTATTTAGGGCCTACTGTGTGCCAGGCATTGCGCTAGGCTCTGGGAATACAAAGGCTCTGTTCCCACCTGCAAGAAGCTTACACTCGACCTGAGCA
Organism: Phascolarctos cinereus; assembly: GCF_003287225.1. Taxonomy (NCBI): domain Eukaryota; kingdom Metazoa; phylum Chordata; class Mammalia; order Diprotodontia; family Phascolarctidae; genus Phascolarctos; species Phascolarctos cinereus. Next base: position 718,944,170 of record NW_027555847.1, read on the forward strand.
GCAGCAGATAGAAGTGTAATCAGGCAAGCTACAAACCAGTATTTATTAAGTTCCCGCTGTGATAGGCAAGGCTGCTAGGGGGCGCCATGGCGCACAGAGCACTGGGCCTGGAGTAAGGAAAACTCATTTTCTGGAATTCAAATCCATTCTCAGACACTCACTAGCTGTGTGACCCTGGGCAAGTCACTTCACCCTGTTTGCCTCAGTTTCCTCATCTGTAAAATGACCTGGGAATGGGGTCATGAAGAGTCAGACAAGGCTGAATAACAATGTGTTAGGCAATAGGGTTGCCAAGACAAGAATGAAACAAATCCTTGCCCTCAGGGAGCTTACATTCTACTGAGGAGATATAGCAGTCAGGTTGCCAGGGGGCCTACTCTACAATGAACAAGGAGAAATAGTCCCAGGCCTCCATGATCAGCTCTATTCTTTTGTTTTTTGAAATTTTTTTAAAGGCAATTGGGGTTAAGTGACTTGTCCAGGATCACACAGCTGGTAAGTATCAAGTGTTTGCTCTGAGGCCAGATTTGAACTCAGGTCCTCCTGACTTCAGGTCCTGTGCTTATCCACTGTGCCACCTAGCGGCCCCTATGATCAGCTTTATCCGAGGTCTCTCCTAATCCCCCAGGGCCCAGCTGCCAGAGCCTCCCTCCCCACACGATCTTGGGTTCTTTTTCTATAGGCTTCCATGTATCCATTCTGTCTCCACCATTAGAATGTAAGCTTCTCAAGGGCAGGGACTGTTCTGTGGGATGATAGCTCTGGAGCTCCAAGGGGCCATATCTAAGCCAACCTCCTCATTTTACAGAAAGGTCCAGTGAGGTTAAGTGACTAGCTTAAAATCACATAATGAATACACATTAGAGATAGGCGGCATTTGAACCCAAATCCGCTGATTCCAGAGCTAGAGCCCTTCTCACTGTCCATTTTGGTCTTGGTATCCCCAGCACCAGCACAGCCCCTGGCACACAACAGGAAGCTAATAAATGCTTGTCAATTAAATCATACAACTCTGTGAGGGAGGTACTATAGGTGTGGCTATCTGCTTTGCACATGGGGAAACTGAGGCTCAAAGAGGTGATGGGACTTGCCCATGGTCACCTTGAGTAAAACAGATACTGAGGGAGAAGGCAGGCAGAGATGGAGATGGGGAGACAGGCAGAGAGAGAGTGAAAAGGTAGACAGAGACAGCCAAGATGGGAGAGACAGCCAGGAAAAGTGAGGAGCTAGAGGAAGGTAGACACAGAGGGAAGGACGTGGGAAGACCGAGGGAGCAAAAGAAAAGCCAGGCAAGGGAAGAAAGTAAATTGCAGGGACAGACAGACAGCAGACAGATGGAGAGGCAGGGCAGAGAGGGAGACAGAGGGGGAGCAGGGGGAAACAGGGGGGATGAGGAGACTCAGGGAATATAGGAGGGCCAGGGAAGACTGAGAGAGAGAGTGAGGGGAAGGTGGGAAGACAGACGGCACAAAGGAAAGGGCAGACAGAGGTGAAGAGAGACAGGAAGAGAAATGAAGACAGAGGGAAAGGTGGGAGGAGAAAGCAGGAAAGTAAGAGAGACAGACGAGAAGGCAGCAGGGAAGATGAGAGAGAAACAGAAGGAGAGACAGAGACAAAGGAAAGACAGGGACAGAGGGAGAGTTGGGGGAACAGATACAGAGACAGCAGGAAAAAGAGAGGGTAGAAATAGGACTAGGTAAATAGAGGAGAAACATGAGGAAGGGGGGAAGCAGGCAAGGAGGGAGATATGAAGAGAAAGAAAGAGATGGAGGTGGGAGGGAGACAGATATAGGAGAGAGAGCAACAGAGAGGAGGGGGGAGACAGAGGAGGGGGAGACAGAGAGGAAGAGAGAGAAACAGACAGAGAGACAAAGACAAAGAGGAAGAGGGATGGAGGGGTGAGAGAGAGAGAGAGATAGAGACAGAAAGAGACAGAGAGATAGCTTGAGGCAGAGTAGATCCTAAGAAACTAAGAAAGCAGCAGTGTGTGGCCTCTTTGCCACCCCCCTCCCAGAGTGCCCATCAAACTAGATACTCGCCCTGGGCAATCTTGGGGGGGGTGATTATGAGTGAATTGTTGACATGTGATAGAATGAAAGCCCCCTTGACCCCCCAGTACGTGAAGTCAGCTTATGTCTAAGACTTGGGGCTAGACTGAGGCGGGGAGAGGGCGTGGTTTCTCTTCCTGGCTTTCAGGACAGGGACCCCTTGGCCAGGGTCCATGGAGAACAGGAGCCCTCTCTGGGAGTTTGGAAGCTGCGCCCCCCTCAATTCTGGGGACAGCCCTGAGGAATCCCGGCAGGCCATGGCTGAACCTGCCTCCTCCCTCTGCCACCCAGGGACTCACTGTTCCCCACAGGGCCCTACCTGGCTTCTGGGGTGTTACTCAGCCTTCGGTCCTGGGGAGAGCGACTGAAAAGCGGGTCCCCACACTGGGATCCCGAGCCAGGGGCCTTGGTCTCTGTCTCCAGAGCCTGCCGGCAGTCAAAGAACGGAAGCCTTTGCTTTTCTTCCCTGTAAGACTCCTTGGTGATGCAGAAGGAAGCAGATGGCTTGGGCCCACCCTGGATCCCTGCAGAGGACCCGGGTGCTGGTGCCTGCCAGGGGAAATGGAGGCCTCGGGGGGCCACCCTATAATCAGAGCAGAGATGCAGACGGCTGCATCGAGACACCTGTGATCAAAGTTCCCCCCAGCTGTTTGATGTTGGGCGCCTGCCCGTACTCCCTGGCTCTGCTTACCACCCCTGCCAAGCTAGCCTGGCAGTGTATACCGCAGCAGGTGCTGAGGTCAGCTCCCACCCCTGCACATTTGCTCAGGCTGTGTCTCTCACTTGCAGCATGTCAGTCCTTCAGAGGCATTTGGAAAATAGGGAGAATGATTCTTGTAGCCCATCTCCCCCGGGCCTGTGGGAAGGATCAAGGGCTGACCTGGGGCAGGCTGTGGAACCTCTAACACTCAGGGAGTCGAGCAGCTTCTACGATTTACCCCCTCCTTAAGGCCCAGATCAAGTCTCTACCTCGTCCAGGAGCATTGCCTGGCAATTCACAGGGTCAGAGCTGTGTGAATAGAAGGGCCTTTAAAGACCATCGAGTCTAATCCCCAATTTTTACAGATGAGGAAACTGAGGCACAGAGGGTTAAGTAACTGGCCTGGGTTCACACAGCTAGAAAGTGTCCAAGGCAGGATTCAAACCCAGAGGCCACCAAGCTGGTATAATGGATAAAGCACTAGACTTGGAGTCTGAAGGACCAGAGTTCAAATTCTGCCATAGAGCGTGGGGACAATCAGTAAAATGGGGATGCTATTAGTGACAACCTCAGCTGGATGGTGTGAGGATCGAATGAGATAATCCACGCTAGGAACTTTGTCAGCCTTAAAGCACTACGGAGATGACAGTTATTATTATTGTCATCGTTGTTATTATTATTACATAAGCACTTAGCAGTGACAGACACACAGTAGGTATTTAATAGGAACATGTTGACTATACCATTCCTTCTGCTGCTCTTGAGACTCAGATTTTCTGAGAGAATGTCAGGGCTGGGAGGGGCCTGAGAACAGGGGATGTCAGAGCTGGGAGGGGCCTGAGAACAGGGGATGTCAGGGCTGGGAGGGGCCTGAGAACAGGGGATGTCAGGGCTGGGAAGGGTCTTAAAAACCATACAGGCATTTAATAGAGGAGACTACAGCCTGGAAAGGGCATAGGACTTGTCTAAGGTCTCCCAGGCAATTAAACAATTTTACATCATAGATTAACTACCACATTTGTGAGTCTTTTCCCAACAATAACATTGCCAATGTATACAACGCTTTATAATTTCAAAGCATTTTACATCCATTACACCTAGTAAACTGGAGATTTGGGTATGGAGTCAGGAAGCCCTGAGCTCAATCTAACCTCAGATAATTCCCAGCTGTGTGACTCTAGGTAAGTCACTTACATGCCTACATTTCCTCAATTGAAGAGATTAAAACAATGCCTGTGCCCCAGAGTTGAGGCAGGATTGAATGAGACATGTTTGTGAAGCCTTCCGCACTGTGCCTCCACGTGGTGGGTGACTGATGTATTCTCTCTCTTTTCCCTCGTTTGGTCCTAACCCCTCCATGAGCTGAGATCAGCACGCGGTGTTGCTCCACTGGCGCTGGAGGAGCCCAGGCTCGGAGGGGAGGCACATCCCTGAAGTGTCGTGCTTTCTTCACTCTCTAAGAGGACCAGTGACATCCCGGGAGCTGCCTTGGCTCGGGGTGAATTAGATTTAAGTGAGGCCGAGCCGCACTCTCCTCGGCCTCGAGCTCTCTCGCAGTCACCGGAGGTTGGTGGCAGGACAGAGTCAGGATGCCTGGAGATGCCCGGGGTGCGGTGGGCGCCGGCGGCGTCTTTCACGTCTAACCAAGCGCCTGCCTCGGCCGCCTTCGTGGCCGTTGGAACACATTGTTCTCATCCGCTGTCTTCCCCCGCTCGGGCAGACGCCTCCCTAACTCATCCCCGGGCTTGAGGTCTGTGGTTTCCCTCAGCCTCGTTTCGCCCGTCTGCCAGAGGCAGTTTTCACCGGGGCGGAACCCACGGCTGTGCTTCAGCTTCTTGGAGCCCAAGGAGGTCGGGGGAGGACAGGCGGACGCCCATGGTGGAGGAGCGCGGCACCCCTCCCAGAGGTGCTGGCAGGGCTGGGTCCCCCAGAGCTCGGACTCCAGCCCGAGCGTCCAAGGCCAGGAGCTCTCCACTGCCGGGGCGGCCTTGTTCCCTTCGACCAAGCAAGCATTTTTAACAGTAAGTTTTATGGCTATTTTCTGTTTCTTACAGCACCGTAGCATCCTGTTTCCCTCCCCCTCCGCCTCCCTGACAGCCAGGATCCATATGACAAACAGGATTTTTTAAAGAGGAAAAAAAAGGCGGTTGGGTGGATGGACACGTTGGGAAAGCCCTGAACCCTGTGCTGTGAACCACTCCTGTGATCCTCCCAACTTCATGGAGTGCTCCTTCTCATCTCTCTCTCTTTTTTTAAAAATTATTTTTAGGCAGTTGGGGCTAAGTGACTTGCCCAGGGTCACACAGCTAGTTAAGTGTCAAGTGTTTGGTCTGAGGTCAGATTTGAACTCAGGTCCTCCTGACTTCAGGGCCGGTGCTCTAGCCACTGCGCCACCTCGCTGCCCTTCTCATCTCTCTTGGGTTGAGTTCCATTTGCTCTTTATGATTTTGGTCAACTTTTTTGAGTGCACTATTGTTTTTCCATTTATATTGTGGATAGAGCCCTGGGCCTGGAGTCTCGAAGACCTGAGTTCGAATCCAGCCTCAGACACTTACTAGCTGGGTGACCCTGGACAAGTCACTTCACCCTGTTCACCTTAGTTTCCTCATCTGTAAAATGAGCTGAAGAAGGAAATGGTAAACCACTCCAGTATTCTGCCAAGAATACTGCCCAAAGGAAGGGCAGCTAGGTGGCACGGCACCGGCCCTGAAGTCAGGAGGACCTGAGTTCAAATCCAGCCTCAAACCAAGAACACTTGACACTTACTAGCTGTGTGACCCTGGCCAAATCACTTAACCCCAATTGCCTAAAAAACAAAAAAGAAAGAAAGAAAACCCCAAACAGAGAGTTAGACATGACTGAAAGGACTGAACAAGAAAAGTCACTATATCGTATCTTGCTTCTGCTGATTTCACTCTGCATTAGTTCACATAGATTTTTTCATGCTTCTCTCCTTTCCCCACACATGTTATTTCTTATAGCACAGTCACATTCTGTTACATTCATGGACCACAATTTGTCTGGCCATTCCCCAATCAATAGGCATCAGCTTTGTTTCTAATTCTTAGCTATCATAAAAAACGTTGCAGTTCCAGGAGCCAAGATGGTAGAGTAAGAAGTAAGTCACTCTCACCCTCCCTCTTTGACCTCTGAAAGTCCACAAAATATCAACCCAGGAAAAATCCTGGGCCAGCAAAAAGACAGGGCACAGCAGTCTTGTACCCAGGAAGCTTGGGGGATTAATGGGAAAGGCCCCTCTCACTCTGGGGGAGGAGAAGCAGTACAGGACTGGAAGCATCCCAGCAAGCCAGCAGCAAGCCCCACCTCAGCATACCAGGGGGAGATCCTGAGACCCAGGGTGGTGGAGCAGGCAAGTGCCAACACCAGGACCCCGAAGAGTCTCAATACAGGAAGGGGAACTCGTAGACGCCACAGGCGACTGCGTTCTCCAGCGGCAAAATCACGGCGCCTCAACACAACTCAGGGAAACTCAACTCCAGAAGGCAAAGCTCCAGGCTGACAGAAATCCACCAGCGTCGAAACATCCCTGTGCAAGGCCCAGGCTACCAGGAGCCAAACATTCAAGTGCAAGGCCCCAGTGAGCAGGAGAAGAAGCTTGGGTAAGTACCCTCTTCGCTCCAGCGGGAGAACTCAACTTTTTTTTTTTAAGTCAGGAAATAGGCAAACACCATGAACCGAAAGCAGAAATGGAAAATGACCATAGATTCTTATTTTGGGGAAAGAGAAGATCAAGGCACAAATTCAGAAGAGGACAACTTTGTTAATATACCCACATCTGAAACCTCGAAGGGTAATATGAACTGGTCTCCAGCCCAAAAAAAGCCTTCTTGGAAGAGCTCAAGAAGGATTTTAAAAGTCAAATAAGAGAGGTAAAAGAAAAGTTGAGAAAAGAAATGAGAGGTATGCAAGAGAAAGTCAATAGCTTGGAAAAGGAAGGACAAAAATTAACTGTAGAAAACAAGTCCTTAAAAAGTAGAATTGGCCAAATGGAAAAGGAGGCACAAAAACTCACTGAAAAGAAGAACTCCTTAAAAAGTAAAATGGGACAAATGGGAAAGGAAGTTCAAAATCTAATAGAAGAAAACAACTCCTTAAAAATTAGAATCGGGCAAATGGAAGCTAATGACTCTATGAAAGAGCTAGAACCAGTCAAACAGAAACAAAAAGAATGAAAATATACAAGAAAACATAAAATACCTCATTGATAAAACAACTGACCTGGAAAATAGAGCCAGGAGAGACAACTAAAAATTATTGGTCTAACTGAAAACCATGATGAAAAAAAGAGCCTGGACAACATCTTTCAGGAAATCATCAAAGAAAACTGCCCTGAGGTCCTGGGATCAGAGGGTAAATTAGTCATCAAAAGAATTCACTGATCACCTCCTGAAAGGGATCCCAAATTGAAAATGCCAAGGAATATAGTACCTAAATTCCAAAATTACCAGATCAAAGAGAAAATACTGCAAGCAGCCAGAAAGAAACAATTTAAATATCATGGAACCACAGTCAGGATTGCACAGGACCTTGCAGCTTCTACATTAAAAGATTGGAGGGTGTGGAATACAATATTCTGTATGGCAAAAGAGCTTGGATTACAACCAAGGATCAACTACTCAACAAAACTGAGCCTAATTTTTCAGGGGAGGAGATGGACATTCAGTGAAATAGAGGATTTCCAAACCTTCCTGATGAAAAGACCAGAGCTCAACAGAAAATTTGATCTTCAAATACAAGACTCAAGAGAGACATAAAAAGGTAAACAGAAAAAAAAATTTAAAGAACCCCCCCCCCAATATATTATTAGCAAAGGCAAACTGTTTACATCCCTACAAGGAAAGATGACACTGGTAACTCTTAAGAACTGTAATGTCATTATGATATTTAAAAGGGGGTATAACCAAACAAGAGATAGAGACATTATGAAAAGCAAAAGATATCTCTCAAGGTCTCATGATGGCAAATGCTATCCGCATCCACAGAAAGAACTATGGAGTCTGAATGCATATGGAGGCATACTGTTTGCAATTTTTTCCCCTTCTGTTGAGTTTTGTTTCCTCTTTCTGGTGGTTCCTCCTATTGGTTGTAATTCTTACTTACAACATGACTAATGTGAAAATATGTTTAATAGGAATGTATATGTAGAGCCTATATCAGATTGTGTGCTGTCTTGGGGAGGGTGGTGGGGAGGAAGGGGAAGAACAATTTTAAACTCAAAAGCATATGGAAGTGATTGTTGATAAATCAAAATAAATTAATTAAAAAAGGAGAGTATACTCAGACAGAGGGCGTGGGTTTAAGTTGACTTTGATGTGATGGTAAAAAAAACCTAATTAAGTGGTGAAAAGGGATTGTACTGGGAGAAGAAGAAAGGAGGAGGCAGACAAGGATAAAATACATCACATGAAAAGGCACAAAAACCAACAGTAGAGGGAAAGAAGGGAAGGAGATGAGCATTGTGTGAACCTTACTCTCATCAGATTTGGTTCAAAGAGGGAAAAACATAATCAGTTAGGTATAGAAATCTAATTTACCCTATAGGAAGTAGAAAGGGTAAAGGGAAAAGAAAAGGGAGGGGGTTAATAGAAGGGAGGGCAGACTGATGGAGGCGGTGGTCTCGAAAGCAAAACTCTACTGAGGAGGGAAAGGGAAAAAAGAGAGAAAAAAAGCATAAATGGGGGGAGATTAGGATGGAGAGGAAGACACAGATAGTAATCATAACTGTGAATGTGAATGGGATGAACTCTGCCATAAAAAGGAAACAGCAGAGTGGATTAAAAACCACAATCCTACAATATGTTGTTTACAGGAAACACATTTGAAGCAGAGGGATACACACAGAGTAAAGGTAAAAGACTGGAGCAAAATATATTATGCTTCAGTTGAAGTTAAAAAAAAAAACCAGGGGTAGCAATCCTGATCTCAGACAAAGCAAAAGCAAAAATAGATCTAATCAAAAGAGATAAGGAAGGAAACTACATCCTGGTAAAAGGTACCATAGATAATGAAGTAATATCATTACTAAACACATATGCACCGAGTGGTATAGCAGCCAAATTCTTAAAGGAGATGTTAAGGGAGATACAGGATGAAATAGACAGCAAAACAGTACTAGTGGGGGACCTCAACCTCCCCTCTCAGAACTAGATAAATCTAACCACAAAATAAACAAGAAAGAAGTTAAGGAGATCAATAGAATCTTAGAAAAGTTAAATATGGTTGACGTCTAGAGAAAACTGACTGGGGACAGAAAGGAATATACCTTTAGCTTGGCAGTACATGGCAGCTACACAAAAATTGATCATGTACATAAAAAACCTCACAATTCAGTGCAGAAAAGCAGAAATATTAAATGCATCCTTTTCAGATCATGATATAATAAAAATTACTTGTAATAAAGTGCTATGGAAAGATAGTCTAAAAATTAATTGGAAACTAAATAATCTAGTCCTAAAGAATGAGTGGGTCAAAAACCAAATCATAGAAACAATCAGTAACTTCATCCAAGAGACTTACAATAAGGAGACAACATACCAAAACTTATGGGATGCAGTGAAAGCAGTCCTTAGGGGAAATGTTGTCTCTCTAAATGCTTATATGAATGAAACTGAGAAAGAAGAGTTCAATGAATTGGGCATGCAACTAAAAAAGCTAGAAAAAGAACAAATTGAAAATCTCCAATTAAATACCAAATTAGAAATTCTGAAAACCAAAGGAGAGATTAATAAAATTAAAATTAAGAAAACTATTGAACTAACAAATAAAACTAAGAACTGGTTTTATGAAAAAAAACCCAATAAAATATATAAACCTGTGGTTAATTTGATTTAAAAAAAGAAAGAAGAAAGCCCAATTACCAGCATCAAAAATGAAAAGAGTGAATTCACCACCAATGAAGAGGAAATCAAAACAATAATTAGCAGCTATTTTGCCCAACTGTATGCAATAAATTTGACAATCTTAGGGAAATGGGTGAATATTTGCAAAACTATAAATTGCCCAGATTAACAGAAGAGGAAATAAAATACTTAAACAACCCCATTTCAGAAAAAGAAATTGAACAAGCCATCAATGAATTCCCTAAGAAAAAATCTCCAGGGCCATGGACTTACAAGTGAAATCTATCAAACTTTTATAAAACAACTAATTCCAATACTATATAAACTATTTGGGAAGATAGGTGAAGAAGGAGTCTTACCAAATTCTTTTTGTGATACAAATGTGGTGCTGATACCTAAACCAGGAAGAGCCAAAACAGAGAAAGAATATTATAAATCAATTTCTCTAATGAATATAGACGCAAAAATTTTGAATAAAATATTGGCAAAGAGATTACAACAACTTATCTTGAGGATAATACGCTATGACCAGGTAGGATTTATACTAGGAATGCAAGACTGTTTCAATATTAGGAAAACTGTCAGCATAATTGATCATATCAACACCAAAACTAACAGAAATAATGATTATCTCAACAGATGCAGAAAAAGCATTTGACAAAATACAACACCCATTCCTTCTAAAAACGCTAGAGAGCACAGGAATAAATGGAGTCTTCCTTAAAATGATAGATAGCATCTATCAAAAACCGTCAGCAAGCATTATATCCACTGGGGGCAAGCTAAAAGTATTTCCAATAAAATCTAGGGTGAAACAAGGATGTCCATTATCACCACTGTTATTCAATATTGTGTTACAGATGTTAGCTGTAGCAATTACAGAAGAAAAAGAAATTAAAGGAATTAGGATAGGCAAAGAAGAAACAAAGCTATCACTCTCTGCAGATGATATGATGATATACTTAGAGAATCCTAGAGAATCAAGTAAAAAATTACTTGAAGTAATAAACAAATTTAGCAAAGTTGCAGGATATAAAATAAACCCACATAAATCTTTGGCATTTCTATTTATTACTAACAAAGCCCAGCAGCAAGAGATAGAAAGAAAAATTCCATTTAAAGTAGCTGTAATCACTATAAAATATTTGAGAGTTTACCTGCCAAAACAAACCCAGGAACTGTGCGAACACAGTTACAAAACACTTCACACAAATAAAGTCAGATCTAAATAATTGGAAAAATATCACTTGCTTATGGGCAGGCCTGCCTAACACAATAAAAATGACAATTCTACCTAAGCTAATTTACTTATTCAGTGCCATACCAATCAAATGACCAAATATTATTTTATAGAGCTAGAAAAAAACAGTAACAAAATTCATCTGGAAGAACAAAAAGACCAGAATATCAAAGAAACTGAGGAAAAGAAATGCAAGGGAAGGTGGCCTAGCTGTACCAGATCTTACATTGTATTATAAAGCAGCAATCATCAAAATTCCTTGGTACAGGCTAAGAAATAGAGTGGTGGATCAGTGGAATAGGTTAGGGATGCAAGACACAACAGTCAATGACTACTACTAATCTACTATTTGATAAATCCAAAGACTCCAGCTTCTGGGATAAGAAATCACTATTTAGCAAAAACTGTTGGGAAAACTGGAAAAATGTATGGCAGAAATTGGCATAGACCAACATCTTACACCCTATACTAAGATAAAGTCAAAATGGGTAATGATTTAGATATAAAGACTGATACTATAATCAAACTAGAAGATCAAGAAATAGTTTACCTTTCAGATTTATGGAGAAGGGAAGAATTTATGACCAAACAAGAGAGAACATTATGAAATGCAAAATGGGCAGTTTTGATTACATTAAATTGAAAAGTTTTTGCACAAATAAAGCCAATGCATCCAAGATTAGTAGAGAAACAGAAAACTGGGAAAGAATTTTTACAACTAGTATCTCTGATAAAAGCCTCATTTCTTTTTTAAAAATTTTTAAAATTTTTAAATTTTTAAAAAATTTTATTAATTTATTTTGATTTATCAACAATCACTTCCATATGCTTTTGAGTTTAAAATTTTTCTCCCCCCTTCCTCCCCCCCACCCTCCCCAAGACGGCACACAATCTGACATAGGCTTTACTTTTGCATACCCATTAAACATATTTTCACATTAGTGAAGTTGTAAGTAAAAATTAAAACCAATAGGAGGAACCATCAGAAAGATGAAACAAAACTCAATAGAAGGTAAAAATAAAAAAAAAAGCGATTCGACTTTCATAGTTCTTTCTTTGGATGTGGACAGCATTTTCCATCCCGAGGCCTCTGGAGATGTCTTAGATCCTCGTAATGCTGAGAAGGGTTCAGTTTAACAATCTTAGTCATTGCGTAACGTCCTGTTGTTGTGTACAAAGTCCTCTTGGTTCTGCTCACTTCACTCAGCATCAGACCATATAAGTCTTTCCAGGTTTTTCTGAAGTCAGCCTGCTCGTCATTTCTTATAGCACAATAGTATTCCATTACATTCATATACCACAACTTGCTCAGCCATTCCCCAATTGATGGGCATCCTCTCAATTTCCAATTCTTTGCCACCACAAAAAGAGCTGCTATGAATATTTTTGTACATGTGGGTCCTTTTCCCATTTGTTTGATCTCTTTGGGATATAGCCCTAGAAGTGCTATTGCTGGATCAAAGGGTATGCACATTTTTGTAGCCCTTTGTGCATAGTTCCAAATTGTTCTCCAAAATGGTTGGATCATTTCACAACTCCACCAACAATGTATTAGTGTTCCAATTTTCCCACATCTTCTCCAACATTTATCATTTTCCTGTTTTGTCATGTTGGCCAATCTGATAGGTGTGATGTGGTACCTCAGTTGTTTTGATTTGCATTTCTCTAATCAATAATGATTTAGAGCATTTTTTCATATGACTATAGATGGCTTTAATTTCTTCATCTGAGAACTGTCTGTTCATATCCTTTGACCATTTATCAATTGGGAATGGCTTGTGTTCTTATAAATTTGTCTTAATTCTCCATATATTTTAGAAATGAGGCCTTTATCAGAGAGACTGGTTGTAAAAATTCTTTCCCAATTTTCTACCTTCCTTCTAATCTTAGTTGCATTGGCTTTGTTTGTGCAAAAACTTTTCAATTTAATGTAATCAAAATTATCCATTTTGCTTTTCATAATGTTCTCTATCTCCTGTTTGGTCATGAATTCTTCTGTTCTCCAGAGATCTGATAGGTAAACTATTCCTTGTTCTCCCAGTTTACTTATGGTATCAGCCTTTATATCTAAGTCCTGAACCCATTTTGACTTTATTTTGGTATATGGTGTGAGATTTGGGTCTATGCCTAGTTTTCTGCCATACTCTTTTCCAGTTTTCCCAGCAGTTTTTTTCAAAGAGTGGGTTCTTATCCCAGAAGCTGGGGTCTTTGGGTTTATCAAATAATAGATTACTATAGTCATTGACTACTGTGTCTTGCATATTTAACCTATTCCACTGATCCACCTCCCTATTTCTTAGCCAGTACCAAGCAGTTTTGATGATTGCTGCTTTATAATACAATTTAAGATCTGGAATTGCTAGGCCACCTTCCCCTGCATTTCTTTTCATTAGTTCCTTTGATATTCTGGACCTTTTGTTTTTCCAAATGAATCTTGTTATTATTTTTTCTAACTCTATAAAATAATTTTTGGTAGTTTGATTTGTATGGCACTGAATAAGTAAATTAGCTTAGGTAGGATTGTCATTTTTATTATATTAGCTCAGCCTACCCATGAGCAACTGATGTTTTTCCAATTATTTAGATCTGATTTTATTTGTGTGAAAAGTGTTTTGTAATTGTGTTCATAGAGTTCCTGGGTTTGTTTCAGGAGGTAGACTCCTAAATATTTTATAATGTCTACAGTAAGTTTAAATGGGATTTCTCTTTCTATCTCTTGCTGTTGGGCTTTGTTGGTAATATATAGAAATGCTGATGATTTATGTGGGTTTATTTTATAGCCTGCAACTTTGCTAAAGTTGTTTATTATTTCAAGTAGTTTTTTACTTGATTCTCTAGGATTCTCTAAGTATATCATCATGTCATCTGCAAAGAGTGATAGCTTTGTTTCTTCTTTGCCTATTCTAATGCCTTCAATTTCTTTTTCTTCTCTTATTGCTAAAGCTAAGGTTTCCAGTACAATATTGAATAACAGTGGTGATAATGGACATCCTTGTTTCACCCCCGATCTTATTGGAAATGCTTCTAGCCTGTCCCCATTACATATAATGCTTGCTGAAGGTTTTAGATATATGCTTTTAATTATTTTAAGGAAGACTCCATTATATACCTATGCTTTCTAGTGTTTTTAATAGGAATGGGTGTTGTATTTTATCAAAAGCTTTTTCTGCATCTATTGAGATGATCATGTGGTTTCTGTTGGTTTTGTGTTGATATGCTGATATGCTGATAGTTTTCCTAATATTGAACCAACCCTGCATTCCTGGTATAAATCCTACCTGGTCATAGTGTATTATTCTTGTGATAAGTTGCTGCAATCTATTTGCTAGTATTTTGTTTAAAATTTTTGCATCTATATTCATTAGAGAAATTGGTCTATAATTTTCTTTCTCTATTTTGACTCTTCCTGGTTTAGGTATCAACACAATATTTGTATCATAAAAAGAATTTGGTAAGACTCCTTCTTCACCTATTTTCCCAAATAGTCTATATAGTATTGGAATTAATTGTTCTTTAAATGTTTGATAGAATTCACATGTAAATCCATCTGGCCCTGGAGATTTTTTCCTAGGGAGTTCATCAATGGCTTGTTCAATTTCTTTTTCTGAGATGGGGTTATTTAAGTATTTTACTTCCTCTTCAGTTAATCTGGGCAATTTATATTTTTGTAAATATGTATCCATTTCACTAAGATTGTCAAATTTGTTGGCATATAGTTGGGCAAAATAATTCCTAATTATTGTTTTAATTTCCTTCTCCTTGGTGGTAGCTTCGCCCTTTCTTTCATTCTTGATGATACTAGTAATTTGTTTTTCTTTCTTTTTTTTTAATTAAATTAACCAAAGGTTTATCTATTTTATTGGTTTTTTCATAAAACCAGCTCTTAGTTTTATTTATTAGTTCAATAGTTTTCTTAATTTCAATTTTATTAATTTTTCCTTTGGTTTTCAATATTTCTAATTTGGTGTTTAGTTGAGGATTTTTAAGTTGTTCTTTTTCTAGTTTTTTTAGTTGTATGCCCAATTCATTAATCTCCTCTTTTTCTATTTTATTTATGTAAGCATTTAGAGATATAAAACTTCCCCTAAGAACTGTCTTTGCTGCATCCCATAGTTTTGGTATGTTGTCTCATTATTGTCATTCTCTTGAATGAAATTATTGATTGTTTCTATGATTTGTTGTTTGACCCAATCATTTTTTAGGATTAGATTATTTAGTTTCCAATTATTTTTTAGTCTATCTTTCCATGGCCCTTTATTACATATAATTTTTATTGCATCATGATCTGAAAAGGATGCATTTAATATTTCTGCCTTTCTGCATTGGATTGTGAGGTTTTTATGCCCTAGTACATGGTCAATTTTTGTGTATGTGCCATGTACTGCTGAGAAAAAAGTATATTCCTTTCTATCCCCATTCAGTTTTCTCCAGAGGTCTATCATACCTAACTTTTCTAATGTTCTATTCACCTCCTTAACTTCTTTCTTGTTTATTTTGTGGTTAGACTTATCTAGTGCGAGAGGGGGAGGTTCAGGTCCCCCACTAGTATAGTTTTGCTGTCTATTTCTTCCTGTAACTCCCTGAACTTCTCCTGTAAGAATTTGGATGCTATACCATTTGGTGCATATATGTTTAGTAATGATATTACTTCATTGTCTATGGTGCCTTTTAGCAGGATGTAGTTTCCTTCCTTATCTCTTTTGATTAGATCTATTTTTGCTTTTGCTTTGTCTGAGATCAGGATTGCTACCCCTGCTTTTTTACTTCAGCTGAAGCATAATATATTCTGCTCCAGCCTTTTACCTTTACCCTGTATGTGTCACTCTTTTTCAAATGTGTTTCCTGTAAACAACATATTGTAGGATTATGGTTTTTAATCCATTCTGCAATCCATTTCTTTTATGGGAGAGTTCATCCCATTCACATTCACAGTTATGATTACTATCTGTGTCTTTTTCTCCATCCTTTCCCCCCATTTATGCTTTTCTTTCTCCTTTTTCCTTTCCCCTTCACTAGTGTTTTGCTTTTGACCACGCCTCCTTCAGTCCCTCCCCCTTTTATTATCCCTTTCCCTTTCTTCCCCTTTACTCTTACTGCTTCTTCCTCCCTTCTTTCCCCCCTCCCTTTTCTTTCCCCTTTTCCCTCCTACTGCCTATAGGGCAAGTTAGATTTCTATACCTAACTGATTATGTTATGCCCTTCTTGAGCCAAATCTGATGAGAGTAAGGTTCAAACAATGCTCCCCCTCCCTTCTTTCCCTCTGCTGTAATAGGATTTTGTGTCTTTTCCTGTAATGTAATTTACCCTTGTCTGCCTCCTCCTTTCTCAGTACATTTTCTAAGATCAGATTGATCCATTATTTGGATCCATTTAACCCACTTGATTAGATTTTTTTTATCATTACATCAAAATCAACTAATATCCACCCTCTTTATGTATACTCCTTTAACATGGTGTAATAACAAGTGTTGCAAGTGTCATATTCCCTTGTAGGGGTTTAAACAGCCCCCCCCCATTAACAACGTATTGTATCTTTCTGTCCCATTTACCTTTTTAAGTCCTTCTTGAGTCCTGTACTTGAAGATCAAATTTTTTGTTGAGCTCTGGTCTTTTTATCAGGAAAGTTTGGAAGTCTCCTATTTCATTGAATATCCACCTCCTCCCTTGAAAAATGATGCTCATTTTTGCTGGGTAATTGATCCTTGGCTGCATTCCAAGCTCCTTTGCCTTAAAATATCATGTTTCACACCCTTTTAGTGTAGAAGCTGCAAGGTCCTGTGTAATTCTGATTGTGATTCCATGATATTTAAATTGTTTCTTTCTGGCTGCTTGCAGCACCTTCTCTTTCATCTGGTAATTTTGGAATTTTGCTATTATATTCCTTGGTTGTCAATTTGGGATCTCTTTCAGGTGGTGATCGGTGGATTCTTTCTATGGTTATTTTCCCTTCTGGTTCTAGGACTTCAGGGCAGTTTTCCTTTATGATTTCCTGAAAGATACTGTCCAGGCTTTTTTTCATCATGATTTTCAGGTAGTCCAATAATTTTTAAATTGTCTCTCCTGAGTCGATTTTCCAGGTTGTTTTACTGATGAGGTATTTTACATTTTCATCTATTTTTTCATTTTTTTGTTTCTGTTTGACTGATTCTTGCTCTCTCATAGAGACATTAGTTTCCATTTGTCCAATTCTAGTTTTTAACAGATTGTTTTCTTCTGTTAGTTTTTGTACTTCCTTCTTCAATTGGCCAATTGTGTTTTTTAGGGACTTGTTTTCTTCAGTGTATTTTTTTTCCAATTGGCCAATTGTATTTTTGAAGGACTCTCTTACCTCTCTCATTTGACTATTAAAATCCTTCTTGAGCTCTTCTAAGAAGGCTTTTTGGGCTTCAGACCAGTTCATATTCCCTTTTGTTGTTGCAGATGTGGGTTTGTTGACAATGTTGTCCTCTTCAGAATTTCTGTCTTGATCTTCACTCTTCTCATAATATGAATCTATGGTACGTTTCTTTTTACTCATGGTGTTTCTTTATTCCCTGGCCTTTAAAGAGATTGAGCTCTCCTGCTGGGGAACAGAGGGTACTGACCCAAGCTTCTTGTTTTGGGAGCCTAGGTCTTGGTCACTGGCTTTGTGTGCTGGGGCCTCTTATGCTGGCAATTGGAGACTGTAGGTTTCTGGCAGCTTACCTCGTGTTGGGCTGGAATCAGCAAGGCTGGAACTTTCAGGCAATTCTAGGTTGCCTGCTTTTCCTTTCCTTTAGCTTTCTTCAGCTCCTTTTAGATGGGTGCTGCAGGTGTTTATCTGCCTGGGGCCCCTTGTGTCTCCCTCATTTCTGCTAATGCACTGGGAGATTCCTTTGTAGAGTGCCGGCACCTGGTGGTTTTCTGAGCTTTCCACTGGTTCCCCACCCTCCCACTGAGGCACTCGGAGGTCCAGGTGTTGGTGTTTGCCTGTTCTACCACCTGGGCTTCAGGATTTCTTCACAATTGGAGGCTGCAGGGCTCCAACAGCTCACCTGGTGTTGGGTTGGAATCAGCAAGGCGGGCTTTAGGAAGCCTTTAGGTTGTTTTCTTCACCTCTTTCAGATGAATGCCACAGGTACTTATCGCCTGGGGCCCCTTGTAGTTCTGCCTCCCTTATTTTTGCTGAGGCACTGGGAGACCCATTTGCTGGGCTGCTGCACTGCTACTCCCTGTCTTTCTTCTAGTTCAGGTGTTCCAGGGTTTTTTTTCCCTAGGGTGATATTTTCTGGGTTTTCAGAGGTTGATAGGGGAGAGTGAGAGGGACTACCTTTTCACTCCGCCATCTTCAGGTCTTTCACTTAAAGAGCCTCATTTCTAAAATATATAGAGAACTGAGTCAAATTTATAAGAATACAAGTCATTCCCCATATGATATATGGTCAAAGGATATGAACAGGCAGTTCTCAGAGGAAGAAACAAAAGCTATCTATAGTCATATGAAAAAATATTCTAAATCACTATTGATCAGAGAAATGCAAGTCAAAACAACTCTGAGGTACCACATCACACCTATCAGATTGGCCAACATGACAAAACATGAAAATGATAAATGTTGGAGAAGATGTGGGAAAATTGGAACACTAATACATTGTTGGTGGAGTTGCAAAATGATCCAACCATTTTGGAGAACAATTTGGGACTATGCTGAAAGGGCTAAAAATGTGCATACCCTTTGACCGAGCAATACCACTTCTAGGTCTGCATCCCAAAGAGATCATAAGAACAGGAAAAGGACTCACATGTACAAAAATATTTATAGCATCTCTTTTTGCGGGTGGCAAAGAATTGGAGACTGGGGGGATGCCCATCAACTGGGGAATGGCCGAACAAGTTGTGAATGAATGTAATGGAATGTAATGGAATACTATTGTGCTATAAGAAATGAAGAGCAGGTAGACTTCAAAAAAACTTAGAAAGACTTACATGAACTGATGCAGAGTGAAATGAGCAGAGCCAGCAGAACGTTGTACATAGTAACAGCCACATTGTGCAATGACTAACTTTGATAGACTTGGCTTTTCTCAGCAATGCAAGGATCTAAGACAACTCCAAGGGACTCATGATGGAAAATGTTGTCCACATCCAGAGAATGAGCTGATGGAGTCTGAATGCAGATGGAAGCAGACGATTTGCTCTCCTTTTGTTATGTTTTGTTTCTTCATTCTTGTGGTTCCTCCCATTAATTCTAATTGTTTTTTGCGTCATGACTAATGGGAAAATATACTTAATATGAATGTATATGTGGAGCCTATATCAGACTGCATGTTGTCTGGGGGTGGGGAGAAGAGTGGGGGGTGAGAAAATTCAAAGCTCAAAATCTTATAGAAGTGAATGTTGCACTAAAAATAAATTAATTAATAAAAAAGGTTGCTATCAAATTTCTTCTTGGAATCCCATGGTCCCAGCAAACCCTTTTGCCTCTATGCCTTCTTTAGCTTGGAATACATTCTTGATCATTGCTCTGGAGTTCTTGGAGCCTAGCTCAGAGTTATTCCTTCTGAGGTTGGCCATAGCTGAGATTCCTGGCATCCACAAGCCATCCCCTCCTTCCCCCTAGTCTCCCCTCGGTCTGAGTGTCCCAGTCCACGCAGCCCTTTGCCCTTCTCCGATGCCCTTATCATGTCCTATTGACGTTCCAGTTATCGGTGTTTGTGTCTTATTCCCCTCCCAGACTTTGAGATCCCTGGGGCCAGATGGCATCTTTCCCAGACTTTGTGTCTCCTCAGCACCCCCCCTCCCAGGGCTCCCCAACACCGCACTGGCAGGCTCTCAGCTTTTGTTTCTTTGTCTTTTTAAAAAATTTTTAAATTAATTTATTTTGATTTATCAACAATCACTTCCATAAGCTTTTGAGTTTTAAATTTTTCTCCCCCTCCCTCCCCAAGACAGCACACAATCTGATATAGACTATACATATACATTCCTATTAAACGTATTTTCACATTAGTCATGTAGTAAGGAAGAATTAGAACCAATAGGAGGAACCACCAGAAAGAGGAAACAAAACAAAACAGTAGGAAAAATAAAAGAGCCAATAGTCTGCTTTGATCTGCCTTCAGACTCCATAGTTATTTCTCTGGATGTGGATAGCATTTTCTATCATGAGGCCTTTGGAGATGCCTTACATCCTTGCATTGCTGAGAGGGGGCTAAGTTCATCAACATTAGTCATCGCACAACGTGGCTGTTACTGTGTACAACATTCTCCTGGTTCTGTTCACTTCACTCCGAATCAGTCCGTACGAGTCTTTCCAGGTTTTTCTGAAGTCCTCCTGTTCATCATTTCTCATAGCACAATAGTATTCCATCACATTCACATACCACAACTGCTCAGCCATTCCCCAGTGGATGGGCATCCTTTCAGTTTCCAATTCTTGGCCACCACATAGAGAGCTGCTATGAATATTTTTGTACGTGTGGGCCCTCTTCCCATTTGTATGATCTCTTTTCGGCTTGTGTTTCTAAAGGACCTTCTCCTTATTGATCTGCAGACACTGCCTTGATTCCAAATGTGTCCCTCCCACATCCCTGTCATGAAGATTCAGCAGGAAAGATAAAGACAGTTCAGCAGAACCGCCAACGTCACCCGGCCTCCTAGTGGGCGCCCTACTCCAAACCCCTCGGCCCCCACCCCTGTAAAGATGGGAAAGACCTACAGAAAGAATGTTGATGTTTTTGAAATTGAGTATCATGAATTTCGAGGTGGGAAGGACCTCGGAAATGGTGCAGGAGCTGAGCTGGAGCGCTGGAGGGCCCTCAGGACCACCTGTTCCCTCCCACTTGTGCCAAGGAGGGACTGAGCCAGTAAGGTGGAGAGACTTGGCCAAGGCTACGCAGGCAGCTGAACCTGGATTTGAACTCGGGTCTTCTCACTACAGATCCACTTTTCTTTCTACTATACCGTCCTGGCACGGAGTCTAACTCCTTCATTTTAGAGAAGACGACACTGGGGCCTAAAGTGCAGGAACCCAGGCTCAAGGTCACACAGGGAGTAGGGGACAGAACAAGACTCAGACAGAGGGATATGGCTCCAGATCCAGTCTTCTTTCCTTCCTTCCCTCCTTTCCTCCTTCCTTTCTCCCCTCCTTCCTTCCCTCCTTTCCTCCTTCCTTCTTTCCCTCCCTCCCTTCTTCCTTCCTTCTTCCCTCCCTTTCTTCTTTCCTTCCTTCCTCCCTCCCTCCCTTCTTTCCTCCTTCCTTCTTCTTTTCCTTCCTTTCTTTCTCCCCTCCTTCCTTCCCTCCTTTCCTCCTTCCTTCTTCACCTCCCTCCCTTCTTCCTTTCTTCTCCTCCTTTCTTCCTTTTCTTCCTTCTTTCCTCCTCCCTTCCTTCTTCCTTCCCTTCTTTCCTCCTTCCTTCTTTCCCCCTTTTTTCTTCCCACTTTTCCTCCTTCAGGTGTTGAGAGCACATTTTAAAGTTGAGCATTAACCTTTTCCAGCCTCAAACAACCAAACCCATCATTTCCTTTCTGCCTCCCCGCAATCCAGGGTTAGAGCTGGGAGGGGCCTTAGACTGTCAGAGCTGCAATGACATGTGTGCTGCAAGCATTATTATTCCCATATTACAGAAGAAGAAACTGAGGCTGACGAAAGGTAGTGACTTCTTCAAGGTCCCACAACTGGCAAGCGTTAAAGATAGAATTCAAGCTCTGCCTTCCTGGCTCCGCATCCCGCCCTCCGTCCAAGGAGCCAGACTCCCCTCTCCTTGGGCTTTCTGGATTCTTCCCTATCTCCACGTCAGGCTTGAAAAGGCCAAGGTCCTCCACGGCATCTGGGGCCATCTCCAGTCATCCTGATCTGTGTCTTGGCCACTGGACCCAGATGGCTCCGGAGGAGAAAGTGAGGCTGGTGATTCTGCGCAGCCCTGCCTCACTCACATCCAGTTCACTTGCAAGTCATGGCATCCCCTTCCTGGTGTCACGGTTCTCTGCCAGAACCAAGGACAAACGGGATGCCACTATTTGGAATCATGGAGCTGGTGAATCCCATTATGGCCGCCAGGGGGCGCAATGGACAAAGGGCCAGGCCTGAGTTTGAATGCTGCCACCTGCCAGCTCTGGGACTCTGGGCACAAGTCACTTAATCTTTCAGGGTGTGTCTCCTACTCTGTAAAATGAGGGAGTGGGGCCCCATGGGTTCTAAGGGCCCTTCCTGCTCCAAACCTGTGCCCCTAGGAAATGATCAGAATTGAACAAACAGAGTCCTTCCCTTAAGAGAGGAGAGGGTCTCTGCTCCTGCATCCCCACCTCCATACAAGTCTGATTGCGTGACTGAGGCTTTGCCAAGCCTCAAGCTTTCCTGCTATTTCCATGCTGGGTTGGGTCGGGCGGGCTCATTCCTCCTGCCAGAATAGAGGGAAGGGGGCTGGGTCTGTTCTGCCCTCGCCTGGCCTGGGGCAGGGGTGGGGCTGGAGGGGGGTTCCTGCATCCCAAGACCACCCAAGTTCTCAGATGTTGGGCTTTTTTTCTGACTCAGGTTAATTACCCCCAGAGGCCTCTGGGAGGGAATTTGCTGGGCATGAAAGAGATTAGATTAAGCCCTGGCAGGGAGGGGCAGACCCAAGGAATCTGCCCTGTTTGTCTGGGGAGCAGGAGGTTATGCCTGGTCCTTGAACTCTCTTACTCCTTCCCCAATACTGGCCAGCTGGGGACAGCTTCTAGGATCCCCAAACTTGATTCCTTGGGTATATGCCCCAGTTTTTCCTGGGCTATTGATGCCCTGGTAGGTACTGAGCTTCCCGTCAGTGGAAGTGTTTAAATGAAAGTTAGACAGCCATTTCATGAGGTTGCAGTAGAGGAGATTTCCTGTTCAGGTGGGGGAACACACTAAAAGGCCCTTTCTGGCTCTGAGGGCCTGTGATTCAAGGGGACGACAATATAGTTCACTCCCCTGTCGCTCCCAGAGCAAGGCCTGCTAAGTGTGAGTCAGGCTGGCTCTGAAGAGCTGGGCAGTCCTGAAGGCATGTCACCCTAGGCTTAGTGCCTGTCTGAGATAAAAACCTGCTGGTGATTCTTTTCAGGGAGTGAGTCCCTGGTCCCTGGAGGAATTCATTCAGCTTGAGACGTTCAAGTTGAACTAGATGCTGTCCAGTTCTGGCGTCCTAAGATCCAACTCACCTTATCATTGATGGAGCATAAACTGAGAGCTGGCCCACAGAGGCCAGCTGCTCCAAACTCCTCACAGGCCTGGGGAAAAGTGACTTGTTCAGGGCCCTACATCTAGCAAGTGGCCGTGTTGGGATGCAAACCCTGGTCGAAGCCCAGTCTTCCCACTGTCCCACACTGCCTGATGTTGTGACAGGTGTGCAAGACACACGTGGGAACTGGCCTTGGGAATCACTGAGTCCTAAAGCTGCAGAGCAGGCAGGGACAGGAGAAGTTCGTCTGGTCCGATTAATCAGGCCCAGAGCCATAGATAGGAATCAGAGGAGTGACAGTGATAATAATTAGCATTGATGCAGCACCTGCTATGTGCCAGGCACTTTACTGATATTATCTCATTTGTTCTTGAGGACGGAATTCTGATTTTTATGCTAATCGATATGATATGCGTAATGCATATACTGATAGATTAGATTTTTCAGAATTGCCTCCCGGATGAGAGAGCTCACGGTGCAGCTTAAAATGATCCATCAGACCTTGATGAGGTTCCCAATCACCGGCATCCTTCTGCCTGCGTGCCTGAGGTGAAGTAAATCAGAGGCTGTAGACCCTGTTGCCGTCACAGGACTCTGGTCCTCTGACCCCCCAGCTAAGGACTTGAGCAATATTGTCCCGAAGGACTCCAGAACTGTTGTCTTCTGTTGGCGGGTTTGTCATGGGACACCGCCATGGCCCTGGGAACAATTGTATGTAATCCACCGTCCCCCCTCCCTCCCCACTTGTGACTTGTGTATATAACCTCTGTGTTCACTTCAGCAAGGTGGAATTCTGATCAGAACAATTCACGATTCGCAAATCTGTTCCTCATAATGAAACTCATTAATTAAACGGTTATTGATTGCTGGCACCATCTCTGGCCCGCTGCTTCGTCATTCTCAGGTGAGAGACTGGCTCAGTAGAATCCTGTTATCCATCTTCACAATGACTGAGGAGGGAGGCGCTATTATTATCCCCATGTTGTTCAGTCCTGTCTGACTCTTCATGATCCCATTTGAGATTTTCTTGGGCAGAGATACTGGAATGGCTGGCCATTTCCTTCTCCAGCTCATTTTACAGATGAGGAAACTGAGGTAAATAGGGAAAAGTGACTTGCCCAGGGTCACACAGCTAGTAGGTGTCTGAGGCCAGATTTGAATGCAGGAAGATAAGACTTCCTGACTTTAGGCCCAATGCTCTATCTACTGCACCACCTAGATGCCCTTATTCCCATTTTACAGATGAGGAAACTGAGGCAGAGGCTAAGTGATTTGCCCAGGGTCACACAGCTGCTAAATGTCTATGCTCTATCCATTGGACACCACGAACTGGAAGGTGTTAACTAGGGAAGTGCCCATGTTCTAGGAGGAGGAGGGGATGGAGGTAGGAGATGTTCACTGGGGCTCCCTTCCAAAGGGAGACAGCTAGGTAGTGCAGTGGATAGAGCGCTGGCCTGGAGTCAAGAAGACCCATCTTCCTGAGTTCAAATCTGGTCTTAGACACTAACTGGGTGACCCTGGGCAAGTCACTTTATCCTGTTTGCCTCAGTTTTCTCATTTGTAAAATGAGCTGGAGAAAGAAATGGTGAACCCCTCCAGTGTCTTTGCCAAGAAAACCCTGCAATTGGCTCACAAAGAGTCAGACACAATTGAAATGACTCAACAACCCATTTCTAACCCAGGTTGGGCACTCTGGGAGAGTTCCTTATCCTCTTTTTTCCCCAACGTGCCTCTGAGTTAGGAAGGGGATGATGCCTGGATAGGTTCCTGCCTCTGGTTAAGCGAAATACCAGATACTGCAGTTAGCAAGTTGTAGAACTAAGCAGACCTTGAACCGGGGTCTCTGGACTCTGAGTCGGGGGTATAGCCTAGAATCACAGAGTAGGTAGGTCAGGGAACACGGGGTGAGGCAGGTGGAGGCGGGACTGGGAGCCTTGAGATCTGACCTTTGTGGGAGCCGGAGCCCTGAGCTCTCCCACCAGGAACACCTGCTGGGGCAGGCCTACCCCTCCCCTTATCCCTTTCTTCCTGCTCTCTCCCCCCCTCCCCCACCCCGGTTTTCCCATAACTGGGACACTTCATTCTAAAGGGATTTGACTTCCCTAGAGACAACTGGAGATGGGTGAGAAAGAGCCAGAGGATTAGACTGAGAAGATGATATGAAGGGAAGGGCAGGGCAGTAATGAGCTGAGCTCAGGCTTGGGAGGGCCAGGAGTGGAGGTGGGCCCCAGGGATTTATGTCTTCAGAAAGCCCAGGGCCCAACAGGAGGAGAGGTGGGGGGGAGAGCTGCTCAATTTCTCCCTATTGTGCCCTGAAAGCGGATATCGCTGGCACGGCCCCGGCTGGCCAGAGCTCTGGGGCTTTGATACCCCACCTGGAAAACGGACCTCCCAAGGGCTGGGAACTGAGATTGGCTGACCTGGAGTGGGGGTGGGGGCTTAGGCCACAGATGTTTGACAAAGGACAAAGAGTGGGAGACAAGGAACTGGGGGATGGGAGACATGGGACAGGGTGGGAGACATGGAACAGAGGATGGGAGACGGGAGACATGGGACAGGGAGATGGGAGACGTGGGACAGGGGGATGGGAGACATGGAAGGGGGGAAAGGAAGATATGGAACAGGGATAGGAGACAGGGAACAGGAGTGCGTCGGGAAAGGTTTTTAACAACTGCCTCTCAAAAAATGTGCCCACAACCCACTTTTAACCTGAAACAGCGTTGTCAGCATTTACTTAAGTTTAGAGAATCAGCAAAACAGATGTCAGGCTCAGATTTGAAGCACTTACCCATTCGACAACTGGCCCTCCAGAGCTCTTTAAGCTGGTTCTAGCATCACTGTAGACAGACAACAGTGTATGCTAGAACACCTGGGACACAGAACACCAGAGCTGGGAGGGGAACGGGGGACGTCAGGGCTGGGAGAGGCCTTAGAACCGAGACTGTCCACTTGAGTTTCAGACCCTATTTTGGATCAGCCAGTCCCTGCTCTTCTTTGCTGCACGGAAGGGACAGCCTGGGTGCTCTATCCCAGCCATAAAAGTTGGGACTGGGTCGTGTCAGCTTTGAGCTCTTCTGTTTGAGCCCTGAGCTTTCTGAGGCAGCTTGTGGCCCAGAGGATGCTTGGCTTGTGACTCTGTCCAATACTTGCTGTGTGACCAGGGCGGGGGCCTCTTAAGGTCCCTTCCACTGCCAAATAAGCTAGGTTTTCCTGAACTCTCTAGCATTTCTCCGAGATGCCCCAGACTTGGTTGGGGCTGGACTCTGAAATCCTTCCCAATCCAGGCCTCTGCTTCACAGACCTGAAAGCTGGAAGACCCGAGTTCTAATTCTACCTCAAATACTTAACTGGTCTCACTTAGCCTCTGCTTCCCTCAGTTTCCTCATCTGTGAAATGGAGCTAATAATAGCACTTGCCTCCCAGGGTTTCTGTGAGGTCCAAAGAAGTTAATGTAGGTAAAGTGTTTTTGCAAACCTTCCTGTGCTAAAGAAATGATAATTATTATGATTATTATGAAAATGAAGAGGGTGGTGCTAATTGATTCTCTTTCATTCTGGTCAGATGTGTAACTACCATTCCCCAGGCTGGAGCGCTAGCAAGCCTGGAGACTCCATTGTTCTGAGATTGGCACCCTCTGTGTTTGGTCTCGAGGACGGGGTTCCTTTGCGCCCACCATTCTTTCTCATCTGGGTGACGCTGGGGGTCAGCTGGTTAGCTCTCATTCCTAGAGGGGCCAGGAGGGTCCGGGCTGTGTCCTGCATTGCCCAGGACCAGAGTATATCTCCCCATGGACCTGCAGCCCCCGACATTCCACCTGGAGGTCAGGCCTTGGCAGCCCGGGGCCAGAGGGCCCCTGGAGTGGGGCGGGGGTGGGGCAGGGGTGGGGCAGGGAGTGTCTTTCCTGTCCTGCAGGTTGGAGGACAGAGCCGGCTCTGGCTTCTGGTCAGGGAAGCAGATGCCACTGATAAGACAGGGACTTTCACTGGACTCATTCAACCCTCCACCCTTCCTCCCTTTCCACATCACAGTCCAGATTCAGGGGAGTGGGGGTGGGGCCTGGGCTAGCCGAGAAACTGAGGCTGTGGAAGGAAGTCCCCTCTGCCTCTGTCACCAGTTTGCCAGGGAGCCTCAATCCCTTTCGCTGGGCCTCAGATTCTTTCTCTGTAGAATGAAGGTGGGATGAGATGGCCTATAGATCCTTCCCAGCCCAGTCTGTGGTTTATGGGATCTAGGGAGTGGTTGGGAAGGGAAGGAGGGGCAGGGTTAAGGACCTGGACAACCTTAAGAGGATGAGAAGAAAAAAAAAGAGATAGAAAATCCTGGGGCAGAGGAAGCTAAAGCCCAAACCAAGCCATGGTAGAATCCATAGAATTTAGAGGTGGAAGTGGTCTGACAGGCCCATTTTACAGATGAGGAAACTGAGGCCCACGGAGGTTAGGTGACTTCTTCCTAGGTTAGGCAACACAGGTAGGACCAGGTTTCCAACCCAATTCCTCAGGACTCTAAACATTTATTAAGCACCTAAGTGGTGCAGGGGAGATCGATGGTCATGGAGTCAGGAAGTCCTCAGTTCAGTCGTACTTACTCGCTGGGCAAGTCACTTCACCCAGTTTGCCTCAGTTTCCTCATCTGTAAAATGAGCTGGAGCAGGAAATGGTAAAACCACTCCAGTGTCTTTGCCAGGAAAACCCCAGCGGGGTCACAAAGAATTGGACATGACTGAAAAACGACAGCCACTTTACAACCCTGTTAGGTAGGTGCTGTTATTATCCCCATTTTACGGATGAGGAAGCTTGAGGCAAGGGTTTCCTGATTCCAGGCTCAGGATCTGTCTATCCTGACTATCCTGAGCTCCCCTCCCATTGCCTCCCACCGAGGCTGTGCTCCCATCCCCCTCCCCAGTTATTCAGAAGTGGGACCTTTGGCCTGAGAAGTGACTTGACTCTCCCCAAGTCACCCAGCCTGGCAGTAGCAGAAGTTGGAAGACGTCTCAGTTTCCTCCTCTGTAGAATGTGTGTGTGAGGGGGAGCGGGGGTTGATGGCTTCCGAGGGTCCCTCTGGCTCTAAGACTGGGGCAGGGACGGCGGCAGCAGCATCAGGAGCAGCTCCCAGGCTAGGGGCCTGAGGGCCCCGGGAACGCTCTCCGGTCCTGGCTCTGTGACTTCCGGCAAGCCGCTGCCTGTCTCTGGGCTTCTCGGGTTTCCTCCTGCAAGATGAGAAGGCCGGGCTAGCTGATCCCCCACGCTCCTTCCAGCGTGACGTCCTACGGTTTGGGGAGCGGAGCCTGCTCCGCTCCCCCGTGCCCGTCCCCCTCTCCCTCTCGCAGCTGTCCGGCCCCTTTAAGGGGCGGCGCTTGGCACCGGGCCCCCGCGGCCCGGGCAAAAAGCCTGGGAACTGGGCCGCCGGGGGCGGCGGGAGAGTGGGTCCGGACACCCCTTGAGCGCTCTCCAGGCTCGGGCTCCGAAGGCACCATGAGCGGTCGGGTCGGGGACCTGAGCCCGCGGCAGGAGGAGTCTCTGGCCAAGGTGAGCTGTCTCTGCGGGCGGCCCGGGCAACCCCCGGGGGTCCTGGCGAGTGTGGATGGTGCGCCGCCCACCTGCGCGCCCTGCCCGTGCCCGGCACCCCAGCCGGTCAGGCGGCTGGCACTGGCAGCAAGCACAGGCGGCGTCCCTTCCCCCGCGCATGCTATGGCTGGCCGGCAGCTGGGCCGGGCTGGCCTGGGGAGGACAGTCCGAGCCGGGCTGGGCTGCGGGGGACAACCCGGGCCGAGCAGGGCTGAGTTGCGGAGGGCAGCCTGGGATGGAGGGGACAACCCGGGCTGGGCCGGGCTGGGCGGGGCTGGGGAGGGCAGCTTGGGATGGAGGGGACAGCCCGGCCCGGCCCGGCCCGGGCTGGGCTGGGGAGGGCAGCCAGGGATGCGGGGAGGTTGCGGAGGGCAGGCAGAGGTGGGATGGGGAAGGCAGTCTGGGAAGTTCCCTCCTCTCCTTTCCCAGCTTCTCTCGTTCCCCCTTTCCTTCTCCCCCTCCCCGTCTCTCTGTCCCTCTCCCTCTCCCCAGGAGAAAAGTGTTGCCCGGGGGCACAGGAAGCCTTCCCCGGCACAAAGGAGGCATTCAGGGCTGGGCAGAGAAGGTGCTTTGCCGTCCTCCCCCCCCCCCCACTTCCTAGAGGTTGAGGAGAAGGGGGAAGGGTTCCTCTTACTCGAGTTTCCAGGGGGTCACCTCCCGATGGAGAAGAGAAAGGGGGCAAAGAGGGAGGGAGCAAGGAAGCAGGAGCCCGGGGAGGAGGGGCGGGGGCATCTCCTGGCACTGGGGCTGCTCATCCCTTCTTGAAGGTGTGGGGGTAAAGGAGGTTCTCCCAGAAGCCGGGGCCCTTGCAGTGGGAGGGAAGCAGAGGGGAGGGGAAGAGTTCAGCTTCTGGTCCCGAGACCCCCAGAGCCCGATGAAAACGTGCTCTCTGTCTCCTAGTGAGGGGAGGAGGATCCGAGAAGAGAGTTAGGTGCTGCTCCGAGTTCCTGGGCCGGGAGCGGGAAGCCTCGGGCCACAGGGTGGGTAGAGGACCAGGCTGGCCCAGCCCTGGGTCCGGGGTCAGAGCCAGTCGAAGGACAGTTGCACGCGGACTTGTTCCCTTCCTCTCCCCTCCCCCTCCTCCCGCTGAAAACTGGCTCCATTCCAAGCATCAGTTTAGGAAGGGGTGGGAAGATGCTCTGGAAGGGCCTCCCCTCCAGGACTTCATCGCTAAGATCAGTCTCCTCCAGTCAGCCAGTCTGTGTTCTAAAGGCCGTGTCAGGGTGAAAGGCCCCTCCCAGATCTAAGATATTATTTGTCAGGTTCCTCCTGGGGCTGCCTCTGGTTGAGGGAGGGCCCCTGTGCCTTCCTCTGGGCAGTCTACAGCCCGCTTCCTGGTCCCCAGTTCTACCCCAGCTGAGACTTTCTTTTGGAAGTTGTCTTGGGTCCCCAAAAGCTGTCCCTTCTGGTTTCTGTCTCCTAGTCACCGGGCCCCTGGGGCTCGGCAGTCTGACAGGGCCTGATTGGTTCCTTAGCCCTTGCGCTCTGGGTTGGCAGTGCCCAGGGAGCCTTGGTCCTGGATGCCACTCAGGAAGGTGGAGCTGGATCGAATCTCCTTAGGCTGTCCCACTGACCTGCTAGGGTCACATGGAGGATGGGATTAGCCTGAGATTAGGGCCGGGCTGGGAGCTTGCCCTCCCCCTCTGATTGAGGGCCTGGGGTGGTGAGGGGGCAGGCAGTGGGCCTCAGGCACCATAGGGTGAAGGTGGCCATCTCCTATTGGTTTCCTGTGGTTGCTGCCCTGAAAGGTGAACGACCAGAGGGTCAGGTGAGGAAGGCCAGCTGCCATCTATGCCCCAAAATGGCATCCGTATCTGGCAGGGTGGAGGTTGGGGGATGGGTGGGAATGTGTCAAGGGAGGCAAGTCAACAAGCCTTTATTAAGTACCTACTACATGCCTGGCACCTTGATACCTCTTTGAGCCAGAAGTGTGAAAGACCGAGTGAGGCTTGGGGGACCAGGAGCTGGGTATCGATGACACGTTCTGAACATAGAGGCATAAGAAGCAGTCCAGACCTCTCATAAGGTCCTGAGGAGGACCCAAGACTTCCCTCAGCACACACGGCTCGTCCAGGCTCTCCGACCCCAGGGAGGGGATCCTCGAGTTAGGTCTTTCTGGTCCCCGTTTTCAGACAAAGAAGCTGAGACCAACAGAGATTTAGTGATTTGCCCAAGGCCACCGAGCCAGAGAATGTGGCAGCTGGGATTTGGACCAGGCCTTCTGACCCTGGGACAGGCCTGCTGCCCCCCTGTTCTCTGCCCCAGCCAAGCCCTTCTGGAGTCTGGGTCTGTCGTGTGTGTGTGTGTGTGTGTGTGTGTGTGTGTGTGTGTGTGCGCGTGCGTGCACGTGTGTGTGTGTCCATCTTAGGACAGCATATCGGCACACTGGGAAAGGGGGATGCCGTAGCAGAGAGACAAGTAGACTTGAGTCAGGGTGGCCAGGCCCTTGGGGGTGACTCTGGCCAAGTGACTCAGGGGCCCAGGCCTTTGGGACTCTTGAGCTGATGAGCAGATACCATTTTTAGAGAGAGTTTCTTCCCCAGCCTTAGACCTTTATTAGCTGTGTGTCCCTGGGCAAGTCACTGAATCACAGTCTGCCTCAGTTTCCTCATTTGTAAAATGGGGATAATAATAGCACCTCTCTCTCAGGGTTGTTATGAGGGCCAAATGAGATTGGAGTTGTAAAGGGCTAAGCACAGTGACTGGCACACAGTAGGTGCTTAATAAATACTCATTTCCTCCCTTCCTTCTTTCCTTCCTCCCTCCATTTTTCCTCCCTCTCTCCCTTCCTTCCCTCTATTTTTCCTTCCTTCCTCTCTCCCTCCCTGCCTTCCTCTTTCCCTTCCTCCCTCCCTTCTTTCCTTCCTCCCTCCCTTCCTTCCTCTCTCCCTCCCTCCCTTCCTTCCTCTCTCCCTCCCTCCCTTCCTCTTTCCCTCCCCTCCCTCCCTTCTTTCCTTCCTTCCCTCCTTTTTTCCTTCTTTCTCTCTCACCCTTTCTCCCAGCTGGGCTTCTGGTGCTGGAAAAAGAGGTCCAGACCTGGAGCAGTTGGGGTTGACTTTGACCCTCTGTGGGACCCAGCTGGGAGCCCTGGGAGCCAGAAGAATAGAAAAGCAGTCTTTG
The DNA here is from genome assembly GCF_003287225.1 of Phascolarctos cinereus. NCBI lineage: Eukaryota > Metazoa > Chordata > Mammalia > Diprotodontia > Phascolarctidae > Phascolarctos > Phascolarctos cinereus. The sequence goes on from NW_027555847.1 coordinate 718,975,854, forward strand.
GGAGGAAAGCCCATGAGACTTCCGGGAGCCTCCCTGCCTATGGTTTTTAACCTCTTTGCTGACGGCTTTTTTTTTTTTTTGGTCAGGCAATTGGGGTTCAGTGACTTGTGAGTGTTATGTGTCTGAGGCAAGATTTGAACTCAGGTCTTCCTGACTCCAGGGCCGGAGCTCTATCCACTGCACCTCCTAGCTTCCCCTTCTTTTTAAATTTTCTTGAGCGGTTTTATCAGAGCCCTGGAAACTGCTTTGGCCTCTGGGGATTAGAATACGATTTTAGTGAAGGCAGTTTTTGAGCCCCGGGGCCCAATCCTGGCTGGGCTGGCTGGCTACTGGAGCTCTTTGCACACTGTCTCGTTGAACCTCACCCTGGCTCATGGAGGCAAGGTGCTATTCTCACCCCCTTTTTACGGGGGAAGAGGCAGTGTGCTGTTGTGGCTAGCCTCAAAGCCCAGAAGGCCTGGGTTCAAGTTCAGCCCCTGACACCTCCAGACTGTCTGGAGTCCCAGAAGCACTCAGGGCACTTAGATTGTGTGTGGCAGAGGAGGGGCTGTGTTCCAGACTCCAGCATCTCTGCCAAGTAGCTGCCTCCACAGCTCGCTGGAACCTGGCTGGCACAGCACTGAGGGAGGAAGGACGCCTTCTCCCCATTTTACAGACGAAGCCCAGTGTTTGGCTCGTGTGAGAGTTGGGGGGAACCCCAACGCATCCTGACTCAAGTCCAGGGACCCCTGTTGGAGAAGCTGGGGGTGTTTAGCATGGAGAAGGGCAGCTAATCAATTGATTCATCAGCATTTATTACGTGTGCAGGGTCATGAGGGAGGGAGGCTTACCTTGTGAAGCTGGGCCTGTGGGAGGTGAGACTGGGAGCAGTGTGGGAGGGGGATTTTTAGTTCATTATAACCACTAGAAGCATTGGCGATGGAGTGGGCTGGTCCTGGGCTAATGAGCTCCCTGTCACTGGAAGTATGCAAGCCGGGCTGCATGCTTGACACAGGAAGCTGGACCGACAGCTGATGAATCCTTGTGATCTCTGAAGGCCATCATCTCAGGAGGCCCCAAAGAAGGGCTGTGGGTCGGGAGGAGGGGGCTGGCTGCTGGGGGCCTTACCTCTTTCCTACCTCTCTCCCAGTTCCGACAGAACATTCAGGATGTGCTGCCCCTGTTGCCTACCTCAGATGACTATTTCCTTCTGCGCTGGCTCCGAGGTGAGCTGGGACTGGGGAGGGGAACCCGTTGGGGCCAGGAACTTTTCATCAGGCTAACACTGAAATGGCATCCACAGAAACCCCTGTAGTGTCTGATGTTCTGAGATCTGAATCTTCAGCATCCTTTGGATGACAGAGCCAGGAGGGCCCTTAGAACCTTAGAACCTGGACTTGCCCAAGCTAGAAGGGCCTTTAGAGGGCCAGGGCCAGAAGGGTCCTTAGAACCCAGAAGCTAGAATGCTATACCTGGGAGGAGTTTAGAACCTAGAACCTGGAGTGTCAGAGCCCATAGAACCTGGACTTGCCCAAGCTAGAAGGACCTTTAGAGTGCCGGGGCCAGAAGGGTCCTTAGAACCCAGAATCTGGAATGCCTTGGCTGGGAAAGACGTTAGAACCCAGAATGTTAGAACCTGGAGGGCCCTTGGAGGGAATTTTGACCAGTCTCATTTTACAGATGAGGAAATGGAGGCTCATAAAGGAAATGACTTGCCCAAGGTCACACAGGTAGTGAGAGGATCAGGATTGGATTCGTTGAATCTGGGGCTGTGCCCTTCCTGCTGTCAGATGTATCTGAGGAGGAGGGGGAGGAGAATCTGGGGCCCCATCAGTCAAGGGCAGAGAGGGGGATGAGAAAGCAGGAGGCTGGTCTCTGGGGGAGGGATGCTTCTGGTGACACAGTTGTAGATGGTGGGGGAGGGATGTAAGTGCTCCCGGGGTCAGAGAGCCCAGCCTGGCCTGGATCCGAGGGGGCGGGGGACCTGCCTGGGCCCGGGGCTGTGGGTGCTGCAGTCAGGACCCACCGAGGCCCCCCAGGAGCCTCAGTCGAATGCTTCTCTGGCCGCGTCTTCTGTTTCCCACCCTTGGACTCGGTGTCTTCCGTCTCTTAGACGAAAGCAGTTGGCTGCTTGCCCCGGAGATACTTGGCACGGTGAAGTGGGAAGGGAGGGGGCTGTGTTCCCATCACCCTCTGGCCTGAGCTGTGGCTGAAGCGGTCCAGGGGATGGAGGCTAGAGGATGGGGGAGGGCCAGAGCCTGGGGGGGACAGGGAGGGTCTTCTGGATCCCAGCTCCTACACGAACCTTGTCCAGAGAGAAGGAGAGAGAGTTACCAGCAGCCTCAGCCGCCAGCATGAGGCCAGGGACGTGAGGAGCCCAGGCCCAGTTAAAGGGTCATGGTGGCTCCATGAGGGTCACCCAGGGAATGGCTGAGTGTCTTTCTCGTGGCTTCAGGAGTTTTCTTTTGGATCACGTCTCAGAGGGGAAGGTCCCAGGGCCAAGCCCAGGCTCAGCTCCTGCAGGACCACGTGTGTTTAGACCGTCAGAACTGGAAAACACTTGAGAAATCATGGAGTCGCCTGCCCCTGGCTTTTTACAGATGTGGAAAATGAGGCCTGGAAGGGGCTACGTGCCCTGACCAAGGGGACACAGCTTTTTAAAAAATTATTTTTTGTGACTATTTTTTTTTCAACTCCATGTTAAAAAAAGCTTTTGACATTTGTTTTTAAAAAGTCTGAGTTCCAAATTCTCTCCTCCTTGAGAAGGCAAGCAGTTTTATATAGGCTCTCTGTGTGCAGTCATGTAAAACGCATTTCCACCTTCTGGGCTGCCCCTCTCTTGATCTGAGGGAGACAGGATGTTTCTCCTGGCTGGGGGCTTGGGCTTGGAAGCCCCTCTGGTCAGTCAGGTCTCGGGCTTGTCCTGGCCTGGCCGGAGAGGCCTCCAGGCGTGGATGAGCCCAGTGTCCCGGGCCTTAGCTGGGAGGCCTGGCTGGGCCAGGCAGGAAGGAGGAAGCAAGGAGGCAGACCTTTAGGCAGGCACCTGGCACGTGCTTCTGCACCAACCCTGTACTTGAAGGCCTAGTCCAGGTTGGATGACTTCTCTCTCTGGACCTCCTCGGGGACTCGGGGAGGGTCCGGATGGCTCTCCCTCCCTGGAAGGCTTGTTGTGAGGGCCGTGGGGTTGGGATTGAACGTGGAGCTGCCTTTATGGTGTGGCATGGGGCCAAGATGAGCCAGGGCGGTCCCCTGGGACTGGCTGTGGGCCTGAGCTGAAGGGCCAAGGGAGAAGGTTCGGGATCCTGGGTGGTGCTAGGCTGGGGGACAAAGGTCAGGCAGAAGACCCTGGTGGTTGGACCCTGCTTGATAAGAGGTGACCTGAGATAAGGGAGTTTACCTAGAGCTCAGCTGGGCTCCCCTCCTGCCCAAGCCTCAACCTTCCTCTTAGCTTTGAGGAAGAAAGCCTGAGGCCTCCACTGAGTGCCAGGGAGACCTGGATTTGAATCTTGTCTCAGACCTCGTGTGACTGCTCAGCCTGTCTCAGTCTCTTCATCCATAAAATGGATATGATCGTATATCCACGAAGCCCCTAACTCTCCAGGTTGTTGTGGGGACCAAATGAAATCCTACTTGTAAAGTGCTTTGCAGGCCTCAGCTGGCCACGCCCTGGCCGAGGGTCAGGTAGCCAGGAAGCATGGGAGGAAGGATTTGAACCCAGGCCTTCCTGACTCTGAGGCTGCCATCCGCCCCCTCTGTCGGGCTGACTCTCGGGCTTTTTATGATGGTTATTATCATTCCTGCTACCGCCGGCTGGCTGGATGATCTTGGGCCAAGACAGAGTACGATGGAAAGGTCTCTATGTCTCTGGGGGCAGAGGACACGAGTTCAAAACCTACCCCTGGCACTGACTATGGGCCCTGGGGCAAGTCTCTTGGACGTAGCTCTCTGGACCTCAGTTTCCTCCTCTGTAAAACGAGACGGTTGGCCCGCGGTCCCCTGACGTCCTTTCTGTTGTTTGGTTGTTTTTCATCCGTGTCCCACTCTTGGTGACCCCATGGGGGGTTTTCTAGGCCATTTCCTTCTCTGGCTCGTTCGACAGATGAGGAAACTGAGGCAGAGAGGGTGAGGCCACTTGCCCAGGGTCACTCAGCTAGTGCCTGAGGCTGGATGGACTCAGGTCTTCCTGACTCCGGGCCCTGAGTGCCTAACCAGGTCTAAAGCGGTGTTCTTTCTCTGGGCCTCAGTTTCCTCTCCTGTCAGATTGGAATCATGTTGCGCCTGCTTCTTGCCATGAAGGGGCTTGGCAGATTCTGAGGTTTCAGAAATCGATGTGGTCATTACCAGGGGCCTTCCCAGGCCTGAGGTGCCATTCACCCCTCCTCTCCCTGTGGGATCATGTAACTCACAGGAAGAAAACTGCCAGGGGCCTGTAAGCGGTAGGGACCCCTTGGGTTTCAGCCTGCTACGCTCTTTGCCTCCTTCCCCAAACTGGCAGGTGGGTAGTGTAGGGGCTGACATTTCTGTCTTAAAGAAAAGGAAGCTGAGGCTGAGGAGGTCCCATTGAATTAGGCTAGTAGGAACCTAGCCAGACCTGCAAAGGACCTCCGGGCCCATATCATCTACTCCCTCATTTTACAAAGGAAATGACTTGCCCAAGGTCACACAGACCTTCAGGAAGCCTCAGGGGTGTTGAGCCCGGGTCCTCAGAGGCTCAAGTGCTGGAAGGGGCCATACAAGGCATGCTCTCAGACCTCTCCATTTTACAGAAATGACAGAGCTGGGATCAGAGTGAGTCTGATTAAGTCACTTAATCATAATGAGTGTTTTCTTGGATAATTCACTCCGGTGTGTGATTTTGTTTAAAATTTTCGAGGCAACGTTTATTAATGATATTGGCTCGTAGTTTACTTTCTGCATGTTAACTTTCCCTGGTTTAGTTATCTCTGGGAGACAGATCCAAGGATTTGTGAGGCTCCACTGCCCCTCCATCCCTGGGGATGCTCCCTTCCCGGGCCTAGCCTTTCCTCACTCTAGCTGCCATGGTCACCTTTGAGCACCTGGGTGTGTGGGCCGGAGTCCTCCAAGAAGGAAGATAAGCCTGGAGCAGGGGGAGGGCTGGCTGATAAAGGAGCTCAGGGTTCACCCATGTCGGGGACAGAGAAAGATGAATGAAGCCAGGCCCTTTCCTGACCCTGCAGCTCCAACCCCTCCTGGTGGACCTGGTGCCCCAGGCGGGATTGTTATAGCACCATGGGCTTGAGGCTGCAGGACACCTGAGAGATGATCAGGACCCCAGACTGACCCTCCACCCATCTCATCCTTTTATTATCACCACTGCCTGTGTGACCTTGGACAAGTCACTCCCCGTATTTTACAGTAGAGGAAACCGAGGCCTACTTCCCCAACCTTGCTCTCTCCACCCAACCCCAAGCCTCCTTCTAAGGACAGAACCTTAGAATCCCCTAAACCCAGGCCCCCATGAGTGCAGGATGGCTGGGGCTGATGGCCGAGGAGGGAGGATGGATAAGGTTCAAAGGAAGGCCTCGGTCCAGCGACCTCGCCATGACCCAGTCTTTTCTCATTGCAGCTCGAAGCTTCGACCTGCAGAAGTCCGAGGCCATGCTGAGGAAGGTGAGGCTCCTTCAGCTCCTCTGCCAGCCCTCCGCCTCCACCCTTCCTCCTCTCCTCTCATGTCTCTTCACTCCATCCCAAAAGGGTGGTTCTGGTGAAATTGCTCTGTTAAAGGCACTTGATGGCGTCCTTGACCAGATGTAACAAGATTCAATGACTGCTCATTGAGCTGAATTGGAATCAAGCCTCCCGGGGTCTGTGATTCTGCTGGAGGGGGTCCTCACGCCCTCCACCAACCCGGGCCCGGATGGCTCTGTTCCTTAGGAGATGCTCTTCTGGGGCTGCCACAGCCCCCCAAATTCATCCACCTGTGGGCCTCCTGGCAATGAGGCTCCCTTGGCTAGGCTGGGCCTCAGACCACTTGTGGAGCCTGTCCCCTGGCCTCTCGTTGACTCCTTCCTGGCTTGGTGGTCATAATAAAAATAAAAACAACTTCCATTTCCATGCTAGGAATAGCACTTAGGCGACTCTGTGAGGTAGGGAGTGTCAGGTTATTATCCCCATTTTACAAATGGGAAACTGAGCCTTAAGTGGCTAAGTGACTTACCCATGGCCATTAAGTGTTGGCGAGTGGGTGGGATTTGAACTTGGGTCTTCTTGACTAAGTGCTCTTATTCAAAGTGACAAGCTCCCTCTTGAGATTGGAAATTGCCTCAGCTTATGTCCCCTTGAGAGTCTAGGGTCACCTCCAGCCCACAGTGAGGCAGTGGTGGAAGAGGTTGGTGGAGGACATATGTTAAAAGGAACCATTATGGAATTATGATTATTATGGAGGTTGTGTATTATCTGTGTGGGTATACCCTCCACTATTGCAGATTGCAGCCCACCCAGACATTCTCCTCCTTGGTGACCCTTGTCCACTTTCTTAGGAAGTCCTCATGAGCAGTCTGGGGACCTAACTCCAGCTCTCTTGACCTTGCTGAATACTGAGGAAAGAGTAGCCAATTAGAGGCATTGCAAGGATATCATTGGAGGAGGAGGCCTGGCCGTGGGTTATCCCTTGATCTCATCACCTGGCTCTTCTTGTAGACTTTTTCTATTGTCATTGATAGCAAGGACACTGAGCATTTTCAGGGTCACTAGAAATTTCTGTCTTGGGGGAGAAGGAAGGCATCGATAGGGAGGCCTGTATCTGGCCTGGTAAGATTAGTAATCAACGCCACGTTTTTGAGCGTTTTCTCTTGTACAAAGTTCTGTCCTGTGAGATAAGTGTCCCGGTGAGGGAGGGGGCATGAGGGGAACCCGAGCTAGTCACACAGTCAGGATAGGGTGGAATAAGGATTTCAATCTGGTTCTTGTGACTCCTGGCTGAGTTGTCTGGAAGGCTGTCCTTGTGGGAATGAACGCTTTCAGAACATGCTGCCTCTGTGTGTGTGTGTGTGTGTGTGTGTGTGTGTGTGTGTGTTTTTCACAGCACGTGGAGTTCCGGAAACAGAAGGATCTTGAAAATATTTTGAGTTGGCAGCCCCCAGAGGTGAGGACAAAGTACCTACTACCACCAGCCCCGCATGCCTACCCAGTTCCAGTTCTGCCAACCCCCAAAGGGGCTGGGATGCTAGACTCCTCTTTGAAACAGCAAAGTCTCTGGGGACCTGGGATGGACCCACATTCCCTGAGGGCTCCTCCGTCCTGGACCTTCCCACCCTTCCTCTGGCCGGGCATTGAGAGGATAGGCAGGGTGGCCTGCTGCCCCTGTCTCCACACAGGTGGTCCAGCAGTACCTGTCTGGGGGGATGTGCGGCTTCGACCTCCATGGCTGTCCCGTCTGGTACGATGTCATTGGGCCGCTGGACGTCAAGGGGCTGCTGCTGTCTGCCTCCAAGCAGGATCTGCTCAGGACCAAGATGAGAGACTGTGAGATGATCCAGCTGGTGTGTGCCCAGCAGTCAGAAAAGGTGGGTGGAGGTGGACGGGACCCAGGGCATCGCTCTCCCTCCGTCCCCTGAGATACGGCCTGCTTGGGGGAGAAGCCTGGCGTCAGCCCCTCTGGAGCCCTGTTCATCGATGAGAGGACAAAGGAGGCGGTGGCGTGGTAGAAAGGGCCAGTCAGCCACAAGCATTTATTAAGCGCTTCCTGCGTGCCAGGATAAAAAGAAAGGTGAAAACACAGCCCCTGCCCTCAAAGAGCTTACAAGCTAATGGGAGAGAGAGGTTGTATGTCGCTATGTACAAACAAGACGGGGAAATAGAGAAGGTAATTCTGAAGGGGAAGACATAGCTGGGGGGACCTGGAAAGGCCTGCAGAAGGTGGGCTTGGAGCTGAAGGAAGCCTAGGAAACTCAGACGGTGAGGTGAAGGGCTAGAGCATTTCTGGCAGGGGGCACTGCCAGTACAAAGGCTTGGAGTTGGGAGACGGAAAGTCATGTTGGAGAAATGGCAAAAGGCCAGTTCATGGGATCTGCAGGTCATGGAGGGAGGGTATGTGTGAGAAGACGGAAGAGAGAGGAAGGGGCCACGTTGGGAAGGGCTTTAAATGTCAGGCGGAGGATGTTCTATGTAATCTGTGTGTGGGGCATCAGAAAGGCTAGACTCTGCTCCTGAAGTAACTGGTCACAAAGCCTTGGCAAATTGCCTCTTCCGTCTCTGGGAAATGAGGGAATCAACTAAATGATTTCTAAGGCCCCTCCCAGCCCTGACATCCCCTGTTCTAAGTGCCCTCTGTTCTAAGGCCTCTCTCACCTCTGACATCCCCTGTTCTAAGGCCCCTCCCAGCCCTGACATCCCCAGTTCTAAGTGCCCTCCCAGCCCTGACATCCTCTGTTCTAAGTGCCCTCCTAGCCCTGACATCTCCTGTTCTAAGTGCCCACCCAGCCCTGACATCCCCTGTTCTAAGGCCCTTCCCAGCCCTGACACCCCCTATTCTAAATGCCCTCTGTTCTAAGTGCCCTCCCAGCCCTGACATCCCCTGTTCTCAGGCCGTTCACCTCTCTGACATCCCCTGTTCTGAGGCCCCTCCCAGCCCTGACATGGCACGACCCTGAGAAGGCAGGGAAAGGAGGAGAGGGAGGCGTATGTGAGTGGCTTCACAGCTCCTTTTTTCTCCCACAGCTGGGGAAGAAGATCGAAACCCTGACCATGGTGTACGACTGTGAGGGGCTGGGCCTCAAGCATCTCTGGAAGCCGGCTGTGGAGCTCTATGGGGAGGTAAGAGGACCAGGACTTCCAGCTTCTGGCAGGGCAGGCTGTAGTGGGGAAGAGAAGGAACATTTATTAAGCTCCTGCTGTGTGCCAGGCACAGTGCTAAGTGCTTTATAAATATCATCCCGTTGGATCCTCACGACAACCCTGTGAGGTAGGTGCTGTCACGATCCCAATTTTTACAGCAGAGGAAACTGAGGCAGATAGAATTGCAGGGACTTGCCCAGTAAATGTCTGAGGCTGGATTTACACTCGGCTCTTCTTGACTCCAGGCTCTATGCTCTATCCACTGGGCCACCTTTAGGCAGTGAGTTCTCCATCACTGGGGGCTTCAAGTCGGGGCTATATAACCACTCGCTGGGGATATGATGCAGGCAATTCTTGTTCAGGTACAGGCTGGGCCGAGATGGGACCTCTTAGGTCCCTCCCAACTTTTTTTTTTTTAGTTAGGTAATGGGGTTAAGTGACTTGCCCAGGGTCACACAGCTAGTAAGTGTTATGTGTCTGAGGCCGGATTTGAACTCAGGTCCTCCAGAATCCAGGGCCGGTGCTCTATCCACTGTGCTGCCTAGCTGCCTCTCCTCCCAACTCTAGATCTAGGGCCTAATGACCCTGGGCAAGTCAGTTAGCTTCCTTGGGACTCAGTTTCCTCATCTCTAAAATGGGGTTGGATCTAATAGTATCTGAGGTTTCTGCTCTCTAGATCTGTGCCTCTGATATGGAAATTTGGCTTGTTTCTTACAGTCATGATCTGTGGTTGAGGGAGATGGGAGGGGGCCGGCCAGTTGGCCTGGGGAGCTGCACTGGCCTGGCCCGCTAGCTCTGGGGTCCTGGGGCAGAGAGTCCCAGGCTCTCCCACAACGTCGGCTTACCAGGCCTAGAATTGTTTGTCCTTCTTTCCTTTGGTCGAAGGTGATGCCTGGCCTCGGCCAGTGCTGGGGAGGGTGGTAAAGTAGGGTCGAGTCACCCTCAGCCAGCCCCATCAGAGAAGGATCAGGAAGACTCTAGGTGGGGCTGGAGTGGGGGCTTGGTGCGGCCCTGCCTAGGGAGAGAAAGAGGCTAAGAGTGTAACAGGTCTCTTCATTCTACCTCCAACCCACTTCCCCCAGTTCCTCTGCATGTTTGAGGAGAATTACCCAGAGACCCTTGGACGCCTCTTTGTTGTGAAAGGTAAGTAGGGGGCCTTGAATGGTGAGGCAAGTGGGAAGAGGCTGTGGGCACATCTGACATGTGGAGGTCAGTGAAGAGGAGGCCCAGGGGATGGGCCTGGAGTTAAACCTTGACTACCGGAGGGTGGTGAGCACGGCCATTAGGGCGATCACTCAGGGGCTCTTCATATTCACGCCCCCAGTGCTGAAGGCTTCCTTTGGTCATTCAAAACCTGTGCCTGTAGTATATAAAGCACTGTGCTGGGCCCAGAGGGAGATGATCATCAGATTGTAAACACTCTCATGTTTGAAAAGATCTGGGTTCAAATACCACTTCTGCCATATACTAGCTGTGTGAGGCAAATCAAATCCCTTTACCTCTCTGAGCCTCAATTTTGTACTCTGCAAAATGGGGATAATCTTTGTACTTTGAATCTGCCTTCCTGGGTTCAGCTGTGTGGGTGTGAGGCTCAAATTATATGATGATTACAAAGTAATTGGTAAATCTTGAAAGTGCTTTAAGCACCATATTAGGTGCTAGGGATGCAGAGAAAAATGAAATCAGCTCTGTCTCTAAGGAGCTTGCATTCTATAAACCCTCTCAACAGTAGGGAGAGATCAACCAACCAGCAAGCATATATTAAGCACCTACTATGTACCAGATGATGAAACAGTGCCTGCCCTCCACAAGCTTCCATTCTGTGAGCCCTCTCAATAAAGGGGATAACAGTCAATTAATGAAACCAGCATTTATTAAGAACCTGCTGTGTGCCAGACACTGTGCTAGGTTCTGGAGATTCAAAGAAAACAGGAAACAGTCCTTCCCTGAAGGAGCTCACAGTTGGGGTGGGGGCGGGTCAGAAAACGATGTAATCATGGACAAGTTAATAATTGGGGAGGGGGAAGGCTGGTGTCAGTGAGAGAGAAGGGTCAGGAAAGGCTTTTTGTGGGACTGGGGAGCACTGGAGCTGGTCCTTGAAGGGACCTAGGGTTTCCATGGGGCAGAAGGGAGGAGGGAGGGAATGGGGGGAGATGGGAAGGTGGAATGTCATGCCCAGCAACGGTTAAGGGGGCTGGTTTGGTTGGAACGCAGAGAGCATGCGGGGGAGTTGTGTGGGATTGGTCGGCTGTCTTTACTGAAGGCAGGGACTGTGCCTTATGTCCTGGGCTCTCAGATCTAGGGCTTAGAAGGGACCTGGAGGTCACCTAGTCCAACTTTCTTAACTTTTTGCAGATGAAGAAACCGAGGTGCAGGGAAGGGCGGGGCACGGGGATCTTTGTTAAATTTTTGTTTCCTAACCTCAATCGAGGTGTCTTGCCTAAGTCAGGTTAAATAAGTGTTTGCTTTAGTGGTTAGGTGAACATTTACCCCAGAACCTTGCAGGCTGAGAGAGGGATAGTGACTGCTCCCAGTCACTGCCTGAGAGGACAGGGTGCTGGGATCAATGATGAGGGAAGAGGGGGGAGCCAGGAAGGTTCCCTGGAGGAGGTGACGCTGGCCCTGGGCCTTCAAGGGTGGGGGAGGAGATTGCCTCCTTCTGGGGGGGAGGGGTAGGACAGGAGAGGTGAGTCTGGAGGCCTTGACATGGGCCTTGGGCTTTCAGGGTGGTGGGAAGAGAACACAAGGGCTCAGTAGCCAGGCACTGGGGGAAACCAAGGCTTTCTGCCTGGCTTCTGGGGGGCCACTCTGCAATGGGAAAGAGGGTGAAGGAGTCAGGCAGAAGGTGTGCAGGTAGGCAAGTGCCCCTCTCCTGACCTGGCTGCCTTGTGATTTCTCCCTGTGTCTGTTCTAGCTCCCAAGATATTCCCGGTGGCCTACAACCTCATCAAACCCTTCCTGAGTGAGGACACGAGGAAGAAGATCATGGTTCTGGGAGGTGAGTAGCCCCTACATCCCTCTGCCTCAATTCTTGCCCTCTCTTGGCCTTGAAAGAGGCAGCTAGGTGGCTGGATAGAGCCCTGGGCCTGGTGTCAGAAAGACCTGAGTTTGAATCCGGCCTCAAATACTAGCTGTGTGACCACAGGCAAATCACCTAACTTCTGTTTGCCTTAATCTATTGGAGAAGGAAATGGTGAATCACTCCAGTATCTTTGCTAGGAAAACCCCATGGACATTATGGTCCACCAGGTCACGAAGAGTCAGACATAACTGAATGACAAGCACCTGGCCTTGCAAGGCCCAGAGCTGGAACCGGCCAGGGCTGAATTGGCTTCAGAAAATGGTCTTGGAAACCTTTGCTTCTTTCTGGGTTTCCCTGAAAGTCTAATGATTCTGGCCTTGATCAGGAAGAAATCATGGCAGAATCCTTTTCTATCTGGAATTGGCCCTCCTGCCAAGGTGAGGCAAGCAGGTGTTTTGAGCCTCTCTGTCCCAACCCCTTCCCTCTCCTCCCACTCCAGCGGTGATTCAACCATTTCATCTGAGCAGCATTTATTAAATGCCTCCTATGTGCCTGGCCCTCTACCTGGCAATGGGTGTGGGCAAAGACAAAAGGCAAACAGGCCCTACCCTCAGGGAGTTTACATTCTACTGGGAGTGGGTGGGGACAACATGGCCGTAGACAAGTAAATACTGGACAGGGTCGTACAATGTGGTAGAAAGAGCTGGTTTGGTGTCAGAGATTTGAACCCTGGCTCTTACTACTTGTGTGACCTTGGACAAGTCTTGACCTCCCTTTCCCTTTCTGTAAAATGGGGGTTAGGGGACTGCATGGCAAAGGCAAAAGAACACTGGCTCTGGGGTCTGAGTATCTGGGTTCAAATCTTGTCTCTGATGCTTAAGAAACCCGTGTGACCTTGGGCAAGTCACTAGCACCCTGAACCTCAGGCTCCTTCTCTGGAAGATGAAGGGTTTATATAAATTGGCCCCTGGGATCCCTTCCAGCTCTAGGGGAAGGGAAAGGACATCGAAGGTCAAGGAAGTTCACTAGCTAGTCAGTGACCAGGGTCGAGCTCAGGCTTCCTCATTCTCCCAGACCTCATGGATTTTCCAGCCTGTAGTGGCTGGTTTCCTGGGCTGCCCCAGCTGAACTCATCTTCTGCTGGTGACCAGGCAGGGCCTTAGGGGACAGACGCACACTCAGTCCATTGCCAGGCCTAGATTCAAAGCCTTCCAAGATCAGAAGGAGCTGCCCTGAGCTTGGGAGTTTCTGACAGAGTCTGGGTCACTTCTGAGTCAGGATGAGGCTGAGAGTGAAAGATGGCTACAATCCAGAGATGAAGGGATCTCCAAATGCGGGCAAATAATAATATCTAACGATTATTTGGCACTTTAAGGCCTACAAAGCAGTTTCCATATAGTATCCCATTTGATCCTTACAACTAGGTGAGGTAGGTGCTATTGTGATCCCCATTTTATAAACAGGGAAACTGAGGCAGGGAGAAGTGAAATGGATTGTCCAGGGTCACACAGTAACTAAGTGAATTAGGGTTTCCCTGACCAGCTCTCTCTCTACTGTACTACCTAGCATTGTGGGGCCTTCAAGGGTCCTCAGCAAAAGTTACCTATCGGGAATAAGCCTGAAGAGAATCCCTGTATCTAGCAGAGGGTTGGACCAGAAAACCCCTGAAGCCCCTTCCATCTCTGAGGCCTATATTTCTGAGCGTCTGTGGTTTCTCAGTCTAAGATACTGTTAGCCTGAGGCTGGAGCTGGGTAGAAAACAGAGGCCTCGGGGAGGCTGGCTAATGGGATGAGGATAGGGCCAGCCAACCTTTCCAGCACCAGGCTCCGATTACTCCCACCTGGAGATTCAGAGAACCTTCCGTTTTTTCATGTTGGATTTGAATAAATATTTATTAAGCACCTATTACATGCCGGGCACATGCCAGACAGGCAAAAGACAGTTCCTGTGAGCTCACAGGTGAGGGGGTGAGCCATCTATGAACAAATAAGCTAAATACAGGCTCTGCTGGAAATAACGGCATCTCTAGGGGCAGCTGGGCAGCGCAGTGGATAGAACACTGGCCCTGGAGTCAGGAGGACCTGAGTTCAAATCCAACCTCAGATATATAACACTCACTAGCTGTGTGACCCTGGGCAAGGCACTTAACCCCATTGTCTAGCCAAAATCATAGTCATCATCATAATCATAATCACCCCTGGGTGATCCCACTGACTCCTCTTTCCACCAGCCAATTGGAAGGAGATTTTACTGAAGCATATCAGCCCAGACCAGCTGCCCATGGATTATGGGGGCACCATGACAGATCCCAACGGAGACCCCAAGTGCACATCCAAGGTATGGGCCTCCAGGGACCAGAGGGGAGGGGGAGGGGTAGAACTGGGGCAGGACTTCTCTTCCCCCTCCCACCCCCCACTCACCCCCTGGGCTCCCTGCAGATCAACTACGGGGGTGAAATCCCCAAGAAGTATTACATCCGGGACCAGGTAAAGCAGCAGTATGAGCACACGGTCCAGATCAGCAGGGGCTCCTCCCATCAGGTGGAGTACGAGATCCTCTTCCCGGGTTGTGTCCTCAGGTAAGGGAGGGCCCAGGCCCTCCAGGTGCCCTACCCACCTTCCCTAGAATTAGCAGGAGCTGATCAGGGACGGACAGGAGCTGACTTCTTCAGAGAAGTCTCCTTGGTCCTTTAGTCCAGCCCTGATAGGCCCGGAGACCTTCGGCGACGGGGAGCTCACTCCCTCCCAAGGCAGCCCTTTGGGAGAGCTTCAGTTCAGCTCTTCCTTCTGCCAAGCTCGAGTCTTTTTTTGTGGTTCCTGCCCATTGTATCTGTTTCTGCAGACCACGTCTGGGCATGTGGGCAACAGCATTTATTAAGTATTTACTATGTGCCAAGTGCTTTGCCAAGACCCTTTTCCACACAATCGTCCTTCAAACGCTTGACGACAGCCACCAGCACGTAGCACAATGCCTGGCACACAGCAGGCGCTTCATAGATGTTTATTGATTGAGTGATCATGTCCCACTGATTCTTTTTTTCCCAGTTTCCCACCTCCTGTGGCATGATCTCAAAGCCCCTTCCCATCTTGTTTGCTCTCCACCAATGGCCTTCCTCTATGGTGGACTGTAGAACCCAGGCTTGAAAACCTTATTTCACATGGTGTTTGACCAGAGCCTTCTGTGTTCTCGATATACCAATCAATCCACCAGCATTTATTAGGCACCTACTATGTCCCAGGTAATGTGCTAGGTGCTACAGAACAAACATTTTAAAAACACAACAGTCCCTGCCTCCAAGGACCTTACATTCTATTGGGGAGGGGGAGACATGGACACATATAATTAGATACAAATATATGCAAATTAAGGACTAGGGCTAGACCTGTGATTTCATGAGTGGAGGGGCTGGCCAGTGCCTCCTCTGACATTTAGTAGTTTCAGCGAGTTGGTCAGAACATTGAGAGGTTCAAGGATTCACCAGGGTCATGCTCTGACATGGGTCCAAGGCAGGACTTGAACCCGGAACTTGCTGGCTACAACCCTCTAGCCACAATGCCTTGTACAAAATCAATGAATAATAATTGGGGAGGGAGGGGAGGAGACCCCCGCAAATGTCCGTCTTAGTGTAGATTAGGATCGTGTTAACTTTTTGGATGACCTTGTCACAAAGTTGAGTCTTTGGACTTGGGGTCCCACAAAATCTCCAGGTCTCTTTCTATCCAACTGTGGTCTAGCCAGCTATATGGCTTCCATTTTTGACTAGTGCAATTGACATTTTGGACCCAAGTGCAGGAGTTTGCATTTATTGCTATTACATGTCATCTGATTAGCTTTGGCCCCAGATTCCAGATTCCTTGGCCCCAAAAAAGGCCCAAGCCTGGGAGGGATGCTTGTGATTAAGGTCTGTGCCTGCTTGCAGGTGGCAGTTCATGTCAGATGGGGCAGACGTGGGCTTTGGGGTGTTCCTGAAGACAAAGGCTGGTGAGCGGCAGAGAGCGGGTGAGATGACCGAGGTCCTTCCCAGCCAGAGGTACAACGCCCACCTGGTCCCTGAGGATGGGACGCTCACCTGCAGCGAGCCTGGGATCTGTAAGTACTCCTCTGTCTTGACTTAAGACACCTTCTCCCCCAGGAGAGCCTTGGACTTAGCACAGAATGACAGAATATAAGAGCTAGGAGGGGCCTTAGAACAGAAAAGGCCAGAGCTGGGAGGGGGCCTTAGAACAGGGGATGTCAGAGCTGGGAGGGGCCTTAGAACAGGGGATGTCAGAGATATGGATAGATGGGGCATAGATTCCTCATTTTATAAATATTAAATCATAAAGTTTAGGAGACCTTCTCACCTGCCCCCTCCTGGAAGTCAAGATTACTAGGGTTCCAGACCCAGAACTTGGTGGCTAGAACCCAAGGCTAGACCTCTCCATGGGCTTCTGCTGGCTAACAGTCAGATCATTCAGAGCATTGGCTGCTGGGCAGATGTCAGGCTCATGGTGATCACTGAGCTCTGAGAAGCCCCAGGAGCCCAATTAGGGGAGATGGGGAGCTCCAGGTCGCTCAGCTCCCCCTCCCACCTTGTCAGGGCCAGGCCCATGGGGAGGGGGTGGTGACAGAAGGAGCAGTGATGGGCCACAGGGGAAATGGTGGTAGCCCAGAGGAGCCCTACGGCTCATCTCCATGGCAGCTCAGACAGGGGTGGGCCAGGACTCCCACAGCTGAAGTCTGTGTGTGATGAGCGTCTCCTCAGCCCTCCTGGACCCGCCCCTCCCAACTCCCAGGCCTCCATGCTGGGGACTTGTGTGCATACCCCAGGCTCCCATGCCCTCCTCACCCCACACACCCATGTACCCACTCACACACACACCTCCCCACACCCACCTCATGCATACACTCACCTCCCCACACCTACCCACTCACAGCTACTCACATACCTACTCACACTCACCCCCCCATACCCCACACAACACCCACACCTACCCACACTCACCCCACACATACCCCCACACATTCCCACACACTCACACACGTTCCATATACCCACCCACACTCACACACCTACACCCCCACCCACAGCTACCCACACACTCACCCCCCATACCCACACTCCCCCCCCACACCTACCCACTCACACACACACCTCCCCACACCCACCTCATGCATACACTCACCTCCCCACACCTACCCACTCACACCCACTCACATACCTACTCACACTCACCCCCCATACCCCACACAACACCCACACCTACCCACACTCACCCCACACATACCCCCACACATTCCCACACACTCACACACGTTCCATATACCCACCCACACTCACACACATACATCCCTACCCACAGCTACTCACACACTCACCCCTCCATACCTACCCTCACTCCCCAACTCATACATTCACCCCCCACATACATCCACCCCCACTCACCTTCCCACCCATACACCCCACACTCACTCACACTCATCCCTCCACACCCACACACCTACCCACACATTCACATACAGACTCCCCCCCAACACTCACACACCCACCTACATTCATACACACATATACCCACACTCCCCCCACACATATGTACATACACACACACACACACACTCCCCACACTCACTCCCATATACCCCTCACACTCACCTCCACCGCCCTACACTCATACCTCACCCCCACACTCACACACCACCTCCAGCCTGCTCCCATCCCCACTAGCGCTAGACAGCCCGGCCTGGGGTTTAATGATAACAAGGACTGGTCCACGGTCTCTCGTGTTACCAGCACAGTTTTAGGCCTGGAGTGCCAGCCTTGGGACCAGGAAGCCCTAAGATAGGGGGCCTCTCTGCAGAGACTCTTCTGCAAAGGCGGCTGTCAGAACTGGTCCTGAGGAGAGGAGCTGCAGTATCTTGGTGGTAGGGAAGATGTTAATCATTACACTGGTGTTCCTAGACCGTCAGGTCGGCTTTACCGCCATTAATTATCATACTGGAGCCTTGGAGTGACCCTGGGAGAGAGGCGTTTTTCTCAGCCCCATTTTGTAGATGAGCAAACTGAGGCTGAGAAGTCAGGAGACTTGGGGTGGGAGGTTGAGAGCCAGTATTGACCTTAGAGGACGATGAGTAGCCCAACCCCTTGATTTACAGATGTGGAAAGAGTGGCCCAGAGAGGCCGGGTAACTGTCCCAGGGTCACACAGCTAATACATTTTAAAAGGAGAGATTTGAACCCAGGACTTTGTGACTCCAAGATTGTCACTCTTTCCATTGTACTACCTTGCAAAGCCTATGATTCCTCCCAGAAGGGAAACTGAGGGGAGGAAGGTATAGGCCCAGAGACGTCATCCTGGGGCAGAATAGGGTAGAGAGGCCCCTAACCCCATCCTTGGCCTGGCCTCCTCACTCTCCGGGATACAGATTGCTTGGTTTAACCCCTCTAGGGGTATGCGGCATCCCTAGGAATCAGTCAGTACACATTCATTAAGCACCTACTGTGTGCCAGGCACCGGGCTAAGTTCTGGGTGCACAAACATTCCTGTAAACTCAACCCCAGGTCCGGCCACATACAGAGACAGCCGGGCAGCTGAGCCGCAGCACCTCAGGGGCCGGACAGAGGGTTGGGCTGGCCGAGGTTCCCACCTGGGGCAGGCGCCTGGCAGGAAGGGAGGATTCTATGGCAGCATCAACTGCAGTGGGAGGGCCCTGCACGGGCCGCCAGGGGCCTGAGAGCCCCTCCCTGGTCAGGCTGGACGCCAAGGCTCAGGCGCACCTGAGGGGAGCCAGGGGCCAGGGACTGGTCTGGGATTTCATTAGCAGAGGAAGATCCCTCGATGGGTGCAGGGGAGCCTCCCGAGGGGAGTTACCCAAGTGACTTGGCCACAGTCTGTCTGGAAGCCAGCATGGGCCAGCTCTGTCTGGCCCTGTCCACTGCACCACCTGGCCTGTCCTGGCTGGACCTGGGCTTGGCATGGGGGAGAAACTAGGAAACCGGAGACTTGGCCTGATTCTCCAGGGGGTCTCATTCATTCCACTTAGTTCATGATTCGCTCAAATCATTCATTCACTCCCCCCAAGTCTTTCCTTCATCTATTTCACTCTCCCACTTCACTCATTCATCTATTCCGTGTTACTCATTCATTCTCTTCATTCATTCACTCAGCTTCACTCATTCCACTCATTCATTAACTACTTCATTCATCAATTTCCACTTTAACTCATTCACCCATGCCGCTTCATTCATTCACTTCACTCATTCATTCTACTTCATTAAATAACTTCATTTGTTCTTAATACTTCACTTATGCCACATCATTCATTCACTCCATTCATCCATTCCACTTCACTCCTTCATTCATCCCAATGCACTTGTGTATGCTAGCTCTCTGTGGAGCTGACTCTCTTTCTCCCTCCCTTCCTCCCTCTTTCTCCCTTCCTCTCTCTTTCTCCCTCCCTTCCTCCCTCCCTCTCTCTTTCTCCCTCCCTCCCTCCCTCCTTCCCTCTCTCTCTTCCTCCCTCCCTCCCCAAAGCAGAAATGGCCTGTTTCAGGATGTGGTGAGCTCCCCCTTCCATGAGCTCTTTAAGCCCGGGTGGGAGGAAGACCACTTGTCAGGCCCTTTGGAGAGTGATTATCCAGATGCCCTGGAAATCCCTACCAGCTTCAATATTCTCTTTGCCTCTTTTTGAGGCAGTGGGTAGTGAGGATAGAGGATAGAGGAATGGGCTGGGAAGACCCGAGTGCCAGTCCTGCTGCTGACTCTGACTAGCTGTGGATTCTCTCAGACTCACTTTTCTCAGATTCCCTGACCTTCAGAGCCTGTCCGGCCCTACCTCCAGAATACCGTGCTCCTTTGAGTTGGGGCTGATGGAGGCTGGGGAACCGCTGCCAGGTCTCTTAGGGAGCACTGTGCCCCGTGTTAGGGGATGTTCCAGATTGAGGGTTCTCACCCTCGTGGGCGACGTGCCCCAGGCTGTCTGCTGAAGCCCTGCGCAGAGTAACGGTGAATGATAACACCACACTCTGGGATTGCAAGGGAACCGATCATAGGGAAATGCAGTTATCAAAATGCCTGTATTTAAAACCCAAGCTGGTGAAGCCCAGTTGTCTCATATGTGATGCAGAGCTTTGCTGCCTTGAAGGTACCAATTCCATGCTAACTGGCATCATTATCGGCACTGTTGTGGGGATGTTTGCCTAGGTATGGATGCCTCACTTGGAGGACCCTCCAGCCCTGAGATTCCAAGGCCCACCCCCCTCCCCATTCAGTTACTAGCCTCAGTTTCTTCATCTCTAGAATGGAGACAATTGCTTTCCAGGGTTGTTTCAAGGAAAGGGCTTAGTAAACACCTAGACGACTGGAGAATGCTTTAAAAATGGTTTCTGTTGCTGGGTTTGGGCCCATTCTCAGGTCTGGCATCCTCACTGCCACCCGGCTGAGTCCCCAAGTCAATCGACAGTCACGCATCAACACCTGCTCTGTGCCTTCCCAGGGACTCTCCTCTGACCTGAGAACCTTCCTCCCCATCCCTGTCTCCTTGCAGATGTCCTGAGGTTTGACAATACCTACAGCTTCATCCATGCCAAGAAGGTCAGCTTCACTGTGGAGGTGCTGCTTCCGGACAAGGCCTCAGAGGAGAGGCTGCAGCAGCTAGGAGAGAAGGGAATGGCTCCTTCTCGGCAGTGAAGGCCACAGACGCCCAGCCTCAGCCCCTGTCCAGACCCCACCCCCTGCATCTCTGTATTAGGGAACCTGGGCAGAGGTCAAGACAGTGCCCGTCCCTGCCTCACCTCTGGGGCGCACTCAGCCCAGCCTGAAGACGGGGTGAGAGGGGAGAGCTTGGGGGGTGGACAGAGGCTGGGTGGCCCAGGAGAAGTCCCTTCCCCCATCCTCTCCTCTCTCACGGAACTCGGGGTTCCGTGGGTGCTGGGCACTGATGGGATCCGTCCATCCTTTGACTCGTGCCAACCTCAGTTTCTGTCCCCCAGGCTGGGGGAAAGGGAGCCAGATATGGGTGAGGGAAGAAGGGTTAGGGGATGGTTGGCATTTGACATCCGGATTCTGGGCGTGGGCCCTGAGAAGCCCATTCCTAGAGGTAGCTGATATCAGGGGGCCGGGCCGGGCATGGGGGTGCTTTGTCCCCACATTAGGTCAGAAAGGGAGGGATCCTCCTGGACAGAAGGTCAGGCACAGGTCTCTGCAGACTGTTCCCTGCTTTAAGAGATTCAGGGCTTCCTGTGGCCAGACTGGCTTAATCACTAATGAATACTGATAATTAGTACTGAGAGCTACCTATACCCAAGGCCTAGCCCCTGCCCAGCACTGCTGGCCTCTGTTCTGTGGGCAGTACAGAGGGAGACACTGTCCCCTGCCCTCAGGGGGCCTATAGTCTTGTAGCTCCCAGTAAGATCAACTCACCACCTCTAACCCAGCCCCCAAACTGGCACAAAGGGAAGAGAAGAGCAGAGCATGCGGGCTGTAGAACGCGTCTCTGGCAGCCCTTTCACTTTAAGGAGCGGGGAGCGGAGACCTGGAAAGGTGAAGGAAGTTACCAAGGTCCGCCCCTGCTGAGTTAACGACAGGGTCCAGACCAGAACCGGCCTCCAGCGGCCTCAGCCTTCCTTCCGCCCTCCCGTTCCTTCTTAACTAAAGGGGGGGACACAGGGCTGGTAGGTGCCTGGCTGGGGCTGGGGCAAGCCCTTGCATACGGAGCCACTGGCGGGATGCTTAAGCTCCCTGGGGAGGGAGGCGAGGCCACTCCCCCAATTCAAAGAAATCCATTTTCCTTCAGGTATCGGATTCAAGGCACCAGAGGTGTGTCACCCAGCACTACCAAGGGAGTCAGGGGGCTGCGGAGTAGGGACCAGGGCCTCCCGTGTGTCTTCCATGAGAGAGGGGATCCAGGGCTGCCTGCCCGTGTTCCCCTTCAAACCCTCTGAGGGCCCGGCCCTGCTGGGCAGCACCAGGAGTAGTGAGTAGGAAGGAGGCAGAAAACCCCCAACTTTTCTAACCATGTGAGCTATTCAGAAGTGCAACGGGTAGCCTGGATAGGTAGTGAGCTCCCCGTCCCTGGAAATGCTCAAAGGGAGGCTCAGTGGCTATTTGTTAGGGATTCCTTAGGGAGGATACTTAGACCCCTTGGAACCTTCCCAGCTCTGGAGAGTCTGTGATTCTTTGAGGAATGGGGTGGCTTGTGACAGGTAATGAGCTCCCTGTCACTGGAACTATTCAAGTGGAGGCAGGATACCCACTTGGTCAGGGATGCTGTAGAGGAGATTCTTGCTGAGGTATTGGGTGAGCTAGATACTCTCAGAGCTGGCTGCCCTCAGAGTTGGGGGGCTCTGGGTTGGAGGGTGTCTCGGTTTACAGATGCTCTGTTAGGAAAATTAACCAACAAATAAAGAAATCTATGTGATTCTGGCTCTCCAGCCTTTTTTCTCTGCCGTGTTGTCTTTACCACCTCCCTCTGGGGGGCGCCAGAGAATTCCAAACGCTGAGATCACCGACCGAAGGACAGAGCCTTCCGCGGTTCTACGGGAAATGAGTGGGTGCGGTTGCGCGCTGGAGCTCTTGTCATTGGATGGGCTGGTGGGCGTGTGATCTCACCATATTTACTGAGAGCAACAAGTGTGGGCTTCCAAGTGAGGGCGGAAGTCCCGCCCCCGGACCACTAGAGCCTGGCTGTGCGTAGAGGTGGCCCCACGTGGTCTGGGAGGACCTAGGGACGTGCAGCTGCGGCAGGCTCTGCGGGACTCGGGGCTGAGGGGTGGGGAGAGGGGGAACCTAGCTGAAGGTAGCTAGGTGGCTCTAGGGACTGTCTCCGAATTCCATTTTGGGGGTTCGGGAACCCCTCTGCCTGTCGTCCCCAAGTCCCGCCCAGGCCCCGCAATTCAGACCGCCTGAGTCCCTCGGACCCACAAAGTTCCCCGGGATTCCCCAGTGCCCTTCTGGGTCCCGCAGGACCCCCTCCCCCGCCCCCAGCCTCGTGGGAGGGGCCTAGTTCAAGCGTCTCATTTCTCCAGACCCACCAGGATCCTGATTCCCCTCCCCGGGCTTTCTGTGTAAACGCCAGGCACTGTGGACACAGGCTAAAAAATAAAGATCGGGCGCGCTGGAGGAGCTGGGGGGTGGGTGCGTGCAGCGGCAATCATGAACCTGTAATGGGGGGGGTCAGGAGAGGCCTCCTGCAGACGCTAACTCTTCAGGGGGGGGCCGGTGCCATGCAGGCGCCCCCAGGCTGGGGGTCCCCTCCTCAGCGCCCTGGGAGCTGCCCAGCCCCCCATCTCTACGCCCTTCAGTCTTCCGATGTCCCCCCAGCCTCCCTGCATCTCTTGAGGCCCCGCACCTGAGGCTGGAAGGTCCCCAGGGTGCAGGAGGTAGACTGAGGCAGGGTGCCCAGATTAGCCGCCAAGAAGCTCTGCTGGGCTCTGGGGACACAGCGTGACGGGCTCGGCCTCCTTGTCCGCAGAAGGTGCTGGCCGTGGCCTCACGGGGCTTGGGTTCAAATGCGGCCTCTGTGACAGCCTGCATGCATCGCAGGACCATAGGTTTAGAGCCGGAAGGACCTTAGGGGTCCTCCAGTCTACCACCCCCATTTTACAAATGGGGAAACTGAGGCTCGGAGAGGTACGAGGGCCACACGGTATGAGACCTGATTTGAAGATGGTCTTCCTGACTCCCAAGTTCCACTTAACTTCCCTAGGCCTCAGTTTCCCCCTCTGTAAAATGAGGAGGTTGGACTCGACCAGATGACCTCTGGGGCACCTTTTCATCGTAAAAGCCAAATTCTGACCTCGCAATTTCCTAGCTGTGTGACCTTGGGCAAGTCCCTCCTCCAGCATGGAGCAAAAACACATGGAAGGGATCGAGCTCGGAAGACCAGGGGGAGCATGGGGAGTGGTGGCGGGCTCTGCGTTCCGACCGCCCCGGAGGCGGGGCCTCGGCTTCCCAACCTCCTTCCGCGTGTCCGGGTCTGGGCCTGGGTCCCCCACGTGTGTGCATCTGTGCTTGCGCGCGCGTGTGGCCGGCGCGTAATTTGCAGACGCTCCCCGGCCGGCGTGGCCGGAGAGAACGTCCGGTGCAGTGGCCTGCGCGGCGGCCGCCCCATCCCGGTGCGCACCATGCCGGACTCTTGTCGAGATGCCCAGCCCGACCTCTACCGCGACACGTGGGTGCGCTACCTGGGTGAGCGCGCCGCTGGGGGCCGGCCCGGGCCGGGCGGGGGTCGTGGGAGGGGCCGGAGGGGCGCCCCGCCCGCCAGCCCACCGGGCGATCGAGCTTAGCCCGGGGAGCCCTGCGGCGCCGGGAATGCGGACTGGGAGGCAGGGCACCGGCCCGGGCTGCTGGTGACCTTGGACTAGTCACTGCCCCCCTCTCTGCGGCCGGTGACCTCTAGGTCTGACATTCCTCCACCGCTGACATTGGCGGTTGGACATCCCGAGGTCCGTCTGCGCTCTGACATTCCCTGTTCTAAGGTCCCTTGTGTGACCTAAGGTCTCTCCAGTTCTCAGGTTCTGTGCCCCAGGGTCTCTCCCATTCTGAGGTTCTGCGCCCCAGGGTCTCCCGTTCTGAGGTTCTGTGTCCCAGGATCTCTCTGGTTCTGGGGTGCTGTGCCCCAGGGTTTCTCCGGTTCTGGGGTTCTGTGCCCCAGGGTCTCCCATTCTGAGGTTCTGTGTCCCAGGATCTCTCCGGTTCTGGGGTTCTGTGCCCCAGGGTCTCCTGTTCTGAGGTTCTGTGCCCCAGGGTCTTCCGTTCTGAGGTTCTGTGCCCCAGAGTCTCTCCGGTTCTGGGGTTCTGTGCCCCAGGGTCTCTCTGGTTCTGGGGTTCTGTGCCCCAGGGTCTCTCTGGTTCTGGGGTTCTGTGCCCCAGGGTCTCCCGTTCTGAGGTTCTGTGCCCCAGGGTCTCTCCGGTTCTGGGGTTCTGTGTCCCAGGGTCTCTCCCAGCGCTGACATTCCATGGCCTAATCCTTTCCTGTTCTCACTTTTCTGTGCATTGTTTATTATGCCTCTCCAGTCGCCAAATTGCGGCAGCCGGGGTGGGGGTAGGGGGGGGCACTTAACCTTCTGAGTCCAAGCCGGGAGGCAGTGGGGACCCTGCCTTTCCTAAATGGAAGTCCCCCCAGCCCCCTTACCCCCGCCCCAGCTTGGTACAGTTGGGCAGACAACTCGAGGGGGCCGGGGCTGGAGCCGAGAGTGAGTGGAGGACTGGGGTGGGGGAGGGGACTCCCGTTAGGAGGGGTATGGTGAATCAGGCCAGGGCTCAAAGTAAGGGTCAGGAACAGGTTTGGCTGGTGACCAGGGACGCCCCCCCCTCGCAAAAGAAACAAAGCCACCAGCCGGGTCACCCCAGGAGGAGGTGCCCCCCCCAGTTAGTGGCAGAGCTCAGACTTGGGGGCTCCTTTCCCTGACACCCATCTCCCCTTTTGGAAGGACACAGGGGAGGAGTCACCTGGGCCTGCTCTCCCCAGCCCCCTCCCCCCCCCCATCGCATTCGAGGCAGAGCCTGGAGCAGGGGCTCTGAACCTGGGGCATATGGCTTTGGGTTTTTAATTTTTAACAACTGTGTTTCAGAATGAGTGGCTTCCTTTGGAATCCTGTATGTTTTATTTTATTATTTTTATTTTAAGGCAATTGGGGTTCAGTGACTTGCCCAGGGTCACACAGCTGGTATCAGGTCTGAGGCCTGATTTGAACTCAGGTCCTCCTGATTTCAGGGCCGGTGCTCTATCCACTGTGCCACCTCTCTGCCCCTGCATTTTATTTTATGCATTTAAAGACGTTCTGAGAAGTGGCCCAGAGACTTCTCCAGACCACCGAAGGGGTTTGCCCAGAGCGTGGGGGGTTCTGGGAGCCCCCCTTCTCTAGGTCCCCAAGCTGCAGATGGAGGGGAGGGAGACACAGGTCTCCCCCAGTCTTTTCACCACTTTTTGCCAAGCCAGGCTTCTTCCTCCATGACTTTTGACCTCATTCTGTTCTTTCTTCCTGCTCCCTCCAACCTTTTGCCTATTTCTGCCCCTTCTCAAAGAGGATTGGATAGAGTGGAGTCAGGAAGACCTGAGTTCAAATCCAGCCTCAGACATTTACTAGGTGCGTGACCTTGGGCAAGTCCCTTTGCTCTGTTTGCCTCAGTTTCCTCATCTGTAAAATGAGCTGGAGAAGGAAATAGTAAACCACTCCAGGATCTTTGCCAAGAAAGCCCCAAGTCAGCTCATGAACAAAGCCTCTGTCCCTTCCAGGTTATGCCAATGAAGTGGGAGAGGCCTTCAGATCGATTGTGCCCACTTCCATGGTGTGGCTGAGTTACGGGGTGGCCAGCTCCTATGTGGTGGCCGATGCTGTGGACAAGGGCAAGAAGACCGGAGCTGTGAGTACAGGGACAGTTTGCTCCACGTGGTACCACCCATTTTCACCCCACCCCATCCTCACACGTGGTACAGTTTTTGTGGACACTTCTCCCGCCAACCACGTACTCCCTGCTCCTGGGGACTGCGTTATTCCTTCCTCACTGCCCTGGGAGTGTCCCTCTTAGTGATGCTGGTGGACCCTCGCCCCTTTTAGCCCTACAGCCCCTGCCCAGAGGGGGCCCCCTCACATGCTCCGGCAGCTTTCCTGTTTGGTTCTCCCCACAGGCCCTGAGCCCAGAGTCGGGCAGGACCACCAAGATAGCGGTGGCCGTGGTCGATACATTTGTCTGGCAGGCGCTGGCTTCTGTGGCCATCCCGGGCTTCACCATCAACCGTCTGTGCGCCACTTCTCTCTATGTCCTCAGCAGAGCCACCAGCTGGCCTCTGGCTGCCTGCAAGTGGACGACCACAGCCCTGGGGCTGATGGCCATACCTGTCATCATTCACCCCATCGACAGGTGCTCATAGGGCCCTCACCCAGGGGTGGCACTGCTGGGAATCACTGGGCTTCTTCCCACCATCTTTAGAGATCTGCTTGGCCTGTGCTCAGTGCCGAGCGTCGGAATCCCAGCCAGGAGAGGAGTGGAGCCTGGCCGGCCGGTCCACCTCTGAGTGGAGGGGTGTCACCCATGAGAGCAGGGCCAGTGTGGCACAGGGAGGGTCCAGGGAGGAGGCAGGTGAGGCACGGTGGCCAGGCGCTGAGCGTTACAGTCCCAGCCAGGAGGAGGAGGTTTATAGGGAGCCACTGAAGGTGGTCAGGTAGGGGCATCCCATGGTCAGATCTGTGCTTGAGGAAAATCTGGGAGCAGCGTGGGGGATAGACTGGGGTAGAGGGACAGGAGGCAGGGAGATGCATGGCTGATGCAGCCATGTGGGGAGGGGATGGGTACAGAGAAGGGATGGATGTGGGAGTGGGATGGAGGAGGACATGAGCAGAAGGGTTGGGTAAGTGGGTTGAGGAAGAAGGAAGGGTCCAGGATGCTCTACGGCTACAGACCTGGGAATCGGGAGGGATGTTTGGAAGAAGGGAGGATGGGGGGTGTTCGGTTTGAGACCTAGTGAGTTTCAGCTATCTGTGGGATGTCCACTTAGAAACGTCCAATGGGCAGCTGGTGGGGCAGGACAGAGGCCCAGGGGAGACACTGAGGCTGGATGGAAACCTGGGTATATCTGAGTCGTCTGCGAAACCCACAGGAGCTGCTGAGGTGACCAGCGCAGCTCAAAGGAAAGGACCAGCAGGCTTAGCGTAGGATGGAGCTTTGGGAACCGTTTGCGGCTGGTGGTCCCTGTAGGGACGATGAGCCGGCAGAGGAGACTGAGGAGGAGCAGGCAGAGAGGCCGGAGAAGAGCGGGGAGAAAGCCAAGTGCCCCAGACTCCAAGGAGGCGTGGGTGGTCAGAGGCAGCCCAGAGTCTGAGAAGGATAATGATGAAGAAAAAACCATCAGACCTGCCAGGGAAGAGATGGCTGTGGAGAGGACAATTTCTGTGCAGTCATGCGGTTTGCAAGTCAGACTGCAAGAGTTGAGGAGTGACGGGGAGGAGAGGAGGGGGAGGCAGCGAATTTGTGTGAGAAAGGGAGCTGAGATACAGAATGATGGCGGCAGGGCTTGGACGTCTGGTGTGGCTAAGGATGAGGGGGACCTGAGCGTGGCTGAAGGCACTAGGGAAGGAACCAGTGTGTGTGTGTGTGTGTGTGTGTATGTATGAGTGTGTGTATATATGTGTGAGTGTGTGTATGAGTGTGTATGTGTGCATGTGTGTGGATATATGTGTGTCTATGTATATGTGTGTGAGTGTGCGTGTATGTGGATATATGTGTGTATGTGTGTGAGTGTGTATGTCTATGCATGAATGTGTGTATGTATGTGAGTATGTGTATGTAAGTGTGTGTGTATGTGTATATGTATGTATATGTATGAGTGTGTTTATATGTGTGTGTATGAGTGTGTATATGTGCATGTGTGTGGATATGTGTGTGTATGTATATGTGTGTGGGTGTATGTGGATATATGTGTGTATATGTGTGGTGTGTATGTATGTATATGCATGAGTGTGTGTATGTATGTGTGTGTGAGTGTGTGTGTGTGTGTATGTGTGTGTGTTTGCTACACGCCAGTTCTGATGACCACTGGCTTCTCTTACGGACATTTCCAGCTCAGTAACTCAGCAGAGTGGTAGCTTTTTGGTTCCCAGGCTTCCTGGAGGAGGAAGGCGCTACTCACTGCTGTGTGCGTTGGGCAGACCTCCTTGGGTTTATCTCCGAGCATTGTGGTTTAAGATAAAGTCTGGAGAGGGGCCAGAGGAGGGCAGCCAGGGGGAGGAGGGCCTTGCGTTTCATGGTGTAGGAGGTTTGGGTGAATGAATAGGCCGAGTTAGCCAGGAGAAGGCTTAGAAGAGACACGAGGGATGGTCACTTGGAAGAAGGATGGGCACGGCTCTGCATGGCCCCAGAGAGCAGAACTAGGAACCGTGGGTGCGTGTGGCAAAGAAGCCGATTTAGGCTCGACGTCAGGACGAATTTCCTAATGCTTTCCAAGTGGAAGGTGCTGCCTCTTGGAATGAGGCACCTAGGGGCGTCTGACTCTCCATGACCCCATTTGGGGTTTTCTCGGCAGAGATACTGGAGTGGTTTGCCATTTCCTTCTCCAGCTTGTTTTGCAGATGAGGAAACTGAGGCAAGAAGGGTCACACAGCTACCAAGTGTCTGAGGCCGGATTGAACTCGGGTCTTCCTGACTCCAAGTTGGGAGCTCTATGCCTTAGGGCGCCACCTAGCAGCCCAGCTGGGTAGTGCAGTGGATAGAATCATGAAACTTGAGTTCGGTTCCAAATTCTGCTTCAGATACCCAGTGGCTGTGGGACTCTGGGTGAGCCTGGGCCTCAGTTTCCTCCTCTGTAAAATGGGGAGGTTGGATTTTTTTTCCCCACCCAAAGCGACCTGTAAGGAGGCTGGCCGCACAGCACTGGCCGTCCCAAGCCCTGCCTCTGTGTCTCTCCACAGGTCAGTGGATTTCCTGATGGACTCCAGCCTCCGCAAACTCTACCCTTCTCATGAGAAGCCCAGCTCTTCTTGATGCCTCCAGCCCTGCCTTGGGCCCAGCTTTGCCCGCATGCCAACTGATGTCCCATCCTCCTGGGAACCTCCAAAGTGGGGGCCTGGGGACCTGAAATCGTTGGAGCTCAGATCATTTGGTCCAACCCCTCATTCAGTAGAGGAGGAGACTGATGGCCAGAGTGGAGGGAAGCACATTCCCTAGGTTTTACTGTGAAGTCAGTGGTCAAGCCAGTTCCTGGGACTGCTGGGTTGTGGTTTCTCCCCCCCCCCCAACTAACACTGTGTAAGAAGCATCACCCTCCCCCCACCACACCCTGCCCCATTTCTTTAGCATTTATGAAGTGCTTTCCCCCGAAACAACTCTGAGGGGACTTAGCGGCCAGTGTTATTAGCCCCATTTCATGGATGAGGAAACAGGCTCAGGGAGGGAAGATTTGCCCAGAGTTGCTCAGGGAGAATTTGGGGAGCGTGCAATGCCGGTCAGATCGGGTGGTGGTCTCTCTGGAAGCCGGGAGGGAGGGAAGCCCAGGATACTGTGACCTAATCGTGGAGAGCTGGGAAGACCCCTCCCTCCCGCGGCTCTGTCCTGGGGGAGGCTGCCCAGAGGAGGGCCCGGGGAGTGGCCATGCAGGACTCGGGGTGGCCGCCTTCTCAAGGTGCTCAATAAACACCATCCACGTCCGGCAGAATTCGCCTCTTCTGTTCATGGGAGTGGGTGGGCAGGCCAGCTTTCTTGTTCCCTCACCCTTCGAATCTACCCTATGGAGCACTGGGCAGGGCAGATGCCCGAGGGCCCCACCCAGAGATCCCTCACCTCTGGCTGCCTGAAAGTTCACCGTTATCTGTGTGAGTATAGCAGGTCAGCTGGAGAGCCGTTAGCACAGGGAATGTCCGAGAAGGAAAGGTCAGGACGCGAAAGGTCCTGGAGACTGATCTTAGACTCTGACTAGACAGGGACCCTTACCCTGCCATCCGGGACCTTTTGTTTTTTACTATTTTGACTTTGCCAGGATAATTGCTTTTTTGGTAATCTTGTGTATTTCAAGTTTTATTATGCAGATTATTCTTTTAAATTTTATTGTAATTTCAAGCCATTGTTCTGAGAAAGGTTCTGTTGGCTTCACCTGGGGCCGGAGGGATTTGGGTCAGAAGCCGGGGACTGGAGCCCTCCAGGCTCAGCCAAAGCCAGCCGGGGAAGTGCCCTGGCTCCGGTGGGACCCCCAGATGTTGTGGGGTGCTCTCTGACTGGGGGAGCTTCTGCCTAAGATGGGTTTGGGATGGGCAGGGTGATGGGGACAATCCTGACTACAGGATTTGAGGAGCCCAGAAACTTCTGGAAAGGGGACAGTGACCCGAAGCTGGCTGGGAGCCAGGGCAGCCTGTCACGTGTTATAGGGAGGGCATATAAGCTGGCAGACCTCAGAGGGATTTTCAGTTTATTCAAAGAAAGGAAAGGAAGAGGAACTGGGTGGCTCAGTGGATAGAGCCCTGGGCTTGGAGTCAGGAAGACTCATCTCCCTGAGTTCAAATCTGGCCTCAGACACTTGCTAGCTATGTGACCCTGAGCAAGTCACTTAACTCTGTCTGCTTCAGTTTCCTTATCTGTCAAATGAGCTGGAGAAGGAAATGGCAAACCCCCTCCAGTGTCTCTGCCAAGAAAGCCCCAAGTGGGGTCAGGGAGAGTTAGGCATGACTGAACATCATCGTGGTCTCAGCCCTGACAGCCCTGTTCTAAGGCTCTCCCAGCTCTGGCATTCTATATTAATCACTTAGATTTTTGATATGCTTGCTGCCTGACAAACCCTTTCCGATTCTGTGTCTTCTGACCCTTATGACTGCCCCCTGATAGGGAGACAGCAGGGGTTATTGTCTCTGTTTTTCGGATGAGAAAACTGAGTCCTAGACAAAGGGAAATGACTCACCCAAGGTCACACAGTGAATTATTAGATGAAATGGAACTGGAAGGACCCCAGGTCCCTTGAATCCCAGCCCCTTCCACCTTTGCCTCCAGCCCCACCTCTGGCTGGGGTAGTAGCAGGTGTAGGGAGATTGGAAGCAGCCCTTGCCCAGGGTGGGGGAATGATTCAGCAGGCTATAAAGTCTGGCCCCACTGGGGCACTGTAATGTGGCCATGTTCCTCCCTGGGGCTGAGAGCAAGGCCTGGGGGCAGCTACTGATGGCCTTTTGCTGGTGCCCTGCCTTGGAGGGTGAGTGAAATCTCCTTGGTCCTCCCTCCAATGGCTTGCATTTATCTCTGCCCACTTCTCACCCTCTGGGTGAGTGGGGAAGCCCACAGCAGCCCGTGGGCATGGAGGGGCCTTCATCTGGGTTTGGGGGGAGGGGCTGGCCCAGGCCCTGAGCATGAGGGAGGGAAGGAGGAAGCTCTCTCAGTCTCCTGCTTATGTGCCCCTTCCGTCTCCCTCCCAGCTGGAGGAAAGCTCGGCAGACAGTGCTGAGGTCGAGACTTTGTGAGCTATCAGGGCTCTTAGAGTCCAGGAGGGTTCTGTAGGTGGGGAATGAGGCTCTGGATGCAGTCTGTCAGAACGTAGCCTGTCAAGACTCGGGGCTCTTAGACCATACAGGAATCCCTAAGGTGGAAGGGTAGATTCTTAGAGAATGCAACCGAGACCCCCATTTGGGAAAACCCTTAGAACATCGAAGGAAGAATGTTGGAGTTGGGAAGTCCATGCAGGACCAAGGGTTTGGGGTCTGTTAAAAGGATCGGCCAAGAGTCTCTGCAGTATTCCCCAGTCATTCAATAATGTGGACCTGGGGTTTTGGCCTGCCTGAGGAGGGTCCCCGTACCTTGGAGAACTTGGAGTCCAAAGACAGAGGCCTTCCTGCTGGTTGGGGGGTGGGATCCTTGGAAAGATGGGACACGGACATGCGTACGAACATGGACACAGAGACGGACACATGGACGCACAGAGATACACACACGGACACACAGAAACACACACACAGGGTTGTCCAACCCAATCACTGGAGAGCAGATGGGGGTTCTTAACCTGGACTCCATGGATTCCAGGGAGTTTGTGAACGTGGGTGAGAGGAAATGACCAGCTTTCTTTTCATTGACCTCTAACTGAAATGGAGGGCCTTCTTCAATTATTTAAAAATGTGGTTCCCCAGACTGCCCAAAGGGACTAAAAAAGGGTTAAGAGCCCCTGCTTTCATGCCCCCTCCTTCCTGGGGGGGTGAGGTAGGGGGAGAAATTGCCTTTTAAGAGCATGTGGGCAAGGCTCTACTGAACCCTCCAGGCTCCATCCATAATGGAACACTCACTAGGCCAGTGGAGAGCCTGGGGTGAGGCGGGTGGTGTCTATGGCCTTGTGGGCAGAACTGCCCACCTTGGGCTGGGTCCTGTGAAAGCTGCCGCCTTGCCTCCTCACCCCACCCATCCAAGGGCAGTTGGCTTCCCAGCCTACTGCTTGGGCTCCGGGGGACCATCAGGGCAGCAGAGGTTCCAAAGGCCTGGTCTTTGTTTTCCCCAAGTCAGCTCCAGCTTCCTGGCCGACGATACCCTCCTCCAGGAGTACAACAGCACAGACGTTCTCCTGGCCTTGAAGAAGTCAGCCTCGCTGGATGGCTGATACCTGTGCCTGGGCAGCTGCGGGAAGGGGCGCAGCTGCCCAGGCACAGGTATTGGCCTGATTGTGTCGTCTTTGCTAGCCCGCTGAAGGCTTGTGGCTTCTCCCAGCTGGTAAGCCCGGGCTGCACGGCAGAGATGATCTGTTGGGTGGTAGGGTGTTTAGGGGGAGTTGAGGCGGCCAACCTGCCATCTCCCCCAAAATGAGTCTTGTGGGTGCTCTCGGGTGACCTCCCCTGACCCAGAACCTTGTCCACTGAGTCCATGGACTCCTCAAAATCTTATGGTTTGGTACCCAAATAGATGAGGGCTGCTGGGTTGTGTTTCTTTCTTTTTTTTTTTTTTTTGTCTTTCATGCTCAAAGAGGACCATGACATCAGGGAGCTGATGCTATGACCTGCAAGTGAATTGGATTTAAGTGAGGGAGGGCTGTGCAAAGACACCAGCCTCATTGGATCTGGGTCCAGTGGCCAGCTGTGGATCAGAATAACTGGAGATGGCCCAGGATGCAGTGGGGACCTTGGCCCTTTCAAGCTAAGGTTCTTAACAAGTCTCAGTTTGAGGCAAATCCTATTCAGCGATTAAGGCTAGGTGAGAAATGAAGCAAAGAATGGCCTCTTAAAAAATTAATTAATTAAAAAAAATAGATCTGGGAGGGGAAGACCCTCAGGGTTTCTGGCCAAAACAGAAACAATTGTTATTTACATTTGGGGCCCAAACAATGACCAAGGAACCTATCAAGGAGAGCGTGAGTAATCTGGGTTTAAGGCTGGTCTTTAAGAGAAAAGGAGAAAAAAGGGTTTCAGATTAAAAATGTACATTCCCTTTGGGCAGAGCACCCCTGATTGGCTCAGAATGAATGTAAATAACAACTGTTATCGACCTGAAAAGGCTAAGGTCCCCCGCTGAATCCTGGGCCTTCTCCACTTGTCCTGATCCATATCTGGTTACTGGATGTAGGTGGCTCAGGAGGTGAAAGTGAGGCTGGTGACTTTGCACAGCCTCCCTCACTTAAACCCAATTCAGATGAGGGCAACAATTTCAGAGAAAGCTGAAATCAATATGGGCCATGGTGGACACTCAGAATGTCCTGCTACCTGGAAATAACTTTGTTTTCCTTGGATGTGGCTTCAGGAAGACCCGAGTTCAACCTCTGTTAAATCATTTTCAATCGTGTCCAACTCTCCATGACCCCATTTGAGGTTTTCTTGGCAAAGGTATTGGAGGGGTTTGCCATTTCCTTCCCCAGCTCATTTTGCAGAGGAGGAAACTGAGGCAAACAGGGTGAAGTGACTTGTCCAGGGTAAGCAGCTAGTAGGAAGAAAAATAGCATGTACATAGATAAGGGAGAGAGAATACTCACTAGGAACATGAGTGAAAGCTTTATGGAGGAGGCGGCAATTAAGCTGAACCTTGAATGAATGAAACCAGGGATTCCAAGGTATGGTGGTAAGGAAAGAGTATGTACCACGCATGAAGGACGGAACTGGAATGTTGCGTAAAAGAAATGGCAGAGGCCAGCTTGGCCAGACTTTAGAGCAGGTTGGGTAAGAAGAAAGGCCGCGAGTATTTATTAAGGGCCTGCTGTTAGGGGTGTAATATAAAAAGGGGACAAGTGAGAGCCAGATGGTGAAAGACTTTAATGCCTGGCTGAAAAATGGGTATTTTATTCCAGAGATAATAGGGAACCACTGGAAACACACACACACACACACACACACACACAGTTTTATTTATACACATATATCTATATATTTTGAGAAGGAATAGGGTGATCAGACCTGTGATTTGGGGATACTCGTTTTTGGGGAAGATGGATTGGGGAGGGAGACTGATTAGGGGGCTGCCCCAATAGTCACCCAAAAGTGAGAGGTGATGAGGGGTCTGGATAGGATGGTGCCCCCTGAGTGAAGAGCAAGGGGTCGTAGAGATAGAAACACACAATTGGCCGACTGATTGGATCCCAGGGGTGAGTCCGAATGAGGTCAAGAGCCTGGGTGACTGGGAGGGTCCACAGAAATGAAAAGCCTCCATTGGAGGCCACTGACCAGAAGAACTAGGGATGTTTAGATGAGGCTGTTTTCGAGTGTTTGAAGGGCAGTCATGGGGAGGAGGGATTAGCCTTGTTTTGTTCCCAGAAGGCAGAACCTTCTGGGGTGGGAGAGCCTAGGAAGTTGTACAAAAGCAGATGGAGGCTTGATGTCCAGAAAAACCTCTTAATGAAGCATCCTCTGCAGGCAGTGAATTCTTTATCACTGGAGGCTGTTAAACTAGGAGTAGGATGACCACTTGCTGAAGATCTTATAAGAAGGGGTTCCTATCTAAATCTGGATTGCACTAGATGGGCTGAGGTCCCAACTCAGATCTTGGGGTTCTATGAAGTCAAAGGCCCTGAATTGGGGGCACACAACTTGGTTTCCCAATCTGGGATAAAGCTGCTTGTTCTTTTTTTTTTTCCCTTTTTTTCTTTTAAGGCAATTGGGGTTAAGTGACTTGCCCAGGGTCATACAGCTAGTAAGTGTCAAGTGTTTGGTCTGAGGCCAGATTTGAACTCGGGTCCTCCTGACTTTAGGGCTGGTGCGCTATCCAC
This sequence comes from Phascolarctos cinereus, assembly GCF_003287225.1. Classification (NCBI taxonomy): domain Eukaryota; kingdom Metazoa; phylum Chordata; class Mammalia; order Diprotodontia; family Phascolarctidae; genus Phascolarctos; species Phascolarctos cinereus. The sequence continues at coordinate 719,011,267 of NW_027555847.1, forward strand.
TGTGCCACCTAGCTGCCCAAAGCTGCTTGTTCTTAAGAGGTCTTAGGTGTGGGTGTTTGAGCCTGTGTGTATGTATAAGATCATGTCAAGTTGTATTATCTTAGCTACATTTGTCCGTGTTTGCCTCTGCCCTGATGGACGCCCTACAATCAAGGAATTTTCCAGGAGGGTCCTGGGTAGGCTCCAGGACTGAGGGATTTGGAGAGGAAGAGACCTGCCTATCTCTTCCAGACTGCTGGGAGAATGGTAGAGTTCTCTGCTGACCTGGTCTACAGCCCCCCCACCCCGGCTCTTGGCAAAGCCCTACCTTAAGGCTTTCAGTCATTGAGTGAATTGTACCTACACTGGGTAAGTTGTCATGACATCCAGGGGTGGTTGGGGAAGGGTAGATTGAGCAAGAGTAGATTCGATAGATGTACCCTTTGAGCCCCCTCTGGGAGGTAGCTGGCTAGGAGCCTGGGGATGAGGGGCAGAGTCTGAGTTTGAGATACCTCTTCCATTTTCCTGTTACCTCCTAGCACTGACCCCCTCTGGGTTTCCTTCTGAAGTTGCAGATTTAAGAATTTGGGGATTTAGAGCTCCTAGTCCAACCTTCTCCCTGTTATCTTATTTCAGTTAGATTTGTCTAGGTCTGAAAGGAGTACCTTAAAGTACATAGAGCAGGAAATAGATTCAGAGACAGAGGAAGGGACTTGCCCAAGATTACACAAATAGCAGACCTAGGATTTGAATCCGGGGCTCTTTTGTCAAGCCCAGGCCATTTCTAACACAATTGTATTGACCTAAGAGAACCCTAATGTCCCACCCATGACCTCTATAATTGCCCTTAGTTTGTAGGGAGGGATAAAGTCCAGTGGCTTTAACATCCTCTGCTTCCTTCCCTTTTCCTAGCTTTAACTCTCTGCTTCTCTTACAAGGCTAGAAGTCCCAACCCCTTCCCAGGTCTCTTCTGTGACTGGACCCTGGTCTGGCGTGGGGCACCTGGACTTCAGTGAGGTTCTGGCCTGGTGAGTCCTAACTGGGAGTGGAAGGGAAGGGCTACCCTGGTCCAGATCTGGAGGGGGCATGAAGAGCTAGGTTTCCTTTTCTATCCCTTTCAAAGTTGCCTAGGGAGGGTAGGCAGGTAGCTGAGTTCTTACTGCCTCCCCCATGCATGTGTGAATATCTCTTACCTTAAAACAGAGAAGAGACCTTAGAACAGAGTATGTTGGTAGGGGGAGGTGCTATAATAATAATAATATTAATAGCTCACATCTATAGCCCTTTAAGCCTGGGAGGTAAGTGCTATTATTGTCCCCATTTTACAGTTGAGGAAACTGATCCCGAGAGACCTGGAATGATTTTCCCAGGGTCACACAGCTTGGTACTGTCTATGGAAAGATTTTTACTTAAGCCCCTCCTGATTTCACTAAGTCTGCTAGGTCATGTAGCAGCCAAAGTCAGAGCTAGGAAGGGCCTTGGGAACAGAAGTCCGGAAGGGAAAGGGGCATCAAAGGCCAGCTAGTTTAGGGTCATCATGATGCAGATGGGGGAATCAGAAGCCCAGCAGAGTTCCCTGTGTCCAAGGTCACCCAGCAAATTAGGGGCAGGGTCAGGGCTACTTCTCCTGCCTTCTGTCAGCCTGCTTCTGAATACATTTGAGGTAGTTTAAATAATAGATCTCTTTCTTTTCTGCCTCTCTGTCTCTCTGCCTCTCTGTCTCTCTGTCTCTGTGTCTCTCTCTGTGTGTCTCTCTCTGTGTGTGTGTCTCTCTCTCTGTCTCTCTCTGTCTCTGTCTCTCTCTCTCTCTCTCTCTCTCTCTCTCTCTCTCTCACTGTGTGTGTGTGTGTCTCTCTCTGTCTCTCTCTCTCTCTCTGTCTCTCTCTCTTCCAGGAGGCTTGGGTACACCCACTGTCAAGGTCACTGCTAACTCTATCGCTGTCACCCTGGGCTCCACCTCAAATTCTCAGTCACCAGTGACTCCCAGCAGCCCTTGCAGCTTTATGTGGACACCTGTGTGGCTTACCCTGGACCAGCCTTGAGTCGGTCCCACCTGTGTTACAACATTATTGAGAACTAGGGGTGGGCGTCAGGGTGGGCTGTGTTAGGGGCTGGGAGCAAAGTACTGATTAAAAAAAGTTCAAGGATTTGTCGATAGAAGGGGAAATCTACATCAGGTAAAATAATAATGTGAATGGCAAATACCAGGGTCAAAGGTGCTCTCAGGATGGAATTTTGCAGACGGAGCAAGAACTGATGGATGGTACCAGGGCCATAGCTTTTGATCCTGTAATCTCTACAGTAAGTTGATGTCAGTCACAAAGCCAATACAGAAAAAGTCTCTTACCGCAGTACCAAGCCTACTTTCCTGGAGCAGAGGAAGTAGAAATGTGGAGGAGGGGCCGTTGCCTATAATGCTCCCCCTCGTTTTGCTTTGGGGTTCATTATTTCTCCTCTTGCTGGTTGACCAAGAGAGTGGCCCCAGGGAGGCTGTTGACATGTAGGGAGACATGCTTGAGCAGGCTATATATAGTATGGGATCAAAGGTACAGATGCCCTGAAAAATCCAGCCGGACATATCCAGGTCCGATTGTCCAGGTGGAAAGGTTGGCTAGAGGTTCTAAATCCCTATGGGCATCTGCATCCTAAAGACTGATTATCCTAGAATGTCAGAGACAGAAGGGGCTTTAAAGATCACTTATCCTAACCCCCTTATTTTACAGCAGGGGAAACTGAGACACGGAAGGGAAGTAATTTGGCCAAGGTCGCACAGTCAGTTGGTAGCAGAGCCAGACTTTATACCAGTGCCATCTGGCTCCCTGTCAGATCTATTTCTTCCTCGACAGACCTGTGCTAGAGAGGCTGGTGTTGGGGTGGTAGTAGGAAGCTTACTTCTAGACTGTCCATATATTCTTGTGGCTAGAGGGTCTCATATGGCAGCCTGGGTAGGCAGGGTGGGGAAGGGAGGTCCCTTGCTCTTGAGTAACCATCCTTTGTGGAGGGAGCTTAGGACTTTTCTCCTACCAGGAAACAGTCTGTGTGTCTGAGGCAGCATGAATTCTAATGGTGCCTTTAGCCTTGGTTCAGAAGACTTGGGTTCAGGTCTTGTATGACATTATGGGAGTCGCTTACCCATTCTGTTTTTCTTTCCCCCATCTTTAAAATGGGATGCTCCCTATTCTCCCTGCGTCTCCTAGGCTTGCTGCCTTCTCCCTAATGGACTCGACGGATCCATCACTGATGGGCCACCTTTTTTCTTCTGGTTTCTTCCATCTAGGTGTTTTGTGGATGGCAGGGAAGCTAGCTCCCGATTCCTGCCTCGAGCAGCCCCGGAGACTCTGCGGCTGTGTCTGCAGGCTTTCCCATTCACTGGACTAGATTTGGATGTAAGTGAGGACTCTTCTTGGCCTGGAACTGGATTCTCTCCTGGACTTTCCTTTCCTTGGTGTGCAAGTGACCTGAATAGTTTTTTTTTCCCCTTAAAAACAAGTTTTATTTTTGCCTTTTTATTTTTATATCATTATTATTCTCATTTTACAACTGAGGAAACTGAGGCAGAGGTTAAGTGACTTACCCAGGTTCATATAGCTAAGTAAGCATCTGAGGTTGGATTTGAACTGTCTTCCTAACTCCAGAATCTATCTACTGTCCAAACCAGCTACCTCTAAACAAGCATTAATTAAGTGCCTACTATATGCTAAGGTGGGGGTAGGGAGAAGGAAACAAAAAAAGGCATAAAAATCTGTTGTATGCACCATTCTGTTCTAGTTGTTCTCCGCCTGTCTTCTGAGAAGAAATATGTTTTTATACTGTTGGCCATCTTTATTATTTATTTATTACTTTAAAACACTTTTATTTTATTGTTATTATTTCCATTTACTCCAAATTGCTTTCCTTTTTGGAATCCTTTCACTTGCGTTGCTGTGGTCCCTGTATATTACTCTCTTATTTCCCTCTGGATCAGTTCATCCAAGGCCAGGGGCCTGACTTCGGTCTGAGGCCCTGGCTGTTACCCAGTCTGTGACCAGGAGTCTTGAGAATAATGGTTTGTCTCTTCTCTGCAATACAAGGATCTAAGACCTCTCCAAAAGCCTCATGATGGAAAATGCTGTCCACATCCAGAGAAAGAACTATGGAGGCTGAAGGCAGATCGAAGCATGCTATTGGCTCTTTTTTTCCTTCTGTTTTGTTTTGTTTCCTCTTTGTTGTGGTTCCTCCTATTGGTTCTAATTCTTCCTTACAACATGACTAATGGAAAACATGTTTATAGGAATGTATATGTGTAGCCTATATGAGATTGCACGCTGTCTTGGGGAGGGAGGGGGAGAAAAATTTTCAACTCAAAAGCATATGGAAGTGATTGTTGATACATCAAAATAAATTAATAAAATTTAAAAAACCCTAAAATCCCTGGCTATGGCTGTCTCTAGAAAGCTCTGTCAAATACCTGCTCTCTGACCTTGGGCCAGTGGGTGACCTTCCCTGGGCTTCACTTTCCGCATCTGTGAAATGGGGATAATTCCTGCCCTGCCTCGGGTTATGATTACACAAAGAAGCATAAAGGTCCACAGTCCTATTTCTGACCCTCGGGGGTCCACCTGTGACTCATTTCTTCTTCTTCTCCCCTCACCCTCCTTCCAGAAGGGTCCCTAGACCTCCTGCTGCTGATCGTGGGCTCTCTGCTTTTGGAGGTAATGCTGTTTGCCATCCTGGCCACAGCCTTCTGCGTCCACACCAGAGTTCAGCAAAGGTCTCAGCCCTGAGCCTGCTGGGTGTCTGCCATAGGGAGCTTTTTGTCCTCTGCCCCCCAGAATGCTGATGGAGAACTTCTCAGTAAAGGCCTAGAATGGTATGCCCAGCTCCTTGTCTTTTCCATGCCTGGGATCTGGGAGAGAGACTGCCTAGGGGCGTAGCTCCAGACCTGGGAGGGACCCCAGAGGCCATCTCCTCCATTTTAGAGATGAGGAAACTGAAGTCCAGAGAAGGGAGGGAGGAGTAAGCTGTCCAAGATGACACAGACCAGAAGCGTCTGAGGCTCTGAAGGCTACATGGCCAAGAAATGTCAGGCAGGATTGGCCTCCGGCTCTTCTAGGCTTACCACCCTGGCTCACCTCGCTGTGCCGAGAACGGAAGAAAAGCAGGCTGATGGCTAGTGTTCCCTCGTCAAAATCTCTACTGGGATGTGGGTTAAGGTATTGTCTCCAGAAGGCTCTTGCCAAAGCTGGGAAGGGCAGCATGTTGTATGTCTTTTAGGTTAGAGGCAAAAAGGACTGGGTTTGGGCAAGGAGGGTCCTGGGTTCAAATTCTTCAATGAACTAGCTGTGTGACCAAGGACAGGTCAGCCTGCAGGCCATGATGTCAACTACTACTCAGTCAATAATAGGAATATGTGTGAGCCATCTGACCTTGTAGTTATAGGGGGTGCCACAGCATATAGAGTGTGAGATCTGGTGTCAGGAAGATCTGAGTTCAAATCCAGCCTCGGATACTTATTAGCTGTGAGTCACCTCAACACTGTCTGACTCTGTTTCTTCTGCTGTAAAATGGAGTTAAAAATAGCACCTGAGCCTCCTAGGGGTTTTGTGAGGATCAAATGAGGTGATAATGGTAAAGCTCTCTATAAGCATCAACTGTTATCATTATTCTAGACATCTGGGTCCAGGCACCTGCTTCTCTGCTGGGGGGGGGGGTTGTTACCAGCTCTGGCCTTCTTTACGGAGTACCAGGTGCCATCTTGAGGGTTCCAGACCCCTCACACCGTATTTTAACATCCCTTATTTCACTCTGAGAGAGGGGTGGCCTCGACCACTGTCACTTCTATGCCCCAAGGCAACTCTCTAAAGGCTGTAAGTTTCTTTCATTTTTAAAAAAATTAAATTTCATTTTTTTATGAGCAAAAATGGATTTTTCTCTCCCTCCTCCAACCCTGCTCCTCCCCCACTGTGGGGAGGGAGAGAAACACTTTATACCACAAGGGTAATTAAACAGAACAAGGGCCTGCATTGTCCTTGCCCAAAATCATGGCGCTAGGAGTCCACCCCTGCTCCATCAGAAGGCGGTAACCGCTCCTTAATCAGAGCAATCATGTTTTTCAGAGTTACTAATCCTGACAATCCTCTTGTATGGCAAGCCACAATCACTTAAGCACCTACTGTGTGCCAGACCCTGGGCACTCACTTACTTGTTGGGCCCTGATGGCTCCAGTGAATTTTGGCCAGAAACCCTGAGGGTCTTCCCCTCCCAGTCTGATTTTTTTTCCTTTTTGGATTAAAGGGGCCATCCCTTGACTCACTTCTTAAAGAGGTCTATTCGTTGAATGGGTGTTGCCTCACTCAAAATGAGAACCTGAAAAGACCTTAGCTTAAAAGGGCCAGGGTCTCCCACTGCATCCTGGGTCATCTCCAGTCGTCCTGATCTGGATCTGGCCACTGGACCCAGATGGCTCTGGAGGAGAGTGAGGCTGGTGACCTTGCACACCCTCCCTCACTTAAATCCAGTTCACTTGCATGTCATGGCATCACCTCCCTGATGTCACAGCCCTCTTCAAGAATGAAGGACAAACCACACAAGAAAGAAAGGCAACAGATGGTCCCTGCCCTCAAGGAGTTTCCAGTCTAATGGCAGAAACAGCTTGCCCACAACTGGGGACAGATGGGAGAGTCTAGGGCTCCCTGACAGGGAAGGCGGGTCCTGCAAAGACAGGAGGGGGATGGAGCTGGGGCTTCAGGGAGCCGCCCAGGTGCTGATGGGCATTGGCCAGTGAAGTCCCGGGGAGGCCACTGTCCCTTAGACCAAGGACCCCTGGGCCACATTCCCCATTTTTCTGCCCCAGGGCTATCCCATCCTCCTCTCTCAGCCCTGCCAACATAAGGCTGACCCCAGCAGTCTGCCTGGGGCCTGCCAAGGGGAGCACATCTTGGGTTTCAGCTCCCTTGTCCTTGACCTGCAAGCCCTGTGCCTTCATTCTTGCCCTGCCCCACCCTGGGTCCCCTGGGAAGGAGCAGTTACTCATGTGTATGTGCTTAAAGGACTCTCCTCACAGCAGCCGTTTAGGGGAGCTGCCCTGGAACTGGCCCCATTTTAAAAAAAAATTATTTTATTAATTTGTATTGATTTATCAATAATCACTTCCATATGCTTTTGAGTTTAAAATTTTTCTCCCCCTTCCTCCCTACCACCCTCCCCAAGACAGCTCCCAATCTGATATAGGCTTTACATTTACATTCCTGTTAAACATATTTTCACATTAGTGAAGTTGCAAGTAAAAATTAAAACCAATAAGAGGAACCATCAGAAAGAGGAAAGAAAACTCAACAGAAGAGAAAAAAAAAGATAGCGATTCAAAGATAGCATTTTCCATCACTAGGCCTCTGGAGATGTCTTAGATCCTTCTATTGCTGAGAAGGGTTAAGTGTATCAATATTAGTCATCGCACAATGTGGCTGTTATTGTGTACAAAGTTCTCTTGGTTCTGCTCACTTCACTCAGCATCAGACCATACAAGTCTTTCCAGGTTTTTCTGAAGTCAGCCTGTTCATCATTTCTTATAGCGCAATAGTATTCCATTACATTCATTGCTACCCCTGCTTTTTTTACTTCAGCTGAAGCATAATATATTCTGCTTCAGCCTTTTACCTTTACCCTGTATGTGTCACTCTTTTTCAAATGTGTTTCCTGTAAACAACATGTTGTAGGATTATGGTTTTTAATCCGTTCTGCTACCTGCTTCCGTTTTATGGGAGAGTTCATCCCATTCACATTCACAGTTATGATTTCTGTCTGTGTCTTTTTCTCCATCCTTCCCCCCCATTTATGCTTTTCTTTCTTCTTTCTCCCCCTCACTAGTGTTTTGCTTTTGACCACCACCTCCTTCAGTCTCTCCTCCCTTCTATTATCCCTTTCCCTTTTCTTCCCCTTTCCCTTACTGCTTCTTCCCTCCCTTCTATCCCCCCTCCCTTCTTTCCCTCTGCTGTAACAGGATTTTCTGTCTTTTCCTGTAATGTAATTTACCCTTGTCTGCCTCATCCTTTCTCAGTACAGTTTTTAAGATCAGACTACTTGATTAGATTTTTTTTAATCGTTGCATCAAAGTCAACTAATACCCACCCCCTTTATGTATACTCCTTTAACATGGTGTAATAACAATACAGTTCTCAAGAGTTGCAAGCGTCATCTTCCCTTGTAGGGATGTAAACAGTCCACCCTTATTAACAACATTTTGTATCTTTCTGTACCATTTACCTTTTTATGTTTTTCTTGAATCTTGTACTTGAAGATCAAATTTTTTGTTGAGCTCTGGTCTTTTTATGAAAGGTTTGGAAGTCCCTATTTCTGAATATCCATCTCCTCCCTTGAAAAATCATGCTCATTTTTGCAGGGTAGTTGATCCTTGGCTGCAATCCAAGCTCCTTTGCCTTATGGAATATCATGTTCACACCCTGGTCTTTTAATGTAGAAGCTGCAAGGTCCTGTGTAATCCTGACTGTGGTTCCATGATATTTAAATTGTTTCTTTCTGGCTGCTTGCAGCACCTTCTCTTTCATCTGGTAATTTTGGAATTTTGCTATTATATTCCTTGGTGTTGTCAATTTGGGATCTCTTTCAGGTGGTGAGCAGGTATTCTTTCTATGGTTATTTTACCTTCTGGTTCTAGGACTTCGGGCAGTTTTCCTGTATGATTTCTTGAAAGATACTGTCCAGGCTCTTTTTTTCATCATGATTTTCAGGTAGTCCAATAATTTTTAAATTGTCTCTCCTGAATCGATTTTCCAGGTCAGTTGTTTTACACGATGAGGTATTTTACATTTTCATCTATTTTTTCATTTTTTTGTTTCTGTTTGACTGATTCTTGCTCTCTCATAGACATTAGTTTCCATTTGTCCAATTCTAGTTTTTAACAGATTGTTTTCTTCTGTTAGTTTTTGTATTTCCTTCTCCAATTGGCCAATTGTGTTTTTTAGGGACTTGTTTTCTTCAGTGTATTTTTTTCCAATTGACCAATTGTATTTTTGAAGGACTCTTCTACCTCTCTCATTTGACTTTTAAAATCCTTCTTGAGCTCAGAAGGATTTTTGGGCTTCAGACCAGTTCATATTTTCTTTTGATGTTGCAGATGGGGGTTTGTTGACAATGTTGTTCTCTTCAGAATTTCTGTCTTGATCTTCACTCTTCTCATAATATGAATCTGTGGTACGTTTCTTTTTACTCATGGTTTCTTTATTCCCTGGCCTTTAAAGAGACTGAGCTCTCCTGCTGGGGAACAGAGGGCACTGACCCAAGCTTCGTGTGTTGGGAGCCTAGGTCTTGGTCACTGGCTTTGTGTGATGGGGCCTCTTATGTTGGCAATTGGAGACTGTAGGGTTTTGGAAGCTTACCTCGTTTTGGGCTGGAATCGAACTGGCCCCATTTCTGCAGAAGGATAAACTGCCCAGAGGTGGGCAGTCCCTTGCCCAGGGTTACCTGCTGGGCCTCCAACCTCCAAGCCCAGCCTTCCTGCATCCACCCCTCACTGCTGAAATGCACCCAGCACCATGGCATCCAGGCTCCTCCACAGCAGGGGGCAGGCCGTGGCTCTACCCCTGCCCACCTGCTGAGCCTTCAGCTGGACCTCCATGTGCTCCTTGTCTCCACCTGCGGCCTGCAGCTGGCTTTCGAGGTTAGCTTGCTGTACCTCAGCCTCCTCCAAACTGGTCCGGAGCTCCTCCCGCTCTTGGTCCAGGCTGTCCAGCTGCTGGAGCAGGGCCCTCTGCTTGGCCTGCGGGGACTGAGGGGGACCGAGGGCGGAGGCCCAGCTGGCACGCTCTCTGCCTTGGCTGAGGTGGGCCCCATTTTCTGCAGCTCATTTGCAGCCCAGAGGGAGGAGGGCATTTAGCAGCAGGGCCCAGATGGGAAGGAGGATTTGTGGGTGAAGCCAGGGCCCGGTCCCCAGGATGGACAGCTCAGGCAGCCACTCCCAGCCCCCCAGCCCGTAAAGCCCCCTCAGGCCCAGAGGAGATGGGCTGAGGCCTTGCTGAAGCAGGCTGCCCAGGCCCATTCACCAGGCTGTGCCTGGCTGGGCTCTGAATTGGTCAGAGCAGCCCCTTCAGCCAGGTCCCCAAACCCCTGGACTCAAGTCCCCTCATTGCCCCCAATGCCTCTTGCCAGCTCAGTCCAGACCCATCACTGCCCAGGGCTGGCCCAGGAGCTGAGAACTCTCAGGCTGGCTGCTCTGGCCTTTCCCTGGGCCCCAGGCCCCAGGCCCCTGCACCCACCCCTCCTTCCCTTCAGCCCCCAGCTCTAACACTGCCCCGGGACTCCTCATTATCTCTCCCTCCTCTTCCCCTCCCCCATCCAAGTGGTTGCCAAGGCTTGTCGATTTCCCAAGTCTCTTGTAGATTTCACCTTTGCCACATTTCTCCTGGATATGGCCTCTGCACCATCCCTCTTCTCGGTGCCCTTCTCTCCTCTGACCTGCCACCACTAAGCGTGTTGTACCGAGAAATCAGCAAGTGAGACCCAGATGTAATTTAAGATGTGGATTTTTTAGTGCACGGCTGCAAGGGGCATGCACACCCAAATCAAGCAGCAGCCATCAGGGGTTGAGCTAGGGTTTATATAGAAAAGAGCATGGGAAAGAAATGCGAGGAACACTGATGAGGTAATCCAAAGGTGCAGGTGTCTTTGGGGGCTATGGATGGGAAAGTACAGGGAGTACACCGGAGAGGGAGGGGGATGGACCTTTGGAGTCTGGCAGGAGGAAGAGTCCTTGGGCTGGCCAAGGACAAAACTCCTTGGGCTGGGCGAGGCACCCCTCTCCCTCTGTCTTGATGAGAGAATGCTCTGCAACAAGGGAAAGCTTTCTCACAACACAGGAACTTACTGAGGAATTGGGAGGCTTCCAGAGACATGATCTGAGGGCTGGGGCCTGAGCAGCCCAGCTCTGTGTAGCTGTACCAGGGAGAGAGATAAGGGTCCTGCTGAGGCCCATGCATGGATGACTGCTAGGCACAGGGTCCTTGGGCTGGGGAGTGGTTGTCAGAGACGGTGTTTCTGAGACTCGGGAGAAATTGGGGTACAAGTACAAGCACAAGCACCCGAGTACCCCATTATTACGGATCAGAGATCACACAAACCAGACCGGGTGGCCTGGTCTCTGGTATAAATGTAATTATCTAAAGCCATTATATCGCAAGCTTTCTTGTCCATTTGCATTGGAGGTACGGGCTGTGCTGAGCTATGCAAGAGAACATTTCACTACTGTTATTTAGGAGGAAAGAGGTCTGGGGCAAGATTAAGCAGTAATTTCTGCTTTCCATGGCTTAAAGGGCCCTACTACCTAAATGGCAAAATAATGTTCTGCATTACAAGTGCAGACCCTCTGCTGGGGGGTGGTCTGCTGCCTCAAGTCTGTCTCCACTCCAGGTCATTCAGCCGCCCATGTGATTTTCTTAGGTCGCCCTCCTCCTCAAGAAACTCCAGTGGCTCCCTATTACCTCCAGGATTAAGTACAAAATCCTCTGACATTTAAAGACCTTCCTAACCCAGCCTTAGAACAGGGAATGTAAGGCCTGGGAAGGGGCTTAGACAGGGGAGGTCAGAGTTGGGGGGAGGGGCCTTGGAACAGGGGATGTCAGGGCTGGGAAGGACCTTAGAACAGGAGATGTCAAGGCTGGGAGGGGCTCTGAGCAGGGAGCTATGGGAATGGGAGTTATTATACCATGGTCCAAAACTCCTCCTGAATTCCAGAAGGGGAAACTGAGGCTGGGGAGGGGAGTGAGTAGCCCAGGCATTTATATCTATTCTATACCAGGCCAAATGGGGACACAAACAGAAACCCCCCCGAGACGGTCCCTGCCCACAAAAGGTCTGTGTTCTTTAGGCACAGATAAAAGAACATAAGCACATATGAGGAGACAAAATCAGTAGATGCTGTGCTCATGGGGAGCCCTGGCGGCCCGCTTCACAATGTGCTGTCTTTACAGGGCTCTTTGTAGCTTGTCTCTCACAAGCCACTGAGGTGAGTGGTACCAGCATCCCTACCTCCATTTCACAGAAGAGGAAAACTGAGTCTCAGGGACATAAAGTCATTGGCCCAATACCTAACCCTAACCCAATGCCACTGAGGGGTAGACCCAGACTTGAACCTAGATGTTTTGACATCCTTGGACCACTAGGTGGTGCCATTGTGCATAGAGCATGGAGCACAGAGTCAGGAAACTCATCTTCCTGAGTTCAAATCTGACCTCAGATACTTACTAGCTGTGTGACCCTGGGCAGGTCACTTCACCCTGTCTGTTTCAGTTTCCTCATCTGTAAATGATCTGGAGAAGGAAATGGCCAACCCCTCCAGTATCTCTGCCAGGAAAACCCCACATGGGGTCACAAAGAGCTGGGCATCACGGAACATAATGCCCTTACCTCTTAATAATGGGGGCAGGAAATGAGAGAACACTGGGGGAAAGAGGCAGAGCGGTGAGATGGGGCGGGGTCATCTGATAAAAATGGTGGTGGCTTGTAGTTCCGGAGGGCTGTAGGTTTACCGAGCAGTCTTTTGGACAACTCTTTGGTGAGGGAAACTAGATGAGTAATATGGTTCCCATATTATACATGAGTCAGACACATGACACTCACTAGCTGTGTGGCTCTGGGCAAGTCACTTAACCCCAATTGCCTCACCAAAAACACCGGAAAAAAAAACCCAATAAAATAAAATATAATGGAGTGTGTTTCAGGGAAAGATAACAAGTTGTTTGGGACAGCTAGGTGGCACAGTGGATAGAGCACCGGTCCTGAAGTCAGGAGGACCTGAGTTCAAATCCAGCCTCAGACCAAACACTTGATACTTACTAGCTGCATGGCCTTGGGCAAGTCACTTAACCCCAATTGCCTAAACCCCCCCCCCCAAAACCCCACATATTATAAATGAGAAGGCTGAGCCTCAGAGAAGGGAAAGGACTCTGCCAAGGCCACAAGGCTCCCAGTTTGGCTGAGGGGGAAGGGGTTGATGGCATGCCCGGGCAGAGCCTGGCTGTTTCCCGTCAGGCTGACCCCAGGCAGGTGGGCCTCATCAGTGTTAGCCTGCTTCTCATGTGAGGAGGCTGTGCCTCTGCCTGGGCTAGCTTCTCTGAGGCAGTGTGGACATCTTGACCACTGGTTATGTTGGGCAAGCCCCTGGGGCCGAGTCTGGGGTTGGGTGGTCTTGGGAGTGTCTCCTGGTACAGCTCTAGGCTTCACCCGAGGCTGCCTTAGGTGGCTGTGATAAGGGGGGGAGGGATCAGGGTTGGGGGAAGGCTCTGTCCTGGTCAGCTGCAGTCTACTTGGCCCAGAGGAGGGCTCCAAGGTCCATTCTGGTACAGTAAAAGGGAGACCGAAAACCAGGCTCTGGTCCTGACTGGCTGTGCGACTGTGGGCAGATCACTGCCCTCTCTGGGCCCCTTTCCCCATCTCCAAAATAAGGCGGTTGTACTAGCTGACCTCAAATTCCTCCTGTCCTTTAACTCTGTGCTTTGTGCCTCTGGGACTGATCTGTCTCTGCTCCCGGCAGCTACAGGTGGGGCAATAGAGCGTATTCTTTGTCCGTACCTGGCCCTGGGGTGGAGCTGGGGGTTGCCAGGTTGATACTGCCATTCACAGCCCCTCAAATGGTGAGTGGAACCAGCTGTCTCGAATTCCTCCTGTTATTCTCTGCTATTCGGGCATGACCCCAATGTCTAACACCTAACCCTGCCCCCGATAACTCCTTATTCATGTCCTGTCTGATACCCGCTTCCAGACCTCCACGCGGGGAGGGGAGAGCTCGGGGGCCTTCTTGGTGTGAGGGGCTCCCTTCCCTACAGTGACCCATCAGCCTCGGGCAGTCCCTGCTGTGGTCTCTGGTCTGAGCTGGTCCATCTGGGGAAGCAGTACCAGAAAAGGGGGAGGTGGTATTGTTGGACAAGTAAACACACCAACTACGCCATTCCTTAGGAAAGAGACCAGCGCCCACTTGCTTTATAGGGCAACGGAAAAAGAAGGCATATTGCCAGCGATAGCCTCGCAGTTTCACATCGCTTCATCCCTCTTATCTACCACAACCGCGTGCTGTTTCCAACCATGATCGTGAGAACTCATATCTAATGCCTGGGAAGGAGAGAATGTTATCGCTATGGATCCTAGGAAGAAAACTAAGAAAGAATAATAAAAAATCCCCTTTACACACACTAAAATCCACCTTACTTACAGTTGTGTTAGCTAGAGCAGAATGAACACATTCTTATTGTAAAACTTCAACAAATATTATTTTATTTATTTTTTTTGAGGCAATTGGGGTTAAGTGACTTGCCCAGGGTCACACAGCTAGTGAGTGTCAAGTGTTTGATCTGAGGCTGGATTTGAACTCAGGTCCTCCTGACTTCAGGGCCGGTGCTCTATCCACTGCACCACCCAGCTGCCCCCAACGAATGTTATTTTTTAAATAATTGTGTAGCAAAATGAGTTAAGATCTGATAGTCAAGCCAGGAAAACCTGGGTCCAAGTATTAAGGAGATAACGTGGATAGCTCTGGGAGAGGAATTTCACTTCAATAATGCAGAGCAACAATTGCCTTGGAGTTTGAGTTCTTAAAGCATTGTCTGGGGCCTTGGGAAGTGGAGTGACTTAGCCAAGGTGACTCAGCCAGCATACATCAGAGGTGGGACTCGAACCCAGGTCTTCCTCACTCCCAGGCTGGTGCCACCAAGCTAGGCTGCCTCTCTCTTAGGTACATAGAAGGTAATGGGGTGGGGGAAGGTGAGGGAATTCTGGGATAAGCTTGGAAGGAACCTAGTGATGTTATGATGTGATGGTGAGGAGGGAGGGTATTCTGGGCATGGGGAAGTGAGAGAGGCTGGAGATGGAGGGTCATGGAAGGAGGGAAGAAAAGGAAGGAAGGAAGGAAGGAAAAAAAGCTTATTGGGCGGGACTGTGGAGTCCTCCAAGGACAGCAAGAGATACAGATCTATTTATATGTGCGTGCGTGTGTGTGTGTGTGTGTGTGTGTGTAAATACATACACTTACATGGTCATCTATATTCTTTGTGTCTATACCTTTCCAGCTAAAGATACATTATATAACACAAATTACATTTCTCTCATATTTTGTCTGTATGCATATGTATGCAAATACATCATTGTACACATATAACTTCATACATATATGTATACATATATACTTATGTGTACGCACATACATTTTTAAAAAATTGCCCCCAAATGTGTATATGTAATATTTATGATATATATTATATCTGAGTATATGTAATATATATGTGTGTGAATGTGTATGTATATATGTATATACGTATATATGTATATATGTATATATGTATATATGTTTCAGTCACGTCTGAGTCTTTGTGACCCCATTAAAGGCTTTTCTTGGCAAAGAGACTGGAGTGGTTTGCCATTTCCTTCTCCAGTTCATTTTACAGAAGAGGAAACTGAGGCAAACAGGTTTATGCTAGTAAGGGTCTGAGGCCGGATTTGAACTCAGGAAGATGAGCCTTCCTGACTCTAGGCCTGGCACTCTGTGCACTGTTGCACCCCCTAGATGTCCTAGATACATACATAGGCACACACACATATGTGTGTATTTCTTTGTGTCCTCAGTGCCTAACACACAGTAGGTGTTTAACAAATGTTTGTTGAATCCAATTTGATGATCTCTGGTGGTAATGCTGAGATTTTGGGGGTGCCCTCCCTTTCTCCCTCCCTCTGCTCCTCTCACAATCTCTCAGGTCTTTGTCTAGTAACCTGGGGCTTTGCTTCCCTAGTCTAGGGAAGGGTTCATGTGCTCATCACCGACCTGCCAGCTTGCTGTACGATGTTGGCCCAGAGCTTGCTCTTAGATAAGCCTTGGTTTTCCTCATCCATAACTCTAGGGCCTCGGGCTCTTTCCAGCTAAGTCTGGGGTCCCATGCGAGGAGGAGGTGGGCCAGATGGCCTTGAAGGCCCCTCCCAGCTCGGCCATTCCACCCTAGAATGTGTTACCCAGGGATCTGGAGCCTTGACCCAGGCACTGGGCCCAGAGCTCCAGAAGGCCTTTCAGAGGCTATTGGCTTGGATGTCTTACTCCGTGTGCTCTTCATAAAGCCTGCTACTCTGCCCAAAGCAGTGGCCTTTGACCCTGTCTTCCCAGCCTCCTTCCCTCAGCAGTGGGTCGGGGGTCCCCTTCAAGGCTGTCTCCTTGCTGCCTGCTGGCCTTACTCTTCACAGTGGGTGTGACTCAAGGGAAGGGGCGTCCACTAAACTTCTCCCGGGGGGGGCTGGATGGTGCAGTGGATAGGGGTGCACTGACTCGGGGGTGCTACTAGTATGTGTGTGGGGTGCCTATGGTCAGTCAGTCACTAAGGATTGGGGGTCCAAAGAAAGCCAGAAACCCGGCCCCTGACTTCAAAGAGCTCACATTCCAATGGGGGAGACAACGTTCAGATAATTAGAAAAATATGAGATACGTAAACTGTGAAGGGCAAGGAAGCATGGAGGATCTGTGGGGAGAAAGGTCAGGGAAGCTTCTTGTGGGAAGTGGACTTTTAGCTGAGACTTGAAAGAAGCTGGGGGCGGAGGACATTGAGAGGTCTGAGGGCATCAGTGGTGGCAAAGAGCCTTGAACAAATCCGCGGAACATTGAGCTGAAGAAGGGAAGACTCCAGGGGCCAGGGCCGCATGAGAGCTGTCAAGTGGAGGAGAGAATGGGCTTGTCCTGCCCCCTGAGGCCAAGCAGAACCAGAAACAATGGAGGCTAGTGCAAGGAGGTGTCAGGGGCCTTACCAGAGGCAAGCTTCCTTAGGAGGAGCGTTGGTCTTGGCACAATGGAATGGGCTGCCTTGAGGGGCCTGGGTAACCATTTATTGGGTACCTGTCAGAGGGGATTCTAGTTTAGCCACTAGCTGCGTGAGAGGATGGGAGCAAAGGTCCCTTCCAGCTTGGAGGGTCTATGCTGGGAGCTGGAGGAGGCCGGGCAGAGGACCGAGGTGGTTGGCCACCGTGTCCAAACCCCCGTGAACATGCATTCCATTCGTGGCTCCCCCCAGATGGGCATCCACTTTCTTCCTGAAGCCCTCCGGTGGTGACAAACCTCCCCAAACGGCCCCTGTCCTCTGGGGACAGTTCTCCTTCCACCGAGCCTCTATCTTCCTCTTTCACTTCCTGCTCCTAATAGTTCTCATGTCCTCCTGCAGTTTTTTCTTCTCAAGGCTAAACACTTCGATTTCCTCTGATTTATCCTCCTGTGCCATGGGTTCAAGGCTGTTTGATGTGCTGGTGGTGCTCCTAGGGACAGTCTCTATCTAGTCCTTCCTAAACCATGCTGCCCAGGGCTGACCGTAGAATTCCAGATCGGGCCAACCAAAGTGGAGGGCAGGACAACTCCCACCTCCTTATTCTTGGAGGCCCTTCCTCTCTATGCAGCTGAAGATCTAATCAGCTCTTGTGGCTGTCCCGTAATGCTGTTGACTCATATTGAGCTTGCCGTCCACTAACACCCCCGGATCTTCTTCAGATGAACTAATGCTTAACCATGCCTCCACAGCCTTCTTCTTGTGAAGTTGACTCCGTCCCTCCTCAGACCCTTATCATCTTTCCTATGTGATTCAGTGCAATATGAGGTGTTTAGATATTGAGGTGGGGAGAGGGAAGAGTCCTTTTAGAACCTGATTCGTATTTGTGGTAGGTACATAGGCCCCTGGGACCTGGAGATAACTGGGTAGGGAATGGAGGCCTCTGGGCCAGAGATGCCATGTTTAATTGCTAGTTCTCTGAAAAAAAAAAGGTTAACATTTTCTCCACTACTCCCTTAAATCAACACACGAGGCCCTGATTCTTAATGTGTACCAATTTCCAAGGTATATGCTCCCCCTGGATATTTAACAATTGGCCCAGCCATGCCTGTATAGTGGAATCTAGCCCACCCTCGTGTGGGGCCAATCGCTATTTGGTGGCTCACTAGCTGGAAATCCTCTGGATCTCCTCTGAACCTCAGCCTTCTCATCTGTTAAGTGGGCATGGCTTGAGAACATGAGTTGCCAACGTCCACTAGAGTTCCTAGGTGCAGGGAGATCCCAGGTGCTCACAGCTGGACCCTTGGTGGTACAGAAGGTTCCAGCTTCCTGGTGGTGGGGGATGGAATAGAAGGAGCAAGCAGGCTCTCTCTTCAGGCCTCGGTCTCCCGGGGCCTGAGTTGGACGGTTCTGCTCCTTCTCTCCTCCCTCCACAAGACACTGTGTCCCTGAATCAATTGACAGTGTCCCACCTCTGGCGCTCACTAGCTGGGTGACTCTGGGCAAATCACTTGACCTCTCTGAGCCTTTCTTCCCTGAAGAATTTGGGGAAAGCAACATCTCCCAAATGGCTCTGCTTGTAAGACCTAGGGTCAGAGCCTGTAGGAAAGTGTGAAATCGGGGAGAGGCCCAGAAAGGAAACAGCACAGCATCTTCACACACAGGGTTCTTTATTGGTTCACACCTCTGCTGGAAAGGCTCCTCAGCCCCAGCCCCTGGGCTCCGGGGGCTTCCCTCATCTCTCCTCCCTCCTCCCCTCTCCTCCCGCCCCCTTCATAATCTCCCACTTGCTTCGTAATCCTTGAACACATCAATCAATCATCCGTCTACTGCTTTGCCTGTGCAGCTAACCCTTACTGTTTGTATATAGAGAAAGGGGCTGGGGGACCTTGAATAAGTCTCTTCCCCTTCTCCTTGCCTCAGTTTCCTCCTCCATAAAAAAGGGAGTTGGCCAGAGTTCTTTAAGGTCCCTCCCGGCTCCAAATCTATTTTCCAAAGACTCATCCTACCTCTGACATTCCGTGTTCTACCCCCATCCCCCCAGCTCTGATGAGCTCTGTCTAGAATTCCTCCCAGCTGTAATGATCTATGTTTCTACAGAACTCCATGTCTTTGACCTCCTTTAGTGTTGCTATGTCACTAGAAGTGGAGGTGAGATCTGGCAGGCAGAGGGTGGGGGAGGTGGGATAATTAAGGCTGAGCTGCCCAGGAATCTCTTTTCCCACCACTGTGTAACCAATTCACAATATTATTTCATCAGTTTAATCTATGCTGGGCTAGGGTGCTAAGCTTTGGGGGGGTTGCTTGGGCATCTTGGAGAAGGCCTCATCCTAGGCCCTTCCAGGTTGGTTTTCCATGGAGTTGTCACGAGCATTCACTTTCATCCCAAGATCACCTTGCCTTCCACCCCTTTTCCTACAGAGAGCTCCCTCCACCCACTCAGGGAGGGATTCAGTGGAGAGGAGACCATATACTTAGGCAGGGGAAGCCATTTAAGTGGAATGAAGCCTGAAAAATCAAGGTCTGGTGGAGAGGACTTTCGGAAGTGGAGAGAAAGAGTCCTGGAGAGACGGGGCATTTGGCCTGTCTAGTGCAGTTAACCTACAGAGACCCCCCACAAAGTAAAAAACCCAGTATGATATAGATAAGCCATAGAGAAAACCCACAGTGTACGCTTAACTGATTGCTGTAACAGACAGTGCACAATTAACCTAGAGAGACAGCCTATGCGAGGTAATCAACCAACCAAGTTGCCAAGTTAGTTGTTAATCTGCAGAGGTAACTGATACTGTTATTAACCTCTAGAGATAACCAAGAAAACTGACTGGGGAGAATTGGCAGAAGGGAATTGACAGAGAACTGACCAAGGGGAATTAGCAGAGGGAAACTTCTTGCTAAGTTAACCTACAGAAGTAACTGACATTGTCATTAACCTCTAGAAATAACCAAGAAAACTGACTGAGAGGAATTGGCAGAGGAGAATTGACAGAAGAGAATTGTCTAGGGGGAATTAACAGAGGGAAACTGACCTTGCTAAGTTAACCTATAGAAGTAACTGACACTGTTATTAACCTCTAGAGATAACCAAGAAAACTGACTAGGGAATTGGCAGAGGAGAATCACAGAAGAGAATTGTCCAAGGGGAACTGACAGATAATTGACAAGGGAAATTGGCAGAGGGCAACTGACAGAGAGGAACTGACCAAGGAAATTGGCAGAGGAGAATTGACAGAGGGAAATTGACCAGTGGAAATTGGCAAAGGGCAATTGATTGAGGAGAACTGACCTTGCCAAGTAAACTACAGAGCCCACCTCCCCTAAACTGAGCGTAATTAACTCTAGAGTTGTCCAACAAAGTGAGATTAATCTACAGAAATAATGGATAGAGTCCAAAGAGGAAATTGATTGAATGTACAGAACTACCCCAAAGGGTGTAGTTATCATGTAGACCCAGCTAAGAAAGTCTCTAGAGATAATGGACAGATTACAGTTTACCTAGAGAACTACCCAGTGGTGTTATTAACCTCTAGCAATAACCAAGAGAGTCTATGGGGAAACTGACAGCATAGTTTACTGAGGGAACACCTACCCCCAGACTACTGTGCTCACAGGGCTACTCAGTGAACCTACTGGGCAGTCACTGTATAATTAACCAACCAAAAGAGGTAATTGAGAGTATAATTAACTGACAGACTGCCCCCCTCCCACCATGTAGGTGACTTATAGAGGTGAATAATAGAGCATAGTGAATAGGGGGTGGCATGAGTCATCCATTCCTCACCACTCTCTTCCCTTGCTTTGACTGACCCTCTTGCCCCCCAACCCTTTATGTTCCAATGGCTAGATGGGTGTGTACTCCTCGTCATACTTCTGCATTCCTTCGTCTGGGAGCAACACCTCCACAGTGAAGCTGATCTTCTTGGTGTGAACAAAGCTGTAGGTGTTGTCAAACCTCAGGACATCTATGGGGACAGAGACAGGGAGACAGGTGGGCAGGCAAAGGCAGTTACATTCTCCTGAGCTTAGAGAGTTGGGTTGTTCTCGTGACTAAGTCTATTGGTCTCCAACTTCCTCCTACCTACATTCTCTTCTCCTTGGGAACTGCCCTCCCTTTTCCTGATCCTGTCACCCAACACTGATTCCCACCTGGCTCCTGCCCCAGCCCGGCTTAAGCTGCCCCCAATGGGGAAAGGCCACAGAGTCTGAGCCCATGTCATTGTCTTGGCACTTGGCAGCCTATGCAGTACTGTGAATACCCACAAAGGAAGTGTAGTAGAAAGGGCATTTAGTAGGTGCCCTGCCTCTCACTTACTAGCTTTGTGACTGTGGGTAAGTCACTCCCTTCTTTGAGCCTCAGTTTCCTTCTCTGTAAAATGGAGACAAGATTCCCTTCCCTGACTTTTTCAAAGAGTTATCGGGATGGTGGAATGAAATAATGACTGTGTAAACTTTAGAACACTAAAAACATGTGCTAATATTGTTAACCCCAAGGCAAAGAGCAGGGTCAGAAGACCATGGCATTTAGAACAGGAGGAGACATTACGGGTCACCTGGCTCAGCTCCTTTCACGATGTAGGGGAGGAAACTGAGTCCCAGAGAAGTTTAATGGCCTCTCAAAGTCACACAGGGAGTAAATAACAGAGCCTGGATTTGAACCCAATTTCTCTGATTCCAAATCACTATACCAAACTGCCCTGTTGAATGCAGGGATTCTGTCTCCTTAGAGTATGGTGAAGGATAGGCCTGCTGCTGCCATGTATGGAAAGATGGATAGATAGAGGTGGGTTTGGGGAAAGGGTGTGTGTATGTGTATGGGGCAGAGGAGAGGGGAGGAGAGGTCCTGAGAGGGTGGAGGAAGGAGGTAGAAAACCACACTTACACACGCCAGGCTCAGTGCAGGTGAGGCTCCCATCCTCAGGGACCATGTGTGCATTGTACCTCTGGCTGGCAAGCACCTCCATCATCTCCCCAGCTCTCTGTCGCTCCCCCATCTTGGTCTTCAGGAACACCCCAAAGCCTACATCTGCCCCATCTGACATGAACTGCCACCTGTAATGGAGCCAAGAGCCTCATCACGCACCCACGTCTGTGGAAGGGTGCCAGGAGCCTTGGGCTGGGGGGAGGCAGGTCCCTTACCTGAGAACGCAGCCAGGGAAGAGGATCTCATACTCCACCTGGTGGGAGGAGCCCCTGCTAATCTGCACTGAGTGCTCATACTGGGTCTTTACCTGGTCCCGCACATACATGGATTTGGGGATCTCACCTCCGTAGTTGATCTGGAAGCAGAATCTAGGGTGAACGAGGACATTGGTGCTACCCTCCTCCATTTCCCTCTCCCCTTCTCTGTTCCTTCCTGCCCCAGCCTGGCCCAGGGCACTATACCTTGGTTACACACTTGGGGTTCCCATCAGGGTCTGTCAGTGTTCCCCCAAATTGTACAGGCAGCTCCTCAGGGCTGATGAGTTTCAGCAAACCTTCCTTCCAGTTGGCTGGGGGAGGGGGAGAAGGAGAGGAACAGTGGGTTATCAAGTGTGAGTGAGAAGCTGTTCACACTTTGTGGGCTGTGCTCACTTAGCTCTGTAGTGAACTACTCTGTCGGGCTAGGGAGCTTTCTATACTCTGCTATATATCTCCGCCTTTTACTCCTCCCAGTCAGTTCCTACCAGGGAGGGATCCGGCCATGTCTACAGAAGCAGCCATCACAACACGACACAACTATATGGCATTTTCCACTTAGCAACCTGTGACGTACGGAGGAAAAAACTGAGGTTCAGATTTTGTGGCATGTTCACAAGGAAATGTTGCAGTCAAGAGTAGCCAAGTTCTTTCCCTTTATTATTATTATTTTTTTAAAAATCACGCTTGAATTACTCATCACTTACCAGCTGTGTGACCTGATGTGTATTACTTAACCTTTTTGGAATGAGAAGGTTGGATTAGACTTGCAGGGGTGGGGAACCTGCTGCCTTGAGGCCACATGTGACCCTCTAAGTCCTCAAGTGCGGCCCTTTGGATCTAAGCCCACATGTGGCCCTCTAGGTCCTCAAGTGCAGCCCTTTGGATCTAAACCCACATGTGGCCCTCTAGGTCCTCAAGTGCAGCCCTTTGACTGAATCTAGGGCCACATGTGGCCTCAAGGCCGCAGGTTCCCCACTCCAGATTAGAGAATCTCTAAGGTCCAGATCCTGGGATCCTCTGAATATTTTCTCCTCCTCCCCTTCATCCTCAGCCCAGTTTGTTTTTGGAAACAGTAGGAGGCTGTTGGAGCCCAGATGCATTGTGTAGCTGCCTAGCAACCAAATGAAACCAGGTCAGACCACTGGAGGAGAAGAGATGGGGACTTAACTACAATAGGGGAAAGCCAGAGGTGAGGAATGAAGAGCTAACGATCTCTCTAGGTTCACTACACTTTGTCCATTAGTTCTATGGGATCAACTTTATCCTGTTGGATATTATTAACTACATTCTATAAATTGGCTTTGTGACTGCTCTGGCTGCTAAAGTGAAATTTAAAAGAGTCATTTTCATAAGAACAGAATGGGAAAGGAATGGCTAGATGTTCATTTGAAAAAGATCTGGGGGCTTCAGAGGACCACAAGCTCCACATGAATTAATAATGCAATATGGCAGCCACAAAAGCTAATGGCATCTTAGACTTCATGAAGAGAGGTTCAGATTCCAGGAAAGACTAGGAAAGGGATGGCCCTTCTGGACTCTGGGCTGGGCATAGCCCATCTGGAGTGCTGGGTTCAGTTCTGGGTGCCAAGATTAGGAGAGTCATTGACAAACTGGATAGGGTCAGAGGAGGGCAGCCAGAGTAAGGAAGGGCCTTGAGTCCATGGCATATGAGGATGTGGTGAAGGAACTGGGGATGCTTAGCCTGTGTAAGACACGATGTGAGAACCATCTTTAGGTCTATGAAGGGTTGTCATGTGGAGGAGGCATGAGCTTTATTCTGCTTGGCCCCAGAAGACAGAACAAGGAGCCATGGGTGGAAGTTACTCTGGGAGAAATTTAGGCCTGTTGTCGGGACAAACTTCCTAACACTTAAGAGTTACCCAGAATTGGACCGGGCTTCCTTGGGTGATATTTCCCTCATGGTGTATGTGTGTGTGTGTGTGTGTGTGTGTTCAAACAAAAGCTAGAACACCATTGAAAGGGATTCTTCTCTATGCATGGTTTGGACTCAAACGCCTCTGGGGCCCCTTTCCACTCTGAGACTGTGGGATGTTGGGACAGGGGTGTCTTTGGGTTCAGGATGCCTCACTGAGTTTTGCTGCAGGGTCACTCACCTCAGCAAGCTTGGTGGTGTCGGGTTACTACACTTTGTAGGGTATCTCTGCAGGTTCACGTGCCCTATCTGAGGTGTTCTATCTGAAGCTGCTGCTTGAGGCTAATTCTTAGTTGGTCCATTGTAGGTTAACTATAACCTTGTTTTTTGGAGGGAATTCAGCTTCTCTAACTTGACTTGTGGGCTAAAAGAACCTGAGATGGGGGAGATTTGCTATGAGATGTGCCTGCCCCTCATGGCGCCCAAAGCTTTGGGGGGAAGTAATTTCTTAGTCCAGTTCTTGGACAGGCCCATCGTGGAGGAGAAGGGAGAGGAGAATGAAGAGGAGGGGTAGGAGGAAAATGAGGAAGAGAAGGAGGAGAATGAAGAAAGGAAGGAAGAGAATGAAGAAAAGGAGGAGGAAGAAAAGGGAAAAGAAGTAGGAAGAGAAGGCGAAGGAGGAGGAGATTGAAGAGGAAAAGGAGGAGGAGGAAGAGGAAGAGGATTCAGACTGGTGGAAGGTAGAGCTACTCACTTCCCAGTACAACAATCTTCCTGCGAGTGTCTTCACTCAGGAAGGGTTTCATGAGATTGTAGCCCACAGGGAATAGTTTGGTGGCTAGAAAGAGAAATGTGGAAAGACTGGATGACAAATTCTGCAGCTACAGCCCTGAAGAAAGCATAATGGCAAGCCTGGACAGCTCCAGTCAAGCAAAAGTAAATAAAAACCAATTGTCTCTGGCCCCTGGGCTGGGTCCTGGAGGAGAGATAAAATTTGGAAAAGAGACCATCGCTGCCCTCTTGGAGCTTAAGAGTTTAACAGAGGAACAGTGGTCGTTATTGAAGCCAGTCTTGGACTAGGTGTCGTGGGGATTGAAGAGGAGCTGACAGTCTAGTTGTGTGAGATGGAACTAACATATGGAAAACAACAGGAGAAAGAAACAGGATAGTGCTAAAGAGAGTGATATTGACCCTTAGGCAGACTGACATGTTGTAGCAAGCACTGGATTTGGAGGCAGGAAAAGTTCACATCCTGCCTCCGACACCTGCTAGTTTTGTGACCTTGGGCAAGTCATTTAACCACTTCATCTTTCAAATGTTGATAGCAACAGCACCTAGTCATGTCTCTGGGTTTTTGTGAGGATAAAATGAGATAATATTTGTAAAGCACTTTGCAAACTTTAAAGTGCCATATAAATGCTACTTTGACTCTGATGATGATGATGATGACGTCATATCAGCCACCTTCAGGTACTGGACTTCTCCGTCCCCACTGTTCCAGTCCTGATCTCCTCCACTTGTCTGGACCTTTGTCCAGGCCATGCTACAGGAGACTTCTCCCACATTTCCATCTGTTGATACACACCCTTTCTTTCAAGACCTAGTTCAAGCGATGCCCCCCCGATGAAGTCCTCCCCAAGACACCTGGGTGAGTTTTCCCTTCCCTGATATCTCACAGCAACAAGGCCTTTTCTGACCCCCCTTCCCAGCCCCTGGCACCTCCCCCACCGAAATTACCTTGCTTATTTTTTATATCTGCTTTTATTTGTTCATGTTGTTTCCCTTGGTAAACTGTAAATGTCACGAGGGCAGGAACTGGTTCATTTTTGTCAAAGTTACCCTGGTGCCTCACACGGTGCCTGGCACAAAGTAGGAGGTCAATTGTAGTGAATTACAGAATCACAGAATTTGAGAGACAGAAAGGTCCATTTTTTGGATCCAATCCATCAAAGAAAGGAATCCCCACTCTACCATGCCCAGTGCCCAGTGCCCAGTGGTCCTCCATCCTCTGTGGAGGGGCAGACCATTCTACTTTGTCACAGTTCTCGTTGTCTGGAACTTTTCGCTGACCTGGAGCCTAATTCTGCCTCTCTCTATCTCCTGTTCTTTGCTCCTGGTTCTGTCCTCTTGGATCAGATAGAAAATTGAATCAAGGTTTGATTTTCAAGATTTTTCAGAGGAGGAAACTGTGGTAAAATTGATTTGCCCAGGGTCATTAGGCTAGCAAGTGATGGAATCTAGACTCGAACCCAGATCTTGTAGTTCTGCATCTGCCTTACAAAGCAACATTTCCATGACAGCCTAAGTTTAAGTGTGTGTGTGGCCAGCCATGGAGAGAGTTGGTAACTAACTTGCCTGTGGTCTGCAAAGTGTTTATTAAGCATCTGTTATGTGTCATGGCTTGGGCTTGGTGCTGGGGCCAGAAAGACAGAGCAGAGATGATTGTTGCCAGCGTCTCTGGGGGCAGCAATGTTGTTCCTTGGCAGAGATGGTATGGGCACTGCTGGTGGCACCACAGCCCTCTGTCACGGGCACATGGGGTGGATGTTTTGAGGGCGGGGTGGGATCACACTTACCCTTTATAATGAGCATAAACTTGAGCCTCTCAGGGTAGTTCTCTTCCAGAAGACTGAAGAACTGTGGAGTCACAGGAGGTGCCAGTTAGACCCCATGGAGCCCTCCCCCTGGCTCTTGGTCACACCTGGTCCCCTTCACTCCATCCCTTCCAGCTCAGAAGCTCCAGGAAGCCAGGATCAGGGCATCTTGGAAGGCAAGCCCTTCCACCTCCTGGGGGCTTCCCCTTCCCCATAACCAGCCCTCTCTGGGTGCGGCCCAGGGAGACCCCTCTTTCAAAACCCTCTCTATCGCAGATTGCCTGGATGAAATCCCTCAGCCTTGTGAGACTCTGGTAAAAGGCAAAGTGCTTGATTTAAAGTCAGAGGACCTGGACTCCAGTTTTGTTCCTGCTAATAATAATTGCTAACATTTATATAGCACCTACTTTGTGCCAGGCACTGTGCTAAGTGCTTTCCAAATATTATCTAATTTAATCCTCACAACAGCCTTGGGAGGTAGGTGCTATTATTATTCCCATTTAACAGATGCAGAAACTGAGGCAGGCAGATAGAGGCTAAATCACTTGTCCAGGGTCACACAGCTAGTAAGTATTTGAGGCAAGATTTGAACTCAGGTCTTTCTGACTCCAGGTCCAAGGCTTTGTGCACTGTGGCTGCCTTACACAGCAAAATTTCCACGACAGCTTATGTTTAAGTATATGTGTGTGTGTGTGTGTGTGTGTGTGTGTGTGTGTGTGTGTGTGTGTGTGTGTTGGTGGGGCAGGAAGGGGGGAGTGCAGTGATAATTAGAGGTTAAGTGACTGGACTTTAGCCCAGGTCTTCCTGCCTCCAAGGCCATTTTCCATGTATGATGACTTTTTCTTTCAGTCTCATTTTAGGGTTAAGAATAAGGACTGGTCTTGTGACTTCCCTGGAAGGTCAGCACCATGATGAAGTGGACAAGGCACTGGACTGGAGTCAAGCGTCCCTTGGTTCAAATCTCACCTCAGACATCTGTAATTGTGCGACTGTGGTCAACTCACTTAACCTCAGTGTGTCTCAGTTTCTCCATGTTTCCTTCCAAACTGAAATCTGTGATCTGGGTCTCACTTCCTCAGTCACTGATACTCTTGGGGAATTGTTTAACACACTGAAAAGTGGAGTGATTTGTTCAGGGCCTCACAGCCAGGCGGGTCTGAGGTAGGACTTGAACCCAGGTCTTTCTGGCTCTGAAGCCATCTCTCTATCCATTCTCTTAATCTCATTTCATAGCTGAGAACACTGAAGCGCAGGGAGATGAAGCAGCTTCTCCAAAGTCAAAGAGTAGAAGGTGTCAGAGGCAGGATTTGAACCCAGGTTCTCACTCCAGGCCTAGCCCTCCTACCTGACCAAACTCTTTCTTCATTAACAAAAGGGATATTTTGGACTCTACTCTCTAAAGGAAGGAGCTCCCAGGGAGTACCTAATTGGTGGGCCCCTCCCTCCCCCCTCCTCCTCCCCCAGCCCCCCAGCAGCCAGACCCACCTCCTGGTAAGTCTCCACTAAGGGTTTCCAGAAGTGCTTCAGGCCCAGCCCTTCACAGTCAAAGATCATCACGATGGTCTCAATCTTCTTCCCAAGCTGTGGGGAAAGGGGAAAGGGGCGGGGGCTGATGAGCTCCTGGGAGGGGCTATATCAGGTGGGGTATGGGGGGGGGGAAATCAGAGGGAAGAACCCTCCAGGCAGAGGAGAGGGGGTCAACTGGTGGGAGGGAAATTAGAACAGGGGATGGCAGAGCTGGTGGGAGGGGCCTTAAAACAGGGGTTGGCAGAGCTGGGAAGAATTCTAAAGGTCACTTAGTACAATTCCCTTCATTTTATGAAGAAATAGGCTGAGATATATATATATATGTGTGTGTGTGTGTGTGTGTGTATACACACACACACACACACACACACACATACATACATACATATATACAGAGAGAGAGAGATGGGCAGTGTTCGCCTCCGGTTACATAGAGTCACAGCAGGACTGAGCCCATGGCCCCCTTTCTCGCCCCTCACCCACTGTTAGTGCCCGGCCTCTCCCCTGACCCCTGGCCCTCACATTCCCTCCCTTTTCCTGGATGGTATTGACCTCCCCAGCTGTTCTGCTGAAGCAGCTGCCCCTCCCAGGCCCCGCTCCCCACCTCCATCCTCACCCTCTCAGTCTGCAGGTCACACTCGCGTAAGATGCGCTCACAGTCCCGCATCTTGGCCTTGAGAAAGTCTTGCTTGGTCACGGAGAAGAGGAGCCCCTTGGGGTCCAGGGGGCCAATGATGTCGTACCAGATGGGGCAGCCATCCCGGTCATATCCGCAGAGGCCCCCAGGCAGGTACTGCTGAATCACCTGAGCAGGGACAGACACCAGGCAGGGCAGAGCTCCAAGTCAGACGTGCTGATATTCAGCAAGGGGCACCTGGGTTCTAACCCTGGCCTTGCTGTGTGACCCCAACCAAATTGCTTCCCCTCTCTGGGCTTAGGTTTTCCCTTCTGTAAAATGATAGGTCGGGAACCGATCTCTGAGGTCCCTTCTGACTCTAAATTTATGAGCCTTCTCTGGGTCTCAGTTTCCTTCTCTGTAAAATGAGGGGGTTGGACTCAATGACGTCTAAAGGCCCTTCCAGCTCCCATGCAGCAGACTGGCATAGATTAGGTACCTTGGGGGGCCCTGGTGGCCTGTGTTCTCCTTCATGTGGTTATTCTCCCAAGGACAGAGATCACACAAGTCAGCCACGTATACAGTAGGTGCTCCATAATAGCACCTCACATTTCTCTAGCCTTCTACAGGGCCCAAAGGGATTTCCTCAACCGTGTAAACTAGTACCAGCATCCCCATCCCCATTCCACAGTTGAGGACAGAGGCCCAGAGAGATGGTGAGTCTTGCTTATGATAAGTGTTAGGATTCGAACCCAGGTCTTCTGCCTTTGAGTCCAGGATGCTTTTAACTACATTCTACTTCTATATATGCATATATATGTACTATTTTATTTTCTTCCCAATTACATGTTAAAGCAATTTTTTAACATTTTAAAAAAAGTTTTGAGCTCAGGGCAACTAAGTGGTACAGTGGATAGAGCACCAGCCCTGGAGTAAGGAGGACCTGAGTTCAAACCCAGCCTTAGACATACTTACTAGTTGTGTGACCCTGGGCAAGTCACTAAACCCCAACTGCTTCACAATTTAAAAAAAAAAGTTTTGAGTTCCAAATTCTATCCCTCTCTCCTTTCCTCCTTCCCTTCCCCTCTCCCTGAGACAGCAAGCAATCCAACATAGTTTATACATGTGCAATCACGTAAGACATACCATTACTCTGTGGTTGCCTATTAGATATTTGTTGAGCGAATGAGTGAATGCATGAATAAATTTTGCCTGCTTCGGAAAAAGAACTATGGAGTCATACTATTTGCTCTCTTTTTCTTTTGGTTTTGTTTCTTTCTCGTGGTCACTCCCATTGGTTCTAATCCTTCTTTACAACATGACTAATGTGAAAATATGTTGAATATGAACGTATATGTAGAGCCTATATCAGATTGCATGCCATCTTAGGATGTAGGGAAGGGAGGGAGGGGAAGAAAATTTGGAACTCAATTTATGAAAGTGAATGTTGAAAACCAAAAATAAATTAGCAAACAAATAAATAAATAAATAGAGTTCCTTCCAGAATCTGAAAAAAAAATTGCCTGCTTCTGTGGTCCTGCCCCCTGCTTCCACAAGCACCTTGGGATTCAGGGGATGCTTGGGCGGTATTGCTTAAGCCTCACCTCTGGGGGTTGCCAGTCGAGAATGTGGTCAATGTCCATGTTCTTCCGAAACTCCACATGCTGCACAGGAGACAACAGGCAGTGCCTGTGAGGCCGGGCCAGGCTGAGAGGAGCTCGGGAGGGGAAGCGGGGATCCCTGTTGATTAGTCTAAGAGGCCAGGAACTGGAGGGGCCACGGCCAGGCGTGGGCAGCTCCCTCTGGAGCTGGTCACGGGCCAGTTGGGGGAGAGGGGAGACTCACCTTGCGGACCATGGCTTCTGACTTCTGCAGGTCGAAGTTTCGAGCTGAAGGAGGGATACGTAAGGACAAGAATGATTACAAAGAGGAGAAGAAAACGGGTCACAGAGACAGTGTGGTGTAGGGGTAGGGAGCCGGCCTCAGGCCCAAGCAGACCTCTGTTCCATACAAGCTGTGTGACCCTGGACAAGTCACAACCTCTCAGGGCTCTCAGACAAGGCTTCGAGAACAAAAGGTGCAGAGAAGGTCCGTTGATAGAGGGAATGTCTTCACCAGGAAGATACTGGAATGATACTAGTGAAATCCCAGGTCCCCCATTCCTGTCGCCCTGTCCCAAGCAGTAACGTCATGGAGCGCCTTGCAATTGACAAAGCGCTTTGGCCATTATAGCTGACATTTCTAGGCCATTTTAAGGGTGAGAAATCCCCTTCCTCATAGCTCTGAAATTGGGATGCAAGAATCTGATCCCTCTTTTACAGATGGGGAAAACTGAGTCTCAGAGAAGTACAGTGACTTACCCAGGGTCATATGGCTAGTAAGCTAGGATTCAAACCCAGGGCTCTTGGGATTTCTGCTCCCCTAAATTGCCCCTCGACATACTTTCTGCACATGTTCCTGTTTGAGCCTCACCAGCCGCTTTGTGAGTAAGCTTGGTGTAAAATATTCTGTGTGTTTTTACAGGTGTTGAAATCGAGGCTCATAGGACTTAGAAGGGGAAGGTGGCCATAGCCCCCTAGACACAAAGCTGGAAGGCTCTTGGACGCCAGCCAGTCCAGTCCCCTCATCGTAGAGGTGAAGAAACGTGAGGCTAGGGATGGGGTGTGACTCGCCCAAGGTGACCTAGGTGCTAGGGGTGGGGAACCTGGGGCCTCAAAATGTCTGGGGTGATTAGGGATCATTACTATTTACAATAAATATGGCCCCTCTGCCCCGGCCCCTTTCATCCTCATCCTCATCCCCATGATTATTGTCATTGTCATGACCGTCATTGGTAAGATGGGTCAGGGACATGGCGGTATGGACTTCATTGCTGCCCAAATGCTCGGGCTCCATGTTGCCAACGTTATACTACAGCACCCCCTGGTGGGCGTACTCCCTTAACTTCCCTCCTCACCTCGGAGCCAGCGCAGGAAAAAATAATCATCAGGGTTGGGTACATTGGGGAGTACGTCCTGGATGTTTTCTCGCAACTGTGGAGAGAGATAGGCGGGTCAGGCTGTTTCCCCCCCAAGCCGGGCCCTGCTTGGGTCTGGTCACATCCAGTCCTGGGGCCCGATGGTCTCTTAACTGTCAGCTCCAACGGCATTTTCTCCATCCTCATCCTTCCTGACCTCTCTACAGCTGTTGACACTATCTGTCGATCACTCTCCTCTCCTCCTGGAGACTTACCTTCTCTTTCTTCTCTGGATGACTGAAAGCCATGCACGTGTCTCCTACAAAAACTGTCATACCTGCACACATCAACAACTCGGAAACGTAATTTTCTAACCAGTTAAAGCATCTCCCACACGAGGAATTCCAGTGGGTGTCAAACCCACTGAATTTGTTAGAAATATTAAAAAGCAACACTTTCCAATTAAGTAAATTTTTTTTAGGGCTAGGTTTCCCTATCTGGCCCAAGCTGGAATACATGGGCTATTCATATTCAACTACACTGCCATGGCTAAAAATATTGTTGCTGATGATAATGTTTTGGGGAGAACAAAAAGGTTTTTTGTACCATTAGTAAATAAAACATTTCTAAAATATAATTTCATCTTTATCTCAATCTTTTTAATTTCTATTTTTTGTAAGTTATGATGTTACTAACTATTACTATAGGAGTACATCTGTACAATTTATGAAGAAGTAAATATATATATATATATATATATATATATGTTGGGGCATAAAAAAGTTTTATTTTTTCGCTATCAAAAAAATTTGGAGACCACTGGTCTAGTGAAGGGAGAGTCGGCTTCATTTCTGGAAGGCCTCGATCAAATTCCACTTCCTAGACAAATTATTTAATCTCTCTGAGTTTCAGTTGACTAATCAGGAAAACGGGGTAGTTCCTGACTCACAGGGTTATTTCCAGGCTCAGATGAGATGCTGCAGGTAAGGTCAGATAGGATTTTAAGGGAAATCCCACTGGGGCTCCCTCCTCAGGACTTTCCTCTGGTTTTTCTCATGCATCGACCTCATCCTGCCTGGTGCTGTGATGGGGTACACAGGTAGGGACCAACCCCATCTGATATTTAAATCCAGACCCAAGTTTCTACCGAGTTTTATTGTCCCAAAATACTCGCCAGACTTTATCTCAAGTTTCATTGTCCCTATTTCTGGAGGACAGAAATTTAGAGGTGTCCGGGGTAACACAACCTGGTAAATGTTGCCAAAACTCCACCTGCTTTGTCTCTGCCTTACCTCCTCTACTAGACTGGAAGTGCCCTGAGGACAGGTCTCTGTAGCTTGTGTCTTTGCCTCACTCCCTGGACACTCCCCATCCGTGCCTACTCAGGCCCTGCACATAGCACATAGCTAATATTTGTTGAGTGGATGTCAACAGGAAGACTCAGTACAGCTGCCACCAGGGATGGACCAGGGCCTTGAAGGACAGGGATATCAGAGCCTGCCCTTAGCGCTGCTTCTCAGGTCACTCTCCTAGGCCACCCAGGGTGCCCTCCCCTCCCCAAGTCCTTTTTTCCTTCTGTCTGCCTGCCCTCCCCACACTCAGCTCCCGATGGAGTAGCAGGACCCAACGACTGTTCACTGGGCTTGGGCCAGCAGGGTAAAAAGACATGGGTAACACCACTCACCAGCAGGGACTTATAAAAAAATAATAAATTAGGTAAATAAAACATAAAAATAAATAAACAAATAAATGAATGAACGAATGAATAAATAGATAAATGAATAAAGAGGAGAGAGACCTTTTGTTTCGAGCCAGCGAACACCCAAACAACCCTCCCCAAAATACATACTCCCCAACCCCCCAATCAAGTCAAATAGCCAGATAGGGGATGTTGCTTTCTCTGTTTATACACTCTTCTATATCCCTAGTTCTGTGCTGTTTCCCTGATCAGAACGTGAGCTCTCTGAGGGCAGGTACTGTGCTCCTCCCCCGCCCCAGCTTTTTTTTTTTTTTTAGTACATCTCCAGTGCTTAGCATAGTGCTTGGTATGCAGTAAATGTTTAACAAACGATTTGTAGCTGACTCTTAAAAGCCTGCTTCATTTAGGACCCCGGGCTTAGCTCTGCTGAGAAGATAAACCAAGGCCCACTACCCGAGTTCTAATCCAACCGCAGACTCGCCCAGCTGTTTGACTCTGGGCGAGGCGCTTCATCGCTGGCTGCCTCAGTTTCCTCATCTGTGAAATGGGGAGAATAATGGCGCCCACCTGCCAGGTGGTTGTGAGGATCAAATGATGCGACATATGTAGAGGGCTTTGCCGATGCTTATGATTATCATTATTAATGACTGTTATTGGCTGTTAAGTGGATTACGCTCCAGTAGGCAAACCTTTTTCCCTTGAGCGCAATCCCGTCTCTTCACCACTAGGATGACGACGACGGTGCTCTGCGCTGAGTGCTGGGATAGGAAGGGGGAGGCCCTGGCTATGTCCCTTCCCTTCTCGGGCTTCCATTTCCTCAGGCACAAACCAGGCTGATGGAGCTGGTGGTCTTAGAGGTGCCGACATATTCTAACTGTCTTGGGATGCAGGAATGCTTGAACCCCCTGTCTCTCAGGAAGATTATGGAAGCCAAACGGGACAGCGGCTGCGAGGCCTGTCAGGCGCCACAGACATTTTTATCGTTGTTCTGGGCCTGTGATTTTGGTGGGGTGGGGAACTTCCAGTGTGGAAAATCTCTCCACCGAGGAAGTTAGGATCCTATATCTAGGGTGGGCAGGGCCTCAGAGATCATGGAGTCCAGGGAAGAGAAGGAATGGTTCCAAGGCCTTAGACATATCTGGGGCATCGAGGAGACTCATGATGTCCACGGTTCCACGGGTATCTGCTGGGCAGAGGAAGGATTTGAACCCAGATCTTTCTGGCTCCAAGGCTGGCCCCTCTGTCCCCTGTGCTACACAAACACTAGCTGGTCATAATAACATCCTGTTTTGTTGTTGTTGTTGTTCTTCCATAGCCATCAAAATAGCTTTCATATCCTAGGACCGCCAAGCAGTGGTGTGTGCGTGTGTGCGTGTGTGTGTGTGTGTGGGAGGTGAGGTTCTGGGTGTGTGTATGTATGTGTGTGTGTGTATAGGGGATGAGGTTGTGTGTGTGTGTGTGTAGGAGGTGAGGTTCTGGTGTGTGTATGTATGTGTGTGTGTGTATAGGGGATGAGGTTGTGTGTGTGTGTATGTGTGTGTAGGAGGTGAGGTTCTGGGTATGTGGCGTGTGTGTGTGTGTGTGTGTGTGTTTAGGAGGTGAGGTTCTGGGTGTGTGTATGTATGTGTGTGTGTATAGGGGATGACATTGTGTGTGTGTGTGTAGGGGATGAGGTCTGTGTGTGTGTGTGTGTGTTTAGGAGGTGAGGTTCTGGGTGTGTGTATGTATGTGTGTGTGTATAGGGGATGACATTGTGTGTGTGTGTGTGTTTAGGAGGTGAGGTTCTGGGTGTGTGTATGTATGTGTGTGTGTGTATAGGGGATGAGGTTGTGTGTGTGTGTGTGTAGGAGGTGAGGTTCTGGGTGTGTGTATGTATGTGTGTATGTGTATAGGGGATGAGGTTGTGTGTGTGTGTATGTGTGTGTAGGAGGTGAGGTTCTGGGTATGTGGCGTGTGTGTGTGTGTGTGTGTGTTTAGGAGGTGAGGTTCTGGGTGTGTGTATGTATGTGTGTGTATAGGGGATGAGGTGTGTGTGTGTGTGTGTAGGAGGTGAGGTTCTGGGTATGTGGCATGTGTGTGTGTGTGTGTGTGTGTGTGTGTTAGGAGGTGAGGTTCTGGGTGTGTGTATGTATGTGTGTGTGTATAGGGGATGACATTGTGTGTGTGTGTGTAGGGATGGGTCTGTGTGTGTGCGTGTGTGTGTTTTAGGAGGTGAGGTTCTGGGTGTGTGTATGTATGTGTGTGTGTGTATAGGGGATGAGGTTGTGTGTGTGTGTGTGTGTGTGTTAGGGGCAGTCAGGGAGGGGCTCTCTTAGGGGAGGGGTGGCAGAGTGCTATACTCCTGAGCCACCGTGGCTAAAGATGGCAGCTCAAGGGTGCCATCGAGGGCATGAGGATGTTGGAGGAGGAAGCCTGGCCTGACACAAGCTTCTGACTGGGGAGGAGCATGGCCCGGGCTGAGTCCCTGATAGGGCAGGAGAGGCTGGCGAGGGGCACACCCCAGGCTGCTCCTGTCAGCACCCTCTCAGTTTCCAGCCTTGGGACAAGGCTCCGTTGGCCCCTCCTTGTTGCGGGTCTGGCTGGAGCCACCAAACCCCCCTTGCAGCCTCTGAATGTGGATGCGGCCCTGGGGAACGAGGGGGGTCCCAGGGTCTGAGCCCTGCCTGATCCCCCTGCCCTCCTCCTTAACAGAAGGACCCTGTGCTGGGGCTGGGGGTGGAAAGAGCCAGGTGGTGGGCCCCTGGGAGCTGTCCAAAGCCCTCTTCTGAATCTGCTTCGCTCTTGAGCTCTGGGTGAGCCCCTCCTCCCTCTGGGCTTCAGTTGCCTCACCTGTCAGATGAGGGAGCTGGACGCGCTTGACCTTTGTGTTCTGGGCCCCTTTGGCAGCCATCTGACGAAGCTCAGAGCCCCCATACAGGAAGCCCTCCCCCACCTCTCCTAGTCCTGGCGCCTTCCCTCCACTGACCATTTCCACGCTGGCCTCTGCGTTGTTTTGCCCATCAGACTGGCAGCTCCTTGAGGGCAGAGACTGGCTTTTTCCTTCCTTTGTACCTCCAGTGCCTAGCAGAGTACTTGGAACACAGTAGGTGCTTAATAAAAGCGTATTGACCAACTATGGATGGACCCTTTATAGAATCATGTAGGGTGCCTCTATTCACAAATGAAAGAGATCCTACATTTCAGTTACAGGTTAGTGACAATAAAGATGTCGTTGTTTTGCCATCGTGAGTCCTTGGGGATCAGCAGATCTTGTGAAGAATCCCTGGGCTGGGTGATTTTGGGGGGGCGCATTCCAGCTCTAAATCATAAGGTGAGGCAGGGGTTATTATCCCCATCTTACAGATGAGAAAACTGAGGTCTTGAAAGAGCAGATGGCCTGTCCAAGGTCACAGAGCTATAGGAACTCAAACCCAGGTCTTCTATCCATAGGCCTGGAGTATCCCCTCTCCCCTCACCCCCAGTATCACCTGGGATGGTCTATCACCCTTCTCAGGGAAGTGAACAGGGCCCCTGAGTAGGGAGAAGGAGCTCTCTCACCTTGGCCAGGGCCTCTGCCTGCTTGGGGCTCAGGTCCCCAACTCGCCCACTCATGATGATCGGCTGTCTGTTCTCCTGTGCCTTCCAGGAGGATGCCGGAGCCTGACTTGGGCCAACCCAGGGCAGCCCAGCTTTTTGCCAGGCACTTCTGGGCCAGCCTCCAAGCCCGGCCTCTTCCTTGGCTCAGTGCCCCTGCTGCATCTTACATAACCTAGATTAAGTTTGGATACTCCTCCCCTCCCCCCCAACTCCCTACCACCCCCCTGCCTGGGCCCTCAAACAAATGTGAGTCAGGGAGCCCAGGTTCAAGGCCACGGCCCAGCTGGAGGGGCCAGGAGGGCAGAGGATGTCCATCTTCCGAGTGGAACATTGCATTGGGAACAGGGAATCCACATTACTCTGGGCTGGCTGAGGTTTGCCTACTGAGCCCAAGAGGCATCGGCTAGCCTGGGGTCCTGGGCCAGGCCTGGCTCAGGGCCCTCGACTGGAATGAAACAAGACACTGTGCCCTTTAACAAAAGGAGAATTACTGAGCAAGAGTCTGGAAAGGACACATGCAAGGGAGGAGGCTTAAAGAGCTGGGCCAGGGGTCAGACACCTCAGTGGCTGGTGCTCCTGCCTCCCACACCTGCTCATCAGGAGGCCTGCCTGGGTCACTAGGCCTGCTCTGCCACGGACTCGCTCAGTGTGACCTTGGACAAGTCCGTCCTAGTCCTTGGGCCTCCAGCTCTCAGCACAGTGCCTGGCACACAGCAAACAGTGAATGCTTGATGGCTGATTGAGTCACGTTGGGTTATGTTGTATCTCATTGCATCATATCGTGCACCATATTCTATTGATAGCATCCTCTCCTCTCCTCTCCTCTCCTCTCCTCTCCTCTCCTCTCCTCTCCTCTCCTCTCCTCTCCTCTCCTCTCCTCTCCTCTCCTCTCCTCTGCTCTCCTCTCTCCTCCCTTCCCCTTCCCTCCTCTTCTTTCCTGTCTTCTCCCACTGTATTCTGTACCCCAACCTGCCCCCAGCCCACAAACAGCCTTTGTTCTAGCACCATGACTGGGTGCCTGGGTCACTGTCTGCTCCCCTCCATGCCCCTTGGCACCCCTCCCCCAATTCACATTCCAGTCTTCCTCCTTCCCACCCACTTCCCTGTGAAGCCTGAGCTTGGCCAATATATTGAGTTCCTTCCTTCCCCCTCCAACCCTCCTCTAATCCCCCAACTGTTTTCTCACCAGTCTCTTTTCCTCTCCCTAATCCCTTTAATTGGAGGCCCCAAGTTACCTGGGGAGAAGCCAAGAAGACAGGGGTGTTTGTTGCGTGGGGGCAGGGTGAGAAAGGTGGAGTAGCAGGGGTCACTGGGGCCTCCCAGGGCTAGGAGAAGGTGGGGGGACTTCTCTGAGTGGGGTAGAAGCAAAGTACTTTGGGTTGGGGCTAAGAGATTGGGGTGAAGGGGAGCAAGGCAAGACCGTATTTGGAATCAAAAGACTCGGGTTTGAATCCTAGCTTTGCCACATACTAACTGCGTGACCTTGGGCAAACGACACCTGGGTTTCTTCCTAAGTAAAATGAAGTGGGGACAGAGGGAACAGTGGGTCTAAATGATTCCAGAATCAAAGAATCTCAGACTTAGAAGACACCTGGGAGTCCACCCAGTCCAACTCACATCTGGTCAAGAATCTTCTCTACCACATCTTTGATAAGAGATCATCCAGTTGCCACGTGTGAAGCATGGCTTTAGGCTACAAAGACAAATGCAAAGCCGCTCAGCCCTCCAGAAGCTTAATTCTACTGGGAGGCAGTGGAGATACAGAAACGAGTGTAATTAATCAACTAATAAGTGCTTATGAAATGCTTGCTATGCGCCCCTCGCTTCTTGAGTGACCCCCAACCCCACCCAAGTCCATGTTTTTTTTAAGACCAAAAGACCACTCAAGGATAGAGAGGCAAGACTTCTTCCATCTCTCACATTCAGTGAGACGGGTTCCACACACAGGAGGGCTGCTCCCTTTGGCTGGGAGGCTGGAGACCATGTCATACAAGGATAGAAAGAACTGGGGATATTTAGTGTGAAGAAGAGAAGGCCCAGGAGGTTCTGTCTTCAACAGCCAGACTCTCCTTGTCCCCAGAGGACAGACCCAGGAGCCATGGGTGAAAGTTTGGGGTCAGGAAAAGCTTTCTAACAAGCAGAGCTTCAGCAAAGTGGAAGGGACTGCCTCAGGAGTCGCTGGAGGGAGGTCTGCAAGGAAAGGCTAGATGGCTCCTTTGGGCGGTGTGCTAGAGAGGGCACTTCTGTCCTGATCTCAGACACTGATTGCTGAACACCAGCTGGTATCATGAGGCTCATAGATTTAGGTCGGGAGGGATTTTAGAAGATCATTCAGTGCAACTGCCTTGTTTCACAAATGAGAAAACTGAGGTTTCCGAGAGGTTATGTGATTTGACCACAGGAAGAAAACGGCAAAGTCAAGATTAAAGCTAGACATTCTTTTTTTTTTTTTTTTAACAGCAAGCAGGGTTAAGTAACTTGTCCAGGGTCATACAGCTGAGGCTGACTTGAACTTAGGTCCTCCTAACTCCAGGGCGGGTGCTCTATCCACTGCCCCACCCAGCTGCCCCTAACCCTAGACACCCTAATTCCAGCATTCTTTCCACTCCTACACGCCCCTTGTACTTTATACAAGGCATCATGGAAGACACACACACAGGTGTCCAGAAGCTGAGTCTGATAAAAAAGGTAAGATAAGGACGCAAACAGGTCAAGGCAGAAGGGGATAAAAGCTCACAAGTTACTTCTTAAAAAAGGAGAATTCTGAGGCTAGAGAGCTTACTTTTGGCTGGGCTGGACAGGGAAGGCTTCCTGGAGGAAATGATTTTTTTAAAAGGCAATTGGGGTTAAGTGACTTGCCCAGGGTCACACAGCTAGTAAGTGTCAAGTGTTTGGTCTGAGGCCAGATTTGAACTCAGGTCCTCCTGACTTCAGGGCCAGTGCTCTATCCACTGGGCCACCTAGCTGCCCCCTGAGGAAATTATTTTTTATCCGAGCCTTGCAGGGTGGGCATAATTTCAGTAGGAGGAGATATAGGGGTCATGAGGGGGGTCAGTGGGGAGGGCATCATGTGGGGGGATCAGTGGGAACAAAGATGTGGAGGCAGGAAAGTACAAGGTATGTCTGGGGGATGGTGAAGAGACTGGACTGGCCAGACGGAAGGCTTCTTAATGGGAAGCTGAAGGTAATAAAGCTAGAAGGGTAGGTAAGGACCAGAGGGTGGACAGCATTCCCTGGGACAAGCTTCAAAATTAGGAATCCAAGGCTTTAGCATAAGTAGGATTATGACAGTACATGGAACATCAGAGCTGGGAGGGGCCTTAGAACAGGGGATGTCAAAGCTGGGAGAAGGCTTAGAACCTAGAACTTAGAATCATCGTGCTGGAAGGAGCCACAGATCCTAATCCAATCCTCATTTTACAGATGAAGAAACAAGGGCCAAAGACCAAGGGAATGACTTGCTCCAGGTCAGGGCAGAGCTGCACCCAGACCCCGTTAGCCCCCTTTAATTTGGCTCTCTCTCCATCCCATTACATTTCTCTTTTCTTTGCACAGCATTAGCACATTGCCTGGCCCGTGGCAAGTGCTCCCTGCCTCCTTTCCTCTTGTGTCCCAGCACAGTGAAAATACTGCAGGTGCCAAGGGGCCTACATCAATTTTTGATAATCAGGTCCTCCTTGAAATTCTATTTTCTCCAATCGAGTTTTATAAAAACACCGAAATCTTAGACATTCATGAGCCCTGGCTCTCACAGTCCATTCCCCATCCGGCTTGAAGTGTTTACTCCCTCTTTGTTGATGCAGCACTTAGGAACTATGGCAACACCGGTGATAGATGAATCCCCAGGGGAAGGGATGGTCTGGCCCATCCTCTGGGACTTTGTTGTGGGGCTGTTACTAAGAGTGCTAGCAAAGACTAGGCCAAAGTCCTTGACAAATCACTCCTCTGTCTTGGCCACCAGCTCTCTCTGACTGGGTCTTGTGCTGGAGGTCAGCATGAGTCAACAGTGAGATAAGGTTTATGTAACCTCAGCCTGCCTTAGGAGATGCCTAGGGGTCTCCAGAGCAAGAGAGGTCCTGGAGGGCTCAGCCAGGCTCTGCCCTCCTTACCAGCAATTAGACAGCCAGAAAAACCTTCTTATTTCTTGGGCTGTCCTGGTGGCAGATCGCTTCTTCCCTTTCCTTGGTATTGTTAGGATTCTATGCCCTTGCCTTTTTCTGGAAATTTCCATGCCATGTGCTTGGGCCTCACTGGCCAGTCCCCAGCATCTTCCTGCCTTTGACACTAGAGATGGAAGGCCCATTGGCATGAACCTCTCTCTCTAAAACCTCTGACAGGCACCAGCGTAATGGAGCTGTCCTGGGGAAGGTGATGGGACCCCAGCCTACTAGGACAAGAAATGAATGAGCATTCAGTAAGTGCTTACTGTGTACAAAGCATAAGTGCTGAGAATCCATGCAGAAAATTAAGCCAGCCCCTGCTTTCAAGGAGCTTGCATTCTCATGGGGGAGACAGAACATGACAGACTTCAGCTGCAAGTCAGAGGAGAGGTCCCAGGGTCCTTAGGGGGTCACGGCCAGAGCAGATGGTCAGACTTCTACTTTAAGGTAATTTCTAATATTCTATCAGTGGCTACAGGAGCCGTTGCCAGGGTATGTCCCTGTGAATGTGGGGTGGGGGTGCTGCCTAGAATAGGGGCGTCAGGCACCTGCATTTCCCAAGATTCCTAGGTTTAGGGTCCTGGATGTCTCCCATTGGCACCAGGGGGGAGATGGTGGTCAGGGCAGCAGGTCAGGTGCACACGCCGCCTATTATCTCTCCACCAGAGTGCCTTACTTTAGTGAGGCTAGATTGCCCACCCTTGTAAGGGGCAGTTAGTTGGCAGTTGGTGGGGAGTGTGGAGAGCTGGTGAAACTGGGTATGCCAAGGTCAAGAGCAGCCTCTCCACAGAGCCTTCATTGGCTCCATTGACATGGCCTGAAGGTAGATCATACCTAAGGTTTTGCTCCTCCCAGCACCAGGTTGTATCCTCCCCCCTCCACCACCACCCCTGCTCCCAGGTGTCTCATATTAGACCTTAAACCTTCTCTTGTGTTTTTGTGTGTTGAATTAAAAAAGCCACAGCAGGGCTTGTTACGTGTTTAACATGTAAGGTGTGTGTTGCTCACATAGATTTTGTTTATGTCTACTTGGATTGTCTAAATGAGGCTCCTGGGGAGGTAGGGATATCTCTGACTCCTACCCTCCTCTCTCGAAGGGACACCTTGATTCTTGCTTGGAGGGGAATGGGAAATTGTGGGGAGAGGCCAGACTAGAAGCTCTTCTCTCTTTTCAGGGAC
Source organism: Phascolarctos cinereus (assembly GCF_003287225.1). Lineage (NCBI taxonomy): Eukaryota > Metazoa > Chordata > Mammalia > Diprotodontia > Phascolarctidae > Phascolarctos > Phascolarctos cinereus. Next base: position 719,053,376 of record NW_027555847.1, read on the forward strand.
GGGGTAGCAGACTATAATTATGTCTATAAGCCCCTTAAATATCATCAGCTTTCAGTTTGTCATTCCCATGGTTGCAAAAGAGAGTCCCAAGCTTATATCTAAAGGCTTGACTCTTCTCTGCCAAATATTAGTTACACAAAATACCATCACAAAAAGTGTAAACACATTTATCCAGAGATCAAACAGAAATCAGAGAAGTTGTACAGTTGAGAAAGTGTGTGTGTGTGTGTGTGTGTGTGTGTGTGTAAGAGACAGATACAGAGAGACAGAGAAACACAGAGACAGAGACAGAAACACAGAGACAGAAAGACAGAGGAAGAAAGATACAGAGACAGAGACAGAGACCCAGAGACAGAAATACAGAGAGAGATACAGAGAAACAGAGAGACAGAGAGATAGAGTCAGAGACAGACAGAAACACAGAGACAGAGAGACAGAGAGATAGAGAGAAAGAGTCAGAGACAGAGAGAGACAGAGGAAGAAAGATACAGAGACAGAGAGAGACACACACAGAGACAGAGAGGAAGAAAGATACAGAGAGAGACAGAGACAGAGAGACAGAGACAGAGAGAAACAGAGAGAGAGAGAGAGAGAGAGAGAGAGAGAGAGAGAGAGAGAGAGAGAGAGAGAGAGAGAGAGACAGAGAGAGAGAGAGAGAGACAGAGAGCAGTTTTACTCAAGGGAAAATTACCTGAAGTGTCTAAGGAGTCAAGTTAGGAATCAGTGACATGTGGAGGTGCTGGCTCTCATTTCTTGGGTTTAGATTACTAATCCCAACAACTAAACTAAACGCTAAAGTCTGTTCTCTCTCTCTGGGGTCTTTCTCTGTAAAAAGCCTGGAGTCATGTGTGTCCTCTCAAAATGAGGAGTAAGAAGTTCTTCTCCCCACCTCTTGCCAACATTTCCCCTGCCCCATGTAATCATTCTCCCTCTCAATGAGAGTCTTATGCAAAGGCACCAAGACTGAGGCCAGCGGTGTCTCAGAATTCTTTGGACCAAGAGGACTGGGAAAGACACACCTGTCAGCAGGGTCCGACGACTGTGGGTCAGAGAGAGGAGGCTAACATGAAAGCAACAAGATTCATTCACATGCTAAGGAAGGTTGCTCTCCAAGAAGGGTAGTTACAGTTCTTAGGTACAGATTATGTCTTTAGAGCTTTTTGGGCTCCCTGAGGGTAGACAGCCAATCAGCGGCATTCTGTGGCATCCAAGCCATTGTATCTGACAGTCAGAAAGTGATTGATTACTTTGGAGGGAGCAGTTCCACTTGAATGGTGATGTTGGAAGCCAGACCGCAGAGTCAAGAAAAGATGAGAGGAAAGGAAGTGGCTGTGTCAGTTGTAGACGGCTTTCTCAAAGAGTTTAACAACACTAAAGGTAGAAGAGATAGGTGATGCTGGCTGGCTGAGATGGATGACCAGATCGAGGAAGGTTTTGTGAGCATGGATAGACATGGGCATATTTTTAGACAGTAGGGAAGTGCCCAGTAGACAGGAAGAGATGGAAGATCATCAAGAAAGAGAGGAATGATAAAAAGGAGAGCGGATGGAATGGGATCACTTGTGCACATAGAGGGGTTTGCCATGGTGAGCAGAAGGCCACCTCATCATGTGAGACAAGAGTGAAAGAGGAGATAGCAGCAGAGGGCATTGAGTGAAATGAGATGAAGAAGAAGAGAGGCGATGGACCTCTTGGCGTGTGACCTCGTTTTTTTCAGTGAAATATGAGGCCAGGGTCTCAGCTGAGAGGGTTAGGAAAGGGAGCTGTGGGAGGTTTTGGGGGGATGAGAAAGTTTGGAAGAGTCACTGTGGTGATTAGGTATGAATTGATAAGAGTGGTGTAACAGGATTTCTTTGCCTCAGTGAGGGCATAGCTGAGGTTACCTGATATAAATGTGTAATGGACCAGTCAATGTGGTTTCATGATTTTCCACCTTCATTCAGCAGCAGTGAATAAGAGTGAAGGTAGTGGACTGTGGGAGTGATTCAAGGGCATGACAAGTAATAGGATGAGGAAGGAAAAGCCTCAAGAAAAGGGGATGGTGTAGAGTTAAACTATTTCACCAAAGGGGACTTAGTCTCGGTGCAGGGGCACCGAAAAACAAAGATAACCCACATGGAGTGGGTCGCCTGGAGATGTGGTGGGGTCCCCTTGCTGGAGGTCTCTGTGCAGAGGCTGCATGACTATTCATCATATGTGGCAAGTAGAAAGCAGTATGGTAGAGAGGAATGAGTACTGGCTCCGCAGTCAGAGGGTCTTGGTTCAAATTCTACCTCTGACATTAATGACTTGTGTGACCCAGGGCAAGTCACTTAACCTCTCTGTGCCTCAGTTTCCTCATTTGTAAATGAGGGGTTAACAATCACACCTGAAGAATGATGACGAATCATACCACCCATCTCTTGGCCCTAGCCAAGGTAGTAGCCTGTAGGTGCAGACTGAGGCACATGTTTCTAGATATGGCCAATGTCTGTATCTGTTTTGCTTGGCTGGACTTATTTATTGCAAGAGAAGGCTTTTTCTTGAGGAGGGATTCAGGGGAAAAGGTTATAGGAGGGAGTGAGGGGGTAGTGACAGAGAGATCAAAGAAGAAAAAGAAAAAGGAGAAGAGAAAGTATCATTAATGAAGCATTATAAAAATACGCAGAAGGGAATTCAGAAAGGAATGCAGATCAACATGGTTGTTTTGTTACTATTGTTTAAATTCAAGACACACTTTAAAAAGTCCCAAACCTTTCTTTCTGTTCTTTGTATAAGGAAATGTTCATATTTGTTAATGCTACAAAGTTTATAACAAAAAAAGAATTAAAAAAATAAGGTGGTTGTCTCCAGAGAAAGAACTGATGGAGGCAGAATGCAGATTGGAGCACACTTTTTAAACCTTATTTTTTCTTGTTTGTTTTGGCTAATGTGGAAATGTCTTTTACATGCTTGCACATGTATAACCTATATCAAATTGCTTCCCATCTCAGGGGAAGAGGAGGGAGAGAATTTGGAACTCAAATTTTAAAAAAAGAATGTTTAAAAACTGTTTTTATGTGTAATTAGGAAAAAATAAAATATTATTCATGACAAAAAAGTGAGGTAATTGAGTAGAGACTGTAGTCAAAGGACCTGGGTTTAAATCCTTCCTCTATTACTTACCACCTGTGGAACATCGGGCAAGTCACCTCACCTCCTTGGGCCTCAGTTTCCTCTTCTGTGAAAAGAGTGGGTTGGGCCAGACAGCCTCCAGTCCCTTTTAGGCACAGATCTCTGTCACTATGATCCTGTCTTATAGAAGGCAGAGGGGCACACGCTGTCTATAAGTTAGTAGAAGATCTTCGACAATGGTGTCTGAAAAATTAATCCATTCCTCCCCTTCCCGCCCCTCTGTGGTCGATCTGCTCATGACCCTCACTGAGTTTAACCAGGCTGGTCTTCTGAGGACAGATGCACAGTCCATCTCCGGACCCGAATTTGGACCTCTCCAGCCAAGTGTGACCTGCCAGAGCTCTTGCTCTACTGCGGCAGTCCTCAAAGACCTAGAGTCCTGGGGCTAAGGCAACAGGGGAAGATACAGAAGAGAGAATGAAATCCAGCAATTAAAATAGCCCATCGATTCATGTTCTTTGACCAAATGGCCAACATTGCCCCCTAGTGAAACATCCATTTCACCACTGACACCACCATCACAGAAACATTTTCTGTTTTTCAAGAACTGAGAATTCCTGTGAAAAGGAGAGACAGAGGACAAGAACTTGAAGGAGTATAAGGGTCAAGTGAAGATTTTTTTAGTATGGGAAGATCTGGGCATGTTTGTAGGCAGCATGGAAGGAGGCAGTGGATAAGCAGACATTGAAGACTAGTAAGAGAGGGAATGATTGAAAGGGTAAGCTCACATAGGGGGAGGGAATGGGATAAAGCACACAAGAGGGTTTAGGAGTTGGTAAGGGGAAGGGCCACTTCTCCTCTGGGACTGGAGCGAAGGAGTTGAGAGAATGGCAGATGATGTTGAAATGGAGTGGAGTGTTGGGGAAGACAGGGAGCTCATGGTGGAAAGCTACAATTTTTTCAATGAAGTATGAGGCCAGATCCTCTACCGAGAGGGAGGATGTAGTGGATAGCATGGAATGCTTGAGAGGAAAAGAGAACATTTGGAACAGACACTACAAGAAGTGGGACACAGAAATGGTCAGGGAAAAATGAAAACAATGAAGGCCCAATTGGGAACATGACCTGGAGACCAGAGGGTGATTACACCAGTGTCTTGGGTAGGATGATACATTTCGAGAGAGGGAACCTCAAAGGAGAAGTTGCTGAGAGACGGGGGCAGAGGGAGGGCCTGGAAGTTCACTGAGGAACGTGAAGCATGTCTATTCTTTCTCTTGGACCACTGAAGTAGGGCCATATTCTTAGGTTCTCCTAATACCAAAGAAGATAGCCATGCATTCAGTGTCATAGGAACAAGTGATGAAAGAAAGAAGAGGGAGGGAGAGTGAGAGAAAGTGGTTGAACATGAAAAGAAGTTTATTCATGAGAGAATAGGATTTCCAGAAGGCCGTCCTGGAAAAGGGAGAACAATAGACTAGGGTCTTCTCCTTCTGGGAATCTGAGGGGCAATTGGAAGGGAATTGACCCACTGACCACTGGAAGGGGGCAGGGCACATATTCAGCTTGAGAGGAAGTGCCTCAGGCCAGTTGACTGGGGGCATGGCTGATTATATCCATTACACTTTCCTCCCCAGTTAATATTTTCTGTCCTCAGCAAATTAACTACGGTGCTTTTGGCACATTTATCCACATCCCTGATTCTGCAAAGTTCCCTGGGGACTTAGGGAGGATCGTGCATTGTCTTTTCAAGTATCTCTCCTAGTCCCTTGCATGAAAGGGTCTCTCTCTCTCTCTCTCTCTCTCTCTCTCTCTCTCTCTCTCTCTCTCTCTCTCTCTCTCCCCCCTCTCTCTTTTTAGGCAATTGGGATTAAGTGACTTGCCCAGGGTCACACAGCTAGTAAGTATCAAATGTTTGGTCTGAGGCCAGATTAGAACTCAGGTCCTCCTGACTTCAGGGCCGGTGCTCTATCCACTGCTCCACCTAGCTGCCAAAAGGTTCTCAGCAAAGTCCACATGGCACAGTTCTTTTTAAAATTTAGATTTTATTAATATCTTTTGTTTTTCCATCACCTACATTTTTCCCTTTCATCCCTCCTCCCTTTCTTCCCAGACAGCCATTTCTTATAACAAAGAATTTTTTAAAATAAATGAAAAAAAAAAGAGAAAAATTCCCAGCAAAAGATGAACACATTGAAGAAATCTAATGTTCAATGCAATGTTCCGTACAAAAGAGCACCGAGGGGTGTCTTTTTGTATCTCTTCTTTGGGGCTTCTTCTCCTTTTGTTCTTTATAATTCCGACCTTCATCTTTCATTGTTTTGTGGTCATTCCTCCATCTACATTGCTATCATCATCATCGTTATGTATATTGTTTTCTTGGCTCTGCTTACTTCACTCTGCATCAGTTCATATAGATCTTCTCATGCTTCTCTGGATTCATCACACAAACAATTTCTTACAGCGTGATGATATTCCATTCCATTCACAGTTGTTTAGCTTTTTCCCAGTCAATGGAAATCTTTGTTTCCAGTCCTCTGCATCACAAAAAATACTGCTATCAATATTTTGGTATATATTGGGGCTTTCTTTTTGTCAATGATCTTCTTGGAATTATGCCTAGTAGTGGGATGTTTGAGTCAAAGAACATGGCCATTTTGATCATCTTATTTAAATAAATACAAATTGCTTTCCATAATGTTTGTTCTAACTCACAGCTCCACCAACAATACATCAGTGTGTCTGTCTTTCCAACATTGACTATCCCCACCTCATGTTATCTTTGCCTATTTGCAGAGTATGAAGTGAAATCTCAGAGTTGCATTTCTTTCTTTCTTTTTTTTTTTTTGGCGATTTAGAGCATCCTTTCATGTGGCTGCCAATATTTTGTAATTGTTATTTTTAGAACTGCTTGTCTTTACCCTGTGACCACTTACCTTTTGGAGTATGGCTTTTGGTTAGATAGATAGATAGATAGATAGATAGATAGATAGATACACACACACACACGTGTGTGTGTGTGTGTGTGTGTGTGTGCGTGTGCGTGTGCGTGTGTATCTTCCTGTCTTTCTTTCTGTCTACTTATTTTAGTTATTTATGTATCTTGGATGCAAACCCTTAGCAGAGATATTTGATACAAAGATTGCCACCCCCCCCCAATTCTACCACTTCCATTCACATCACAGATGCATTGATTTTGTTTGTACAAAAGCTTTTCAATTTCATGTCATTTAAATTATCTATTTTATGAGGGACACAGGCAAGCAGGATAATGTTGCTAGTATCACACTAAATTAATAATATTATACATATTTATATTTAATTATGTTAAAAGGAACATACTTTATGTAATAAGTTCTAGGTTTCATGCACAGTCCCCATTTTCTGGCTTTTCTTGTGTAATATCATGTGTCATAATTGCTTATGATTTCCTAGTTTGTAATAAAACAATATTTAAAAAGAAAATAAAAAAGTAATTGCCCGTACCTTTTCTTTAAGAATTCATGTCACACCCATATCTGTGAAATATATAAGATCCTCTCTTCTGATTTTTAATGATATTATCTTTAACATTTAAGTCATCTGTCCATTTTTAATTTATTAGGGAATATGCTGTAAGAGGTTGGTCTAAACCCAGTTTTTCCCAGGCTGCTTTCCAGTTTTCACAGAAGGTAACTCTCTAGGATCACAAGTTACAGAGCTGGTGCCTATCTGCTTTGGCAGAGGGAATTTCTTCATCCAGCAGTTATTATTAATGAACTCTCAAATCTAGTCCGCAGTCCCCATGCTTCAAAAGAATTACAAGATTAGAGAACAGCCTCTTCTAATAATTCCAATTTATCCTTCTAATAAATCAAAGCATTACTTGTTTATCATGAGCAACTAAAGAAAAGTTCTTTTTGTCTGTCCCCGGTCATTCTTCTGGAAGATCCAGCCAGTAGTGGGCATGGCCAAAGCATGGCCAACTCAATGGTTGGGCTGTCCCTCACAGTAAAATCCTGGATTCAGCACACCCTCCAAGAAGGAGTTTCCGTTAGACTTGGCAGGGCATGTCTAGGCCATGGAGGCTACCCAGGGCTGACTGCCCCCCACCAAGACTGTGGAAGCTCTCTGTGATCAAGGCTAAGAAGATGGATGCCTAGCTCTGGGGCTGAACCAATTCCCTTGCTGACCGCTGACAGGTGACAAATACAAGACATTGGAGATTCCCTTATTGCTTCGTGCTCCTGACTCATTCTGCTTATCCACCAAACTCAATACCCACAAGCCTTATGGATCTTGTTAGTTTTGTGGGGAGTCTTAGCATGGGATGGTTTATTTTTAAATGGTACTCCACTGGCCTTCCACGAACTTGGAACCTTTTAACACTGGCAGTAGTGCCTCTTGGCAGACTTACACAACAGCTTCTACCCTTTTGGATTTTTCTTGGAAAACAGAAGTGTGAATTTATTAAGCATTTAGAATAAGGTAGCTAGGTGGCCTCGGTGATAGAGCTCTGGACTTGGGCTGAGTTCAGATGCTGCCTCGAATGCTAGCGGTGTGATCCTGGTCAAGTCCCTCTACTCTTTGAGCTTCCGTTTCTTCATGTATAAAATGGGGATAATAAAAGCACCTATTTCCCAAGGTTGTTATGCAGATTTTAAACAAGATAACGCACACAAACTATTTTGCAGATCTTAAAGTGTTATATAAATGCTAACAATTATTAACTGCTTCAGTGGTAGTGGGAGGTGGGGGTGGGAGACAAAGGATGACCACTATTTCCCAAGTCAGTTCATCTGATTCTGAGATAGCTCTGATTGTCACTGTCAGAATGCCCACCTCTCCACACAATCTAAGATGGCATTAGCTTTTTTCGGTTACCACATCATGCCACTGTTTCATGGTGGTCCCAACCGCCTTTCTGATTGCTTGTGATTCACTGCCTCCTTCCCACCCCTCATGGATTCCATGTTCCTATCACAACAGCTTCCTTGCAGTTCCCCGGTATATGGCATTTCCTCTCTGATCTCATCACATTCACATTGACTTGCTGTTTCTAACAACTGGTCTTAATTCGGCAGCTCTCTTGATAATCAAGATCAATGAGATGTGCCAGCGGTCCTCGGAATCTACCAAACTCCAGCATGCTTGGAGGCTCCCCGCCACGACACATTTCCTCTGATTTGACTGTTCTTCTCTTTTTCAGCCTCTGCAGTTGGCTGTTCCCTTGAGTTATAAGCTCAAAAGGGTCTTTCCCCCTTTGGAAGGATCTAGCATTTACTTGACATGGCATCCAGCCCCTACTGGATTGCCCTTCTAATCTCTGCAAGCACCTTTACTGAGTGATTTCAGGTTCTGTGGGCTTTACGCTGGGCATGACTCCCTTTGAAGAATTTCTAACAGTCTCCTTCATTTCTTCTACTTTATCTATGCCTGGCCACTGTTTCAGATCTTCAGATGTATTTTTTACTTAACTGTCCCAATATTCTTCCCTAACCAGTGCTTATTCAACAAATCAGTCAATCAATAGGCATTTAAGCACCTACGAATGTGATGGGAAGCTAGGTGAGGCAGTGCACAGAGTGCCAGGCTTGGAGTCAGGAAGACTCCTCTTCCTGAGTTCAAATCTGGCCTCAGACACTTACTAGCTGTATGACCCTGGGAATGTCACTTCACCCCATTTGCCTCAGTTTCCTCACCAGTAAAATGAGTTGAAGAAGGAAATGGCAAACTGCTCCAGTATCTTTGCCAAGAAAACCCCAAACGAGGTCTCGAAGAGTTAGACTTGGCTGAAATGACTTGACAACAAGAACTAATAAGATAATAATTATGAAGGGTTGAGTACGGTGTTAGATACATATTAAATAATATATGTTAGCTCCTATTACTATTACTACTACTACTAGGTGCCAGGTACTGTGCGAAGCGCTGGTGATACAAAGACAGAAATAAAACAGTCCTGCCCAGCACAACATAAATAGGCATATGCAAATACCTACAGAGCAGATCTGCGGTAATCTTGGGAGGGAAGGTCCTGGCAGCTGGTGGTTAGGGAGGGATGTTTTGGTTTGGAAAGTTAAACTGAAAAGTGTGTGTGTGTGTGTGTGTGTGTGTGTGTGTGTGTGTGTGCACACATGTGTGTGATGATAGGACAGAGTGCACCTGCAAGGTGGCTGATGAGAAGACAATGGAGGAGTCAATGGAAGTGTGCCTGATACAGGGGCCACATGACAGATACTTGCCACTCAGGACCTAGTGCCAGGCCTAAATCGTTCCTAGTTTTGTCCTCCAGGGCCAAGCAGAACAAATTTCATCCCTTTTCTAAGCGGTAGCTAGCCCTTCAAAGTCAGCTTTCATGTCACCATTGAGTTTCCCCTTCTCCAGTTTGAATATTCCCAGAGCCCTTACCTGATCCTCACGCCGAATGAACTCGTTGGTTCCCAGAAATAAACTGTGAGCTCCTTGAGGGCAGGGACTGCTTTTGTAAATGCAAATCCATGAAAGTAAGGTATACTCTGGAAAAAGAGAAACAAAAAGCAGTAACATTAAAAGAAAACATGACCTCCATGTAAGTGAAACATTGATCTAGAAGACAGGATACATAGAAACAACTTAAGGATTATAGGTCTCCCAGAAGAACATGATAGGTAAAAAAAAGTGAGGGTTATGCAAGAAATAATACAAGAAAACTGCCATGAGCTTTTAAACACAGAAACAAAGTGCCAATCAAAAGAAGCCATAATTCACAGATTAACTACACACACACACACACAAAACAACAAGAGATTACAAACTATATGACACATAGTGATTAAGTTGAACAATTCCATTAATAAACAACAAGTTCTACAAATGACCAGGAGGAAATGACGATGATGATGATCAACATTTATATAGCACCTGCTTTGTGGTAGGCACTGTGCTAAGTGTTTTAAAATACCATCTCATTTGATCCTCATGAAAACTCTGGGAGGGAGGCGCTGTTATTATTCCCATTTTATAATTGAGGAAACTGAGGCAAACATGTCAAGTGACTTCCCTAGGGTCATACAATTGGTAAGTGTCTGAGGCTGGATTGGACTCAGGTCTTCCTGACTCCAGGTCTAGCACTCTAGACCTTCAAATATGAAGAAAAGGAAGTTTAAATAACACAAGACTATTCTGTTCTGCTGTTCAATATTGTACCAGAAACGTTAACCTGAGCAATAACAGAAAAAAAGAGAAAGTGAAGGTATTAGAACAAGCGAAGAAGAAACGAAGCTATCACTCTTTGCAGATGATATGATGACATACTTAGAGAATCAGGTAAAAAATTATTTGATTTAATCAAACTTTTTTTGTGTGTGTGTGGTAAGGCAATTGGGGTTAAATGACTTGCCCAGAGTTACACGGCTAGCGAGTGTTTTGTGTCTGAGGCTGGATTTGAACTCAGGTCCTCCTGACTCTAGGGCCAGTGTTCTATCCACTGCACCACCTAGCTGCCCCTAAAAAAACTACTTGAAATAATAAACAACTTTAGCAAAATTGCCGGCTATAAAATAAACCCACGTAAATCATTGGCATTTCTATATATTACCAATGAAGCCCAACTGCAAGAGATAGAAAGAAAAATTCCATTTAAAGTTACTGTAGACACTATAAAATATTAGGAGTCTACCTACCTAAATAAACCCAGGAACTACATGAACACAATTACAAAACACTTTTCACACAAATAAAGTCAGATCTAAATAGTTGGAAAAACATCAGTTGCTCATGGGTAGGCTGAGCTAATATAATTAAAATGACAATCCCACCTAAGCTAATTTACTTGTTCAGTGTCATACTAATCAAACTACCAAAAAATTATTTTATAGGGCTAGAAAAAATAATAACAAAATTCATTTGGAACAGCAAAAGGTCCAGAATATCAAGGGAACTAATGAAAAGAACTGCAGGGGAAGGTGGCCTAGCCATTCCAGATCTTAAATTATATTATAAAGCAGCAATCATCAAAACTTCTTGGTATTGGCTAAGAAATAGAGTGGTGGATCAGTGGAATAGGTCAGGTATGCAAGACACAGTGGTTAATGACTATAGTAATCTACTATTTGATAAACCTAAAGACCCCAGCTTCTGGGATAAGAACTCACTATTTGACAAAAACTGGTGGGAAAACTGGAAAAAGGATGGCAGAAACTAGGCATAGACCCAAATCTCGCACCATATACCAAAATAAAGTCAAAATGTGTTCATCATTTAGATATAAAGGCTGATACTATAAGCAAAATGGGAGAGTAAGGAATAGTTTACCTATCGGATTTATGGAGAACAGAAGGATTTATGACCAAACAGGAGATAGAGAACATTGTGAAATGCAAAATGGATAATTTTAATTACATTAAATTGAAAAGTTTTTGCACATACAAAGCCAATGCAACCAAGGTTAGAAGGAAAGGAGAAAACTGGGAAAGAATTTTTACAACCAGTCTCTCTGATAAGGGCCTCATTTCTAAAATATGTAGAGACCTAAGTCAAATTTATAAGAATACAAGTCATTCCTCAATTGATAAATGGTCAAAAGATATGAACAGGCAGTTCTCAAATGAAGAAATTAAAGCCTTCCATAGTCATATGAAAAAAAATACTCCAAATCACTATTGATTAGAGAAATACAAATCAAAACAACTCTGAGGTAACACATCACAACTATCAGACTGGCCAACATGACAAAACAGGAAAATGATAAATGTTGGAGAAGATGTAGGAAAATTGGAACACCAATGCATTGTTGGTGGAGTTGTGAACTGATTATGGACTGATGCTGAATGAAGTGAGCAGGACCAGGAGAACATTGTACACAGTAACAATAACATTGTGCAATGACCAACATTGATAGACTTAACCCTTCTCAGCAATTCAAGGATCTAAGACATCTCTAAAGGTCTCATGATGGAGAATGCTATCCATGTCCAAAGAAAGAACTATGGAGGTTGAATGCTGATGGAAGCATACTCTTTGCTATTTTCTTCTGTTTTGCTTTGTTTTCTTTTTTGGGTGGTTCTCCTATTTGTTCTAATTCTGATTTCTAAAAGAAAATGAATCCTATTGGTGATTTTTGATTAAGTAATATATGCTAGCATAGTGAGGGATCATTTTGAATCGTCCTTTGAATCACAAATAACAGAGACCATGAAGCCTTACAACTGGTGAGTTATTTAATTTATAAGAAGTCACCCTATAACATTCTTACATTGTGATCATACCATTAGTGAGAGACGTCAATTAGTAAAAAATGTGACGCAATTTTCAATATTGGATTAAGAATTTTACGTGTAAAAACTGAAGCATCTACCTAATAATATTGAGAGACAAAGACTCATTTTCCACTTCAGGCTCTCATGATGCAATAAATGAAATTCTCTCAAGTTTCAGATGTATTATGTATTCTTAGTGCAATGATTCTTCTTATAGTTTTATTTTATATTGAGTCTGTATTGTCTTCCTACATGCTCTTAGAACCTGGGAAGCAAATCTAGAAGAAAGAAGGCCTTGTCAAAGCTGACCTAAGAACATGGCTTGTTTTAGAAATATAAAATCATAGACCTTGAACTTTTTTTCATCTACATCAAGCATATGTAATCCTTAATAACTGAATCCATCTAAAGCTGTGAAGCTATGATTATCGGAACTTGCTGTTAGACCTCATGGGACTGTAATTGATGTTATTCTGAGTCTGATTCCAGGTATTATCCTCAAGGAATCCCAGTAGGCCAAAGATCCATGATGCCAGTAACACTATAGTGTTTCCATCCATGAAATACAAGTAGAGTTCTCATGGAGAAGGCTGGGAGTATGACTTTTGGCATAGGCTGAGGTAGAATTATCCTGACTCGATTTCCCCAGTATGACATTTCCTCTTGAATGGAAAATGTCCCACATTTTAAGCCTGGCTCAATACAATTGGCTATCTCTATGACTCTAGCCTGGAACTGACATGACGTTAGGAATGTGTATAATGTCCTTATTTTCTTTGTATGAGAAATTTCTGCAATCATAGCAGGTTATCAGTATAAATATAATATTAAATCCTTATTTCATAGGTTAATACTGGAGTACATCTGAGCTTTTATAATGGGACACAGGCATAAGATTTGAGCTATTTAGCCTAAAACTTTTGTCCTTCCTAAAATTGTGAGAATAATTGGGTATTGATGGAACAGTTTATGGGACCAAACTGTTATTCCATTAATTATGAAGCCTAAAACAAATTTTCAGTTTTTCGGTTTTGGTTTGAAGAAAAGAACGTGAGACTATCTAGTGTTCCAAAATGGGAAAAGCTAGTTTTATTTGGGTTTGCTATTACCACCTGGATATTGAGCATGTCTTGAAAGGCAAATATGTTTTATTATAAATAACTTATTTGATCTGCACTTTCTTGAAACTGACTGCTCAATGTATTTATATATCCTATACCAGAACTTTTTCTGACAATTGTAATTATTTTGGGAATTTTTAAACGAATTCAATTGTGTATCAGAGGTCATAATCTTACCAAAAAAATATTCTGCTAATAGTTCCCTAGCAGAGTCTCACCCTCCTAAGGGGTGGATGAGCAGTTAAAAGAAAATAGCTAGAGTGAAAAATCTCAGTTGGTTTTAATAGACAGTTGCAATAAGATTCAATAATTATATGTACCAAATATAAATTTTGGGTTCAGAACTTTTTAGTTTTTCAGTTCTTATTTCAATTTCCCAACCTGTACATGTAAATTATCTGGTCTGATGATGTTCATATAAGTGCTTTAAGGTTTGAACTAACTCTCATTACATGACCTGGTTATGGTTATAACAAACTAGAGTTGTATTAAGATCTATTTTGTCAGAGATTGTTAACGAAGAAGGGGATCTCTGCAAGGGACTTGAACTAGAGAAGCAGATCTGCTAGAAGATGCTCTGAAGCCCCACTCATTCCGGTATTTCTAAGAGGAGAGCCCTCCAGAGTACCACAGTACTGTATCAGAGGATGTTTCAGAGATTGCTCAACTGTATGAGATGGGACGAAGTGAATTGTTCCACAATAACTGATTCTTCTTTGGGTAATTTGTAATGGGTTTGCTATAGGCTCTCACTACGGGGCTCTGTTATGATAGTTGCAGAAACTTTTTAAAGACTGTTTCAAGGAAGCCATATAGACCCCGTGCTACTTCAACAATAATTGTTCTATAACTCTCGCGAATACGCCTCACTTGTGCTTCCTGCTGCCTGAAAAAGTATTACCTTAAGAGCATGCACCTTGGGCGCCCAAAAAGTTGTAACTTTCTCACAACATCATGAAATCTTCATGAGAAGTATTGAATCTAGTCTTCCATTATCAACACCTTCTCACTCTGTCTTCTGTTCCAGTAAGAATGACACCATCATCACCATCATCACCATCATCATCATCATCATCATCATCATCATCATTGCTATCATTATCATTATCATCATTCCCCCCCCAAATGATTCCTAATCCACCTGTTTCTGAACCTGCTGTGACTGGAATCTCGAACCCTCCTTTTCAGTCTCCTACTTTGGCTTTTGCTCCACCATTGACAGTAATGACTGGCAATTCCTTTGTTCGTAGAACCCAACCTACTCCCTATTTTCCTGCTCTCCCCCTGCTACAGCTATCTAGATCTGTTTGTGTTGTCTGTAGGAATGTTGCCTCTCACACCACAATGGGGTGGCTGTTCGTCAAAATTGCTTGGCTTGTTTTGATGAACTCAAAAGCTTTCTAGAGCCTGTATGTAGGGCAGACAATGCTTGTGCTGCTGATCTTGAACAAATGCTCCATGGTCCCCCCAGTTGACATATCTTGTAGGGCATGTTTTACTAAGAGGTACTTGTCCTTTGTAGTTCTTGGTGAATCAGTTACCTCAGACATTTATTGCATATTTACTATATTATGAGCTAATGTTTAATCAAATGGAACATAATCTGTATGTCATAAATTGTACCCATTTCCATCTTCATTTATGCCACCTTTGTACCTCAATAAGGAGGCTTCCCCCTTCCGGTTTTGTGTCATAGGTGAAGGACGGCTCTCCATGCATTTAGATTGTAATGATCCAGAGAAAGACTGGGGTCTTTCTCTGGATCAAAGCCGGGAATGTGAGAAATAATTCATTTGGGCTACCACTCTATTCCAATGAGTATCAATCAATTTGATATGATTCCATAGGGTAGTGATTATGAGTTTGATATATTAGGCCCTAGAGCTGTGAGCTGCAGATTGTAAATTCACTTGCTTAATCATAGAAAGCTAACTGGAGGACCTCCACCCTTGTTTTGCCTTGTCATGGTGACCAAGCCCAGTGTGGCAGAGGTGACTCAGTTACATAGAAAGTCTTCCAACTTATTTTGCACCTGCAGGATCTCTCTCTTGTCCGACATGAGCAAGTGACCATCTTATGATCACTTAGTCAGTGGAGATTCCCCATGCTTTGCCCAACTTGCGACCTACCCCCACTGGTATGTCATTTTTGGCCCTCAAAAGCAGGGTTTATCAACCAATGAGATTCTGTATTTCACCATGCCTCTTTTGTGTATTTGGGTATCAAACTCTATAAATACAAGGTGCTGGAAGAAGGGGACATCTCAGATGGTGAGGAAGATCTGAGGTCCACTTCATTAGAAGGGACATTGTACCATTTAATAAAGTGCTGTTGGCTCAAAGCTCTGCCTCAGTCTCTTTTATTGTAGGTTAATTCCCACACGAAATCACAATAACTCCTATAGCCAGAGATCTTAGGGTAGGAAGCCTTTCCCAGGGCATCGTTGTGAAATAAGTAAACAGGCAAGTCCCCACGTTACCAATAAGGAGCTTTTACAGGTTAGGAGCCACTGGTTCTTGGGTAGAAATAAGGGGAAACCTTGGAGAAAGGGACCATCGCTTCCCTCCCAATCCTAAAAACCCCTTTGTGATTAAAGGAGGGGAAATCAGGCACGGTTTGACATGCAGCCTAGATTTCAGGGTCTTTAGAGGACAGATAGAGAGGATCCCAAGCACCCAAATTCTGCAAGGAAAATCAACCAAGGAAAACCGGAAGCCGTCAAACATTAAATTATTCTGGGACCAGGCATGGTGATATACACCATGGTATGTAGGACAATGGTATTCCACTTCCATGCCTTTTAGTGACCCCCAGGGAAAGATTTCTGGCTCCCACAGGAACCTTGTTAGGTGTTAGAGCTTGTGGGAAGAGATGAGGAGGTGAGAGTGGTGGGGATTTCTAGCTCATTCTAGGTAGAGAGGTCAGTAAGAACAAAGGCACAGAGGTGGGACGAGGGCTCAGATAAGAGCAAACACTAGTGCCTAGTCTTATTTGGCTGGGAAATAGGTGTAGTGACCCCTCTGGGCTACTTGCCTCCCACCAAATTGCATTTGCAGTTTGGGTCACTCCAGTGATGACCAATCCAGGTTCAAGGTACATTGTGGGTTCATATTGCTAAGACTGTAACTCATGAGCCCCCACTAGTGTGTGTTTATCTTTAATAGTCAGCTAGTTGACAAAGTTAGCTCAAAGCAAAGATATTTTTAAAATGGCACGGCATGAATAAGTGTTTCAAAGCATACCCCCCATAAAACTGAAGTGCCCTCTCCGACAAATACAGACTGTCAGTGGAAAGAGTAATCACAGATATAGTGTACTCCAGTAGGGAGGCAAACACAGAAGAAATACATGTGGTCAAGGCAACTTATACCATAAATCCTGAAGAAATCTAAATGTCTTTGAGCTCCCTTGGTTTTCTTCTTGATGGGAGAAATATTTGTACTTTAAAGTTATACTGCTTTTTCTTGGACATGGCATCTCTTAAAGGGTGAATCTAGCAACTAAATGGTGCAGTGCACTGAGTACTGGTCCTAGAGTCAGGAACAGATGAGTTCAAATCCAGCCTTAGAGACTTATTAGCTGTGTGGCCCTTGGCAAGTTATTTAACCTCTGTTTGCCTCAGTTTCCCCAATTGCAAAATGTGGATAATAACAGTATTTCCCAGAGTTTTTGTGAGGATTAAATGAGATAATATTTGTACATTGCCTAGGACAGAGTAGGCGCTGAATAAATGTTTGTTTTTATTAATTTTTTTTTAATCGTTCTACTGTGAGATTCCATTGCTGATGCCATGGGGGAGAAAGAGAAAGAAATTTCACTGGTGTACATTGGAAAATGGGCTATGGAAAAAATGAAAAGAGAGCAGGAATCTTCCTCTCTATAGGTATCTGTCTTTTCACCTGCCAGACATAACTTTCTCAGAGCTGGTTTGTACTTTTTAAGGCCACATCAGAGGTATGACTGATCTTTCAGCCGTCTAATGGCTAGCCACCCTACAACTCAATCAACTTGATGAAAGACATTCTTAACACATCCTAAAATAGCTAAGAAATATAAGTATTTCTCTGCATTGACTCATACAAGTCTGTAAAGAGAAAACTTACAAGGTACAAATAGGTCACTACCAGCTTTACCCCCTCTAAGTCTGTGAATAGATCACTTCACTGTCCTCAGCTGGTATGAGCCACTCAAAGTTTTATGCTCTTTGGAAGCTGCAGATGTAACACCTCGACATCTGAAAGAAGTAATTGTTCCATTACCTGACCATTTCATCTTATAATTTCCTCAAATGGCTTTGGGGAAATGCAAATGGTGAAGGGTCCCCTGATCAACCCCTTCTCCATAAAATGCTTCAAGGGGAGTATTAGGAAGTAAAGCTTGGCAGGCAGGTTGGAGGCAGATTGGGCCTGGCCTTCCATGCTGGTCAGGAGCTTAGGCCTAATTCAGTAGACAGTGGGGAGCTACAGAAGGTATACCTCTCTGCATGTCTGTCTGTCCCTTGCAGATGTCCTGCAATTTGACAACACCTACAGTCTGGTCCACTCCAAGAAGGTCAGCTACACAGTGGAAGTTTTACTCCCTGACAAAGCCTTTGAAGAGAAGATCCAGAAACTGTACCACCATTATACTCCTTCCAACTTTGTGTCCATTACTTGGTTCTGACTTTTCACTCACCCCACTCTGGATCCTTTTTGTCCTTTGCATTCGCCACCCAGGAGAAGTGCCATAGGATCTGCCTCTGACCAAGACACTGTGTAGGGGTTGTGAGTTGCTAAATAGTGAGATGCTTTGAGCTAACAACTATTTCTTGGTGAATGCACACAATAAATGAATGAATGAAAAACCATTTATTTAGCACCTACCATGTACCGGACATCATGTTAGACAGGATACATAAATCTAAAAACAAAATCATTCTTGCCTTCAAGAAGCTCATATAATTTTTTAAAAATATTTTTTATTTTTTCCCTATTACATGTAAAAACAATTTTTAGCATTCATTTTTTCAGAATTTTGAGTTCCAAATTCCCTTTGTTTTCTCTCCCCACATCCTCATTGAGAAGGCAGGCAATTTGATGTAGGTTATACATGTGTAGTCATGCAAAACATATTTCCATATTAGTCATGTTATGAAAGAAAACAGACTAAGGAAAAAAAAGAAAAACAAAGTAAAAAAAAAAGTATGCTCAAATCTGCATTCAGACTCTTATCAGTTCTTTCTCTGGAGGCAGGTAATGTTTTTATCATGAGTCCTTCAGATTTGTCTTGGATCATTGTATTGCTGAGAACAGGTAAGTCATTCACTGTTGATCACTGCGTTGTATCATCGTAACTACTGTTTCTGAATATGATGTTCTCTTGGTTCTGCTCAATTCACTTTGTATCAGTTCATATAAGTCTGAAAGCATTCTGCTCATCATTTCTGTTTTATTGTTATTTTTAAATATTAATTTAGTTTTAGTTTTCAACATTAACTTCCATAAGCTTTTGAGTTTTAAATTTTCTCCCCCTCCCTGCCCACCTCCCTCCCCAAGATGTCACACAATCTGATATAGGCTCTATATATACATTCCTATTAAACATATTTTCATATTAGTCATGTTATAAAGAAGAATTAGAACCAATAGGAGGAACCACAGGAAAGAATAAACAAAACAAAACAGAAGAAAAGGGAAAAAAGGGCAAATACTCTGCTTTGATCTGCATTCAACTCCATAGCTCTCTCTCTGGATGTGGATAGCATTTTCCATCACAAGACTTTTGGAGATGTCTTAGATCCTTGTGTGGTTGAGAAGAGCTAAGTCTATCAAAGTCAGTCATCGCACAGTGTGGCTGTAACTGTGTACAGTGTTCTCCTGGTTCTGCTCACATCACTCAGCATCAGGCCATACACGTCTTTCCAGGTTTTTCTGAAGTCCACCTGCTCATCATTTCTTATAGCACAATAGTGTTCCATCACAATCACATTCCACAACTTGTTCAGCCATTCCCCAGCTGATGGGCATCCTCTCAATTTCCATTTTTTGCCACCACAAAAAGAGCTGCTATAAATATTTTTGTATGTGTAGGTTCTTTTCCTTTTTTAAAAAATATCTTTGGGATGCAGACCTAGTAGTGGCATTACTGGGTCAAAGGGGATGCACAGTATTATAGCCCTTTGGGCATAATTCCAAACTGCAAAGAGTTCACATTCTACCACAGGAGATAATTGGATAGGGGAGCAGTGTCTAGAACAGGGATTTCTTTGCTTGAGGAGTCACAGGGATGGTGAGTGGAGCCAAAGGGAGCAGACTGTCAGTTTCCTCATCTGTAACATGGGATAAGAATGCCTGAGGTATCTACCTCACGCAGAACTGCTCCTGAGCCTCTCCCTCCCTAGCCCCGTCTGGGCTCTCCTGAGGTGGATGGCACCCAGCACAGTACAGTCCAGCCCAGCAGGGAGGGGACAGCCCGCCCAGGGAGGAGCAAAGGAGATGATCCCTGTCCCCACAGCCCCAGCCAAGACAAAAGGCTATTATAGCTGCCAAAGCCAGCAGAGACCCAGGAGCACAATGAGCTACAGAGTCAGAGCCCTGAGCCCTCAGCAGCAGGACGCCCTAATCCAGGTGAGCCCCGCGGCTGTCTCCCATTGCCGCCCCATCCGACAGTCACTAGGTCCTACAGAAAACAGAAGGGGTGTGCATGGGTCAAGGCGTGGGGGTGTCAGTCCTTCCTTCTTCACTGGCTGCTGCCCCAGACCGCAGATCCAGCTGAGGGGCATCACCATCTGCGGGTGCTTTAAAGTTTACAAGGAACCTTTCTTAGAACAGCCCAACGAGGAAGGCAGAATAAATGTTATTCTACCCCTTTTGCAGATGAGCAAACTGAGCTTAGAAAGAATCCTGTGCCTTTTGTCCCAATCTAGGCCCTTTCCTTATCTGTAAAATGATGGGGAGGGGGTGGTGAGTCAGCGGCCTCTGAGGTCCCTTCCAGAGCTGTGTCTTTGACCCCACGAGCAGACTCTGGAGTCTGCACTCCAGTCTGGAGGATTCCTTGAGTCGGGGCATTCCCACCCTGGTCTTGCCCAGACTCCCTTGGGGCCCAAAGCAGTCCATTGCAGGCAGGCCCTGGGTGGGGGGACGAAGGGACCCCCCTTCCTCTCTTTTCCTCTCTCCCTTGCCCTGCACGGAGCAAGCTGAGGTGGTCAGAGCAGCAGGACAGGCTACCTGGCCTAGAAGCCCCTGAGCTCTGGATTGGAGACCCGAGCCCCAGGCAAAAAAAAGCTGATCCGAGGGAGTGTAATGACCCCTCCAGGTCCTTGCAGCCCAGGAAGTAGCCCAGCCCATCACCCCATCCTACCTTCTTCTGGGAGCTCGTCCAGAGGAAAGAGCTCTGAAGCCGGAGTCAGATGGACCAGGTTCCTCCTCCTTAGCCCCGTGACCTGGGAAAAGTCCTTTCCCCTCCAGGGGCCTCAGAAGAGGATGTTGAGCTGGATGATCGCCAAGTTCCCTTCCAGTTCCAATGCTGCGCTCCTGCTCTCCCCCTTTATTCGTACACTCACAGTTCTAGAAGGGACCTTGGAGTCCATTTTATAGATGAGCAAGCTGAGACCCTGCAACATTTAAGTGACTTAGGTTGCATAGGTAGTGAGTGTCAAAGGCAAGATTTGAATCCAGGTCCTCTGACCACGTCTTTCTCTGCTTGTTCTATCACATTGCCCACTGCCCCTGCCAGATCTCGTGATCCCAGGACGGGAGGCAGGGAGAGGGCTCCAGGAAGGGCAGGGCAGGGCAGGGCAAGTTGGCACTCCTCCATTCACCACCCCCATTTTTGTTTAATATTGTCCCAGTGTTTTAAAGTTTGCAAAGCGTTTCATTCAATCCTGCAACCTGGTGAGGCAGGTGCCTGGTTATCCATAAGGAAACAGACAGAAATGTTAGTGACTTGCCCAGGGTCACCCAGTAAAGGTGTCTAAGGCAGCATTCCTCCTCTGCCACCCCTCCAGTGCTCCCTGCCAGCCAGGTGAGTAGTATACCTTCCCTTGATGAAGCTTCATCCCATGACAGCCCTGGTCTGGGGGAGAGATTGGGCCGGGGCTGCCCCTCAGGGGGCTGGAGAAAGCTGGGCTGCTTCTAGACCCCTGTCCCCTCCCCTCCCTCCCCTCACGCTCTAGCTTCCTACCTCCACAGTCTGGGAAACGGTGCCTCCTCCCTATCCCTGTGCAGGAGAGCCCCAAGGCCATGAGCCCCTCCATCCTATGCTGGGAGGGGAGAGGGAGGGCAGCCCCAGCCTGTGCCCAGCCAGCTGTGCCCTGCCCCAGCTCTTCATGGAGAGTCAGGGAGGAGTGGATGCTCCTGCCAAGAGACGCTCAGAATCTCCCCTGTTCATGCCTTACCACTCCTAGCAGTGAGGAAAAGAGCCCACATGTGGAGTCACAAGATTTCAGTTTGAAACCAGCCTCTGCCACAATGGGACCAAAGCCAATCACTTTTCCTCTCTGGGCCTCAGCTTCCTCCTCTGTAAAATAGGGGTAACATTTGCAGACCCTGCCTTGGAGGGTTCTGCAGAGAAAGCAGTTGTGAATCTTAGGGTGTATAGAAATGAGCCAAAGGACTTGGAACCCCAGCTCTGCCCCTCATCCTCTGTGTGACCTTGGGCAAGTCCTTGCCATTCTTCGAGCCTCAGTTTCCCTCCTGTACAAGGAGAAGTTTAGGGTCAATGGCCCCTAACATCCAAATCAGTGATCTCTGTGATCTTAGGCGAGTGCCCCTCTCTTGGGGGCAGGGCTCAGTTTCCTCACCTGCAAATACAGAGGCAGGTTCCAATTCAAGGCCTTGGGCTCAGCATCAATGCTCAGTGAACATTTGTGGATTTCTTCATGGCTGGGAATCAGTCTGGCGAGGGGAGACTTCTTAGCCAGGACACTGTCTCCCTAGGGGCTGGCTTCCCCCCATCCCTCTCCCAGTGAGTGCTTAGGGACCTACTATACCAGGTGATGCCTGAATTCCAGGCCTCCTCAAAGAAGTCTGGGCCCCTTTTCTTCTTACTTGGGTCCTGGTCAGGGAGGGAGAATGGGGAAAATCCAGGACTTAGAGTTGGGGCCCTGGGTTCTAGTTGAAGCTCTGCCCTTTCTTTGCTGGACGATCTTAGGTCACTTCCTCTCTGTCCCCAGACAGAGGTGTTGGGCTAGATGACCCAAGTGGGCTCCTCCCAGGTCCAAAAGTCTGTGACCAGAGCCTGCCTACCCAAGGATGGAGGCAGCCCCAGAGAGCTGCCCCGGAAGGTCCTGCTGGCCTGGACAGCCCTTCCATACGTGCCGAGTGCTGACACTGGGCAAGATGCCAGGGCTCCCCTCCGGCAATTCCTGACTTTGCCCAAGGATCAAGAAGGGAGGTGTGTGGATGGGAGGTGGCTTTGCCCTCAGGGCAGCCACAGTACGTGCTTTGGGAATGGAGGCTGGCATGTACAGGTCAGTGTCTCTGACCTTCCTGGGACATGGAGGTCCCTGCTGGGCAGGGGGCGTGACTGGGGAGGAATAGTGGAAAGTTTTCCTCAGTGCTCCCTGTCTCCTCCCAGAAGCTTCCCAGGCAGGCTTCTCCAGGAGGTGAGACCAGGAGAGATGCTAAAGAAGCGACTGTCATCTTTCAATAGGACTTGAGTGTTTGTGAACCACTTTCTCAACAGCTCTGTGAAATGGTAGGACAGCCAAATAGGAGGAGAGCTCAACCCCCTAACAACTACTCCATACAGCCTTTCTTCACCAGAATTTTCACCTGTGATTTCACTGCTTCTAAGGAGCTCCCAGTGAGGACACTGCCCCAGTGAATGAGGTTATCATCTGAGAGACCAGCTGGGTGACCCTGGGGAGATCACTTAACCTCTCTCTGCCTCGGTTTCCCCATCTGTAAAGTGAAGATAGTAATAGCACCTACCTCCCAGGCTTGTGAGGTTCAAATGAGATGATGTCCGTAAAGTGCTTGGCACCGTGCCTGGCACTTGTAATGTTGTTCAGTCTCTCAGTCATGTCCCATTCTTTGTGAGCCCAGAGACCAGAGCACAGCAGGCTCTTCTGTCCCCCACCATCTGTCTGTCAAAGTCTGTCCACGCTCATATTTGCTGCTCCACGACACTCCATCTATCTCCTCCTCTGCCGTCCTCTTCTCCTTTTGCGTTCAGTCTTTCCCAACATCAGGGTCTTTTCCAATGAGTCCTGTCTTCTCATTATGTGGCCAAAGTACTTAAGCTTCCACTTCAGTATTTGACCTTCCAGTGAATAGTCTGAATTTCTTTAAATATTGACTGATTTGATCTCCTTGCTGTTCAAGCAACTCTCAAAAGTCTTTCCCAGCACTATAAATCACAAGCATTGATTCTGTGTTACTCAGTTTTCCTTATAGTCCAACTCTCACAGCCATACATAATACACACTGGAAAAACCATAGCTTGGAGCATATGGACCTTTGTTGGCAAGGTAATGTCTGTGCTTTTTAATTTGCCGTCCAGATAATGACTTTCCTTCCAAGGAGCGAGTATCTCTTAATTTCATGGCTGCAGTCACCATTTGCAGTGATCTTTGAGCCCAAGACCATAAAATCTGACACTGTCTCTATTTCTTCTCCCTCTCTTTGCCAGGAGGTGATGGGACTAGTTGCCAAGATCTTAATTTTTTTGTGTGTTAAACTCCTGGCTAGGTTTTACACCCTTCTCTTTCACCCTTATCAAGAATCTTCTTAACTTCTCTTAATTTTCTGTCATCAGAGTGGTTCATCTGTATATCTATGATTGTTGACATTTCTACCAGCAACCTTAATTCCAACTTTTCATTCATCTAGCCTGGCATTTTGCATGCTGTGCTTTGCATATAAGTTAAATAACTAAGGTGACAATGTACAGCCTTGTCATACTGTTTTCCTAATCTTAAACCAATCAATCCTTCCACGTTCAGTTCTAAATGTTGCTTCTTGACTTGCATACGACTTCCTCGGGAGACAAGTAAGATGATCTGGTACTCTCATCTCTTTGAGACCTTGCAATATTTTGTTGTGATTCATACACTGAAAGGCTTTAGCAATGAAGCAGAAGTAGAGTTTTTCTAGAACTCCTTTGTTTTCTCCATCATCCATGTTGGCAATTCGGTCCCTAGTTCCTCCACCTCTTCAAAAACTAGCCTGCTTTTCTGGTAATTCTTGGTTCACATATTGCTGAACATTCAAATTACCAAACAACTGAGCTAATTTCATGTGCCAGAAAGGTTATATTTAAGATTTTAGCATGCTAGGCACGTGAAATTAGCACAATTGTTTGGTAATTTGAGCATTCTTTGGCACTGTCTGTCTTAAGGATTTAGATGTAAATGGATATTTTCCAATGCAGTGACCACTGTAGAGTTTTCCAAATTTGCTGGCGTATTGAGTACAAAGTTGAAAGGTTGTATGAAGACCTGTAACATCTTCTAGAAATCATACCAAAAAAAGACGTCATATTCATCATAGGTGATCGGAATGCTAAAGCGGGAATGCTAAAGATAATTGGAATAATAGGCAAGTTTGGTCTTGGAGTATGAAATGAATATACATATACATAGATATCTACAAACATACACACGTGTACACATATAAACTCATACACATATATGTAAGACAATAGTATGCTCATTTCCCTTTGTCATCTGTTTCTCTGGAAGTAGATAACATCTTCCTTTGCAAGTTCAAATCTTTCCATGTTTTTCTAAATCACAAAGCTCATCACTTCCTACACTACAGCAATATTACAACCCAATCCCATGTGGTCTGAGAGATTGTCTCTAAAAGTTTTCTCCCAATTTTCTGCATTCCTTCTATTCTTGGTTGCACAGGTTTCATTTATACAAGGAAAATTTAATTTGGAATAATTGAAATTATCCATTTTATACTTCAACAATGCTCTCACCTTATAATATAGTTGAAGGTCTGATACTGCTGAATTTACTTCCTTTACATCTTTTTCTCTAGTTTCTTTAAAGTTCCTCACCTTTTGTTCTTCCATATGAACTTTGTTATTTTTTTTTCTAACTCAGTAAGATAATTTTTTAGTAATTTACTTGGAATGACATTGAATAGATTCATTAGGTAAAACTGTCATTTAAAAATTATATTGGCTTTACCTATCCATAAATAATAACCATTACTTCAATTATTTAGCTCTGACTTCGTATAAAAACTGTTTTATTTTTATATTCATATAGTTCCTGTGCCTGTTTTGGCAGGTATATTCTCAGGAATTTTATACTGTCTAGGTATTTTAAATGATCTAAAACAATGTTGAATAATATTGCTGACACACAGTGCAGTTTCCCTATTTTTCTCTTTTGATTAAATTTATTTTAGTTTTAATTTTGTCTGAGATCACAATTACTGCCACTGCTTTTTTTACATAATAAATTCCACTCCTGACCTTTATTTTATCTTTGTGTGTATCTTCCGTTTTTATAGCATTTCCTGAAAGCAACATAGTGTTGAATTCAAATTTTTAATCTGCTATCAGTTTCCATTTTATAAGTAAATTCATCCCATTCACATTTTAACTTCAGGTCAATTTTCTTTGATACTTTCTTGTAATAATGTATGAAGATTCCTTTTCTATCATAATTTTCAGGTAGTCCAGCTACTCATATTATTTTTCCTAGATCTGTTCTCCAGATCAGTTGTTTTTATGATGAGATGTTTCACATTCTCTTCTATTTTTTCGTTCTTTTGATCCTATTTTATTATTTCTCGGTGTCTTAGAATGTCATTAACTTCCCTTTGCCCAAATTTAGCTTTCAAAGAATTATTTTTTCCTTAAGTTTTTGATTCTCTATTTCAAGTTGGTTAATTTTCTTTTCATAATTTTTTTGGATTGCTTGTATTTATTTTTTTTTTCAAATTTTTCCTCAATCTCTCTTATCTGATTTTTAATGTCCTTTTAAAGTTCTTCCAAGAACTCTCTTTGTGCTTGGGACCATTTGACACTTCTCATTGAAAAAGAAGTGACTTTTTTCACTCTGCTATCTTCCTCTGAATATGAACCTAGATTTTCTCTATCCCCATCTATCTATCTATCTATGGTTGGGTTCTTTCTCTTCTGCTTACTCATTTTTATTCATTTGTTTTTTGTTTCATTTTGTTTTCAGCAGCTATTGGTGTAATCAAATTCTAGTTCTGAGGTATGAGGAATGATGTCCCAAGTCTCAGGTATTTTCTCCTGTTATTTTCTAAGGTCTGTCCTGGGGCTTAACCTTGTGCTCTCCTCCCCACTCTTAAGCCTCAGCTAGAGCCCCCAGCCATGCTGTTCTGCAAATGAACTTTCTCCTTGTAGTCCCTCAGGTGGCTGCAAACTACAGTTGTCCTCTCCACCCTGGAACTGAAACCAGGGACTCTGCTGTCCTGCAAGTGCCCACAGCCACTGCTGCTGCACTTACCAGGTGTGTGCTAGCTCCTTCTCCCCTGCAGCCACAGCCTGGGAGGGATCTGGTCAGTACAGCTGTGCTTGGTATCCTCCAACAGTAGAAGGTCCTTTAGTTTCTACTCCACTGGCAGACCCTCACAGTGTCAGTCAGATGAAAGTCAAGTCCTCAGCTGAGTAGATGGGGAAGAGGCACTGGAGGAGGCTTGAGGAGGGATGAGAGGTTTTGGACGAGCTGCTGGACTGAAGAGGAAGAGGAGGAGGAAAAGGAGGAGGAGGAGGGGGAAGACAGCCAATCTTTAGGGAGGTGTGAAAGGACTGTCTTGCTGCACTGAGGGCCCAGTTAAGATTCCACTAACATAAATTTGTAGTCACTCAGTCTCCAAGCTCATGTAGCTTTCATGAGCTCCCATTAGCCGGCTATACATGGTCTTGTCTTCATCACGGATATCTGCCAGCAGCCAAACCTCCTAGGTCTCCTACACGTGAATTTCTTCCAATATGATGCTCAGATGAGACAGGGGAGGACACGTCCTCTGGTAGCTATGAAGGGGAGTTATCACTGTGATTGCTGCTGTTCACTTCATAGCTGCTGCCTTTATCTCTCTCTTTCTTTCTTTCTCTCTATTCCCCAGGTGACTGAGATGCCATCCCGAAGGAAGCCCTGGCACAGCATGGCAAAGGGGCTCCTTCTGGGTTGCCTCTTTACTGGCCTTCTATTGCTGTTCTACTCTTACACTATTGCTCCTTCTCAAGCCACCATGGCCAAGTGAGTGAGAAGCAAAGAGGGGGGAAAGGGGGTGGCTGGGGTAGCCTCCTGGCCTTAAGACTGGCCCCCACACAGATTGAGGGCTCCTTCATTAGAAAACCTATAAGGGGAGTGGATAGATGAGGCCCCTCACTTCAAAGGCAATGTCTCTCTGGGACCACGGAAGGAAGACTCATATCCACCACAGACAAGAGACAGCCTGGGAAAGAGGAAGAGGCTGAAGCATTCCTGGCTGTTAGAACTGGAACATAGAACATAGAATGGAAGAACTGGAAGAAAAAAGACAAATGTCAGAGCTGAGAGGAATGTCAGAACATAGAACTTGGGAGCTGAAAATAGAACATAGATAATTGGAAGAGGTCTTAGGGCATAGAATGTCAGACCCAAAGGGGATCTGAGAGCACAGAGTGTTAGAGTTATGAAGGCAGAACATAGGGAGTAAAAGCTTCACAGAACCTTTGAATGCAAAATATGCAAAATTAGATCTAAGGGACTTTGGCCTGTCAGCACTGGAAGGGATATTTATCTATATATAATATAGAATCTAGTCAGAATTGGAGGGGGTCTGAGGTCACAGGTGGTTAGAACTAGAAGAAACCTAGAACAAAGAATGTTAGAACTGGACAAGAACTGGAAAGGACCTTAGACACCATCTATTCCAAACTCCCTCATTTTGTTTATTTGCATATTTATTTATTAAAGTTTTGCTGGTAATCTTTTTTTAACTTCACTGTTACTTCCCCCCTCTCACTGACCCACCAAGAGAACTCTCATAACGAATAAAATAACTACAGTCAATCAAAGACAAATTGGCAAATCTGAAAATTAGCCATACTTCATTTGACACCCATAGTCTGCCACCAAGAGATGGCAGTTATTCTTCACCCTTAGTCTCATAAAGTCATTATTGAACACTGCCTTGATACAAATTCTATTTACTATTTTTTATTACTAATTTATTTTTAGTTTTCAACATTCACTTCCACAAGATTTTGAGTTCCAAATTTTCTTCCCATCTCTTTCCTCCACTCACCCCAAGATGGCATGCATTCTGAATACCCCTTCCCCTAATCTGCCCTTGTTTCTATCCTCCTGCCCTTCTATTATCTCCTTCCCCTCCAATTCTCCTGTAGGGCAGGACAGATTTCTAGACTTCATTTCCTGTATATCTTATTTACCAATTGCGTGTGAAACCAATTTTTTTTAACATTTGTTTTTAAAACTTTGGGTTCCATATTTTCTCCATTCTTCACTCCCCACCTATCCTCATTGAGAAGACAAGCAACTCGATACAGGTTATACATGTATAGTCATGCAAAACACTTCCATGGTAGTCATGTTGTGAAAAACTAAGTATATTTCCCTTCATCCTATTCCGCCCACCATTTATTCTGTTCTTTCTTTTGACCCTGTCCCTCCTTAGAAGTGTTTGCTTCTGATTACCCCTCCTCCAATCTGCCCTCCCCTCTATCATCCCCCTGCTCTCTTATCCCCTTACCCCCTATTATCCTGTAGGGTAAGAGATATCCATACCCAATTGAGTGTGATACAAATTCCAGTGTTTCAATGTTGTTTTCCTTTACGTTACTGTAGTCATTGTGGAAATTGTTCTCCTGGTTTTTCCTACTTTGTTCTGCATTATTTCATACAAGTCTTTCCAAATTTCTCTGAATTCATACCCATAATTTCTTACTGCACAATAATATTTTATTAAATTCCTCTTTATTCAGTCACTCCCTAGTAGATGGACATTCACTTTCTTTCCAGTTCTTTGCTACTACAAAAAAATACTGCCATAAATATTTTTATCAGTGCAACTAGAATTATTTTTGTATACCTAGAACTTTGCCCTCTATCTTTGTCCTCCTTGGGGCCATGTGTCTAGTAGTGGCATCAGTGGGTGAAAGGACACGTACAGTTTGATAATTTTTGGTGTAATTCTAGAATTTGAACTAATTCCCAACTCCATCAATAATGCTTGTCTTTCCAGGGTCCCTTCAAACTTTACTATTGTAACATGGGTGAGCATTGCTGTGGAGGGTAGAGTTGGCCAGATGATACTTGATACTTCTTGCTCCCTTCTCCTTACTGAAGGAAGGAAGGGAAGGGAATCGGTGTTTATACAGTGCCTATTGTGTGCCAGGCACTGCGCTAAGCACTTTCCAAGTATTATCTAATTTAATACTGGCTACTGGATACAAGTCTTTCTTTTTTATCTTTTTTTTCATTTTAGACTTAAATGCTAAAACTTAAACAGGCAAGGAGAAAAGAAAAAGAAAATAAGAAAAAAAAGTTCAGGTGCCAAGCAGAACATAAGAGAAGATTCGAAATATATAGCAATAAATTTCCATTTCAAGAAAGCCTATGTAATAAATATTGCGCATTGTGTTGAGAGCTAGCCATCGTTTTTTTTTGCTTCCTTGTAAACTTTTCTATGTTCTCTGCTTTGCATTTTTCACTTTGTTCTTTTTTCCCCCTTCTTTCCCTGCCCCTGCCCCCAGTAGGCTATAATTAAGCCTAGATATATTTATATAGATATTATATACACATATACGCATACATACATATATGTATAAACATATACTTTCCCTAATAAATTCTACTCCTTTTTTTTTTTTTGCAATTGGGGTTAAATGACTTGCCCAGGGTCACACAGTAAGTGGCAAGTGTTTGATCTGAGGCCGGATTTGAACTCAGGTCCTCCCGACTTTAGGGCCGATGCTCTGTCCACTGCGCCACCTCACTGCCCCAATAAATTCTATTTCTAATCTTTCTTTTTATGCTTGTGCATATCTGTTATTTTCTATTCCTCCTGACTCCTCTACCTTACTTCTACCAGTTAATTTGTCCTCCTGTCACTTATCACTCCTATGACCACTTATCTCTTCTGGAATGATTCTTGTTCTTATATATTCAGTGTGAGCGTGTGCATGTGCACACATGTGTGCGTGCATGTGCATGCATGTATACAGATGTGTGTGCGTGTGCATGTGTGTGTATGTGTATGTGTGTGAGTATATGGTGTGTGCGCGTGTGTGCATGCGTCTATGTGTGTAGATGGACAGATAGATGTAGATACAGATGTAAATATACAGATGAACATATCCTGTACGTAAGACTTTTGTAATAGAGATGTTTGCTGCAAAGACGTTTTCCCATTTAATTGCTTCTCATCTAAGTCTAGTTGTGCTAATAATAGTTTTACAAAAACTTTTCAATGTTACGTAATCCAACTTGACTGTTCTCTTATATGAGCATTTCTGCCTTTTGTTCAGTTAATAATTCTCCCCTTGGCCACAGGTGTGTAAGCAGCTCCATTCCATTCTCTCCCAACAATTTGAGGATGTGCCCATCTCTATTTATGGCATAGCTCTCTATGTGGAGCTTATGGTAGCATTTGACTGTTGAATCTCTATAGTCCTCAAAGTAAACTATCATATCATCTGTGATTGGAGATGTTTGCTAGTTCTTATTTCTTTGATTTCTTTGCCTTATCTTATTGAAATAGCATTTCTAAAACCATATTTAATACTAGTGGTGACTGTGGATACCTTTGTTTTACCCCTAATCTTATTGGAAAGGTTTCTAGTGTTTTCCCATTGCAAATAATATCTCTTGCTCAGCTCTTACTTTACAGATGAGGAAGCTGAGACCTAGAGAAGAGAAAGGACTTACCCAAGGTCACACATGATGAGAAAAAATGATTACAGTTTTCTCACCAAAGCTCTCACCGTTCTCTTTCCCAACAGGGCCCCAGAGCCAGCCCGATGCTCCTCTCCACCCACTTTACCTACCAACATCCCCAAAGGCTCCTGCTGGCCGAAGTTAGATGTTGTGTTCATGAAGACTCACAAGACCGCCAGCAGCACCCTGTTAAATATCCTCTTCCGCTTTGGCCAGAAGCACAATCTCAAGTTTGCTTTTCCCAGTGGAATGAGTGACTTCAACTACCCGTCCTTCTTCAAGCGTAACACGGTGCACAACTACCAGCCTGGCGACTGCTTCAATATCATCTGTAACCATATGCGTTTTTCCTACGCTGAAGTGCATAGCCTGGTGACCCCCAACGCCACGTTCATCACGGTGCTACGGGATCCAGCCCATCTCTTTGAGTCATCTTTCCAATACTTTGGGGTGTTGGTGCCCTTCACATGGAAGCTCACTGGCCGCAACAAGTTGGCCAAGTTCCTGCAGGACCCTGACCGCTACTACGACCCCAAAGGCATCAATGCCCACTACCTCCGCAACCTGCTCTTCTTCGACCTGGGCTACGACAGCGGGCTGGACCCCCGCAGCCCCCAGGTGGAGGAGCACATCCTGGAGGTGGAGCAGAGGTTCCACCTGGTCATGCTGCAGGAGTACTTCGACGAGTCCCTGGTGCTGCTCAAGGACCTCATGTGCTGGGAGCTCGAGGACGTCCTCTACTTCAAGCTCAATGCCCGCCGGGCCTCTGCCATCCCCCAGATGACAGGCAAGCTCTACCAGCAGGCCACGGACTGGAACCAGCTGGACGCGCGCCTCTACCGCCACTTCAACGCCAGCTTCTGGCGCAAGGTGGAGGCCTTCGGGCGGGAGCGCATGGCCCGCGAGGTGGCTTCTCTGAGACAGGAGAATAAGAGAATGGAAAGGATCTGCATTGATGGGGAGCATGCAGTGGATGCCAAGGACATTGAGAAACCATCACTGCAGCCCTGGCAGGCAATGGGGACAAAGACAATTCTTGGTTACAACCTAAAGAAGCATATCAGTCATCAGTATGGCCAGTTGTGCCGAAAAATGGTGACTCCTGAAATCCAGTACATGACTGAACTTGGGGTCAACTTGTGGGTCACCAAGTTATGGTGGTATATTAGGAAATTGCTGCATATTTAATAGATACCTGACCCTGACCAATTCTCTGTTATTCCTGGCTCAAAAAAAACATGGCACAAGGGTATCCTTTACTCAGGGCAGAGTGGATGAACCTTTGGGCTAAACACTCAGGGAAATAGACAAGGTAATAAAATCTGACCTCTACTTTCCAAACCAGACCAATATCTTTCCATCCTTACCTTAACCCTGGGCAAGACATACAGAAAAACGGGCCAAGATCTGAGCATTAACTCACAGTCCACTGGGTGAGCTTACAAATGGTCAAGCCAAATTAGACTGGATACGAGATGCCTTCAGTCAAGAGCAGAATTTGAATAATTACATACATCTTAAAAATTTTAAGGGACATTCTCCTTTTATGGAGTAGCCTCTGAAATAATATAATTTGTTCTTTCCATTTTGTATGTGTAGAAAGTGAGATTGAGGAGAAGACTTCCCAAGAGAT
Organism: Phascolarctos cinereus; assembly: GCF_003287225.1. Lineage (NCBI taxonomy): Eukaryota > Metazoa > Chordata > Mammalia > Diprotodontia > Phascolarctidae > Phascolarctos > Phascolarctos cinereus. The sequence goes on from NW_027555847.1 coordinate 719,086,292, forward strand.
CATTCCCTATGATGTGTTGGCCCAAATTATTGGGATAAATTCCCTGGACTCCATTTCTCTGGATGCTCCATGTTTGGACACTAAGGATGGGTATTTCTAAATGAAGACTTGCATGGGTTGTCTTCTGAGAGGCAGGACATTTAAGGTGAGGCTACAAGACGTGGTCCTGAGTGGATATGAAGAGTCTAGCCCAGGAGTGGGGAAGATAACAGTACCAGCAGACCACTGATGACCCCAGAACAAAAGTAAGAGATTTCCTTAGATCCCCAGCCTTCCTCAAGTGACTTTATAGACCTCAAGACTTCCCTGAGAAGCTTGTCTGTGAGGCAGAGACTCAGAGATGGACAAGGCCCCACCCATAGCCCTGTCATTGAGGTGGCATTGGGAACTACCAGGTCAGTCGCTTTCATGAAGTGGACCTGAACTCTGAGATTTTTGCTCCTGGGTCATGAATTTGGAAGTGACTCTCCCCAATTCTGGGTGATTAAGGGTTATATTATAATCACCTTGGAGTTTGTAAGGGGATTCACCCATTTGTATATGGGGCCTAAGAATGGCTATAATGTTAGTCATATCAACCGTATTATTTTCATTGCTTTTGTTTCTAAATTAATTTGATGAGATTTCAACACGAGATTGCAGCTGGAACTGCACCGGGAGGCATAGCTAATGTGTCAGATAATATGACAGAGTCAGGAATCAAAATGATCATGACAGCCCAGACTAGAGCTTTGGGCTGAATGGCAGATGATGAATTTCAATGGTGATCAGTGTGAAGTCTTACATTCGGTTCAGAAGATCATCAACGTAAGGTCAAGAATGACGGGCTGTAATTAGACATTAAGTTGTTTGGGAAAAGGTCTGGGAGTTGGAGTGAACTGCAAACCTAAAATGAGTCAGTAATGTGAAAGGGCAGCTAAAAAAAATCTGATGCTTTCTTGGCCTGAAAAAAGAAGGGCAGAGCCCCAAAGGGAAGGAAGGTAATTGTTCTTCCATGTCCTGCCCTGGTCCTTCTAACACCTAGAGTCTTACATTCACTTGTGGGTAGGAAGGTCATTGATAAGATGGAGGGCAACCAGGAGGGAAAAGGGCCTTAAGTCCATGTCATATGGAAATGGGGTGAAGCAACTGGTGATGGTTAGCCCAAAGGGGAGAAGACTTGGTGGGGGGGGATCTTAATCATTGCCATGAAGTATTTGGAGAATTGTCATATGGGATCCTTTTGTGTTCCTTTTGACCAGAGAGTAGAACCAGAAGCAATATGTGGGAGTTGCAAAGAGGTAAATTGAGGGAAACCTTTCTGACCATTACAGCTATGTATAAGTGTGGTTGACCTTGGGAGGTACCCTTCTCAGAGGTTTGCAATCAAAAGCTGAATGACAGGTTGTCAAACATGTTATAATCGGGGATCTTTTTCAGTTACAGGTTGGAGTAGATGGCCGCTGAGGTCTAACATTCTCTGCTTCTTTGAAATGATCTGCTGTCAGATTGGTGGCTTATACAACCTCCTGAGAAGAGAAAGTTGTACTGAGGGGCAATAGAACTAAGGCAAGAGAAAGAAATTGAATGGATAAGGATAGGGAAAGAGGAGAGAAAACTATTCTTCCCTGTGGCAGCATGATGCCTTACTCAGAAAATCCTAGGGAATCCTCAAAAATATTAATTGAAACAATGGTTTCAGCAAAGTTGTAGGCCTCAAAACAAACCCACAAAAGTCAATAGAATTTCTATATTATTATAATAAAATCAAAAAGGCAATAACAGAAAAGGATAGTCTATTAAAAATGACAGCAAAAATGTGCAAAGAAATTAGAGACTCAATGTAATGAAACACACAAAATACTTAGATTCATTTACAAAGATCTTTAAAAAAATAAAGAACAACTTAAACAACTGAAGGAATATTTGGTGCTCATGGCCAGGCAGTGCCAACACGATAAAAATGACAATACAATCAAGATAAATTCACACTTTTAATGTTGTGCCAATTTATCAAAGGGATGGGTTAGAGAAATACATAAAATAAAATTCTTCTGGAGAAATGAAATAGCTCAAATACTGAAGGGAACAATGAAAAACTTAGGAAAAGGTGGAATAGTGCTTCCAGACCTCAGGCTATATTATAAAGCAGTAGTCATCAAAATCATTTGGTAATGGCTAAAATTAGAGAAGTAAGCTGATGGAAAAAACTAGACAAGGGAGGAGAACCAGAAGCAATGAAACTCAACAACTCAGTGCTTGGTAAACCTAAAAATATATAAATTACTTAGGAAGGAACTCAGTATTTGATTTTTAAAAATGCTCAGAAAACTAGAAAATAGACTAGTAGAAATTAGGTTTAGACCAACATCTTATACCATATTCTACAAGAAATTAAAAATAGAAACATGAATCTAATATTAAGGAGCATGCTATTAAAAAATTAGAAGATATACAGATTAGATACCTTTTACAGCTCTGGGTGACAGATGAAGTCTTAACCAAACAAGGGATAGAGGAAATTACAAAAAAAAAAAATAAGATACATAATTTTGATTACATGAAACTAAAAAAAACCCCAGCAAACTTCTATTCAAATAATATTAATGAATCAAGCATAAGAAGGGAAGTGGTCAAATGGAAAAAAAAATCTTTGTATCAATTTCTCAGATTAGGTTTTAGTAACCAAGATATATAGACAACTAAGATGTATATAGATACATATGGTGTAGAGATAGATATAGATAGATATAAAAAAAGCAAAAGTCATTGCCCAATAGAGACGTGATTGAAGGATATGAATAAATAGTTCTAAAAAGATTTCTAAACTATTAACAACCATATGAAAGAATGCCCCAAATCACTAATGATAGAAAAATGCAAATTAAAATCACCTTGAGCTATTACCTCACAACTAGCAAATTGGAAAAAATAACAAAAGATGGGAATAATCAGTATTGGGAAAATTGTGGAGACGTGAATTAGTAAAAACCATTTTGAAAAACACTTGGAAAAATCTACACAAAGTGCCTATACTCCATATGCTTTGACCTAGAGATTCCACTAATAGGCATATACTCCAAGGATGTCATTGATGAGAAGAAAGTTCCCATATAGACAAAAATATTTATAGTGACACTTTGTGTGCTATCCAAGAACAGAAAACAACGTAGATGCTCATCAGTAGGGGGACTTTGTGGTACATGAATATAATGGAAAATTATGTGCTGTAAGAAATTATGTACAGGATGAATATACAGGAACTTGAAATGAGCTACATGAGCTGATGCAGAGCAAAACAGAGCCTATAAACATTTATTAAGAGCCTACTATGTGCCAGGAACTGTATTAAGCACTGGGGAAAAAGAAAGACAGCCGCTGTCTAAGGTACTTACTATCTCACTGTGAAGACAACACACAAAAACAAGCTGAGAGGGCTGGCCGGAGTCCTCTTTAAATGGAGACTTTGGGAGGGGTCCTTTGCTCTGCCCTCTAGCCTTCCAGTGAAAGAGGCAGAGGGTCTTGAGGATGCTGAGGACATTGATGAGGTGTGAAGATCAAAGCTACTGCCATCTTGGTAGAATAATGAGTTCGGTGTTTTTTTTTTTTCTGATCATGAGGTTTCCAGGGGGCTTGATGGAAACAACGTGCATAATGACCACAACAACATCAACAGAAAAAACAACAACCATCAAACAATCAAAAGTGGATATTGCAAGATTACAAGGAACAAGCATGGCCCAAAAGAAGAGATGGGAGAAAACATCTCCCCTCCTTTGCAGAAGTGGGAAGCCCTTAGGCAGAGATGTCATGAGGCTCAAATGAGCTAATAGATGTAAAGCACTTTGCAAACATAATTATTGTCACACTTTCTTCTGCTGAGCTCAAACGCTGTTTATCGAATGTGAGGGGCGGTGCCGATATAGATTTAACAACCAGGCTCTCGATAAAAGTGCAAACATAAACTTAAATTTAATCTGCATTATTAACATGTTCTTAAGTCTAGGCAATCAACAAAAGTATAAACTAGACACTGATTAGTAGAAATTTCCGATTTCTGTGGTGTAAATGATCACCTTGAAAATGTATTAAGCTAGTGAGAGACCACTCCTGCACATCCCTGTGCACAGGTGAGGAACACTGCAGATATTTTCAGACTTCTTCCATATGGCAATCAGTTTTGCTGGGTTTTTTCCCTTCTTACTCTTTTTTTTTCCTTTAAAAATATTATTTGTTGAGAATGGAGACGAAGATGGCAGAAAAAAGAAAGACTTCCCTGAGCTCTTCCAAATTCCCCTCCAAACAACTTTAAAATAATGCTTCGAAATGAATTCTGGAGTGGCAGAACCCACAAAAGGATGGGGTGAAAAAATTTTCCCACCCAAGCCAAACTAGAAGGCCAGCAGGTAAGGTCTGTCAAGTCAGGGTGAGAGTGGATGGTCCAGTGCAGACAATACCTCCTTAAGACAGCAGCAAGCCTTAGGGGCAATTGAATTGGCAATGGCAGCTTCTAGAGCTCTCAACCCACAGATGGTAAGGGGGTCAGACTACTCGTCAAAAGGGGATTACAGGGGTCCTTTTGCAGGCACTGGGGGCAGGACCATGTGCAGGTTGCAGTCCTGAGTGACGGACCCAGGATGAGGATGAGTAGCTGCACACCAGAGGGGGTGTGGGGACCCTGGTCACAGCTGCATGGAAGAAAAGAATGCTCACAGTCACTCACAGACAAGAGCACAGACCAGGTGAGCAGTGACCACACCTCTTCTTAGATCATATCACCTTGGAAGAACTGAAAACTTACAGATCCCCAGAACTAGTTCTGAAAACAGCTGCAAAAACCCCCTGAAGTTTGGAGCAGTGTACCTTCTGCCTGGGGAGCAGAACCCAACTTTAATATACATTTAAAGGTCAAGAAATAGGCTGGAAAATGAGCAAACAATAAAAAAGAACCTGACCGTAGAAAGTTACTATGGTGACAGGGAAGATCAAAACAAACTCAGAAGGCAATAAAGTCAAAACCACTATATTCAAAGCCTCAAAGAAAAATATGAACTGGTCTCAGGCCCAAAAAGAATTCCTGAAAGACCTCAAAAAGGATTTGAAATCTCAAGAGAGGTAGAGGAAAAATTGGGGAAAGAAATGAGAGTGATGCTGCAAGAAAATCACGAAAAAAGAGTCAGTAAAGGAAGCACAAAATATTGAAGACAATAACAACTTAAAAAAAGGAATAGTGGCTAGGGGTGGGGAGCCTGTGGCCTTGAGGCTACATGTGGCCCTTTAGGTCCTCAAGTGCAGCCCTATGACTGAATCCAAACTTCACAGAACAATTTCTTCTGCTTCACTGCCAATGCTGTCCATGACTCAAAAAAGATAAAGGACCTTTGCCCTAACCAGTTAATGATCTGATTGTACTTAGGTGATTTAGGAATGACTGCCATATAGGGAATGAGTCACGTCTTGTAGGTTAAAATATAATCAACTTCTTAATTTTTGTACTTGTATTACTTGGGAGATCCACGTGTTCAGCATCTTTCATTCTTTTCTCAAAGGAGGTATGAATAATTTATACGTGTGAGACTTCTCAATAGTTTTACAAGTTTTGGGTCCCTCTCCTTCCTTATTCCAGCTCCATATGTTCCAACATATTTTTCACTGAGTTCTTTCTATTTTCAGCTTTGCAGTGAAATCACCAAGTATAAATGTATATGTTATTTTCATGGAACTTCCCAACCCCTTCATCCTACATAAGCTATGTTGATACACTAGAGCAATTATTATGGGGCATCTTTTGGATTATTAGGGACAGGCACCAGACCTGTGACTTCACTGGAATAGAAAACTCCTTCCACCAATTCAAACTGGCTTTACTTACAGTCTTAGAGAATTGCGTAGAGATCAGAGGTTAAATGATTTATCTAGGGTGACACAGCCAACATGGGTGAGACATGGAATTTGAACCCAAGCTTTCCTGGCTCTGAAACCATCTCTCTGAAAATCAAATGATTCTCTCTCTCTTCCCTTCCCTTCCCCCCTTCCCCCCCTCCTCCCTCTTCCCTCTCTCTCTCTCTCTCTCTCTCTCTCTCTCTCTCTCTCTCTCTCTCTTTTTCTTTCATGATCACTTGGTCTGTGAAATGACGTTTCTTGTTTTCTTTGGACAGACTCATTCTACCAATTCCTTTATTCGCCTTTCTGAGGAGACCTACTTAGTGGTACTACTTTCTTTTTCTTTTCTGTTTGGCTTATGGCAAGAATGTCAAGCATGTTTGCTCATGGGCCATTGGGCCTTGGGTTCATGTTTGGACACCACCCGCCAAGTCTGTGTTTATAGATAATCTTAAAACTGTGATCCTTCATGCCCTATGCCCCCTTTTCTTTCACTCTATCACTACCACTGCAGGAGCAGGAGGCTAGCAGGTGTACAAACACCTGTCTGCATACAGACAAAGAAGTAGGACCAGAGTTGAACAGGAAGGGGAGGGGAGGATGTCCTTTAAGAAGCTGCAATATTCATTTAATGACCCCTCCCCAATTTTTCCTTGAAATAAAGGCTCAACTTTTAAGTATTTTTAAAGTAAGTTTTATTATTTTTATTTTAAAAATTGCCTTTTCTCCCTCCTCCCCCCACACTATTGAGACAGAAAGACAAAACCCCCTGTTACGAACATGTTTAGTCAAGCAAATCAAGTTTCTGCATTGGCCACATCCAAGACGCAAAGTCGCCTCCAGTCTTTCACCTATCTACAGGAGGTGAGTAACAGGTTTCATCACAGCCCTCCGGTCATTTTACTGATCAGAGTTTCTAAGTCTTTCAAAATCACTGATCTTCATAATATTGTTGTCGTATAAACTGTTCCCCTTGTTCTAATCACTTCGCTCTTTTTCAGTTCATACAAGTTTTCCTAGGGTTCTCTGAAACCACCCTCTTTATGAGACAGGTGATGCAGTGGATACAGCACTGGGTATGGAATCAGGGAGACGTGAGTTCAAATGTGACCTAAGTCACTTACTCACTGTGTGATCCTGGGCAAGTCTACCTCAGTTTCCTCATCTGTAGAATGGTGGCAATGAATAAAAACACCTGCCTCCCAGAGTTGTTATGAAGATCAAATAAGATAATATCTGTGGAATGCTTTGCAACCCTTAAAGTGCTACAGAAATGCTAACTATAATTATGATTTGCTGTAGCAAATAATAGTCTATCACATTCATATACCACAACTTGTTCAACCATTCCCCAATTGATGGACATCCCCTCAATTTTGAATTCTTTGGCACCACAAAGAGAGCTGCTATAAATATTTTTATAAATCCTTAGAATTTATTTTGCTTAAGACAAATTATTCCCTTCATCTATCCTCCTTTTAAATTCCTTCTTTTTCCATTCTCCCCTTTCCTCCTATTTCCATATTGAGTGAAATGTATTTCTGTACCCAACTCTGTATTTATATTCTTCCCTTCTTTAACCGATTTAGATGAGAATAAAGTTCAAATGTCAGCCACTCCCCACCCCCATGCCTTCCTCCTTCTTTGTAGAGATGTTTAATTGTGCACTCTGATTATGTAAGGTCATTGTCTCTAGCCTTCTCTTTCTTCCTCCCTCTACACCTGGCCAGTGTTTTTCCACTCTTAAGATAATCATGACAGGACAGAACCACCAGCAATCCTTCTGCCTAATTAGACTCTCTCTATACCTCCTGATGATGATAGAGTTCTGAGGGGATACATGTGTCACCTCCCCATGTTAAAATGCAAGCAATTGATCCCGGTTTAGCCCCTGAGAATTGTTTGTTTCCTTTACATGATTCCCTTAACTCCTGTGTTTGGACTTCAGAATTTCTACCCAGCTTTTCATCAGGAGAGCTTGCAAGACCTCTTTCATGAAAGATTCATTTTCCCCCTGTAGGATCATACTCAGCTTTGCTGAGTAAGTTACTCTTGATTGTAAGCCTGCATCCCTTGCCTTCAGTAATATCATGTTTCAACCTTTCTGTTCCTTCATAGTAGTTGTGCTAAATCATATCTTTTCTTGACTGGGACTTTGCGGTACTTGAATTAATTTTTTTCTGTTTTGTTTTGTTTTGTCTGCCTGCAGCACTTTTTCTTTGACCCGGAAGCTCTGGATTTGGGCTCTTTTCTTTGTGAAATTTCTCCAAGGAACTGACTGAGAGATTATTTCTATTTCTACTTTGCCTTTGGGTTCTAAGAGATCTGAGCAGTTTTAAGATTTCTTGAGATATGATGTGTAGGCTCTTTTTTTTTTTTTGGTAATGGCATTCAAATAGTTCAGTAATTCTTAAATTATATCTCTTCCATCTGTTTCCCAGGTCAGGTTTTTTTTATATGAAATGTCTTAAATTTTCTTTTTTTCTAGTTTTCTGACTTTAATATCTTTTATTGTATCATGGAATGATTAACTTCCACTTGATCCATTCTGATTTTTAGGATGCTTGCTGCTTGGGTCAAGTTCCTGCCTTCTGGGGCTGAGCAGAGTCAGGCTAATCTCTTCCCTGCCGCATGTGACAAAGCCGCCCAAGCAGTGGGAGACAGCCATCATCCTCCCCTTCCCCGTCCCCACCTCCCAATCTTCCCTTCACTCAGCTTCTTATGGCCTTTCCCCATTGAATTGAATTGAAGTGAGTTGACTAAGGGTCCCAAGGCTGGAGTCCAGGCCCCAGGGATCAGGGCCAGTGATCTTGACCCAGCCCCAGGGATCAGGGCCAGTGATCTTGACCCAGCCCCAGGGATCAGGGCCAGTGATCTTGACCCACTTGTCTCTCCTCAGTTTCGAAAAAACGTCCAGGATGTGCTGGCCGACATGCCCAACCCTGACGACTATTTCCTCCTTCGCTGGCTCCGAGGTGAGGGGGAGGGGGTTTGGAGACATAGCCTGGCTGGGGGTAGGGTGGGGATGGGGCAACGATGATAAGATCTGAATTATCCCCTACACACCTGCCTCCCAGGGAGCTTGTGCAGAAAGTGTCTCCTGAATATTAAAATGTAGCCAGAAAGGGATTTGTTGTGATGGTTTTCATGATGGCAATCATCTCCTTCGATCTTCACAACCACCCTGAGAGGTAGGTATGAGGGGAACGATCAGTAGAATTATCCCCATTTTGCAGGTGGGAAAACTGATTTTCCAGGGTCTCTTCTATCTCTTAATATTTTGAATTTATGACCTGCCCAAAGTCACCCAAGTCTCTGAGCTGGGGCTAGACCTCTGGTCATCTCACTTTAAATCCAATGTTCTTTCCCCAAAGAGATAAAGTAGTGCCATTAAAGAACAGGAACAAATCTTAATCTGCACCCCCCCAAAAAAAACCAAATGGAAGAAAGTATAAAGCTAGTTCTCATAACCTTAAATGGAAAAGGACCAAACAATCCAATAAAATGAAAAAAGTGATAGAAGGCTTATGCTAACAAAACTCCCTAATCAGATGCTTACAAAAAACCGATCTAAAAAGCAAAGACATACACAATAAAACTATTTTAATTGGCTGGCAACATGGTGGTTTATTTAGACAAGGCTAGGGAATCATTAAAGATGCTGAGATAATTAATAGTTTTAGCAAATTTGCAAGGTACTAAATAAACCCGTAAAACAATAGCTTTTTAAATATAATGACAATAAAAAGAGAAATCACATTAAAAAAAACCAACTACAAAATACATTTAGGGATCAGTCTACTGGGACACATAAAAGACTTGTATTGATTCCAATACAAAGTGTTCCTTGAAGAAATAAAAAAAACAACTCAAGTGGCTAAAGGAATATACAATGCTTATAGCTAGCCTGTGTCAATATCATAAAAGTGACAATAGTACCAGAGTCAGTTTACAATAGTAATACTATGCCAATCAATATGCTTAGGTTTTTCTTCATTTTGATCAAATGCTATGCCAATCAGTCTATCAAAAGGAAAATGTATAGATAAAATAAAAGAATAGCAAACTTCATTTGGAGAAACAAAAGAGTTAGTCTATCAAGGGAAATGATGAGAAGAGGTAGTTATGAAGGGGAAATAGCACTTGTAGACCTCAAACTATTACAAAGCAGTGGTTGTCAAATGACCCGGGACTGGTTAAAAATAGAGAAGGGTTGCTATTATCTGTCCTCCAGGCTTTGGTTGAAGCAATGACCTGGGTTCAGGAGTATATAGGCAGTTGGTACTCAGAAAGTTAGTACAAAGAAAAGCTTTTATTATGTGACCCACTGGAATCAATTGTTAAATTTCCAGTACAAACACCACACATCAGGGCTTGACTTATTGTTGGGTTGATTGCCTAGACTTAAGAAAGAGATGGAAAAATTGCTAATATTGCAAAGGAAACTTAAAAGTGTGCTCTGTGTGCAGAGGGATCATTAGCACACCACACTGCATAGCAGAGTCCAAATAGATCTTGGTAGACTAGACTAGAGCACTGGGCTGAATCTGATCACGTGATGTCCGCTAGGGATAACTGTAAAGTCTTACAGTTGGGTTCAAAAAGCCAATGTCTGAAGTCCAGGATGGGGGAGGCAAGTGGCCAAACAGGAAAGAGGAGTTGATTTGGGGCTGCAGTAAGAAAGCCATATCATCCAGAAAAAAGGAGGTGATTAATCCCTCATTCATTCAATAACGTGTCGGGCAAGATCGTTCCCACCCTGAAGGGGCTTACTCAGATCCCATCTTAAGGATGGTGCTCGGCTCTGGTTTAGGAAGGGCACTGACCAATTAAAGGCACGTGCAGGAGATGAGATGGGGAAGGGCGTTGAGTCTATGTCACTGTTGGCCTGAGAGGAGAAGGCTGGGGGTGGGGGAGATGGGATCAGTGTCTTCAAACCCTGGAAGAGCTTCCAGGCACAAGAAGGCCTTGTTCTGCTTGGCTCCAGGGGCACAGCTAGAGCAAGAGAGGAAGCTGAGGAGAACTCCCTGAGACCTGACATCAGGAACAGAATTTAGCCTAATGAGAGCCATCCCACAGTGGAGTGCTCATGGCTTTCCCCTCACTGGAAGCCTCCAAGCACAGGCTGGGGGACCAGGATGGGGAGTGTGTTGGAGGGCTTTCTTGTGCAAAGCTGGGTCAGACTAGAAGACCCCGACAGGCTTGAATCTGTGAAAGTGAGGCTGGGAGAGAGCCACGGGCAGGGGATTCCAAGGAGCTGTTGGCAGACAGCTCAGCCCTCTCTTCCTCTTTGTAGGGATTCTGAAACATCCGGGTTGTTTTTGCTGCCGCTTCTAGGCCCCCCTTTACTCCAGTCCCTGGGCTCTGTCCCAATTAAAACAAGTTTAACCCCAGGTGTCAAGATGAAGCACAATTGGAGGGTTCCTCAGCCCAATTAATGACAGGCTGGCCTCAAGTGAGACAGGATGTGCTTCATGCAAGAGCCTCCAGGAGGCTGGGTTTGTCTCTCCTTTGGCAGTGGCCTGGGTCAGACGTGGGGACCAGAGTCCTGGGGACACCCACGATGGTCAGCTGAGGTCAAGGGAACGAGGCAGCATGCCAGTGGAAAGAGCCTTCCAACTGAGTTCTGACTGCATCTCTTCCCAGCTGGGCAAGGAAATTCCTCCTCTCATCATCAGTTTCCTTATCCGTGGAAGGGGGCTGTTGCTTCTCATGCTACTGGGTCTGACTGATGGCATGTCATGAAGGTGGCACATAAAAGCTGCTATAGAGCATGACTGTATGGGAATTACGTCCCCCCTTCACTCAAGGGATGTTTTTCTCCTGTTGTGGATTGCGGGATGAAGGGGCTGGACTTAAGGGAGCCTGAACAGTTTGGGCCAATCCAATGAACACCCTTAATCTGTAGGAGCTGAGCACGTCATGGGCTGCATTCTGCATGCCCCTTGTGTTCCAGATGAAGAAACTGAGGACAGAGCGAGGAACGAGACTTTATTAAGTGCCCGCCATGTGCCAGACGGTATACTAAGCACTTTACAATCACTGTCTCACCTGACCCTCTCCACAACACGATCAGCCGGCTGCTGTTATTACCCCCATTTTACAGTTGAGGAAACTGAGGCAGATAGAAGTTAAGTGGCTTGTCCAGGCTCACATAGCTGCTATGTGTCTGAGGCTGGATTTGAACTCAGGACTCCCGACTCCAGGCTCATCGCTCTGTGTACTGTACCCTTGGGCTACCTCGGAAGCAGCTTGCCCAGAGTTACTTAGTGAGTAAGCAAACTGGGGCAGGACAGGAGGGTGGGAGGCAGACCAGGGCTTTTGGGGAGGTCACTTGCCGTCTTAGCCACCGGTTCCATCAGGGCACTTATTGGCTGGGCACTGATTTTCCACAGTTTCATCTGTCTACACCTGGTCTTCTCAATAGAACTAGGAACTATGGGAACCAGCTCATATATTTCTTTTCTATATCCCCCCACTGTGCCCAGGACAGAGCAGAGGATGGATGCCGGCGGAACTGAATCACAACATTAACAGCAGTTCACTGTTCTGGAGGATTCTAAGTGCTTTTCTCATCATTGAAGCCAGAGAAAACATTTTCTTTAGGGTGTAACACCTTAAACATGACGTAGAACCTTCAGTTCTGCAAGCCCAGCCCTGGGAGGTAGGGAGTGCAGGCATCAATAACCCCATTTTACAGATGAGGAAAGGTGGAGCTCCAGGGAGCATTGGGATCTTACTAAAATGACAGGCACCCCAGTGGAGTGGGAAGAATCAGTCGTCCTACCCATTCAAATCCTGCCTTGAACGCTTCATAGCTGTGTGACCTGGGGTGATTCATCTAACTCTGATGGCCTCAGTTTTCTCATCTGCAAAATGAAGATAATAACACTAGTACCACCTGCCTCACAGGGTTGGAGTGAGGGGAAAGTAAAATACTCCATCTAAAGTCCTTTGCAGACCATGGAATCTTAGCATTTCAGGACTGGGTGGACTCCCAGGGGCCATCTGCTCTGACTCAGACCCAGGCAGGAATGTTCCCTCCCATGTATCTGAAAAGGGCTCATTGAGCCTTTGTCTGAAGAGCTCTGGTGTGGGGGAGCCCACCCCATCTCTGGGAGCCCATCCCATCTCAGGGAGCCCACCCCATGTCTGGGAGCCCACCCTATCTCTAGGAGACCATTCCATCTCTAGGACCCTGACCCATCTCTGGGGAGAACACCCCATCTCTGGGGAGCCCACCCCATCTCTGGAAGCTGACCCCTTCTCTGGGAGCCCACCACATCTTTGGGAGCCCATGCAGAGCCAGCTCGTGTCCTGCTAAAAGCCCACCTTCTGTAGGGAGAAGCCTTTCTTGATCCCCCTTGATTCTAGTGCCCTCCCTCTGTGGATGGCTATAGCTGTTTCGTGTGTTGTCCCCCCCATTAGACTGGGAGCTCCTTCAGGGCAGGGACTGTCTTTTGCCTTTCTTGGTAGCCTTAGCATGTAGCACAATGCCTGGTATATAGTAGGTGCTCAATAAATGCTTGTTGGCTGACTGACACCTTCTGCTTCTGTCCTCCAGAGCCAAACAAAACAAATCGAATCTCTCCCAGGACAGCCTTTCACAGTAATCATACCTCCCCCCCCACCAAAATCTTCTCTTTTTTGGCTAAACACGCCCAGCTCCTCCACATGACGCTCATAAGCCAGGCTCCAGGTGCTTCCCCATCCTGGGTCTCCTGTGGATACCCTCTCTCTAGCTCATCAACATCTTTCCCAAGCTGCCCACACTGGGGCACCATACTTCCAGTGCAGACCTAGCTAGGTGGAATACGGAAGGAGTGTCTCCTCCTCGTTCCTGGAATGCCCAAGATTGTGCCAGCGTCTTTTGGCTGCCCTTGGACTCATACAGCATAAATCCTAACCGAGATCACTGACAATGACCCAGCAACCCCGATGCCCATTCTTTCAGTATCTGAGGATGGTGGCCGTCTGTGCCAGGAGACACGAAGTCACCAGGAGCTAGCTTATCATTACGTGCTGCCCGACGATTTTATTCAGTTCTCTATTGACCCTTCTGGTCCGTGCTTTCCAGGGCAAGGGGGAGAAAACAGAAGGAAAACAAGACATAAGAAGCACCATTCACTCTGTTGTTAGCTATCTCTGACCCACCCACCCCAACCAGCAGGTCTGTCACTTTTTTAAACCTTTCCCCCCCAAGTATTGCTTTTAAAAAGAACCGTCCTCGTCCCTAGCATTTCTCACCAGCCTAAAATTATTCTGCTTCTGAGCACTCCTGACGTTGTTCCTAGAGCACAGTGCCACCATTTTTGTGTTTGCCTTCTGTTGCCTGCCCTTGCTGCCAGGCCTTTTAGGAATCTCAATGGGCTGATGAGCTCCCTTGGCAAGCTCATCAGTGCCTTTGGTCCAAATGCCTCCTCTTCCCTCCTCAGCAGCCTTGTTTCTCTTTCTTTCTTCCCATTGCATTCCTCAGAGTTCCCCAGCCTACCTCAGGGAGTTCTCCCCATAGGATTCTGAGGCTTTTCCTCTGAAGTCTTGGGAATCTGTCCTCTCTGAATAAAGGATACACCTCAGGCTGCACCTGCCTGGCCTTTCCTGCCCTCTCACAAACTCTGAGTGTGCCTCAATGTACTTACCCATAATTCCACTCTAGCAAGCAGCCTCTTGTAGTTGGTGAAAATCACAATCGTTGGTTCCTCTATATTGCGAAGGATGACATTTTCATCTGGGCAAGCCATCATTAGCCTGGCACATAGTAGGGCCTCATAAATGTTTATTGGTTGGATTGGAGAGAGAACTCCCACAGATGTCTGGATAACAGAAACATCCCCTCACAACAGGACTGTCACGAAACCAGTTCAGCAATGAGCATGCTCAGGCTAAGAACGCACCCGCTAGACGTAGCTCTTAGAGACAGGTGGTTGGAAAGAGAGAAGCCAGAGAATGAAGGACTGAATGAAAAGGCCCTGAATAGGCATCTATTATGGATGAAGCACTGCCCTAAGCTCCAGGGATTAGAAAAATAAAGCGAAGGTATCCCTGGCCCTCAAGGAGGTTACGTTGTAAGGGAAGAAACAGACAGCACACATAGGGAAGTGATGACTTGGGAGGGGAAAGTTACAAGGATGGCGAATGGGACTATAGGGGAGAAGATTGACATGCCCCATCCAGGGGCAGTGACACAGTGCATTTGATCACGGTTCTAGAACTGGGGTGAGGTGGGAAGGAGCAAGGAAGGAAGGAGATATGTCAAATACATTGTAGCAAGGTGGGTGACTAGTGAGAACAGAGCTGGGGGTCGCGAGGGCAGTGAAGAATGCCTGGGATCTTCCTGAAACGGTGAGGCAGGTGAGGGACTGACCAGATCAGTGAAGCCCCAGGATAAAACAGAGAGGAAAAAGTCCAAACCTCCAGGACAATCCTGGGGTCCAGGAGACCCTTGCAAGGTGTCCAAGATCAAAACAATTTTCTCAATAGTACTAAGATGTTTAAAACATCTAACATGGTAAATATTGATAGATATAAATCACATAAGCAAAAACTCTTTGGGTGTCCCTAATAATGGTTAAGAGTTTAAAGGGGTCTTGAGACCAAGAAGTTTGGGAACCATTGCTCCAGGGCATGGCCTCAGTCTGCGTGGCAAAATGATGGGGAATAGAGACTGGATAAGAAGGAAGTGAGTCACCCCTCCCCTCCCCCATAGACCTTGCTTTTGGAGGAACTTTGACGGCCAGGCAAGGCTCTCTTCCTTTGGGAAAACTCAGCAGACTTTGCTTCAGCCTCACTAGAACCCATGTATAAATCTAGGCACTTACCTGTACCCAATTTCCCATGATTCAGGGCTCCCAGCATTCCCTAAAGGCCTCCATTCACTTCAGGCTTCATGGGGTGAGGAATGGGATGTGCTGAGGTATTGGTGGAGAAGCTGGGCCTGGGTCTCCCTGGGCAGGAGGGGAGGAGGACCCTGCCCAGAGGTGGCCTGCCCCAGGCTCCAGCCTGATCTTGGCTTTTTTGCAGCTCGAAGTTTTGACCTGCAGAAATCTGAGGCCATGCTCCGGAAGGTGAGCCCCCAGCCCTTTACTCTCTTGGACCCCAGGCCAGAGCAAGCAGATCCTTGGCCTTCTCACCTCTTGCCGAGTTTTTCCCTTTCCTCCATCTCTCCTTCCTTTCCAGCTTCAGCCAATACTCCTGTCCCACTAGTGGCCTTCCAAAGGCTCAGAATCTTTCTTCCTGCTCCCAGCTCTCCTCTTAGGGTGGGATGAGGCCCAAGTAAGGGTGCCCAGGTAGGGGGTGCCCAGTGAGGGAGTGTCCAGTTAGAAGATGCTCAGGATGGTTCTTAGTAGCCTCTGCCCGGGCCATGGTGGGAGACCTAGCACACCAAGGGGAGGGGCAGGGGTATGGGAGGAGACCTGGACTGGGAGCTAGAACCCCCGGTTCCAGTCTCTGCCCACCACTTTTTGGCCTTGGCCACACATCTCAGAGTGTTGGCTGCCTCATCCGTAATATGAGGTGGTCGGACTAGATGAGCCACATGCATTGGAAAGAATTTGGTATCCAAGGACCTGGGTCAGAATCATTGTTCTGCTGTTTCCTTGCCATGGGACCTTAGGAAAGTCACTTCCCCTCCAAGGGCATCAGTTTTCCCAACTGTACCACGAGGGAGGTGAATCAGCTGCCTTCCAGCCCTGATGTTCTACTTCCAAAGGTTTTTCTCCACTCTGACATCTTGTGTTCTCGGGGTGGGGGGAATTATACCATTATTCATTTTTAACATTCATTTTTAAAAATTGGGAGTTCCAAATTCTCTCCCTCCAATTCCTCACTCACCCATTGAGGAGGCAAATGGCATGATATCGATTACGCAGATGAAGTAATACAAAACATATTTCTATATTAGCCATGCTGCAAAACAACAACAAAAAAAAAGGCAAGGAAAATAAGATTTAAAGAAGTCTGCTGCAGTTTGCACTCAGATTGATCCATTCTTTGTCTGGAGGGAGAGAATATTTTTCATCCTGAGTCCTTTGGAATTTCCACCTTATGTTCTACAGTCCTTTTCCAAGATCCTTCCTAGCTCTGACATTCCATGTTCTAAGGTTCCTTCTAGCTTTGACATTCTAGGTTCAGAGGTTTCTCCCACATCTGACACCCCATGTTCTAAAGCCCTTTTTTGAAGATTTCTCCCAGCTCAGACACTCCCTGTCTCAAGGTCCTCCCAGCTCTGACTTGCTGTCATTCTGAGCTCTGCTCTTTACATCCGACCCTGGGGCTGCCTGAGTTTGAGGAAGCCCTGGCTCGGTACCATCCCATTTCTCTTGGTAGCACATGGTATTCCGGAAGGAAGAGGACCTGGCCAACATCATGAACTGGCAGCCCTCTGAGGTAAGCCTAGATCAACCCCCTACCCAGAGCCCCAGCCCCCAGCCCTGCCTGGCTCTCCTCCGGGGTCTGGCTGCCTGGTCTGTACCATTGGCCTCGGGGCCTCTGAGGGCCATCGAGGCTGCTTCCTCTGTGCCTAGGCCCTCCAGTTATATGACACAGGCGGCTTGAGTGGTTATGACCGAGAGGGCTGCCCTGTGTGGTTGGACGCCACTGGCTGCTTGGATCCCAAAGGGCTGCTTCTGTCCAGCAGTAAATCAGCAGTGGTGAAGAAACGCATCCAGATCTTGACGTTCCTCCTTCAGGAATGTGAGCTACAAAGTGAGAAGGTGAGAGAGGAAGGGGGGGGGTCCTGAGAGGAAAGAGAGGGAAAGAAATCCCTGTGTCTCAGCCCGCTGATCCTGGGGCTCAGCGTGACCCACTTGAGGCAGAGAGCAGCTCTCAGATGGCTAGAAGGGACATGTCTTTGAAGGCATTTTTTTCCCTTCTGTGACCCTGGTATAGGAGGGGAGGCATCAGCTGGAAAGGACCCTGGGTTTAACAGCAGGAGACCCGTGTTCATATTGTAACAGTTTCAAAAATGAAGGTAGACTGAGGCACCAAGTTCCAAGCACAATCCATTTATTAGAGAAGTATGAATTTATCAATAAATAGAATCGGAGCTTCCCAGCAAAGCTCTGACCCAATTATAAAATTAACAATACCGTTTATAGTTTGAGGGAGTACAGAGAACAGGAAAGCTAGCGTCATAGATGGAAGAAAATGTGACTGGATGGAAATGGGGAATGAGGACAAGCAACAGCCCCTTTCTCCCCTCCTGTGACTAAGAAACACTCATTTGAGTCCAAGTGCCCCTGCAAGGACAGAGAGCAAACCAGACATCTAGGAAGGATAGCTTGGTGCTGTAAAGATACTAGACTGGACTCCCTGGTGCCCACTGCATCCTTCAACAGTAACAGACTTCTTTGACACAAGAATAGAGCAACAATTAACTGGAGAGCTGGATTTCCAAGGTTAACTCATCATAGCCAGCTCAATTTCTATTTATATTTAGTAGTATTTTTAGGTAATTGGGGTTCAGTGACTTGCCCAGGGTCACACAGCTAGTGAGTGTCAAGTGTTTTGGTCTGAGGTTGGATTTGAACTCAGGTCCTCCTGACTTCAGGGCTGGTGCTCTATCCACTGTGCCACCTAGCTGCCCCAATGAGCTCAATTTCTGAATTATGTTCAGAGACTGGGCAGTGACAGGACAAAATGAATGAGTAACCACGCCTGAGGCAGTTGCGGGACAAGATCAATTCATCAGGAATAGGATCAATTCAAAAAAGACACAGAGTCAATGTGATCATTTCAATATTCTGGTTATGCAACTTCCTAGCTGTGTGACCCTGAGCACAGAAGCCTGGGAGACTGGAAATCAGTTAGTCAGTCAGTGAGCATTTAGTAAACATTTCCTCTGTGGCACTGTGCCAATCACTCATAATACAGACACAAAATGGTAACAGTCCCCGTCCTAAGGAGCTTGCATTCTAATGGATAGAGATGACAGCTGATGAGGTCACTCGAGAAAGAACATAGGCAGAGAAGGGGACCTGAAACCTAGCCCTTGAAACCACAGGGTGTAGGACATGGGTGTTCACCTCTCCCAGGAGACTGAAAAGGAGCAATCAGACAGGTAGGAGGATCTAGGAGGATCCAGGAAGGAGGAGAGGATTGTAAACAATGTTGAGCAGTGTGGGAGAGACCGATGACTGGTAGTTGAGAGACCGCAGGTGTCTAGAGAGAGTGGCTTCTGTCGAGGGATGAAGCATGATGGCAGCTCGATTATGAGTATAACCCAAGGAGTGTCTAGGCAGCTCTGTGGCATTTTGGGAAGCAGGACTTCCTTCCATGGAGAACTTGGGACCTGACCTCAGCCTTGAAGGAAGGGAGGGATTTCAGTAGATGGAAACTGAGGGAGGAAAACAGCAGGCACGGGGTGGCCTGAGCAAAGTCCCAGAGGTGGGTGAGGGCATGTTTAGTGTTGTGCACAACTAGTTCACTTGACTATAGAGCCTACCTAGGGCCTAGGATTTCCCAATCACCTGATGAATCAAGACCAGCTTGATTTTCTATCTCCAATGCGCATTGATGAGGCGGGAGGCAGGATGGAAGCAACTCTGTTTATTTTTAGCAAAGCATTTACTTATATAGTAAAATAACAGGAACTCTTCCTCAAGTTACAATGACGTATAGCCCATGCTGTGCTCAAGGACAGTGCATGCACTTCCTGTGCACTTATCTGACTCCAATCCCAGAATAGACTGCTAATGACTGTACAATAACTAGGGGAGTTAAAGATTGTTACAGATCCATACAATGGAGCACCGAACCAGGTGAGCTTTGCTCAAAGATCAGCGCCCGAGAGGGGCCTTCACCCATCAGTGAGACCTCTTGAACAGCCTGTGGCCCTCTACATCCTTATAGATCCCTAACAATTCCCCCTTTTTGTTTTTGCTCGAGACGGAGCATATCGAGCTCAGTCCCAAAGTCCTTTATCTGATTAGCTACGCACCTGAGCAAACACGGTCTAAAACACATCATGGCCAGCAATAGCGAACATAGTGGCAACAAAGAAGACAATAGAGACATAAGCCAATGTCCAAGGTTATCAAAAGGGTTACGGAGTTTATCTAGCCAATCAGGTATATGTTGGGCAGTTTTATCTGGCATCAAATCTTTATCAGCTGCCCTTGCAATATCTTTAGCAATTTCGTATAAGTCATCGATATCCACTGCAATAGTAGAATTTCCAAACATGCCCATTTAGATGCCTACGTATTCTTTGCCAATCCCATTGAGATTTATTGTATTTAACATTGGTAAATGAATTTGTACCTGTAATCACATTTCAAATGTGTTCTATATTCTAAAATATCCAATTCATCACCTATTTCATAATGGTTTCCTTCATTCCCTCAATATGGTAAAATTCATCATCTATCCTTTTTGTGTTTGAAAACTTTAGATACATTGAGAGCTAATTGATCCATAAAATCAGCTTGAACCATTTCATTTCTTGACATAGATATAGATTGAGATAAAGATACATAAGCAGTTATGGTAGCTATAAGTGAAACAATTCCTAATGCTACACATGAAATACATCTCTTTTTCCTAGCAACTGCTAATTGATTACTTTGGTCTATTATTCCAAAAATATGATCAGAACGTGACTCATACCAATCTTTGCTTTTCACAGGCACCAAGGCAAACTTTTGTTGTGTAATAACAAAAATAATTTGGTCTCTAATCTTGGTTCCTATACATTCAGACATCCTGCAATTAATACAAGTGACATTATATTCCCCTGAATCCACGGCCATTATATTAACATTCTGTGCTCTTCCCCACATAAATGCATGATTACCAGTCAAACAAGCTCGCATTGTCATATTATCATGGAAGGTCCCTTGCAAATTCGTGATGTTTATGGGCCTAAGGCTGCCCACGCCTTCCACAACTGATTTTCAACCCCTCTGTCATGAAGGGAAACCCACTGAGGAAATGGAAACCCACCAAAAGCCCAAGTATGATTGTTTTTCTCCCTAGTATAATTGTGCCAGGATTGTAACGTAAAATTCTTTTGTAACACAACACAATGACATTCTGAAGTATAACAAGATAACCAAGGAGGATACCCAAAGCTCTTGCTAATCGGTGTCACATGATAGCATGGCTTTGAATTACTTGGACATCTGATAGGTGTGTCATTAACACACTGTGACCCCAAGATGCCCGTGTAAGTAACCTTATAAAATTGAAAAAAGACAACAGTATAAGGAGGGGGTACCGTGTTATTAAACACATACCCATCAAAATGGGTGGTACATTAAATAATTGTAAACACATGGAGTCTTTGGTGTCATTGCCTTTTGTAACACAAATAGGCGGCACCAAAGCCACACCAGTAAAGTTCATTTTTACAGTGTGTTGACACCGGTTCTTAGGTGATATGAAATGAAATTCCTTGCCAAAACCTGTGGAGGCATTTCCTTGCAGAATGACCTCAGGTGTTGTCTCTGCCCACGTACCTAGTCTGGGCCATGGTGGTTTTGTCACGAAGGCCCATCGTGTTGTATTTCCTGTCTCTGCTGCTGCTGTATTCTGTATCCCTGCTGACGATAATGACAAGGGGCACAGCTTGGTTAAAAGTTCTTGTAGTGCCCCCTTCTTATTCTTTCGGCTCCTGCGATTCCTGGCCGGCTTGTGTCTTCTTTTCAGCTTGCCTTGTCCCTTCTGAATGGATAACGTGGACATCCTTCGTTCTGACCCAGAATTCTCCATCACCTGTGAAAGTAAGAACAAACCCTTGCCCCCAGGTTAGCACTTGCCCTGGACCCTGCCAGACACCATCAACGTCTCTCCACATAACTTTCATATTGTGCTTAGGAGAAAGGAATCTGTTTGATTTAGTGGTGTCACTAGTACTGTTGTCATTTCCTGCCAGATATTTCATTGCAGGGGAGAGGTTACAACTATCGAATGTTAAATAATTTATAGTGTAGAGTGCAGTGTTCAATCGATGCCAAGGGGATCCCTCAGCTCCCCCTTTTTGCTTTTTGGAGCACCATTTTCAAGGTACGATTGGCACATTCAACTATGGCCTGACCACAAGGATTATAGGGAAGGCCAGTAGTGTGACTAATAGAAAGCTCAGTACAAAACTTTTTAAAACCCTCGAAATATATGCAGGACCATTATCAGCCTTTAAGTGTTGAGGTGGATCAGCGAAGGAACAACAGTGAAGTAAATGATTAACAACATTGCGAACGGCCTCACCCGCTTGAGCAGGAGCAAAAATAAAGCCTGAATAAGTATCAATGAAACATGAACATATTTCTGTCTTCCAAAAGGAGAATAATGAGTAACATCCATTTGCCATAAGGTGGTAGGTGTAAGTCCCTTGGGGTTATGGACATCAACATGGAAAGGGGGGTGAAAAGGCACACGAGTAGCACAATTTCACGTGTTTGTGATTTTGTTATGCCATATAAAGTTCTTAAAGACCTAGCAGATAAATGTAACTTATTATGACTATTCCTTGCTATTTCCACATTCATTGTTAAAGACCTATCAACAATATCATTACCTTCAAAAATTGGTCCTGGGGCAAGAGTGTGGGGACGAACATGCAAAACATAAATTTGTTTTTTGTCCTATTCTGTATCATGAGTTGTATAGCATTAAGCAGCTGACATATATTGTTATCAGTATTTTTTTATTACAGCAGTCTCTAGATGTTTTAGAATTCCTTCAACATATTTACTATCTGTGCTAATATTCGTTGGCTCCTCATATTTTTGAAATGCACAATAGACAGCATATAATTCATTCTGTTGTGTAAATATAAAGGGTGTTTCAATCACATGTAACTCCTTTCTTTTAGGGCACCAGATAGAGGCCTTATTCATCTTTGTGGCATTAGTAAAGACGTTAATCCCGTGTACGGGTTCACCTGCTGTAAGTGTAGGTTGTATCCAAGGCCAATTCTCAAAGATTGCATGATATTTAAAGGGTTTTCCATACACAAGTTTCAAATTGATATTCACTTGCCAGTTAGGCATTGTTTGCATTGCTGTCCCAATCATTTGTTGAGAAAATGGAAGGTGTATGACTTCCGGATGTGTGCCACATAATGTTAAACACCTGTTGTCAATTTTATGTATTAAGTCCCCTATCAAGGCCATATAATTTCTAAAAAGCCTTTGTTTCTGATGTATCACTGCTGTTGGAGAATTTTGGAGTGTTAAATATAGAAGCTTCCACGCTTTCATGCATATCAATCCTGTCTCTGTGTGCTCCAACTACTTGTTCCTGAATATACAACAATGTGTGTTTCACCTCAAGGGTCAGTGTTCAGGGTGAATCTAATTGAGGATCACCTCTAAGGCAATCATATAAAGGTATCAATTCATAATTTGGAATTCCTATCTGTGATGGAAGCCACTGTATATCTCCTACAAGTTTCTGAAAATCATTAGATGTTTTCAACTTTTGTAGGTCTATTTTTGGAGGATGTTTTTGAATTTTTTCTGGGGCTATGTGAAGCCCATGACTTTGCAGCAAATTTTGTATTTTTAACAAGATTTCTTCCAACACTTCAGGATTGGGATGAGCACGTAAAATGTCATCCATGTAATGTATCATTTTTGGCTTTTTGTCATGGAATAGTAAAAAAGCAATCTTTTAAATCAATAACTGTCAAAGGCTAGGAAGTCATAAAGCATCGTTAATTTTCCTGACTTCTTTGCAATAATAAAAACAGGTGAATTTTAAGGAACCAAACAAGTTCATTAGATTTCATTTTGTATTTTGCCAGTTTTATGGATAGAAAAAGCAAAAACAGTGGGCGGGAGAAAATAACAGCTCTCAGTAAACGTAAAATATCGCGCCCACAAATTAAGGGGAAATGAATTGAGTTTTAGCTATCTGTTATCCTAGTAGTTTAACTTCGTCTTAAAATAATTGATTAGTGGTGATTTATTAGGCAAGCTTAAAGTAATTAATATCCATAAAAGTCATGTGAAAATTATTAAAAATTATCAAGGAATCTTGATTAATTTGTAACATTTTGGTGGTATACCTGCAGACTGCAGAACAATACACCCAAAGTAAGCAAAGGGTGACACCCTCTGTACCCTTTCAGGGGTAATTATAAATCTATGACACTGAAAGGCTTGTTGACTGAAAAGCTTGTTAAAACTTGGGCTTTAATAAGGAAAGTTTGGTAGTAGTAGGACAACTGCAAAGTTTATCATCCATACAATAAATTATTTCTGTCTGAGAATATTTCTGACTAACAAGTTTAATAGTGTTATGAACAAAATTTTGGCACCTGGTAAAAAACATTTCTCCTTAATGGATCATAATAGGGAAAATGGGAAATACTGATTTAATGAGACGACCATATCCGAATTCAAACTCAAAACAAAGTTAATTATAGTTCTAAGAGTCTTTTACTCAAGTAGTAAGCTTCCCTGATTCTGGCTTAAAGCCAGATACAGTTAATTATTTTTATAGAAGTGCAATAATCAATAAAGATTTACTAGGACTCACATACATAAGAAATTTTACTTAACATCCTTTCTTTCCCACATTTAAACTTGTCTTGGTGAAAAAGCCAATTATTAGAAACTATTTATATAAAGTAGCAATTTCTCAGTCTTAGCTTTAAAACAGTAACTTCAAACAACTTAGTTAACAATTTTGGTAATTTTCATGAGTGATAGTTAAATTGTTTTAGCTCTAAGCTGTTCTTTTAATCACAGGTAAAGATAGAAATACCTGATTTTCTAAATGATAGTTATAAAACATCATAGAACAAGATTAACCGGACTTGATAAAATAATTTAGCTGGATTTACACAGTTATCTCACTACCTTTCAGTTTCTTTTAGTTCACATTTTAATAACATCAAAACTATTAAAAATTGCTTGACATAACACATAAAAGTGTACCAATTTGTAATGAGACTAGATTTTTAAAACTTGAAACATGCATATTGCTAATGTGAATGAACTAAATTATCTTTAGATTGTGTTCCAATACTTAAAAACTTTTCTTTTTGATTTGAAGAGGAAAACTGTCTTCCTTATCTCCTCCTTCTTTCTCCCCCACCCCAACCTGGCCAGGGTTGGAATTCGAGAGAAAGGAAGAGAGTATTTTTCAACATAATCTTTCAATCTTACACCCAAAGCTTTGGCCAGAGCTTTAGAATGCAAAAAAGAAGGAGAATTTTTTCTCCAAAAGTTTTCCAAATCTTTTACTCTCAAATCATCTATTCCTGCTATTCCTGCAAACAGATTGTATTATTCTTTCTATCCATACTGTTCTTATTCCTGTATACTTAAACTTTCTTGCCTTTTGTCAAATTATATAACCTATATAATGAAGTACTTTTTCTCCCATTCTCTCCCTCATCCACCCGCTCCCGGAATGCAGCTGGTATTAGGGAGGGGGAAGGAGAGAGAGTCACTATCAGCATTTCAAAATCCAGTTGCAGCCCTTGGCTGCCTGGCAGTAAAAGATTAAACAGATCACAAACATTAATCGCAGACCATCATTCACACAGACACAGACAAACATAGAAAAAAATGACAGGGAAAATCCAAAAGTGAGAAACTTCTCAGAAATTCCCTACACAAATGAAATAATACTATTTCCATTTTATTTTATCTTTTCTTTTCATGGTATTCTAAAATCAGGCAAAATCTTTCTTAAGGTTTTGGTTTTTATAAAAGGAAACTTTTTCACTTTGTAATGCTCCACAATGTCCACAATATAGTGCTGTGACTACACGTTTCTTTTCTACTTCCCCTTGGGATTTTTGGAAATTCCTCACGGGGGGAATTTTTGAAATTCCTCATGGCACATGGTGGGAGCTTCCTTTGTTCTCACAGCTCCTACAAGCCCATTTTTATAAGATTATAGATAGTGAAAGTACCCAGAGGAACTGATTTTGGGCCTTTGGTGTTATAAAATTCTGTCGATTGTTCTCCCACTATTTTTCGTTGTTCTAAATCTAAACTCCCTTCTCTGGGGTGCCATGGAGATCTTATATCAATAATATCTAGAAACTCTCTTATTTTCTCAGGAGTTACCGAGCACCCCTGTTCCTCAATCACTTTATATATTCCTCTAACATTCTGTTCCTTATCTGAGAGTTTACCTAGATTTTGCCTCATGATAAGACTTTATCTTACCTCTCCCTAGTTTTGTGCCATAGGATACGATTCGGAGACCTCTCACAAGGAGGCTGCCTGGCTCCAACAGACCTCGGTGTCTTGAGGTGGGTGTCGCGTCTTCTTGGTCCAGACGTTTCCGACTGTTTCACGCAGCTGTCTTACTCTCGTATCTTCTTCACGGAAGCAGTGCAGCCCCACGCTGGGCGCCAGTTTGTTGTGCACAACTAGTTCACTTGGCTATAGAGCCTACCTAGGACCTAGGATTTCCCAATCACCTGATGAATCAAGACCAGCTTGATTTTCTATCTCCAATGTGCATTGATGAGGCGGGAGGCAGGATGGAAGCAACTCCGATTAATTTTTGCAAAGCATTCACTTAAGTAGTAAAGTAACAGGAATTTCTTATCAAGTTACAATGACGTAGAGCTCATGCTGTGCTAAAGACAATGCATGCACCTCCTGTGCACTTACCTGACTCCAATCCCAGAATAGACTGCTAATGACCATACAATAACTAGGGGAGTTAAAGATTGTTACAGATCCATACAATGAAGCACTGAACCAGGCGACCTTTGCTCAAAGATCAGCGCCCGAGAGGGGCCTTCACCCATCAGTGAGACCCCTTGAAGAGCCTGTGGCCCTCTACATCCTTATAGATCCCTAACAGTTTAGGACAGAGGCTGTAAGTAGGGTGATCCAGTTTGTTTCGAACAGAACAGGATGAGCTAAGGCTGGAGAGATTAGAGCCAGATTCTAGAACACCTCGAATACCAGGCTGAGTTTTGTTTCTTAATCCAAGAAACGGCAGGAAGCCCTGGAGGGCTATTGAGCAGGGCAGGGACAGTGTCTCTTATCCCCTACTGCTCCTAGCACTGACTCACGTGCAGTAATTGCTTCATAAATATTTTTCTAATTGGGGCAGGGGTGTTAGAATTGGCTGCAGTGCCCAAAGGTGCCCTCAGTGCCAACCGCGACCACCTCAGTCCCTTCCCTTGTGCTCTCCTGTTCCAGAGACAGCATCTATTACTTAGCCCTCTGATGGTGTAATATGCTGGCTGGCCACTAGATGGCAGTCCAGTTACCCACGAGTAGCCTATTGCCCTCACTGGCTCCAATTCCCTTGTCCCAGTAGAGATGAAGCTGGCTCCCTGGCTCAGTAAAGTTTAGAAGACACCATTTGTTATATATTAAAACTGCCAAAATCCCTCATCAGCTACCTCCAGCCCCCATTTTCCATGGCTAGCTTCAGCCCAGGGCAGCTAGGTGGTGCATTGGTTAGAGCACTGGCCTTGGAATCAGGAAGACTCATCTTTGCTGGTTCAAATCTGGCCTCAGACATGCAGTAGCTGTATGACCCTGGGCAAGTCACTTCTCCTGCTTGCTTCAGCTTCCTCATCTGTAAAATGGCTGGAGAAGGAAATGGCCAACCACTCCAGTATCTCCACCAAGAAAATACTGAAATGGAGTCATGCAGGCTGGACAGGACTGAAAAGACTGACCCAAAGCTTCACCCCCTCAGTCGTGACTCCCACACTCATAAGCCTAGATAACTTGCTGTTCAGGACCATGTGCTCATGTGCTGTGTTAACCCCATCAGGCAAGCCTTGTAGGAGCACCAGCTAAGATCTGAAAGGCACATTTGAGGCCAGGGTCCAGCTGCCTCTGTCTCAGGAAGCCCAGAGAGTTCAGTGAGTGCATTCTAATGAGGCCCATGGCTCTATCCACGGTATCACTGAGCTGCAGTGAAGCTCAGGCCCTAGACACCTGATCCCCAAATTAGGGAACTGGAGAAAATGGTCTCTCTGGTCCCTTCCAATGCTGACTTACCGAACATATGACCTTCCTGCTGGGTGACCTCCACCGTCTCTCCCAGCTCTGAATCTCATGAATGCAGCTCACCC
This sequence comes from Phascolarctos cinereus, assembly GCF_003287225.1. NCBI lineage: Eukaryota > Metazoa > Chordata > Mammalia > Diprotodontia > Phascolarctidae > Phascolarctos > Phascolarctos cinereus. Next base: position 719,114,163 of record NW_027555847.1, read on the forward strand.
TGGTTGGATGACAAACAGCCAGTCACCTGCCCCTGGCAGATTACCAGGCCTGTCTTTTTGTCCTTACAGCTGGAAAAGAAGATTGAAACTTTCATTATAGTATTTGACCTGGAGTATCTGGGTCTGAAACACTTTTGGAAGCCAGCTATGGAAGTCTACCAGGAGGTGAGGAGGGAATGAGGATGTAGGGGTGGGAGAGACTTGGCATCAGCTCAGCTGATCTGGGGGGCAGCCCGGAACCTAGAGCACTAAATCTTTCCCTTCACCTTAGGGTGACGCTGGGGGCCAGGGCTCTGAGTTCACAGCATAGTGAGGCCTTTGGCTAAAAACTTCTACATCAGGGAAAATCAAGCTGAAGTTTTGTGGGGACAGGATACCCCGGGCAGTGGCGGGGTGGGGGGCAGAAAGAGAACACCAAATTGGGAATTGGAAGACCTGGGTTCAAGGCCCACAACTGTGTGAGCTTGAGTAAATCATCTACCTAACCTCTCTGGGACTCAGTTTACTGATCTGTAAAATGAAGGGAATGGTCTCTTCCAGTTTTCAATCCTGTAATCTTGCGGTCTCCAAGGGTCCCTCTTTGGGGATCTAATGGTCTCTCACAAGATGTGGAAGCAAGAAAACTGGGTTGGTAGTTGAAATCAAATATTCTAGATCCACCTTCGCTATTCATTATTGCAAATTACCAAAAAACCAAACATAACTTAGGCTTGAGGGAAGAGAAAACTTTGTAGCAACGAGAGCTGTCCAGAGGTGGAGGGGGATGCCTTGGCAGGTAGGGAGTTCCCTATCCAGCACAGGCTAGAAAGTCATTTGTCAGGGATGCTATAAAGGGGGTTCTTGTTTGGGCACAGGTTGGGTTAGAAGACCTGAGGTCCCAGACGCCGTCTGGGAAGCTCACTACCCAAAAAGTCTCTGAGTCTGAATGACTTTGGCCAAGCTCTTTAACATTTCTGGGTCTCAGTTATGGCATCTGTAAAATAGGGTCTTGACCTTTAGAAGCCTTTCCAGCTCTATTTCCTGTAGAGGTATGGACCCCTTCTCAGCTCTGGAGGCTGGAAGAGCAGTAGACTGGGCAGTGATGTCAAGACAGTGACAGGCCAGGCACCGAGAGCATTGGGTCTTCAGTGGGAGCTCTGAAGGGCCCTGGAGAGGGAGTCCTTCTGGGGCTGCCTGGGACTGTCTCCCAGAGGTCTCAGGGAGGTGGGCACTGGCTGACATGAGGAAGGCCATTAGCAGGCTTCTCTTGGCTTTGCAGTTTTTCTCCACATTTGAGAACAACTTTCCCGAGACTGTCAAGTATCTTATTGTTGTCAAAGGTAAGTGAGCAATGGCAGGGCACGGGATAGAATGGGCGAGAGGGCAAGAGGGGCCTGGGATCGATGCAAGGGGGCACCTGCTGGACTTTGCCAGGGTTCAGCAAATGATGGGAATTGTCCCCCATTAGGGTTTGGCATCAACATCCCTAGAACAATTTATTTTATATTCACCTCCTTCAAGGGAACCCAAGAGCCAGGATCAGCATGGTTGAGTTTCCAAGGGCAATGGTGGGTGATATGAGTCATTTATACCCCAGAGCTGATGCTGGCTGGTTTTATGCTGGCCCAGGGCTGCCCTGACCTTATGCAGAATCATCTTCTCTTTCTGGCTGTAATCTCAAGGTAGTTTTGTCTCTTTCAGCTCCTAAACTGTTCCCTGTAGCCTACAACTTGGTCAAACCCTTCATTTCAGAGGAGACACGTAAAAAGATTTTGGTTCTGGGAGGTGAGTGAGTCCTGACCCTCCTAGCTTCTCTTCAAGGGAATGTTATTGAGTGGATGAAGGGTATAAATCAGAGGTCATCATTTAGGCGATTTTTGACTAGAAGAAATAGGGATGGGTCAAGCCAGACTTGGAAAAGTTTAGTAAAGGATTAGGGAAGAATCCTGAGCCTGGTTGAATTTGTCTTATGCTGATTTGTGACTCCATCCCCTGAAGTCTGACTTTCATGCCTCCCCCTGACTGTAATAACAAAACTCAACTTCTTCCAGATCCCACCAAAATGTAAAGTCTTTTAAAAAAAAACTATCAAGGGTAGCTAGGTGGCTCAGTGGATAGAGCACCGGCCCTGAATTCAGGAGGACCCGAGTTCCAATCCAGCCTCAGATCAAACACTTGACACTTACTAGCTGTGTGTGACCCTGGGCAAGTCATGTAACCCCAATTGCCTGGAAAAAATCCGAACTATCTATTTTATTAATTTCATGAAACATTTCCCAATTCCATGTAGAAATTTTTTAACATTCATTTTTAAAAATTTTGAGTTCCAGATTCTCTCTCTCTCCCCAACCCTCTCCTTGAGAAGGCAGGCAATTTTATATCAATTATACTTGTGATATCATTCAAAACATATTTCCATGTTAGCCATGTTAAAAGAAAACAGACAAATACCCCCGAAAACATAAAGTTTAAAAAATGTATTTTTTCACTGAAAGTGAAAAGTGTTTTTCATTATATATCCTTTAGAATTGTTTTTCTGAAACCATCCTACTTGTCATTTCTTACAGAACAATAGTATTCCATCAAAATCATACACTACAACTTGTTCAGCCATTCCTCTTCTTTCTTTCTCTTCTACCTTCCTTCCTTCCTTCCTCCCTCCCTTCCTTCCTCCCTTTCCTCCCTCTTCCACATTAGAAATCTTACAATTACATGTGGGTACTCTGCTCAAAGGAATATAAAGTTCTTTAAACTGAGCTCTGGAAAACCAGTCTTTGATAAAGCCCATTGAGATTCAAATGGAGCTACTTGACTATACCTTCAACTCACATCATTCTGGCTCTCCTGATTGGACAATAATAGGTCCCAAGCCTCAGTTGACCATTGTTTGGATTTTATTGGCTCAGAATATATGTAAAAAGCAATCATTGCTGTTCTAGCCAGAAACCTTGAGGGTCTTCCCCTCCCAGATAGATTTTTTTTTTGAGTAGGTAAAAGAGGCCATCTTTTGCCTCATTTCTACCTAGATTAACCAGTGGATGGGTGTTGCCTCAGACAAACTGAGACCTGGGGAAAACCTTAGTTTAAAAAGGCCAACTTCTTCCACTATATCTGGGACCAACTCTAGTCATCCTGGTCTATATCTTGCCGCTGGACCCAGATGGCTCAGGAAGAGAGAGTGACGCTGATGATTTTGCACAGTCCTGCCTCACTTAAATCCAATTCACTTGCAGGTCAAGACATTATCTTCCTGATATCATTGGTTCTCTTGAGAAAGAAGAGTGAAAAACAACAACAATGATGGGGATCCCTTTAATTTCCAATTCTTTCCCACCACAAAAAGATCTACTCTAAATACTTTTGTATGAATAGGTCCTTTTCCCTTTTCTCTGATCTCTGTGGGGTACAGACTTAGTCATGGTATTGCTGAGTCAATGAGTAGCATACAGTTTTAGAGCTCTTTGAGCATAGTTCCAAATTACTCTCCAGAATGGCTGGGCCACTTCACAACTTCACCAATCGTGCATTTTGTCCCAATTTTTCCATATCCCCTGCAGAATTTGTCATTTTTCTTTTCAATCATGTTAGCCAATTTGATACATGTCAGATGGTACCTAAGAGTTGTTTTAATTTGCATTGCTTTAATCAGTAGTGAATTAGAGTATTTTTTTACTTCACTCTTATAGCTTTGGCTTCTTCTAAAATTGCCTGTTCATATCCTTTGACCATTTGTTAAGTGGGGAATGACTTTTATTTTATTTTACAAATTTGCCTCAGTTCCCTATATATCTGAAAGATAAGGCCTTTGTCAGAGGAACTTGCTGTAAAAAAATGTCACCAGTTTTCTGCTTTGCTTCTCATCTCGGCTGCATTGGTTTTGTTTGTGCTAAAGCTTTTTAATTTCATCTAATCAAAACTCACCATTTTACTTCCTGTGGTCTTCTATATCTCTCTTTTTATTGTTGTTATAAACTCTTCCCTTATCCATAGATCTGGCAGGTATATTTTTTACATACTTCCTTAATTACAAGATCACCCAAAGTGTAAAATCTTAAGAACCTACCAACAGACTGTGGGTCTGATGGTCAGGTAGTCAGACAATAAATATTTGTCAAGCACCTACTATGGTGCTAAGCACTGAGGATATAAAGAAAGGCAAAAGACATTCCCTACCCTGAAGAAACTCAGGTTAATACAGGGAGATAGTATACAAACTATTTCACAAAGAAGTTAGAGACAGGAAAAATTGGAAAGAAGCAATAGAGGGAAAGTACGTGGCCATGTTGAATTTAAGATGTCTATGGGACATGCAGTTTGAGATGTCTAATACGCAACTGGAGATCTGAGACTGTGGTCAGCAGAGAGGTTAGAGCTCAGTAAGTAGATTTGAGAATGGTCAACATAGAGATAACAATTGAATCCATGGGAACTGATGAGATCATCAAGTGAAGCAGTATAGAGGGAGAAGGGAAAAGGGTGATACCCAAGGTTAGGGGACAGGGCCTGGATGAAGATGCAGAAAAGGAGACTGAGAAAGAATGGACACATAAGTCAGAGGAGAACCAGGAGAGAGAAGTATCCTAAAAAAATTAGAGTGAAGAGAATATTATGGCTATTGTGGCCAGTGTAAGAGACTGAAGAGAGCTCAGGAAGGATGAGGCTTAAGAAAAAGCCATTGGATTTGGTAGTTGGGACATCATGGGTAACTTTGAGGAGAACAATTCTGATTGATTGATGAGGTCAGAAGCCAGACTGTAGAAAATTAAGAAGAAAGTGAGAGGAAAGGAAGTAGATGATCTTCTAAAGGAGGTTAGTCAAAATAGGAGGACAGATGTGGGATAACAGCCAGCAGGGAGGGATGGATCAAGTGAGGGGTTTTCTTTTTTGAGGATGGGGGATCTAAGGCAGGACTAGATCTGTGACAAGATAAAGGGGCAAGGGACAGAAGAGAAGAGGACAGTGCAGAGTTGAATTGGTTCACCAAAGCATCAAGAAGGGGAAGGGAAGAGAGTGTAGCCAGTGCAGGGATGATGACTTGTGAAAGAACTGGGCAGTGGCCGGGTTGGAGGTCATGGTGAGGGTGAAAGATAGGATTTGGTGTTGCAAGGCAGAGGAAGAAGTGCAATGAAATGGAATTGGGGTCAGAATTACTAATAGATTTGATCAGACAAGAGCATTTCTTAGTTCTTGAACATTGAAGTGGTTCATTTGTGAGTGATCAAATAAGTGAATTTCCTAGTTCTTGAACATGGATGTGTTTCATTTGTGGGTGATGGCAAGATGAAGAGTTATGACCATCTTTGTGTGTGGCTGAGGGATGGTACAGGAGTAGCTCAGGGCAAGTGAACCCATTGAAGAGCTGTGAGGTTAGAGTGTTTGCCAGAGCATCAATATGTTTGTTGAAGTCCCCTACTATGATGGCAGGAGTTGAGGAGGAGACAAAGGCTGAGGCCTGCCCTAAACTCACATAGGAAAGAAAGAAAGTCACTTGGAGATCTGTACATAGCAGCTACCAGGATATGGATTGGGTACTAGCTATGGATTGAGTGAACCTCAAAGGAGGAGGAGTAAATAAGTGCTAGAGGTAGAGGGAGACCCCGGTAATGGCAAAGGAGATCAACTGTCCCAACTTCCTCATCTCAACCTGTGAGTTGGGGAAATGAATAAAAGGGTAGCTGTAGCTAGAAAGGGCGGATAGGGAGGCGGTGCCATCAGGAGGGAGCCAGGTGAAGGAAGGAGTAAGAAAGGAAAAGATTGAAGATGAAAGCAAGTTTGTTGCCTACATACCAGGCATTCCAGAGGGCACAGTGGAAAGGGTAGGCTGCATTTGGGGACATTTGGGGGAGAGTGTTGAGGGAAATGGGAATAAGGAATCAGGCAGGGGGAAGAAGTTCAGAGAGGCTTGTCACTAGGTTGGCCAATAGGGAATAATTTTGGAGCCACAAAAACTCATGAAGACCATCTAATAAGTTGCAAAGAGGTAGGGATCTCTCGTCATGGTTAGAGTCTCCAAAATGACAGAATCATAGATCCTTGAAGGGATTTTGATGCAGCATGGGGTAAGAGAAAGAATAGATTTGGAGTGTGAGGGTGTGTGTTCAAATCCAAGCTCTGACATTTTCCTACCTCTATGTCCTTAGGCCAATCAGTTCAACCTCTCTGGACCTCAGTTTCCTTTTCTGAAAAATGAGGAGGTTGGACCAAATGGACTCTAAAGTCTGTGACAGCTGTAGTTCTATGATCTCATGAAAAAGATATAACTTCCTTGCCTAAGATATTATTTCTGCATATTTGTTTTTCAGTCAGTCAATAAACATTTGTGAAGTGCCAGTTATGTACCAGGCACAGAACTGGGGGTAAGAAGAAAGGCAAAGGATAGTCCCTGCCCTCCAGGAGCTTATGGTCTAATAGGGAAGAAAACCTGCAAACAGCTGTGGACTAACAAAAGTGATATAGGGGATAACTAGGAAATACTCAGCAGAAGAAAGGCACTAGATGAAGAGAGATCAGAAAAGTCTTCCTGCAGAAGGTGGGATTTAAGTTGGGACTTGAAGGAAGCCAGGGATGTCCAGAGGTGGAGATGAGGAGATAGAGCGTTCCAGGCACTGGGTGCCTACTCCAATGCCCAGAGGTGGCAGATGGAGGGGCTTGTTCAAGGAACAGCAAGGATTCCAGTGTCACAAGATAGAAGAATACGTGGGAATAAAGTGTAAGAAGACAAGAAGAGTGGAGGGGGGAGGGAAAAGAAGATTAGGTTATAAGGGCTTTCAGTGTCAGACAGATGATTTTGTCCAGACATGAAAGGCAAGACCAAGATGGTGGAGTAGCAGGAAATGCCACAAAACTTGTCCAAACAGACCTAGAAATGCAATAGACCAAGTCCTACTGGAGAAATCCAGAAAAAGTCACAGTAAATGAAGCCCCACTCAGAATAGAGAGATGTACCAGCAGATCAGTGGACACTGGGCACTGGGTTCTCCACTCCAGCTTTCTGGCAAAGACCATGCACCAGGGCCAGATGAAGGCTCAGACCCACACAGGGCATTTGATGGGGAAAGTTGCCAACGGGCAGCCTTGTTGCCCACTCCCTGGTTCTGGACCACAGATCTAAGGCTGACAGTGAAAGGGACCGATGCACAGGACTAGTGGACCTGCAGAGGGAGGCCCTGTGTTGTGTACAGAGAAAGGAGGGAGTTCAGAAGCAAACAGCACCTCGGGATGAGAGCCGGCCCTGCATTCCAGCACGGAGTCCAGTCTGCAGAGGAAGAACCATGAAAGGAAATGACAAACCACTGCAGTGTCTTTGCCAAGAAAAGCCCAGATAGGGTGAAGAAGAGTTGGACACTGAATGAAAAACCAAACATCATCACATACTTAGAATCTCCCTTAGGTCATCTAAACCTCCAGCGATCATCACACCAACATCATTTAACCAATTACATTCTATTAGCTTTTACAAAGAGCCATTTACTGAGAAGCTGTAGCCAGAACCCAAGAACCCGCATTCCCCCAACACCTGGAGGCACGTTCTCTCCAGTGGAGCTCACTTGTCCTTGGGGAGAACATGCACGGTCCTAAGGACTGGGCTCACTGGCCAGTCTCCCTGTCACACCTGTCTTCTTGGAATTTCTTCCTCCTCTCACTCTAGAACCTTCTCTTTCTCCCATCAGCAAACTGGAAAGAGGATTTGCAGAAATTAATCCACCCTGACCAGTTGCCTGCAGAGTATGGGGGAACCCTAACAGATCCTGATGGGAACCCCAAATACCTGACCAAGGTAAGGGACCCCCAAGGGCACAGAGTGGAGCAGCAGCTGAGGGCAAATTCATCAGGCCAAAGGTCATCATGTTCTCTTCTGGCAGATTAAATATGGGGGCGTGGTCCCCAAGAGATACTACCTACAGAACCAGATGAAAATGCAGTATGAGCATACAGTGTCTGTCAATCGGGGCTCCTCCCACCAGGTGGAGACTGAGATCCTCTTCCCAGGCTGCGTCTTCAGGTAGGGCTCTGTGTGGTCTCCCCTTCCCCAGAAGGGAGCTGTGGGGGCATGTGAGCAGGAGCGTGGGGCACAGGATCCGAGCCAGGGCAGAGCACGTGGCAAGAGGAACCAAAATCTCTCCTTCTGCAGGTGGCAGTTCATGTTGGATGGGTCGGACATTGGCGTGGGGATTTACCTAAAGACAAAGATGGGTGAGCGCCAGAGGGCCAAGGAGATGATTGAGGTGCTGCCCACCCAGAAGTACAACTCTCACCTGGTCCCTGAGGATGGCACTCTCACCTGCACAGAGCCGGGTGTCTGTGAGTGACATATCTGAAAGATCATGGAAAATGGGGGCAGCATCATGAGGAAAGGGGGAGGGAAAATGTCCTGATTTGGAAGGGAAGCAGAAAGTCTGCAAACCATAAGTAGTGAGCTTGACTTCAATTCCAGGAAGAAGTTGGGAAAGGATCATTAAAGGTACACTTGGTGAATATCCAGAAAGGGAGATGAGGATTACAAAGAGCCAGCTTGGCTTCATGGAGAACAAGTTACCAGAGCTTAACCAACCTCACTGCCCTTTTGGACAAGATTACTAAAACAGTCTGTCAATCAATCAACATTTATTAACCACCTACTGTGAACTAGGCCCTGTGCTAAGCACTGGAGATACAAAGAAAGGCCAAAGATAGTCCTTGCCCTCAGGGAGCTCACAATCTAATATGTAACAAAGAAGCTATAGACAGAATAAATTGGAGATAATCAATAGGAGGGAAATAAGATCAAGGGGATGGGCCCAAGGCTTCTTGAGGAAGATGGGACTTTAGCTAAGACTTGGAAGCCAGTCCAGCCAGGAGGGGGATGTGAGGAGGGAGTGCATTCCAGATATAAGAAGCGGCCAGAGGGAATGCCAAGAGTGGAGAGAGGGGAGTGTTCTATTTGTGGAACAACCAGGAGGCCAGTGTTAAAGGATGGAAAAGGATGTGGGGCAAGGTAAGGTGTAAGAAGACTGGAAAGATAGAAGGAGCCAGGTTATGAAGGACTTTGAATGTCAGAGTTTTTATTTTGATCCTGGGATACCATTGGAGTTGATTGGGGGCGGGGTATGTGTGCATGGGATAACATGGTCAGACCAGCATATTAGGAAATTTATTTTGACAGCTAAATAGACTGGACTGGAACAGGAAGAGATGATATAGAGAGACCATCTGGTAGACTATTAGAATGGTCTAGGTGTAATGTGATGAGGACCTGCACCAGAGTGATAGCAGCATCAGAAGAGAGGAAGAGTCATATTTGAGAGATGTTGCAAAGGTGAAATCAACTTGGTAACAGGTTAGATGGGGGGAGGGGGAAGGGGAGACCTGTAGTGAGAAGTCCAGAAAGACCCCTAGGCTGTGAACCTGAGGGACTGGAGGATGACGCTGCCGTCTACAGTAATAAGGAAGGTGTGTGGGGCAGGGTGGGGGACTCAGGGAAAAGATAACGAGTTCAGTTTTGGACATGCTGAGTCTGAGACATCTATGAGACGCCCCTCTGGAGATCCTGGAAAGGTAGTTATGATGTGATGCTGGAGGGTAGGAAAGAGACTAGGGCTAGATATTTAGATCAGGGTATCATCTACATAGAGATGACAATGAAACCTATGGGACCTGGTGAGATCACAGAGAGGCAGAATAGAGGGAAAGAGAAGAGGAACCAGGAAAGGGCCCTGTGGGACACCTGTAGTTAGAAGATGTGATCTGGGTGAGGATTCAGCCAAAGAGACCGAGAAGGAGGGGTCAGAGAGGTAGGAGGAGAACCTGGGGAAGGTGGGGGGGGGTCCTGAAATCCTAGAGAGAAGAGAGAATTGAGGAGAAATGGGTGATCAGTAGTGTGAAAGGCTGTAGAGAAGATGAGGAAATGAGGATTGAGGAAAGGCCATCGGATTTGGTAACCAAGAGGTCACTGGCAGCTTGGAAGAGAGCAGATGTGATTGAGCTATGAGATCAGAAGCCAGACCCTAGAGAGTAAAAAAAAAACAAAGGGTGGGAAGAGAGGAGAGGAATGTTGTGGATGCAGCTTACCTCAGTTTCACTAATACTAATAAAAAATCTCCCCATATTCTAGCAAATAGAGGCATGTAGGCTAGAGGATAATCCAATTTGGGGTGGGGTGGGGTGTCCAGAATTGGTTGAATGACTGAACCCAACAAGTGGTTGCTAATGATGCCTCCTGCCCATGGAAGGGGTCTCCAGGGGAGGGATATGGGCTTGGTAGTGTATTCAGTATTTGTTTTCTATCACTGACCTGGGTAAAGCCAGCAGTTATGCAAATGACTGGAGCAAGGAAGGATAGCTAATCCACAGAGATAGCATCCAAGATTCTTGAGAGGCTAGAACAGGGGTGGGAAACCTGTGGATTTCTTCTGTGAAGTTTGGGTTCAGTGCAAGGGCCACATGTGACCCGGAAGCCACAAGTTGCCCACCCCGGGCGAGAACATTGATGTGAATCTAAGAAGAGGCAAGTCAACAGGAATAAATACAAAGTTTTATACCTGGATACAAAGTATCAGTGTCACAGATATAAACTGGAAAGGCCTGATACATAGAGGCTGTTCTGAAAAGGATCTGGGGGTTTCAGTGGACTGCAAGCTTGCTAGGAATCAGCAGAGTGTTATGGCAGCCAAAAATCCTCATTCCACCTTGGGCTGCATTAAGGAGAGAGAGCTTAAAGAAACAAAGAGGCCACAGTCCCACCCTTCTTTGCCTTTGTCATGCTTCTTCTAAATTACTGGGTTCAGTCCTGGGCACCACAGTTTAAGATGGGCAGTAATCACCTGGAGAGTGCCCAGAGGAGGCAGCAGGAAGAGCCAGGGCTCTCTATACCCCACGAAGATCAGTTAAAGGACTGGGCATGGTCAGGCAGGAGGAGAGATCAGGAGTGGGGTGGGGAGCAGGACAGCTGTTCTAGTACTTAAAGGGCTGTCACATGGGAGAGGGTTTGTTCTGGGCAGCCCCAGGAAGTACAGCCAGGAGCAATGAGAGGAAGGTGCCAAAAGCCTAGTTCAAGCCAGGGGCCAGGACCAACTTCCTCACCATGAGAGCTGCCCCAATGGAATGGATGCCCACGGGATGGGGTGGGTCCCCCCTCACTAGGGGTCTTCAATCTGAGGTTCTATAGCTGTTTGTTGGGTATGTCATGGGAGGATTCTTTTGTGTGTGGGTTGGACTAGATGGGCCTGGGGTCTTAATTTCTGTGATTCTGTGATTTGTCCCTACCTTGTTCTAGTGTGAGGAAGTGCCCCTCCAGGCTAGGGCAAGGCCAGATTGCACCTGGGGCTCTGCCCTGGGGCCATCTCTGCTGCTGTTTTCTCTCCCATCTCCACTTTGCTTGAGTACTCCTTCCTCCAGCTTCAAATTTTAATAGTGGAGTTACCTTTTATGTCTTCTGTGTCCACCAATCCATGCCTGGTCTCTGTGTAAATATTCTCCTTCCCTTCTCTTTAATGTCCCCCACCCCAGGCAGGGATTTCTGGCTCCTAGGGTACCTGTGTTGGGCCTTGTAGGAAAGAGAGTTTACCACATCAAGATGAGTGTTGGTGGGGATCTGTAGCTCATTCCAAGTATAGAGGTCAGTATGAACAACAGCACAGAGGTGGAGGAGGGCTCAGATAGGAGTAAGGACTAATGCCTGGTCTTATTTGGTTGGAACATAGGTATAGTGACCCCTCTGGGCTACCCCTCCTCCCACCACATCATACTTGCAATTTCGGTCACCCAAACGATGACACACCCAGGTTCATATTACTAAAACTGTAACTCATGAGCCCCCACTAGTGTGTATTTAACTTTAATAGTCAGCTAGTTGACCAAATTAGCTCACAGCAAAGACATTTATTGAAATGGCATGGCATGAATAGTGGGTACAGAGCATTCATTCCCCCCATCAACCTAAGATGCCGTCTTCCACAAATGCACACAATATCAATAAAAAAGTAATCACATATACGGTGTATTCTAGTGGAGAGGCACACACAGAGGAAATGCATATGGTCAAGGAAACTCACACTACCAGCCCTGAAAAACTCCACATGTGTTTAGGCTCCTTGTCTTTTCTTCTTGATATTCTGTAATTGATACTGTTTGTATTCTGAAGCTATGTTCTCTGGGCCTGTTTCCTCTTGGGGATGACATCTCTCTCTCTCTCTCTCTCTCTCTCTCTCTCTCTCTCTCTCTCTCTCTCTCTCTCTTTGTCTCTCTCTCTCTCTCTCTCTCCTCTCTCTCTCTCTCTTTTTAATGGCAATTGGGGTTAAGTGACTTGCCCAGGGTCACACAGCTAGTAAGTGTCAAGTGTTTGGTCTGAGGCCGCATTTGAATTCAGATCCTCCTCACTTCAGGGCCGGTGCTCTACCCACTGAGCCACCTAGCTGCATTCATGGGATGGCGTCTCTTAAAGGTAGAGTCCAGCAGGTAGTGGGTGCTGTGGATAAAGGAGTGAGGAACACTGGAGTTCAAATCTAGACACAAACGCTTCCTAGTCATGTGACCTTCAGCAAGTCACTTCAACTCTATTTGTCTCAGTTTCCTCAACTACAAAACGTATATTATGATGTTGTTTAGGTCCTAGAGCTGTTTCAGAGATTAAATGAAATATTTTTTACATGCCTGGCATATGGTAGGTGCTTAATAAATGCTTGGGGTTTGTTTTTTTCATTGCTCTACTGTAAGAGCTCATTATTAATGGGCCTGGGGGTGAAAGAGAAAAAAATTTCACTGGTGTACTCTGAAAAATGGGCTATGGAGAAAGAAGAGAGAAGCAGAAACCTTCTTCTATAACTATCTTTCTTTGCATCTGCCAGAGATAACTTCCTCCGAGCTGGTTTGTACCTTTTAAGTCCACACCAGAGGTATGGCTGACCTTTCAGCCAATAGCTACCCACTGTATCACTCAGTCAGCTTGATGCAGGACAAGTAGAAACACTTTTCTGCATTGACTCATTCAAGTCTGTAAGGAGAAAACCCTTTGCAAGGTGCACATGGGCCCCCACCAGCTTCACACTCTCTGAAGTCTGTGAATAGATCCCTATACTCATTGGCCATGAGCCACTCAAGGTTGTAGACAATTTGAAAGCTATGAATGCAACACCTCAGCGTGTGAAAGAGGCAAAATCTTTGCACCTCATTGTCTCCATTACCTGCCCCTTTCATCCTGTAATATCCTCAAATGGCTTTGGAGAACCTCAAATGGTGAGGGGTCCCCTGATCGACCCCTTCTTCATAAGATGCTGCAAGGGGAGTATTAGGAAGTAAAGCTTGGCAGGCAGGTTGGAGGCACATTGGGCCTGGCCTTCCATGCTGGTCAGGAGCTTAGGCCTAATTCAGTAGACAGTGGGGAGCTACAGAAGGTATACCTCTCTGCATGTCTGTCTGTCCCTTGCAGATGTCCTGCGGTTTGACAACACCTACAGTCTGGTCCACTCCAAGAAGGTCAGCTACACGGTGGAAGTTTTACTCCCTGACAAAGCCTTTGAAGAGAAGATCCAGAAACTGTAGGCAAGTCTGACCATGGCCACCATTCTACCCCTTCCAATCTTCTGCCCACTGTTTGGTTCTTACTGCTCATGGACTCCACTCTGGATCCCTTTTGTCCTCTGGCTGGCTTTCTCCACCCAGGAGAAGTGCCATGGGGTCTGCCTTTGACCAAGACACTGTGTGGGGATGGGGAGCTGGTAAAAAGTGAGGTGCTTCAAGGTCATTACCAAATATGGCTTAGTGAATGTACACAATGAATGAATGAATGAATGAATGAATGAAAAATCATTTCTTTAGCCCCTACTGTGTGCCAGCTACTGTGTTAGAGACAGGAGACACAAATACAAAAGCAAAATAATTCTTGCCTTCAAGGAGCTCACATTCTACCTTGGGAGATAATTGAATAGGGGAGCAGTGTCTAGAGACAGGATTTCTTTGTTTGAGGAGTCACAGGGATGGTGAGGGGAGCCATAAGGTAGTGGATTGTCACAATCTTTCCATAAATAAAGGATTGACTTGCTTGTCACTACCAGGGCAAAATGTAGAAATTGGAGGCAGAGGAATGATGATACCAAGGTGCCTCAAGATATCCAGGAAGTTTGGACTGGGTTCAAATTCTTCTGACGCTTGTTATGTGACCCTGCACAAGATACTTTACTGCTCTGATCCTCTGTTTCCTCATCTGTAACATGGGGATAAAAATACCTGTAGTACCTACCTCACAGGGCTTAGATAAGAGAACGTGTCTGTAGCACAGTTTAGAAAATTGTTATTTTATTTTTAAAATAATTTTAACTGATATTGTTTGTTTTTTGCCTTTTTAAAAGTTCTCATATTATTCTTTTCCCCTTCCAGGAAAACCATCTCATTTAACAAATAATATTTGTTTAAGGAATTTTTTTTTTCATTTAGCTTTTGTACTTCCTTTTCCTTTTGGCCAAATCTAATTTTTAAGGCATTCTTCTCTTCAGTGAATTTTTGTACATTTTTTTCCATTTGGCTCCTTCTGCTTTTTAAGGAGTTCTTCTCTTCAGTGGATTTTTGTGCCTCTTTTACAATTTGGCCTATTCTGATTTTTAAGGTACTGTTTTCTTTATTATTTTTGATGCCTCCTTTAAAGAGCTGTTTTTTTCATGATTGTCTTACAGCATCACTTTCTTTACTTTCCTCAGTCTTTTTCTCTTCCTCTCTTATTTGATAGTTCAAATACTTTTTGAGTTCTTCCAGAAATTCTTTTTGGGTTTGAGACTAATTCACTTTTTTTTTTTGAGGTTTTGGATGTAACGGTTTTGACTTTGTTGTCTTCAGAGTTTGTTTCGTCTTCCCTGTCACCATAGTAACTTTCAGTGGTCATGTTCTTCTTCTTCTTTTTTTTCTTTTTTGCTCATTTTCCAGCCTATTTCTTGCCATTTGACTTTACGTTAAAGTTGGGATCTGCTCTTGGGGTGGAAGGGGCACTGTTCTAAACTCTAGGTTTTTTGGTAGCTATTTTCAGAGCTAGTTCTGGGGGTCTGTACGTTTTCAGTTCTTCCAAGGTGGTATGATCTACGAAGAGGTGTGGTCACTGCTCATATGGCTGTGCTCTGGTCTGTGAGTGATCATGAACACTCTCTTCTGCTCTGGAGCTGTGACCAGGGTCCCCACACCCCTGTGGCCACAAGGTCTGGTGTGCTGCTGCTCATCCTCATCCTGGAGCTGTGACTCAGGACTGCAACCTGCACATGGTCCTGCCCCCAATGCCAGCAAAGGGACCCCTATAATCCCCTTATGACAAGTTGTCTGACCCCTTTACCATCTGTGGGCTTAGAGCTCCTGAAGCTGCCATGGCCAATTCAATTACCCCCAAGGCTTGCTGCTGTCTTAAGGGGGTATTGTCTGTACTGGACTGTCCACTCTCATCCTGGTTTGACAGATCTTACCTGCTGACCTGCTAGGTTGTCTTGGGCTGAAAAATTTTTTCACCCCATCCTTTTGTGGGTCCTGCCCCTCCTGAATTCATTTTGAAGCATTATTTTAAAGTTGTTTGGAGGGGAATTTGGGAGAGCTCAGGGAAGTTATCTGTCTTTTCTCTGCCATCTTGGCTCCTTCCCCAACCAATAACATTTTTAAAGAAAAAAGAGAAGAAAAGAGTAAGAAGAGGAAAAACCCCAGCAAAATTGATTGCCATATTGAAGAAGTCTGAAAATATCTGCAGTGTTCCCTGCTTGTGCACAGGGATGTGCAGGAACCAACTCTCACCAGCCTGCAAGAGTGGCTTATTATATTTTCAGGGTGATCATTTACATCACAGAAATCAGTAATTGCTACCAATCAGGGTCTGATTTATACTTTTGTTCATTGGGCTTAAGAACATGTTAATAATTCAGATTAAATTTATGTATGCATTTTTATTGAGAACCTGGTTGTTAAATCTATATCAGCACACCCCTACATTCTATAAATAGTGTTTGAGCTCAGCAGAAGGAAAGTGGAAAGTTCAGGGAATGATGATAACAATCATGTTTGCAAAGTGCTGTACATCTAGTGGCTCATTTGAGCCTCATGACATCCCTGCCTATGGCCCTCTCACTTCTGCGAAGGAGGGGTGATGTTTTCTCCTGTCTGGAGCACCGGGGCAATGCTCCTTCCTTGTAATTTGGCGACGTTGACTTTTAATTATTTGGTGGCTGTGGTCGTTGTCACTGGCTGCTGCCCACAGTGTCACGGTCCTCCTCAGCAGGCTTCTTCTATCACCTTTGGTCCAAATTTCTCTCACCATGAAAGTCATAAATTTGTTCTCCAGCTCCTCATTAGCAATATAGGGTTTTTGTTTGTTTTGCTTTAAATAGTATTTTAACTTTTCCCATGATTACAAATCAAGAAAATTTTTAGCATTCATTTTTACAAGATTTTGAATTCCAAATTTTTTTCCTTCCCACCCTCCCCTCCCCTCTTCTGAAAACAGTAGGCAGTTTGATATAGTTTATATATATGCTATCATGGAAATCATATTTCTATATTTATCATGGTTGTAAAAGAAGAAACAGATCAAAAGTAGAAAAAAACACAAGAGAGAATAAAGTCAGTAAAAAAAAATGCGCTTCGATCTGCATTCGGAGTCCATTTGTTCTTTATCTGGATATAGATAGCATTTTGCTTTAGGAGTCCTTGTACTTGTCTTGGATCATTGTGTTGCTGAGAAAAGCTGAGGCATTCACAGCTGATCACCACATGATGCTGCTGATACTGTGTACAATGTTTTCCTGGTTCTGCTCATTTCACTTTGTATCAGTTCGTACCAGTTTTTCTAGGTTTTCCTTTACTCTGTATGTTTCTCTGCTTCAGGTGTGTTTCTTGTAAGCAACATACTGTAAGATATACTATAGGAGTTTAATAACTAGTTTCCAAGTGACATTTTGGGCACTTACGCCCTTGGAAATCCTGGGACACTCCATGGTTTCTGATAGGTCACCTAGTGACCTGATCAGTCTTCCTTCCTATATCCTTTAGCCAGTTTTTTACATTCTCTGATATGTCCAAAGGATGGTATAAAGTCCTTTCTGTATCAGAATCAGAAGGATCAATTCTGCTGCTAACAGCCAGCCTTCTAATAGCCAAAGAGCCATGTGATTGCTCAACCCTACACATAATCAAACAGTGTCCAATTGAACTGTTGTTCAGTAGTGTTACTAGAGCACAAATAAGCGTATAGAATATTTCAAAACCATTTAAAGAAATGCAATCTGACTTCTTTTAAAATAATTTTTTTCAGTTCACAAAAGCTGATTTCCTCTCCCTCTTTCCCCTTCACCCCTAACCTCACTAGAATAGAAAAAAAAAGAAAAACAAAACCCTTGTAAACAAATCATGAAGCGAAACAAATTTTCCCTTGGGCCACGCTCATTGTCAGATTGATTGAATCAATTTGTTGGTGAGGGAAGTAGAGTTTGCACTGGAAAACCACTGTCAAATTACAGCCTAGACACTATGTATGAATTTTTTTTTAAATCTTGCATATATTCTGTTAGTGTGGTGCACATGCTGATGAATAATTTTTGCCAAATCTTTTCTTAAAAGGATGTAATCAAAATATAGTTTGAAATATCAGCATAGCATAGACACTCCCAAAAGTTTTCAATGAATCTGTCCAAGGCCAGAGCAGGTCGCTTTAACCCGATTCATTGTCTTCAAATATCCTTGCCTCAGTTTCTCATCTATAAAATGAGCTGGAGAAAGAAATGGCAAATCACTCCAGTACCCTTGCCAAGATAACCCTAAATGGGGTCATAGAGAGTCATGCCTGAAATAACACAACAAAAAATCCTGTAAAAATCCCAAATGGGGTAAGTGAGGGGCATAAGCATTTATTAAACATCTTCTGTGTACCAGGCATTGTGCTAAGCACTTTACAAATATTATCTCATTTGATCCTTACAACAACCCGGGGAGGTAGGTGCTGTTATTGCCTTCATTTTATACTTAGGGAAACTGAAATAATTAGAGGTTAAGTGACTTGCCTAGGGTCACACAGCTAGGAAGTGTCAAGAGGCTGAACTGAACTCAGGTCTTTGTGACACTAGGTCCAGTGTTCTATCTACTGTGCCACCCCAAAACCCTAGCTCTAGAGCCCTTTGCTAATTTTAAAACACGCAACGTCAGAGTATTTTGTGTCATTAAGTTTACAAATCAGGAGACCATAGGCCCCCCAATACTATGCTCTCCACTCAGGAGATTGTATAAGCCACCAATCTAAGAGCAGATCATTGCAAAGAAGTAGAGAATTTTAGATCTCAGTGACCATCTACTCCAACCTGTAACTGAAAAGAATCCCCCACTATAACATGTTTGACAACTGGTCTTCCGGCTTTTGACTGCAAACCTCTGAGAAGGGCAGAAACCACTACCTCCCAAGGTCAACCACCCCGCTTATACATAGTTCTAATTTGCCTCAATTTGCCGTTTTGCAACTCCCACATATTGCTTCTGGTTCTACTCTCTGGTCAAAGGGAACACAAAGGAATCTCATATGACAGTCCTCCAAATACTTCATGGCAATGATTAAGATCCCCCCCCACCAAGTCTTCTCCCCTTTGGGCTAACCATCACCAGTTGCTTCACCCCATTTCCATATGACATGGACTTAAGGCCCTTTTCCCTCCTGGTTGCCCTCCATCTTATCAATGACATTCCTACTCAGAAGCGAATGTAAGACTCTAGGTGTTAGAAGGACCAGGGCAGGACATGGAAGAACAATTACCTTCCTTCCCTTTGGGGCTCTGCCCTTCTTTTTTCAGGCCAAGAAAGCATCAGATTTTTTTAGCTGCCCTTTCACATTACTGA